>NW_025814851.1:0-1360741 GCF_022079265.1 Lynx rufus | reverse complement strand
ACACATATTGCTTAGGATGTCTTTGGAATGTAGAAGCTGGTAATGATAAGGACATTAGTCATTTGGATTGATTTACAGGGACATTATTTGGCCTTCTCCGTTTTGCAGTATAAATTAGTTGGAATATTGAGGATATTGACAGGATGGGAACCTTTCAGGTAGCTCTCATTCTCCAGGAAGGAGCCAATCTCTAAAATAGAAGCACAGTTGAAATCTGCAATTTGGGAAGTTGGTGGAATGAGCTAAAAGACTGATTATCTGTGGATTACTAATAAAGTTATGTGAGGGAAAGGCAAACTGTTCTTTAGTGGGGATAGCAATGATGAAGTGTATTTATTTTATCATAGTATACATGTTAGCATTCTCAGTTTTTTAACTGTGCATTCAGTTTTGAAACATAGTTTTAACAATTTGGACTTAATACTGATACTGGTTTTGGTATGCAACACCAGTTTTTTTTTTCAAGTTTTTATTTAAATTCCAGTTAGTTAACATAGCGCAATATTAGTTTCAGATGTAGGATTTAGTGATTCATCACTTACATACAACACTCAGTGCTTATCACAAGAAGCGCCTTCCTTAATGCCCATCACCCATTTAACCCATCTCCCCACCTATCTCCTTTCTGGTAAACCATCAGTTTTTTTCTCTATAGTTAAGAGTCTGTTTCTTTTTTTCTTAGTGTTTATTTTGAGAGAGAGATCATGCTCACAAGTGGGGAAGAGGCAGAGAGAGGCAGAGAGAGAATCCCAAGCAGGCTCTAAACCGTTAGCACAGAGTCAGATATGGGGCTTTTGAACTCCTGAACCATGAGATCATGACCCAAGCCAAAATCAAGAGTCAGATGCTTTACCAACTGTAAAGCTTTACCACACAGGTGCCCCAAGTGTCTATTTCTTGATTTGTCTTCTTTCCTTTGCTCATTTGTTTTGTCTGTCAGATTCTACATATGAGAGAAATCTTATGGTATTTGTCTATCTCTGACTTAATTGTTTCACTTAGCATTATACTCTCAGATATTTCTGAGATTTCATTCATTTTTCTGGCTGAATAATATTCTGCTGCATATATATACCGTATATTCTTTGTCCGTTCATTAGTTGACAGACACTTGGGCTGTTTCCATGATTTAGCTATTGTAAATAATGCTGCTATAAACATAGAGGTGCATGTATCCCTTTGAATTAGTGTTTTTGTATATTTTGGATCAATACCCAGTAGTGTAATTACTGGGTTATGGGTAGTGCTATTTTTAGCTTTTTGAAGAATCTCCATACTGTTTTCCACAGTGGCTGCACCAGTTTGCATTACCACCAACAGTGAAAGTGAGTTTCTTTTTCTCCACCTCCTCACCAATACTTGTTGTTTCTTGCATTTTTTATTTTAGCCATTGTGACAGGTGTGAGGTGATACTGTAATTTTGATTTGTATTTCCCTAATAATAAGTGATGTTGAGCATTTTTTCTTGTGTCTGTTGGTTATCTGGGATGTCTTCTTTGGAGAAATACCTGTTTATTTCTTATGCCCATTTTTAGTTATTTTATTTATTTATTTTTATTTTGGCAAGTTTTTATTTATTTTTATTTTTTTAATATGAAATTTATTGTCAAATTGGTTTCCACACAACACCCAGTGCTCATCCCAACAGGTGCTCTCCTCAATACCTATCACCCACCCTCCCCTCCCTCCCACCCCCCCATCAACCCTCAGTTTGTTCTCAGTTTTTAAGAGTCTCTTATGTTTTGGCTCCCTCCCTCTCTAACCTTTTTTTTCTTCCCCTCCCCCATGGTCTTCTGTTAAGTTTCTCAGGATCCACATAAGAGTGAAAACATTTGTAGCAACGTGGATGGAACTGGAGAGTGTTATGCTAAGTGAAATAAGTCATACAGAGAAAGATAGATACCATATGTTTTCACTCTTATGTGGATCCTGAGGATCTTATTCCCATTTTTAAATTGGATTATTTGTTTTCTGGGTGTTGAGTTGTATAAGTTCTTTATATATTTTGGATATTGACCCTTTATTGGATACATCATTTGCAAATATCTTCTCCTATTACATAGGTTGCCTTTCAGTTTTGTTGATTGTTTCCTTTGCTGTACAGAAGCTTTTTATTTTGATGAAGTCCCAATAATTTATTTCTGCTTTTGTTTCCCTTGCCTCAGGAGACATATCTAGAAAAATGTTGCTAGAGCCAATGTCGGAGACATTACTGCCTGTGCTCTTTTCTAGGATATTTATGGTTTCAGGTCTCATATATAGGTCTTTAATCTATTTCAAGCTTATTTTTATGCATGGTGAAAGAAAGTGGTCCAGTTTCATTCTTTTGCATGTAGCTGTCCAGTTTTTCCAACACCATTTGTTGAAGAGGCTGTCTTTTTCCCATTGGATTCTTTACTGCTATTGTTGAAGATTAACTGATCATATAGCTGTGGGTTTATTTCTGGGTTTTCTATTCTGTTCCATTGATCTATGTGTCTGTTTTTGTGCCAGTACCATACTGTTTTCATTACTACAGCTTTGTAATATAACTTGAAGTCTAGAATTGTGATACCTCCAGCTTTGCTTTCCTTTTTCAAAATTACTTTGGCTATTTTTGTGGTCTTTTGTGATTCCATATAAATTTTAGGGTATTTTGTTCTAGTTCTGTGAAAAATGCTAGTGGTATTTCGATAGAGATTGCATTAAATACATAGATTGCTTTGGGTAGTTTAGGAATTTTAATAATATTTTTCTTCCAATCCATGACCATGGGATATCTCCATTTCTTTCTGTCCTCTTCAATTTCTGTCATCAGTGTTTTACAGTTTTCAGAGTACAGGTCTTTACTTCTGATTAGGTTTATTCCTAGGTATCATTATTTTTGGTGCAGTTGTAAATGTGGTTGTTTTCTTGATTTCTCTTTTTGCTGCTTCATTATTAGTGTATACAAATGCAACAGATTTCTGCACATTGATTTTGTATCCTGTGATTTTACTGAATTCATTTATCAGTTCTAGCAATTTTGGTAGAGTTTTAGGGTTTTCTGTGTATAATATGTCATTTGTCAATAGTGAAAGTTTTACTTCTGAAAATAGCTTTTTGAAAATAATTTTTCTTCTTATACTTTTTAGAAATTACAGCAAAGTATAAAGTTAAAATTACTGGTTAACTCACCTCTCAGAAATTAACCTTTGTAGTTTTCTAGACATTTTTCCATACAAACACATATACAAAATATTTTTTAGTATTTTATCAGAATTGGATCATACCAGCTTTTAAAAAGATTTCTTCTTTTTTAAACTATTTTTTTAATGTTTATTTATTTTAGAGAGAGAGAGAGATAGCAGGGGAAGGGCAGAGAGAGAAGGAGACACAGAATCTGAAGCAGGCTCTAGGCTCTGAGCTGTCAGCACGGAGCCTGACGTGGGGCCCAAACCCATGAACCGTGAGATCATGACCTGAGCTGAAGTCAGATGCTTAACTGACTGAGCCACCTAGGTCCCCCAAAGATTTCTTATTTTTATTAAAGCATATAAAGCATATATACATTAAAGTACCCTAATCTAAATCTAACGTACCCTAATTGAAGAATTTTCACGTATCTATTCCCCCACTAAATGCAAATGAAGATTGAGTACATTTTCAGCCCCCTAGAAGATTCACTAAGATCCACCCACGTTGTTGCATGTATCATTAGTTTGTTTTTTGTGCTTTGAGTTGTACTATTATAGATTATGCCACAGTTCAGTTATCAATTCTTCTGTTGATGTGCATTAAGATTGGTTCTCCTTTTTGACTCTTAAACAGCTGTGAATGTTCCTGTATGTTTTATTGTTGGACACATGCACTCATTTCTCTTGTGTCTGTATGTAGGTGTGGGATTGCTGGGTCACAGGATAAAAGTATATTTAATTATACTAAATAATGCTACACAGTTTTCCAAGTAGTTGTGTCAAAATACATTCCTACCCGGGTGCCTAGGTGGTTCAGTCAGTTAAGCATCCAGCTTCGGCTCAGGTCATGATCTCATGGTTCATGAGTTTGAGCCCTGCATTGGGCTCTCTGCTGTCAGCGCAGAGCCTGCTTCAGATCCTCTGTCCCCTCTGTCTCTGCCCCTCCCCTGGTAGTTCTCTCTCTCTCTTTCAAAAATAAATAAACATTAAAAAATATATTCCTACCAGCAATGTATGAATGTTCCAGTTATTTTACATCCTTATCACCACTTAGCATTACCTGTATGTTAAATTTTAGCCATTCTGGTAGATGTGATGTAGTATATATTGTGCTTTTAACTTGATTTCTCTGATAAGTAACAATGTTGTGCACTTTCTCATGTAATTCTTAGACATTCAAATATCTTTTGTGAAGTGCCTAGTCAAATTTTGGTGGGGAGGGTAGTTGTCTTTTTCTTTAGTCTGCTTAAATATTGAACATATCTTTAGCCTTTCTTTGTTTTTCTTGACAGTGTTGAAAAGCACAGGCCAGTTTTTTGTAGAATATCCTTCAGTTTATGTTTATTTGAAGTTTTCTCATGATTAGATTCAAATCATAGATTTTTGGCAGAAATACCATGTAAGTGACACCTCTATATTAGGAGCCATGCCAGTTTGTCCCAAAATTCGTGATATTAACTTTTATTACATGGTTCAAGCAGGGCCTGCCAGGCTTCTCCACTATAAAGTTGCCATTTTCCCCTTTATAATTTATGAGTTATTTATAGGGAGCTGTTTTGAGACTATGTAAGTATCCCTTTCATCATCAAAACTTTCACCCACTAGTTTATGTATCTATTGATATTCTAATTTCATCATTCCTCTTTATGTTTATTAGTTGTCCCTTCTCATTTATTTATTTATTTGTGTAAGTGTGTACTTATGGGGCCTTATATTATTTACTAAGTTGTGATATAATATTATCATTATTTATTTTGATGGTTAAAGTACCCCAGATTTGGTTAATAGGCACCTATTCAAGGTAGATGTGGTGTCCTTTTGACATGTCTTTGTTATTCTTTTTTAAAAAAAAAATTTAATGTTTATTTTTGAGGGTGGGGAGGAGGGGCAGAGAGAGAGACACACACACACAGAATCCAAAGCAAGCTCCCGGCTCTCTGCTAACAGCAGAGAGCCAGATGCGGGGCTCGAACTCACAAACTGTGTATTCATGACCTGAGCCAAAGTCGATCACCTAACCGACTGAGCCACCCAGGTGCCCCAACATGTTCTTGTTATTCTTTTGAGTACTTCTTTATTTTCTGGCATGGCATGGCATTTCAGGCTCATTTTGTACTTTCCCTGCCCCTCCTCTGGAATCAGTCATTTTTTCCATGGAGCCCTAATTCCTTTCAGTGGGCAATATAATTTAGAAACCAAAATATGGATGTTGGCTGTGTTTTGTGTTACTTGGGGGTTATAGTTTCCAGGGTTCTCAGCAGACAGACCAGAATATGTGTGTGTGTGTGTTTCGTATGGATACTTCCAGCCCACTTTACTTTTGACTTTGTGTTCTAGGAAAGAATTTTTTGTTTTTGTTTGTTTTTGCCATGCTTCTTTCAGTATACATACAACATCTCTATTTGATTATACAGTGGGCATTTCAAATTCAATGTGTCCAAAGTCAAACACTTTTTTTACACTCCCCTCCGACCACTGCCCTAAGGCTGTTCTTTCCACAGTTGTCCCCATCTCAGCAAATGGAAACTCTTTCTTGTTACTCAAGCCATATATTTGTGGTTATCTTTTACTCTTCTCTTTTTCTCATATGTCACTTGAAATCATCAGAAAGTCTTTTGGCTTTTCCTTTAAAATATATCTACAACCTGACTACTTCTCACTTCCATCATTATCATGATGGTCTAATCTCTCTTACTTGAATGATTACAGTAGCCTAATTGTTGTCCTTCCTTCTGCCTTTGCTCCTTTATAACCCTTTTCTCATTCTAAGAAGCAGAATGATCCTTTTATTTATTTATTTTTTTTAAATATGAAATTTATTGTCAAATTGGTTTCCATACAACACCCAGTGCTCATCCCAAAAGGTGCCCTCTTCAGTACCCATCACCCACCCTCCCCTCCCTCCCACCCCCCATCAACCTTCAGTTTATTCTCAGTTTTTAAGAGTGTCTTATGGTTTGTCTCCCTCCCTCTCTAACTTTTTTTTTCCTTCCCCTCCCCCATGGTCCTTTGTTAAGTTTCTCAAAATGCAAGTCGTATCATGTCTCAAAACCCTACCCCAAACCTTCTATTGCCCATATCACTCATAGTAAAAATACCAATACTTAATGGCATGAAAGCCCTATAGGATCTGGCCTCCCCTGCCCAACTCTCTGACTTCATGTAGATTTTCTTTGACTTCTGTTGTCTTTTCGAATGGTGATTAAGTCATTTCACAGATCTACAGTTTAAGGACAAGGGTATGTACACTGTTTATTAACAGGCATTGATCTATAGTTCGCTAATAAGGTATGGTTTACTTTTACCCCCATAGTGTGTTTTCTTTTTTTTTTTTTTTTTTTTCAACGTTTATTTATTTTTGGGACAGAGAGAGACAGAGCATGAACGGGGGAGGGGCAGAGAGAGAGGGAGACACAGAGTCGGAAACAGGCTCCAGGCTCTGAGCCATCGCCCAGAGCCCGACGCGGGGCTCGAACTCACGGACCGCGAGATCGTGACCTGGCTGAAGTCGGACGCTTAACCGACTGTGCCACCCAGGCGCCCCCATAGTGTGTTTTCTAATGCTTGTAATAATCAAATATGGTAAAGACTGCAGTCTTCAACATGTATACCTACCAAAATTTTTCCTTTCTGCATCCTTGCTGATTTGGTTTTACTTGTAGGGACTCTACCTCCCAGAATGCTAAATGGTTCAGTTAGTCCTCTCCTTTTTATCTCCAATATGCATTCTCACTCCTTTCAGTTTTTGTTTTTTTTTTTTAAACAGGGTTAGTTTCTGTCTCCAAATAGCTGTAGAAACTTGGAGGGCTGCAACAAGAGCAGTGCCTGATCAATTTGCTGGTTGGTACAGACCCTTGATAACTCAACTGAACAGCACATAATACAGGGAAAGTATGAAGTATAAGTCTACTTTCAGTTAGTTTCCCTTTCATGAGGTGCTCTCTAGGGAGGCCCTGGAGTGAAGCCTAGGTAAATTTTTTTCTTTAATCTAGTTCTACCTGCCTTATAATTAATAAAACTTCCTCCTAGTTTCTATCACTCTTGTTTGTCAGTTTTTGTGGTGCCGGTATGTTTTCATCTTTTTTTCCTTGCCTGTTTAATAGCCTGTGTGTCTTGATGTGAGTTTGTCCATGGAAATATCCTGTGGATCATTTCTTTCTTTTTTTCATGTTTGTTTATTTTTGAGAGAGAGAGAGAGAGAGAGAGAGAGAGAGAGAGAGACCACAAGTGGGGAGGGGCAGAGAGAGAGGGAGACACAGAATCCGAAGCAGGCTCTAGGCTCTGAGCTCCCAGCACAGAGCCCGACACAGGGCTCGAACTCATGAACCCTGAGATCATGACCTGACCCAAAGTCTGATGTTTAACCGACTGAGCCACCCAGGTGCCCTGGATCATTTATTTTTTTATGGTAAATTTCATTACTTGGAATCTTGGCTTGGCCAGGAATTCGGCTTGGATAAACAATGACTTTATAGATGAAGCATTCTTTTTAAGTATAAAAATATGGAAGTGGACATACACAGTGATAATTTTTTAATTAGACAAAAATTTCACTGTTAAACAGGTATATGCATCATAAATATAGGCTTGAACCAGTTTGTATCTTGAGTTAGGCCTGAGTTTGAACAGTGTCTCTGAATTATTTACTGTATGATTTGAGGAAAGGTATTTATTTTAGCTCTGATTGTTTTCATTTGTAAAATGACATTTTAAAATGCTTGTCTTGATTTGCAACTTTGAAATGTAAAAAATAAGATGGATTGATGGATATACATGTGATATGCAATTATACTAAAATGCTATAGACTGTGAGTGGTAGATACATGGGTTTTCACTGAACAATTATTCAACTTCTCTGTATGATGTAAAATTTTCATCATATCAGAAAAAATGCCTATCTTGCAGGCTCATTAGGTTTAGATGAGATATATGTAAGAAGTGCCTGGCATGTAGTAAGTGCTTAGTAAATAGCAGTTATTAAAAAATAAAAAGCACTTCATAGGAGATACATGTTTTGTAGCATTGATAATACAACAAGATAGTTTATGAAATTTTTAGATGTTTCTTTTCTTGTTTTTTGTTTTCTTTTTCTTTTTCTGTCTCCCCTCCTCCCTTTCTCTCCTTCTCTTCTCCTTTCCTTGAGATTATAAACTGCATCCAGGGCTGAGAATCACTGGTGGGAGGAGGGCAAATAATGACAAAGTAAGTTAAGGAGAAAGGATTAGGAACTAACGAAACTTAACAGAAAAGCCTCTGTGGTATGCACAAGGGGTCTCTGCTCCTCAGTACTGTCTGGAGTTATTTATCTATTCATTAATTTCCTTTTACTGACTCAATTTTTGTTTCTATCACTTACAGCCTCAGCTTGCTCATTTGTAAAATGAAGATAGCAATACTTACTACTCAGAGTTGTCATAAGGGTTTAAGTAAGTTTAAATAATGTATATTAAGTGCTTAGCACTTAATAAATGCTTAATATTGATTGGTTTGTTGCTATAATAAAAATAAAAGCAATGAGAATATTGAAAGACAATTACTGAGTGAGCATCTATTCCTATTTCAGGTGTTGGTTAGGTGCTGGGAATATTGTGATAAATTTTAGAGATATGGTCTTTCCCTCAAATAGCTCACAGCATCCCAGGTGAGAAAGACCTAGAAACAAGTGTAAGAAAATGTTCTAAATGTCAAAATAGAGAAGAGAGCATGGTATGGCTCATGGAATCCACGCCTAGCTTTGCTTTTCATTTTGGCCTTGTCCTCATTCTGCATGTGTCCAGATGTACTTCAGTATTATTGAATTTTGCTAGCAAATTATCAAGGTCTCAGACATCAAAATTATCAAAGTCTCATTAGGAAAGGGGATTGGTGCCTGTCTTTCATTGGATTTTAAGGTGGGCGTTAGTTGAGAAATAAGCACAAAGTACCATTTCTTGACTTCCTTTTCCTCCTCCAACCTAGTCAGTCAACCCATACTGAGGTTTTTTCCTGGACAAATTAGATTAGCCTCTAATTATAAGTTAGATATTTAGCTCTTTAACATAATTACTGTTTAAAAACACTAAAAGCAAATACTTTGGCAATGAGAATTCTTTTTTGTACACACAAGATCCGACAAAATGTATCCAACTTAAATGGTTGTATTAAAGAAATTTTAAAAGAATTATATTGAGACCCAGCAAGATGGAACACTGACATGGTGCCTTGATGCATAAATCTAGAGGCAAAGAGTATGGATTAAGTAAAGAGAAACAAGACATAGTTACTGTGACAGCAATCTGGGATGATATTTTATAACCACATGTTAATTATTAACAGGATTATTAATGCTACTTTGTGTCCTCAGAATCATGGCTAATAGTCGGTTCATCTGTCTTTTCATATGATAGCTTCAAATCAAGTTCTCTCATAATATTTTGAGGAGTTTCAAAACTAATATATACAAATAGATGCTGGGCTATTTTTTTAGATGTCTTTCGGATTTAATTAAATGTTCCATTTTTACTTTTGTCTAAAATGACCATAATGTTGTGCATTGAAGTAATGGGAATCTGCCCTGTGTTTACCAGATTTGAGGGTTGATAAATCTGTAAAAAGTTGAATTTATTTTTTTCTTATTACCAAAGCAAAATGAATATAGATAAGCTTAACACCTTGTCATATATTCCTCCAGACCATTTTATATGCTTAAACATACATGTAATTTTAATGTAACTATAGTATACATACTTTTATAATTTTTTCTCACTTATAAGATAACCCATATATCTGTCACTGATAAGATAACATGTAAAATACAATTATTTATTTAATGGAGCAAATAAAGGAAACAAGTGTCTAAATTTTTTGCTCTTTGCAATTATATTCGTGTTGTGAGGAACATTCTTGTAGCTAAATCATGCTGTCTACTCTTAATTATTTCCTTTGTATACATTTTTAATTATTGGGCAAATTTCTAGAAATGTAATTGCTACATGTTTGTAAGACTTATGCATTGATTGTCAAATTACTTTTCAAAAAGGACTAACCAGTTTACAGTCCCACCAGTGGTTTATGAAAATACCTATTTTCCTGTACGCTTAGTATTTGATATCCTTTGAAAGTTTTAAATTGTAAAATGTATGTAGTAACATCATAAAAAGTAGTAAGATTGGAAAAAATCACTAGAATGCTATTTCCTTGACATGGCAGTGATTATATTTGTTATAGTATTCCTGGCTTTTGACACATGTGTAAGTGGTTGTATTTACATATACAGTTTTGTTTTCTACTTTTTGTCATTCATTAGTGATTTTCCCTGCCTTTACTTGGCTTTCACAATTCTAGTATTTATTGGCCACACAATAGTACAATAAATATTCATATTTACCTAACTCTTCCCCTATTCCTGAACAACTAATTTGCTGCCAATTTTTATTATGTATAATAGCACAATAAAAACACAGAGGTATCTATCATTTATTGAATATTTACTATGAAACAAACTTTATACTATGTACTTTTTTCTTCCTTTGTATTATTTCCTTAGGATTTGTGTCCAGGATTCGTAATAATGGATCATGAACATTTTTATGGCACAGCCTTTCTTCTTATGTCAGTGTTTTCTTTCTTATTTCTTTCTGCCTTAAAACATTATTCGAAGCCTAAAATGTGCCAGACACTGTGGTAAGTGGTAAGAGGAACTGAGAATACAAAGATAGCAGAGTCCTTGGAGTCAGACATTAAACATATATGATAAAGAGGGACATGATAAAAGGCATTGCTGGATGATGGTCCATCGATTTATTATTTGGTTGGTCATTCTGTCCATCCATTCGTCCATCCATCTATCCATTTATGCACACATGATTTTCCCTGTGAAGCATGGGAGAACTAGTTGCAGATATAATGCCCTTTTACTCCTAAATATTTCAGTATAAGAATAAGGACATTTTTTTAACCACAATACAATGACAAAATTCAAGGAATTTAATATAAATATATTATTATTACTTAAACCATTGTCCACATTAAAATTTCACCAATTGTCCAATTAATGTCCATGTAGGCAATTTTGCTCCCTTGATTTAAAATCTAATTGAAGATCATGCATTGCCTTTAGTTGTGTTGTCTCTCTTGTCTCCTTTAATCTAGAACAGTTCCTCAGCTTTTCTTTGTCTTTTATAACATTGATATTGTTTTGAAGACTAAAGATTGGTTATTTTGTGGAATGTCCTTCAATTTGAGTTTGTTTGAAATTTCGTCTTGTTCAGATTCAGATGATGCATTTTTGTCAGGAATACTATATAAGCAATGTGTTCTTTGCACATCATATCATATTAGGAGGTATGTGATGTCAGTTTGTCCCACTATTGCTGAGGTTAAATCTGATTCCTTATTTAAGATGGGGCCTGCTATATACTGTAGAGTTTTCTAGTATAAAGTGACGCTTGCTATATGCTGTATGGTTTTCTAGTATAAAGTGACCCTTTTTGTTGCTTTTATAATTAATCAGTAATCTGTGGGGAGATATTCTGAATCTATGTAACTTTTACCCACCTGTTTTATCATCCATTGATGATTTTATGATTTCATCATTCCTTGTGTTTATTAGTTGCCTTGTGCTGCAAAGACTTTGTATCAGTATGAACTCGTGTATTTTTATTTTATTGAATGGGTTATATTCTGGTTACTATCATTATTTATTTTGATGTCCAAATCGTCCCATATTTGGACAGTGGGAACCCCTTCAAGCTGACTCCTATATATTTTTGATATGTTCCCATCATTCTTTGAGCAGTTCTTTATTTTTTGGCATAACAAGATGATCCAGCTTCATCTTGTACTTTCTTTGCCCCAATGTTGGAATCGGTCATTTCTCTAGGAAACCTTCATCCCTTATTGTTTAGAAAACAAGATATGAGATAAGGTATATGTTGTTTATTTTTAAAATATTTCTTAATGTTTATTTTTGAGAGAAAGAGAGAGTGATCAGGGGAGGGGCAGAGAGAGAAGGAGACAGAGGATCCAAAGCAGGCTCTGCGTTGACAGTAGAGAACCCAATGTGGGGCTTAAACTCACGAATCGTGAGATCATTACCTGAGCCGAAGTCTGACGCTTAACTGACTGAGCCATCCAGGCACATGTTTTTTAAAGAGTACCCAAAGTGATTTTGCTGGACTATCTGGAACCTACTATGATAGAAGCTTCTTATATAAAGGAGTTCCATCCATAGAATGGACAGGACTGAGGAGGAGTTGAAATAGACTAGGAAGATGAAGGAACATGAGTAGAGTCACAGCATATGGAAGAGCCCAACTCATTCAAAGGAGCTACAGTTCAGTGTGGCTTCAAGTAGAGGAGTCTAGAGAATGTGGCAGGGACCAGTTCACTGAGGACTTTGCCGTCCAAAGGAACTTAACCTTATTTATAGGGAACCATCATAGAGGGTTTAAACTTGGTAGGGCAGACATCAGTTTTGGTAGATTTGCGTTTTAAGGTCACTGGGCTATCACCAGTGGCAGTACATAGGATGGATTAGATAAATGTTTACAATTTTTTTTCCAACATGGTTGGCATTTTCCTTCTTAGAGGGCTTAAGCTTTTCTCCTAGAAGCCAGTATTGCAGCTGCTGATACTAACACCTCAAAGGGATAGTTGTCAGCAGTTTAGTGTAAAGAGAGTGAGAAAGAGCCAGAACATGCAATAAGTGAAAGTTTGATTCATTTATTCATCTATTTGTGAAATGGCAGCAACTCTCCCTTTTAGTACTGGTTTTTCCATCAGGCCTGGAAGCTGAGTGTTGATGTTCTCCATTGAAAAATAACACAAACAAAGGTATATAAAAGAATGCTATCTTTTTTAATGGAAAATCTTAATGAATATGAATACTGCTACATTTTATTTTTCTTTGTCTTTGGTAATAACATCAAACATTCCATAATGTGGACATTCTACCTAGTTTGTGAGTTAACTAAAATATGAAATGTAAAAACCATGTTTTTTGAAATAATAGCAGATTGCATTTTTAGCTTGAAGCCTGCTGTTATAACAAGTTTTATTTCTGTACTATTTACAGCCTATATCCCAGGCAGTTGGAGTTGAACAACAAGCAACTCTTCTAAAACCAGATTTAGTTAGAAGGTGAGTATCTTCAAATTAATACCATGAAAACAATGAGTATTTTGAAGTATTTGGACTCAATAGGTGTGTAGAGTATCTTGATTCAAGAAGCTTCTGTGTTCTTATATTTGTATGTTCAATAAAAATAGTAGGTATTATTTTTACTTTTTTATGTTAATGATCATATGGATTGTTAATTTAGTGACTGTGTTTTCTTGTTCTCATTATTATAATATTCTGTTCTTAAGAAAAGCTTATAAGGGTTAAAAAAAAGAAAAATGGAATAGTATAATATAGAGTAAAATTCCAGCTAATCTAAAGAAATAAATTACAACCAGGTATATAATTGTGTTATTATTTGGTAGTTGTAAATTAATATTTTCTCTATATTGTTCAGATTAGATAATTTTTATTGATCTCGCTTCAGGTTCACTGATTTTTTTCCTTTGTCCTATTCATTCTGCTATTGTGCTAATTCAATGAGGTTTTTATTTCTATGATTGTACTTTTGTTCCAGTTTTATGGAGAAATAGTGGACATACCTGACTGTATAAGTTTAAGGGATACACCATGCTGGTTTAATTTACATTTACATTATGAAATGGTTACCGTAGTAGGTTCAAGTAACATCCATCTCATATAAATACAATAAAAAGAAAAAAAGAAAGAAGGGAAAAAATTTTCTCATTGTGGTGAGAACTCACAGGATTTCCTTTCTTAACAGCTTTTCTATATATCACACAACAGTGTTAACGATAGTCATCATGTTGTACATTACACCCCCAGTACTTATTTATTTTATAACTGGACATTTGTACCTTTTGACTACGAACTTCCAATTTCCCCTCCCCTCACCCTCTGCCTCTGGAAACCTCTGATCTCTTTTTCTGTGAATTTCTGTGGATTTTTTTTGTTGTATTTTGGTTTTTGGTTATTTTTAGATTCCACTTATGAGATTATATAGCATTTATCTCTCTCTCTGACTTATTTCACTTAGCTTAATGCCTTCAGAGTCCATTGATGTTGTTGCAAATGGTAGGATTTCCCCTTTTTATGGCTGAATAATATTCTTGTGTGTGTGTGTGTGTGTGTGTGTGTGTGTGTGTGTACACCACAATTTCTTTATATATTCATCCATCTGGACAGTTAGGTTGTTTCCATGTTCTGTGTCTTGGCTATTGTAAATAATGCTATGAACACAGGGGTGCAGATTATCTTTTGGAGTTAGTGTTTTTGTTTTTGGGGGATATATTCCCCAAAGTCAAATTGCTGAATCATATACTAGTTCCATTTTTTAAAATTTTTTGATGATCTTCCATACTGTTTTTCATAGTGGCTGTACCAGTTTACAACCCCACTAACTGCACAACAGTTCTCTTTTCTCCACATCCTTGCCAGCATTTTTTATCTTGTCTTTTTGATGATGGCTGTTCTAACAGGTGTAAGGCAATATTTCTAGAGCTCACTTTGCCCACACCCAGGCAAGTAGCTGAATCACAGCACCACCCATTGTGGAAAGTGCTTTCCAGCCCTATTGGAACAGAAGGTCTAGCAACAACTTCTGGAAGCTGTGGGGCCCTGTGGCACTTGAGCCAAGAGGCGAGTGGGAAAAGTTGATTGCCCCCAGAATAAAGCCAGTACTGAGTGTAAAACATTCCTGTGCTATGCATGGGAAAGGGGATTGATTCATAGCCAAGGCTGAGGGTAGTTCCCAGTCCCTCCCAAACAGAGAATCTGTTTGGGAAGTTGATAGTAGCCTGGAGGGGCCTCTCTTCCTCCCACTCAGGCAAGGGAACTAAAACATAGCCCCACCATCTGTGGAAAGTCTTCTGACCCCATCTGACCAGAAGGGTGGCAACAACTACTAGGAACTATATGGTCCAGCAGCAGTTGAGCCAAGAGGCAGGCAAATAGAGCCAATAGTTTGCAGAACATGGCCAAGAGCTCTGTTTGTTCAGGGAACTTGGGGTGTGGGTAGGCTTGTGAGTTAGAACAAAGAGTTTCATCAACTTTAGAGCTGCTTCTTCCCCTGTGTCCAGGTAGAGAATCTGATCTGTACCCCTACTCATTGTTGAATAAAGTCTTCAGCCTGTCCCACCAGAGAACCTAACTAGAGCACATCAGTAGCTGCATAGGCCATTCAACAGCCCTATGGCATTTGAACAGGGAACATAGCCTCTGGCTTCCCCTCTCTGCAGAGCAAAATTGGTGGCCTTGCCTGACCAGGGAATTCAGTGCACACACTGGCTGGATTTGAGTCCCTAAACAGTGAGCTACACAGACCACAGTTCCCATCCTGCTGCCCTGCCAGGTCAGGCATGCTAATTCAGATCTGCAGTCCTGACCATCTAGTAAACCTGACCATAGAATCCAGGAAACTATGGAGCCCATCCTGCAACCTCACTTGGATAGGGAACCAAGCCAAAAGTCTGATCCAACTGTTCTCAGCCATTGGCATACCTCCCTTCCCTGTCCTCAGAACTCGAACAGTTGCCTTCCCCAAAATGGACCATAATAGCAGGCCCCCTGCACAAAGACATTACTAGCAGACATATCCAAACAGAGCTGACTGGTGAAGAACTGCCTCTGCCAAAGGAAACCTGTGAACTCTGGAAGAGGAGCCTAATTACTCAATTGTGCAAATACCAATGTAAGGAATTAAGGATTACAAAAATCAGGTAAATATGAAACAACTAAGGAAAACTAATAAACCTTCAATAACTGACACTAAGTAAATGGAGATCATTTAAAAAATTTTTTTAAACATTTATTCATTTTTGAGAGACAGAGAGAACAGAGCTTAAATGAGGGAGGGGCAGAGACAGAGGGAGACAGAATCCAAAGCAGGTTCCAGGCTCTGAGCTGTCAGCACAGAGCCTGACACGGGGCTTGAACTCACTGACCGTGAGATTATGACCTGAGCCGAAGTTGGACACTCAACTGACTGAGCCACCCAAGCACCCCCAGGAAATGGAGATCTTTAAACTGACAAAGAATTCACAATTTAAGGAAATTTCAGGAACTGTAAGAAAACACAGACCAGACAACTAAATAAAATTAGGGGAAAAAAAATCCATGAACAGAGTGAGAAGTTTGACAAGGAAATAGTAACCATCAAAAAAAAAAATACAGGGGTGCCTGGGTGGCTCAGTTGGTTGAGTGACTGACTTCAGCTCACAGTTTGTGAGTTTGAGCCCTGCATCGGGCTCTGTGCTGACAGCTCGGACCCTGGAGCCTGCTTCGGATTCTGTGTCTCCATCTCTCTCGGCCCCTCCCCTGCTCTCTCTCTCTCTCTCTCAAAAATAAATAAACATTAAATTTTTTTTTTAAAAAAATCCAGAAATCCTAGTGGTGAAAAATACAATGTAACTGAAGAATTCCACAGAGAGTTTCTAAAGTAAACTAAACCACGCAGAAGAAAGAATTAGTGACTTGTAAATAAGACATTAGAAATTAAGCAGAGTAGCAAAAATTAAAAAAGAGTGAAGCAGAGTGAAGAAAGCCAATGGAAGTTAGAGGACAAAAAGAAAAGAAACAATATTTGCATTAAGGGGGTTGCCCGGATGTCTCGGTAGATTTAGCATCAGACTCTTGATTTCGGCGCAGGTCATGATCTTGTGGTTCGTGAGTTCAAGCCCCACTGGCATTATCCAGATACCCAAACCAGAAAAGGATGCTACTAGAAATTAAAATGATAAGCCTATTCCCTGATTTAGATGTAAAAACTCTCAGTAATATACTAGCATACTGAGTTCAACAGCACATTAAAAGGATCATATACTTTAATCAAGTGAGATGTATCTCTGGGATGCAAGGATGGTTCAACAAATGCAAATCAATCAATGATTGGATTGAAAGAAATTAATCATATGATCATATTAGTAGAATGAAAGAGAAGAATCATATGATCATCTCAGTAGATACAGAAAACTCCTCTGCATAAATAATCATAGTAAAAACTCTTAAGAAATTAGACCTAGAAGGAACACATCTCAATATAATAAAGGCCATGTAAGACAAATCCACAGCTAACATCTTACTTAGTGATGAAAGGTTGAAAGCTTTTCTTCTAATATTAGGAACAAGACAAGGGTACCCATTCTCACCACTCTTATTCAACAATACACTAAAAGTCCTAGCTAGAGAAATCAGGCAAAGAAAGAGATAAAAGGTATCAATCCCATTTACAGTAGCATCCAAAACAACAAAGTACTTAAGTGTTAAATTTAAAGACGGGGGAGATTTCTACTCTGAAAACTACAAGACATGGGTGAAAGAAATCAAAGAAATCACAAGTAAATAAAAAGGTCTTCTGTGTTTATGGCTTAGCAGAGTGAGTATTGTTAAAAATGTCAGTACTACTGAAAGCCATTTATAGATTCAATGCAATCCCTGTAAAGATTCCAGTGGCATTTATCATAGAGGAAGAAAAATCACTCCTAAAATATATATGGAAGCAGAAAAGACCCTAAATAGCCAAATAAATCCTAAGAAAGAAAAAACAAAGCAGGAGGCATCACACTTCGTGATTTCAAGCTATACTATAAAGTTATAGTCATCAAAACAGTATCATACTGGCATAAAAGCAGACAAATAGACCAATGGAGCACAATCAGGAGCCCAGAAATAAACCCAAGCATATACAGGTCAACTATTATGTCACAAGGGAGCCAAGAATACTCAATGGAGAAAAGAAATGGGGCTGGGGTAATTGGATATACACAGGTAAAAGAATGAAACTGGATCCATATCTTATACCACTCACAAAAGTTAACTTGAAATGGATTAAAGACTTAAATGTAAGACGTGAAGCCATGAAACTCCTAGAAGAAAACACAGGAATAAAGCTCCTAGACATGGGGCTTGGTAGTGATTTTCTGGATATGACACCTAAAACATGAGCAACAAAATAAAAAATAAACAAGTGGGACTACATAAACTAAAAGACTTCACAACAAAAGAAACCATCAACAAAGTTAAAAGAATACCTATGGAATAGGAAAAATATTTGTAAACTATATATCTGATAATGGGTTAATATCCAGAATATATAAAGAACTCCTACAACTCACAATAAAACCAATAACCCAATTAAAAAGTGGACAAAGGACCTGAATAGACATTTCTCTAAACAAGATATACAACAGGCCAACAAGTATATGAAAAGATGTTCAACATCACTAGTCACTAGGGTAATGCACATAAAACCACAATGATATCTTACTAGTCAGAATATATCCCCGACTTGGTTCTACAGATGAGCAAAACCATTGTTTGGGATTACTGCTTGAGCACTGCAAGTATGAATTTGGTCTGCCAAGATCCGTGTGCTGGCCTTTGAAAGCCCCTCCCTCTTTCCCTGTCATACTCGAATTCCCAGTGGTGGAGCCCTGCAGATTCCCCTGCAATACCTGTGGTGCGAGATGAAAATAGGGGCTCTGATAAAGCAACCCACAATGCTGAGGGAGGGCTTGTTTTCCCCCCAGGTTCTGTCTTCCCACTGGATGTACTGGAGGCTCAGGAGAGAACTCTTCACATGTGCTGGTCTCGGGGAGGTGCAGCATGACCAATGTATAGCCACTTCTCTTACCCTTTTAATCCAGTCTGATGTGGTCTCTGTGGTGCAGAAGGTTGCCTCAGCTTCACCCCCTTGTTCTAGGATTCTTTCAGTGGTATATTGTTCTTGAATAGTTATTAGTTGCTTTTGTGAGCCAAGTCGGAAACAACCTATGTTGCCATCTAGGTGATGTCACTTCCTTTGTGCTTTATTTTTAGGAATTCCACTTAACTCTTTTAATATCTTCTATTTTTCTTTTTAAAAATTTTTTTATTAAAAAAATTTTTTAATGTTTGTTTATTTTTGGGAGAGAGAGAGAGAATGAGCAGGGGAGGGGCAGAGAGAGAAGGGGACAGAGGATCCAAAGCGGGCTCTGCACTGACAGCCTGATGCGGGGCTCTAACTCACAAACTGTGAGATCATGACCTGAGCCGAAGATGGACACTTAACCGACTGAGCCACCCAGGCACCCCAATATCTTCTATTTTTCTATGAGATTTTCTGTTTCTGCATTTGCTTCAAGGTTATTTGTAATTGTTCATTGAAGCATTTTGGTGATGGCTGCTTTAAAATCCCTGGCAGATAATTCCAATATCTAATTCAGCCTGTTGTTGGCATCTCTTGATTGTATTTTTACATTCAGATTATGATTTTCCTGGATTTTGGTATGACAAGGAATTTTCATTTGTCTTCTGGACATTTTGGATATATTTTGGGAGACTCTGGATCCTATTTAAATACATTATTCTATTTTAGCAGGCAATTACCCTATTTAGATACATTGGTCCTGGTCTACTTTTGTGGGCTGTGGTTCTAATGACAATTTAGTTTTCAGAGTCCTTGTAGTACTAGTTAGGTCTGCTTGGTTCATCTGACAGCACTGGGCCCCACTGCTGCTGACCTGGGCCAGAACTCCAGGCCACATGCTACTAGTGGAACTCCCACCAGTGTTACCAGGGGAGGAAAAAGCCCACCTGAACTGCCTTCTGCTCGGTTGGGGGTCAGGACATTACTGGGTTTGTGCTGCCTTTGCCTTTGAGCCTTTTGCCTTTGAGTCAGGAGATGCTGAGCCTGGACTGTCTTGTCACTGGACTGTCTTGTCACTGGGTGGGGAATTGGGAGATGCCAAACTGATTTGTTTTTCCACAAGTCCTGGGAGTCCCTAGTTAGTCCACCTTCAAATTTTCATCCTTCAGTACCCAGCTGATTGTGCACTCTATTATTTCCACATTATTTAGTTATACTTAAGAGGAAGAACAGAGAGAATTTAATTTCTGCCATCTTGTCCCAAAACCTCACCTGGTGTTTTAAGATTACTTTGAAATGTGAATGATATAGCCCCATTGACTAGAATTATGTCCCTTTTATCTTTTTTTTTTAAATTAATGTTTATTTTTGAGAGAGAGAGAGAGTGACAGAGTGCAAGTGGAGGAGGGGCAGAGAGAGAGGGAGACACAGAATCCAAAGCAGGCTCCAGGCTCTGAGCTGTCAGCACAGAGCCTGACACGGGGCTTGAACTCATAAACTGTGAGATCGTGACCTGATCCAAAGTCTGACACTCAACTGACTGAGCCACCCAGGCACCCCTCCCTTTTATCCTTTGAAGGTGTAATTTGTTACTGTTATTTCTTTGTATATTAAAAAACTAAGAGCAGTATTAATGTATCTTCCTCTACCACTCGTGTTTATGCAAATGTTTTTCACGTGGACATAGGAAAAATTTTAGGAGTTTTATATTTCCTTTTGTATCTTTATATGAATATATCATAAGTAGCTTCTAAGAGAAAGTACCTAAAAATTAATTCAAAAGATACGTTTTTGCTGCTAACAGATCTTCTCATTTAATTTTCAAATGTCTTTATTGGAATTTTTCTATTTATTGAAATATCTTCAAACTTATTAAAGAAAATACTGAAACATGCCCTGACACAAATAAACTGAAAGCTGCCCTTTCATATTGATGTGAACCTGCAAAATATAACTGGTTAGAATTAATCACATTGAACCATTTTGACATCATTCATTTTTATTTTTTTTACTAGAATTGTAGTGTTTTATTATGTACTTGTTTTATTGAGGTATAACTGACATACAAACTTATATTAGTTTCAAGTATACAACATAATGATTTGATATTTGTATATATTGCAAAATGATCACCACGGTAAGTGTAGTGAACATCTATCACCATACAGAGTAACAGAATTTCTTTTCTTATGATGAGAACTTTAATCTGTTAGCAACTTTGAAATATATAATACAATATTAATAACTGTAGTCACCATGATGTACATGACATCCCAGGAATTACTTATATTATAACTGGAAGTTTATATCTTTTGACTGCCTTCACCCATTCTGCCCAACCCAATTTCGCATGTCTGACAACCTCTGGCAATGATTAATCATTAATCTGTTCTGTATATATGAGTCTGCTTGGTTTTTTTTCTTTTAATTCCACATATAACTAAGATCATATGATATTTGTCTTTCTCTTTCTTATTTCACTTAGCATGAGAAACATAGTGAGGAAAATAGTGTCCTCAGGGTCCATTTATGTTGTTACAAATAGCAAGACTCCATACATTTTTATGGCCAAATAGTATTCCTGTGTGTGTGTGTGTGTGTGTGTGTGTGTGTGTGTGTGTGTGTACGTACACACATGGGTATGTGTAAACATGTATATACCATATTTCCCTTTTTCCTTTAAATATGTGTTTTTTTTCATTTTTTTTAACATTCAACATTTTATTAGTTTCAGTTGTACAACATAGTGATTCAACAACTTCAAACGATTCACAGTGCTCATTATGACAAGTGTACTCCTTAATCCCCATTACCTATTTAGCCCATTCCCCTCACCCTCTTCCACTCTGGTGATACTCACTTTGTTCTTTATAATTAGGAGTCTGTTTCTTCATTTGTCTCTCTCTCCTCTCTAAATTTTTTTCCCTTTGCTCATTTGTTTTTCTTCAGTTCCACATATGAGTGGAATTATATGGTATTTGTCTTTCTCTAACTTATTTTGCATAGCATTATACTCTCTGGCTCCAACCATGTCATTGCAAATAGCATGATTTCATTCATTTTTATGGCTGAATAGTACTCCATTGTATATATATACACCACCTCTTTTTTATCCTTTCATCAATCAATGGACACTTGGACTGCTTCCATAATTTGGCTATTATAAATAATACTGCAATAAACATTAGTATGCATGTATCCCTTTGAATTAGTGTTTTTGTATTCCTTGGGTAAATCCCCATTTAATGTAATTGCTGGATCATAGGGTAGTTCTATTTTTAACTTTTTGAGGAACCTCCATAATGTTTTCCACAGTGGCTGCAACAGTTTTTATTCTCACCAAAAGTGCAGTAGGGTTCCTTTTTCTCCACATCCTCACCAACACTTGTTGATTCTTCTGTTGTTGATTTTAAGCATTCTGGCAGGTGTGAGATATCTTATTGTAGCTTTGGTAACATTTCTCTGATGGTAAGTGATATTGAACATCTCTTCATATGTCTGTCGTCCATCTGAATGTCTTCTTTGGAGAAATGTTTGGTCATTCCTTCTGCCCATTTTTAAATTGGGATTATTTGTCTTTGTGGTGTAGAGTTTTGTAAGTTCTTTATATATTTTTAGTACTAACCCTTTATTGAATATGTCATTTGCAAATGCCTTATCCCATTCAGTAGGTTGTCTATCGGTTTTGTTGACTATTTCCTTGGCTATGCAGAAGCTTTTCATTTTGATGTAGTTCTAATAGTTCATTTTTACTTTTGTTTCTGTTGCCTCAAGAGACATCCTAGAAAGAAGTCGCTACAGCCTGTGTCAAAGAACATACTGCCTGTGATCTTTTCTAGGATTTTTATGGTTTCATGTCTCATGTTTAGGTCTTTAATTCATTTTGAATTTATTCTTACATATGGTGTAAGAAAGTGATCCAGTTTCATTGTTTTGCATGTTGTCCAGTTTTCCCAACACCATTTGTTGAAGAGACATTCTTTTCCCATTGGACATTCTTCCCTGCTTTGTCGAAGATTCATTGACCTATAGTTGTGGGTTTGTTTCTGGAATTCTGTTCTGTCCTATTGATCTATGTGTCTATTTTTGTACTGTTTTGATTACTACAGGTTTGTAATATAACTTGAAGTCTGGAATTGTGATGCCTCCAGCTTTACTTTTCTTTTTCAACATTGCTTTGGCTTTTCAGGGTCTTTTGTGGTTTCATACAAATTTTAGGATCATTTATTCTGGTTCTGTGAAAAAACATGTTGGTATTTTGTTAGGGATTGCAATGAATATGTAGATTACTTTGGGCAGTATAGACATTTTAACAATATTTATTCTTCTAATTCCTCAGCATGGAATGTCTTTCCATTTCATTGTGTCATCTTGGATTTCTTTCATCAGTGTTTTATAGTTTTCAGAGTACAGATCTTTCACCTTTTTGGTTAGGTTTATTCCTAAGTATTTTATTATTTTTGGTACAATTGTAAATGGGATTGCTTTCTTAATTTCTCTTTCTGCTGTTACATTATTGGTGTACAGAAATGCAACAGATTTCTGTATATTGATTTTGTATCCTGTGACCTTACTGCATTTCTTCATCAGTTACAGTAGTTTTGTGGTGGAGTCTTTTGGGTTTTCTATATTTTGTATCATGTCATCTGCAATAGTGAAAGTTTTACTTCTTCCTATCAATTTGGATGCCTTTTTATTTTATTTTTTTGTTGTTGTCTGATTTCTGTGGCTAAGACTTCCAGTACTATGTTGAATAAAAGTGGTAAGAGTATACATCTTTGTCTTGTTGCTGACCTTAGAGGAAAATCTCAGTTCTTCCCCATTAAGTATGATGTTGCCTGTGGGATTTATGTAGATGGCCTCTATTATGTTGAGATATGTTTCCTCTAAACCTATTTTGTTGAGGGTTTTTCTCAAGAATTGATGTTGTACTTTGCCAAATGCTTTTTTTCTGCATCTATTGAAATGATCATATGGTTCTTATCTTTTCTCTTATTGATATGATGTAATACATTGAGTGATTTGCCAATATTGAGTCACTCTTGAAACCCTGGAATAAGTCCCACTTGATTGTGGTGGATGATGTTTTTAATGTATTGTTGGATTCAGTGTGCTAGTATTTTGTTGAGGACTTTTGCATGTATATTCAGCAGGAATAAGGGATATTGGCCTGTGGTTCTCTTTTCTATGGTGTCTTTATCTGGTTTTGGTATCAGGGTAATGCTGGCTTCATAGAATGAATTTGGAAGTTTTATTTCCTTTGCTATTTTTTGGCATAGTTTGAGAAGAGTAAGTATTAACTCTTCTTTAAATGTTTGGTAGAATTTGCCTGTGAAGCCATCTGGTCCTGGACGTTTGTTTGTTGGGAGTTTTTTGATTACTGATTCTATTCCTTTGCTGGTTATCCATCTGCTAAGATTTTCTATTTCTTCATGTTTCAATTTGGGGAGTTTATATGTTTCTATGAATTTATCCATGTTTTCTAGATTGTCCAGTTTGATGGCATATAGATTTTCATAATACACTCTTATAATTGTTCATATTTCTATAGTGTTGGCGGTTATTTATCCTCCCTTATTTGTGATTTTGTCTATTTGGGTCCTTTCTCCTTTTTTTTTGATAAGTCTAACTAGAGGTCTACCAATTTTATTAATTTTTTTCAAAGAACCAGTTCCTGATTTCATTGATTTGTTCTATTGTTTCTTTAGTTTCTATATCACTTATTTCTGCTCTAATATTTATTATTTCATTCCTTCTGCTGGTTTTAGGTTTTGTTTGTTGTACTTTTTCTGTCAGAGAAACTGAGTGTAAGGTTAGGTGATTTATTTGAGGTTTGTTTTTTTTTTTTTTGCTTCTTGAGGTAGGCCTGAATTGCCTTGAACTTCCCTCTTAGAACTGCTTTTGCTCCATCCCAGAGGTTTTGGAACCTTGTGTTTTCATTTTCATTTGTTTCCATGTGCTATTATTTCTTCCTTGATTTCCTGGTTGAGCCATTCATTGTTTAGTAGCATGTTATTTAACCTGCATGTATTTGTGATCTTTACAGATTTTTTTCCTGTGGTTGACTTCTAGTTTTGTAGCATTGTGGCCTGAAAATATGCATGGTATGACTTAAATCTTCTTCAATTTCATGAGACTTGTTTTGAGATCTAATATGTGATCTATTCTGGAGAATGTTTCATGTGCACTTTAAAAGAACATGTATTCTGCTGTTTGGGATAGAATGTTCTGAATGTATCTGTTAAATCCAGCTGTTCCAGTGTGGCATTCAAAACCATTGTTTTCTTGTTGATGTTTTGTTTAAATGATCTGTCCACTGATGTAAGTTGGGTGTTAAAGTACCCAACTATTATTGTATTATTATTGATTTTTATGTTTGTTATTAACTGTTTTATGTCTTTTGTTGCTTGTAAGATGGGTGTCCTAAGAATTGTTACAACTTCTTGTTGGATATCCCCTTTATGATTATATAGTGTCCTTCTTTGTTTCTTGTTACTGTCTTTGTTTTAAAGTCTATTTTCTCTGATATAAGTATTGCTCCTCATCTTTCTGTTGACATCCATTTTTATGATAGACATTTCTCCACCCCCTCATTTTCATTCTGCTTGTGTCTTTAGGTCTAAAATGGGTCTCTTATAAGCCACATATAGATTTGTCTTGCTTTCTTTCCATTCTGTCCTCCTATGTCTTTTAGTATATGTGCTGCCGATGTCTTTTGATTGGAGCATTTAGTCCATTTATATTCAAAGTAATTATTGATAATGTATTCTCATTTTATTATTTGTTTTGTGGTTTCTGAAGATTTTCTCTGATCATTTTCTCTGATCATTGATGATTTTCCTTATTGATATATTTGGATTTTTTCTCTTTGTTCTTTACATACTTATTAATGATTTTTGATACATGGTTAACATTAGGTTTGTATATAACCTCTTAAGCATATAGCTGTCTATATTAATTTTATCAGCATTAAAAATTAGAACCATTCTTTACTTCTCTCCTGCCCACATTTTAGGTATATTTTATCATATTTCCCGTATTTACATATTTGACACATTTTCCTTTTATTTTGTGAATGCCTTGTCTGATTTTTGACAGAAATATTATTTTTTACTCCTTTTGTTTCCTACTTTTATACTGTCACTTTTGGTCTCTCCTTTCCACTCAAAGAGTCCCCTTAAATATTTCTTACAGGGTTGGTTTTTTGGTCATGAACTCCTTTAGTTTTTATTTGCCTAGGAAGCTCTTTATCTCTCCTTCTATTCTGATTGATAGCCTTGCTGAATAGAGTATTCTTAGCTACAGATTTTTCCCATTCAGCAGTTTGAATATATAAGGCCACTCACTTTTGGCTTGAAAAGTTTCTGCTGAAAAATCCCCTGCTAGCCTTTTTGGGTTTCTAGCCTTTTGGGTATCTTCTTTTGCCTTGCTGCTTTAAAATTTTTTTCTTTATCACTATATTTTGCCAGTTTAATTACAATATATCTTGGTGTTGACCTCCTTTTGTTAATTTTGATGGGAGTTCCCTGTGCCTCCTGGATCTGGATGTCTGTTACCTTCCCCAGATCAGGGAAGTTTTCAACTATTATTTTTTCAAGTAAATTTTGTACCCTCTTTTGTCTTCCTTCTTCTAGGACTCCTATAATATGAATATTATTACATTTGGTGGAGTCACTGTGTTCCCTAAGTCTGTTTTCATTTTTCATAGTTCTTTTCTCTCTTGTTCAACTTGATTACTTTCCATTATTCTGTCTTCTAGGTCACTGAGTTGTTCCTCTGCTTCTTCCATCCTGCTGTTCATTCCATCTAGCATGCTTCTCATTTGGTTTATTGAGCCCTTTATCAATGCTATTTTATTCCTTATCTCTGTGTTAAGGGTCTCACTGATGTCTTCCACTCTTTTCTCAAGTCCAGTGAGTATCTTTGTGATCATTACTTTAAATTCTCTATTGGGCATGTTACTTATTTCTGTTTTGCTTAGATCTCTGGCCATGGCCTTGTACTGTTCTTTAATTTGGGGTAAATTTCTCTGTCTTTTCATTTTACCTACATTTCTGTGTCCATTTGTCTGTGTTAGGAAATAAGCTACATCTTCTGTTCCTCAGGGTAATGATCTTATGATGAAGAGATCCTGTAGTGCCCTGCCATGTAGTGTCCCCTGTTTCCCTAGGCCTGGTGCTTCCTGGAGTGTCTCTAGTGTGTTCTGCATGTGCTCTTATGTTTTGTCTTTGCTGCTGTATCCTTTAGGTCAGTCGTCTATAGAGGCTTTGTTTGCCTATTACAAGGAATGTCTGGTCCCTGGACTGAATGTGGCACGTTTTAACTTAGGTGTGCTCTGGTCTGTTTGTGAAATGAGACCTGTTGCCACTGCTGCTGTAACTGAGGCTCCTCAAAACTCCTGAGTGGGAAGGTGTGGTGTGAGCAGGGTTTGGGGCCAGTTTTCTAGAGGAGGGGACTGCTAAGGCATCAGTGGAAAATGAGAAGAGTGGTTCCACTGGAATATGGGGGACAGGGCTTGGTGTAAGCGAGTGTTGGTATTGTATTGGTTCCTATAGGTGTCGCTGTGCTTATGCTTAGGGTCAGTGGAGAGAAATGGCACTGTCTTGTTATTTTCTTCCTGAAGATTTCTCTCCATGAACACTGCCTCTCTTGGATGTGGTCCAAAATAAACAAATAACCCTCTCCACTGTATGTGCCAGGTATTTTTCATATCACTGTTTCTGTGCTGTATACCCACAGGTTGTTTGCCTGCCTTCTCTGCAAGAGCAACATAATGCCCTCCATGCTGTATCCTAGCCAAGCCCAGTGACCTTTAAAACTCCAGACTTTATGCCCCTCTAGTTGCCAGCAGTCATGAAATTTGGCCCCTCTTGCTTTACAAGCCAATTGCTATGGAATTTGTTTCCCCCAAGTACTCCCCTGCGTGTTAGTCTGTCTCACCCTTCTCTACAACCAGTGCATTCTCTCCACTCCCATGGTCATGGTCCATTTCACTCCCCAACCACATCTCTGCACTTTTTACCTTCTTCCATGTGGCCTCTTTTCTACCTTTAGTTGTGTAGTATGCTCTGCCAGTCTTCAGGTCATTTTCTGGTGTATTTAGGATTATTTGATAGTTATCTGGTTGTATTTGTGGGACAAGGTGAGCTTAAAGTACTCCTACTCCACTGCTATCTTCCAACAACCCACTAGTACATTTTCTTCATTGGATTTTCATTTTTTGTTCTTTCTCTTGCCCTATTCCTTTCTTCCTCACTTGGTCTATCTATATATACCCTATTGATTTTTTTCACATAAACAGGTATATTTTGAGTGAAAATTGGTTTTTAGAAGTTTTATTTGAACAAATTAATACTATACCCAAAAAACAAACAAGATAAAGCTGATCAAGAGAATCCTCTGATAAAAGGTTCCACAGAGGTCCATCACTGACAGTGTTTTTCTTTCATTCCCACTAGTGTCGGGTGATTGCCAAATAAATACATATTATCTCAGTGTTTCATAATTTTTAAAAACATCTTTATTGAGATATAATTCACATACTATTAAATTCACCCTTAAATGGGTGTACAATTTGCTATTTGTATACTCTCACATATTATATTTCTTATTTATTTTCCTTAAATTCATAATGTATTATTTTATAATTGGAAGTTGTCTAGAATTTTGCTATGAGAATGGAATTATTCTAGCTATCATAGAATTTCCGATGATAATTCTGATTTGGGTTAAATATTGGGCTTTGAGAATTATGGCATAGTGTTTGCTCTGAGAAATTGAATAGGAGTTGCTTTTTTTTTTTTTAAATAACTAGTCTGAATCAAGATGTGGCAGCTGTGAAGGAAAACATCAATACTCCTGATAACCTATATGGAAATGGCAAACAAGATCGGAGCAAACAAAGAAGAGCTTCCTGTCCTCGACCAGAGAAGGGGACTAAATTCCAACTTACTGTGCTTCAGGTGAGTGTGTAAATATTATTTGCTTAAGAGTGTGTGTAGAGGTCTGTGTTGACAGAGAGGGGCCATGTTTCTTAAGAGGTGAGTATAAAGCATGTGAAGCGCTAATGTTTCTCTCATTAAATTTTTTTCTGATAACAATATTATGTATTAGGAAGTATAGGCCAAATACAAGGAAGAAAATTAAATTCACTTTTTTCATCTTTTTTCTATATGTATGTATAGTATTTTACATTATTAAGGTTGTAATAGTACTAGTAATAGTAGCAAATGTTTTCTTTTTTGGTAGACACCTTAAATGTTATGCATTTGTTTTATCATTTAATCCTTCAGTAAACCTGTATGATAGGTGTTAGCATACTCATGTTTACAAATGAAGATATTGAAGATTAGAGGGGTAAAGCAATTTGCCTATGGTCATTGAACTAGCAATTGATAGTCTGATTGGAATCCAAACTTTAAAGCTGATATTTCTAACTAATTGGTATATACATCTTGGATGGATGCTTAAACCATTGTATAATTTCATATTCTTCCTTTTTTTTTGCTGAACACACACACATATATTTTAATTTCATTAAGTTTTTAATTTTAATTCTAGTATAGTTAACATACAATGTTATATTAGTTTCAGTTGTACAATATAGTTACTCAAAAATCATATATATCACTTAGTGCTCATCATAAGTGTACTCTTTAATACCCATCACTTATTTTATCCATCCCCCATGCACATGCCCTCTGGTGATCATCAGTTTCTCTATAGTTAGGAGTCTGTTTCTTGAGTGTCTCTCTCTCCTTCTCTCTTTTATTTTAATCTTCTGCTTATTTGTTTTGTTTCTTAAATCCTATATATGAGTAAAATCTTATGGTATTTGTCTTTCTCTGACTGACTTATTGCACTTAGCATTATATTGTTGAACTACATCCATTTTGTTGCAAATGACAAGATTTCATTCTTTTTTATGTCTGAGTAACCTAGTTTGTATGTATATACCATATCTTTCAATTTTTTTTAATGTTTATTTATTTGTGAGACAAAGAGACAGAGACAGAGCATGAGAGGGAGGAGGGGCAGCGAGAGGGGGAGACACAGAATCTGAAGCAGGCTCCAGGGTCTGAGCTGTCAGCACAGAGCCTGATGTGGGGCTCGAACCCACAGACTGCAAGATCATGACCTGAGCTGAAGTCGGACACTCAACTGACTGAGCCACCCAGGCACCCCAACCATATCTTTTAAAAAATTTTTTTTAATGTTTATTTTTAAGAGAGAGAGTACATGTACATGATTGGGGGAGGGGTGGAGAGACGGGGACAGAGGATCCAAAGTGGGCTGTCTGCTGTCAGCACAGAGGTTCAAACTCATGAACTGTGAGATCATGACCTAAGCCAAAGTCAGACGCTTAACCAACTGAGCCACCCAGGCACCCCATATCTTCTTTATCCGTTCATCAATCGATGGACATTTGTACTGCTTCCATATCTTGGCTACTGTAAATGCTGCTATTAACATAGGGGTGCATGTATCCCTTTGAATTAGTGTTTATGTATCCTTAATGTAAACACCTAGTAGTGTGATTACTGAATCATAGGGTAGTTTTGTTTTTAACATTTTGAGGAACCTCCATACTGTCTTCCACAGTGGCTATACCAGTTTGCATTTTCAGCAACAGTGCATGAGGGTTCCCTTTTCTACACATCCTCATAAACACCTGTTGTTACTTGTGTTGTTGATTTTAGTCATTGTGACAGGTGTGAGGTGATATCTCATTATAGTTTTGATTTGCAATGCCATGATGATAAGTGATGATGAGCATTTTCATGTGTCTTTTGGCCTGAGTATCTTCTTTGGAGAAATGTCTGTTTAAGTCTTCTGACAACTTTTTAATTCGATTATTTGTTTTTGTATGTTGAGTTTTATAAATTCTTTATATATTTTGCATACTAGCCCTTTATTGGATATGTAATTTGCAAGTATCTCCTCCCATTCCATAGGTTGCCTTTTAGTTTTTTTTTTCTTTTTTTTAATGTTTATTTATTTTTGAGACAGAGAGAGACAGAGCATGAACAGGGGAGGGGCAGAGAGAGAGGGAGACACAGAATCCGAAACAGGCTCCAGGCTCCGAGCTGCCAGCACAGAGCCCGACGCGGGGCTCGAACTCACGGACCGTGAGATCATGACCTGAGCCGAAGTCGGACACTTAACCGACCAAGCCACCCAGGCGCCCTGCCTTTTAGTTTTTTTAGTTGTTTCCTTTGATGTGCAGAAGCTTTTTATTTTGATGTCATCCCAGTAGATCATTTTTGCTTTTGTTTCCTTTTCCTCAGGAGATATAAATAGAAAGAATTTGCTACTGCTGATTTCAAAGAAGTTAATGCCTGTGTTCTCTTCTAGGAATTTTACAGTTTCAGGTCTCACATTCAGATCTTTAATCCATTTTGAACTTATTTATGTGTATGGTATAAGAAAGAGGTGGAATTTCATTCTTTTGCATGTTGCTGTCCAGTTTTTCCAACACCATTTGTTGAATGGACTGTCCTTTTACCATTGCATATTGTTTCCTGCTTTGTCAAAGATTAATTAACCCTGAAGTTGTGGGTTTATTCTGCATCTTCTATTTCTTTTCATTGGTTTTTGTGTCTCTTTGTGCCCGTACCATACTGTTTGATTACTATAGCTTGGGAGTATAACTTGAAATCCAGAATTGTGACGTCTTCAACTTTGCTTTTCCTTTTCAAAATTGATTATTTGCATCTATGTTCATCAGGGATATCGGCCTGTAGTTCTCTTTTTGACTGGTGTCTTTATCTGGATTTTGTATCAGAGTAATGCTGGCCTCATAGAGTGGATTTGGAAGTTTTGCTTCCTTTTCTATTTTTTTGGAATAGTTTGAGAAGAATAGGTATTAACTCTTCTTTAAATTTTGTTAAAATTCACCTGTGAAGCCATCTGGTCCCTAACTTTTGTTTGTTGGGAATTTTTTGATTACTGACTCAATTTCTTTGCTGGTTGTCTCTGTTCAAATTTTCGATTTCCTTCTGTTTCAGTTTCGGTAGTTTATATGTTTCTAGGAATTTATCCATTTCTTCTAGATTATCCAATTTGTTGGCATATAGTTTTTCATAGTATTCTCTTGTGATTATATGTTTGATGTTGGTTGCTATTTCTCTTTTCTCATTTGTGATTTTATTTATTTGAGCCCTTTCTCTTTTTTCTTGACAAGTCTGACTAGAGGTTTAACAATTTTATAATTTTTTTCAAAGAACCAGCTCCTGGTGTCATTGATCTGTTCTATTGTTTGTTTTGTTTTGTTTTGTTTTGTTTTGCTTTGCTATGTTTTGTTTTTAGTTTCTATATCTTTTATTTCTAATCCCATCTTTGTTATTTCCATTTTTCTTCTGGTTTTAGGTTTTGACTGTTGTACTTTTTCTACCTCCTTTAGGTGCATGGTCAGGTTGTTTATTTGAGATATTCCTTCCTTCTTGAGGTAGACCTGTATTGTTGTAAATTCCCTCTTAGAACCACTTTTGCTACATCCCAGAGGTTTTGGATCATTGTGTTTTCATTTTCATTTGTTTCCCCGTACTTTTTTTTTTAATTTTTATTTTTTTAACTTTATTTTTTATTTTTTAAAATTTACATCCAAACTAGTTAGTATATAGTGAAGCAATGATTTCACTAGATTCCTTAATGCCCCTTACCCATTTAGCCCATCCCCCCTCCCACAACCCCTGGGGACTATGTGCCATCGAGGCCAGGCCATGAGTTTGGGCTCAATGTGCGATGGTGGCTGGGGATCGCAGTTGGGCAGGATACACGAGGGTGGTGGGTGTGCATAGCTGGATATGGTGCTGCTGACATGCCTGTTGCCCTTTGGCAGCTGTGCACCTGTTGCTAGGCAGGGTACCTGTGTGTCTTTAACATAATTTGTCTTGAGTATACGGCCAAAGCTTGCAGGCTTGGAGTAGGCAATCCTCAGCAGAACTCACGGGTGTGGAATACTGCTGGTGGGTTAGGTAGCAAGCGTCTGTGCAGTCTCGCCTTCTGCAGGTGTCTCTGTGCTTATGCTATGGGCAGGGGACAAAACTGGCATGTGCCAGCTCCCTCATTTTAGGAAAAGTCCCCAATACAGTCCAAAATCAGTATGAACAGATCTGACTCCTGTTTCCCCCGGCTTTGTATAAGCTGCCATTTTTATGTTGCCTCTCTGCAGTTTGCTGTCTCTTTAAGGGTGGCAACCCACCTGTCATTCACCCACCTGGCTTGCCCAGTGCTGAGTCAGCTGACCTGTAAAGCTCCAGGTTGTAAGCCCCACTGGTTTTACAAACTCATAGAATGTAGTCCCTCTTGTGTGTGTGTGTGTGTGTGTGTGTGTGTGTGTGTGTGTGTGGTTGTTTAAGAGAGAGAACGCGAACAGGGCAGATGGAGAGAGAGAGAGAATATCTTAAGCAGACTCTGTGCTCAGTGTGGAGCCTGTTGCATGCCTTGATCCCATGCCCCTGGGAATATAACCTGAGCTGAAATTGAGAGTCCGGTGCTCAACAGACTTTGCCACCCAGGTGCCCCTGCCCCTCTGGTTCTGAGAGCCAAACTTTATGGGGATCAGTATTCCTCCTGTGAACTCCCTGGTGTGAGGGTCAGTTTCTCTGCTCTGTTTATGCACATAACTTTATTCCTTTTGTGGGCAGCCTCTTTGGCCTCTGACCTTCTTAACTTTTCAAATGCAGCTTCATCTCTAGTTGTGGAGTTTGTTTTGCCTGTCTTTGGATCACTCTCCAGTTTATTGACTTGGGTGTGGATGATATCTAGTTGAAAATGTAGGAAGGGTTGAGCTCTGCATCCTCCTACTCCACCATCTTCCCAAGCTCTGACTCTCTTCTGACCATTCTGTAATGGGCTTATATTTTTGTGTTGAGTTTTAGAAGTTTTTCATATATTTTGTTTTTTTTAATTTTTATTTTTTTAAGTTTTAGGAGATATAATTGACATATAACATTATAAACGTTAAAGGTGTACAACATAATGATTTATGTAAATATTGATATTTTTAAATTTTTTTTATACTTAAATTTTAGTTAACATTCAGTGCAGTGCAGTATTGGTTTCAGGAATGGAATTTTGTGATTGATTACTTACATACAAAACCCAGTGCTCGAGAAAGACCTCGGACTGAGACGGAGAGGGATCCAATCTCTAACTGCGGGGCTTTCTTCGGACTGGGGCCAGCTCCCTGTTCCCACAGCTGGGGAGGAGGGGAGCCACGCCTGGGTGCGATTGTAGGTCACAGGCTCAGTCTGCAGCTTGAGAAAGCGGTTCCCTCCCTGGAGGGCTCCATGATAGCATAGAACCTGCCTTCGTCCGCTGCCGCCCGCCCCCCCCCCCCCCCGCCATTTCTCCTCCTTATCTCTTCCCTCTCCTTGGCTGGTTACTCTGGTTTTTGGTCTGTCTGAACAGGCATATTTAATGCATCTTGATGCATGTTCTTCTTTACACTGTCCTTCTTTACACTCCTTTCTCTCTCTCTGGAATAATCAAGCCATATAGTTTCTCTTTATGGGTAATTTTATCTTTGTTTCATTTTCCCCACCTCCTTCTTTATTTTCCTTTCTCTCTGGATTAAGCCTTTTAGTCTCTCTGACTAATCAACTGCCCAATCAACGTTTATCCCCCACCCCACTATTGTCATTTCTCTTTGGATGTGCTCTTCCCTCAGCACCTCCTCCAACCTCTTCTTTACTTGTAGTCTGTGTTTTTGGGTTTTGGTTTTTAGCCGTTAGGTTTTTGTTTTTGTTTATTTGTTTGCGTTATTTGCTAGTGTGTTTGCATGTTTTTGTCTCCTGTTTGTCTGTCTGTTTTCCTTTACAGGGCTACTCCAAGGAACAAATCTGGTGGAGGGTACAAAATATTACTACGAGTAGGGTAATAAAATTACCAAAGTCACAACAACAGAGAGCAAGTAACAATCCCCGATTAAACACCTCCTGAAGGGTCAGGCCCTGGACAGTGTATAACGCTCCTTTAATATAGCAGTGTTTGCAGGTGCAGAGCACACAAGCTTTTAAAACGCATAAAGGACTTGGGGCGCCTGGGTGGATCGGTCGGTTGGGTGTCTGCTTTGGCTCAGGTCATGATCTCACAGTCCATGAGTTTGGGCCCGCATCAGGCTCTGTGCTGACAGCTCAGAGCCTGGAGCCTGCTTTGGATTCTGTGTCTCCCTCTGTCTCTGCCCCTCCCCTGCTCATGCTCTGTCTCTCTCTGTCTCAAAAATAAAAACATTAAATTAAAACAAACAAAGGATAGAAAACTACCCAAATTACGATGAAACGGAAGAATTCTCCTAAAAAAATTCCAGGAAGTAGCAACAGCTAATGAATTGATCAAAACCTATTTAAGCAATATAACAGAACAAGAATTTGGAATAATAGTCATAAAATTAATCGCTGGGCTTGAAAAAAGCATAGAGGACAACAGAATCTATTGCTACAGAGATCAAGGGACTATAAAAGAGTCATGAGGTGGTAAAAAATGGTATAAATGAGGTGCAAAATAAAATGGAGGTGGCCACAGCACGGATTGAAGAGGCAGACGAGAGATAGGTAAATTAGAAGATGAAATTATGGAAAAAGAAGAAGCTGAGAAAAAGAGAGATAAAAAAAATCCAGGAGTATGAGAGGAGAATTAGAGAACTAAGTGATGCAATCAAACGGAACAATATCTGCATCATAGGAATTCCAGAAGAAGAAGAGAGAGAGAAAGGGGCTGAAGGTGTACTTGAACAAATCATAGCTGAGAACTTCCCTGATCTGGGGAAGGAAATAGGCATTGAAATCCAAGAGACACAGAGAACTCCCTTCAGATATAACATGAAACGATCTTCTACATGACATATCATAGTGAAACTGGCAAAATACAAGGATAAAGAGAGAATTCTGAAAGCAGCTAGGGATAAATTGGCCCCAACATACAAAGGTAGACACATAAGGGTAGTAGCAGACCTCTCTACTGAAACTTGGCAGGCCAGAAAGGAATGGCAGGAAATCTTCAGTGTAATGAACAGAAAAAATATGCAGCCAAGAATCCTTTATCCAGCAAGTCTGTCATTCAGAATAGAAGAAGAGATAAAGATTTTCCCTAACAAACAAAAACTGAAGGAATTCATCACCTCTAAACCAGCCCTACAAGAGATCCTCTGGGGGACTCTGTGAGTGAAATGTTGCAAGGACCACAAAGTGCCAGAGACATCACTACAAGCATGGAACCTGTAGACATCACAATGACTCTAACACAATATCTTTCTATAATAACATTGAATGCAAATGGACTAAATGCTCCAACCAAAAGGCATAGAGTATCAGAATGGATAAAAACACATGACCCATCCATTTGCTGTCTACAAGAGACTCATTTTATTTATTTATTTATTTTCAATATATGAAATTTATTGTCAAATTGGTTTCCATACAACACCCAGTGCTCATCCCAAAAGGTGCCCTCCTCAATACCCATCACCCACCCTTTCCTCCCTCCCACCCCCCATTAACCCTCAGTTTGTTCTCAGTTTTTAACAGTCTCTTATGCTTTGGCTCTCTCCCACTCTAACATCTTTTTTTTTTCCCTTCCCCTCCCCCATGGGTTTCTGTTAAGTTTCTCAAGATCCACATAAGAGTGAAAACCATATGGTATCTGTCTTTCTCTGTATGGCTTATTTCACTTAGCATCACACTCTCCAGTTCCATCCACGTTGCTACAAAAGGCCATATTTCATCCTTTCTCATTGCCACGTAGTATTCCATTGTGTATATAAACCACAATTTCTTTATCCATTCATCAGTTGATGGACATTTAGGCTCTTTCCACAATTTGGCTATTGTTGAGAGTGCTGCTATAAACATTGGGGTACAAGTGCCCCTATGCATCAGTACTCCTGTATCCCTTGGGTAAATTCCTAGCAGTGCTATTGCTGGGTCATAGGGTAGGTCTATTTTTAAATTTCTGAGGAACCTCCACACTGCTTTCCAGAGGGTTCCCGTTTCTCCACATCCTCTCCAGCATCTATAGTCTCCTGATTTGTTCATTTTGGCCACTCTGACTGGCGTGAGGTGATATCTGAGTGTGGTTTTGATTTGTATTTCCCTGATAAGGAGCAACGTTGAATATCGTTTCATGTGCCTGTTGGCCATCTGGATGTCTTCTTTAGAGAAGTGTCTATTCACGTTTTCTGCCCATTTCTTCACTGGATTTTTTGTTTTTCGGGTGTGGAGTTGGTGAGCTCTTTATAGATTTTGGATACTAGCCCTTTGTCCGATATGTCATTTGCAAATATCTTTTCCCATTCTGTTGGTTGCCTTTTAGTTTTGTTGGTTGTTTCCTTTGCTGTACAGAAGCTTTTTATCTTAATAAAGTCCCAGTAATTCATTTTTGCTTTTAATTCCCTTGCCTTTGGGGATGTGTCAAGTAAGAGATTGCGACGGCTGAGGTCAGAGAGGTCTTTTCCTGCTTTCTCCTCTAGGGTTTTGATGGTTTCCTGTCTCATATTCAGGTCCTTAATCCATTTTGAGTTTATTTTTGTGAATGATGTGAGAAAGTGGTCTAGTTTCAACCTTCTGCATGTTGCTGTCCATTTCTCCCAGCACCATTTGTTAAAGAGACTTTTTTCCATTGGATGTTCTTTCCTGCTTTGTCAAAGATGAGTTGGCCATACGTTTGTGGGTCTAGTTCTGGGGTTTCTATTCTATTCCATTGGTCTGTGTGTCTGTTTTTGTGCCAATACCATGCTGTCTTGATGATGACAGCTTTGTAGTAGAGGCTAAAGTCTGGGATTGTGATGCCTCCTGCTTTGGTCTTCTTCTTCAAAATTCCTTTGGCTATTCGGGGCCTTTTGTGGTTCCATATGAATTTTAGGATGGCTTGTTCTACTTTCGAGAAGAATGCCTGTGCAATTTTGATTGGGATTGCATTGAATGTGTAGATAGCTTTGGGTAGTATTGACATTTTGACAATATTTATTCTTCCAATCCATGAGCAGGGAATGTTTTTCCATTTCTTTAAATCTTCTTCAACTACCTTCATAAGCTTTCTATAGTTTTCAGCATACAGATCCTTTACATCTTTGGTTAGATTGATTCCTAGGTATTTTATGCTTCTTGGTGCAATTGTGAATGGGATCAGTTTCTTTATTTGTCTTTCTGTTGCTTCATTGTTAGTGTATAAGAATGCAACTGATTTCTGTACATTGATTTTGTATCCTGCAACTTTGCTGACTTCATGTATCAGTTCTAGCAGACTTTTGGTGGAGTCTATCGGATTTTCCATGTATAATATGTCATCTGCAAAAAGCGAAAGCTTGACTTCATCTTTGCCAATTTTGATGCCTTTGATTTCCTTTTGTTGTCTGATTGCTGATGCTAGAACTTCCAACACTATGTTAAACAACAGAGGTGAGAGTGGACATCCCTGTCGTGTTCCTGATCTCAGGGAAAAAGCTCTGTTTTTCCCCATTGAGGATGATGTTAGCTGTGGGCTTTTCATAAATGGCTTTTATGATGTGTAAGTATGTTCCTTCTATCCCGACTTTCTCAAGGGTTTTTATTAAGAAAGGGTGCTGGATTTTGTCAAAGGCCTTTTCTGCATCGATTGACAGGATCATATGGTTCTTCTCTTTTTTTTTTGTTAATGTGATGTATCACGTTGATTGATTTGCGAATGTTGAACCAGCCCTGCATCCCAGGAATGAATCCCACTTGATCATGGTGAATAATTCTTTTTATATGCTGTTGAATTCTATTTGCTAGTATCTTATTGAGAATTTTTGCATCCATATTCATCAGGGATATTGGCCTGTAGTTCTCTTTTTTTACTGGGTCCAAGAGACTCATTTTAGACCTGAGGACACCTTCAGATTGAAAGTGAGGGCATGGAGAACTATCTATCATGCAACGGGAAATCAAAAGAAAGCTGGAGTAGCCATACTTATATCAGGCAAACTAGACTTTAAATTAAAGGTTGTAACAGGAGATGAAGAAGGGCATTATATCATAATTACAGGGTCTATCCATCAGGAAGAGCTAAGAATAATAAATGTCTATGCCCCGAATACGAGAGCCCCCAAATATGTATAACAGTTAATCACAAACATACGCAAACTTATTGATAAGAATGTGGTAATTTCAGGGGACTTTAACCCCTTTACATCAATGGATAGAACATCTAGACAGAGAATAAATAAAGAAACAAGGGCCCTGAATGATACATTGGATCAGATGGACTTGACAGATATATTGAGAACTCTGCATCCCAAAGCAACAGAATATACTTTCTTCTCGAGTGCACATGGAACATTCTCCAAGTTCAATCACATACTGTGTCACAAACCAGCCCTTTGTAAGTATACAAGAATTGAGATCATACCATGCATACGTTCAGACCACAATGCTATGAAGCTTGAAATCAAGCACGGGAAAACCTCTGGGAAACCTCCAAAAGCATGGAGGTTAAAGAACACCCTACTAAAGAATGAATGGATCAACCAGGCAATTCGAGAAGAAATTAAAGAATTATGGAAACAAATGAAAATGAAAATACAACAATCCACACGTTTTGGGATGCAGCAAAAGCAGTCCTGAGAGGAAACTACATTGCAATGCAGGCCTATCTCAAGAAACAAGAAAAATCCCAAATACAAAATCTAACAGCACACCTAAAGGAAATAGAAGCAGAACAGCAAAGACACCCCAAAGTCAGCAGAAGAGAAATAATAAAAATCAGACCAGAAATAAGCAGTATTTATTTAGTATAGAATCTAAAAAAAGATTAGAGCAGATCAGTGAATCCAAGAGTTGTTTTTTTGGAAAAATAAACAAAATTGATAAATCGCTAGCCAGGCTTCTCAAAAAGAAAAGGGAGATGGCCCAAATAGATAAAATCATAAATGAAAATGGAATTATTACAATCAATCCATCAGAAATACAAGCAATTTTCAGGGAATACCATGAAAAATTATGTGCCAACAAACTAGACAACCTGGAAGACATGGACAAATTCCTAAGCACCCACACACTTCCAAAACTCAAACAGGAAGAAATAGAAAATTTGAACAGACCCATAACCAGTGAGGAAATTGAATCAGTTATCAAAAATCTCCCAGCAAATAAGAGTCCAGGACCAGATGGCTTCCCTGGGGAATTCTACCAGACATTTAAAGCAGAGATAATACCTTTCTTTCTCAAGGTGTTCCAAAAAATAGAAAGGGAAGGAAAACTTCCAGACTCATTCTGTGAAGCCAGCATTACTTTGATTCCTAGACCAGACAGAGACCCAGCAAAAAAAAAAAGAGAACTACAGGCCAATATCCCTGATGAATATGGATGCAAAAATTCTCAATAAGGTACTAGCAAATCAAATCCAACAGCGTATAAAAAGAATTATTCACCATGATCAAGTGGGATTCATTCCTGGGCTTCAGGGCTGGTTCAATATTCACAAATCAATCAATGTGATACATTACATTAACAAAAGAAAAGAACCATATGATCCTGTCAATAGATGCAGAAAAAGCATTTGTCAAAATTCAGCATCCTTTCTTAATCCCTCAAGAAACTCGGGATAGAAGGAACATACTTAAACATCATAAAAGCCATTTATGTGAAAAGACCACAGCTAATATCATCCTCACTGGGGAAAAACTGAGAGCTTTCCCCCTGAGATCAGGAGCATGACAGGATGTCCAACTCTCACCGCTGTTGTTTAACATAGTGTTGGAAGTTCTAGCATCAGCAATCAGACAACAAAAGGAAATCAAAGGCATCAAAATTGGCAAAGATGAAATCAAGCTTTCACTTTTTGCAGATGAAATGATATTATACTAGGAAAACCTGATAGACTCCACCAAAAGTCTGCTAGAACTGATACATGAATTTTGCAAAGTCACAGGATGCAAAATTAATGTACAGAAATCAGCTGCATTGTTATACACTAATAATGAAGCAACAGAAAGACAAATAAAGAAACTGATCCTATTCACAATTGCACCAAGAAGCATAAAATACCTAGGAATAAACCTAACCAAAGATGCAAAAGATCTGTATGCTGAAAACTATTGAAAGCTTAGGAAGGAAATTGAAGAAGATATAAAGAAATGGAAAAACATTCTGTGCTCATGGATTGGAAGAATAAATATTGTTAAAATGTCAATACTAACCAAAGCTATCCATACATTCAATGCAATCCCAATCAAAATTGCACAGGCATTGTTCTCAAAGCTAGAACAAGCAATCCTAAAATTTGTATGGAACCACAAAAGGCCCTGAATAGCCAGAGTAATATTGAAGAAGACCAAATCAGGAGGCATCACAATCCCAGACTTTAGCCTCTACTACAAAGCTGTAATTATCAAGACAGCATGGTATTGGCACAAAAACAGACACTGAGACCAATGTAGTAGAATAGAGACTCCAGAATTGGGCCCACAAAAGTATGGCCAACTAATCTTTGACAAGGCAGGAAAGAATATCCAATGGAAAAAAGTCGCTTTAACCAATGGTGCTGGGAGAACTGGACAGCAACATGCAGAACGATGAAACTAGACCACTCTCTTACACCATTCACAAAAATAAACTCAAAATGTATAAAGGACCTGAATGTGAGACAGGAAACCATCAAAACCCTAGAGGAGAAAGCAGGGAAAAAACCTCTCTGACCTCAGCCGTCGCAATCTCTTACTTGACACATCCCCAAAGGCAAGGGAATTAAAAGCAAAAATGAACTATTGGGACCTCATGAAGATAAAATGCTTCTTCACTGCAAAGGAAACAGTCAACAAAACTAAAAGGCAACCAACAGAATGGGAAAAAATATTTGCAAATGACATATCACATACAGAGCTAGTATCCAAAATCTGTAAAGAGCTCACCAAACTCCACACCCAAAAATCAAATAATCCAGTGAAGAAATGGGCAGAAAACGTGAATAGACACTTCTCTAAAGAAGACATCCAGATGGCCAACAGGCGCATAAAAAGATGCTCAACATCACTCCTCGTCAGGGAAATACAAATCAAAACCACACTCAGATATCACCTCACGCCAACCTGAATGGCTAAAATGAACAAATCAGGAGACTATAGATGCTGGAGAGGATGTGGAGAAACAGGAACCCTCTTGCCCTGTTCGTGGGAATGCAAACTGGTGCAGCCACTCTGGAAAACAATGTGGAGGTTCCTCAAGAAATTAAAAATAGAACTACCCTACCACCCAGCAATTGCACTACTAGGTATTTATCCAAGAGATATAGGAGTGCTGATGCATAGGGGCACTTGTACCCCGAGGTTTATAGCAGCAGTTTCAACAATAGCCAAATTATGGAAAGAACCTAAATGTCCATCAACTGATGAATGGATAAAGAAGTTGTGGTTTATATATATAATGGAATACTACTTGGCAATGAGAAAGAATGAAATATGGCCTTTTTTAGCCGCATGGATGGAACTGGAGAGTGTCATGCTAAGTGAAATAAGTCATGCAGAGAAAGACAGATACCATATGTTTTCACACTTAAGTGGATGCTGAGAAACTTAACAGAAGACCATGGGGCAGGGGAAGGGGGAAGAAAAAGTTACAGTGAGGGAAGGAGGCAAACCATAAGAGACTCTTAAAAACTGAGAATAAACTGAGGGTTGATGGGGGGTGGGAGGGAGGGGAAAGTGGGTGATGTGCATTGAGGAGGGCACCTGTTGGGATGAGCACTGGGTGTTGTATGGAAACCAATTTGACAATAAATTTCATATTAAAATAAAAACAGTGATCACAAGTGCCCTCCTTAGTACCCATCACCCATCTAGCTCATCTCCCACTCCCCTCCCTTCATCAACCCATAGTCTGTTTTCTAGAATTAAGAGTCTCTTGTGGTTTTTTTCCCTCTCTTCTCTTTCCCCCCTTGCCATATGTTCATCCTTTTTGTTTCTGAAATCTCACATATAAATGAAATTGTATGGTATTTGTCTTTCTCTGAGTGACTTATTTCGCTTAGCATTATACATGCTAGCTCCATCCACATTGTTGCATATGGCAAGATTTCAGTCTTTTTGATTCATGAGTAATATTCCAGTGTGTGTGTGTGTGTGTGTGTGTGTGTGTGTGTGTGTGCACGCGCATGCGCCCATGCATGTATACACCATATGTTCTTTATGCATTCATTATCCATTCATTAGTCGATGGATATTTGCGCTCTGTCCATAGTTTGGCTATTGTTGATCCTTTATATATTTTGGATACTAACCTTTTATTGGATAGGTCATTTGTAAATATCTTCTCCCATTCAGTACATTGTTTTTTAGTTTTGTTGATCATTTCCTTTGTTGTACAGAAACATTTTAGTTTGATGTAGTCCCAATAGTTCATTTCTGCTTATATTTCCCTTGCTTTGGCAGACATATCTAGAACAATATTGGTATATCCAATGTCAGAGAAATTACTGCCTGTGTTCTCTTGTAGGACTTTAATGGTTTCAAGTCTCACATTTAGTTCTTTCATCTATTTTGCATTTATTTTTGTGTATAGTGTACAAAAGTGGTCTAGTTCCATTCTTTTGCATGTAGCTCTCCAGTTTTACCAACACTAATTTTCAAGGAGCCTTTTCCAATTGTGTGTTCTTGTCTCTTTTGTTGAAGATTAAATTACCATGTAATTGTGGGTTTATTTCTGGGCTTTAGTCCTGTTCTGTTGATCTGTGTGTCTGTTTTTGCACCAGTACCATACTCTTTTGATTATGATAGCTTTGTGGTATAACTTTAAGTCTGGAATTGTTATACATATAGCTTTATTTTTCTTTTTGAAGATTGTTTTGGCAAATCTGGGTCCTTTGTGGTTGCATACAAATTTTAGGAAATTTTTTTCTAGTTCGGTAAAAAAAAATGTTTTGGTGAGGTTTACATTAAATCTGTAGATTGCTTTGGGTTATAATGTCATTTTAACAATATATGTTCTTCAAATTCTTGAGCATGGAATATCTTTCCATTTGTTTGTATTGTCTTCAATTTCTTTGAGAGAAAGAGACAGAGACAGAGCACGAGTGGGGAAAGGCAGAGAGAGAGAGGGAGACACAGAATTCAAATTAGGCTCCAGGCTCTGAGCTGCCAGCACAGAGCCCAACGGGGGCCTCAAACTCACAAGCCATGAGATCATGACTTGAGCTGAAGTCAGATGTTTAAACATTTGAGCCACCCAGGCACCCCGAAATGCAACTGATTTCTATACATTGATTTTGTATCCTGCAACCTTTGTAAATTCATTTATCAGTTTTAGTAGTTTTTTGGTGGTTTTTCACATAGAGTATCATGTCATTTTCAAATTGCAGAAGGTTACTTGTTTCTTGCCAATTTGGATCCCTTTTATTTCTTTTTGTGTCTAATGGCTGAGGCTAGGATTTCCAGTACTATGTTGAATAAAAGTGGTGAGAGTAGACATCCTTGACTTTTTCCTGACCTTAAAGGGGAATGTTTTCAGTTTTCACCATTGAACATTACATTATCTGTGGATTTTTCATATATGGCCTTTATTATGTTGAGGTACGTTCCCTCTCAACCTAGTTTCTTGAGGATTTATATCATGAAAGGATGTTGTGCTTTGTCATATGCTTTTTTGCATCTATTGAAATGATCATATGGTTCTTATCATTTCTCATGTTGATGTATGTATCACAGTGATATATTTGCAAATATTGAGCCACCCTTGCATCCCAGGAAAAATTCCACTTGATCGTGGTGAATGATTTTTTTAATGTGTTATTGGATTCAGTTTGGTAGTATTTTGTTGAGTACTTTTGCATCTATGTTCATCAGTGATTTTGGCTTGTAGTTCTTTTTTTGTATGTCTTTATCTGGTTTTGTAATGCTGGTTTCATAAAATGAATTTGGAAGTTTTCCTTCCTTTTCTATTTTTTGCAATAGTTTGAGAAGTCATATTCTTTCTTATTTATTTATTTATTTATTTATTTATGGGAGAGAGAGAGAGAGAGAGAGAGAGACAGACAGAGACAGACAGACAGAGACAGACAAGTAGAGAGAATCCCAAGCAGACTCAGGTTTGTCAGTGCAAAACCCATTGCAGGGCTTGGTCCCACAAACCATGAGATCATGATCTGAGCCAAAATCAAGAGTTGGATGCTTAACTGACTGAGCCACCCAGGTGCCCCATATTCTCCATTTTTAAAAACTTAATATATCATGCGCATTTTCCTGTGTCGCTTTGTAATTTTTCAATAGCATAATATTTAAAATATTTTTCTTATTTTACAGTGAGAGAAAGAGAGAGAGAGAGAGAGAGAGAGAGCAAGCGAGCAGGGGAGAGGGGCAGAGGGAAAGAGAGAATTTTAAATTGGCTCTTGCTCAGCTTGGAGCCTAATGTAGGGCTTGATCCATTGACCCTGGGATTATGACCTGACCTGAAATCAAGAGTTGGATGCTCAACTCACTGAGCCACTCAGGTGCCCCGGTAACATAATATTTTAAATTGTTGCCTTAGATAGTCCCTTGTATAGAGATATAACATTTTAATAATCACTTCTGTTATTCTTCATTTAAATTGTTTCTATCAGTCTATCTCTGTCTGCCAGTCTGTTTCTTCTCTTTTTGTCTTTCTCTCTCCTTTTGTCTGTATGTCTGTGCATGTCTCTTTCTCTGTAGCAAACACTCTTGAACACAGATCTGTATAAAGATCCCTGTTTTTTTTTTAAGATCCCTGTTTTTTTTAATGATTCATTGCTAGAAGTAGAATTAATAGGTAAAAAAGTGACGAGCAGAAAACAACTCTTAAACTGAGAGAACAGGGGAGCCTGGGTGGCTCAGTGGGTTAAGCATCTGATGTTGGCTCAGGTCATGATCTTGAAGTTCGTGAGTTCAAGCCCCGCATCGGGCTCTGCACTGGTGGTGTGGAGCCTGCTTGGGATTCTCTCTCTCTCCCTGTCTCTCTCTGCCCCTTCCCCCTTTCCATATGCTCTCTCTCTCTCTCTTTCTCTCTCAAAATAAATAAATAAACTTAAAAAAATTCAGAGAACAAAAATGGTTGGCAGAGGAGAGGTTGTTGTAAGGGATGATGTACAGCAAAGGGACTAAAGTCAATGAGAGTGTAATAACGTTGTCTTGTGACAGATGGTGACTACATTTACCATGGTAAGCACTGAGTAATGCGTGGAATTGTTAAACCAGTATGTTGTACACCTGAATCCAATATAACTGTTAATTTTACTTCAATTTAAATTAAGTCAATAAAAGTAGTGAAAATATATGAAGATTTAACAATTTTTAAAATTCACGTTGCTAGATTGCCATCCAAAAAGGTTGGACCAGTATACATTTCCATTAGCAGTGTGTTTTCTATTGCTTAACGTGCTAATTTGTGTGATTAAGAGAATTTTGGAAATGAAGGACTAAATAAACTTTGCATTTCGGCAAAATACAGTGACTCTTCAGACTTTGTGTTTTCATAAAAGTTAAATTTTTCTTTTCCACAGGATCACAGTTCTAACATTTTGCTAATTTAAGTCTTTTATTTGTCATAGAATGGGTGTTAAGGCAGTGTTTCAACAGGGAAAAACAACCTTCTTAGAATCTCAACAATTTAAACTATTTTTCCATATATTGTGTGTTAACTCATCTAGACGTTCCTTTGTCCATTTGCAAATAGAAGATAATAACTGACTCTTAAATTGGTGAAATATTTGTGCCCAGGTGTCAACATCTGGAGACAACATGGTGGAGTGTCAGTTGGAGACACACAACAACAAGATGGTCACCTTCAAGTTTGATGCTGATGGTGACGCACCAGAAGACATTGCAGATTATATGGTAAGTACAATGAAACCAGATTACCTTCCATCTGGCATTCCATCTCTTTTTCCCTCTCATCCTTTCCCCTCATTTATTCAGAGCAATCTTTTTTTAGGGTACCATTAGTTTTTAAAATTTGCACAAAGATAAACTGCTTATGATCAAGAGTAAGTCACTGTACCTTCTTTCATTTTATTATACTTATCTCTAAAATATGAGAGTGTTTTATTAAGACATTATCTAGGTCAGTGGTTCTTACCACCTTGAGAGCTTTTAAAAACAAATCCATTGCCTCGGTCCCTAATTAAATCAGAATCTTTGGAGTTAAGGCCTAAGCATCAGTAGTTTATGAAATACTCCAGGTAATTCTAATGTAGTAGCTACTGATATACCATCTTACGTATAGATGTCAAGTAATGTTCATCATTTCATTTAGTTTTCGTACTTTTTTTGAATTGTTAGGCTTAAGTTAGTAGTTTTGCCCTATTTTCATGGGGATAGGTAAGGGTGGCGGGAAGAGTACATAATGCTTTTGTTTCTGCCAATTTTCTTCAGATATGTATTCTTGTAGAAACAGAATTAAACGTTTTGTTTAAATTCTTTTGACGTTTATTTATTTTTTTGAGAGAGACAATGTGAGCAGGGAACAGGCAGAGAGAGAGGGAGTCACAGAATCTGAGGCAGGTTCCAGGCTCTGAGCTGTCAGCACAGAGCCCAATGCTGGGCTCGAACCCACAAACCGTGAGATCATGACCTAAGCCGAAGTTGGATGCTTAACCAACTGAGCCACCCAGGCACCCCCAGAATTAAACATATTAAAAGTTAACGTTGTCATTTCTGCCTCTTGTTTAACATCATATTTTATGAACTGTCTCCAGGCCATGCTTTATCATCATTAGAGATGTTTCATTTTGTGATTTGTGATTTAAAAACTTATGGGTTTGGACATCCTAGTTTTAAACATAAACATTGCCTCAGTTGTGTTCCTAAATGATAATTTATAGAATGCAAGATATTTGTTTAAATGCTGTGTTCTTCTCTGGTAGGTAGTATCAATCTGACAAACATCAGTGGTCTCCAAATAGAATAATTTAATGTACTGTGTGGTCCTTTAGTGCTGGTTGTTTTTTAATTCTGTTGTGGCATTTGTATCTAAATAGTTAATTTTAATTCATTTTTCTTTAAGATAGTCACTGTGGATACAATATTATCATTTTGAAGAAACTAAATTTAATAGATTTATTTTTACTTTTGGACAGGTTGAAGATAACTTTGTGCTGGAAAGCGAGAAAGAAAAATTTGTAGAAGAATTGAGGGCTATTGTAGGTCAGGCCCAGGAGATCCTTCATGCCCACTCTGCTATAGATAGAGCCATTGGAACTGACTCTATAATTGTGGAATCAAACAGTAGCCAAGTAAGAACAATTATTTAGCAAATAGGTCTTCTCAGATATGTATCAGGAACTTCTTTATTTATCTATTCATTTTTAATTCAGACAGGATCATCTGAACAAGTACAGATAAATTCTGCATCCACTCAGACCAGCAGTAAGTATATTTAATAAAATTTACCGTGTGGCTCTTGAAGCAAGACATTTGGAAAGTTTATGCAACTTCGTTGGGAAAGATGTTTGCCAATAAAGGAAATTAATAAATTGTTAATGTAGGTTTTCCTACACTTTAAAAGGACTTTTTAGCCTGGATGTAAGAAGTAAAACCATTCTGTAGGTTTCCTTCAAGTGTTGGTTCTTTATCAAATTAGTTTATTTCCGAGTTGCTGCATGGTATGTTACCAGAAAAGCAGTCACAGTACTGATGACCTTTATCGGCTTTACTGTTTGAAGTCAACTGGTAAGTTTTTTTTTTTAACCACTGATGTGAGATCGACAGAACCTTTCTTAACTGATATCCCTATGTTCTAAGTTTGCCTCATTTTTTAATATAGTCATTTATATCTTGATTTCCTTCCACTAATATTATGCTTCTACCTGCTCTGATCACTGATAAGTTTTTGTAAATCAGATACTAGATCAACTTCCAGGGACTAAAAATGGGGTCTTCTGTTTTCTTTTCTGATGACTTTATCTCTCCATTCTTTTCAGCTCTGGTCATGGTTATATTTAGAGTATCTGGGAGGGGGCGAAGAGCCATAGACAAATGAGGACCTGTGAAGGAATTATAACAACATGAAGAAGCAACAGGTGGTGTGGGAGTCATGAAATCAGATACCATTACCCTGAAATTTACTTTGTGTTAGGATGCCAGGGTCCTCCTCTATGTTCTTTTCCTTGTTAGGAGGAATTTGAGCAGATTTCTAACTGATAAAGTAGATTAAAGTTTAAAAAAGAATTATTTAAATAAGTTTACAAAGTAGGAGTAAAGGTGTAGGGACTTTGTTTTTAAGTCATCATACAGTAAAATTGATTTTTTTTCTTTTGGGGTATAGTTCTGTAAATGTTAATGTTTGTAGATTTGCATAAGCATCATCATAATCAGGATCAGAACAGCTGGAGAAAATGTTTTCCATTTTCTCCCCAAAATTGTGCCCTGCTTTTATTGCTATTGATACAGTGTTTGTTTCATAGATTCTAAAATCCTTCCCTAAAGATATCTTGTGCTCAGTTGTTTAGAGGATTTGCCAGCATTGTACTGGCAAATCCTAGTGCTATTGGAAATGGAGATACAAGACAAATTGGTGTTTTAACCTGGTTTCCTTAATCAATAGGGTAAACATGTTGACAATTGCTTAGCCTATTAATTTTTGTAAATTCTTTCTACAGATGAATCTGCTCCTCAGTCATCTCCAGTTGGTCGGTGGCGATTCTGTATCAATCAAACAATAAGAAACCGTGAGGCTCAGTCTCCTCCTCTTCAGCAGTCCATGTCTACAGTTCCTGGGTTACCTCTACTTTCTGGTAAGTGTTATCTGTCAACTTCATCCAGACTTGGAAGATGGGGATACCATATCTTTAACTTGTTTTCATGGGTATTTCATTCTTATGAGAATTTTCATAAGCATTTTTGAAGATGCTATTGTTAAGGTGTAACTTAAGCCATTTTAAAATATAATATTTATGAAAAAATAAAGATTTTTTTTTCACTTGGCAGGTTGAATTCTGTGTATTTTGAATCTTATTTATAACACTTATTCACACAGGTTCTTGTTTGTCCCTTGCTCCTCTTGTCCCCTTTGAGTTTGAGTACTAGTCCATGCTTTGTATTTATTAGTATGTGTCTAGCTATTCTTTGTTATTGTTCTAGGTCCAAGAACCACAAGTAATAAGGAAATATCACAGGATACACTGCTCACTCTAGAAAATAATCCCTGCCAGCGTGTACTTTTTGCCTCCAAATCAGAACTCAAGGATGTAGTTGATGGTAAGATTTCTGAATATGCCAGTGTAGACACTAAGCAGCAAGCTGTATTTTATCAAGTGGAAGATGACAGGCAGATAATGGCATCAGTTGCTAGTAGTTCAACTCATACTGCTACTTCAGTTCGTGCAGTTCCAGTTGAATGTGAGGGACTCACCAACCAAGCAGGCATATTTCTACCTGCATATCCATGTCACCAAGCTGCCAGTCAGGCTGATGTACTTATGGTCCCTCCTGGCGAGTCAACTCAGATTGCTGGTAACTCTCTTACAACTCTGGCATTTATGTCTGATCAAAAGCCTCAATCCTTAGCAGTGCAGCAACCAACTATGGATGCAGAGTTGATTTCCCAAGAAGGAGAAACCACAGTGAACACTGAAGCAAGTTCTCCTAAGATGGTCATTCCCACTCAGACCCCTGGCCTTGAACTGACTACCCTTCTACCCTCTACTGTCCTGGAATCAGATGGGGAAAGACCTCCAAAAATGGAGTTTGCAGACAACCGAATTAAAACTCTGGATGAAAAATTAAGAAACTTGCTCTATCAGGAGCATAGCATATCTAGCATCTATCCTGAGAGTCAGAAGGATACCCAAAGCATAGACTCTCCATTTTCTTCCTCTGCTGAAGATACGCTCTCATGTCCAGTGCCAGAAGTCATAGGCATCAGTCACAGTGGAATTCAAGATAGTCCTGCACAGTCCCCTAATTTTCAGCAGACAGGCTCTAGGATTCTGTCCAATGTGGCTGTGAGTCAGCCTGCTAACATATCAGTGTTCAAAAGGGACCTGAATGTGATAACTTCTATACCCAGCGAAATATGTTTACATGTAAGTATTATTCTTTCTAATCAATTTCTTATCCTTATTCTTTTAAAGAAATTCCTTCTTTTCTAAAGTTCTGTCCTTTGAAATTAATCTATCTATGTCACAAGATTCTGAGGTCACAGGTATTTAGGAAGGCCATGACTTAGGCTACAGGTGCCAAGAATGTCTCCATAGAGACGGCAGAAGTATCTTTGGTGAGAGAGCCCTCTGGTGAATTAGCTAGGAACTTGCAAGCAATGACGTTTTTTGTATTGGTGACAGAACAGGACTGATTTATAGATTGTTTTAGTGTGTAGGAAGAGCTGACTTTATTTATTTTTTTAAGTTTTTATTTAAATTTCAGTTAGTTAACATACAGTGTAACATTAGTTCAGGTGTACAGTATAGTGATTCAACACTCCCATACAACACCCAGTGCTCATCACGACAAGTGCACTCTTTAATTCCCACCACCTATTTTACCATCCCCCCTCCCCCCGCACTGACCTCCCTTCTGGTAACCATCAGTTCTCTGTAGTTAAGAGTCTTTCTTTTTTTTCTTCCTCTTTTTTCCCCTCTATGTTTGTTTGTTTTGTTTCTTAAATTCCACATATAAATGAAATCATATGGTATTTTTTTAAGTTATGTAACATAGGAAGAATCACATCACAGAGGTAGTGACTATCTGGTATTTATCCACTATTTGATACTTAACCTTCTTGACTTAAGCTTACACAGATTAGTTACATACCTATAACTTTTCATTCACAAAAATAGGATTGTGCTATATGCATATTTGTCTGCAAATTTATCTTTTCATTTTATAGTATATCATAAATATATTTCTAAATCTTTACCACTGTATCTCTTTATTATTATTATATAAGTAGTATATGTGTCTATATAAAGTAAAATCCATCCCACTTCCAAACCTATAGACATAGCTGTTAATGACTCTTTACAGACATGGTTTTAATTAACTTGCAAATATTTATATAATTTTACTCCTCTGTTTTATATTTACAAAGATATAGATATATGTTATATGTTTATATTCATGTGATGTTCAGAATTATTTTTCAGTTATGAACATTTATCTGTGTTGGCACACAGAGTTCCATCTCACGTTTTTTTAAACAATAGCATAATATTCCACTGAATAGATATAACAAATGTTCATATTTTTGTATATTAGTAATTTTAAAATATGCAATTAATATATAAATAAGAAATCAGTTCAGAAGGAGGGAAAATTAAAAGTAATTTATGTTAACACCTCCTTATACTCCATTTCCTTCCCCAAACACTGTTAAGGTCCTGGTTTTAATTCTTGAGGTCATTGCCATTAATAACGTGTAAATAATATACTTATCTATTTTTTTATTTAATAATTTTCAACAATACCTGTTAACTCACTGCTATGAAGGGTGAGGAAATTACAATATTTTCCCCTTCCTCTTCTTTCCCATACACTTCCCGATTTTTATTTACTTGTATTTTTAACATTAGCAAAGTTTATAACATGTACATTTTTTTTCTGTAACACTTGGTTGTGCTTTGCCTGTAGGTTGATTCGAAGAATTGAAGATCAATAAACGGCATTTATGTTATGATTATATGTGTTAGCCTATGATCATGTAATATGATTAGAACCATAAAAAATGAAATATAATTTAATAATTTTAAACTTTGATCCTCAAAAGATACTGAAGTGTTAAAGTCAAATGAAATCTTTTGTTTTAAGTGTCCATTGCTACATCTGGATCAAATTTACCTGCTACTGTTTCTGGTGTCCTAGAATTCCTTTTTTTTCCCCTTTGAAATGCTTCTATGAGTAATATCTTTAAATATGTTGCATGGATGACTAATTTGTTTGTTTTTTTGTTTTTTAGTGTCCAAAAATGACTTTATTTTGCTTCACCCTTGATTAATTAAGTATACGTGGTAGGATCATTTTGAGTTAATTTTTGTATATGGTGTGGAATAGGGGTTCAACTTCATTCTTTTGCATGTGACTATCCAGTTGTTCCAGCACCAGTTATTCTCTTTGTTGTTATTTCTAAATGGAATTGTTTTCTTAATTTCCTTTTCAGATTTTTCATTGCTAGTGTATAGAAATACTAATTTTTAATTAATTTATTTACTTATTTTGAGAGAGAGAGAGAGAGAGAGAGAGAGAGCGCGCGAGCGAGTGGGGGAGGGGCAGAGAGAAAGGGAGAGGGAGAATCATATGCAGGTTCTGCAGCTATCAGTGTGCAGAGTCTGATGCAGGGCTCGAACTCACAAACCATGAGATCATGACCTGAGTCGAAACCAAGAGTCAGACGTTTAACTGACTGAGCCCCCAGGTGCCCCAGAAATACAGCTAATTTTTAAGTGTTGATGTTGTACCTTCAATTTCGCTGAGTGTGTGTATTATTTAGGATTTTCTGTATAATATATAAGATCATATCATCTGTGAAAAAATAGTTTTATTTCTTCATTTCCTGTTTTTCTTATCCATTAACTTTTCATTGCATGTTTTCCATCTCTTTGTCCTTTTGCTTTTTGTACTTGGAGAATTTCTCAATTTTTATGCTGTTTCCAGACTTTTATTCAGGTATTTTTTTATGTCAAGGATTATATTTTAATTTCCAATAACTGTAGTTCATTCTTTTTCTTATGGTTGTAGTATATTCACACATCTTTCTGGAGGTATTACAGTCTTATTCTATGTTATTAATGCTATTTCCTTGGCTATTGTTCTGTTGTTTTATATATATATATATATATATATATATATATATATATATATATATGAAATTTATTGACAAATTGGTTTCCATACAACACCCAGTGCTCATCCCAAAAGGTGCCCTCCTCAATACCCATCACCCACCCTCCCCTCCCTCCCACCCCCCATCAACCCTCAGTTTGTTCTCAGTTTTTAACAGTCTCTTATGCTTTGGCTCTCTCCCACTCTAACCTCTTTTTTTTTTTTTTCCTTCCCCTCCCCCATGGGTTTCTGTTAAGTTTCTCAGGATCCACATAAGAGTGAAACCATATGGTATCTGTCTTTCTCTGTATGGCTTATTTCACTTAGCATCACACTCTCCAGTTCCATCCACGTTGCTACAAAAGGCCATATTTCATTTTTTCTCATTGCCACATAGTATTCCATTGTGTATATATACCACAATTTCTTTATCCATTCATCAGTTGATGGACATTTAGGCTCTTTCCATAATTCGGCTATTGTTGAGAGTGCTGCTATGAACATTGGGGTACAAGTGCCCCTATGCATCAGTACTCCTGTATCCCTTGGATAAATTCCTAGCAGTGCTATTGCTGGGTCATAGGGTAGGTCTATTTTTAATTTTCTGAGGAACCTCCACACTGCTTTCCAGAGTGGCTGCACCAATTTGCATTCCCACCAACAGTGCAAGAGGGTTCCCGTTTCTCCACATCCTCTCCAGCATCTATAGTCTCCTGATTGGTTCATTTTGGCCACTCTGACTGGTGTGAGGTGATATCTGAGTGTGGTTTTGATTTGTATTTCCCTGATAAGGAGCGATGCTGAACATCTTTTCATGTGCCTGTTGGCCATCTGGATGTCTTCTTTAGAGAAGTGTCTATTCATGTTTTCTGCCCATTTCTTCACTGGGTTATTTGTTTCTCGGGTGTGGAGTTTGGTGAGCTCTTTATAGATTTTGGATACTAGCCCTTTGTCCGATATGTCATTTGCAAATATCTTTTCCCATTCCGTTGGTTGCCTTTTAGTTTTGTTGGTTGTTTCCTTTGCTGTGCAGAAGCTTTTTATCTTCATAAGGTCCCAGTAATTCACTTTTGCTTTTAATTCCCTTGCCTTTGGGGATGTGTCGAGTAAGAGATTGCTACGGCTGAGGTCAGAGAGGTCTTTTCCTGCTTTCTCCTCTAAGGTTTTGATGGTTTCCTGTCTCACATTCAGGTCCTTTATCCATTTTGAGTTTATTTTTGTAAATGGTGTGAGAAAGTGGTCTAGTTTCAACCTTCTGCATGTTGCTGTCCAGTTCTCCCAGCACCATTTGTTAAAGAGGCTGTCTTTTTTCCATTGGATGTTCTTTCCTGCTTTGTCAAAGATGAGTTGGCCATACGTTTGTGGGTCTAGTTCTGGGGTTTCTATTCTATTCCATTGGTCTGTGTGTCCGTTTTTGTGCCAGCTATTCTTCTGTTTATTGAATTTAGTGGGTTTTTAAACTTTTTTTAAATTTTTTTTATGTTTATTTTTGAGAGAGAGGGAGAGGCAGAGCATGAGCAGGGGAGGGGCAGAGAGAGAGGGAGACACAGAATCCAAAACAGGCTCCAGGCTCTGAGCTGTCAGCACAGAGCCCAACATGGGGTTCAAACTCGTGGGATCATGACCTGAGCCGAAGTTGGATGCTCAGCCGACTGAGCCACCCATGCGCCCCTGTTTTTTAACTTTTTATTTATTTTTTTAAGTAGTCTCCACACCCATTGTGGGGCCTAAACTCACAACCCCAAGATCAAGAGTCACACATTCTAACCAACTGAGCCAGCCAGGCACCCCTAGTGTTTTCTTATAGTATTGATTTCCTATAAGTGTTTGGTGATTCTTAGTTGTGTACTCATATTTTCTTTAACCTATGTAAGATTCCTTGTTTGTCTCTCTAAATGCTAATATATAATTGCTGTAGCCTTCCTCCAGTAATTGTGGGAAAGGCATGGGACAGGCTTCTTGGCTCTGGATATTACAACTTTTCTCTAAATGCTGCCTGGAAGGTGGCCTAATAGTCTTCACAGGTAGAAGGGCTTCCCCTTCCTCTTGGATGTTGTCTCCTTTCTCCATTGCTGATCTTTCTCGTGGCCACAAACATTTGCCTCTCACCACTCTTATTTGGGAGCAGATGCCTCTCCCTTTTGCTTGCTTTGGAGGTCAGGAGGGAAAGAGAACTTCCTGGCTGTTCTTTAGTACCCCAACCAGTTTTCTCCCATTCAGTAAGTCAAGATCTCTTTTTTGTGGACCTCAAATTCTAGTAGTGGAAGACAAATCCTAAACAAATAAAAGGTTATAATAGAACAAGTAGGGGGTTACTTTATTACAAGGTGGTCAGGGAAGAACTTGTGTGTGATGGTGACATTCACAGGTGGAGACCTGTTCAAGGAACCAAAAGAAGTCCAGTAAGTAGGAGAGTGTTATGAGATGATGTTTAGGAGGCATAAAGGAGACAGATTGGGTATAGCTTTGTAAGCATTCTAGTCAACCACTCTTCCTTTAGGTTGGCTAGTGCTCTCTCTTACTGTCTGTATCTGCCACCCAAGTTTGCAGCATTTTGAAACAGTTCCTGCATGTGTCATGGGCTGTTTTTCCTCCTTTAGTCATATATGTATGTGTCTGTATCTTTTTTTTCTGTTGTATCTATGAATTTGGATATGTAATGTAGGCTAGAACTTGTATTTAACTTACCATCTTGATTCAGTTATTACTTATTAAAATTTTTCTGTAATTGAAGTGGGACCAGTGCAACATTTTCTAAATTATAATATTATTGAGAGGTTTTTTTCTTTTCTCTTCAAGAAAGTAGCATTATTACTAGTCCAAAATGGGACTTTGGAAAATAAGAACTGATTGATCAGAATTTTAATAACTGTTGACATGCCCTAAGTGTCAATAATGCTGAATTAAGACTCCAGTGTACTTAGTGCCACTTAGGCCATCCTTCTTGCAAACAAATGCTGAATCCCATTATTTGAACCTTTTAAATACTCATTTGATTTTCTAGATTAGTAGAGACCATTTCCATATTTTCCAAAGTATTTGTGGTTGTGCATTTTTTATATTAATTATTATAGAGGATTTATTTTTAAAGTACTTATTTAGAATACAACAGTTAATTCTGGCATTTTGTTGGGAGGGATGGGAGGACAAGAGGAGACTGATTTTATAGCCAGCTGTGGCCTGATATTAATAATATTTCTATCAAGAATTTGAAATACTTTTGAGGCCTATTGTAAGATTCTGTGTGCTTACATAAAGTTAAGAAATTTGACTTGGTAATATTTCTCTATAAATATAAATGCCTAGATATCTTGTTTTTCTATGTTTTCATGTGTATTAGGCATCTTTAACTCTGTTGAATAATATGAGCATAAATGAAAAGTTTCCTTTTAAAAGCATAGGGTTTCGGTAACCTTTTTTAGTAAATGAAGCATGTGAAGGAAACAATTTTAATTTTCAGTTTTCAAAGTTGTTATAATAAAAAATATCCGAGGCTGGAAGATTTATATTCTGCTCTTTTACTTATCTTAAGTCTAATATTTTTAAAGAAAGGGGAAGGATTAATTCCTATAAGTTGAATACTTCAGATTCATTGTGATGAATAAATGCTATTAATGCAAGTATACCTAGCATTCTATTTTTGATTACTGATTAGTCAGTGCAAGAAACTCTAATGGTATAAGCAACTGATTCACCATGTCTAAATTATTACCATTTTGGTTTTTCTCTTTTTGTCTCCATTAGGAGATGTCTCCAGATGCTTCACTTCCAGGGGATCCAGAGACCTATCCTGCTGCTGTGTCAAGTGGTGGAGCCATTCATCTGCAGACAGGAGGTGGATATTTTGGCCTAAGCTTTACTTGTCCTAGTCTCAAAAATCCTATTAGCAAGAAATCCTGGACTCGCAAATTAAAAAGCTGGGCATACAGGCTACGGCAGTCAACCAGCTTTTTCAAGAGATCAAAAGTCCGTCAAGGTAGTGTGCTTACAGTCAGGGACATAGACTAGGTAACATCACTTTTCATTTACTTCTGTTTTTTTGTTTGTTTGTTTGTTTGTTCATATACAGATCTTACCACTTTTTCCACGTAGCCCATGTATGTGACATGTCCCATTAATGTCATTGCCATTTTATTTTTACTTTTGTAACTAATTTGGTTTTACAGTTATTCATTTCACGTAGATACTAAGTCTCGGGATAAATCATACATCTGATTTTGAGTTAGGGACTTCTACAATGTTGCTTATTACATTAACACTTTTTAATTATCTAGCAGGGTTTAAGCTTTTCTACTTTTCTTCATTTTTGGTAATGTAAACAAATTTAGTCTTAATAAACAATTTTCTCTTTTCTGCTTACAATTTTGCAAAAATTACAGTGGAAACAGAAGATATGAGATCAGCAGTTGCTCCTGATCCCATTCCTCTGACAGGAGAGTCCACAGCTGATACTAGGGCTTTGAGTAGATGCAAAGTGATGAGTGGATCATTTCAGCGGGGTCGGTTCCAGGTTTGTGTTCTTTGGTTGAATCTTTATCTACAAGGGCATTGTAAAAGGTAATAGTATTGAAGATCTTGGTATGTAGATGATACTTATTTTCAGTGTAGATTAATGTCATATTTAATACACATCCCCTTACCTTTTGTAGCCTTCCAATAAAGGTGAGTCTAAAGAAATGGGGATTTTTGTAGCTGGAAAAGAGCACAGAAATGAGTCATCATTTTGGTGGGGGATGATTGGGTCATCTTTTTAATAAATCTAATTTCTTATCCTTTAGAATCTCAGCAACTTGAATTATGGAATTTTTTTAAATTGTGGAATTTTGTTTGAGCAATATGAAGCCAATTTTCTTTACCCAAGGGGCCCACTTGAAAGACTTTGAATATGGGAATTCTAAAAGTGGCTTTTAAATTTGTGTATTATTGATAGGTATACATCACAGCACACCATCCACTTGTCTGTACCATATTTTGATACTGAATTTCTTTGTGGGTTTACTCTTTGGTTAGATAGAGCCAGCCATTTTTACCTTTTTTTGTATCTCAGGTGATTACAGTTCCTCAGCAGCAGTCAGTGAAAGTGACATCTTTTGGAATAGAACACATACCAGCATTCAATAAAATGACAACCCATTCTAGTGAAGAAGTTCTAGCCTTTCCTGAAATAGCCAAGTCTCAGTTAGTGAAAATGGAAACTTCCATGTGCAATCCACAAACTTCACTTTCTTCTCAGAAGTTACGAGCTCATCGTGAAACCTTTAAAGAAGATAAAAGAATTGCCAAACAAGGTGACAACTACTCATCTTTCAACACAGTTTGTGAGACTGATGTATCTTTGATGACCCCAGAAAAGGAACTGGAAGAAAACTCAGCCATGGGAAGTAGTATGCATTCTGGACTTGAACTATTGCTTAAAGAGAGAGAGACATTTACTGCTGGGAAACATCCTAGCTCTGTTAGTGAATTTTCAGCCACTCTTGCTGGCAGAGGGAGGTCAGTGGCAAAGACTGCTCCAGTGAGTGATCAGTGCTTACCACTCCGTGAAGAAAAAGCCTTTGCTCAAACACAGAGCTCACTCTTCTATTCACCATCTTCTCCAATGAGCAGTGATGATGACTCAGAAATAGAGGATGAGGATTTGAAGGTGGAGCTTCAAAGATTACGAGAAAAGTAAGGATTGTTTCTCTTTTTAAAAAAAATTTTTTTGACGTTTATTTTTGAGAGAAACAGAGCATGAATGGGGGAGGAGCAGAGAGAGAGGGAGACACAGAATCCAAAGCAGGCTCCAGGCTCTGAGCTGTTAGCACAGGGCCCAACATAGGGCTCAAACTCAGGAGCTGTGATATCATGACCTGAGCCGAAGTCGGACGCCCAACCGATTGAGCCACCCAGGCACCCCAGGATTGTTGCTCGTTTGTCACAAATCTGAGTGCCCCAAGTTTTATAGAACAAAGTGTTTGACAGATAGCTAATTTACAATTGGTGACATTTTAATGACTGAAAATTGTTGATGATTGAGAACTGCAAAGATACCATCAGATCTCCCAGGTTAAGGCCTCAGTCCCACAGATGCCAATCATAAGTCCAGGCGGTGTTACCTATGCTTCTGACCAACCTGTTTGTTATAAATCAAAGGCTCCCAGAAACCCTTCGTTGGGTTCAGTTAATTTACTAGAGTGGCTTACAGAACTCAGGAGAACAGTTTACTTCCTAGATTATCAATTTATTATAAAAGGACACAACTGAGGAATAGTCAGATGGCAAGGTGTAGGGGAAGGGGCATGGAGCTTCCATACCATCTTGGGAGTGACACTCTCCTAGCACCTTCATGTGTTTACCAACCTAGAAACTCTCCAAACCCTATAGTTCAGGGATTTTTATGGAAGCTTCATTATGGTAGGCACAATTGATTAAATCATTGGCCGCTGGTGACTAATAAATTCAGTCTGTAGCTTCTGTCCACTCCCCAGAGGTGGAGTGGGAGGAGCTGAAAGTCCCACTGTAATCACTGAGTTGGTTCTCCTGGCAAGCAGTCTCCATCCTTAGGGGCTTTTTAAAAGTAAGGTCATTAATATAAACTCAGGTGTGATTCCAAGGGGCTTGTGATAAATAAGATTCCTTTCACCTTTATCACTCTGGAGCTATTTTAGGAACTGGAGCTATTTGAGGAAAACAGACCAAATATTAAAACGAAAGATTCTCCCACTGCTCTTTGTAGCTTAGGAAATTACAAGAGTTTTCAGAAATAGGTGCCAGGAACAGGGATAAAGGTGTTAATATAAATCATAATATCACAACAGTAATAAAGCACACAAAACAGTCTCGTACTTCTCGTGCCCTGATCTCATTTCTCAGAGGCAACCACTGTGAACTGTTTGGTATGCCTGACCTGTAATTTTTCTATGCATTTACAAATACATACTTTTTTCTTTTTATAAAAGTGGGGTAATATATGTTATTCTAAATTTTTTTACTTAACGTTGTGCACGTGTGTGTGTGTGTGTGTTTGTATACACACGTTTGCACAAATAGTCTTTGTTCCATACATTAGAATAGCCAAAGTTTATTTAATCCCTCATTAATGGACATTTCAGTTTTATTCCATGTTTTTATTATGTAAACAATTTAAATAAAAACTTGAAATGTTAAAAAATGAAAAATAATGTTGAAGTACACAAAGTAAACATCCTTACATTTTTACATAATTATGTGAGTATTTTTTGTAGGATAGATACCCAAAAATAGAATTTCTGGGTTAAAAGGTATGTGCACATGAAATTGATAGATACTGCTAAAATTGTTGTCCAAGGTAGCTGTACCATTTTATACACCAAACAAAAATATATGAAAGTGGGGCGCCTTGCTAGCTCAGTCATGATCATGAGTTCAAGCCCCAAGGTTGGGTGTAGAGATTACTTTAAAAAATATGTGAGAGCCTGTCTTCCCACTTCTTAACCAACTGAGCCACCCAAGTGCCCCATCTGTCTTCCCATTTCTTAGCAACATTGGACTGGATATTTTTTTGAATGTTTATTTATTTTTGAGAGAGAGACAGAGACAGATAGACAGACAGAGCATGAGTGTGGGAGAGGCAGAGAGAGAGGGAGACACAGAATCCAAAGCAGGCTCCATCCAGGCTCCGAGCTGTCAGCACAGAACCCAACGCAGGGTTCAAACTCCTGAACTGTGAGATCATTACCTGAGCCAAAGTTGGACACTCAACCAACTGAGCCACCAAACTGAGCCAACCAACTGTGCCCCAACATTGGACTGGATATTATTGATCCTTTTTCTTTTATTCCAATCAGATGAATTTAAAAATTTTTCTTAAAAAATAATTTTATTCTCCTAGTTAAAAGTGAAGTTGTACATCATCTCATATTTATTGGCTACTTGTATTTCCTCTTCCTTGGAGTCACCTTCTCATATTCTTTCCCCTTTTTCCTATTACGTTTCTTTTTTTTTCTCTTATTGAGTTTTAGGAACTATTTGTGTATTCTATGAATCTTTTACTATATGTTGAAAATATTTTCTTGTTTATATTTGCAACATATAATAAAGAAAAGGTTAATATTACTAATACTGTGTGACTTTAAATTTTGTTTTATTGTCTTTCACTATATTGAAGTTTTAGAAATTTTTTCTTGTCAATTTGTTTACTTTTTTCATTTTATTAAAATCATTTCACAGATTTTTAAATTTATTTTAAGAGAGAGAGAGAGAGCACCCAAGAGAGTAGGGGAATGGCAGAGAGGGAGGGAGAGAGAGAATCCCAAGCAGTCCCTACCCCCATCAGCACAGAGCCAGAGACAGGGCTGGATCTCATGAACCATGAGATGACCTGAGCCAAAATCAAGAGTCAGACGCTTAACCAAGTGAGCCACGTAGGCACTCCAGTTTGTTTAATTTTTTCTTAATGTCTGATTAATGTTGTGCTTAGGAAAGCATATCCCATCCTAAAACTGTGAATATTCTTTATTTTTACATTCTTAATCTAAATTCCTTGTTAAACTTTACTCGTATTGCATAGAGTTTTTTGGCTTATCTGTATGGTGTCAGTGCTATTAAAATGCTTTCTGCATTATTTTCATTTAGACACATTCAGGAGGTGGTAAATCTTCAAACCCAGCAGAATAAGGAGCTGCAAGAGCTCTATGAACGCCTTCGGGCAATTAAAGATAGCAAAATCCAATCATCAGAGGCTCCTCTGCCACCATCATCACCACGTAGACCAAGATCTTTCAAAAGCAAACTTCGCAGCCGCCCCCAATCCTGGACACATGTGGACAATGTCGCAGTTGCCACAGGTAAAGCAGTCCTGAAAGTGGTTTTAAAAAACTGGTGAAAGATCAGCAAAATTAGAAATATAATGATATAAAGTTTATTTCATATTAAGCTAATATGCTCTAAAGAAGTGCACATTATCCTGAGATTCTTTTCTACCTTTTTGGTATTAAGTGTTCTTTTATGAAATAATGGTGAGGATAGATGATAGATTCTGGAGAGCATGTGAGTGTGTTTTATGTTTTTATTTGGGAAACAAACACCTGGAAGCCCAATTTCTTTTCTTTTTTTTTTACATATGAAATTTATTGTCAAATTGGTTTCCATACAACACCCAGTGCTCATCCCAACAGGTGCCCTCTTCAGTACCCATCACCCACCCCCCCCCTCCCACTCCCCATCAACCCTCAGTTTGTTCTCAGTTTTTAAGAGTCTCTTATGTTCTGGCTCCCTCCCTCTCTAACCTCTTTTTTTTTCTTCCCCTCCCCCATGTTCTTCTGTTAAGTTTCTCAGGATCCACATAAGAGTGAAAACATATGGTATCTGTCTTTCTCTGTATGACTTATTTCACTTAGCAGAACACTCTCCAGTTCCATCCATGTTGCTACAAAAGGACATATTTCATTCTTTCTCGTTGCCATGTAGTATTCCACTGTGTATATAAACCACAACTTTTGCCTGCTGCTCATTTTGTGTCCACCTCTTCATTCTTCGAAGAAGCAGGGAGACAACGAACTCCAGGTAGTGAGGTAAAAAAAATCCTGCAACAATAGTATTCCACAGGTGACTAAGGCTCTATTTATTTTATTTTACTCTTTTTTTCCTTCTTTTCTCAAGAGTGGATTTCTCCATTAATTGGTCTTCTTGTTGGCTGATTCTTTATTTTGCCCTCCCATATCTGTTGTTGAGCCACTCTAGTGAATTTTTTATTTCACTTATTGTACTTTTAAACTCCAGAATTTGTTTTTTGAAATAATTTCTATCTCTATTGATATTCTCTATTTGATTTGAGACATTGTTATCATACTTTCCTTTAAATTTTTAGGCATAGTTTCCTTAAATTTGAATACAGGCTTTGTCTACTAAGACCAAAATCTAGGCCCCCTTCAGGATGTTTTTGTTGACTTTTTTTGTCTGTATATGTGGCATATGTTCCTATTTCTTTGCATGTCTCTTAATTTTGTGATAAAAACTGGACACTATAGGTAATATATTGTAACAGCTCTAGTATCAGATTCTTCCACCCTCTTCCCCACCAAGGTCTGTTGTATTTTGTTTATTATTGTTCTGGTATTTTCTTGGTATTGGTTATTTGTTTAGTGGTTTTCCAACACTACTCTATATTCCCTGCAGTGTAGGCCATTGAGTTCTTTGCAACTTAAAAAAAAATTTGTTTTGGGGGGCACCTGGGTGCCTCAGTCAGTTAAGCATCCAACTGAGGTCACGATCTCACATTTGCAAGTTTGAGCCCCACATCAGGCTCTGTGCTGACAGCTCAGAGCCTGGAGCCTCCTTCAGATTCTGTGTCTCCTTCTCTCTCTGCCCTTCCCCCGCTCACACTATGTCTCTCTCTCAGAAATAAATAAACATTAAAAAATTTTTTTTTAATTTTGTTTTGGGGTGCCTGGGTGGCTCAGTTGGTTAAGCATCTGACTCTTGATTTCGGTTTAGTTCATGATCTCAGGGTTTGTGAGGTTGAGCCCCACATCTGACTCTGCACTGATTGCTCAGAGCCTGCTTGGGATTTTCTACCTCCTTCTCTCTCTGCCCCTCCCCTGCTTGCACGTGCTCTCTTCTCAGAATAAATAAGTAAACTTAAAAATAAATAAAAATGAATTTAAAAACTTTGTTTACTGATGCATAGGGGCACTTGTACCCCAATGTTCATAGCAGCACTCTCAACAATAGCCAAATTATGGAAAGAGCCGAAATGTCCATCAACTGATGAATGGATAAAGAAATTGTGGTATATATACACAATGGAATACTATGTGGCAATGAGAAAAAATGAAATATGGCCTTTTGTAGCAACGTGGATGGAACTGGAGAGTGTGATGCTAAGTGAAATAAGCCATACAGAGAAAGACAGATACCATATGGTTTCACTCTTATGTGGATCCTGAGAAACTTAACAGGAACCCATGGGGGAGGGGAAGGAAAAAAAAAAAAGGTTAGAGTGGGAGAGAGCCAAAGCATAAGAGACTGTTAAAAACTGAGAACAAACTGAGGGTTGATGGGGGGTGGGAGGGAGGGGAGGGTGGGTGATGGGTATTGAGGAGGGCACCTTTTGGGATGAGCACTGGGTGTTGTATGGAAACCAATTTGTCAATAAATTTCATATATATAAAAAAAAAAAAACTTTGTTTTTATTTTTAAGCCTGGCATGCTAAGGTTCATACCTGGGTCAGTACATTTAGTGGTGAGCCAATGATTGGCCAGAAGATTTCATTAAATGACTCATCTGGATATTTTTGCCAAGGGAATCTCTGTGGGAAGGCGCACTTTCTAGCTTTACTTTACAAGAAAACTTTTGAATTTCTTTCCTGCTTGTCCAGGAACTGAAGTGCAGCCAGAATTGAGTGATTGGTACTTTTTCCTTTCTTAGGTCTTTCCTGGCTTGCCAGACATTTATATTCCCAGGAATATGCCAGAGGTTTTAAAAGTTTCCTATGGTCATCTAATTGCCCTAGAATTCTTTTTTAATTCTAGGCCAGATTCTTGTTTGCCCCAACTGAATCACTGCATCTGAGTTGTTGCCAGTGCTTTCCTATTGTTTCAGTAATGCCCTGGAGGTAGCTCCTTACCCTCCCCACTCCCCAGACCCAGTCTGCCTGGGCTGACCTGAGCTCTAAGTGAAACCAAATATCTACCACACTCTAAGAATAGAGATTTTTCTGGGTTGTTGCAAGTTCAGATGACTGTGCTCTGGGGATGGTACTTTTAAGAGAACTCAAAAAGAGGTCTGATCTCTATTGTCTGCAATGCTGCTGGCCTTTAGCTATCCCAACACTGAGCTGGGAGGGAAGCCGGGAGGGGAATTACCACAAGTTAAAATGTCACAGATCTCATTAGTTTGTCTTGAATAAATGATTTTTATTTCATTCTGTGTCTCTGGATAATTGTCAGAGTTCTGAAATGGTTGGTTTGAGTTGTTTTGCCCATATTTTTATTGTTTTAAGAGCAAGTTCACCTAGGCCCTTATTCTGCATTTTTGAAGTCTTTCTCCTCCCTCTTTTTCTATTATCTGAAAGAACTTGTGTTAAATTAGTACTATTTCTTCTTTAACTGTCTGGAAGAATTTTTCAATGAAACCACTTGGGTTCAGAGATTTCTATTTGGGGAACTTTTTCACTATAAATTCAAATTGTTTAATAGTAGTTACAAGATTTATTCACGTTATACATTTCCTGTTGAGTAAGTTTTGGTAGTTTGTGGTTTTTGAGGCTTGGTCCATTTCATCTAAGTTGTTGAATCTTTGTGTTTATTGTTATGCCCAGAATTCGTGATCCCCAAAGACCACCAGGGAGCAGAGTCCAATGCAAACGCAAAAGAGCCATTATTCGAGCTAGCTCGAGCTCAATCCCCTACCTGCACCGACACAGGGTGAGATACCGGGGAGAGAGAGCGAGTTTCAAAAGCACAAAGGTTTTATTGGGGTCTAGGGGCAGTTGGTGAGGTAATGGCTGTGGCCTCAGCCGATTGGCTGGGGAAGGGTCGTGGCCTCGGCCGATTGGCTGGGGAAGGGTTGAAGTCCTGTTACGCAGGTCGCAGGGCGTGTTTTGATCGGGAAGTTTGAACGGGTGAGCGGGAGGTTACTCAAGGGGAGGAGGCGTGTTCAAGGTGGAGGACACAGAGCAAGATGCAGTCGGCCGGCTGCTATAAACATTGGGGTACAAGTGCCCCTATGCATCAGCACTCCTGTATCCCTTGGGTAAATTCCTAGCAGTGCTATTGCTGGGTCATAGGGTAGATCTATTTTTACTTCTTTGAGGAACTTCCACACTGTTTTCCAGAGCGGCTACACCAGTTTGCATTCCCACCAACAGTGCAGGAGGGTTCCCGTTTCTCCACATCCTCTCCAGCATCTATAGTCTCCTGATTTGTTCATTTTAGCCACTCTGACTGGCGTGAGGTGATATCTGAGTGTGGTTTTGATTTATATTTCCCTGATGAGGAGCAACATTGAGCATCTTTTCATGTGCCTGTTGGCCATCTGCATGTCTTCTTTAGAGAAGTGTCTATTCATGTTTTCTGCCCATTTCTTCACTGGATTATTTGTTTTTCAGGTGTGGAGTTTGGTGAGCTCTTTATAGATTTTGGATACTAGCCCTTTGTCCGATATGTCATTAGCAAATATCTTTTCTCATTCCGTTGGTTGCCTTTTAGTTTTGTGGATTGTTTCCTTTGCTGTGCAGAAGCATTTTATCTTCAGGAGGTCCCAATAGTTCATTTTTGCTTTTAATTCCCTTGCCTTTGGGGATGTATCAAGTAAGAAATTGCTGTGGCTGAGGTCAGAGAGGTTTTTTTCCTACTTTCTCCTCTAGGGTTTTGATGGTTTCCTGTCTCACATTCAGGTCCTTTATACATTTTGAGTTTATTTTTGTGAATGGTGTAACAAAGTGGTCTAGTTTCATCCTTCTACATGTGGCTGTCCATTTCTCCCAGCACCATATGTTAAAGAGACTGTCTTTTTTCCATTGGATACTCTTTCCTGCTTTGTCAAACATTAGTTGGCCATACATTTGTGGGTATAGTTCTGGGGTTTCTGTTCTGTTCCATTGGTCTATGTGTCTGCTTTTGTTGCAATACCATGCTGTCTTGATAATTACAGCTTTGTAGTAGAGGCTAAAGTCTGGGATTGTGATGCCTCCTGCTTTGGTCCTCTTCAAAATTACTTTGGCTATTCAGGGCCTTTTGTGGTTCCATACAAATTTTAGGATTGCTTGTTCTAGCTTTGAGAAGAATGCTGGTGCAATTTTGATTGGGATTGCATTGAATGTGTAGATAGCTTTGGGTAATATTGACATTTTAACAATATTTATTCTTCCAATCCATGAGCACAGAATGTTTTTCCATTTCTTTATATTTTCTTCAATTTCCTTCATAAGCTTTCTCTAGTTTTCAACATACAGATCTTTTGCATCTTTGGTTAGGTTTATTGCTAGGTATTTTGTGCTTCTTGGTGCAATTGTGAATGGGATCAGTTTCTTTATTTGTCTTCCTGTTGCTTCATTATTAGTGTATAAGAATGCAACTGATTTCTGTACATTGATTTTGTATCCTGCGACTTTGCTGAATTCATGGATCAGTTCTAGCAGACTTTTGGTGGAGTCTGTCGGATTTTCCATGTATAATATCATGTCATATGCAAAGAGTGAAAGCTTGATTTCTTCTTTGCCAATTTTGATGCCTTTGATTTCCTTTTGTTGTCTGATTGCTGATGCTAGCACTTCCAACACTATGTTAAACAACAGTGGTGAGAGTGGACATCCCTTTCATGTTCCTGATCTCAGGGAGAAAGCTCTCATTTACCCCATTGAGGATGATATTAGCTGTGGGCTTTTCAAAAATGACTTTTATGATGTTTAAGTATGTTCCTTCAATCCCAACTTTCTCAAAGGTTTTTATTCAGAAAGGATGCTGAATTTTGTCAAATGCTTTTTCTGCATCTATTGACAGGATCATATGGTTCTTTTCTTTTATTAATGTGATGTATCACGTTGATTGATTTGCAAATGTTGGATCAGCCCTGCATCCCAGGAATGAATCCCACTTGATCATGGTGAATAATTCTTTTTATAAGCTGTTGAATTTGATTTGCTAGTATCTTATAGAGAATTTTTGCATCCATATTCATCAGGGATATTGGCCTGTAGTTCTCTTTTTTTACTGGGTCTCTGTCTGGTTTAGGAATCAAAGTAATGCTGGCTTCATAGAATAAGTCTGGAAGTTTTCCTTCCCTTTCTATTTTTTGGAATAGCTTGAGAAGGATAGGTATTATCTCTGCTTTAAATGTCTGGTAGAATTCCCCTGGGAAGCCATCTGGTTCTGGACTCTTATTTGTTGGGAGATTTTTGATGACTGATTCAATTTCTTCGCTGGTTATGGGTCTGTTCAAGCTTTCTATTTCTTCCTGTTTGAGTTTTGGAAGTGTGTGGGTGTTTAGGAATTTGTCCATTTCTTCCAGGTTGTCCAGTTTGTTGGCATATAATTTTTCATAGTATTCCCTGATAATTGCTTGTATTTCTGATGGATTGATTATAATAATTCCATTTTCATTCACGATTTTATCTATTTGTGTCCTCTCCCTTTTCTTTTTGCGACGCCTGGCTAGCGGTTTATTAATTCTTTATTTTTTCAAAAAACCAACTTTTGGTTTCATTGATCTACTCTACAGTTGTTTTTTAGATTCTACATTGTTTATTTCTGCTCTGATCTTTATTATTTGTCTTCTTCTGCTGGGTTTGGGGTGTCTTTGCTGTTCTGCTTCTATTTCCTTTAGGTGTGCTGTTAGATTTTGTATTTGGGGTTTTTCTTGTTTCTTGAGATAGGCCTGCATTGCAATGTATTTTCCTCTAAGGACTGCTTTCGCTGCATCCCAAAACGTGTGGATTGTTGTATTTTCATTTTCATTTGTTTCCATAATTCTTTAATTTCTTCTCGAATTGCCTGGTTGATCCATTCATTCTTCAGTTAGGGTATTCTTTAACCTCCATGCTTTTGGAGGTTTTCCAGACTTTCTCCTGTAGTTGATTTCAAGCTTCATAGCATTGTGGTCTGAACGTATGCATGGTATGATCTCAATTCTTGTATACTTATGAAGGGCTGGTTTGTGACCCAGTATGTGACCTATCTTGGAGAATGTTCCATGTGCACTTGAGATGAAAGTATATTCTGTTGCTTTGGGATGCAGAGTTCTAAATATATGTGTCAAGTCCATCTGATCCAATGTATCATTCAGGGCCCTTTTTTCTTTATTGATCCTGTGTCTAGATGATCCATCCATTGTTGTAAGTGGAGTATTAAAGTCCCCTGCAATTACTACGGTCTTATCAGTAAGGTTGCTTATGTTTGTGACTAATTGTTTTATATATTTGGGGGCTCCCATATTTGGCTCATAGACATTTATAATTGTTAGCTCTTCCTGATGCATAGACCCTGTAATTATGATATAATGCCCTTCTTCATCTCTTGTTACAGCCTTCAATTTAAAGTCTAGTTTGTCTGATATAAGTATGGCTACTCCAGCTTTCTTTTGACTTCCAGTAGCATGATAGATAGTTCTCCATCCCCTCACTTTCAATCTGAAGGTGTCCTCAGGTCTAAAATGAGTCTCTTGTAGACAGCAAATAGATGGATCTTGTTTGTTTGTTTGTTTTTTATCAATTCTGATACCCTGTGTCTTTTGGTTGGAGCATTTTGTCCATTTACATTCAGTGTTATTATTGAAAGATACAGGTTTAGAGTCATTGTGATGTCTGTAGGTTTCATGCTTGTAGTGATGTCTCTGGTACTTTGTGGTACTTGCAACATTTCACGCACAGAATCCCCCTTAGGATCTCTTGTAGTGCTGGTTTAGTGGTGATGAATTCCTTCAGTTTTTGTTTTTTTGGGAAGACCTTTATCTCTCCTTCTATTCTAAATGACAGACATGCCGGGTAAAGGATTCTCGGCTGCATATTATTTCTGTTCGTCACATTGAAGATTTCCTGCCATTCCTTTCTGGCCTTCAAAGTTTCAGTAGATAGATCCGTCACTAGTCTTATCGGTCTCCCTTTATATGTTAGAGCATGTTTATCCTTAGCTGCTTTCAGAATTCTCTCTTTATCCTTGTATTTTGCCAGTTTCACTATGATATGTCATGCAGAAGATCGATTCAAGTTTCGTCTGAAGGGAGTTCTCTGTGCCTATTGGATTTCAATGTCTTTTTCCTTCCCCAGTTCAGGGAAGTTCTTAGCTATGATTTGTTCAAGTACACCTTCAGCCCCTTTCTCTCTTCCTCTGGAATCCCCATTATACGTATATTATTACATTTCATTGCATCATTTAATTCTCTAGTTCTCCCCTCATACTCCTGGATTTTTTTATCTCTTTTTCTCAGCTTCCTCTTTTTCCATAATTTTATCTTCTACATCACCTATTCTCTTCTCTGCCTCTTCAATCTGGGCTGTGTTCGCCTCCATTTTATTTTGCACCTCATTTATGGCATTTTTTAGCTTCTCATGAATGTTTCTTAGTCCCTTGATCTCTGTAGCAATAGATTCTCTGCTGTCCTCTATAGTTTTTTCAAGCCCAGCGATTAATTTTATGACTTATTTTAAATTCATGCTCTGTTATATTGCTTAAATTGTTTTTGATCAATTCATTAGCTTTTGCTACTTACTGGAGTTTCTTTTGAGGAGAAACTTTGTTTGGATAGTCCCTGGAGTGGCAGGGAACTGCAGGGCTCTTCCCTTGTGCTGTCTGAAGTTACTTGTGTTAGTGGGCAGGCCGCAGTCAGACCTGATGTCTGCCCCCAGCCCACCACTGGGGCCACAGTCAGACTGGTGTGTAGCTTATCTTCCCCTCTCCCAGGGGCAGGACTCCCTGTGGAGTGGTGTGGCCCCTGTCTGGGCTACTGGCACATTGCCAGGCTTGTGGTGCTGCTTTGATGGGATCTGGTGTAGTAGCCAGGGTGGATCCGCAAGGTGCACAGGGGCAGGAGCGGCAGGCTCAGCTCGCTTTGCCTTTGGTGGTCCACTACGGCAGGGGCCCTGCAGCACCGGGAGGGAGGCAGACCCGTCCTCTTCCGTGGGCCTCTTGTCTTCAGTTGCCTCTGGAGAGTCCATTCTGCTAGTCTTCTGGTGGTTTTCTGGGTTATTTAGGCAGATGTGGGTGGAATCTAAGTGATCAGTAGGACACAGTGAGCCCAGCGTCCTCCTACACCGCCATCTTCAAGCCTCTCTCCTCCATGTTTATTTTTTATCTCTTTTAAGTATCTATCTGAGGAAAACTGATGTAAAGATTATAATTGATACTAATGTTTTTATATTTGACTTATAACTTGTAGCTTATTTGACTTTATACCAAGGTGACCATATAATTTCCCATCCAACAAGAGGAAACTTTCGAGAGTGAAAGGCATACATACTGTTAATAATTACTCCAGGACTGTCCCAGATAAACTTGAATGTCTGGTTACCTTATCTGTAGCCCATATGTGAGGTTCTACCAACTGCATTATTACTCAAAGAAAAGTATTTATCAGTTTTAATTATTTTTTATGGTTTTCCTGTTATTTCTTCTAGATCCGCTCTGTGTGGAGAGTAATGTAGCATCATGCCAGCAATCTCCAGCTAGTAAAAAAGGCATGTTCACAGATGACTTACATAAACTGGTGGATGACTGGACAAAGGAAACAGTTGGAAATTCTCTTATTAAGCCAAGTTTAAACCAACTCAAACAGAGTCAACACAAACTAGAGACAGAAAACTGGAACAAAGTATATGAAGTAAGTGGTTTTTGCACGTTCCTCTTTATTTCTAAGAACTAAAATCATAAAAATTGATTTCCTTAGGTCTATTTTTAAAGTCACTATTAGAAAATGGTGTGACTTGACAACATAGCGACTTTTATCCTTGTCTAGATTCATTTTGTCTTTGAGAAAATTATCTTTTAGACCAGGGGTCAGCACATTTTTTTCTGGGAGGGAGCCAGTTAGTAAGTACTTTCAAGCCATGTGGTTGCAACTAGTCAACTCTGTCATCAGGCAAAAGCAACCATAGATAAAATATAAATGAATGCACAGGGCTTTGTTCCAATAAAACTTGACTTACAAAAAGAAGTGGTAGGCTGTAGCTTGCTGACCCATGCTTCAGACTCTTATACCTAAAAATATAACCATCAAGTATCAAAAAAGAAAGCATCTGGAATGAGGGTGAATTCAGTCCTGTGGTACAAGAAGAGTTTGAGTTTTGAGGGAAAGCTATCATATGTTGTATATCAATATTCTCAGAACTATTAAGTGATCTTATTTGTTCAGTTTGAGAAAATAATTTTAAAGCTCTTTAAGCTAGAATATTGTAAAAGGCATCTTAAGTTTATGGATGAGATTCCTAGTTAATTGCATATGGCCTTAGTCAGATGTACATGCAGTTGAGATATAGAAGGATGTCCACAATGCATTCTGGAGTGGGAAGAAGGCAGGCTTATAGAACAGTATATACAGTATTTGTTTAAAATTATGTGCATTAGGTATTTATATATATACACAGAACTAGGAGAAGCCGTTAACAATATACTGGATGGTGGAATTTGAGCCTCATTTTACATTTTACTTCTCTGTTTGAACTTTTAAAGTATCACTTTTTCAAAATGAGTAAATCTATCAAAATGTGAATCAAGGCTTAGAATCTGAACCCTCATAATTGCAAGATGTATATTTGTGTATATGTGTGTGTGTGTGTTGTGTTTGTGTACATGTATGTGTGTGTATGTAGTCATTGCATATAATTTGGTAAAGAAAGTCTGAAAATACATTTAGTGTTAATGTTGAATAAAAATTTCAAAAGCCTAGATTTCCCAAACTAATAAGCAGTATTTCTGCGTGGGGACTCTGTGTACTTATCTTACTCCTGGCACCGATTTATATATAGATAGTATCACCATTGTAAAAATTGGAAGCCTTTAGAGGCAAACTTCAAGGCATAAATGCATTTGTGCTGCCAGTGAGAGAGCCTCTGAGTACTGTGTGAATAGAGGCTTTTGTTGACTAGTAGGAGGGTGGTTTATTGCAGTATAATGGAGGATTTTTGGAGGGAGAGTGAGTAGAAAATGGCAGTATGAACAAAAGTGGTAGAGGTCTCTAAGCAGACAGAATTGGGTTCCAGTGTCAGCTCAGTCACTTACTAGTTATATGACTATAGGCAAGTCATCTGTGCCTCAGTTTTCATGTCTTCAAAACAGAGATAATACCTGCCTGCCTTACAACATCACTGTGAGAATTAAATGAGGTAACACCTCTAAGATGCCTAGATAACTATTTTTGTATTTTAAGTTCAGTTGATTACATGTTTGTGTGGAAAGCACATCTCATTTTCTAATGTTCTTGCTTGTTACTGGTCTGTGGCCTTATTAGAAAATTTTGTCACAATTATGTCAGGCCCTTCACTTTGTGCCAAGCCCTCTACTAGGCACTGGGTTTGATGAGCAAAAACAAGTATGTGCCCTATCTCATGGAACTTATACTCTAGTGGGACAGTTAGACATGAACAGACTTATATAATATAGGATATCATATAATAAGAGAGTTGGTCTAGTAAAGGGAAGTCAAGGAAAGCTTCCCTGAGAAGGTGATGATTGAACAGAGATCTGAAGGATGAGTAGGTGTCAACTAGGTGAAAAAAGGGAGGTAATCTGATTCCAAGTGGAAAGAACAGCATATGCAAAAGCCCTGTATTGGTAAAGGGATCATGAGGCCACTGAAAGTAGGCCAATTTTGCTGAAGTGAAGAGAGCAGACAGGAATTGGTGCACAGTGAATCTAAGGAGGTTGGGAGGGTCTTAAAAGTGGTGATGATAAAGACCTTTGTCTTTATTTTAAGAAAGATGGATAGCCATTGAAGCCCTAGGGTTCACATCAGATTTGCTTTTTGAAAAGATCACTCTGACTTGAAGCAAGAAGAAAGGATTATTGGAGGTAAGGGTAGAAATTGATAGACCAATTAAGAGTTAGTCACAGTGGTACAGTTAAAGAGAAATTGAGATGAAGAAAAATGAACAGATTCCAAGAAATGTTTAAGAGATAAAATGGATAAGATTTAGTGATGGAATGGATGTATGGCAGAGGGAAGGTATCAAGACTAGGTTTCTGGCTGGCATTACTGTCTATCATTCCAGGCTACCAATCACCAAGATGCAGAACATGAGTAGGCAGTGTGTTTTGGTAGAGGAAAGACCATAGGTCATTTGAATCTCAGATGCCTTTGAAATATGCAAGAGAAGGTTAGGTCCTCTCCACTGGTCTTTTTTAAAATAAAAATCACACTACTGTTTGTAAAATAATGTTCATTATAGAATTAAATCAATGCAGAAAAGTATGAATTCTAAAATACCACCTTCAAATCCCAATACCTAGAAATAATTGTCACTAACTTTAGATAAACACCATTTCAGATTTCTTTCTATGTCTGTATATGGATACATGGAAATGACTTTATAAAAATGAAGTCATACTATATATGCTCTTTTGTGTTTTAAATATTTATATATTTATATAATTTATATATATTTATATATACTTATATAATTTAAATCCAAGTTAACATATATTATAATAATGATATCAGGAGTAGAATTTATGTGCTCTTTTGACTCAGAAGTATTACATTTAATTTTACTTTAACAGGACAAAAACACTGATATGAAGAAGGGATTACTGAACTTTAAATAAATGTATTTTTACCTCAGGAGATACGGTCATTCATTCTTGAGTCAGGCAAAGCCTTTATTCCAACTTTAGTTTGAAAGTTTATTTAAAAGGGTTTAGGCTTGACTTTTCGATTTAGAGGAACTTAGCATTAGCGACTGATACCAAACTCTCCTTTAAGTGAGAATTATTTACTTCCATTAGACTTATTATTACCATGTGTATAAGATTTCAGTAATCTCTATACACATGCATAATCGTAGTAGGACATGATAAGGGCAGGCAGGAATATATTTTCAGAATACTGCCAAAAACTTCCCAAAATGCAACAGAAATGTTAGACTTTAACGCAATGAGTAGGAGTGGGTAGGGAGGTGACATTTATTGAGCATATACTCTGTGTGCCAGGTTCTTTCTCCTGGGCCACACATAATCATGCTCCTCTGTCTCCAAAGAATTCTGTAGTAAGTTGGGCTATGGTCTGTGGTTCTGCATGAGAGAATTCATGGGGCTGGCAGAAAGAAGTAAAATTATAAAGAGTAGTGCTAGCATAAAGAAAGGAGACGACACTAAATAGTGAACAGAGTGCTAACTCTATTCACTGGAGTTAATCCTCACCTCAGTATTAAGTTACTTAGTGATATTTGGTGTTACCAATTTTTAGCTTCGGTTTCCATATCTGAAAATGCCTACCTTGTAGGTCAGTAATGAAGAGGAAATGAAATAAGGTATGCAACTATGCTTGGCACACAGAAAGGTGCTCCAAAAATGGTAGCTGCTCATAGTAATAATGGGAGTAGTAAGCCAAAAAGAATAGGAAAGAATATAGATGGGTAAAAGCATCTACCAAATAAACTGATCTTTTGTTTTTATTTTTGTTTTCGTTAGAATACTCCATCTACTATGGGCTACACATCAACATGGATTTCTTCTCTGTCCCAAATCCGTGGAGCTGTCCCAACCTCCTTGCCACAAGGACTCTCACTCCCTTCATTTCCTGGGACATTATCATCATATGGAATGCCCCATGTCTGTCAGTATAATGCTGTGGGGGGGCCAGGATACCCAGTACAATGGGTAGGAATTTCAGGAACACCACAACAGTCTGTAGTAATTCCGACTCAATCTGGGGGACCATTCCAGCCGGGAATGAATTTACAGGCATTTCCAGCTTCATCAGTGCAGAATCCATCTGCCATCCCGCCTGGTCCCAAATGAATCAGAGTAGATGATGAAGAAAAGGGAGAATTTTTTCAGAATTATTTTCATGATACCTAAGATACTAAACATTCTTCTTCTTGGGTTCTGCCATATTTTCCCTCGTTTGAGTTTACCTTCCACTGTATTTTTTTGTTTCTTTCATTGTGGTATTTTATATAGCTCATCATTCTATAGAACTGTGCAGTTTGTACATAGAGCACTGCACACAGAAATGTTTTTTCACTTCAAATCCTATCCTCTTTGATACTTGATTTTTTAAAAATACCGTTCAGAATGCTTTAATAAGCTCAGCTTGAGCATTAACATTTCCAGGACACTTTCCATGAATTGCTGAGAAGCCCCCATTTTTTACTGCTGCTATCTGCAGCTGGATGATACTTTAAAATGTATAAAAACTATTTAAATTGAAACTCCCCAAACGTGGACGAAGTGAGACCCTCCAACAGCCGGAGTCTTATGGGATTCTTCACATGTTTATCTTAGGTTTACCTTTCACAGAAGGCAGGGTAACTTGCTGCAGGAAATGTTTTGGTATATAAAATTAGAATAACTTTGTCAACCAGTATAGACCATGAGCCCTTTTTAATGTGATTTTCTTCCCGTCGTCACAGCAGTAGGAGTAAAGCCTTGTTTTAAGTGAGGCGGAGAGAAAGGAAAAAACAGAACTGTAACAGTTCCTTGATTCTGCAGATACTGTAGCTACTTTAGGATTTCAATAGTAATTCAAAGTAGCTATCTCCTTGTTTCTCATGTGCACACTACATTGTTTTTGAGCATCTGAGAGGCATTGATTTGGCTTGCATTCTTTTGCAAGGGATATATTGCAGCTGATACGAATCTCATTTGGGGGGAATCTTTGTATTCCTAACAAAGAGAATTCAAGTTACACCTCTATTGATCCATTCTTCTGAAGTAAAATGTACTTGACACAGCAGGTTGTACGTTTTGAGACTTACACATGAAACACTGGCTTTACAGGGTTCTAAGATGTGGGGTATACACTCTCCTGCAGTGAGATAGTAGACCCTCAAAGGACACTATTTAAGTTGCCCTTAGCTTTTTTTTTTTTTGATTACCATTTTTTTTAGTTGCTATAATTTCTTATTAGTATATATAGCATCCTAAATGATTTTAGATCTTAGATGATTTGGCAGCCTCTTTAGAATCTGAGAGAGATCACTGTCAAGTTGCACTTTACTGGGTTTTATCCAGTTTTAGGAGGAGGTGAGGCAATGTCAAAATAGACACTTTTGGATTTCAGGAAGGTTAACTATAATAATCTTAAAAGGCTGGTCACAGAGTTACCTAATGCTCAGTCTGTGAAACCCAAACAGAATTCTTAAATGGTATTTATCAACTACTACATATACACATTTAAAATACTTACTTTCCACTCTGAAAATTTCAAGGTCATTTCTAGTACACATTTACCTGATAATGAGTTCTGTCTACTGGTAAACATTCCAAATTATCACCCAACATTTCTGTTAAAAGATTTTCCTCCAAGTTCCTCTAAAATTTTTACCCCATGAGCTTGGCAGGTAAGGAAAACTTAATAGGTGTAGTTTCTTGTTTTGTTTGCTTGTTTGTTTGTTTGTTTTTTGCATAGTCTACTTTGTGACATTCAGTACCCTTTTCAAAAAATGTGTCTGATATTGCTTACCTGAGGATCACACTAACCATCATGAAGGTTCTGTCACTATCATTTGGGGTGTCTAAAGCAGCATTTTCAGAATTGCTGTTGATAAGAGCCACAGTTTCTTTTCATAAATGAAAACATACTCTGGTTTGGGTGAGTCTTTCTAAATCTTATGTACAGATTCTTCAAATTTCTTCTACAGTATTTGTTTGCAAGTTGCAGTGATTTTAGGACATTAGTGTAATGCAAATGCTTGCATTGCAGTGTTTTCCATGTGTACAAAAACAATGCACCTAAAATCCATAATTCTTTAAAACTGCTCGTGTTTCATTATAAGAGTTGGCTTGTGTAATCACATTGAGACTTACAACCTATAAAGTGAAAATCCTGCAGGTTTTAAGATCCCTTCTTCTCCAGTTGTAATCCTTTTAAACAGTGTACCCCAGGATGAAAAAACCTCCATGGATGACATGCACAATTACATTTATTAATGGCTGCTCTGCATCAGATGTCCCACATTTTGCCACCACCTCTGTTTTATGTATAATTCATCATTCATTTGCCTGCAGACTTTTGCAGTGCCTTGTAATATTTAGAATCTTTTCAGATTTTTTGCTGGAAAGAAAAGTAGTCTTCTAAAGTTTGAAGATGGTGAATAGTGTACTGCTGTCTCCATGCTGACTGCAGTAGTTGGGTTAACATATGTTATGTATACATTATGTATACGTAACATGTATAAGTTTAAAAATACAGAAAAAAGTGAGTTTGTGCGGAAATGAAGAAAACAGTGTTATTCACACCACTGTGGGTTTTTTCCCCATTACTTAAATGTTTGATTCAGATGATAGTCACTTTGACTGTAAATATTGGCTAGTTTTTTACCTAGGGGTTTTGCATTATTTCATAATTTTGCTAACTCATATAATAGTGCTGTTTTCATCCTTGCTGAGGTAATTTTCCTCCCCAGAAATAATTAACTCTTGAGGTGAAGCTCAGAAATTCCCTTCTTACTTAACAAAATGCCTACTATATAACAAGGGCCTTCTACCCATTTCCAAAAAACCACACAAACCTATCCTTTTCATTTTCCTTTTTGTAGAAGAGAAAAAGGTTGTACTAAACAATCCTGCCTGTAAAGTTTATTTGGGGGATAGTCTGTATGTCCAACCACCATGTTTACTTCTCCAAGTACAAGTCTGATGAATAGTACTGTATCTCCATATGTGGCAATGTGAGCATTTCATCATGAAGTACATGCTGCTATGTTTGTGAAGTTGTGTGTTAACATCATAAGAATATGAAACCAGTATTGGTGTAAATCTAATGAAAATAACCCTATGTATATTTGTAGCAGTCTTGAATCTCTATTTAAGGTAATTTGCTGTAATATAACAAATATCCATTTTGTTTTTCATCCTTTTCTTGCCAGTTTTATATCAAGCATGAATTCTAATGGTTTGACAGCAAAATTATCTGTGAAAGTTTAAAAGGCACTTTTCTGCTGTGATTTTTGGATTGAGTGTGGTGTGTTATGTGCAGTATGATGGGATGTATCATTTTAGAACTCCAGATTTAATTACAGTCCAATTACTTTTGTTTATCTACCTCGTTTTCAGTGCTGTTTGGGGGTGTACAAGTAAACACTGCCTGTGAAACTTGCTTTTTTGCCTTGATTCTCAGTATTCTTTCAGGTTCCAAATCTGGCCTGCCTCCTTGTCCCAGTGCTAACCATGAGTTTGAGATGAGTGGGACCATCACTCTGCCACCAATCTGTGTTTAAGTGATGAGAGCCATGTGCCTCTGCAGAATAAGCTTTGGGGATTTGGGGATGGAGAGCAGAGAAGTACACCCAGCTGGTGGCAATGTAGGACTTAGTTGTAGGAGTCCATTGTAAAATAAATAGTAAGAAAGTACTAAATTAGACAGTCCAGTGCCTGTAACTTAGCATCTTTTATTAAAGATGCATTTCTTGTCTTGTGTGCCTAAAGGGCTATGGGTTGAAATTGCTTTAACTACCGCAGTGAAATAGTTGATAAATCCTACAGCAGTGGCCTGTCATTCAGCATATTAGCATATTGCTAGGTATTTGCAGTGGCATTTTGTTAAAATGGCTGTATGCTTTTAGTTGAATTGTAGTTGGTGGTAACAGTTTATCTGATCTCTAAAGTTTATTGGAGGCATTGACTTTCTTTGTGGTCTTTTCTGAATGATGCATTTTTTGTTTTTCCAGAAACTCAGCTAATGTTTGTAAGCCACATGTTCCTTGTTTCACATGTTTACGGTGTGTAACACTACAGCATATTTAATCTTAGCAAATGCTGTACTTCAGGCTATATACATTCCTGAAGTATATTTGGCATCAGTTTGGGATTCAGTTATTTAATCTTCTGTTTGGTTCAGAAAAACTTGAGATTTGAGGTGGTGTGCAGGCCATTTTTTTAAGAATAGGTTGTTCATTTTTTCATTCTGTTGTTTATTGTAGACTTTTTTTATCCCCCCCCCCACTTTGAAGATGAACCAGAAAAGGGGGTGGGTTGTAGAAAAGGCCATTGATTTGATAAATGTAATTTCTGGGATTCAGATTTTTTTTAATCCAATCCAGTTGGTAAAATTGTTAACACTCAAACTTGGTAAAATCCTTTGAAATTACTATGACATTTTTATGGAGCCAAATGCTTTCAGATCACCATGGAAATAGTCTTTTTATGTGAAGGATGAACACAAACATTGGTCGGGGTCCCTGATAGCCAAGATAGGCAGGGGCCTGGGGTAGTGGCTAGGTTACACTCAAGTTATTTTCAACTGAGATAGTTGGAGGAGTGTACAAACTAACAGCTTCCATCATGGAAGGTTTTCTTTTAGTTAAAAACCACCTCAAAAAGGCTAAAAGTCAAGCAAGAAGGGAAGAGAGAAACTGGGCTTTTGAGAAAAAAATGTGCCAGTGTAAAATAAACCCCTAAATGCGTGCTTGTCATCCTTCCAGGTTTTTTTTTTTAAGTTACATTTCTTTTCACTATAAATTAAGATTTCAGATTGAGGTTTGTGGTCCAGAACGTACCCTCAGCAGAAAATAGTGACTGATCGGAAAGTGCAGTTGTTCAAGGTCTGTCATGCTCAATCACTTAAAGCTGTAATTTGTTTGATATGAATATTAAGCATGTAGACCTAGTGCAGCATGGGAGCCACTCAGGAAGTTTATGCAATTAATAAACTTTCATGCATAATTTACTATGAAGTATGCAGAATTTCAGCCACTTCTCTACACTTAACATTTAGTTGTATATGTGAACTCTCCTTTCTTAACTGGGGAATGTAGCATTATATAGTATGTTGTTAAACTTAATTTTAATTTTAATCCTTCTTGACATTAACTTTTTGTTTTGTTTTGCTTTTGGGGGGGATTGTTTTTGGTAAACCAAGTGATCTGCCTTTAAGCAGTTGTCTGATTTTGGTTCTTTGAAACTGTGATTTTTATTTCATTTGTACCCAGCCATTGTAAGTATTTTGTTTTGTTTCTTGGAAATTTTGTTTTGAAACAAAAAATAAAGGCTGTGTTATAAAATGAATATGTTATCTTATTAAAATGCTTTCATAGTCATTGCAATCACCTGGCTTAAACTGGTTCTTCATTTATCCAGTGTAATTTAGCAGATTTAAAAAATTTAGTCCTATAGATTATGCTGCCTGAACAAATTAACCAAGCCGTGTATTACCTCTTGATTTATAGCCCCAGGAAATTTTGAGCTGTACCTCTTCTCCACCCTTCTCAATGAGCCATAATTGTAACAGTCACTATGACTTTCTTAGTACTTGTTGTGTTATCTAGGCCTTTACCTGTGGTATTTTTAATTCACAAAACAATCCTATAAACTAAGTCTGTTATTATCTCCACTTTACAGAGAAAATTTATGGATCAGAGAGATTAAAGAATTTTCCATGGTAACATAGCTAGGAAATGGTGAAGCCTGTACCCAAACCCAGGTCTGTCTGACTCCCAAGCTCATGGGAAAAACTCCAAGCCATACAACTCTCAGATATACTGTATGAAAAATAATGCAAATACATTTGCAATAAGTTTTCATCTATTATCAGGATTACTATGTACTCTTTTCTTATATATCTTTCATGAGGTTATATCCAGTGCTTGTTTCTTTTTAATTTTTTAACGTTTATTTATTATTGAGAGACAGACACAGAGTGTGAGCAGGGGAGGGGCAGAGACAGAGGGGGAGACACAGAATCTGAAGCAGGCTCCAGGCTCTGAGCCGTCAGCACAAGCCCGGCACGGGGCTCAAACCACGAACTGAGATCATGACCTGAGCCGAAGTCGGTAGCCCAACCAACTAAGCCACCCAGGCGCCCCTTCAGTGCTTGTTTCATAAAGGATTCAAAATGTGCCCTTTGCACAAACTTGAGTTTTCCTTTCATATTGGCAATGTTTCAACAATACACCTTTAGCAAAAAGTACGTTTTGAAATTTCCCTCCCACATCTCTCATTTATCACACTACAGTGACTTGGGAAACTGCCCAATGAGATCAGATCACTTGTTCACTTGATAACTTAGAAGAAACATGCATATGTTTATGCAAACAGCCCTGGAGGAAGAGTTAGAGGCTTATCAAAATTATCCAAAATTAGATGAGGATTTTAAAAAATCTATTACCTTATTGACCCGGTAACTCTGAGGCATTGTTTCCAGACTAAATGAAAAAGCATATAAAGAGCTTAGCATTATATCCGGCACACAGTAGGCTTCTTCAAATGATAGTAACAACTACTCAAGGGACGTTACATATTCGCTATGTTAAGAGAAGAGGAAACAGGTGACAAAATTGGACCCAACTTGTGAGTCAATGTGAGGTCTGTTGGTGGAGGAGGTTAGGTATTGGCCCAAAAGGTGTTGGATGATGTGACAGAGTGAGGTTCAGAGGTGAAAGTGTTTCAGTTGGGGCATAAGACAATATAAAACCCATTTAAAATGTACACCACTAGATACATGAAATGGTAGAGAGCCACCTGGGTGGCTCAGTTGGTTAAGTGTCCTATTCTTGATTTCAGCTCAGGTCATGATCTTTGTGGGTTTGGGCCCCACATCAGGCTCTGTGCTGGCAGCACAGAGCCTGCTTGGGATTCTTTCTCTCCCTCCCTAGCTGCCCTTGCCCCAGTGTACTGTCTCTGTCTCTCTCAAAATAGATAAATAAACTTTAAAAAAAGTTTTAAAAAAAGAATGAGATGGTAGAATTTTCTGTGACTAAAGAGTTTAGAAAGAGCTGAACTAGGGGCGCCTGGATGGCGCAGTCGGTTAAGCGTCCGACTTCAGCCAGGTCACGATCTTGCGGTCTGTGAGTTCGAGCCCCGCGTCGGGCTCTGGGCTGATGGCTCGGAGCCTGGAGCCTGTTTCCGATTTTGTGTCTCCCTCTCTCTCTGCCCCTCCCCTGTTCATGCTCTGTCTCTCTCTGTCCCAAATAAATAAATAAACGTTGAAAAAAAAATTAAAAAAAAAAGAAAGAGCTGAACTAGTAGTAGTTGGGGAAAAGAAGGTGGGGTCTTACAAAGGAAGCTCAAGACAGAAATGAAGATGTACAGCATAAGTAATGGTCCAAATAGGAGCAGGACCTTGTGATAAAGAAATGGAAAGGACTAGCTCACATGCACGTTACAAATAAGGAAACAGCCTCAAGAATTTAAGCAGTATTGGGGCGCCTGGGTGGCTCGGTCGGTTGGCTCAGGTCATGATCTCGCGGTCCATGAGTTCGAGCCCTGCGTCGGGCTCTGGGCTGACAGCTCAGAGCCTGGAGCCTGTTTCAGATTCTGTGTCTCTCTCTCTCTGACCCTCCCCCGTTCATGCTCTGTCTCTCTGTGTCTCAAAAATAAATAAACGTTAAAAAAATTAAAAAAAAAAAGAATTTAAGCAGTATTTGTAAGGGTTCTACATTCCAGCTCAGAGGTTCTCAACCCTGACTGCATATTAAAATCACCTGGGAGCTATGTAAAGCACAACAATGTGAATATACTTAACACTACTGAACTGCACACTTGAAAATGGTTAAGATGGTAAATTCTGTTGTATGTATTTTACCACAAGTGAAAATAAAAAATGTGTCTGTGTCCCATCCCTATAACCAGTATCATTACATACACACAGTAATGTAATTAAGGTTGAGGACCACGGTCATCGTCTCCTTTATTAATCAAATGACTTCCCTACTTGTTATTAGCCAGTTATTGGTTCAAGAAAAGCAAGAAATACGGCAGCCTCATTAGACCTTCTAATGAACTACTTTCTATAACCATATGAACCTATAGCCTCTCAAACAGGGCCCAAGGATTTGGGCAATAGAGAAAGCTAAGTGGGCCCCTTGCAGAAACTGAACAGCTAGTTGCTACTTAAGTGGAACATGTCAGAAGATTGAGTCCACTGTCAACTCTCCGTGCAACCTCTTTATGTTTCTCTCCACCCTTCATGACACGAGTGAACATTTATTAGGAACTTACTGTGCCAGTTATTGTGCTAAGCACTTTACATCATTTAATCTTCACATTTAATCTTCACAATCCTCACAAGCTTCTGAGGTAAGTATCGTTACCATCTCACTTCTAAGCTCCCTGTTGAAAACTGCTTTTTCCCCAGTGCCCAGCTTTATTCCAGGCATGTAGTAGGTGCCAAATCTGTTGAATAAATTAACGAGTCCCTATTTCACAGATACAGTAAGGGATCAAGAGGCTAAGTAACTTGTTAAAGTCAGATAGCTAATAAGGAGTTGAACTGGTATTGGAACCCAGATCTTGGCTCCAAAGCACGCACTTCAACTACTATTCTGTGACATCTATTGTCCCCTCTCAGGGCTTCAACTTTCAGGGCTTTGGCCTATGTTATCTCTACCCTCTTTGGCCAATCCAACATAAAGTTTCAACTGTATTATGTTAAGACTCTTGTGTACAAGTAATAGAAATCTGATGTGAACAAGCTTAAGCAAAAAGAGGAATTTATTATAAAGATGGTAGTGTCTCACAAAACCCAGGGATAATGCAGATGGGCCTTAGGAACAAATACATCAGATGCTTGAATGCAACCAGGATTTTTCATCTCTCCTCCAGCTCAATCCCAAATTCTCTATGAAGGTACATGAAGGATGGCTCCTGCTGCAGCCCTGAGGATAAGGCAGAGAAGGTGGTAGAAAAGGGGTGCTGGGAAGACAAAACAACGGATGTTTACTTATACTTCTCTTCTTCATGGTCCATCAACACATATGCCATCTTCCCCATATCTACAATTCCCAAATGCCCATACCAAACATAATCCACGGACAACTGCAAGTCACATGCAACTTCTGCATCTGGAAGCAATAGCATGGCATAGACCTGCCCCTTCCTCGTCTACTTCAGCGACAAGCTAAACATAACTCCTCTTGATCCTGCAACCTTTAATAAACTTAACTACTAACAATAAATCTAACATGAGAAATAGAGAAACAGATTAACCACAATCAAAATTCCCCTTTAGGAAAGAAGGGCACACCATTATCAGCCACCAGGACCAAGTATGCACCGAAGTGCACCTGGATAGGAATAAAGGAATAAATTACAGGCATAGAAAAATTTATGGGAGTCAATTTACCTTCTCACTTAACCAGTCTGTACTTGGGCCTAGGGCATACTCTAGAAGAGCGGCGATTCTCAAACTTGAGAGTGCATTAGAGTCACCTGGAGGTGAGACCGGCAAAAACTTTCCTGACATGAACTCTCCCTTCAAACACCTGCACCGGGGCGCCTGGGTGGCGCAGTCGGTTAAGCGTCCGACTTCAGCCAGGTCACGATCTCGCGGTCCGTGAGTTCGAGCCCCGCGTCTGGCTCTGGGCTGATGGCTCGGAGCCTGGAGCCTGTTTCTGATTCTGTGTCTCCCTCTCTCTCTGCCCCTCCCCCGTTCATGCTCTGTCTCTCTCTGTCCCAAAAATGAATAAACGTTGAAAAAAAAAATTTAAAAAAAAAAAACAAAACACCTGCACCAAGAGACTTGACCAAACTTTAGTATGGCTTCTAGCAGCCTAAGGCTAGTCTCTGAGATGACCCATTTCCCATCTGGAAAGCTTAGGGCTATCAAAAGAATTTATAGTTTGTTCTAGCCAACACTTAAAGATAGGCCCCTGACCTCCCTTTTAGAGCCTTGTGAGTTCTTCCCCTGTCCCCTTGAGATGTATATGTATCTCCTACAACTCAGATATTTCTTAAGTACCTGAGAGCCACTCCTTTGAAATGTAATCATCAGGAAGGCTAGGGCCTTTACCTCCCCCCCAGTCTGTAGGAGGATAGCATCCTAAGTTCAACAACTGCCAGCTAGCAGACCAAGCTGACCTACTCCCTTTTACACTATCACCCACTTTTTGTAATTTTTCACTTCCCTCACTCTACTTGAGTCCTTGTGCCCTCCTTCTCTTTCTTCCCTCATCCTCTCTTTAAAACACCTAGTCACCTCTGTGCAAGTGGGAACAGAGCTCAGTTTTTTTTCCCCTACTGGCAGTAGTTACTGAATAAAATGTTTTCACTGCTTTAACTAATGTTGAGTTTTGTTTATCTTTGACATTACTTAAAATGAGTATTGCTGGCCCCACTCACGGTTTCTGATTCTGGAGGTCTGAGGTGAGGCCTGAGAATTTCTAACAGTTTTTAGTTGATGCTGATGCGCCAGTCCAGGGACCAAACTTTGAAAATCGCTGTTCTGACTCTGGTCCCTATTCACTAGATACGATTTTCTCGTGATAAAACTTCCTCAGAACCTAATTTGACTGCCTGTGGATTTCATTTGAGGGGACTCTGAATGCTAATCAGTCCAAGAATCTTGTCAAAATATGCTCTTTGAATCTTCAGATCTACTAAAGGGAATAATCTGGCTCATCCTGTTGCAGTTTCTATTTCTTAGCACTCTACCTAACGACTTGGCTCATTCTCCCTAGCATTCCACTCAAGATCTTCAGTTTAGAGCTTAAGTAGGAAATAATAGGCTGTGTTCAAGGCTGTAAAGCCTCTCTTTTCTGATCTGCTCTGGGAATGTTATGCCTACCCTCTCTTTGATTCCAGCTAAATCCATTTACGGAAGGAGACCTCATCACATTTGGGGGATTTGGAGAACAAGGAATCTATAGAGGCTTACACAGATAACCTCATTCCAATTACCTAAGTGCCAATTTCCTAACCACTTGAACCACTGAAACATTTGACATGAGACAGAGTTCTACCACTGTTAATTCAGCAAAGCCCATGCTCTGTTTTGAGCCCCGAGAGCAGTAAGCAACTGCTTTGCTGCCAGATAACACAGAATGCCAACTTCCATTAACTGATGTGGGATATCTCCAATCTCTGCCAATTTCGTATTTTAGGGTCTGTAAATTGCCATACTCTATTTCTCATATCAGGTCTTGAACTTTGTTTTTGGTCATAAGTAGTTTCTAACTACTTTGTAAAAGTAGTAATAATAAGTATATGGGGTTGCCTCACAGAAACCAAGGACTAGAAATGTTTCAGGAATGATAACCTGGAACTTAAACACAGTGAAGACTATGTCTCATCTCTGTGCTGAGAATCTGCATTTTTCTTCTCTTTCTGTAGATCAGTATCTTTTTTTTTTTTAATTTTTTTTTTCAACGTTTATTTATTTTTGGGACAGAGAGAGACAGAGCATGAACGGGGGAGGGGCAGAGAGAGAGGGAGACACAGAATTGGAAACAGGCTTCAGGCTCTGAGCCATCAGCCCAGAGCCCGACGCGGGGCTCGAACTCACGGACCGCGAGATCGTGACCTGGCTGAAGTCGGACGCTTAACCGACTGCGCCACCCAGGCGCCCCTCTGTAGATCAGTATCTTATACCTCTGTCCCTGTGGTGGGAAAATTGCTGACAGCTTCCAAGTTTTATGCTTAGGAAAAACTGATCTCTGTGGTTCAATTCTAGCTTTCTAGGGAATGAGAGTCTGATGGACCCAGCTTGGATTATTTGTCCACCTGTGACCCACTGAGCTACGGTTATAAGAACATGACAGTTTTTGCTGTAATTCTGTCAATGGGAGGAGAGTCATTTCCCAGAAAAGGAGGGCTAAGCAGACAATCCAACAGGTGTTCACTGTACTAGAAAACCTCTATTCTTTCCATCTTTCATCCATTCAAGCTACTGTTCTCTACTTTCACTGGTCATTTTCAAGAGTTCCCTATATGCACTGCTTCACCATTTATTTATTCTTTGCAAATCTGTCTGTTCTATCTCCACTATTCTTTTATGATAAATTCCTTTATGGAGCTTGAAGCTTTTACAGCTTTTGCATCCTAATAGACTGTTCTCCAACTTCATTCATCTTTACTACTCTTGGGCTCTGCACTTTTGCATTCTAACTCTGCCTGCCATGATCTCCCATCTCTCATGTTCCAAGCCAGATCTGGCTACTATTACAAAACATGTTTTCTGCCCTCCTCCTGCTAAGAGAGTGGGCCCTAAAGGCCAGCCAGAAGACTGGTGCTACATCAAAAATCAACTGAAAATCTATTTTTTTCAAAAGATTATGATTCTGTCCGTCCAGAATTGTAGCCCTTGCAGTTATTTTGCAAAAGCTTCCTGACAGATTGATTCACGATGAGGTTTAGAAACAAAGGTCCTAACTATACAACACTGTAGCTCAGTGAGTACTGGAAAGATACAACTTGAAGTTTAATTTGTATTGGTACTTATTTCCCACACCAAAGAGATTTTGAAGAAAAGGGATACTCAATTTCATTTTGTTTCTGCACTGCGTCCGGCAAATAATGTCAATTTCACCACTCATAAATTGGGGCCAACAATGCTTTGAAGAATTATGGTAGTTAAAAGTTAAGTGGATTACTACAGAAATGTCGGTTATCGCTTTTAAATTTCATGTGTCCCATCTCATTCATTAAAAGCTACGCATATTATTCCCCCACCACGCCCCAGCAAAAAAAAAAAAAAAATTCTCCCTCCTGGAGAATTTTAACATACTTTAGCTGAATTCAATTAATCCATTCTACTTCCTTTCCCATGATGCATCACTTCTCCCCAAACTCCTTTTCCTGGAAAAGGCGGTAAATAGCCTGAAGCAACTAGGCGGACGCCAGGAGTTGTAGTGCAAATCCTAAACACATATCACACCCCACCACTTCGGATCCTGTGAGCTCAAGGGCAGAAAGGGGTGGTAAATCTTGTTCCTAGACTGCATCCTGAGGCCGTAGAGAAGACTACAACTCCCAGGATGCCCCTCCGCCCCGCCCCGCCCTGCTCCCCCTCCCCCGTCTAGAAAGCGAGTACCATAGAGAAGACGAGGCAACATGGCTCCCGGCGGTGGAAGGGAGAGCCTTCACCCCTTTTGAAGCGGTGAAGCGCGGCCGGAGGGGGGGGGGGGAAGTGACTAGAGTCCATCATCGCTTTTATCCTCTCAGCCTTCCCTAAATCCGGCCGGCCTCACTCCTCCTCCTCACCCAAATCCAATCTGTTGGTCTCCTCCCCACCCCGCCCTCATCCCCTCGCCCGCTCACCCCTCCCCTCGGGAATCCTTTTCCCGCCCCCTCGCCCCCCGCGGAGTGCGCACGCGTCCGTCCCCAGCTTCGCGCCCAGATCGCCACCTAACCTGCTCGCGCAGCCGCCGTCTCGTCTGCCCACCGACGAAGCATGGGCGTCCAGGGCTTCCAAGAGTTCCTGGAGAAGCGCTGTCCCGGGGCCGTGGTGCCCGTGGACCTCCTCAAACTCGCGCGCACGGTCTCGCGCCAGCAGCAACAGCACCAGCATCGCCAGCTGCCGCCTCCGGCAGCGCTAGCTCCCGGGGCTCCACGCACCGCCAGGGGCTCTGCGCCTTTGCAACCGCCACTCCCGCCCGCTGCCTTGGGTGCCTACTCCGGGGGCGCGGGGCCGACTCGGCACCATCACCCCGCTCACCACTTCCACCACCACGGCCAGGCGCACCCTGGGCTGCACCCGCCGCCCCCTCCGCTGCCCGGGGCCCGGGTGCTTGTGGACGCGGGCTCGGCGCTTCCGCGGCTTTATGGTGGCTACCAGACGGATTGGGTGTGTGGTGGCCAATGGAACGCCATGCTGGGCTACTTGTCAGCGCTATGCCAGGCTTGTGCCTATCCCGGCGGCGACGGCCTGGAGCTGGTGGTCATGTTTCCCGGGGGCCTGGGAAAGGACCGGCTGGCCGAGTGGGGCCGTCGGTGCCAGGCCGAGCGGCAGACAGCGCAACTGATCGTGGGACACGTGGGCAACAAGGGCACCCCTCCTCCACGGGCCTGGTTCCTGCCACCGGCCTGCCTGAGCCACTGCGTGAGGCTAGCACTCATCCGCTTCCGGGTCAAGGTGAGGGAGGGGCCGGATCTTAAATAATATGCCCCACACCTATACCCTCCCAGCTAAACACCTAACCACCCACTAACCTGCCACCCATCTACCCACTCACCTCCTAATCAGCTAATCCACTTGCCTAATTATCCACTGTCATTTTATCCATCCACCTTCCCCTTCATACCACCGCCTACCGATTCGCTGACCAACAGAAGTACATCTCTACCTGTGTCACCCCAGTAACTCTCTTTACTTTCACTTATCCAGTGACCCGTCTCTGGGTTTTAGCCGAATTTCTTTTGTAGCCCCATCTTTCTCCTACTGTCTTCTGCCTCAAGCTGAAATGCCCTTTCCAGTTGGCATCTCTCTTCCGTATGTCTCTTTTCCAACCTTGCAGCAAATCAGTTAAACAAATGTTACATGAATACCTTTCGTCTACAACTTTCCCCCCATTTGACCCATTGAGATTTTTTTTTTACCCATGTGTCCATTCAGTCTTTTTCATTTGCATATGCTTCTGTTTCCTCCTGCTTTAGCCTAAACAAAAAATTTAAAAACCCACTGACTCAGTCACTGTTCAACAATTATTAGACCACTGAGAGTAAGGGGTTTAAGGGACATGTGAGACATGGGGGTCCTACCCTTGGAAAATCAAATATGTAAGCATGGAAGATTTATTTAATGGTATAAGTGTGTATGTGATTATGCTTCATGGTACAGATTGTAAGTACAGTATCTGTTGTGTGTGTGTGTTGGGGGATATCTGTGGGCTACTATTGTAAGGGGAGGCTTCCTCAAAAAAGTTGGATCTCATTTAGTTCTTCAGGGATGGGTTGGATTTGAATGGGTTATGGGTTTGGGAGGAGGCTGCTTTAAGTAGGAGAAAGAATGAGGAGCAAAAGGAATATCAAGCATGTTAGGCCCCATGGACAGTTAAGTCCAATCTCTGCTTGTAGTTGGTTACTGTTTATGGGGCCTGGGGAACAGCTTGGCAGCCTCCCCAGTTCTTGGCACCACTCCTGCTGCTCTGATACTTTCCCATACTCTTAGGTTTCAAGTTCTTACGTGTAGGGAATAGCAAGGTTTGGGAAGTAAAGGAGGTGGGCAGGAAGAAGAAAAAGTACAGGGTTGGGTAGGACAAAATCTCAAACCCTATTCCCATCCGAGGCTCTTGGGTATGTGCTCACAGTTAAAAGACAGGACAGTGAATTTTGAGAATGATAAAGAAATGGTCCTGGGTGGAGTAATGAGGAGGAAAAAAAATCTCATTGAGAGACTGAAAGCTTGCAGTGGTCATAGAGTTTGTGGCCATAGTTCAGTCATGCTAGAACGCCTTGTGCACATCAAATCTGTGCCTGGGCTGGATAGATTATAGATGTTTTTAATAATAAGAAAATCCAGTCATGAGCTATCTTAAACATATATAGTAGAAAAAAATAATAGACATTCATTTGCTTGCCTTCCTGACCATATTTCAGTAAATTCTTCATTCATGATGATTCTTTCCACTTTGTTTTCATTGCTGCCACCCAAGCTTTAAGGACTTTTTACCTCATTTGTCATTAACCTGGTTGCTGGCAACAATGACTAACTAATGGAATGCTTAGTAGGTGTCAGGTGCTAATCTATGTGCTTTAACAACAAAATTATTTTATTTGATCCTCACAATAACCTGTGAAGCAGTATCATCCCTGTTTTCCAAATGAGGAAACTGAGGCACAGGAGGTTTAGAAACTTGCCCAAGGTCACCCAGCTATTAATGGCAGAGCTGAGGTTCTGGGATCCATGCCCAGGCAGTCTGGCTCCAGAGCCCATGCTGTTAACAACGGTGCTCTAAGATGAATCTTTCTAGAGTGCCAATGTGATTAGATCATTCCCATACTCAAAATGTTCCCTGGCTCCTTGGTAAAGACAGGTCTGGGTCATTCATTTATATTCATTTATTGAGTGCTTGCTGTAGGCTAGGTACTATGCCTGTTGCTGAGGATTCAGAGGTAAAAAAAAGAAAATCCCTATACTTAAGGAGGTCAGTTTAGTGAAAGACAAAACCGAGTTGCAGATACTGTTAGCTAATTGCAAATGATGAAAAATATGGCCCCTACAGGGGTCATAGTTAATTCTGGGTTAGGGTTTGAAAGTTGGGGGAGGCTTCACAGATTGGTGCTGAGCCTTGGAGAGGGCTGGAAAGGATAAGCAAGGTGGTGGACAAGGGTGTGGAAACCTAAAATGGCTAGCCATGAGATCTGAATGGATTTGGATTAGAGGTTGGCAGGAGAATTAAACACGGAGTATGGATTTGTGGTTTCCAAACTTTTTTTGTTCATGCACCCCCAGCAGTCAAAAGTTTTGAGAAGCAAACTTAATATGGCTTACCAAAATTCTCCATCACACATAGTCTCATTTTTAAAATCCCAGCAGTTTATCACAATAAGATGGATTGATATGTGATAAAGCAAGTGTGGAGAAAATGGTAGAATCTCAGCGGTGGGTATTTACTCACTGTAAAATTTCAACTTTGCCAAATGTTTGAAGTTTTTCATAATAAAATATTGGGGAAAAAATTCCCAGCAGTCCTCTTCAGTCCTGAGAACTACCATTTGGGGAATATATAAATCTTATTCCCTATGCTACATTGTAAACACTCTTTGATCTTTTCATATTCTCCATAATATCTTGTATATTTTGGGTTTAGGACACATTTTTTTCCTGAATGAATAGGTAGGTCAGTAATTCTGAGAGAGTGGATTGTATGAGTAACCTAAAAAGTGTGTAGTGTGGCTCTTAATATAGTGAATTTAAGACTGACTGCAAAATCACATACGTAAAGAAATTATTTATTTTCGTTACCAGTGAATGAAGTTCTCTTTCCTGATTTTGGTTGGTGATCTTTGTTGTTGGAATGATGGAGAGCTTCCTGGTTTATAGTACACACTTAAAAGATACTGGTTAATAGCTGAGGTAAACAGCTGTGATTTGCTTTTATAGAGGAGTGTTCCACTATTTTGAAGATAGCAGATTTTCACTCAGATGATCTGCATGCTTACCACTTCTTTTGACTGAAATGCTAGTGCTTCAGAACAAAACCCACTACTGTATTTCTCTTCTTGGTTTTGTTCTTCAGACTAAGCTACAAAATGAGTCTTTATTCCTAATCTTATTTCCGTTTGTGCAGGTATTAAATAAAAGATAAATTGCTGGGTTGTCTGGTTAACGTTAGGTAACTTAAGACTGCCCATGAAAAGATTATTGGCATGAGTTTTGTCATTTGGTTGGTTTCATTGCTATGTCCTGCAAACCTTTGTAAGTGTAATCGTCAATAGCATTAAAATGAAGTAAACTGACCAATTGCTAGCCTGGGTCTCAAAAGTAGAGCAGCCAAAAGCAGTTTTAGAATGTGGTTTGGGAAATGATGTGGGGTGGTTATGGGGATGAATACTTTAACGGTTAAAAAAAGATAACACATAAAACCCACCACTTCACAGCTATAATTCTTTAGAATGGGACCAATTAAAGAAAAATGAGTTGATTTAAAGAAAAGTATTAAGTTACAATACTTGGATGTGGCAGAAATCATGTTGGTAGTACATGAGCGATCAAAGTTTTGAAAAGTCTGACCAAGAGCTGATACCATTTTATGCTTTCATTCTCTAAAATGCAGTATAGCAATGACTGCTATGCTTCCGGGTTATTTACTTATACCCTCAGTGCCACTCCTAGGTGCTCTAGTGGTAGGAAAAATTATTATAATAATTATTATTACTTCTTGAGCACCAAGTTGTACATAAAGTGCTTTTTAAATACCTCATTTATTCCTCACAAGCTTGCAAGAATGCCCAGTATTCTTCCCATTTCTTTGGTCTGGACGCTATTAGGTGCTGGATAAAAATCCCTGTTCTGGGTCTGTATTGCTCAAAGTCCCTTTCCAGAGTTCCACTACACTATTTCCTTCTTTTTAAAAAAATTTTTTTAATGTGTATTTTTGAGAGAGAGAGAGAGAGAGAGAGCAAGCGAGAGTGAGCAAGGGAGGGGCAGAGAGAGAGGGAGACACAGAATCTGAAGCAGGCTCCAGCTCTGAACTGACAGCACAGAGCCCGACATGGGGCTCGAACTCCCCAGCTATGAGATCATGACCTGAGCTGAAGTCAGACGCTTAACCAACTGAGCCACCCAGCCACCCCTATTCGCTTCTTTTTGTATCTTCTTGTGTAAGATTGTGTACTTTTATTGGCCAGATAATATGAATAAATACATGGAGAAAAATAATAATAAATCAATTTGTTAAGCACTCTATGCCAGCATTGCTAAATGCACAAATACTACCAATATAAAGCACATGTGTAAGCTAAGTGTGAAGTGAGTGAGTCCTAGCAATCTTTCTTTTCTGCCTTTTCAGTCTCTCTCTCTCTCTCCCTCTCTCTCTCTCTCTCTCTGTGTGTGTCTCTCTCTCTCTGGTTTCTTTCACTTACAGCATAAACAAATAATCTTCAAACAACAAAAACCTTGCCTTTACTTTGTAATTCCCTTAAGCCATTATCTTTATCCCTGTTCTTCCCTTTTAACCATTATTCATGAACAAAGAAGACTGTATTAATTCCCATTCCCTAGCCTATTGCCACTTGATATCTAATGTCACCATTCTGAAGCTGCCGCATCCATTTCCACTGTTACCCTTTCTTGGTCCTTTTTGAGGTAATTTTCACTATTGAGCTATCCTTTCTTTAAATTTCCTTCCTTGAATTTCATAATGCTGCTCACTTCTGATTCTCTTTGTACGTCTCTAGTTCTTTCTCCTTTCCTAAGTTATTCCTCCTCCTCTGCTTCCTTAAGCTTCAGTGTTCTCAAGACTTCTGTCCTAGTCATATTCTCCTATATTCACTTCCTGAGCAATCTTCTCCATTATCATGGCTTTAAATATTAACTATATTCTGATGATTCTTATAGCTCTTTCTCTACCCCCAACCTCTCTCATGAGCTTTCAAAGTATCTTTTCAGCTCTGCTACTCAATGTCTTACAGGTCACTTAAATTAAAAAAAATACTCAAGATGGAGCTCATTATTTTCCCCCAAAACTTGTTCTATTTTCAGTGTTCTCTTTTCCTTTGAACCTTGTCTTTTATCTATTTCAAGCCAGAAAAGATGGAGTCCTTAATTCTTCACTCTCCTGTCACCTCCCATATCCACTTGGTTACCCAGTCCTGTCACCTCTATACCTCAAAAATGTCTCCTGAGTCCAGCCACTTCCACCCCCATTGCCTTAGTTTAGGCTGCCATCATTTCTTATCTGAACCATGAAAATAGCCTTAACTTTTTCCTTTACCACTTTCTGGATAAGAGCCCATCTTCTACATTACTGTCAGGGATATCATCCTGAAAACCAAAGCCGACTTCATTGTGTGCCCAAAGATAAACACTGGCTACTTTTTACCTACCCTTCCAAGTCCAGACTTCTCAGCCTGGCAGACAATGCCTTTCACAGTCTGATCCCAAACTCTTGGTGTTTACCCACACCTGGTCCAACCATTCGGAATGTCCCAACCATTCTGAACTTTTTAGTTTCCTGGGTATACAGTGTGTTCTTACATAGTGCTTTTCTTATGTCACTCTCACCCTTGCATAGCATATTCCTACATATTGATCAAAAATAATCAATATGACTCTTTCCCAGCCAAGGTTGATGATGTGCGACCCAAATGCTCTTGAATTACCTCTCATTTTTTCTCTTTCATAGTATTTTTATATCACATTTAATTCTTTTTTTTCCCATGCTGTACATTACATCCCCAGAGCATATTTATTTTATAACTAGAAGTTTGTATATAATTCTCTTTTAATTGAATTCCAAGACGGCAGGGATTTGCTTTTAGGGCTGGACACATTGTATACAATAATGGTTGTTGTGAGAGAGAGATTGGTTGGTTGATTGACTATAGAGAGCTTTAAGGGTCAGATGAGGAAGAATTTAGAACCAGTGTTTTATAATGTTACATATTAATTCCCTGTAAGTCAACTTAAATTCCAAGTGAAATTGAAAAACTCTGTTAAGTAAAAGTAAGTTTGGTAGCTACTTAGCAATACATTTATAGAATACATTCCTTCTTGGTGGTAGTAACAATAGCTACCACATGGGCTGGGTACCTTACATAGATTCATTATGTCATTTCATCCTCACAACCACCTCTCAGGATATATATTAATGTCCTTTTTTTTTAATGGCTAAAATAAAAACAGGATCAGCATAAGTTTGCACTGCTAGAAAACGGTTGAGCCAAGATACAAACCTAAATATATTTGAGACCAAAATCCTTCATCTTTAACATATTGCAAAATAGCACAGTTGCATTTCAAACTAAACCTTTTCCAGAATATTTTTCTTATATTTAGCTTGTGGAGCATAATGGCTAAGACAACAGAACTTGGAACCAGACTGCCTGGGTTTAAATCCTTGTTTTTCTCCCTACTAGATAGGTAAACTTAGGCAAGTTAACCTCTCTGTGCCTCCGTTTCCTCATCTGGAAAATGAGGGGTAGTAATAATACCTGTATCACACATTTTGTGGTGAGTCTTAAACGATTTAATGCAAGTAAGGTGCTTATAACATTACATGGCACATAGTAAATCCTATATAAATGCCAGCTACTATTACTTTGAACAGAATATCTTTGGTGCCATGTATGTTGGACCTAGATCATTTCACTCTCATGCTTTAAGCTTAGGATGGTGGCCTGCAGAGTCCTTCGTGTTCTGCCTGCCATTCTCTGGCCTCATTTCATCCTATTTGTCTTCTCAGGACAGTGAATGGTTTTCAGTTCAAGTAACATTTTTTGAGCATCTTCTTTGTGCCAGACCCCATGCTAAGTACTATGAACAATGGAATTCATTCATTCAATAAATATTTATTGCACGAGTCCTGTGTGCCAGGCACAGTTCAAGATTATGAAGATAAAGTAGTGAACAAGACAGTTTTCTGATCTTATGAAGTTTACATTCTAGTGGGGAGGACAGACAATAAGATAAAAAGACAAAATATATATAATATTTTAGGTGGTATAGTAAGTGCTGTGGAGGAAAATGAAGTAGGGATGTGAGTTAAGGGAGTGTTGAGGTCAGGAGGATACTCTGTCTCTCCAGGACCTTTGTTAGGTGAGACAAGTATGAAAATACTAACAATATGAGCCCAGAGGATCATTTCTCTGGCCCTTGTCATAGGCCCAAGGACATAGTCAATGGAAGTGGCAGAACCACGATTTGCATACCAGACACCAAAACCCTTACTCTTTTACCATAAAGGAAATTACAAAGATTATGGCAAGGATGGCAAACTGGCAGCCAGTAGGCCCATACATTTTTTTAAAGAACTCCATTGATCTTTATTGATCAGCAGTGTTTTTATCAGTAGTGTTTACCAGAATCTGAAATCAAATAGCGGGTTTGGACTGAATATTAAGGCATCATCTAGTTGAATGATGTTTCATTTCCCTCTATCATTTAACTTGCATTATATGAACACATTTCTTTTTTGAAAAGTATGGATTTCTTGCCAGCATTTAAAAAATTGTGAAATGTTACAAAAAATTCTGACTTTCCAACCACTCTTGAACTATCAGACCCTTTGGCAACACCGATTGCCCCCTTTTGCTGAGCCACATGGTCTTCATTTATTGGAATCTCTGTGATACCATGGTGTCTTCCTGACACAGTGACCAAGTACCTCTTGCCATTCATGATAGCCATCTTATATCAATGGCTCCCAATGATTCCCACCTGCTGGTATTCACACTCTTGTGTAATCTCCCCCCATCCCTTGTTTATGGGCTGGACCTAGTGACTTGTTTCTAATGAACAGACTACAACAAAGTGATGAGATGTCACTTTCAAGATTAGGTTATTAAAAAACTATGACTTCCATCTTGTTTGCGCTCTCTCTCTCTCTCTCTCTCTCTCTCTCTGGCTCTTCTTGCTTGATCACTCTGATAAAGCAAGCTGCCATACTGTGAGCTGCCCTATGGAGAGGCCCACATGACAAGAAACTGAGGGCAACCTCCAACTAACAGCCAGTGAGGAACTGAGGCCCTCAATCCAACAACCCACAAGGAACTGAATCCTGTCAACAGCCAAGTGAGTGAGCTTGGAAATGGATCCTTCCCAGTTGAGCCTTGAGATGACTGCAGCCTTGGCTAATACTCTGATTGCAGCCTGTGAGAGACCCTGAGCCAGAGGACCCAGTTAAGCCATGCCCACAGATACTATGAGATAATAAATGTTTTTTTTTAAGCCACTAAGTTTTTGGGGTAATTTGTTACACAGAAATAGGTAATGAAAACATCATTGATTGTTGTACTTTTTAATAGTAGTTTTGATAAGCATGAAATATTTCTTGCACCCACATCTATGAAAAGTGACAAAATCACACAAGAAGGTCATGTATTTAAAGATCATAATTTTTTTAATTCAGTGACAAGAGATTGTTGTGCTATAGTGAAAAGACCAAATGAGTTAAAGTCCAAAGACTTGCATTCAAGTCACTAGTGAGATCTTGGGTAATTTATTACTTCATTTTGAGAATCTTCGTTTATGAAGTGGATAAGAAAGTGATACCATGTTTCCCAGGACAGTCGAGAGAATTACCAGCTATAATATATGTGAAACCTACTACATACGTGTTAGTTCATATTAATTTCAGTCTCTCCTGTGTTTCCATAGTACTCTATATATTTCCATTGGCTTGTACCATAATATATTGTGATTATCTGTTATATGTAGGCGACTTGATCTTTGCATCTACTCACACAGTATTTGGGCACATGGCAAGTGTGCAGAAAGCACTGGTTGAAAGAATGAACAGTTGTTACATAACTAATGAAAATTTAAAAACACTAAAATATGCTTAAAATTCTTAACCGAGGTATCTTTCGTCTTTGGGAAACTTCCTTTTGCCAATTTGCTGATAGGCATATCTGTAAAGAGGTCAGTTTCAGCAGAAAGGTCTTCATATCAGGTCACTATGTAAGGCTTAAATTTGGTCTATTGAACAATTCTTAGCACAGCCGAAGCACCTGATCCAGAACTGTATGAGGAGGTTAGTCCATCTTCTGGGCACTGTTATGGCACAAAGAATACACTGAAGTACTTAAGTCTCCATACATTTTATGCCCTAAGGCAAAAAGCAGTCATGGAGCTTGAGGTGTTGTCTACCATTTGTAAGGCTTCCATTTGTATCTCAAATACCAGTTTTAGATATTCACTCTCTCTCTTAAATCAAAAAGCTGGCAATAATCATCTGAAGAAGATCACGTATTTAAAGGAAAATCAGAGAGAACCTATTTCTTGGTGAAAGTGATGAGTATTCCTCTATATCTAAATAAAATATGTCTGTTGAAATACTGCAATTTAAGACACCATTTTAAAATAAACCATTGTAGGAAATATGACCAGTGTATAAAAATGAAGAGTGCTGAAACAAAACTTTTAATAGGGCTTGGAATTTCAATAGGCTGTGTTTTGGAATACAGACAGAGTAGGTGATACTGTTATGAAATGCATTTATATAGTAAATGAAAGCATTGCCAGAGCTTGAAAATCTTGTCGGTGGTAGTTTAAGAAAATGTCTGTTGAATACAGCAGAAATTACATAATGAACAAGCATTTGTAAAGGTACAAAATACTGTTGCTCAGGATGTTAAACATTGGTGGCTGAACATTTTGGGGACAGTAAGTTATTTGTGAAGTTTTAGATCTCAGTTGGCTACATAGATATAAGCACTCCCCATATAGCTGTACACTTCACTGTGCCTAGCCAGTAGTTCTCACAGTATGGTTCCTGACCAACAGTACTGTATCACCTAGAAACTTGTTAGAAATGCAGATTCGCAGACCCTAGTCCAGACCTACCATATCAGAAGCTGGAGGTGGGGTTTGTCAATCTGTTTTAACGAGTCTTCTAGCTGATTCTGATGCACCCTAAAGTTTGAGAAAAATTGCACCTAGATATAATTCATGTGTTAAGAATTTTGATGGAATCTAATTCTTTGGGACTTGGAGCCTATGACAGGTACATTCACAAATACCTGGATTTTGTGTGTTAAGGAAAGTCATGAAATTTTTGGTATAGGTTGGTCAAAATTATGACTACAGAAGGTGCTTCTGCCATAGTGTTACTCTTGGACTCAGAATATCTCAATTTGAAGCAGAAACACTTTATAAGGACAAAGATTTTAATTATGTCACTCCTTAGGATTCAATTATTATGCAAAAATGTTCAAAATGAATCATGTTAGGAACTAGTGATTAATAATGTGGCTTACACCAAACAAAGCTGAATACTTTGAATTATTAGATGCACGTTATGGAAATCTGCCCTATTATATGTAGATTGATTGCCTTGGCTGAGGCGTGGTACTGAAGATACTAAAAAAAGGGACTTCTGGCATCCAAAGAGCATTCAGTGCACCAGCAAAGATTGAAATAGAATACTTGACCTGTTTGGTTGACATTGCAACTCATCTAGAGAGGCACTCTGAATAAAAGCAGGTTTATTCAAAAATACCTTCACAAATGTATGGTTGTATTTGCTCGTTTCTAGCAAAATTACGCCTTTGGGAAACTCATTTGGCAGGTGATAAACTGGCTGACTTTGCTGAAATTGGTTTCCAAGAAATGAAAGTGATGGCCTGAACTACATTCCCAAAATTGTGAAGTTGTCTGTTACATTCCAGGAAAGGTTCTCTGGCATTTTATTTTCAGAAAAGGAACTAATATTGTCCAGTTAGCCTTCCTCAATGTTTATGGTGTAAAAGAAGAGCTACAATGGAGATACCGAATTACTGTTTTATGGTATTGAAAATGAAGCATGGTGTCATTGGAATACCAGAATTCTACAAATATCTTGGGGGTCGTTACCCTAAATATAAAAAACAGTGTGCAAAATGTCTGTGTTTGGAAACTCCTACCTTTCTAAACAGCTGTTTTCTATTACAAGATGGGATAAAATTAATCATTCCCAAGGACCCAAAGCTAAATTATTTACTGCACACCCCAACACAAAAATACAAAACCTAACATTGACCTCTTGGCACACTTGGCATCAGACCTCCTGTTCTAAGTTAAAGGAGAAAAATCACACACACAGATGTAATGATTAACTTTTTTCTATTTTTAACTTGTGTTATTAACTTTGAATTTTAAGATGTAAACTCCAGTGTCTTGTATGTTTATATCATTAACACTGACAGTGTAGTGTAGTTTAAAAGAAATTAGGGGCACCTGGGTGCCTCAGTCAGTTGAGTGTCCAGCTTCAGCTCAGGTCATGATCTCGTGGTTCATGAGTTCGAGCCCCGCGTCGGGCTCTGTGCTGACAGCTCAGTTAGACTTTGAGGCACAGAGGCCTTGCAGCTGAAATATAAACTGTCCATATTTCTATTGCTAAAGCAGACTTATACATAATCCACCCCTCCCATTGGCTTTTCTTATGCTTCCTCGTCATCTCTGATTTCTTTTCGCTTTGGAATTGAGAACAGAGGGAAAGGTGGACTACAGAGCTCAGCCTGAGTCAGATACCAGTTTGGATTTAACACTATGTGGGGAATGAGGCTAGCAATTCAAGAGAATTTGGGATGAATTGGAGGAAGTCAAGTATCACAGAGGTCAGAAAGTGGTGTTGCTTCTGTATTAAGCTCTTTCTGTGGTCCAGGCAGGCTTCTAGACAGCCAGATGGATATAATAAAATCACAGCAACTAACAAGCTCACAATCTATTTATTCTTTATGGCCCTGTGATTATTGTATTACTTTATGAATTGATCTGAAGTTAGTGAATACTCAGTTTTCCAGTAGCCTTTATTTGGTAAACATGTTCGATGGAAAGCAGATAGACCTAACTAGGTTCAAGTCCAAGTTCTGCCATGTGGCTGGCTGTATGATTTGGGGCAAGTTATTTAAATTTTTCTATTGAGAAAGAGTCGCCTGGGTGGCTTAGTTGGTTGAGCATCCATCTTCAGCTCAGGTCATGATCTCGTGGTTTGTAAGTTTAAGCCTTGCATCAGGTTCTCTGCTGTCAGCGTGGAGCCCACTTCAGATTCTCTGTCCCCCTCTCTCTGTACCTCCCGCACTCATGCTGTCTCTCAAAAATAAATAAAACATTCGAAAAAAGGAGGGAGGGGGATTAAAGATACTCATTTCACAGATTTAGAAAGATAAGTGAAATACATCTTAAATTATTTAGCCTGGTGCCTATCATGAAATAGTAATCACTAGAATGTCACCTCCATGAGGACAGGAATTTGGGCCTCTTGGTCACTACGGTATTTCCACACCTAGATGAATGCCTGGCATGTATCCGTGCCTGGTCCAGTAAACACTGGTTGAAAGTCAAAATGTACCAAGAAATCATGGCCTTCATGGCGCTCACATTCTAGTGATAAATACTTCTAGTTGTTTCTAATAGCAAGTGTTTTTCAATAAATTACTTCTGAAAGAACCAAAGTATGAGAGAGAAAATGGAGGGGCGCCTGAGTGGCTCAGTTGGTTAAGCATCTGACTTTGGCTCAGTTCATGATCTTACCGTCTCGCAGTCCGTGGTTTTGAGCCTCATGTTGGGCTCTGTGCTGACAGCTGGGAACCTGGAGCCTGCTTCAGATTCTGTGTCTCCCTCGCTCTCTGCCCCTCCCCCACTTGTGCTCTATCTCTCTGTGTCTCAAAAATAAATAAACCTTAAAACTTTTTTTAAAGATAAAATGGAGAATATGAGCTCAGGTTGAAGGAAAAGCAGGAGTACCTTTCCTGTCTGGTGGTTTTGTCCAATTCTCCATCTACCCAAATACTGGTTTGGTAAGCACAATTTGAAAGCCACTTCTTTAGACTACTTGCTATTGTAAATGAGACATTAAACTTTTTTCAGAGAGCTGTTTCCCCCTGAGTTTTATAAATAAGTGTCGCTTCCTCTAGAAATCATTGCCCCATTGACTGGTCAGGTGCCTTTGGTCTATGTTTCCATGGCACCCTATGATTATAACTTCTTAACGTATTAAGTGTCTTACTCTGTGCTTTCTGCCTCCTGGCACTTAGAAGGCCCCAATTCATATTTGTTGTATTGAACAGTGAGTTAGCAATTAAAAGCTAGAGGCAGTTGTTGAGAATCTCAACTCTTACTTTCTTTAAAGGTCAAATGTGCTTCTTTCTTGATTACTTGGGTATGTTATTGTTTAAAGCTCACCTAAATCATTTCAGTCTCCTGAAAAATTACAGTTAACAACTGAACTGGATCCGTTTGAGCCAGGAACTGAAAGTCCTTCTGCTTACAGATGGTAGCATTCATCATACATGTGGAAATGGAGCCAGGGTACTCAGCTATTCTGAAGGGTGTTGTGGCTAGAAGGCTTCTTCCTTGCCCTGATCAGGATTTAATTGCCATCAGTCACTCTAGATGATATTTTGCTAAAAAATAACAATCTGACTAGAGAGCACTGTTTCTTAAACTTACCTCATCATGACAATCATCTGGGGTTCTTGAAAGCAACCTCAGTGTCTATTGTTGGATGAAAGAGTAAAGAAAATATGGCATATACATACAATAGAGTATTATTCAGCCTTAAAAAAGAAGGAAATCCTGCCATTTGGGACAACATGGATGAATCAGAGGACATTATCCTGAGTGAAATAAGCCAGACACAAAAAGACAAATGCCATTTAATAAGGAGTCTAAAATTGTCACTCATAGAAGCAGAGAGTAGAATGGTGGTGGCCAGGGACTGTCAGGAGGGAATATTGGGGAAGTATTAGTCAAAGGGTACAAAGTTTTGGTTATGCAAGACAAATGGGTCCTAGAGATCTGAACAGCATAGTGCCTATAATTAACAATATTGATTTGTGTACTTAAAACTTTGCTTATGTTAAGTGCTTTTATCACAAAAAATAAAGAGGGCAGGAGGAAACTTTTGGAGGTTATGGACATGTTTATGGCATAGACTGATGCCAGTGATGATTCTTATCTCTGACCTCAAGGTGTATACATTAATTATGTACAGCTTTTTGTATGTCAGTCGTACCTGAAAAAATACATATATATATTTCTAGGCTAGCGCTAGACCTACTTCATCATACTCCTCAGAGTCGAGAGGCCTGGAATGGGAATTACCTTCAGGGAATGGAGGTAAAAGGTCTGCAGGCATAACCTCATTTTATTGTATTTTGCTTTATTGCATTTCACAGATACTGCATTCTTTACAAATTGGAGATTTATGACAACCCTGCATCAAGCAAATCTATCGGTACCATTTTTTTCCAACCGTATTTGGTCACTTCCTGTTTCTCTATCACATTTTGGTAATTCCCACAATATTTCAAACTTTACTATATTTGTTACAATGATATGTGATCAGAGATCTTTGGGATGTTACTCTTTTTCATTGTTTTGGGGCACCACAAACATCATCAATACAAGATGGTGAATTTAATAAATGTGTGTGTTCTGACTGTTCTACTGACCAACAGTTCAGGTTTCCCTATTACCCGAGACATAAGAGTATTAAAATTAGGCCAATTAATAACCCTACAATGGCCTCAGGTGTTCAAGTGGAAGGAAGAGGTGCACATCTCTCACTTTATTTTTTAGAAAAAAGTTTTAATGTTTATTTTTGAGAGAGAGCAGGTGAGTTGCAGGGGAGCAGGGGAGGTGCAGAGAGAGAGGAAGAGACAGAATCTCAAGCAGGCTCCATGCTCTCAACCCAGAGCCCGATGCAGGGCTCAAACCCACAAACCGTGAGATCATGACCTGAGCCGAGGTTGGTCACTCAACCGACAGCCACCTAGGCGCCCCACATGTCTGTCACTTTAAATCAGAGGCTAGAAATGATTAAGCTTAGTGAGGAAGGCATATCGAAAGCTGAGACAGGCCAAAAGCTAAGCCTCTCGTGCCAAAAAGGTAGTCAAGTTGTGAAAGCAAAGGAAAAGTTTTTGAAGGAAATTAAAAATGCTACTCTAGTGGGGCACCTAGGTGGCTCAGTCGGTTAAGCCTCTATTGATTTCGGCTCAGGTCATGATCTCAGGGTTCTGAGTTGGAGCCCCATGTCGGGCCCTTCACTGACAGTGGGGAGCCTGCTTGGTATTCTCTCTCTCCCTCTCTCTCTCTCTCTCTGCCCCTCCCTTGCTCACTCTCTCTCTCAAAAATAAATAAGCTTGTTTAAAAACGGTACTCTAGTGAACACATGAATGATAAGTGAAACAGCCTTATTGCTGTTATGAAGTAAATTTGAGTGGTCTGGATCAAACCAGCTACAACATCCCTTTAAGCCAAAGCCTAATCCAGAGCAAGGCCCTAACTCTCTTTAGTTCCAGGAAGCTGCAGAAGAAAAGTTTGAAGCTAGCAGAGGCTGGTTTGTGAGGTTTAAGGAAAGAATCAATCTCCAGAACATAAAAGTGCATGGTAAAGCAACAAGTGCTGATGTAGAAGCTGCAGCAAGTCATCCAAAAGATAAAATAGTTCATGAAGGTGGCTACACTAAACAGATTTTCCATGTAGGTGAAATAGCCTTCTATTGGAAGAAGATGTCCTGGGGTGTCTGGGTGGCTCAGTCGGTTAAGCGTCCGACTTTGGATCAGGTCATGATCTCATGGTTTGTGAGTTTGAGCCCTACGTCAGGCTCTGTGCTGACAGCTTAGAGTCTGGAGCCTACTTCAGATTCTGTGTCTCCTTCTCTCTTTCTCTCTCTCTGCCCTTTCCCCAACTCACACTCCTGTCTCTCTCTCTCTCTCTCTCTCTCTCTCTCTCTCTTTCAAAAATAAATAAACATTAAAAAAATAAATAATAAAAATTTTTAAAAAGGAAGAAGATACCCTCTAGGACTTTCATAGATAGGAGAAGTCAATGCCTGGCTTCAAATATTCAAAGAACAGGCTGACTTGCTAGGGGCAGAGGCAGCTAGTGACTTTAAGGTGAAGCCAGTGCTCATTTATCATTCTGAAAATCTGTGGACCCTTAAGAATTATGCTAAATATATTCTGCCTGTGATCTATAAATAGAAAAACAAAGCCTGGATGACAGCACATGTATTCACAACAAGGTTTACTGAGTATTTTAAGCCCATAGTTGAGACCTACTGCTCATAAAAAGAAACCTTTCAAAATATGACTGTTGACAGTGCACCTGGTTACCCAAGAGCTCTGATGGAGATGTACACAAGATTAATGTTATTTTCATGCTTTCTAACACAGCATCCATTCTGTAGCCCATGAATCAAGAAGTATGATTTCAATTTTCAAGTCTTGTAACTTAAGAAATTTTATAGGGCTATAGCTGACATAGATAGTGTTTTCTCTGATGGATCTGGGCAGAATACACTGAAAACCTCTGGAAAGAATTCAGTATTCTAGATGTCATTAAGAACATTCATGATTAATGGGAAGAAGTCAAAATATCAACATTAATGAGAGTTTAGAAGAAATTGATTCTGGTCCACATGGGTGACTGAGGTGTTCAAGACCAACAGAGGAAATACTTGCAGATGTGGTAGAAATAGCAAAAGAACTAGAATTTGAAGTGGAGCCTGAAGATGTGACTGAATTGCTGCTATCTTATGCTAAAATTAATGGGTGAGGAGTTCACTTTTATGGATGAACAAAGAAAGTAGTTTCACAAGATGGAATCTACTGGTGAAGATGCTATGAAGATTGTTGCAATGACAACAAAGAGTTTAGAATATTGCATAAACTTAGTTGATATGCAGTGGTAGGGTTTGAGGGATTGATTTCACTTTTTAAAAAAATTTTAATATTTATTTTTTTTTGAGAGAGAGAGAGAGAGGGAAACAGAATCTGAAGCAGGCTCCGTGCTGTCAACACACGAACCTGTATTCCTGATTTTATTTTTACCTGGAGTATGTTCTGCTTTTATTCAGTTGTAATTTACCTTTGAATTAAATGTTGCAATTCATGATATAAAAATTCAAAAGGTACAAAAGGATATATGATAAAAGAAAAATCTCCCACCTCTGTCCCTAGCCACTAGATTCTTTTCTCCAGAGTTGACCAATATTATCAGTTAGTTTTGTATTCTTCCAAAGCTTTTATGCATATAAGAGCAAATACTTATAACCACTTAGTGCACACACACCACAAACAGACCTTTAATTTAATTTTTATTTATTTTGAGAGAGTTAGAGAGCAAGTGGGACAGGGGCAGAGAGAGAGAGGGAGATAGAATCCCAAGCAGGCTCTGTTCTGTCAGCGCACCCTGATACATGGCTCAAACCCAGGAACTGGCTGAAATCAAAAGGATGCTTAACTGACTGAGCAACCCAGGCACCCCCAGAAATATACCTTTTAAAATCTGGGAGCATACTGGGACACCTAGATTGCTCAGTTGGTTAAGCATCCGACTAGACTTCAGTTCATGTCATGATCTCAGGGTTGTGAGATGGAGCCCTGCATTGAGTTCCTCGCTGGGTGTGGAACCTGCTTAACACTCTCTCCAGGCACCCGGTGGCTCAGTTAGTTGAGCTTCCAACTTCGGCTCAGGGCATGATCTCACAGTTTTTGAGTTCGAGCCCCACATCAGGCACACTGCTGTCAGCAGAGCCCACTTCTCTGTCCCCCTCTCTCTCTGCCTTTCCCCTGCTCACATTCGCTCTCTCTCAAAAAAAATTTTTTTAAAAATATTCTCTCTCTCTCTCTCTTTGTGTGTGTGTGTGTGCGCGCGCGTGCGCGCGTGCATGTGTGCGTGCCTGGGTGGCTCAGTTAGTTTGGCGTCCGACTCTTGATTTCAGCTCAGGTCGTGATCTCACAATTTGTGAGATTGATCCCCGCCTCAGGCTGTGTGTTGAGAGTGCGGAGCCTGCTTGGGATTCTCTCTCTCCTTCTCTCTGCTCCCCGGCTGCTTGCATGCGCTCTCTCTCAAAATAAATAAACTTTTTTTTTAAATGGTTGCATACTAAATTTGTACTTTGCTTTTTTCATTTATTGTATCATGCTGAGTTTTCCATGTGAGTACATAGAGTTTTAATTTTTTATGGTCCCACCGTGTTCCATTTTACACATATGTTATAATATATGGATAGTCCCTTATTGATGGGCAATTAGATTTTTCCAGTTTTTAGCTATTATAATAATGCTACAATGAATACTTGTACAGTTGCAATGCTCTTGCTTATACAAGCACTTGCAGTGTTGTTCCAAGTGCTTTACATATCTAAAAGATGAATGTGTAGAAACAAAATTACCAGGTCAAAAGGTATGTTCATTTGTAGTTTTGACAGATCTTGCCAGATTTTTCTCCAAAGACATTGTATCATTTACACACCTACCTTCAATATTTGCGAGTGCCTGTCTCCCTTACCAGTGTAGTATTTGGTAATCTTCTAGGTGAAAAAACCCTCTTTCAGCATTGTTTTAATTTTTACTTCTTATCACAAATGAGTTTTATCATCTTTTTATATGCTTACAATCTACTTGTGGTTCCTTTTTTGTGAACTGTTTTCTTGTGTTCTTAGGCTTTTTAAAAATTTTCTGTTAGAGGAATTAGCCCTCTATACTATGAGTTGCAATTTTTGTGGTTTGTGGTTTTTTTTGCAATTTGTCATTTGTCCTTTGAGTTTACTTACATTGGCTTTTCCTATACATAAATGTTTTATTTTTATTTAGTCAAGGAGGTTGATCTTCCTCTTTACTGTTACTGGTTTTTCTCTTATATGTAAACTTCGAAATTATTATATGAAAACTCTGAAATTATTTTTAAAAATTCCACATGGAGTCTTCTATTATTTTTATAGTTATCCCAGTTAAAGTATGAGGAATGGATCTAATTGTTCTCGAATAAATGTCCAGTTATTCCAACACCATCTGTTGACTAATCCATATTAACTGTGTAATTTAAAAAGTGAGTTATGGATTTTGTAACAATTAAATGGCATTTAATAAAGTCAAGGGCAACTGTTACAAGATATGTAGAAGCTGTATCATCCAAATGCAGCATGTGGACCCTTTTTGGATCCTTATTTGAACAAACCAAATGTCAAAAAACATTTTTAAGGCAATCTTGGAAAATAGAGTAGCTACTGGATATTATGGTATTAAGAAACTTGTTAACTTTGGTGAAATACTAGTATTATTTTAAAAGTATTTATCTGTTACATATAAGGAATGAAGTATTTATAGGCGATTTGATATCTGCAATTTGCTTGAAAGTATGCCAGAAATGACCAATAATCATATGAAAAGATGCTCAACATAACTATCAGAGAATGCAAATGAAAACCACAATGAGATATCACCTCATACCCATTAGGATGGCTACTATAAAAGGAAACAAAAGAAAAGAACCAGAAGTTGGTGAGGTTGTGGAGAAGTTAGAACCCGTGTACACTGTTGGTGGGAATATAAAATGGCACAACCCCTATGGAAAGTAGTATGGAGTTTCTTTCAAAAAATTAAAAATAAAACTACCATATGATTAAGCAATTGTACTTCTGAGTATTTATCCAAAAGAACTGAAAACAGGATCTTGAAGAGAGATTTGCACATCTATGTTTATAGCAGCACTATTCACAATAGCCAAGAAGTGGAAGCAACCCATATGTCCATTCAGTGATGAACAGATGAAGAAAATGTAGTATGTACATACAATGGAATATTATTTTAGCCTTAAAAGGGAAGGAAATCCTGTCACATGCTACAAAGTGAATGAACCTTGAGAACATTGTTAAATGAAATGTCAGTCATAAAAAGATAAATACTGTATAGTTCCACTTATATGAGGTATCTAGTCAAATTAATTGAAACAGAAAGTAGGATGGTGGTTGCCAGAAGCTGGGGAGAGGCGGAAACAGAGACTTGTTGTTTAATGGGTATAGAGTTTCAGATTTGCAGGATTAAAAAGTCCTGGAGATCTGTTTCACAACAATGTGAGTAAACAACACTACTGAACTATACACGTAAAAATTGTTACGTTGGTAAATTTTATGTTATGTGGTTTTTTAGTCACAATTTAAAAAGTGTATTTAAAATTGGCAGAACAAAAGCAGGGCACAGTAGATGAAACAAGAATGACTTAACATAGATAGTAGCTGAAACAGGATAATGGTATCATAGGGGTTTATTATGGTATTTTCTTTACCTTTGTATGTTTAAATTTTTCCATAATAAAAAGTTTTAAAAGGGAGAGTTCGGAAGCATGGGCATTGTGGACAGAGCTGAATTTTTTTTTCTTCAATATATGAAGTTTATTGCCAAATTGGTTTCCATACAACACCCAGTGCTCATCCCAAAAGATGCCCTCCTCAATACCCATCATCCACCCTCCCCTCCCTCCCACTCCCCATCAACCCTCAGTCTGTTCTCAGTTTTTAAGAGTCTCTTATGCTTTGGCTCTCTCCCACTCTAACCTCTTTTATTTTTCCTTCCCCTCCCCCATGGGTTTCTGTTAAGTTTCTCACGATCCACGTAAGAGTGAAACCATATGGTATCTGTCTTTCTCTGTATGGCTTATTTCACTTAGCATCACACTCTCCAGTTCCATCCATGTAGCTACAAAGGGCCATATTTCATTCTTTCTCATTGCCACATAGTACTCCATTGTGTATATAAACCACAATTTCTTTATCCATTCATCAGGTGATGGACATTTAGGCTCTTTCCATAATTCGGCTATTGTTGAGAGTGCTGCTATGAACATTGGGGTACAAGTGCCCCTATGCATCAGTACTCCTGTATCCCTTGGGTAAATTCCTAGCAGTACTACCGCTGGGTCATAGGGTAGGTCGATTTTTAATTTTTTGAGGAACCTCCACACTGCTTTCCAGAGTGGCTGCACCAATTTGCATTCCCACCAACAGTGCAAGAGGGTTCCCGTTTCTCTACATCCTCTCCAGCATCTATAGTCTCCTGATTTGTTCATTTCGGCCACCCTGACTGGCGTGAGGTGATATCTGAGTGTGGTTTTGATTTGTATTTCCCTGATGAGGAGCGACGTTGAGCATCTTTTCATGTGCCAGTTGGCCATCCGGATGTCTTCTTTAGAGAAGTTTCTATTCATGTTTTCTGCCCATTTCTTCACTGGATTATTTATTTTTTTGGGTGTGGAGTTTGGTGAGCTCTTTATAGATTTTGGATACTAGCCCTTTGTCCGATATGTCATTTGCAAATATCTTTTCCCATTCTGTTGGTTGCCTTTTAGTTTTGTTGGTTGTTTCCTTTGCTGTGCAGAAGCTTTTTATCTTCATAAGGTCCCAGTAATTCACTTTTGCTTTTAATTCCCTTGCCTTTGGGGATGTGTCAAGTAAGAAATTGCTACGGCTGAGGTCAGAGAGGTCTTTCCCTGCTTTCTTCTCTAGGGTTTTAATGTTTTCCTGTCTCACTTTCAGCTCCTTTATCCATTTTGAGTTTATTTTTGTGAATGGTGTGAGAAAGTGGTCTAGTTGCAATCTTCTGCATGTTGCTGTCCAGTTCTCCCAGCACCATTTGTTAAAGAGACTGTCTTTTTTCCATTGGATGTTCTTTCCTGCTTTGTCAAAGATGAGTTGGCCATACGTTTGTGGGTCTAGTTCTGGGGTTTCTATTCTATTCCATTGGTCTGTGTGTCTGTTTTTGTGCCAATACCATGCTGTCTTGATGATGACAGCTTTGTAGTAGAGGCTAAAGTCTGGGATTGTGATGCCTCCTGCTTTGGTCTTCTTCTTCAAAATTCCTTTGGCTATTCGGGGCCTTTTGTGGTTCCATATGAATTTTAGGATTGCGTGTTCTAGTTTCGAGAAGAATGCTGGTGCAATTTTGATTGGGATTACATTGAATGTGTAGATAGCTTTGGGTAGTATTCACATTTTGACAATATTTATTCTTCCAATCCATGAGCACGGAATGTTTTTCCATTTCTTTATATCTTCTTCAATTTCCTTTATAAGCTTTCTATAGTTTTCAACATACAGATCTTTTGCATCTTTGGTTAGGTTTATTGCTAGGTATTTTGTGCTTCTTGGTGCAATTGTGAATGGGATCAGTTTCTTTGTCTTTCTGTTGCTTCGTTATTAGTGTATAAGAATGCAACTGATTTCTGTACATTGATTTTGTATCCTACAACTTTGCTAAATTCATGGAACAGTTCTAGCAGACTTCTGGCGGAGTCTATCGGATTTTCCATGTATAATATCATGTCATCTGCAAAAAGTGAAAGCTTAACTTCATCTTGCCAATTTTGATGACTTTGAATTCTTTTTGTTGCCTGATTGCTGATCCTAGAACTTCCAACACTATGTTAAACAACAGAGGTGAGAGTGGACATCCCTGTCGTGTTCCTGATCTCAGGGAAAAAGCTCTCAGTTTTTCCCCATTGAGGATGATGTTAGCTGTGGGCTTTTCATAAATGGATTTTATGATCTTTAAGTATGTTCCTTCTATCCCGACTTTCTCGAGGGTTTTTATTAAGAAAGGATGCTGAATTTTGTCAAATGCCTTTTCTGCATCAATTGACAGGATCATAAGGTTCTTTTCTTTTATTAATGTGATGTATCACATTGATTGATTTGCAAATGTTGAACCAGCCCTGCATCCCAGGAATGAATCCCACTTGATCATGGTGAATAATTCTTTTTATATGCTGTTGAATTCAATTTGCTAGTATCTTATTGAGAATTTGTGCATCCATATTCATCAGGGATATTGGCCTGTAGTTCTCTTTTTTTACTGGGTCTCTGTCTGGTTTAGGAATCAAAGTAATACTGGCTTCATAGAATGAGTCTGGAAGTTTTCCTTCCCTTTCTATTTCTTGGAATAGCTTGAGAAGGATAGGTATTATCTCTGCTTTAAACGTCTAGTAGAACTCCCCTGGGAAGCCATCTGGTCCTGGACTCTTATTTTTTGGGAGATTTTTGATAACCGATTCAATTTCTTCGCTGGTTATGGGTCTGTTCAAGCTTTCTATTTCCTCCTGATTGAGTTTTGGAAGCGTGTGGGTGTTTAGGAATTTGTCCATTTCTTCCAGGTTGTCCAGTTTGTGGGCATATAATTTTTCATCGTATTCCCTGATAATTGCTTGTATCTCTGAGAGATTGGTTGTAATAATTCCATTTTCATTCATGATTTTATCTATTTGGGTCATCTCCCTTTTCTTTTTGAGAGCCTGGCTAGAGGTTTGTCAATTTTGTTTATTTTTTCAAAAAACCAACTCTTGGTTTCGTTGATCTGCTCTACAGTTTTTTTTAGATTCTCTATTGTTTATTTCTGCTCTGATCTTTATTATTTCTCTTCTTCTGCTGGATTTAGGCTGTCTTTGCTGTTCTGCTTCTATTTCCTTTAGGTGTGCTGTTAGCTTTTGTATTTGGGATTTTTCTTGTTTCTTGAGATAGGCCTGCATTGCAATGTATTTTCCTCTCAGGACTGCCTTCGCTGCGTCCCAAAGCGTTTGGATTGTTGTATTTTCATTTTCGTTTGTTTCCATATATTTTTTAATTTCTTCTCTAATTGCCTGGTTGACCCATTCATTCTTTAGTAGGGTGTTCTTTAACCTCGATGGTTTTGGAGGTTTTCCAGACTTTTTCCTGTGGTTGATTTCAAGCTTCATAGCATTGTGGTCTGAAAGTATGCATGGTATGATCTCAATTCTTGTATACTTATGAAGGGCTGTTTTGTGACCCAGTATGTGATCTATCTTGGAGAATGTTCCAGGTGCACTCGAGAAGAAAGTATATTCTGTTGCTTTGGGATGCAGAGTTCTAAATAGATCTGTCAAGTCCATCTGATCCAATGTATCATTCAGGGCCCTTGTTTATTTACCGTGTGTCCAGATGATCTATCCACTGTTGTAAGTGGGGTGTTAAAGTCCCCTGCAATTACCACATTCTTATCAATAAGGTTGCTTATGTTTGTGAGTAATTCTTTTATATATTTGAGAGCTCCCATATTCAGTGCATAGACATTTATAATTGTTAGCTCTTCCTGATGGATAGACCCTGTGATTATTATATAATGCCCTTCTTCATCTCTTGTTACAGCCTTTAATTTAAAGTCTAGTTTGTCTGATATAAGTATGGCTACTCCCGCTTTCTTTTGACTTCCAGTGGCATGATAAATAGTTCTCCATCCCCTCACTCTCAATCTGAAGGTGTCCTCAGGTCTAAAATGAGTCTCTTGTAGACAGCAAATAGGTGGGTCTTGTTTTTTTATCCATTCTGATACCCTATATCTTTTGGTTGGTGCATTTAGTCCATTTGCATTCAGTGTTATTATAGAAAGATATGGGTTTAGAGTCATTGTGATGTCTGTAGGTTTCATGCTTGTAGCGATGTCTCTGGTACTTTGTCTCACAGGATCCCCCTTAGGATCTCTTGTAGGGCTGGTTTAGTGGCGACGAATTCCTTCAGTTTGTGTTTGTTTGGGAAGACCTTTATCTCTCCTTCTATTCTAAATGACAGACTTGCTGGATAAAGGATTCTCGGCTGCATATTTTTTCTGTTCATCACAATGAAGATTTCCTGCCATTCCTTTCTGGCCTGCCAAGTTTCAGTAGAGAGATCGGTTATGAGTCTTATAGGTCTCCCTTTATATGTTAGCGCACGTTTATCTCTAGCTGCTTTCAGAATTTTCTCTTTATCCTTGTATTTTGCCAGTTTCACTATGATATGTCGTGCAGAAGATGGATTCAAGTTACGTCTGAAGGGAGTTCTCTGTGCCTCTTGGATTTCAATGCCTTTTCCCTTCCCCAGATCTGGGAAGTTCTCAGCTATTATTTCTTCAAGTACACCGTCAGCACCTTTCCCTCTCTCTTCCTCCTCTGCAATACCAATTATGCGTATATTATTTCTCTTTAGTGCATCACTTAGTTCTCTAATATTCCCCTCATACTCCTGGATTTTTTTACCTCTCTTTTTCTCAGCTTCTTCTTTTTCCATAATTTTACCTTCTAGTTCACCTCTTCTCTCCTCTGCCTCTTCAATCCGAGCCGTAGTTGTCTCCATTTTATTTTGCAGCTCATTGATAGCATTTTTTAGCTCCTCCTGGCTGTTCCTTAGTCCCTTGATCTCTGTAGCAAGAGATTCTCTGCTGTCCTTTATACTGTTTTCAAGCCCAGCAATTAATTTTATGACTATTATTCTAAATTCACTTTCTGTTATATTGTTTAAATCCTTTTTGATCAGTTCGTTAGCTGTTGTTATTTCCTGGACGTTTTTCTGAGGGGAATTCTTCCGTTTCATCATTTTGGATAGTCCCTGGAGTGGTGCGGGACTGCAGGGCACTTCCCCTGTGCTGTCTTGAATAACTTGCGTTGGTGGGCGGGGCCGCAGTTAGACCTGATGTCTGCCCCCAACCCACCGCTGGGGCCACAGTCAGACTGGTGTGTTCCTTCTCTTCCCCTCTCCTAGGGGTGGGATTCACTGTGGGGTGGCATGGCCCGTCTGGGCTACTTGCACACTGCCAGGCTTGTGGTGCTGGGGATCTGGCGTATTAGCTGGGGTGGATTGGCCAGGTGCACAGGGGCGGGAGGGGAAGCCTCAGCTTGCTTTTCCTTCAGAGATCCGCTTCGCGAGGGGCCCTGCAGCACCGGGAGGGAGTCAGACCCACCGGAGGGATGGATCCGCAGAAGCACAGCGTTGGGTGTTTGTGTGGTGCAAGCAAGTTCCCTGGCAGGAACTGGTTCCCTTTGGGATTTTGGCTGGGGGATGGCCGAGGGAGATGGCGCTGGAGAGCACCTTTGTTCCCTGCCAAGCTGAGCTCTGTCATCCGGGGCTCAACAACTCTCCCTCCCGTTCTCCTCCAACCCTCCCGTTCTCCGAGCAGAGCTGTTAGCTCATAACCTTCCAGATGTCAAGTCCTGCTTGCTGTCGGAACACACTCCATCTGGCCCCTCCGCCTTTGCCAGCCATACTTGGGGGCTCTGGCCGGTGGGACACCCCTCCGCACCGGCTCCCTCCCGCCAGTCCATGTAGCGCGCACCACCTTGCCGCCCTTCCTACCCTCTTCCATGGGCCTCTCATCTGGGCTTGGCTCCAGAGACTCCATTCTGCTAGTCTTCTGGCGGTTTTCTGGGTTATTTAGGCAGGTGTAGATGGAATCTAAGTGATCAGCAGGACACGCGGTGAGCCCAGCGTCCTCCTATGCTGCCATCTTCCCAGGATCCCAGAGCTGAATTTGAATTCTAGTTCCATTTTTTTTAATTGGGATAAAAAAATTGGGAAATAATTCACATAATGGCATAAAATTTACAATTTTTTATGTACAATTCAGTTGTATTCACAGTTGTGTACAACTGTGACCACTAATTCCAGAACATTTTTATCACCCCAAAAGTGAACCCAGTACCCTCTACCACTCATTCTTCATTTCCCTTTTCCCCCAGTCCCTGGCAACCACTAATCTATTTTTCCATCTCTATGGATTTTCCTGTTATGGAATATTAATATAAAAAGGAATCATATAATATCTGGCCTTTGTGTCTGGCTTCTTGCACTCTGTAGTGGTTTTAAGGTTCATTTATGTTGTAGAATGAATCAGTACTTCATTCCTTTTTATAGCTAAGTAATATTCCCTTGTGTGGATATATCACATTTTGCTTAACCATTTTTCTGATGATGGACATTTGTTTTTGTTTTTTAATGTTTCTTTATTTTTGAGAGAGAGACTGAGACAGAGAATCCCACGCAGGCTCTGTGCTGTCAGCACAGAGCCAGACGTGAGACTCAAACCCACGAACTGTGAGATCATGACCTGAGACGGAATCAAGAGTCGGACACTCAACCTGAACCACTGAGACACCTCTGTTGATGGACATTTGGAATGCTCTGTGGCCCTGAGCATGGCATCTCCTTTCTCTGAGCCTCAGTTTCCTCATCTGTAAGATGGGGCTTATAACGCTCACATTGTCTGATTGTGATGATGAGAGGGAAGGTTTCACACTTATACCCAGTACAGGCAAATGCTCAATAAGTGACTTGTATAAGAGGTATGCTGAAAAAAACTATCACCAGGGGGACAGCATAAACTGTACTCCTATCCTGACCCAATTGGAGTTTATCATAACTCTAGGTGTAAATATGTTGCAGTACAAAGTAAGGATTTTTGGTTCCTTTGTTTGGATATCAAACATATGCAGACATTAGTTTGCTATCTGCTTATCAGTGTCCCTCCCCCTGTGGACTTAATGTGTGACATAACTATCTACTGTGACTAGACTCTCCATATCTTGGGAGAAACTTAATGCACTAAAATCCCTGTCAGACTCCAGAAAACTACCATTCTTTTATAATTTAAATGAAAAAAAAAAAACTAGGTCAGTTGAGTTCAACAAAAATATATAGGTCCACAGGCTCTAAAGCCAAAATCCAAGCTTTGTTCCTTCCAGTTATGTGACCTTAGGAATAGCAATGTAAAAATGGGAATGATAACAGTTATAGCCTTATAAGATTATTAAATGAATTAATGTGTGCAGAGTACTTGCAACATTGCTTAGCACATAGTACATGTTCAGTATCTGTTAGCTACTTTTATTCATATCATGCTCCAAGCATTATCTTGGAGCCCAAAATCGAGAGATAAATAAAGTCTCTGCAGTCAAGGAAGTTAGTGTGGTAGAACCAGTATGCAGATTATTTCAGTATGCTCTAAGTGCAGTGATAGAGGCATGCACAGGAAGACCACTTAACAGTCTATTATATAAAAAATAGTGCTTTCCAGGAAGAAGCCTGGTACAACGGAAAGTATGTATTCTCGAGTCAGAACAGCTTGGGTTTGAATCCTGTGTACACTTATTCATTATGCAGCTTTGAGGGGAGAGAACCTCTCATACTTTTAGTTTTCTCATTTCTAAAATGGGGTGAAGATTCTGACCTCTACCTGCTGGAAATGCCCTGTTTGGGTGCTCTGTGGTTTAAGGTGGTTCTAAAAAAAAGCAAGCAAGAAATTTTTTTAAAAGGAGTTAGATGAACTTAGAATCAGATTCTTACTATATGTTATTTAACCTCTCTGTATCTATTTCCACATGTAAGTTTTTTTATCCTTATCTACCTTGCTCAGAACAACCATGGTTGTTCTGACAATGAGATAATGTATGTAAAGTATATGTGGCATTTCAAAGGTGCTAAGCAATACATAATAGTTTTATTTCTAACAAAGATATCTTCTGTTATTGTTTAAGGTGAAAACAAGTAATATATACCATGTTAATTTCAGTATTCTTTTTTTTCAATTTATTTATTTTGAGAGGGAGAGAGAGAGCACGTGCTGGTGGGGCAGAGAGAGAGAGGGAGACAGAGAATCCCAAGCAGGCTCCACACTGTCAGCACGGAGCCCGATGTAGGGCTCGAACTCATGAACCTGTCAGACCATGACCTGTGCCAAAACCAAGAGTCAAACACTTAACCTACTGAGCCACCCAGGCTCCCTAATTTCAGTATTCTTTTGAAGAGCCTCACACGACAGTTTCATGAAAGGACTGGGCATTTAAATGGATACATGGATGGTGATGTCTTTGTTTATAGTAAAAATAATCAAGTTCAAAGATGAGAAAGACTTTTTTTGAAGAGTATTGTGTTCAACCATTTGTGATCTTAAATTCAACAAACTATAAAATATAGTTGCTAACCTGGACTTCTAACCAAATATATCAGTTTCTGTTGCATGATATGTTCTTCTCTCCTTCCCTCCTAGGTCTTTCAGAGCCTTGAAGACCACCATTTGGAAGTGGTGGCTTTTTTCAGGGAAAATGGCTTCCATGGCCTTCTTGCCCATGATTCCGAGTATGCCCTCTACAATATTCCCTCTTACTACAGTTCCCATGCTCTGAAGCTGAGCTGGAATGGGAAGAATCTCACTACCAATCAGTTCCTGATGCAGGAAGTAGCCAAGCAGCTGGGCTTGAAACGGATGAATTTTCCTATATTTGCTGCACTGCTCGGTAGGTATCCAAAGAAAAGACTCCAGTGATTGGTAAAGTTTCCTCTTCCAATGCTAAGACATGAAGACCAGAGCAATTTAGCCTGTCACTATTGAATTTATCTTTTTTAAAGTCCGCATGACAAAACACTATGCTGGGGAAAACCCAGCAGTCTTTTGGGCTTCTTACTAGAAACTCGGCATCTTTGTCTTATGAATTTAATACAGGATATTCCAGAAAATATTTCAATTTTTCTAAAAACTTTTTTGTTATATTCCATTATTATTTTATGCAGAGCACTGTCTTAGGCTAAATGTTTTATTAGTCTTAGATAGCTTTGGTTCCCCATTCAGAGCATGAGCATTTCTTTCCCTCTACCTCAATTTACTTTTTTTTTTTTTTTTGGCTCTAGCACCTTTCCCCTCTGAATCTGTGTCTCAATTTAGATCAAGAACATAAACGGCTGTATATGTTTTTCTTTTTCTGTTGTGCTAACATTTTATTGTGAAAATTTCCAAACATACATCAAAATTGAAAGAATTTGGTAGTGAAAATCCTATATCTGCCACCAGTATTCCTGCCATTAAGATTTTCCTATATTTGCTTTATCATATATATCAGTCCAGTCTAGTCATCCATCAATTTATCTTTCAAAAATGCATTTAAAAGTAAATTACAGACAGGTGATTATGTTTTGAGTTGGTTTTCCATGTACTGACAGCATGATGGTTAATATGTTGTCTCAGGTGTAACCTCTGCTTATGATCCCAGTGGATTTGAGTTTGGTTCATATAACGGAGCCACCACAATTTTTAGAATTAGGCCTATGGCAAATTACTGAAGTTACACCTGCCTGGTTTCAATTTCCTTATCTGTGAAATAGAATAGTATATTTCATTGTGTTACTGACAATATTAAGTGAAATGAGATATATAAAACACCCAGCACTTACTAGGCAGTCAGTAATTGTAGCTGCTATTATAAAAAGTAGAATGATTAGGTAATAGATAATAGCATGTGCTTTGAAGTCCTCTTCTTATCCTGGTGTGGGCATTTAAGTCACCAAACTTAATGCTACTTTGTGCTAAGTCACCAAACTTGTCTGAACCTCAGTTACCTTATCTGTAAAATAGGGATAATAATACTACTGGCATGGTTATTATAAGGATGATACATATAATGCATAAGATACATAGTGGGTAATCAAAACATAGCTACTATAGATATTACATTGAAAATCTACAACTATGTGAATTATTTTATTATTTTCTTACCCAGAGGCCCTTTCATAGCCTGGAAGTTCTATGAATACATTTGTACTGTCAGTAAATGACAAATGTACTTTATAGGTAACCACATTCTCCCAGATGAGGACCTGGCTGCTTTTCACTGGAGCCTCTTGGGACCAGAACATCCCCTTGCATCACTTAAGGTAAAGTGCCCCCTTTCTTACCTATACATTCATGCCTAGGGGACATTAGGTTTTTTTCATCGGAGTTTTGATAGAATAATTGCCTTTCATTAGGCTTAAAATATTTCAAATACTTACAAAAAATTATAATTATGATCAAATCCTTAAAATCTTTTTTATTAACTTTTTATCTTAATTCCAGTGTAGTTAATATACAGTGTTAGATTATTCTCAGGTATACCGTATAATGATTCAACAATTCCATTCATCACCCAGTACTCTTCACAACAAGTGCATTCCTTAAACCCCATCACTTATTTCACTTTTCAACCCCACCACCACCCACTTACAGAGTTTGTCCTGTATATAGTTACGAATGTATATTCTTGGCTTATCTCCATCTTTTTTTCCCCTTTGATCATTTGTTTTCTTTTTCAAATTCCACACATGAGTGAAATTATATGCTGTTTGTCTTTCTCTGACTGAATTATTTCACTTAGCATTATATTCTCTAGATCCACCCATGTTGTTGCAAATGGCAAGATTTTGTTCTTTTTATGGGTGAATAACATGTACACACACACACACACACACACACACTAATTCTTCTTTTTTAAAATTTATTTATTTAAATTCAAGTTAGTTAACACACAGTGTAGTATTGGTTTCAGGAGTAGAACCCAGTGATGCATAACTTACATATGACACCCAGTGCTCATCCCAACAAGTGCCCTCCTTAATGCTCACCACCCATTTAGCCCATCCCACCCCCCACCTCCCCTCCAGCAACCCTCAGTTTGTTTTCTGTATTTAAGAGTCTCTTATGGTTTGCTACCTTCTCTGTATCTTATTTTTCCTTCCTTCCTCTCTCCCTGAGAAAAAATCCCACACCTGCACAGTGTGTAGAATCTATGGTGTAGCACTGCTAAAACCAGCAAAGGTTGTATTCCCTCTGGGTGTGCCTCTGTCCCATGATGATGAAAAAGGCCTTTTGCTGGCACCTGCATGGTGTTTTGTCCTTGGGGAGGCAATAAACCCTTTTCCAAAAGTACTCCAGGAAGGGGACTGTTCTCTCCCAGTGTGCCCCAGAGATTCCTACACTAGGCTATGCACTCCAGAGCTAGCTCCCTCCTCCCCAGGAATGTGTGCCATAGCTCCGCTCCAGAGAAAGTCACGCACTTCCAAAACCTGAGTTTGAGCTCCAAATGCTGTTTAAGAAAAAACTGGGACACTCAGTACTTTTCACCCCAAGACCATGATCCAGAGAGGTTTTCCTCTTGTTGTAACTTGATCCTACACTTTCTCAACCCATGTGTCTTTCTCTCCCTTTTGTCTCTCCATGGAAAGGGTTTCCTCCCCTCCACAGCACCACAATTTTTCTCTTCCCCAGTTCACTTCCACATACTTCACACCTGCCATGCTGTCTCCCTCCAACTGTGGAGGTCCTTCGGTCAGTCCACAGATCGATTTCCTGGGTATTCCAAATAATGTAACCTCAGTACAGCTCTGTTTGAGGGAGGAGGAAAGCCCAGGGTCCCCCTATTTGGCTGCCATCTTAACTCCTCTTATGCTATTTCTTCTTTATCCATTCATCTGTCAGTGGACCCTTGGGCTACTTCCATATCTTTTTTTTTATTAAAAAAATTTTTAATGTTTATTTATTTTTGGAAGAGAGAGAGAAACAAAGCGTGAGTGGGGAGGGGCAGAGAGAGGGAGACACAGAATCTGAAGCAGGCTCCAGGCTCCCAGCACAGAGCCCAACATGGGGCTCGAACCCATGAACCACGAGATCATGATCTGAGCTGAAGTCAGATGCTCAACCGAGACACCCAGGTGCCCCAGGCCACTTCCATATCTTGACTATTGTAAATAATGCTGCCATAAACATGGGGGTGCATGTATCCCTTTGAATTAGTGTTTTTGTATTTGTGTAAATACCCAGTAGTGCAATTACTGGATTATGAGGTTGTTCTATTTTTAACTTTCTGAGGAAACTCCATACTGTTTTCCACAGTGGCTGCACCACTTTGCATTCCCATGAACAGTTCATGAATGTTCCTTTTTCTCCACATCCTCGCCAACACTTGTTGTTTCTTGTGTTTTCGATTTTAGCCATCCTGACAGGTGTGAGGTGATATCTCATTGTTAGTTTTGATTTGCAATTCCCTGATGATAAGTGATGTTGAACATGTTTTCATGTGTCTGTTGGCAATGTGTATGTCTTCTTTGGAGAAATATCTGTTCATGTCTTTTGCCTACTTTTTAATTGGATTATTTGTTTTTTGGGGTGTTATTTAAGTTCTTTATATATTTGGATACTAACCCTTTTTCATATGTGTCATTTGCAAATATCTTCTCCTATTCAGTAGGTTATCTTTAGTTTTGTGGATTATTTCCTTTTCTGTGCAGAAGCTTTTTATTTTGATGTAGTCCCAATAATTTATTTTTGCTTTTATTTCCCTTGCCTCATGAGACATGTCTAGAAAAATGTTGGTATGGCTGATGTCAGAGAAATTACTGCTTATGCTCTCTTCAAGGATTTTTAGGGCTTCAGGTCTCACATTTAATCCATTTTGAATTTATTTTTGTGTATGGTGTAAAAAAGTGGACTATTTTCATTCTTTTTCATGTAGTTGTCCAGTTTTCTCAACATCATTTGTTGAAGAGAATACCTTTAATATTTTAAGGATTCATACAGATCTATGAAGTCAAATACTAATACCCCAGTGAATGAAATAATGAGCAAAAGACTGAAGCAGACAATTCACAAAAGAAGAAATACAATGGCCAGTACTATGACTAGATAGATGTTAAATCTCACTAGTGATCAGTCATGCAAATGAAATTATTTTTTTAACCTAATAGTTTGGCAAATATTGAAAAATTAGTGTACCTACTCCTTTTGAGGCTATGTTGAGAGTAATACTCTTATACACTTCTGGTGGTAGTTTAAGTTGCTGAATATATTACTTTTCTCTAGTTCTTTCACTCTGCTAGTTCATACCTTTTCCTCTCTCCTAACGCCTCTAATACTCCCTCCTCCTTGTTCCCTCAGCTCATGAGCTGGCTACGTATTTCACTGACAAAATGTAAGCATTTGGAACAGAATTTCCACCAGCTCCTACCCTTTCATCTTCTCACCCACGTGCATCTGTGTGCCCACTTGTTCTGCCTGCCTTGTGTTAACCGTGGATGACCTGTCCTTGTTCCCATCTAAGGCCAACCTCTCTACGTACATGCCAAATCACATCCCCTCTTACTAACTTAAGGTCATCCCTTTTGCAAGTCTTCCCTCTTTCTCCTGCATCAATTTTTCTGTCTTCATTGAATTTTTCCCATCCCATATATAAGCATGCATCCATCTTAAAAAATAAAGCAAATTCTTCTCTTGACCTTAGTTCCTCCACTGAAGCTACTATTCCATATTTCTTCTTCTCTTCTAGCCCATATATCTTCTTCCCTTATCGCAAAGCCTCCTATAGAGTCGTCTATACTTGAGGTGTTTATTATTCCTTTTCCCTACTCTCTCTCAATCTGCTTTGCAGAAATGGCTCTTGATGAGCTCAAGGTGTTAATAAACCTCGATGTTAATAATCTAACGGCCAGCTTTCAGTGTTCATCATATTTGACCAATCAGCAGCATTTGACCCATTTGCTCGCTTCCTCTTCCTTAGAACGTGTTCTTCACTTAGCTTTAAGGACACCACTCTCTTCTAGTTTCCTTCCTATTTCACTGGATGCTCCTGTTTCCTTTGCTACTTCTTTTTCTTCTTTTCTTATCTTTGGAGTGACCCAAAATTCTATCCTTGGTCCCTTCTCTTAGTTCTACCTATACTTTCTGCCTTAATGGTTGATCTCATACAATATCATGACTTTAAGTATCATCTGTCCATTGATGACTCTTAAATATATGTCTCTAGTTTTTTAAATTTTTCTTGAGAGAGAGATGGAGGGAGAGCACGTGCATGAGTGGGAGAGAGGCAGAAGGAGAGGGAGAGAGAATCCTAAGTAGGTTCCATGCTGAGCACGGATTCAGGATGATGCAGGGCTCCATCCCACAACCCTGAAATCATGACCTGAATCAAAATCAAGAGTCAGATGCTTAACCAACTGAGCCACCCAGGCACCCCTCTATGTCTCTAGTTTTAACATGCCTCTTGAACTCCAAATCGTAATATCTAACAGCCTACTAAACATCTCAGGGTCATATATCCAAGTGTAAACTCATGATGTTTCCCCTAAATCTGTTCCTCTGAGAACCTTCCACATTTTCATTAATCACAATCTCATCCTTCTAGTTGCTCAGGCTAAAAACCATAGAGTCATCTCAGATTTCTTTCTCTCTTTCTTACACCCTGCATTTCCTCTGTAAGCAAATACCATCAGTTCTCCCTTCTATATATGTCCACTTCTCACCATTTTCATTGCTACTACCCTGGTCAACTCACCATTATTTCTTGCCTGGATTATTATAACAGCTTATTAACTGTTGGTTTTCTGTTTGCACTCTCCCCTCTCCCAAATCTATTCTCAATATAACAGCCAGAGTGATCCTTTTAAAACCTTATTCAGATCAGTCACTTCTCTAATTCAAAATCCTCCAGTGGCTTTCCACGTCACTCACTCAATCTTTACCATGGCCTACAAAGTCTTGTACTGACTGGCCTCTGTTACAGCTCTGATGTCATCTTCTCTTTTCTTTTGCTTGTAGAACCTTTGTATTTATTATTTTCTCCACTTGGAATTCTTTTTCCTCCCACATAACTATGTCCTCACCCTTACAGGTTTTCTCAAATGGCATTTTCTCAGTGAGGCCTTTCCTGACCATCTTATTTAACATTGCATGGTTGTATGCGTGCACACACACACACACACACACACACACACACACACTTGCATTCCCATGCCCGTCTTCTGCTTAGATTTTCTCCAGCACTTACCTATATATAACATAGTATGCATTTTACTTATTTATTCTGTAAGATATCCTGACACACTTACCCTAGAATTTAATCTTCCATAAGGGCAGCAATATTTATCTTATTCACTGCTGTGTTCTTGGTGCCTATGACAGTGCCTAGTTAGTACACAGTAGGCAGTAAATATTTGTTGAAGGAATGAATGGTACAGCTTTTTGCCCAAACAATTTTATATAAAAAGCCTTTAAAAAGTTTATACCCTTTGACTGAGTAACTACCATTTTAGGAAACTTGTAATTTAATAATTGGAATGTGAACAACAAATCATACCTACATTTTATCACATTAAAGAAAACCTGTATTTAAAATTTTTTCAAGCATCACAAAAGTAGATAAAATAATAATGTAGTGAATCACTATAGTAACATGTGTCCGAAGGCAAGGGAAACAAAAGTAAAAATGAATAGTGGGACCTACCTCATCAAGGTAAAATGGTTCTGCACAGCAAAGGAGACAATCAACAAAACTAAAAGGCAGCCAACAGAATGGGAGAAGATATTTGCAAATGACATATCAGATAAGGGTCATTATCCAAAATCTATAAAGAACTTACCAAACTCAACACCCAAAAAACAAATAATCCAGTGAAGAAATGGGTAGAAGGCATGAATAGACACTTTTCCAAAGAAGACATCTGGATGGCCAACAGACACATGAAAAGATGCTCAACATCACTCAGCATCAGAGAAATACAAATCAAAACCACATTGAGATACCACCTCACACAGGTCAGAGTGGCTAAAATTAACAACTCAGGAAGCAACAGATATTGAAAAGGATGTGGAGAAAAGGGAACCCTCTTGCATTGTTGATGGGAATGCAAACTGGTGCAGCTGCTGTGGAAAACAGTGTGGAGGTTCCTCAAAAAATTAAAAATAGAATTACCCTACAACTGAGCAATAGCACTACTAGGAATTTATCCAAAGGATACAGGAGTGCTGATTCGAAGGGGCACATGCACCCCAATGTTTATAGCAGCACTATTGACAATAGCCAAATTATGGAAAGAGCCCAAATGTCCATCAACTGATGAATGGATAAAGAAGATGTGGTATATATACACAATGGAATACTACTTGGCAGTGAAAAGAATGAAATCTGGCTATTTGCAACAACGTGGATGGAACTGGAGGGTATTATGCTAAGCGAAATAAGTCAGTCAGAGAAAGATATCATATTGTGGAATTTGAGAAACTTAACAGATGACTGGAAGGGAAGGAAAAATAAGTTACAAACAGAGGGAGGCAAACCATAAAAGTCTCTTAAATACAGAGAACAAACTGAGGGTTGATGGGGGGTAGGGGTTTAGGGGGCGGAGTATGGGAGATGGGCATTGAGGAGGGCACTTGTTGGGATGAGCACTGGATGTTGTATGTTAAGTGATGAATCACGGGAATCTACTCCTGAAGCCAAGACTACACTGCATGCGAGCTAACTTGACAATAAAAAAAAAAGTTTATGCCCTTTGACTAATTACCAGTTTAGGAAGCTTATAATTAACTAATTAGAACGTGAACAAAAATCATACCTACATTTTATCATAGCATTAAAGAAAACCTGTATTTAAATTTTTTCAAGCATCACAAATGTAGATAAAATAATAATATAGTGAGTCACTATTGAACATCTTCTAGCTCCTACAGTTATGAAGATGTAGCCACACTTGCTGGAGTATTATTATTATTATTATTATTGCTGTTGCTAATGTAGTTTAAAATAAATTCTGGACCTCAAGTCATTTTACTCCCAAATTCTTCTATATGCATCTCGAAAACATTTCATACATAAGCACAATGCCATTATTACTTTTAACAAAATTAATGATAAGTTAACATCCAGTCCATTTTAGGATCATCTTGATCGTTTCAAAAAGGCTTTTTTTGTAGTTAGTTCAAATCGGGATCCAAATATGGCCCACAAATTAAAACCTTACCTATACTTGCAAAGAATTTGAAGCAGCCAGGGGCGCCTGGGTGGCTCAGTCCGTTAAGTGTCTGACTTCGGCTCCTGACCACATCTGACTGTGATCTAACCGTTCACGCATTTGAGCCCCGCCTCAAGCTCTGTGCTGACAGCTCAGAGCCTGGAGCCTGATTTGGATTCTCTGTCTCCCTGTCTCTCTGCCCTTTTCCATTCATGTGTGCTCTCTCTCTCTCTTTCTCTCAAAAATAAATAAACGTTAAAAATTATTTAAAAAACTGAAAGCTGCCAAATGGTATTATGAAAGAAAACTGATTATGGCAGTGTCCTCAACTAGTGGTTATCTCTGTAGTAGGATTATAAATGATATGACGTTATCTTTCTTTATACTTTTTTGGGTTTTTTCCCCCAAGTGTTCTATGCTGAGAATTATGAGGAAAACTATTTTTTAATGTTTATTTACTTATTTTTGAGGGAGAGAGAGAGGAGCGGAGAGAGGGGGAGACAGAGAATCCCAAGCAGGCTCTGCACTGCCAGCGCAGAGCCCCACGCGGGGCTCAAACTCATGAACCGTGAGATCATGACCTGAGTTGAAACCAAGAGTCGGCCGTTCAACTGACTGAGCCACCCAGGCGCCCCTGGAGGAAACTATTTTTAAGGAAAAGATTTTAACTATCTCTAAGTGGATTTACTGAATTTGAATTTTCTGGCTTACCCCTACATCACTCTTTCTCTTAGTGATCATCATCAACCTCAATGTACCTTGCTTATCTTATCTCTTCTAGGTCCGAGCTCATCAGCTGGTTCTTCCTCCCTGTGATGTGGTGATCAAGGCTGTTTCTGAGTATGTTAGCTCCATTAAAGACCCTTCAAATCTGGATGTGGTTGGGAAGGATGTTTTCAAACAGTCTCAGGTGAGCTAGACTTCTTCCTAAGAGTTGCCGGTTTTCTTACCTTCACTAGTGCCACCAGCAGATTTGATTTTTTTTCTGTGCTACCTACCTTCTCTCCACCTAGCTGCTTGTTTTCTCCATGCTTACAGACTGGACCCCCAAAGTTTCCTTTGAAAACATTACTAGGTCTGGAATGAAAGAATTCTTTGCCTTTTTCCCCACTATCAAGATAAAAAAGCTTACTCTGGAAAATCTAGAAAATAAAGACACTTAAAATCTCATTACCCAGAAACAACTTGATATAGTTATCACTCTAGAATATGTGCTTCTACCCTTTTTGTGTTTCAATGTATACCTTGATATAAAGAAGGTCTTGCTTAGTTGAGGTTAATGGGTCATGAAAAAGACTACTTAAAGTAGGTCCACATAAAACAAAAATCAGTATTTCATTGTTAATAGTGAGAAAAAGACTCTACTGGGGAATTTGTCTTGTGAAATGAAGCTAAAAGTTAGGAAAATAAGTCAGTTTTGTTTTTAATAATTTAATTTAGACTTGCACAATGGGTTTTTCAGTTTATTTTTAAAGTTAACATAAAGTGGGCATCTGTGTGGCTCAGTCAGTTAAGCGTTCAACTCTTGATTTTGGCTCAGGTCATGATCTCATGGTTCATGAGTTCGAGCTCCACATCAGGCTCTGTGCTGACAGTGCGGAGTCTGCTTGGGATTCCCTCTCTCCCTCTCTCTCTGCCCCTCCCCCATTTGTGTTTGTGCACACTCTGTCTCAAAAATAAATAAACTTTTAAAAATTAACATAAAGTAAAACTGACTTTTATATGTGTGTGTATATAGTTCTCTGAATTTTTAGCACATGATTTATGTAACCACCATCACAATTAGGATCAGAACAGTTGAGCCACCCCCAAAAATCTCTCATGCTGTCACTTTGTAATCACACCCAAACTTATCCCTAACTCCTGGCAACTACCAGTCTATTGTTTGTCACTACAGTTATATCTTTTAGAGGATAACATATTAATGGAATCACACAGTATTTAATCCTTTGAGAATAGTATTTTTCATTCAACATAATGCCTTGAGATTCTTCTACATTGTTTCATGTTGCATCTATCAATAATTCTTGCTTTTTATTGTTAAGTGGTATACATTGTATGGGTATGCCACAGTGTATTTATTCATTCACCTCTAAAAGATATTTGAGTTGTTTCCAATTTTTGGTAGTTCGAATACAGTTGCTATAAACATTTATGTACAGATTTTTCTCTAATGAACATAAGTTTTTATCTCCCTGGTGTAAATACCAAGGAGTGGGATTTCTGGGTCATATGGTAAGTGTATGTTTAACTTTGGCTTTATAAGACCCCGCCAAACCATTTTCCAGTGTGGCTGTTCCATTCCTCACTAGCACTTGTTACTAATCAGTATTTTTTATAAGCATTCTAATAGGTGTGTAGTGGCAGCTCTTCATAATTTTAATTTGCATTCCTCAAATGACTAATGATAAACATTTTTTCTTGTGCTTACTTGCCATCCATATGTCTTCTTTGGTGAATAGTCTGTTCATGAACAGTCTTTTGCCCATTTTTACTTGAGTTGTTTATTTACTCACTGTTGATTTCTGCGAGTTCTTTATATATTCTTGCTTAAAGTCCTTTGTCAGATATGTGGTTTGCAAATATTTTCTCCTAGTCTGTAGTTTATCTTTACCTCCCTTTAACAGTGTCTTTTGCAAAACAAAAGTTTTTAATTTTTATCTTTTATGGATCATGCTTTTGGTATCATGTCTAAAAATTCATTGCCTAACTTCAGGCATGACAATATTATCCTTTTTTCTTATAAAAATTATATAGTTTAAAATTTTACATTTAGAACAAATCATTATTTACAGTTCATTTTTGTATAAAAGGTGAGGTGTTTTGGTTTGTTTTTGCATATGGATATCCAGTTGTTTCAACACAGTTTGTTGAAAAGACTGGCTTTTCTCCATTGAATTGCTATTTGTGTGGGTCTATTTCTAGACTCTGTTCTGTTCACTTGACCCATGTGTCTATCTCTTTGCAAATAGCACTCTGTCTTGAATACTACAGCTTTGTGTAAGACAAAATTAGGTAGTGATCCTTCCAATTTTATTGTTTTTCAAAATTATTTTGTCTATTCTAGTTCCTTTTGTCTGCCCAAATTAATTTTAGAATAATCTTTTCTATATCTACAAACAATAATACTGCTGGGATTTTAATGGGAATTCCTTATATTAAATATACAGTTGACCCTTTAACAACATGTGGGTTAAGGGTACCGACCCCCCCCATGCAGTAAAAAATCCATGTATAACTTTTGATTCCCCATAAACTTAACTACTAATAGCCTGCTTTTGACTGGATGCATTACTGATAACATAAACAGTTGATTAACACATATTTTGTATGTTATATGTATTATATACTATATTCTTATAATAAAGTAAGATAGAGAAAAGAAAATGTTAAGAAAATTATAAGAGAAAATACATTTAAAATACTGTATTGTATTTATCAAAAATATTCACATATAAGGGCACCTGGGTGGCTCAGTCGGTTGAGCATCTGACTCTTGATTTCAGGTCAAGCCATAATCCCAGGGTCATGGGATTGACCCACATTGGACTCTGCACTGAGCATGGAGGCTGCTTAAGATTCTCTCTCTTCCTCTGCCCCTCACCCCCACTTGTGCTCTCTCTCTCTAAAATAAAAAAAAAATTCACATATAAGTGGACTCACCCAGCTCAAATCTGTGTTGTTCAAAGGTCAACCATATAGATGAATTTGTGAGTTTTGAAATCCAGTAATATGATATCTCTCTCCTTTTATTTAGTTCATCTTTGATTTATCAACATTTTATACCTTTCAGTATACAAGTCCCATACATTTTTAAAAATATTTATTTATTTTATATTTGAGGCACCTATTATAAAGGATATTGTTTTGTTCATTCCTAGCATATAGAAATATGATTGATTTTTGTGTGTTAACCCTGTATTCTGCAAACTTTCTAAACTCACGAGGAATTTTTTTGGTAGTTTTTTGGTATTTTCTGTGTAGGTGATCATATTTCTCTAAATAAGGACAGTTCTATTTCTTTTGTAGTCTGTGTCTTTTTTTCTTGACTTAATACACTGTCTAGGATTTCCAAACGATGTTGAATTGTAGTGATAATAGAGGATATATCTTATTCCCGATCTTTGGGAAAAACAGTCAGCATTAAGTATTACATTAGCTGTAGGTTTTGTAGATGTACATTATCAGGAAGTTCTCTTCTCTTCCTAGTTTACTGAGAGTTTTTATCATTAAAGGATGGTATGTTTTGTCAAATGTAATTTTTTGCATCTGCTGATAAGATCATGAGCTTTTTGAATATTGAACCATCCTTGCATTCCCAGGATGTGGTCAAGGTATATTATAATTTTTTTATATTATTGGATCTGAGTTAGTAGTATTTCAATGAAAAGTTTTACATTTATTTTCATGAGGAATATTGGCCTGTAGTTTTTTGTGCTGTCTTTCTCTGGTTTTGATATCAGGGTACTACTGGACTCAAAATGAGTTAGCAAGTGTTCTTTTTTTTTTTTCTTGGAAGAGATTGTGTAGAATTGTTTTTTCTTTTTTTTAAGTTTATTCATTTATTATTTCTGAGAGAGGGAGGGAGGGAGGGAGGGAGGGAGAGAGAGAGAGAGAGAAAACGCACAAATGGGGAATGGGCAGTGAGAGAGAGACAGAGAATCTGAAGCAGTCTCCAGGCCCTGAGCTGCCAGCACAGAGCCTGATGTGGAGCTTGAACTTCACTGAGCTGAAGTAGGATGCTTAACCAACTGAGCCACCCAGACACCCCTGGTTTTTCTTCTTTAATTATTTGGTAGAATTTGCCAGTGATGTGTACTTTGAATTCTGGTCTTCTTCCCCAATCCCCCTGCTAGTGTTTACTTTTCAGAGTCTTCAAATAGCTGCTCCTAGGTTTTATAACTACCTTCAGTGGAAATACGGTAGAGTGTGCTTACTCTATCTTATCCAGAATGGAAATCTCTCTGTAGATTTTTTTTAGGTGGACAAAGCATGAAATCATTGCTTCATTTTGGGGAGCATAAATTTTCCTAACCAATTATATGATAGCACAATCTAGCATCCATTACTTTGCATCTGACTTTCTAGCATAATATAAAAAGGGCTGGTTTTCATTAAAAAATATACTTGGGATTTATTTTCCCTAAAGGGTCTAGTTTCTTTTGATATTCAAATCATTGTTTTTTCAAGTGCCTTTCCTGCCATCATCTTTCATAATTCGTTCTTCCACCATTATTGAACACTAACTGTAGTGATACTTACTTGTCCATGACTTCTAGCATGATGTGTGCAGTCCTCCATCATTTTCTTTGACTTAAGGAAATCCTGACCTTTATGACAGATTTTGTTCATTCACTTTGTTGATTTGCATTGTACTTTCAGCTGCTGGCCTCAGACAGTTAGGAAGAGACTGACCCACAAAGAAAGAAATTGACATAGTGGGGTAGGGAGAGAGGCTAGTATTAAGTAGGGGATACTGTTTAGATGGAGAATAAATTAAAATTCCTTTTTTTATTGTGGTAAAATATACATAACATGAAATTTACCATCTTAATCATTTTAAGTGTACAGGCCATTTGTATTAAATACATTCATAATGTTGTATAACCATCACTATCATCCATCTCCATAACTCTTCTCATCATGTAAAACTGAAACTCTTTACCCATTTTTTAAAGAAATAATGGCCATAATTTTTTTAAGTTTATTTATTTATTTTGAGAGAGAGAACCAGCAGGGGAGGGGCAGAGAGAGTGGGGGACAGAGGATCTAAATCAGGCTCTTCACTGACAGCAGAGAGCCCGGTGTGGGGCTCCAACTCACAAACTGTGAGATCATGACCCGAGTCAAGGTCAGACACTTAACCGACTGAGCCACCCAGTCGCCCCAAAACTCTATATATTAAATGATAACTTCCCATTTTCCCCTCCCCTCCAGCCCTTGGCAACCACAATTCTACTTTTTTTCTCTATGATTTTGACCACTTTAGGTACTTCATCTAAATGGAATTATACAGTATTTGTCTTTTTGTGACTGACTTATTTTACTTAGCATAATGTCCTCAAGGTTCATCCATGTTGTAGCATGTTCCAGAATTTTTTTCCTTTTTAAAACCAAATAATATTCCATTGTATGTTGACAGAGGAAAAATTTTATAAGTTTTCAGTTGAGTGGTGAATATTTTTAATGTGATAACTTTTACTTCCCTTTATAGCTTCATGATGTTTGGAACCTGGATAATGACTATTCAAGGATCCACTTTTTCACTAAACAATAAGAACAAAAAATTTTTAGAGGTTTTGCTATTAATTCCACCCTAAATGTTTTATAGTGTTTCCTATAAACATTCCTTTTGTATGTATGTTTTGAGGTGGTAGTCATCTCAGTGTAAAAAGTGTCTGCTTTTTTCACTGAACATTATGTCTTAAACCGATTTTCATTGTTGTTATATAATTTTCATAAAATTTCATATAATCATTTTTAGCAATTGTAGAATTATGAGAGCTCTTCTAAACAAACATGCAGAAACTACTAGGTAATAGCATCAAAGGGATGGGATTCTACTCTGCTACCTATGGCCTCTGGGGATCTATAAAAGAAAAGGATAGGACTTTATTAAATATGATCATGTAGTAAATACTGAATGAACTTCCACAGGCAAGGTCCCATGCTAGGCACTAAGATATAAATGTAAATAAACCATTCTCTGTTCTCACAGAACTTTAGGTTAAATGGGAGCAGAAGCAAATAAATAAGTATAACAAAGACAAACCACAATAAATGTGTCATAGAAAGAGAGTTTTCATAGAAGTGGTGTCCTTTCAAGAAAGAATAAATGTTTGTCAGGGCACAGAGCAGTGGTACACTGAGGGAAGTATATGTAATTTGGTATTTCAGGGGATTAGGTCATAAGATCTATACTCATTGATGTTGAATAGTTTGCAAGTTAAATGCAGAAAGTGAATTGAAAGACAGTATAATATGATTCTATATGTATGAAAAAAACAAAACCATATTGGTGTACATACATGTGTCTGTATAAACACAGCAAAAGTTATGATAGGACATATACCAAACTTATAACACTGGTCACTTCTGGGGAGGGAAGTGAGTATAGAGCTATAGATATTAAGGAAGACTGTGTATGGCTTGTATCTTTTTAGGAGATTGTTATGTGTGTAATTAAATATAATATGGAAATAATAGTGAATACATAACTAATGGAACCTTGATAAAGCAGAACACTATTCAACCAAATATATTTCATTCTATAAGTCAGTAATTTGCAGATATTGTTTAGATTTGGAACGCTTTTTCAAACAATTGTACTAAGTCTACAGTTTTTTGAGAAAGCCAAACGATTTTATTTCTAAGCAAGGCTGGAGGACCTGGAGATAGATAGATAGATAGATAGATAGATAGATAGATAGATAGATATTTTGAGAGAGAGAGAGAGAGTACGAGCAAGTGGGAGAAGAGCAGAGGGAGGGAGGGAGAGAGACACAGAGAGAGAGACAGAGAATCTTAAGCAGGCTCCACGCTCACTGCAAAGCCCAACGCTGGGCTTGATCCCGGGATCATGACCTGAGCCAAAACCAAGAGTCAGACACTCAACTGACTGAGCCACCCAGGCTCCCCTAAAGATCTTGATTTCTGTGTTTGTGTGCCTACATACATGCAAGTAAAGAGATCTGGAATGCTATATAGATCCTAGAATGTTAACAATTACAAATTCTGAGAGAGAAGATTATAAATGTTTTCAATTTTCCTTTTTTGGATTGTATGTTTTAATATATATTCTCTATGTATTTCTATAAGAAATGTTTGTTGCAATTAGGAGATGATTTTTCTGTAGAGAATATAAAACCCTGGAGCTATGTGGTGACTTGGGCAATCTCATGCATTGATGATGAGAGTATAATGTGAGACATCTGTTTTGGAAAGAGATTTAGTATCATGTGTCAAGAGTCTATGAAAATGACCATATCCTTCGACCTAGTAATTCCACTTCTAAGAATATGCCCTATGAGCATTGAGGAGGGCACTTGTTGAGATGAGCATTGGGTGTTGTATGTAAGTGATGAACCATGGGAGTCTACCCTGAAAATCAAGCACGCACTGTACACACTGTATGTTAGCCAATTTGACAATAAATTATATTTTAAAAAATAATAATGAATAAGATAAAAAATAAAAACAAAAGAATATGCCCTGTGAAATAACCCAAGAAACTTATGTAAAAATATGCTTATCAAATAATTATTTATAATGATAAGTTAGAAATGGCTTTAATAGTTTATATTCCATTTGATGAAACATGAAGTTCACAAAATTAAATTCAAGAGGACTTTAAAATTTATGGGGCGCCTGGGTGGCGCAGTCGGTTAAGCGTCCGACTTCAGCCAGGTCACGATCTCGCGGTCCGTGAGTTCGAGCCCCGCGTCTGGCTCTGGGCTGATGGCTCAGAGCCTGGAGCCTGTTTCCGATTCTGTGTCCCCCTCTCTCTCTGCCCCTAGCCCGTTCATGCTCTGTCTCTCTCTGTCCCAAAAATAAATAAACGTTGAAAAAAAAATTTTTTTTAATAAAATAAAATAAAATAAAATAAAATAAAATTTTGTTGGAAAAGGTTTGATAAAGAAAAGTTCGGGACACCTGGGTGGCTCAGTAGGTTAAGCGTCCAACTTCACCTCAGGTCATGATCTTGCAGTCTGTGGGTTTCAGCCCCGTGTCAGGCTCTGTGCTGACACCTCAGAGCCTGGAGCCTGCTTCGGATTCCGTGTCTCCCTCTCTCTCTGTCCCTCCCCTGTTTGCGCTCGCTCTCTCTCTCTATCTCTCTCTCAATAAATAAACGTTAAAAATTAAAAAACAGGGGCGCCTGGGTGGCTCAGTCGGTTAAGTGGCCGACCTCAGCTCAGGTCATGATCTCGCGGTCCGTGAGTTCGAGCCCCGCGTCGGGCTCTGTGCTGACAGCTCGGAGCCTGGAGCCTGTTTCAGATTCTGTGTCTCCCTCTCTCTGACCCTCCCCCGTTCATGCTCTGTCTCTCTCTGTCTCAAAAAATAAATAAACGTTAAAAAAATTTTTTTAAAAATTAAAAAACAGAAAAGCTCCTTTTCAGTCAGCCTCAACCCTTCAGAGATAAATAGTATGTTTACTTCTATTGCCATAGATTAGTTTTGCTTCTACTTGAACTTTATATATTCTCCTTTTTGTCTCTCTTCTTTCACTCAGCATAAAGTGTTTGAGATTTATTTATACTGTTGCATGTATCAGTACTTTTTTCTTTTTGTCAGTGTATAGTTTTCCATTGTATGAATATATCCATTTATCCATTCTTCTGTTGGTATACATTTGAGTTAATTGAGTTTGGGGATCTTTTTAAAAAAATACTTTTGTTTATTATTATTAATTTTGAGAGAGAGAGAGAACACAAGCAAGGGAGAGGCAGAGAGAGAAAGAGGGAGAGAGAGAGAATCCCAAGCAGGCTCCACACTGCCAGCACAGAGCCCTATGCAGGACTCGAACTCACAAACCATAAGATCATGACCTGAGCCAAAATCAAGAGTTGGAAGCTTAGCCAACTGAACCACCCAGGCACTCTGAGTTTGGGGCTTTTATAAATAAAGCTGTTGTTAGCATTCTTGTTCATATCTTTTGGTGGACATATGTACTCATTTCTCCTGGGTAAATACTTGGGAGTAGGATAGCTGTGCCATATGGTAAATATATGTTTAACTTAATAAGAAATTGCCAAACTGTTTTCCAGACTGTACCAATATACACTCCCACCAGCAATGTACTGGAATTCAAGTTATTCCATATCTTTGCCAGTGCTTGATGTTTATAATCTTTAATTTTAACCATTCTGGTGGATATATAGTGATGACACATTGTGGTTTTTGTATATGTTTAAGTGCTTTTTACTTTAGTGTTCATACCTTTTGAACAATAATTCTACTTTGGGGACATTTTCCGAAGGACATAATCAGAAATCCAGAAAAAAATTGATCTGTACATGTATGTTCTTTGCTGCATAACTTATAAAAGCCAAATGTGAGAAATAACCTAAATGTCAGGTATTAGGGAAGTAGTTACATAATTTATGACACATTTATAATGATAAAATATACAGTCATTCAAAATTATAAAAGAACAATATGAAATTGTATATTATCAACTATAGAAAATTGTGTATTAAAATAGACCAATAATATGTTAACAAAAAGTTTATTTTAAAATACTGGAAGAAGCCTTATCAACAATAGCCAAACTATGGAGAGAGCCCAAATTTCCATTGACTGATAATATTACTCAGCCATCAAAAAGAATGAAGTCTTGCCATTTACAAACACATGAATGGAGCTAGAATGTGTTATGCTAAGTGAAATAAGTCAATCAAAGAAAGACAAATACTGTATGATTTCACTCATGTCGAATTTAAGAAACAAAATAGATGAACATATGAGAAGGGGAGGAAAAAAAGAGAAGAGAGGGAAGCAAACCACAAGAGACTCTTAATGATAGAGAACAAACTATGGGTTGACAGAGGGAGGTGGGTAGGAGATGGGCTATATGGGTGATGGTTACTAAGGACAACACTTGTTGCAATGCGTACTGGGTGTTGTATGTAATTGAGAAATCACTGAATTCTATTCCTGAAACAAATATTGTACTGTGTGTTAACTAACTAAAATTTAAATTATAAAAAAAATCTTTAAAATAAAATGAAATAAAATAATCAAAATAAAATAAAATACTGGAAGAAAACAGAGCAAAATGTCTTTGGGTGGCAGTACTATGTAATTTTCTCCCCATCCTCACCTATTTTTTTCTAATGGTCATGTGACCATTTTAGAATAGCACAAAATGTATTTGTTTGTTTTTAAGCTTAATTTTTTTAAGTATTCGAAATGTTGCATTCTTTTTTAAAATTTTTTTTAATGTTCATTTTTTGAGAGAGAGAAACAGAACGCAGAGTGGGGGTGGGGCAGAGAGAGACGGAGACACAGAATCCGAAGCAGGCTTCAGGCTCTGAGCTGTCAGCACAGAGCTCCATGTGGGGCTTGAACTCACCAACCACAAGATCATGACCTGAATTGAAGTCAGACATTCAACTGATTGAGCCACCCAGGCACCCCGCAGATTTTGCATTCTATAATGCTCTCTCCCTACCTAATCTTTTCTGCAACATGAAAAATTGCTCTCTTGGTTTTCTCTTATTTTTTAATGTTCATTTATTTATTTTTGAAAGAGAATGAGCAGGGGAGGGGCAAGAGAGAGAGAGACAGAGAGAGAGAGAGAGAGGGAGAGAGAGAGAGAGAGAGAGAGAGAGAGAGAGAGAGAGAAAGAGAGAGAATCCCAAGCAGGCTCCATGCTGAGCAACCCCAACACAGGGCTCCATCCTACAACTGTGAAATCAAGATATCAAGAATCGACGCTTAACTGACTGAGCCACCCAGGCACCCCTGCTCTCTTGGGTTTCTTAAAACATTTTATTTCTGCTACTGTTTTGACTTTCTGATTATAAATTGCATGAAAAAGACACTCTCATGTTCTTTCTTTTCCTGAACATCTAATGTTCTAACATCCAGTCTAGGACAGAAGATAAAATAGAGAGATTCAAGAAAGCAGTTGAGTACTATTCAGTCACAACCAAACTCTCTTCACTGCCAGTGGGTCCCTCCTCCTTTCTAGGTAAGGCTTCTATCTGATGCTAGCTGCTGTATCCAAAGGGGAAACTGAGTCCCTCCTGGGAATTCCAGGGCCAGAGTGGAATGCCTTGTTTGTATTACACTCTTATAGAAGTCATTCTTGTTTGGTGGGCACTCTCCTTTTGACTTCCATGTAATAAGAGTGGTGACATGAGGCAGGGCACTGATTTCTCAAATTTGTAGATGGGGTCTAATGCTATTTCCTTAGCTTGGGCTTCTTCCGGCACTAACCTCCAATATGGCCTGGTGTATATAAAATAGCCCTGTCTTTGGTTTCAGCCTGAGTTTGAATTCTACCTCTGCTGCTTAATAGCTGTGTGATCTTAACTAGTCACATTTGCATGTATGAAATACAGCTCATGATACCTATTTTATGGGGGGTTTTTTAGATGAAATAATTTCTTTAAGTTTCTTGGCATGGCACATAGCTGCTGTTCAATAAATTATAACTTATTAATAATAATTTTTCAAGCAATATGGGGTTAGCAGAATATAATATAGTAGAATTATTAGGATTGATTAAAGTATGGCCCTTTCTCTAGCTGCTGTTCAATAAATTATAACTTATTAATAATAATTTTTCAAGCAATATGGGGTTAGCAGAATATAATATAGTAGAATTATTAGGATTGATTAAAGTATGGCCCTTTCTCTTGGCTTCAGGTTTTCGGAATAATCGGCTTGGAAATCCTCCCCTTCCACGAAATCAGATGGGCACTATCTCTGCTGGAAAGCCAATGGTAATATCTTTCAAGAGGCCCAAGACCATTTGTTATCATTAGACTCAGGTTGCTTCCTGATTTTTATACTCTGAGTTAAGGAGTTAAGGTAATTCAGTGTTATCAGAATATCAAGACTGTATATACCTATGTCATGTTCTCAACACACTATGCAAAGAAAACATCCAAATCACTAACCAATAGGATGATGTGAAGGTAGATTAGCTAATGTCAGAGAATGGTTCTAGGAGACATGGTTGGGCCATTGTCCTGCCTCTGGAGTATTCTGTCTATATATCACTGTTAGAATAATTTCTTATTATTCTCAGTAGTTTCTTTGTATCCCAATAATTCCCGCTTCTGGCATTATCCACTGTGTCACAACTTCTGAGGGAGCTATTTTGAAGCCAGTTCAAATGTTAAATAGCTTTTCTATCTGTTTTATTCTTTAGTTTTCTCACCATGTGCCCCAGAAAATGAAATATCCACCACCATTCCCAACGGGGCCCAACTCCTCTCTTCTCTTCTCTTCCCATGCTTTGGGGGAATCCCATCCTTTTTCTGAGGATCCCATGCTGCAGGACAGCCCCTTTGCCAATTGGGCTGTCTCTTATGACTCCTCTGCATCCCAGTTTCCCAATTACCTGACTTCCAAAGCTTCACCTCCTTTGGGACCAGACTCTTCTCACTCCTCTTCCTCTGATGGTGATGAACCAAATGGAGCCAGCTCTGAGTAAGTGTCTGAATAGGTACCCAAGGGAACAGACTTCTGAAGCATCTGTATTTCTCTTTTTGCTGGTAACCTGGGTTGGAGTGTGGAGGAGTATATGTTCCTTGATTTTCTCTGTGGCTCTTTGCTCTTTTTTTTAATGTTTATTTATTTTTTGAGAGAGAGAGAGAGAGAGACAGAGCATGAGCAGGGGAGGGCAGAGAGAAAGGGAGGCACAGAATCCAAAGCAGGCTCCAGGTTCTGAGCTTTCATCACAGAGCCCAATGCGGGGCTCGAACTCTCAAACCATGAGATCATGACCTGAGCCGAAGTTAGACACTTAACCGACTGAGCCACCCAGGCGCCCCTGTGGCTGTTTCCTCTTAAGTGAAGTAGAAAAACTCTATGCTTGGCTACTTCATACTCATTTTGACTCTGTACAGGTGGTAATTTTCAGATACCCAAGCAACTGAAGTAAAAGGAAGCATAGCAGCTGGTTAGGGAAGCCCTAGGTATGAGTGTGCTACATTTCATGGCTGTCATTTCTCAATTTTTGAGGGCTGTGGATCAAATGTAAAAAATAAGTGAAAAGAATTTATAGAGTTGAAGTATTAGAATAGTTGAGTAGGCAGTTATATTAAGACAGGGTTCTGATGATTAAAACAGTGGTGTTTTGTACTAGCTTACTTGTTCTTAGATTATTTCTCCAAGCAGATTATTCTGGGGAAAATAGAGCTGCTCTGAGATTTCAGTTGTAATTAGTTTCTTAGAACATAAGCTGACTCAAGGCATGGCATCTTACAAGGTGTAGCTGAAAGGTATCAGGTCCAATACTAACCCAGTGTCTTGACTTCCAGAGGGTTTGTAAGATTCCTTGGGATCAGACAGACATCTTGAATTGGAATATCTTTATCAACCTCCTTTCTTCTACACGGTCTTCCTAAATTTTTAGTCGTATCACGGAAACACTTCAGCAGCAGCCTGGATGGGATGATCCAAATGGTGACAGAGGGTCCTGGGTACAGCCCATCGATGCTGGAGTTTCAGATGCCAGCCTGGGTGATGGCGAGCCCCACATCCCATCCCTGCTGTCTATGTCTACAAGGAACCACATGGACATCACCATTCCACCCTTACCTCCAGTAGCTCCAGAAGTCTTGCGGGTTGCTGAACACAGACATCGAAGGGGTCTTATGTATCCATATATCTACCATGTTCTCACTAAGGTAATAAAGCACATCAGCACCTACCTCCCTGCTTTTACCACTGTGCTTCACACTTCCTAGAGCCATAAGTTACCAGAGAACATTCTAATTGGTATCTGAAGGGAGATAAAAGGAGACCAAGTATGCCGGGGCTCCTCTTTACATTAAGGGCCCCAGATGAGGTGAGACCAGCAGTAGATGGGACTTTCCAATAAATGAGGCCCCAAGAAGATAACTATAATTGTAAAATAATATAATCTGCTCTAGCCAAACACCACAGAAAGAAGATAATGCACCATGTTGGTCTAGGGCTGGGCACAATCTAAGAAGAGGCTTTATGCCCTTGTTCTTTACCTCTTCCTCTATTTCTTCAGAGCTTTGTTCCCTTCCTCCAGTCTTACTATACAAGTCCATCCCCCAACAAAATGTCCAAGATGGACTTAACCCATTTATTCAGCTATAGTCAGTCATAGCACAGACTCTAAAAACCGTAGCTTTTATGCTGGCTATGGTTATCTAGGCCTTTTAGTCTGAAACTCTGTTAAATACAAGTAGCAAATTTAGTAGCTAGGCTATAGAGGCTGTAGTTCATGACTGATTCTTCTCAGCTCAATTCCAAACCTTGAGGTAACTCATTTTGTTCTTTCCCCTGGACCATTTTCTTATTAGGGTGAGATTAAGATCCCCGTATGTATTGAAGATGAGTGTAACATGGAGCTGCCTCCAGCTGCTCTCCTGTTCCGGTCAGCTCGTCAGTACGTATATGGGGTCCTTTTCAGTCTGGCAGAAACACAACGGAAAATGGAACGCCTAGCTATACGGCGGCGGCTACCTGTGGAAGGTAAGTATTGTTTTAACTTCAACAGTTCTCTCAAAGTTTGGTGTGGAACAAAAACATCTGTGCAAGCACATCATACCCGTGACAATGGAGCAGTCTTTGAGAAAATGCATAATTCGCCAGAATACATATTAGTATGGCAAATGCATTAACTTAAGCCTCAGTTCTTTAATCATTAAGCATTCAGAGTAGCTACTACTTATTAAAACCATGCTGGACTTTGGGAATGTAGAGGTGTATCTGACATGGTTTCTCCTCCTCAGTAAGGATCTGTTTGGGATTTGATCCTGTAGAGTTGGAGCCATTGAGGTGTTTTAAGCTGCAGAGTGACATGGTCAAATTAGTGTGTTCAAAAGAACCCTCTAGATTTCTGCTTCTGGGAAGATAGAGTACATATACTGTCCTTATTCCTCCTGCTAAATACACCTAAAAGCCCAGGATATTATATATATAACAAGTACAAGACATTCTAGAAGGTAAAGAGAAGAAGTCAGACTGGCTAAGGACTTTGGGATCCAAGGAATAATGCAGTGGTGAGTTCCCTGGGTTTTCTTATTGCTGCATATATCTTAGACTAGGTGTGAGACCAGCTGGCAGCCCAGAAACACCAACAGGTACAGACCAGTAAAAGCCCCAAGAAATGCCTTCTCTCTCTAGTCAAAGGACCCAAAAGAAACAACCTAGCAAACAGAAAATTTTTAGGTAATAACTAATCTGCTCTAGCCAAACACCACAGAAAAACTGCAGCCAACCATCACCCCTAGTAGCAAAGACTGGATGAAGAGCCTAGACTTCTACTCTTGTCAGACTGCAACAAGCAAGAGGAGGAGCTGAATGTGGAGCCAGGACTTTCACTCCCACTTGGCAGTGATGACAAAGCATCCCCCTTCACTCAACAGAGTGATGTCAGAAAAGACCTGCTAAAACACAAAATTAAAATAAGACCCAGAGTCTTTTAATATAATACCCCAAATGTCCAGGTTTCAATGGAAAATCCCTCTTCATACTAAGAAACAGAAAGATTTCAAACTGCGATCTCAAAATAACCAAAGAAAGAAAATCAATAGATGCCTACATTGAGATAACACAGATGGTTCAGTTACCTAGCAGGGATTTCAAAGCAGCCATTGTAAAAATGCTTTGACAAACAATTCTGAATATGTTTGATACAAATTAAAATCAGAAAGTCTTAGCAAAGAAATAGGAGATATAAAGAAGAAATGGAAATTAAGAACTAAAAAATACAATAACAAAATACTTAATAGTTGAATTAAACATCAAATTGGAGACAATAGAAGAAATAGTGAATTTGGAGATAGAACAATAGAAATTACCCAATCTGAATAATAGAAAATACACTGAAAAAAAATGAACAGCAACCAGTAAAACTAGGACAAAAGGTCTAATATTTGTATCATCAGAGTTCCAGAAAGACAGAAGAAAGAGGGTGGGGCTGCAGGAGGATTCAAATAAATAATGGCTGAAATATTATCAAATTTGGGAAAAACAGAATCAGCCCACAGAGTCAGGAAGCTGAGTGAATTATCCACAGTATAAACCCAAAGAAATCCTTGCTAAGATCTATCATGGTGAAACCTTTGAAAGCTAAAGACAAAAATTATTGAAAGCAGACAGACAGAAACAATGCTTTACCTATAGGGGCAAAATAATATGACAGCTGATCTCTCATCAGAACCCAGATTCCAGGAGGAAGTAGCACAATACTTTCTAGGGCTGAAAGAAAAGAAATCAGTTCAGAATTCTATATCAAACAAAAACATCCTCCAGGAATGTAGGGGACATCAACACATTCTCAGATAAAGGAAAACTAGGATAATTTTTCACAAGTAGCGCTACTGTAAAAGGATGGCTAACGGTATCCATCTGCACAAAAAGGCAATGATAAAAGGAGAAATATTGGGAGGAGCTTGGGAACATGGCAGAATAGGAGGACCCAGAGCTCACTCCATCCCACATTTCAACTAGATATCATCCGCATCCAAGTTAATAAATTGGAGAGTGATCTAAAGACCAGCAGAAGAAACTCCACAACTAAATATAGAGAAGAAGCTGCATTTGAAAGATTAGGAAGGTCAGAAAGGTGGAGTGAGGCTGCCCACCGAAGGGAGGGAGCTGCATGCACAGAGAGGACAGAGGACCTTCACACCAGGGAGTTTCCACAGGAAAAAACTAATCCCCATTGCTTTTGGCTTTAAGAAACAGCGGAGCAGAATTCCGTGAGTTTGTAAAATCTGTGGGACTTGGAAGCTGGAGCTTTAAAAATCTGTTTACTGGGGCACCTGGGTGGCTCAGTCCATTGAGCCTCTAATTCTTGATTTCAGCTCAGGTCATGATCTTGCAGTTCCTGAGTTTGAGCCCTGCATTGGGCTCTTCACTGACAGTGCAGAGCCTGCTTGGGATTCTCTCTCTCCCTCTCTCTCTGCCACTCCCCTGCTCTCGCTCTCTCTCTCTCTCTCTCTCAAAATAAATAAATAAACTTTTAAAAAGTACTAAAAGTCTCCTGAGTCAACACTGAGCCAACTGAGAGAGTGAGTGACAGTCGGGTTGCTGCCCTTAAGGAAACAGCAGGCTGGGTGGAGAGGCAACATAAAAACAGCAGTTTACACAGCTCTAGAGGCAAATAGGAGACAGATATGTTCATATTTATTTCTGAGCATGTTGGGAGACTTCAGAAATGAGGGAGCTGGCAGGTGCCACTTTCCTCCCCTACCTCCCAGCATAAGCACAGAGACACCTGCTGGAGGTAGGACTGCACAGACATTTGGTACCTAACCCACTAGCAGTGCAAGGACTTGCCCACTCCAGGCCTGCTGGCCTCAGCCCTGGGCTCAGGGCAGATTTTGTTAAAGCTGAATAGGTGCCCCACCCAGCCACCAGGTGCACAGCTGCCACCGAGCACCAGGCATATCTGCCATGCAGTGCTTAGCTGCGTGGCCCCAGGCACACTTGTGTGTTCCTAAGCCACGTGCCCCCAGTCACCTTTGTGTGTCTGCCCAGCCAAGTGCCCATAGGCACCATATTGCACCATGTCCACCATGCACCCCTGGCTGCTATTGTATGTGTGGTTGCCCAGGGCACAACCCCTAGCCACTGCAGCACTTAAAGAGATCTGACCCAGCACACATTTTGCTAATACTGTCGCCCTGCTCCCATTCTCTGGTGGGCATGCCCCCCCCCCACTCCAGGCTGGCCTGCTTGGGTCCCACTAACACCACAGGGAGCAAGTACAGCCCACAACAGGCAGAGAGTCAGTGCAGACGACTACATGGAAAGGAAAAGTGACTCAGACACAACAGCAGGGCATAAGCAACATACCTAGGATACTGTCCTAAAGTGCCAGATTCTGGTGAACAGGGGACCTCCACCACAGGGCACTCCAGGACTGAATCTTCATAAATTCACTATTTTCAAGAACAGAAGACACAACTGACTTTCTTAACACAGAGAAATTGATACAGAGAGGCAGACAAAATGAAGAAACAAATTTATCCCAAATGAAAGAAATGATAAGTCCACAGCCATAGATCTAAGCAAAACAGATATAAGTAACATGCCAGATAAAGAAATTAAAGCAATGATCATAAGGATACTCACTGGACTTGAGAAAAGAGTGGAAGACATGAGTGTGACACTTCACACAGAGATAAGGAATGACATAACAACAATAAAGGGCACAATAAATGAGATGAGAAACACACTTGATGGAATGAACAGCAGGATAGGAGAAGCAGAGGAACAAATTAGTAACCTAGAAGACAGAGTAATGGAAAGTAATCAAGCTGAACAAAGGAGAGAGAAAAGAATTATGCAAAATGAGAATAGACTTGGGGAATTCATTGACTCCATTAAATGTACTAACATTTGTATTATAGGAGTCTTAGAAGAAGAAGAAAGAGAAAGGTGGTCAGAAAATTTATTTGAATAATAGCTGAAAACTTCCCTAATCTGCAGAAAAAGATATTCCGATTGAGGAGGCATAGAGAACCTCCAACAAAATCAAGAAAACCACACCAATACTAAGACATATTGTAATTAAATTTATAAAATATAGTGATAAAAAATCTAAAAGTAGCAAGACCAAAGAAGTCATTAACTTACAAGGGAAAACCCATAATTTTTCAATAAAAATTTAGAAAGCCAAAAGGGAGTGACATGATATATTCAAAGTGCTGACTGGGAAAAATCAGTAGACAAGAATACTCTATCCGGCAAGGTTTTCATTCAGAATACAAGGAGAAATAGAGTTTTACAGACACACAAAACTAAAGGAGTTTGTGACCACTAAACCAACTCTGCAAGAAATATTAAAAGGCATATTATGAGTAAAAAGAAGATGCCAAAAGTGACAGTATAGAGGTAGGAAACACAAAAGCAGTAAAAATGAATTTTTCTGTAAAAAATAAGTCAAGGAACTCACAAAAAAATGATATGCAATATAATAACATATACATAAAATGTGAGGAGGGAGAAAATGGTTCAAACATAAATGACCATCAACTTAATATAGACTGCTATATGCAGAAGAGGTTATATACAAACCTAATGGTAACCATATATGAAAAACCACTAATAAATATACAAAGAATAAAGAGAAAGAAATCCAAATACAGCACTAAAGAAAATCAGCAAAACGTGAAAGAGACAAAGACAGGAAAGGATCAGAAAACATCTTCAGAAACAACCAGAAGATGTAATAAAATGGCAATAAATACATATCTATCAATAATTACTTTGAATGTAAATGGACTAAATGTTCCAATCAAAAGACATAGGGTGGTAGGGAGGTGGGTGGGAGAGTGGGCTAAATGGGTGATGGGTGTTAAGGAGAGCAGTTGTTGTGATGAGCACTGGATGTTATATATAAGTCATGAATCACTAAATTCTACGCCTGAAACCAATTTTACCATATATTTTAACTAGTATTTAAATAAAAACTTGAAAAGAAAAAGACGTAGGTTAGCAGAGTGGATAAAAAACAAAACCCATCTATATGCTGCCTACAAGAGACCCATTTCAAAATTTTTTTACATTTATTCATTTTTGAGAGACAGAGACAGAGCACAAGTGGGGGAGGGGTAGAGAGAGGGAGACACAGAATCTGAAGCAGGCTCCAGGCTCTGAGCTATCAGCACAGAGCCCGACGTGGGGCTCGAACCCACAGACTGGGGGACCATGACCTGAGCCGAAGTTGGATGCTTAACCGACTGAGCCACCCAGGCAACCCTCAAAGAAACCCATTTTAGACCTAAAGACACCCACACATAGAAAGTGAGAGAGGGTGGAGAAACATCTATCATGCAAATAGATGTCAAAACAAAGCCAGGGTAACAATACTTCTACCGGACAAAACAGACTTTAAAAGAAAGACTGTAACAAGGGAAAAAGGAAGACGCTATATAATAATAAAGGGGACAATCCAACAAAAAGATATAACAATTGTAAATATTTGTGCAACCAAGACAGGAGCACCTAAATACATAAAGGAACTAATTCGGAATAATACAATGATAGTATGGGGCTTTAACACCCCAATTATGCCAGTGGAGAAATGATCTAAACAGAACATCACCAAGGAAACAATGATTTTGAATCACACTAGAACAGATGAAATTAAAAGATCCATTCAAAACATTCCATACTAAAATAGCAGAATACACTTTCTTTTCAAGTATGCAAGGAACATTCTCCATAATAGATCACATATTAGGCCACAATACAAATCTCAAAAAATTCAAGATCAAAGTCATACCTTGCATACTTTCTGACCACAATGCTATGAAAGTAGAAGTCAACCACAAGAAAACATCTGGAAAGACCACAAATACATGGAGGTTAAATAACATGCTACTAAACAATGAATAGGTCAGCCAGGAGATAAAAGAAGAATTTAAAAAGTACATGGAAACAAGTGAAAATGAAAGCACGATAATCCAAAAGGTCTGGGATGCAGCAAAAGTGGTACTTAAGAGGGAAGTTTATAGCAATACAGGCCTACATCAAGAAACAAGAAAAATCTCAGATAAACAACCAAACCTTACACCTAAAGGATCTAGAAAAACAAGAACAAACAAAACCTAAAACTAGCAGAAAGAAAGAAATAATAAAGATTAGAGCAGTAGTAAATGATATAGAAACCAGAAAAATAATACTAGAGCAGGTCAGTGAAGCCAGGAGCTGGTTCTTTGAAAAGATCAATAAAATTGATAAACCTCTAGCCAGACTTACCCAGAAAAAAGAGAAAGGTCTTAAATAAATAAAATTACAAATGAGAGAGGAGAAATAACAACCAAAAACACAGAAATATGAACAATTATGAGAGAATATTATGAAAAACTATATGCCAACAAATTGGACAACTAGAAGAAATGGATAAATTCTCAGAAACATATAAACTACCAAAACAAAAACAGGAAGAAATAGAAAATTTGAATAGATCGATAACCAGCAAGAAAATTGAGTCAGTAATCAAAAATTCCCCCAACAAACAAAAGTCCAAGACCATATGGGTTCACAGGCAAATTCTACCAAACATTTAAAGAATAGTTAGGAGCACCTGGGTGGCTCAGTCCATTAAGTGTCTGACTCTTGATTTCAGCTCAGGTCATGATCTCACAGTTGTGAGATCAAGCCCCACATTGGGCTCTATGCTGGGATTCTCCCTCTTCCTCTCCCTTTGCCCCTGCCCCACTCATGTGCTCACTCTCAAAAAGAAAGAAAGAAAGAAAGAAAGAAAGAAAGAAAGAAAGAGACTAGTTAATGCCCATACTTCTTGAACTATTCCAGAAAATAGAAAAGGAAACCTTCAAATTCATTCTGTGAGCCCAGTATTACCCTGATACCAAAACCAGTTAAAGACACCACTAGAAAAGAGAACTACAGGCCAATATCTCTTATGAATATAGACATAAAAATCCTCAACAAATACTAGCATACCAAATCCAACAACACATTCAAAGAAATCATTCACCATGATCAATGGGATTTATATCTGTGTTGCAAGGAGTGGTTTAATATTCACAAATCAATCAATGTGATACATCATTAAAAGGATAACCATATGATCATTTCAATAGATGCAGAGAAAGCATTTGACAGGGTACAGGATCCATTTATGATAAAAACCCTCAACAAAATAGAGTTAGAGAAAACATACCCGAACATGATAAAGGCCATCTATGAAAAACCTACAGTTAACATCATCCTTAATGGGGAAGAACTAAGAGCTTTTCCTCTAAGGTCAGCAACAAGACAAAGGATGTCCACTCTTACCACTTTTATTCAACATAGTACTGGATGGTCTAGCCACAGCAATCAGACAACAAAAAGAAATAAAAAGAATCCACATCAGTAAGGAAGATGTAAAACTCTCACTGTTTGCAGAGGACGTGATACTATATATAGAAAACCCTAAAGGCTCCACCAAAAACTGCTAGAACTGATAAAGAAATTCAGTAAAATCACAGGAATCAAAATCAATGTACAGAAATCTGTTGCATTTCTATACACCAATAATGAAGCAGCAAAAAGAGAAATTAATAATCTTATTTACAATTGTACCCAAAATAATAAGATTTGGTTAGGAATAAGCCTAACCAAAGAGGTGAAAGACCTGTACTGTGAAAACTATAAAATACTGATGAAAGAAATTGAAAATGTCATACAGAAATGGAAAGACATTCCATGCTCCTGGATTAAGGAACAAATATTGTTAAAATGTCTTTACTACCTAAAGCAATCTACACATTTAATGCAATCCCTATCAAAATACCAACAGCATTTTTCACATAGCTAGAATAAACAATCCTAAAATCTGTATGGAACCACCAAAGACCCTGAATAGCCAAAGCAACCTTCAATAAGAAAAGCAAAGCTGGAGGCATCACAATTCCAAACTTCAAGTTATATTACAAAGCTGTAGTAAATCAAAAAGCATAGTACTGACACAAAAATAGACACACAGATCAATGGAATAAAACACAAAATTCAGAAATAAACCCACAATTATATGGTCAATTAATCTTCACCAAAGCAGAAACAATATACAGTGGAAAAAGTCTCTTCAACAAATGCTATTGGGAAAATTGGGCAGCACCATTCAAAAGAATGAAACTGGACCACTTACTTATACACAAAAATAAGTTCGAAATAGATTAAAGACCTAAATGTGAGACCCAAAATCATAAAAATCTTAGAAGAGTACACATGCAGTAACTTCTTTCACACTAGTCATAGCAACTTTTTTCTAGATATGTCACCTGAGGCAAGGGAAACAAAAACAAAAACTATTAGGATTACATCTACATAAAAAGCTTCTGCACAGCAAAGGAAACAATCAAGAAAACTAAAAGGCAACCTCCAGAATGGGAGAAGATATTTGCAAATGATATATTTCATAAAAGGGCTAGTATCTAAAATATATGAAGAACTTACAAAACTCAACACCCAAAAAACAAATAACCCAATTATTAAATGGGCAGAAGACATGAACAGACATGTCTCCAAAGAAGACATCCACATGGCCAATAGACACATGAAAAGATGCTCATCGGGGGAATGCAAATCAAAATTACAATGAGATGTTACTTCACACCTGTCAGAATGGCCAAAATCAACAACACAGGAAACAATAGGTATTGTCAAGAATGTGGAGAAAGATGAACCCTCTTGCACCATTGATGGGAATGCAAACTCATGCAGCCACTGTGGCAGGCAGTGTGGAGGAGGTTCCTCAGAAATTTAAGACTAGAACTCCTTTATGATCCAGCAATCTCATTAATGGACATTTACCCAAATGATACAGAAACACTAATTCAAAGGGATACATGTACCCTTTTGTTTATAGCAGCATTATTTATTATAGCCATTTTATGGAAGGAGCCCAAGTGTCCAACAATCGGTGAATGGATGAAGATGTGGTGTGTATGTTTGTGTGTGTGTGTGTGTGTGTGTGTTTAATATTGCATTGGATTATATATTGGAATATTATTCAGCCCTAAAAAGTAATGAAATATTGCCATTTGCAATGATACCAATGAAGCTAGAGAGTATAATGCTAAGCAAAATAAGTCAGAGAACGACAAATACCATATGGTTTCACTCATGTGGAATTTAAAGAACAAAACAAACAAGGGAAAAAATTGAAAGAGAGACATAGTCCAAGCAAGAAACAGACTTTTCACTACAGGGAATAAATAAAATCATGGTTACCAGAGGGGAGGAAGTTGGGGAGATGGGGATGGAAATTAAAGAGTGCACTTGTGATGAGCACAGGGTGATGTATGGAAGTGTTGAATCATTGTATTTTACACCTGAAACTAAAATAACACTGTATGTTAAGTAACCGGAATTAAAATAGACAGAAGGATTCTTGTAACATCAGGAAGGAAATACAATGGAAAGAACAAAAATGTAGATAAATACAGTCATCTTTGCTTTTCTTGAGTTTTCACAGTGAAAGCAAAACTATCACTGCTTAATGTGGTTCTCAATGTCTGTAGAGAAAATATTTAAGACAATTGTAAGTGGGGAAGGTTAAAAGGGACATAACAGGTCAGGTTTTTATACTTCACTTGAACCAGTAAAATGTCAACACCAGTAGACTTTGGTGAGTTAGGTGTAAATAATGCAGTGCCTAGAAAATGCACTGGAAAAGCTGTACACAGAGAAACACTCAAAAACACTATAGATAAATCAACATGAAATTCTAAAATAAGAACATGTAACCTATAGAAAAGGGAGAAAAAGAAAGCAGAGATAGGAAAATGGAGAGAACAAACAAAACAAATGATAGACTTAAGCTCTAACATATCAATAATTACATTAAATTTAAGTGTTCTAATTACACAAATTAAAATACAGACATCGACAGATTGGATAAAAATCATTACCCAATTATATGTTGTCTACAAAAAAATTCACTTCAAATATAAACGATAGAGGTATGTTGAAAGTAGAAGGATGGAAAATTATATATCATGAAAACATTAATGAAAAGAAATCAGGAATGGCTGTATTAATACCACATAAAATGGACTTCAGAGCAAAGCAAATTGCCAGGGAAAGAGAGGGACATGATATACTGGTAAGAGGGTCAATATACCAAGAAGACTAGCAATCCTAAATGTGTATCACCAAACAGAGCCACAAAATATGTGATGCAACAACTGAGAAAACTTAAATGAAAAAAAGGCAAATCCCCAATTATAATTAGAGACTTCAACTCCCCTTTCAATAATGAATAGAACAACTAGACAGAAAATCATCAGTAATATAGAACTCAACAACCATCAATTGATTCTTAATATAACATGCAGCAAGAGCAAAATGCATGTTCTTTTCCATGCCCACAGAACATATACCAAGATGGATCATATCCTGGGCCATAAAACAAACCTGAATAAATTTAAGAGAATTAAAACTATACAGGGTATATTCTCAGACCACTATGAAATCAAATTAGAAATCAACAACAGAAAGATAACAGGAAAATCTAGAAATACTTGGAAGATAACAAAGCACTTTTATCCAAACCTTGGGTCAAATAGCAAAACTTTTTTTAAAATCTTTCTTTAGTGTTTTATTTATTCTTGAGAGAGAGAGAGAGAGAGAGCGAGCGCACAAGCAGGGGAGGGGCAGAGAGAGAGGGAGACACAGAATCCGAAGCAGGCTCCAGGCTCCAAGGAAAGTCCAATGCAGGGCTCGAACTCACAAACCGTGAGGCCATGACCTGAGCTGAAGTCGGACGCTTAACCAACTGAGCCACCCAGGTGCTCCCAAATAGCCAGTCTTAAGGGAAAGAAGGAAATACATGGAACTAAATGAAAATAAAAATACAGCATATTAAAATCTGTGGTATGGAGCTAAATTTCTGAAAAGGAAATTTATAGTCCTAAATGCTCAAATTAGAAAAAGGGATAAATTTCTAATCTGTCCTCTGAATTTTCACCTCAAGAAACAAGAAGAGGAGAAAGCTAAACCTACAGCAAACTAAAATGAAGAAATAATAAAGAGCAAAGGTCAGTGGAATTGGAAACAGAAAAATAACAGAAAAATCAGTGAAACAAAAACTTGATTCTTTGAAAAAAACAATGAAATTGATGAAATTCTAGCAAGACCACAATAAGGAAAATAGAGAATATACAAATTACTAATATCAAGAATGAGGCAGGAGATAACACCACAGTGCCTACAGACATCAAAAGGATTATATGGGAATACTGTAAACAACTCTACACATAAATTTGACAACTTAAACAAAATGGATCAATTCTCAAAATTACAAACTACCAAAACACACCTGATATGAAATAGATAATTTGAATAGCCCTGTAAATATTAATAAAATTTAATTTAAAGTTTCCCAAAAAAGAAATCTGACTGAATTAGTTTCACTAGAGAATTCTACCATATTTTTAACAAATACTTAATTGTCAAATCACTATGTTGTATACTTGAAACTAATAGAACATTGTATGTCAATTATATTTCAATAATAAAATTTTATATTATTTTTTAATTTTTATTTATTTTTGAGAGAGAGATACAGACAGAGCATGAGCATGGGAAGGGCAGAGAGAGGGAAACACAGAATCTGAAGCAAGCTCCAGGCTGTGAGCTGTCAGTGCAGAGCCCAACGACAGGCTTGAACTCCTGAACTGTGAGATCATGACCTGAGCCGAAATCAGACTCTCAACCTATTGAGCCACCCAGGCACCCCTAATTTTGTTAATGTAATCTCTACAGCCAACATGGGGCTTGAACTCATGACCCCAAGATCGAGAGTTGGATGCTGTACCAACTGAGCCATCCAGGCACCCCTCGATAATTAATTTTTTTAAAAAAGAGTAGATAGAGACTGTCTCATAAATCTTTTTATTTCCAGCAGTGCTTTGCACAATCAGGCACTTATTGTGGACAATAAATATTTAAATTAAATTAAAAAGAATTACCATCAATTCTATACCATCTTTTTCAGAAAATAGGAGAGAACACTTCCCAAATCATTCTACAAAGCCAGTATTACCATGATAGTACAATCAGATAAAGACAGTACATAAAAATAATACTTCACACCAATATCCTTTGTCAATATAGATGTAAAAGTTCTTAACAAGGTATTAGTCAATAGAATTCAGCAATATATAAAAAGAATTACACACCATAGTAATTTGGTAGGGTTTGTTCTATTTTGCAAAACTAGTTCAATATTTGAAAAATCAGTCTATGTAATCCACCATACAAACAGGATAAAGAAGAAAAATAATATGGTCATCTCAATGGATGCAGAAAAATATTTAACAAAATTCAACAACCATTCATGAAAAAAAAACTCCCCAAAAAACTAGGAGTAGAGGTGAATGCCTATAACTTGATAAAAAAACATCTACAAAAACCCTTCAGCCAACATTACACTTAATGGTGAAAGACTAAATGTTTTTCTCCTAAAATTAGGAGCAAGTCTAGTTATGCCCTACTGCAGCTCTTCAGCATAGTACTGGAAGTTCTAGCCAGCACAAGAAGGCAAGAAAACGAAATAGAAGGCATACAGATCAGAAAGGAAAAAATAAAACTGTCCCTAATTGTAGATGACATAGCTTATGTAGAAAATCCCAATTGACAACAAAACTGCTAGAACTAATGAGTGAATTCATCAAGGTTGTAGGATATACAATAAACATACTAAAATGAATTCTATTTCTATACACTAACAATGAATATGGGGCACTGAAATAAATACAATACCATTTATAACTCCTCCAACAAATGGAGTACTTAGGTATAAATTTAACAAAAGATGTTCAAGATCTGTATGCTGAAAATTATAAAATGCTGATGAACGAAATTGGTGAAGACCTACATAAATGGAGAGACATAGATCTCCTTGAATTGGAAGATTCAACATAGTAAAATGTCAATTCTCTCCAAATTGATATACAGGTTTAACACAATTCCTATCCAAATCTCAGCAGGATTCTCTGTAGATATATAGAAGATTATTTTTTTAAGTTTATTTATTTTGAGAGAGGGACAGTGCAAGCAGGGGAGAGGCAGACAGAGGGAGAGAGAGAGAATCCCAAGCAGGCTCAGCACTGTCCACACAGAGCCCAGTGTGGGGCTCAAACCCACAAACTGTGAGATCATGACCTGAGCCGACATCAAGAGTTGGATGCTTAACATTTATATGGAAAGACTTAGGAATTAGAATATCTAAAACATTTTTTGAAAAGAAATAAGTTGGGAGGAATCACTCTACCTTGATTACAAAACTTACCATGTAGCTACAATAATTAAGACTGTGTGGTGTTGGTAGTGGTATAGACACATAGATTAGTGGAACAGAATAGGGAACCCAGAAATAGCCCCATACAAGTACAGCCAACTGATTTTTGACAAAGCTGCAGAAGTACTTCATTAGAGGAAGGATAGTCTTTTTAACAAATGGTACTAGATCAATTGGACATCAGTAGGTGAACAAATACCACATATCTAGACTACTATCTAAAATATACAAAGAACTCTCAAAACTGAGCATTATGAAAACTGCCCAATTGAGCATTATGAAAATTGTCCAATTAGAAGATCAGCAAAAGAATGCTGACATTTCACTGAAGAAGATATACATGGCAAATAAAGACATGAAAGGATGTTCAACATCATTAGCCATTAAAGAATTACAAATTAAGGGGGTGCCTGGGTGGCTCCGTGGTTTAAGCATCTGACTTTGGCTCAGGTTATGATCTCACGGCTTGTGGGTTCAAGTCCCACGTTGGGATCTATGCTGCTGACAGCTCAGAGCCTGGAGCCTGCTTTGGATTCTGCATCTCCCTCTCTCTCTTTCTGTCTGCCCTTCCCCCACTCACGTTCTGTCTCTGTCTCTCTCTCTCTCAAAAATAAATAAACACTAATAAAATTTTTTTAAAAAGAATTGCAAATTAAAGCCACAATTATATATAACTACATACTTATCACAATGGCTAAAATTAATAATTTTATTCATTTGGATTGGATGTGGAGAAACTGGATCACCGATAAACTGTTGGTAGGAATATAAGATGGTACCACGACTCTAGAAAGTAATTTGGCCATTTCCTTTCAAAACTTAAAATAGACTTACAATGCAACCTAGCACTTATACTTTTGGGCATTTATCTCAGAGAAAGGAAGATTTATTTTCATGCAGGAACTTACACACAAATATTCATAGCAGCTTCATTCATAATAGCCACAAACTGGAAGAACCCAGATGTCCTTCAAAAGGTAAATGGTGAAACTGTGGTACATCCATACCATGAAATACTACTTGGTAAAAAAACAAAAAACAAAAAACGTACTGATACATGCAACAACATGGATGGATCCCAAAAGCATTATGCCAAGTGCAAATGCCAATCTCAAAAGGTTGCATACTATAGGAGTCCATTTATTTAACATTCTCAAATTGACAAAATTGTAGGGATGGAGAACAGATTAGTAGTTGCCAGGGATTAGAGATGGTGCTGGAGGGTGTTGGGTGTGACCATAAAAGGGGTAGCATAAGGGAGATCTTTGTGGTAATTGAATAGTTCTGTATCTTAACCTTCTGAGCCACTCAGGCACCCTGAATACTTCTGCATCTTGATTGCAGTGGTGGTTGCACAAAACTACATGTGACCTAGAACTATCCACACAATTATACCAGTGTCAGCTTCTTAGCTTTGATATTATAATTGTTTTAGATACAATCTTTGGGGGAAGCTGGGTAAAGGGTACATAGGACCTCTCTCTACTATCTTTGCAACTCCCTGTGAATCTATATTTCAAATTAAAAAGTTTTTTAAGAAGAGCACTCTCATGGTGGTGGAGCATGCGTATGAGGTAGACTAGACAGAATGAAGGCAGGGACAAGTCTCCAGAATTGTTGTCAGGTGAAAGATGATGAGATCTGAACCTCTGTACTATTTGTTGTGATAAAGACAAGGGGACAGATAAAAAAGGATGATAAGGTAATAGAATCAGCAGGACCTTGGCAATAACCAGATGTGAAGCAGGTAAAGGATAGTGTGGACTCTGGGATGACTTCCAGGTTTCTAGCTTGGGTAATTGAGGAAATGCTGGATGTCTTCAGTAAAACAGGCCATAGCTTAAGAGCCTGAAGTATACTAGAAGTAGACAGAAGCTATGTTTTCCTTGTCTGTTAAACCTTCAAAAATCTAAAAGATGTTTTTTTGAGAATTTTTTGAAATTCTTTAAAGTCCTTTAGAGTATCCCACAATCTGTTATGAAGCCAGATATTTATGTAATTCCTCCTTGGACTTCTTTCCTTGCCTAGCCTAGTACATTTACTTAAATGGGTTTCAACATAATTAACTGTGTGACTTTGAGCCTTTATTTTTTCAATGAAAAAAGAGCACTGTGTTTTATGATAATGTAGTTACAATACTTCTCTCTCGGGATTAGAGTTCTGAGTTTTGAGAAGTAAATGACATTTACATTCATATGTAAAGTACCTAACACATATCAAACATCTATTAAGTGCTGTTCCTACTGCTAACAATAAAAATTCTAATGACAAAAAATAAAAAGATGTTGAAATGGGACAGATCCTGTCACTTGCGGCCAGAAATTTTACAGAAATGCTCAGGAATTTTCTAGAGCCTGTTTTTCCTCAATTTCTGTTTTCCAGTTCCTTCAGTGATCCTCAAAGAGTGGTCTGCCTATAAAGGGAAGTCACCTCAAACCCCCGAGCTGGTGTCTGCACTGACATTTCGGGAATGGACTTGCCCAAATCTCAAGAAGCTCTGGCTCGGCAAAGCAGTGGAGGACAAGAACAGAAGGATGCGGGCCTTCCTGGCCTGTATGAAGTCAGATACCCCCAGTATGCTCAATCCAGCTAATGTCCCAACCCATCTGCTGCTCATGTGCTGCGTACTCCGGTAAGCCATGGGACAGGGAAGTGACCGGTTCAGTTCTCTTTTACTTTTGTCACATTTCCCTTAAGCATGTGTTTTTATGGTGTTTGGGGATGGGGAGGTTATCGTTTGAAGTTCAGCTTAGAATTCAGAAACGCTGAAATTGATTGCCATGATAGTTTCTTCAGTTCATGATCCTCTGTCATCATCAGTTCATTCATGACCTGCATGAACTTTTATATTTGGTTTTATATTTGGCTTTTGTCTCCTTCAGTCTTTATTCATGATCTTATTCACTTCTCTTCTCTTCCCACAGTTACCCACTCTTGGGTATTTGGTGTGTGTCCTTTCATGCCATTTGCCATGTATTTATTTAGACATATGTGTATCCATAGTCTATAGTGTTGTTTGTATATGTAGATTTTTTCCTTTTGTTAAAAGTTTATTTTTTATTTTTATTTATTTTGAGAGAGAGAGAGAGAGAGCAAGCAGGGGAGGGGCAGAGAGAGAGGGAGACAGAATCCCAGGGAGGTTCCATGTTGTCAGTGCAAAGCCCAATGCGGTGCTCGAACTCACAAACCAGGAGATCATAACCTGAGCTGAAATCAAAAGTTGGGCACTTAACCGACTGAGCCACCCAGGTGCCCCGATTTTTTTTCCTTTTTTTTCAACATGAAAGATATTGTGCTGTACATATCATTCTATTTCTTTTTTTTTCTACTCAGTGTTATTTTTGATATCCATCCATACTCCTACATGGTTCATTCCTCATAACTGCTGGATTACGTTCCTTCATATAGTAATGTCACAGTATTTTATTTATTGATTTCCAGTTCTTGGGTATTATAAACAGTGCTACAGGAAATCTCTTCATAGAAGTCTTTGTTTCTTTATGTTCCTGTACCAGTTTATCTGAAGTATATACTCAGGAGTAGAATTCCTGGATCCTATAAAATATGCATATAGGTTTTTCACCCAATATTGCCATGTTGCTCTAGATCGTATTCATACTAATCTAGTCCTGTGAACAACACATAAGGGCTTCTATTCTTCATAGTACTGCCAGTACTGATATCATATAACTTCTTAACTTTCGCTAGTCCAGTGGGCTTCAAGTAGTATCTTTGATTTTAATTTGCATTTATTTGACTACAGATGAGGTGAGCTTCTATTTCATACAGATTACTTGTTTTCTCATTCTCTGAAGTGCCTATTTATTTACCTTGCAAATTTTCTTTTAGGTTACTTGTCTTTTTCTTGCCAATTACAGAAGTTTCTTGTCAAATGTGTGTGTGTATACATATACATATATAGCAAATATCATTTCTATATCTGTGTGTATATCAAATATATTTTCCAGTCACAGTTTTTCAAAACTACATACAATGTCTTTGTTGAACAAAAGTATTTCCTTTTCACCAATATTTTTATTGCTATAACTTCACACACACAGAACAGTTGGAAGAATAGTATGATGAACACTCATAAGCCCACCAGTCAGATTCTATAATTAATATTTTACTAAACTTGCTTTATCCTATATAACCGGCCATCTGTCCTTCTCTAGCCATCCATTTATCCAGCGTTTTCAGTGCATTTTCAAGTAAATTGCAGATATCATGTACTTCATCCCTCACCAAGAAATATTTAATTTTGGTTTTGTCAGACACTTTTCAAATTGTACCCTTGTGGTGTATGCTTTTGGGATCTTATTTAATAAATTCTTCCCTACCCCTGGGTCATAAAGATAGTTTTCTACATTTTTTAATGTTTGTTTATTTTTGAAAGAGACACAGAGTGTGAGTGGGGGAGGGTCAGAGAGAGGGAGACACAGAATCTGAAGGCAGGCTCCAGGCTCTGAGCTGTCAGCACAGAGCCCAATGCAAAACTCGAACTCACGAACAGTGAGATCAGACCTGAGCTGAAGTCAGATGGTTAACCAACTGAGCCACCCAAGCACCCCAATACTTTTCTACATTTTTAATAGTTTTATAACGTTGCCTTCCATGTCAGGTCTTTAATTATAGTATGTATCTATTCTATATATGCTGTAGGCAAGGATCTGATTTTATTTTCTTTACATAATAAGCTAGTTTTCCCAACTCCATTTATTAAATGATCTTTTCTTTCCCCACTGATGTATATTACCACCTTTCTTGTGTACCATGTTTCTATATATGCATTAGTCCATTCCTGAACTCATTTTTTTCCATTGTCTATTTGAACTCTGGCCAGGATCACATTGTTTCAATTATGATAGGTTTTTAATTTGCCTTAATATCAGATAGGACAAATCTCTACTCTGTGCTTTCTTGTTTCAGACATGTACTAATTATTTCTGGATCACGTGATCTTTATTCTAATACATGTAATTTAGAATTAGTCCAGTTTCCACACTATCTGGTTGGGTTTTTTGGTGTATATTTTTGTCAATAAATTCAATTTATAGATTAATTTGGGGACAGTTGACATCTTTATCATGTTAAGGGTTCCCATCCAAAGATCATAGTTTACCCATCCCTTTATTTAGGTCTCTTCCTTTATGTCTTAGTAGAGTTAATTTGTTTCCATAGAGGTCTTCTGTGTTTTAAAGTTCTGTACTTGATATATATTGTTGTGATTATGGATGACAATTCTGTTTTCTGTTACACTTTCTGATTGTTTATTTGCTGATATATAGGAAGTAAATTTATGTACAGAGAAGTCAGTCTCTACAAGACATCAGAGGATTATAGAGCATTGAGCTTTGAAATTGGACAGACTTTAGTTTGAATTCTGGCTCTGCAGCTTTTCAGTTTGGATAAGTCACTTTAACCTTTAGAACATCCATTCCCTCAACATAAATGCGTATAATAATCCTTATTTCTCAAAGCTGTTTGAGGATTGAGGTAATAAATGTGGAGGCCCTATCACATAATAGATGCTTCATATTTGTTAATTTTCTAACTGCCTTGAGATTAAAATTGGTGATGTAAGTCTTACCAATAGGAATAATGACAGGATTCATTCCTCCTAACTTCTAAAATGTTCTTGGGCCACAGCCCTGCATTGTCCATATTAACTCTGGAATTACATGTTTTGTTTACTTTTATTCTCAGAAGTATAGTACTAGCTCATTTTTCCATTTATTTGATTCTCTAGGTTTTTTTTGGAACACCTCCAGGGACATGAAAATAACAATGGCTTATGAATAGCTATAATAGCTATCACAAGACAAGGCTGTAATGGTCTAAAAGGTTCCATATGCTTTCCCTGAAGAGAACCCCCTAGCTTCCTGCTCAACCTATTTATTCTTAATATATACACATTTCTGACAATTTGGCTATCTGATTTCCTAGTGTACGGCAGATCAGAAGTGGCAAATTATAAGGGAGGTGAGACAAGGAGTAGGACCTATTCTTAGAACCAGCCTCAATGACAGTAATGAAAAGTAATAGCTTAAAAGCTGCCTAAAAGCAGGGGAAAAGATATAAAGATTACTTTTAAAAAGACCTAAGAACCCATTTAGTGTAGGGGGAAACTGCCCTGTATAAATCAGTAACCCATATAAGATCATTAGTAAAGCACAAGGCAATAATCAGTGTTCATAAAATCATCAAGAACAGGTTCTATAATATTACATGTTATGTACCTGGCAGTGTGCTAAGTCAGCCCTTTCTGTTCAGTGCTACTAATCTTCATAATAGTGCTAAAAACTAAATATTATTTACCTCCATTTATTGTTGAGGGAACAAAGGCTCAAAGAGAAGTGACTTGTGCAAAGGTTACATAGCTAGTAATGGGTAGTGCAAGAGTTGGAACCCAAGTCTCTCCAACTCCCGATTCCTATGCTCTTTAAAAGACAAAATGGCAGGAAAATAGTCTTAAAGATTAACATAAAATCTAAACTTCTCAGTTTAGCTGAGAAATAGAACAGAAGTAGAACCTGAAATTTGACAAGGTCATCCTTCTAGACTTTGTGTAAGGTTGAGGAATCTTTTCTGAGAAATAATTTAATTCTATTAGGAAGCAGTGGGTTTGTTATCAGCTCTAATAGGGCATTGGAGTTAACCAAGTGCCATCCTAATATGTAAAGAGTAAAGACAGATAAGAACTTGTTTTTTTTCGCTTGACAGAATAATTCCGAAGTTTATTCGGAAAAGCAAATGAATAAGAATAGCTTGGGATTGAAAAACAAGAGCAATCTTGGCTCAAACAAAGAAAAATGTTTTATAAACTTACACTAAAATGAATTGTTACTGGCATAAAAATTGACAGGTTATTGTTTTAGAGCAGATAATACTGATTAAGATCCTAGACACGTGATAACTTAACATGATAACTTAAAATATGGTAAAGGAAGCTTCACAAATCAATGAGGAATAGATGAAGTTTTAAATAATTGTTGAGAAAATTGTATTGGTATTTGGAGAGAAAACATCAAGTTAGGGCCTCGCCTCTACTAAATTCCAGATGGATTTATTATAGAGATAAATGTAAAGGAAAAAAGATAAAACATAGAATAAAAACTAAGCAATGATTTAACTGATCTTGAGACAAGAAAGGAATTTTTTTTAATGAAAAATAAATAAAGAAGCCTCAAGTCCAGGGCAGTATCAAAAACAATAGCAATATCAGGGAAGGCCAGCACCTCTGTTTCCAGTGACTGCCATACACCATGCTAAAAATTTGGGAGATGTGGGCAACAAGACAATCATAAAGGGCTTTGATAAACTGCTTTATATTCCTGGAGATCTGAGATGTACATGCATAGGGCTATATACACACTCAAAAGAAACTGGGAGAAAGTCCCAATTATATATGCCTCCTAGGCTGAACATGAGACTTGCACAAGGTAAAAATCAAAGCACAACTTATAACTGCCTAAAATTTTAATGCATGCCACAATCTACACTTAGATCCCCTTGGCAAAAATGGAAGCTTTATTGGCTCAAGATGTTTCTGCACAACCTTTGACTAATCGTTGGCTGATCATTAAGCTATGCTGATCCAAAAGAGATGCCTAGGAAATTAGTCTTAAAAATGAAATAAAGAGTTAAAAATAAAAACAAAAATCTAAGCAGGGATATCAAGCCACCCACTGAAGGAGGGACAGGCTCTCCAAAATTAGTCTAGACATGTCACTAAACAAACAAAGCACCAGCAACAACAATTCTTGGAGTGAGTTGCTACAATATATTATTGAAACCGTCCACTGTCCAAAAAAATTGTAAGATTTGCAAAGAAATAATGTGTGGCTAATACACAAGCAAAAAGCACTCAATAGAAATGGTCTTGAAGGGAATATGGCTGTAGGACATAGTAAGTAAGGACTTTTAATCACCTATAATAAATACATTCAAAGAACTAAAGAAAACCATATTTAAAGAATTAAAGGGTTCTACTCCTGAAACCAGTACTACACGGTATGTTAACTAACTTGAATTTGAATTTAAATAAATAAAAAATTTTGATAACAGTGACTATCAAATTGAGAATAGCAATAAAGAGATAGAAATTCAAAAAGAAACCAAATAGATATTCTGGAACTGAAAAATACAATAGTTGAAATGAAAAATTAACTTGAAGGAAAGGGCTGAATAGCAGTTTTGAACTGAGAGAAGAAAAAGATCAGTGAATTCGAAGGCAGATAAATAGAGATTACCCAATCTGAAGAACAGAATGTAAAAATGAAAAGAGACCTATAGGATATCAGACATAGCAACATATGCCTAATAGGTGACCCAAGAGAAAGGGGGATGGTTAAAAAAATATGTGAGGAAATAAGAATTGAAAACTTCCCAAATTTGATGAAAAACATAAACCTACACATTCAAGTTTAAAAACTCCAAATGTCAACTCAATGATCCACGCTTAGGGGCGCCAGGGTGGCTCCGTCGGTTAAGCGTCTGACTTCGGCTCAGGTCATGACCTTACGGTCGGTGAGTTCGAGCCCCGCGTCGGGCTCTGTGCTGACAGCTCAGAGCCTGGAGCCTGCTTCAGATTCTGTGTCTCCCTCTCTCTCTGACCCTACCCCGTTCATGCTCTGTCTCTGTCTCAAAAATAAATAAACATTAAAAAAAATTAAAAAAAAAAAAGATCCCCACTTAGACACTGTTAAAAGACAAACACAGTCTTGAAAGAAGCATGAGAAAAACAATGTATCACAAAGGAATCAGAAGAAGATTAACAATAATCAAAAGGTAGAAGTAACCCATTTACACTGATGGATGCATTGATAAAATGTCATATATACATAAAATGGAATATTATTCAGCCTTAAAAAAGAAGGAAATTCTGACACATGCTACAACATGGCTGAACCTTGAAGACATTATACTTAAGTGAACTAAACCAGTCAATAAAAACAAATATGGTGTGATTCAACTTATATGAGGTACTTAGAGTAGTCAGATTCAGAAATAGAAAGTAAAATGGTGATTTCCAGGGGTCTGCAGTTGGGGGAATAGAGCGTGTTTAGTGGATATGAGTTTCAAGTTGGGAAGAATAAAAAGTTATGCATATGGATGGTGGTAATGGTGTAAATGTCCTTAATGTGCTTAATGCCACTGCAAATGTACACTGAAAAATTATTAAAGTGGTAAATATTATGTGTATTTTATCTCAAGGAAAAATAAAAAAGGAACACAAATGGTGGGACTTCCAGAAGGACAGAGTAAGGAGGTAGACAAACCCTCTTTCCGGCAAAATTACAACTTGTGAAAACTATTTTTTTTAATCATTTAACCCTTAGGCATATATAGCCAAGAAGAAAAGGGCCCCTTCTCCCAGCTCTTCTTCTTGGGTTATGGTTTCACCTGGGAAAGATAATATTACCATTTCTCATCAACTCCAGCCCTATGTCCAGGTAGGCATGGTAAAGAGGATCACCCACCAACCCCCCACTCAGGGTAGCCATAAGAATCTAGGCATAAGAATGAGGAGCTCCACACCTACCCAAAGGGACTGTTTTTATTTGGAGCAGAGCATGGAAAATTCCATGCCTAACAGCATGTCAAGAACATAGGTATCTTGATGATGAGTAGTTAAGAGGAGGCTGGTAGTTCCATGATATGAGCAGAACACCAGGGCATCCAGAAGTTTTATAGAGAAAACAAGAGAAAGAAACCCTAAGAGGGTTTTTTCCCTCTTGGAGAAAGCCAAGAAGAACCCTCCTAGGATTACAGTAAACTCTGGAGATAGGAAAGGTGTGTGCATATCCTAGATGGCACCCACTCAGGAGGAACCAGAACAGGACATGGGACAGACTTCAGAGCATTCCCCAAACCACCCAGAGACCATCAATACAGGACAGATGCCTCACTGGCACAAGCAATAGAAATACCACCTCTGACCAAGCATCAGCTGAACAATAAGCTTCTCTGACCCAGAGGCAACTCCTAGGAAGCCAGATTTAAAACTAAAATAAAACACATCATTCCAGACTGGAAGATTGTGAATACCCAAAGCTATGCTTTCTCAGCAGTACCCTAAGAAGGAACCTCCAAACTAATTATCCCTCACTGAATGTGGGGCAAAAATGTATAAATTCCCTGAACTATGATAGCAGCCTTATTCCACACACATATATTCAACATAAAAGGTAAAAATCTAACTGGCTAAGAAGACTTAAGCATAACCTTTGACCAATTAGTGGCTTAAGCTGACCCAGGAGTAACATCTAGGTTGCCAAGCTAAAAGAAAAACAAGGGGAAAACTCTCAGTAGAGACATCAGAGGCTGCATCCTACATATTTCAGAAATAGAACTCACAAAATTAATGCAGTCAAGTCACTAAAAAATAAAAACAAGAGAACAACCAGGCAAACATCAAACCCTGGGCTGAAGGGTAGGGTCAGTATCTAGCATTGTTACAATTTATTATCTAAAATATCCAATTTCCAACAAAAATTTTATTAAAAAATTTTTTTTAAAAGTTCAAAGAACTAAGTGAAACCATACATAAAGAATGAAAACAATCACGCACCTGGTTAAGCGTCCGACTTTGGCTCAGGTAATGATCTTGCGGTTTGTGGGTTCAAGCCCCACATTGGGCTCTGTGCTGACAGCTCAGAGCCTGGAGCCTGCTTCCAATTCTGTCTCCCTCTCTCTCTCTGCGCCCCCCCCACCCCGTTCACGCTGTGTCTCTCAATAATAAATAAACGTTTAAAAAAAAGAATTAAAACAAGACATGATGACAGTGTCTCCTCAGATAGAGAATATCAATAAAGAGTAAGTATCAAAAAGAACCATATGGATATTCTGAAGTTGAAAAGTAAAATAAGCCAAAATGAAAAGTTTACTAAAGAGGATTAACAGTACACTTGAGTTGGCAGAAGAAAGAAGCAGCCAAGTTGAAAACAGATTAATACAGATTATGTGGTCTGAAGAACAGAGAGATAAAAGAATGAAGCAAACTGAACAGAGCCTCAGAGAAATGAGTGACACCATTAAGTGCACCAACATTCACATAATGGGAGTACTAGTAGGAGGGGGGAATAAAAATATTTGAAAAAAATGGCTGAAAATTCTCCAAATTTGACAAAAACATTATTTTATACATCTGAGATGAACCCAAAAAAGAACCACACTAGATCATAATCAAAATGGTGAAAATCAAAGACAACAAGAGCATCTTGAATACTGTAAGGAAAAAATGACCAATCACAGGCAAAGGAACCACAAACAACCATTGTCAGAAACAATGGAGACCAGAAAGCAGTGAGACAGCATAATTCATTTTTTTTTTAATTTTTTTTTAACGTTTATTTATTTTTGGGACAGAGAGAGACAGCGCATTAACGGGGGAGGGGCAGAGAGAGAGGGAGACACAGAATCTGAAACAGGCTCCAGGCTCTGAGCCATCAGCCCAGAGCCTGACGCGGGGCTCAAACTCACTGACCGCGAGATCGTGACCTGGCTGAAGTCGGACGCTTAACCGACTGCGCCACCCAGGCGCCCCGAGACAGCATAATTCAAAGTGCTTAAATATAAAACTCTCAGCTGCCAACTTTATATCCAGTAAAACTATGTTTCAAACATGAAACTGAAATAAAAACATTCAAAAATAAACTGAGAGAATGTGTTGCTAGCAGACTTCCCTTATAGGAAATACTAAAAGAAGCTCTACAGGCTGAAAGCAAATAACAACAGGCAGTATTCAGATATTTAAAAAAACAATACTGATGAAGATAATTATGTAGGTAAATACAAAAGACAGAATAATTTCATTGTTCTTTTTTTCCTCTTATTTAAAAAGTAGGGGCACTTGGGTGGCTCAGTCAGTTAAGCGTCCAACTTCGGCTCAGGTCATGATCTCACAGCTCATGAGTTTGAGCCCTACATCAGGCTCTGTGCTGACAGCTCAGAGCCTGCTTCAGATTCTGTGTCTCCCTCTCTCTTTCTGCCCCTCCCCAACTCACACTCTGTCTCTCTCTCAAAAATAAATAAACATTTAAAAAATAAGTAATTGCATCAGGGGCACCTGGATGGCTCAGTTGGTTAAGCGTCCAACTCTGGATTTACACTCAGATCATGATCTCGTGATTTGTGAGTTCGAGCCCCATATTGGGCTCTGCACTGACAATGCAGAGCCTGTCTAGGGTTCTCTCTCTCCCTCTCTCTGCCCCTCCCAGCTTGCTCTTTCTCTGTCTCTCAAAGTAAATAAATAAACTTAAAGTAATTGCATCAAACAATATGTATATAATTGTATTGTTGAGCCTATAACAGAAATATATTTGACGATATCAGCAAAAAGAAAGTGTAGGGAAACAAAGGTGCATTGGAGTAAAAAATGACACCAGATGGTAAATCCATAAGAGAACTAGAAATAATTAGGTTAATACGGCAAAACTATAAATATGTACTCTTTTCTTCGTTCAATGCTTTTATTTACTTTTATTTATTTATTTATTTATTTATTTATTTATTTTTAGTGTTTATTTTTGAGAGAGAGTAAACACAGTGGGGGAGGGGCAGAGAGAGAGGGAGACACAGATCCTGAAGCAGGCTCCAGGCTCTGAGCTGTTAGTGCAGAGCTGGACTTGGGACTCAAACCCACAAACTGTGAGATCATGACCTGAGCTGAAGTCGGATGCTTAACCAACTGAGCCACCCAGATACCCCTCTTCTTTCAACTCTTTTAAAAGAAATAAGATTATATAAAGTAATAATTATGACAGTGTATTCTTGAGTTTGTATAGATGTAACATGTAGAGCAATAATACCACAAAAAAAGAGGGGAGGGAATGGACCTAGATTATAAGATTAAAGTTTTGATAATTATACTGGAATGAAGTTATTGTATGTCTGAAGCAGATACTGTTAAGATGTATATTAGAAGCCCTAGAGAAAAGAACTCAAAAATGTAATTTAAAAATTATTAAATTAAAATTTTACACTAGAAAATATCCACTTAAAAGAAAGAAGACAATAAAGAAGGAATAAAGTATCAAATAACACATGAGACATATACAAAGCAAAATGGCAAATACAAATCTAAACATTAAGTTAATAACATTAAGTTTGAGTGAATTAAATCCAATTGGATTAAAATCCAATCAAAAGGCAGAGATTATCAGATTACATAAGAAACAAAAGCCAGCTATATGCTGTCCACAGTAAACAAGCTTTAGATTCAAACATACAAATAGATGGAAAGTAAAAGGATGGGAAAATATATACATACAAACAACAACCATAAGATTGCTGGAGTGGCTGTAATAACACCAGACAAAATACATATTAAGACAATAAAATGTTACTGGAAAAAGAAGAACATTTTATAATCATAAAATGGTCAGTTCATCAGGGAGCTATAACAATTATAAATATATGCACTTAACAAAAGGGCCCAAAAATATATGAAGTGAGAATTAATAGAAATGAAGGGAAAAACAGACAATTCAACAGTAATAATAAGAGATTTCAATACTCAACTTTCAAAAGAGGATACAACTATACAGAAGATAACAAGGGTATACAATATATGATCTTGTATGTATAAAGGCCTAAACACTCCACAAAATTGCTATTAGAACTAGTAAATGAATTCAGCAAAGTATCAGGGATACAAAGTCAACACACAAAAATCAGTTGCTTTTCCTTTTTTTAAAATGTTTATTTATTTTGGAGAGTGAGAGAGAGAGACAGAGTGTGAGCAGGAAAGGGGCAGAGAGAGAGGGAGACACAGAATCCAAAGCAGGCTCCAGGCTCAGAACTGTCAGCACTGGACCATGAGATCATGACCTGAGCCAAAGTCGGACACTTAACTGGCTGAGCCACCCAGGCGTCCCAGTTGCTTTTCTATTACATGAACATTGAACAGTCTGAAAAGGAAATTACAAAACCAATTCCATTTATAATAACATCAAAAAGAAGAAAATACTTAGGGATTAACTTCAACAGGTTGGTTGAAAGACTTATACAATGAATACAAAGTGTTGCTAACGAAATTGAAGAAGACATAAATAAATGGAAGCACATCTCGTGTACATGGATGGGAAGACTTAATATAGTTAAAATGTTGATACCACCCAAAATTATCTATAGATTGAATGCAATCCCTTCCAAAATCCCAATGACATTTTTGGCAGAAATAGAAAAACCCATCCTAAAATTCATATGGAATCTCGAAGGACCCCAAATAGCCAAAACAATCTTGAAAAAGAAAAAACTGAAGGACTCACGCTTCCTAATTTCAAAACTTGCTACAAAACTACAGTAATCAAAACATTATGGTATTGGCATAAAGATAGATGTATAGACCAATAGAATAGAATAGAGAACCTAGAAATAAATTCTCACATATATATGGTCAAATGATTTTTGACAAGGGTGCCAAGATCATTCAATGAGGACAGGACAGACTTTTCAATAAATGGTGCCAGGAAAACTGGATATCCACAAGCAAAAGACTGAAGTTGGACACTCACCTAACACCACATACACTAATTAACTCGAAGTGGATCAAGAACCTAAACATAAGACCCAAAACAATGAAACTCTTAGAAGAAAATAGGACAAAAGCTTCACAACATTGGATTTGGCAAGGATTTCATGGGTAGGACACCAAAGATAAACCAAAAGAAAAAAATAAATAAATTGGACTTCATGAAAAATTTTTAAATGTATGTGTCAAAATACACTGTTTACATAGTAAAAAGGCAACCCACAGAATGGAAAAAAATATTTGCAAATCATGTATCTGATAAGTGATTAACATCCAGACTATATAGAAAAGTTCTAAAACTCAACAGGAGAAAAACAACTTGATTCCAAAATGGTCAAAGGATTTGAATAAACATTTATTTCCCCAGAGGTGTACAAATGGCAAATAAGTACATGAAAAGATGCTCAACATCACTAATCATTTGGGAAATGTAAAGCAAAACTACAATGAGATACTAACCCATGCCCATTAGGATAGTTACTGTCAAAAAAAAATCCAGAAAATAACAGGTATTGCCAAGGATGTGGAGAAATTGGAATCCTCGTGCATTGTTTGTAGGAATATAAAATGGTATAGCCACTTTGGAAAACAATATGACAGTTCCTCAACAAAATAAAAATATAAATGCCATATGATACAGCAATTTCACTTCTGGGTATATACCCAAAAGAATTTAGAGCAGGGACCTCCCTGCTCCCCCATGTTCATAGCATTATTCACAATGCTCAAAGGTGGAAGCAACCCAAGTGTCCATCACCTGATGAATGGATATGCAAATTATGATATATACATAAAATGAAATATTACTCAACCTTCAAGAAGAAGGATATCTTGGAATATGCTACCACACAGGTGAACCTTGAGGACATTATGCTAAGTGAAATAAGCCAGTCACAAAAAGATAAATATTGTATGATTCCACTGTATGAGGTACTTAGGTAGTCAAAATCATAAAGACAAAAAATAAAATGGTAGCTGCCAGGGGTGGGGGGTGGATAATGAGGGAGTTATTGTTTACCAGGTATAGCATTTCAGTTTTACGAGATGAAAAGAGTTATGGGGATGAACGATGGTGATGGTTGTACAACAATTTGAATGTATTTAATACTACCAAACTGTATGCTTACACATGCTTAAGATGGTAACTTTTGTGTTATGTGTATTTTACCACAACTTTTGAAAAGTGCAAAGAAAGAACTAATAAATGAGTTCAGCAAAGTCACAGGATATAAGATCAATATAAAAATATTAATTGTATACTAATACACTACTAATCAATATTCAAAATATAAAAGAAAACAACTCCTTTTATAATAACATCAAAAGGAATAAAGTGCGCAGGTATAAATTTAACAAAAGAAGTACAAGAATTATACACTGAAAACTACAGTTAAAGAAGAATTAAATAAGTGGAAAGATATCCCTCATTCACGTTTATGAAGACAAAAGATTCTTAAGATGACAATACTCCCCAAATTGGTCTACATATTCAACATAATCCAAAATCCCAGATCTCTTCTTTGCAGAAATTAACAAGTTGACACTAAAAAAATGTAAATTTAAGGAACTCACAGTAACCAAAACAATTTTGAAAAAAAGAACAAAGTTGTAGATTCACGCTTCCCTATTTCAAAATTTATTACAAAACTACAGTAATCAAGACAGTGGTTTACTGGCATAAGGATAGACATATAAATTAATGGAGTACAGTTGAATGTCCAGAAATAAACTTTTCCACTTGTGGTAGATTTAATTTTGACAACAGTACCAGGACAATTCAATGGGGAGAGATAGGCTTTTCAGCAAAGAGTTCTGTGATACTGGATATCCACATGCAAAATTATGAATTAGGATCTCTACCTCACATCATATATAAAAATTAACTCAAAATGTATTATCACAGACCTAAATATAAGAGCTCAAGTTGTAAAACCCTTAAAGATAACAGGTATAAATATTCATGACCTCAGGTTAGGCAATGGTTTCTTAGATATGATGCCAAAAGTGTAAGTGCCAAAAAGATTAACTGGACTAGATCAAAACTTCAAGCTGGTGTTCTGGAGACAATGCTGTGAAGAAAGTGAAAATACCATCCACAGAATATTTGCAAATCATATATCCAATAAGGATATAGTATCCAGAATATATAAAGAATTCTTACAGCTAAACAATAAAAGAAAAATACTTTAATTTTTTAAATGAGCAGAAGATTTGAACAGACATCTCTCCAAAGAAGGTATGCAATTAAGCAGAAAGCACATAAAAGATGCCCACCATCACGGATCATTAGGAAAATGCAAATCAAAAATACAATGACAAGGAAGGAGCTAGAGAGCATAATGCCAAACAAAAGATGTCCGTCAGAGAAAGACAAATACCATGTGATTGCACTCATGTAGAATTTGAGAAACAAATAAAAAGAAACATACCCCCAAACAGACTCTTAGCTATAGAGAACAGATGGTTACCAGAGGGGAGGTGGGTGGGGGGGGGTGGGTGAAATAGGTGAAGGGGATTAAGAGTACACTTATCTTGATGAGCAGTGATAGCAAATAGTAAATAGAATTGTTAAATCACTATATTGTACACCTGAAACTAACTTCTTTTTGTAATTTTTTTTATGTTTACATATTTTTGAGAGAGAGGGAGACAGAGAATACAAAGCAGGCTTCAGGCTCTGAGCTGTCATCACAGAGCCCAATGTGGGGCTGTAACCCACGAACTGTGAGATCACCACCTGAGCCAAAGTCTGACACTTAACTGACTGAGCCACCCAGGTGCCACCACCTGAAACATAATTTAACACTGTATATTAACTATGCTGGAATTAAAATTTAGAGCAATACATAAATATATATCATAAAAAAATTAAAAAATGAAAGATATCCTTCAGATTGAAAGGAAATGACACCAAATAGATAAATTAATGACCACCTGTAAAGGTAATTACATAGGTAATATAAAAAGTGGCATAAGTATATTTTTTCTCATTTCTTCCTTTAACTGATTTATTTTTTTTTAAGATTTTATTTTTAACTAATTGCTGTACCCAACATGGGGCTTGAACTCACAACCCCAAGATTAAGAATCACATGCTCCATGGACTGAGCCAGCTAGGCACCCCTCACTTAACTGATTTAAAAGACCACTGCGTAAAGCAAAAATTATGAAATTGTGTGTTGGTGTTAGAATGAAGGTATAATATATGTGACAATATTACAATGGAGGGAGGAAAGAAGAGAAATATACTGGAGCAATCTCTCTATATTCTACTGGAATTATTTAGTATTAATTTGAAGTAGTGTGTCGATTAAGATGTACATTGCAATCCACAGAGCAACCACTATGAAAATTACCAAAAATATAGTTAAAAAAATTAAAATGCTACATTGGAGAACATCTGTTTAACACAATAGAAGAGTAAAAGGAAAAAGCAAAAAATAAAAAAGGTATGAAACATCTAAACATAACTACATCAAATGTAAATGAATTGAACAATCAAAAGGCAGAGATTGTCAGATTGGGTAAAAAGCATGAATTGTGTACCAGAGATATGCTTTAGATTCAAAGACTCAAATAGATCCAAAAGAAAAGAATAGAAAAAATCTACAATGCAAACAGTAGCCATATGAGAATTGTAATGGCTATAATAATATCAGACAAAATAGACTTTAAGACAAGTAATGTTATTAGATAAAAAAGAATGTTTTGTAGTGTTAAAAGGGTCAATTCATTGTGAAGATATGCCAATTATAGACATATGTACTCCTAACAATGCCCTAACAAATTATAAACATATGTACTCCTAACAAAGTGCATGAAGCATAAAACGATAAAACTTAAGAACAAAATATACTTCAACAGTAACAGTTGAAGTATTCAATACCCTACTCTCAATAATGGCCAGAACAGCTAGACAGAAAATCAGCAAAAATATGGAAGACTTGAGCAACACTGTCAACCAATTTGACCTGACCTGATAAAAATGATGAATTTAAATCCTTTATACACAAAGATTACTCAAAATGGATAATAGATAAAAATCTAATGTTTAAAATTATAAAACTTACAAAAGGAAACATGAGAAAATTTTTATGAATTGGGGTTAGGTGAAGATTTTATAGATACAACAGCTAAAGCACAATGCACTTAAAAAATGGATTTCATCAAAATACCAAATTTGCACTTCAAAAGCCACCATTAAGAAACTGAAAGACAAGCCACAGGAAATATTTATAAATCATATATCTGATAAAGGACTTGTATCCAGAATATATAAAGAACTCTTGCAACTTGTAACAAAACCAACAACCAGTTTAAAAATGAGTGAAAGAGGGACACCTGGCTGGTTCAGTTGGTAGAACATCCAACTCTTTTTTTTTTTAATATTTATTTATTTTGAGAGAGAGAGTGAGTAGGGGAGGGGCAGGGAGAGAGGGAGAGAGATCATCTCAAGCAGGCCCTGTGCTGTCAGCACAGAGCCCAATGAGAGGCTTGATTCCATGAACCATGAGGTCACAACCCCAGCCGAGATCAAGAGCCAGATGTTCAACTGACTGAGCCACCCAGGTGTCCCAAACATGCAACTCTTGATCTCAGGGTCGTGAGTTCAAGCCCACATTGGGTGTGGAACCTACTTAAAAAAAAATCACTCTCTAAGAATGACTAAAAGATGTGAATAGACATTTTGCCATAGAAGATATAAGATTGGAACATAAGCACATGAAAAGATTCTCAAGTTGAGTAATCATTAGGGAAATGCAAATTTAAACCACGATGAAATATCACTCCACTCAGAATGATTGAAAAAAGGTAGACTATAACATATGTAGGTCAAGCTGTGGAGAAATTGGAATTCCCTCCTAAATTGCTGGTGGGAACTAAAATGGTTAGTTACTTTGGAGATTAGTTTGGCATTTTCTTAAAAGGTTAAACATAAATGTATCATTAAGACTCATTTATTTCACTGCTACATACCTACCCAAAAGCATCAAAAACATATATCCACACAAAGACTTGGACATGAATGTTCATAGAAGCATTATTCATAATAGTTAAAAAGTGGAAATAACTCAAATATCTGTCAACTGGTAGATGGATAAACTAGAGGTATATCCATCAGTGAAATATCACTCAGCAGCAAAATCCAACAAATTACTGATACATGCCAGAGCATGTAAAATCATTATGCTATATGGTAGTGAAAGAAATCAAAGAAGGAAAGTTCATGGACTGGAAGACTTACCATAGTAAAGCTGTCGTTTCTCCTCACATTGACCTATAGGTTTAATGTAATTTCTGTAGGAAGAAAGATTTTTTTTAATGCAAGATTTTTTTGTGTGGACATAGATGAACTTATTCTAAAATTTATATTGAAAGGCACAGGTCTTACAGTAGCTAAAACAATCTTGATAAAGAAGAAAAAAGTGTAGGAATCACTCTACCCAATATTGAGGCATAGTATATAGCTAAAGTAATCAAGACAGTGGCGGTATTTGCTAAGGTATAAACACATTGGTTAATGGAAGAAAATAAAGAACCCAGAAACAGAGCCACACAAATACAGTCAACTGGTTGTTGACAGAGGAGCAGAAACAATTCAGTTGACAAAGGATAGCCTTTCAACAAATGGTAGTGGAGCAATGGGACACCCGTAAGCCAAAAACAAAAGCAAAACCTCCTTGATCTAAACCTCACACCTTATACAAAAATTAACTCAAAATAGATCATAGACTTAAAATATAAACATAAAATTATATAAGTTTTAGAAAAAATACAAAGTCTTCAGGAACTAGAGTTAGGCAGACTTTTTAGACTTATAACCAAAAGCACAGTTCATAGAAGGAAAAATTAATAAATTGGACCTCCTTAGAACTAAAAACTTTTGCCAGTTGAGGCTCTCTTCTTCCCTCCTTCACTGTCCCATCCACCCCTCAGCCCCAATCCCCCACTCCTCCCCAGTAGACCCTCCTGCCAGGACTCAGTGCCTGGCACCAGGCTTCCAGTTGCTAGGCTCCCCTGTGGCCACAGGGCACGGAGTTGGCCAGCACCTGCGGGAGGGGAGTTGGGAGATAGGGCCAGCTCAGGAAGCCACCTGGTGCTAATAACAGGGAGCAGCTGCAGCCTGGGTGGTCGAGCGCTCAGCAAGCGGGGTAGAGTCGATTGTACAGCGTTCCACAGTGAACAGCCCAGGGAGAAACAGTAAAGTCATGGAGCCTAGAAATGAACTGGCCTCCTTGAGCATGCCCAAGCCCTGGTGCCAGGCCTGTGTCCCAGCACTGAGGGCTTCCTCATCCATGAAGGCTTTGATCCCAGGCTGGATGTAGGCCCCTACTCCTGGGCTATGGAGCACCTTCTTTGTAAGAAGACAATGTTTGCTTATTTGGCACATGAAGCTGAGCTACAGGCACTGACCTTGACCCTGGAAACTTCAAGATATTTTTTGATCATGCTGAGAAAAATGAGCCTTGGCCTCCAGGCCCGATAAGGCAAAAATTCCTCTTATGTAGAATAGTGCTGGTTCCTGAGGACTTGAATGCCTGCAACCCCAGGGGGATTAGCGAAAAGCAGTCTTGTTTTCCTGCTCAGAACAGAGTGGCTGCCTTGAACACCTCTCATTGTGATTCACGCCAATTTGAAGAAATAGTTCAGCTGCTGTGTGCTGGCCTTTCTCCTATTTGTGGTCATCTGTGTGTGGCAGGAGAAGAAAGAGAGTAACTATGATTCCCTTAAATTGCAAACCAAAGGATTCCAGATGTTGAGAAGTCTGGAGAAACAGTCTGTGACTTCAAGCAGCAACCAGGCTCTCAGCAGTCCCCAGGACCCAGCTAAGGCCAAGCCAGAGGCCTCCTTCCAAGTGTGGAACAAGAACAGCTCTTCCAAAAACCTTATCACCAGTCTTCAGAAAATCTGGAGAAATTATCTGAACCTTAAGAAGTACAAAGTATCTTATAATAAGAGGCCAAGGCGGGGGCCAAGTTCAGTGCAGAGGCCCTGCGCTGCCACCTCTGGGACCATGTGAATGTATCCATAGTAGAGGCCACAGATTTTCCCTTTAGCCTCTCCAAATGGGAGGGTTTTCTGCCCAAGGAGAACATTGGAACCAAGGCTGGGCTGTGGGGCAGGTATGCTGCTGTCTCATCAGCAGGATCTCTGAAGTCCTCCCAGATGGGCCAAGAAATAGAGATCATGATGCAGTCCTGGGGTTTAGTGGGGTGCCTACAGCCCATTTCCAACAAGATGTGGGCACGAAAACCACCATTTGCCTGATGAACTCTCAGTTGGTCACCACTGAAGGGCACTTCCTCACAGACAGTTTATACAGTGAGGGAATCCGAATTGTGTGAGACCCATCTGTTTACCATTCAGATATACCACAGTGGTACCAGAGCCCTAACTACAGCTTCTTTGGGAACTGTAAGAGCTGTTGGCAAGCTGCATCCTGATCAGCCCTTTTACAACCTCTAGCCCGAGATGCTTTGGGAGCTGTGGGACGTCATTCAGAAGTCTCCCCAGCAGAGATTCAGCCAAATCCCCCATCCTCTGGGATGCTTGGCATCATCATAATCATCATGATATTGTGTGACCAGGTGGTTATTTACGAGTTCTTCCCGTCCAAGCACAGACCGACCTGTGCTACTACTACCAGAAGTTTTTTGGCAGCATCTGCACAATGAGCACCTACCACCTGCTCCTCTTTGAGAAGAATTTGGTGAAGTACCTCAACCAGGGCACAGACGAGGACATTAACCTGCTTGGGAAAGCTACAGTGCCTGGCTTCTGGACAATTTGCTACTGAGCATTAGCTCCCTGGTCAGGTCACCTTGCTGTTCTCCACCAAGCCTGGGCAGACCACATTCCTGAATGATCCCAGCCTGCACTATGGGCCTTCTGTCAGCAAAAGCCCCAGGATGCAGGAGCCCAGTGGCAAGAAGCCAGGTCCAGCCTGCCATGTAGCTGCAGAGGCGTGTGAGCCCAAATCCTCCTACCACACACATGTACACATATCTAGCATTCTTTTCCACGCACTGGTGAATGCAAGATCCACCTTTCCCACCAGGGCATCCCAATAGCACTGGAATGGTGCTATTCTCACAAACCAGCTCTCTCTATTGCTTGAAATCTGTAACTAGACATTGATTTCATGTGTTAGAGAAATTCTCCCAAATTATGATTGTGTCCTGGTATAGGGTGGCTCTGGGGGGCCAGCAAGTGGCCTGGGACATAGGAAACATGCTCGATTCCTCCAGAACAAAGTTGCCCCCAAGGTCCATGTCCCTGGGAGAGGTGGTGTGCCTATCACTCTAGCAGGTTTGGTGTGTTCTTACTTAGCCTGGGTGCTTATAGGCAAAGGATGTTGATGAACCCACAGCCATTTCCATATAGAGATTAGAAGGACACAAAGGCACAGTCTCAATCCTCCAGTTCCTCGGGAGAGAGACAGGGGGATTCGGTCTGCTCAGTGTATGGGGGATGTATGGAAAGGCTGACTTGCCATTCTATCTGCCTGCACACTTGGGAGGGGCCACATACTTGCTGTGTCTGTGGGTCGGAGAGGGCATCACAGAGCTGGGGCTGTGGAGGAGATTTTAGAGGAAGAGGAGAAACATATCAGGCAGATTTTGAGTCACTTGAATTATGTTTTTCTTTCTGCCTTTATTGCCTGTATTTATTCTCTAAGGTCTGCCTGAACTTAAAGGCTCAGATTATTTTTTGAGGAAACCACTACCCCTGTGTGAGGCAGCAAGTGCAGCCCCATGGCAGACACTAGGCAAGACAGATGCCAAAAGCCTGATTTGTCCAGGCTCAGCCTAGCCTGACCCTACCCTGCAGCTGGGTTTGCACACCATGTCCACTGCTTCCTTGTTAATGCCCATCCCACGCCCTCCTGACTGCCATCTTGTTTTTCCCCTTTAAAGTAGTAGTTTTTTTCCCCTTTCTCTAATTACTTTCAGGTGTTTTCTACTTTAAAAGTATCCTGGGGGCGCCTGGGTGGCGCAGTCGGTTAAGCGTCCGACTTCAGCCAGGTCACGATCTCGCGGTCCGTGAGTTCGAGCCCCGCGTCGGGCTCTGGGCTGATGGCTCGGAGCCTGGAGCCTGTTTCCGATTCTGTGTCTCCCTCTCTCTCTGCCCCTACCCCGTTCATGCTCTGTCTCTCTCTGTCCCCAAAAAAATAAATAAACGTTGAAAAAAAAAATTTAAAAAAAAAAAAATAAAAGTATCCTGACCCGACAGTTTCTTTGACCTTCATGGGCCTGTTGTGGAATGTCCCTGTGGAGTGGGGATGTGGTTCCTCAGAATTTAAAATCACTCTCAGAAGTCAGACCCTTAGAGATCATAACTCCTTATCAGACCACCATGCCCTGCACCCCTCCAGCAAGGGAGCAACGTCAGTCTCCAGACAATTCTTACTACCATGGTCTGCAAACATGCTTCCGGGTAGTTTTGCTACCCCCTCCCTGAGTGGAGCACCACATTGGACTGGTCTGGCCCCCAGTGCAAAGAAGGTAAAGGACTCACTCGTGGTCACAAAGTAATGCTGTAGACAATGGAGTACTACGTGGCAATGAGAAAGAATGAAATATGGCCCTTTATAGCAACATGGATGGAACTGGAGAGTGTGATGCTAAGTGAAATAAGCCATACAGAGAAAGACAGATACCATATGGTTTCACTCTCATGTGGATCCTGAGAAACTTAACAGAAACCCATGAGGGAGGGGAAGGAAAAAAAAAAGAGGTTAGAGGGGGAGAGAGCCAAAGCATAAGAGACTCTTAAAAACTGAGAACAAACTGAGGGTTGATGGAGGGTGGGAGGGTGGGGAGAGTAGGTGATGGGCATTGAGGAGGGCATCTTTTGGGATGAGCACTGAGTGTTGTATGGAAACCAATTTGACAATAAATTTCATATATTAAAAAATAAATAAAATAAAATAAAATAAAATAAAATAAAATAAAATAAAATAAAATAAAATAAAATAAAATAAAATAAAATAAAAAAGTAATGCTGTAGAGCCAGGGCTCCTAGACCCAGGATTCTGGACTCCTGGCCTCATGTGCTTAAGGGCCTCTTAAACGTGAGCTCTAGACCAGCCGTCTGGGAGCTGGAGTGCTCACTTGCTGCCAAATCCTTGGCTTATATAAGCAGTAGAAAGAGATCTGAAGGGAGAAGCCCTGGGTTTTCAAATCAATGATCTCCTGTTTACTAGCTGTGGCACCATGGGCATATTCTCCTGAGACTGTTTCCACATCTGTAAAACAGAGGTGATGAGCCTACCTCAGGACTGTTGTGAGGGTTACAGGAAACAGCTTTCCTGGTTCTGTACTTGGCACATAGCAGGTGCTCTGTACATTGTGGTTTCCTTCCTTCCTTCCTTCCTTCCTTCCTTCCTTCCTTCCTTCACTAAGGATCTGCTCTGTGCTCATACCTGGGGAGGAAATTGCTTTGAGGGAGGCCAGAGAGGGGGTCCTGTCCTCAAGGAATTAACCATCCTATTGGGAGACAACAACTACCCTGCCTGGAACACCCGGGAAAACATCTGAGGTAGTAGAGGGTGAAGAACATGCCTCTCCTCTACCTCCTCCCTGCATGCAGGTCCTGCCTGATTCTGCTTGGGAACTGGTGGAGCACTTGGGCCACTTACTGCTATGTGGAGCGAATCTTTTCCACCTCTCTGGGACCATGAATTCCTGGCTTACTTTTTATAAAAAGTAATCTCTACACCCAATATGGGGCTTAAACTCACAACCCTGAGATCAAGAGTTGTGTGCTCTACTGACTGAGCCAGCCAGGCACCTCTCCGGCTTGTTTTATGCTCTGATTGATGCACTCACTGCAATCTTTGAATCACAAACAGTGAGTGAGAGGAAGGTGGCATTCCATCAGCAAGAGATAGGCATTCGTGTGGACACTGAGATGCTAGCTTTTAATTATTATTAATATAAGGGATCAGATTAAGTGTGATTCTAGGTCTACAGAACTTTTAATTCCATGTTCTCTCTATACAGAAACTAATAAATTGCAAATACGATAGGGGTATTATTGTTGGTCTGGTGAGATGTTTAATATTTGTGACAGATAACTTAAAAATGATGACTGAGTGCTACAGGAAAGTCCCTGTCCATAAGGGATTCTGTCTTCATCGGTAGCCATCTATGCATCCTATATCATGAGGTTCCCCAATCCTTCCACCGATCACATAAGCTATTCACATTGGTTTGGAGACCTCAATCTCAGAAGCTTCTGAAACATGCCTAATCTAATTCTGAATTACCCAAAGATTATGTAAAATTTTTCAATAAATGGCATTTAAAAAAATACTTTTATCAGTTGAAAGAAAGCCCATGTGAAGAGGATGAAATTAGAATGTGGGCAAAATACATGAATAGACATTTCTCCAAAGAGGATATACCATAGCAAATAAAATAAACACATGAAAATATGTTCAGTATCATTAGCCATTAGGGAAATGCAAATTAAAACCATAGTGAGATATCATTACACAGCTATCAGAATGGCTAATATAAGAAGTAATGATAATACCACATGCTGGGGGTATGTGGAGAAACTGGATCATTCAAATGGTGGTTTTGGAAATGTAAAATGCTACATCCACTTTGGAAAACAATTTGTCAGGTTTTTTTTTAAGAAGGTCCAATGCAGGGCTTGAACTCAAAACCCTGAGATCAAGACCTGAGCTGAGATCAAGAGTCAGATGCTTAATTGACTGAGCCGCCCAGACATCCCCAATTCGTCAATTTCTTTAAAAATAACTATACAACCCAGAAATTGCACTCTTGGGCATTTATCGCAAAGAAATGAAATTTTATGTAGCCACAGAAACCTGTACATTAATGTTTATAGCATCTTTATTCTTAATACTCCCAAATTAGAAACAACCCCGATGTCTTTCAACAGATGAATTGTTCAAGTATTGCACATACATACCATGGAATTCTACTGACCAATAAAAAGCAACAAACTTTAGATAACACACAATAAGTTGGATGAATCTTAAGGGAATTATGCTAAGTTAAAAAAGCCAGTCCCAAAATATTACATGCTATGTGACATTGTTGAAATGACAGAATTATGGAAATGGAGAACAGATTAGTGACTTCCAGGAGTTAGGAACATGGATTGGGAAGAGGGTGGGTGTGGTTATAAAAGACAATATGAGGGATCCTTGTGGTGATGGAACTGTTTTTTATCTTGACTGGGTCAGTGTCAGTATCCTGGCTGTGATGTTGTATTATATTTTGCAAGATAATACCATTAGGAGAACTAGGTAAAATGTTCGAGGGATCCCTCTGTTTTACTCCTTACAACTGCATGTGAATCTACAACCATATCAATCTTAAAAGTTGAATTAAAATAAAAACTATGCTAAGGAAAGAAGCAAATTACAAAAGACCACGAAATTCCATTTGTATGAAATGTCCAGCAAGGCAAATCTATGGAGATAGAAGTAGATAAGTGGTTGCCTTCAGGGTGGAAATGAGGAGTGACTACATGTGAGCACAAGGGATCTTTCTGGGGCAATGAAAATATTCTAAAACTCAATTGTGATGACAGTTGCACAACTCTGTAAATGTACTAAATATTAAATTCTATACTTAACAATGGATGAATTTTATGGTATGTAAATTATACCTCAACAAAAAAATTAGAATAAGTTTCTGTATATGTAAAATTTTTGCAAAATAAAGTATTTATTTTAAAAATTGAGTAGTGTTGGGGCGCCTGGGTGGCTCAGTTGTTTAAGGATCCGACTTCAGCTCAGGTCATGATCTCACAGTTTGTGAGTTCAAGCCCCGTGTTGGGCTCTGTGCTGACAGCTCAGAGCCTGGAGCTTGCTTCAGATTCTGTGTCTCCCTCTCTTTCTGCCCCACCCCCTGCTCACGCTCTGTCTCTCAAAAATAAATAAACGTTAAAAAAAATTGAGTAGTGTTGGAGCACCTGGGTGGGTCAGTCAGTTAAGCGTCCAACTTCAGCTCAGGTCATGATCTCACAGTTCATGAGTTCTGTGCTGACAACTCAGAGCCTGGAGCCTTCTTCAGATTCTCTCTCTCTCTCTCTCTCTCTCTCTCTCTCTCAAATAAACATTAAAACATAGCTTTGTATGATGGCAGATGTTTGCTACACTTGTGAGCAGAACGTAATGTATAAACTTAAGTCACTGAGTTGTATACCTGAAACTAATGTAACATTGTGTCAACTATACTCAAATGAAAAAAAAAAATTTAATGAAAAGATGTTCAGCGTCGCTCCTTATCAGGGAAATACAAATCAAAACCACACTCAGGTATCACCTCACGCCAGTCAGAGTGGCCAAAATGAACCAATCAGGAGACTATAGATGCTGGAGAGGATGTGGAGAAACGGGAACCCTCTTGCACTGTTGGTGGGAATGCAAATTGGTGCAGCCGCTCTGGAAAGCAGTGTGGAGGTTCCTCAGAAAATTAAAAATAGACCTACCCTATGACCCAGCAATAACACTGCTAGGAATTTACCTAAGGGATACAGGAGTACTGATGCATAGGGGCACTTGTACCCCAATGTTCATAGCAGCACTCTCAACAATAGCCAAATTATGGAAAGAGCCTAAATGTCCATCAACTGATGAATGGATAAAGAAATTGTGGTTTATATACACAATGGAATACTACGTGGCAATGAGAAAAAATGAAATATGGCCTTTTGTAGCAACGTGGCTGGAACTGGAGAGTGTGATGCTAAGTGAAATAAGCCATACAGAGAAAGACAGATACCATATGGTTTCACTCTTATGTGGATCCTGAGAAACTTAACAGGAACCCATGGGGGAAGGGAAGAAAAAAAAAAAAAAAAGAGGTTAGAGTGGGAGAGAGCCAAAGCATAAGAGACTGTTAAAAACTGAGAACAAACTGAGGGTTGATGGGGGGTGGGAGGGAGGAGAGGGTGGGTGATGGGTATTGAGGAGGGCACCTTTTGGGATGAGCACTGGGTGTTGTATGGAAACCAATTTGACAATAAATTTCATATATAAAAAAAAAATTTTAAGAAAATGAAACAAAAATGTTTTTGAAAAGTATTTAATGAATGAGGCATTCTCATAGTATAATGAGTGAAAAAAGTATATATATTATATATTTATAATATATAAAAGTATATATATTATATAAATAATATATACAATTAGTGATATTATTAGATATATTATTAGATGTATATACTAATATATTATACTGTACTATACTATTATTAGGTATATTATTAGATATATACATTATATACAATATATAATACATATATAATGTAATAGAGAAAATTGAGATTTGAGAGGTTAGGAAGAAAAAAGCCAAAATCATAACAAACATAACAGTGGTAATATCTGAATGGTAAGAGTAAAAATCACTTCAGTTTTTATCTTTTGTTTTCTTTATACTTTTCTGTTGCATTTTTTACATTTTCTTAATGATAATGAACTTGAGCTTTTGAAGTAAGAATGAAATCATAAATTTTATTTTAAAATTAAAAGAAGTGGATAAAAGCAGAGACTACCATATTTTAAAACATATTTAAGTTAGAGTGGGAGAGAGCCAAAGCATAAGAGACTCTTAAAAACTGAGAACAAACTGAGGGTTGATGGGGGGTGGGAGGGAGGGGAGAGTGGGTGATGGGTATTGAAGAGGGCATCTTTTGGGATGAGCACTGGGTGTTGTATGGAAACCAATTTGACAATAAATTTCATATATTAAAAAAAAAAGAAAATTAAACTCAACCAAAAAAAACATATTTAAAATGTAGACTAGCATTGTACTGGCATGAGAAATAAATATAGAATAAATAAGTAGAAACAGATCTTTGTACATATGAGAATTTAATATATGATATGGGGGCTTCACCAAATAGTAAAGGAAGAATTCGACCATAATTGTCTCAGTTACAATGGTAACCAAGAGTGCTACTATGACAGGCACTAGGCTAGGTGTTTTTACATGCATTTTCTCTTTTACCTATTATAACCTTTTGAGAGGTAGGTAAAATTAGCCCCATTTTAGAGATGAGGGAGGGAACTAAAGCCCCTAGACACTAAAGTGTTTGCCCAGAGTGACATAGAAAAATAGTAGAGGGGCACCTGGGTGGCTCAGTCTGTTGAGTGTCCAACTCTTGGTTTCAGCTCAGGTCATGATCTCATGGTTCACGAGATCGAGACTTACATCGGCCTCTACACTGGCCGTGGGAAGTCTACTTGGAATTCTCTATCTCCCTCTCTTTGCCCCTTCCCCACTCATTCTCTCTCTCTCTCTTTCTCTCAATAAATACATAAACATTAAAAAAAAAAAAAAAAAGAAAAGAAGTAGTAGGACCTAGATTGGAACCCAGTATGTCAGGCTCCCAAGTCTGTATTCTTTGCTACCATGTTCTATGTATATAAAGTTTATGTCAGGGTGTCTAGAATACAAGAGGCATTTAGTAAATGTTGTTCCTATGAGTAACTTATAGTTTGCTGCATATACTGTAATATATATATATATATATATACACACACACACATACATATACATATATATGTATATATATATAATGATTGTGTGTAGTATATATAATAATGTAAATACTACTAATAGTAATAAAGCTGTCTTGTAATTGAGATTGAGGAACTTCCATGGGAAATTAGTACTCCTGTGGTTATACAAAATTAATCCCCAACGGAATCATATAATTTAAAAAATAACACATGATGAGCATTACTAAATATTGGTTGATTTAATAATTACTATTTCCTGCTATCTCATTAATGAGCCTCTGACTCTTTGGACACTGTCCTCTCTTTCACGTAATTCATTCGAGGCTGGTTGAATAACAGTGTTGGCCAAAAGATGGAGCTAGCATTTCCTTTGGAATATCCTGCCATAGCCTCATTTGTTCAGCAAACATTTTTTGAGCATCCATTCTGCCATGCACCACACTAAGGTTAGAGAAACATGAAAAATTGCAAGTTAACATTAATGAGTATAATCCAAACCAACCAAAAATCTCACATCCCTAGGAAATTAAATGTTCTCCCCTCTGTGAGGCCTTCTCTGAGTCTCCCAGGTGAATTTAGTCACTGTTTCCTTAGAGCACCCAAAACAACCTATTCAACTTGTAAAGTCACATCCTTCTCATTTTATTAGTCTTTCAGTGATCCTGCCTGTCTTCCACACTTGACTCCTTTAGGAGCTCCTTTAAGTCAGTTTTTCTCTCATAGTAATCAGGATGTGACTGGCACAATTCAGCTTTGGAGGATTTTTGTTGAGTTTTTTTCTTGGTTTGGGGGATTTTTTCCATGACCTGGTTGATGCATTCAGTCAGTCCCCTAATAAATATTTACTGATATGTACTCTAGGCCATGTACTATGCTAGATAGTTTATAATAAATATTAATAAGAAACAAGACAATAGATGAGGCCAAACAAGGTCCTAGATCTCATTGGAACTCACATGGGTTCTTGAATATGTTTTCAGTCAAGAATTTGAACCTTATTTATTGTATTTTTCAAATCTTCTGTGATTTTAAATGTATGTAAGGCACATTTTACATGTCATAGCTTAATGGTAGTATGCTAAATTCTTCTACTATAATTGCATTTCAGTTCACTTTTGTCTATTTTTGCTTCATATTTTGCCAACAAAATAAGATGGAAAGATTAAAAATAAAAGAATGGGCAAAGGTAAATCAATCAAGGAAGTATAAATCACAAGAAAGAAGCATTATTAATAAATAATATAGTCCCCAAGGCAAAAAAACATTGAGGGCAAAGGAAAATATTTTATATGGATAGAAGATATAAACTCTGAATTGTGCACTATATAATACAGCATCAAAAAGTATAAAATAGATTATAAAGTATGAATAAATTTTCCACATGGAGAATGTGTCGGCAGGGAGGAGGGTATAAACTGTTCTTTCTGTGTGGCCCAGAAAGATACCTCCTGGAAAGGTCAGTCATTTAGAACTTTGTTTGTTTGTTTGTTTGTTTTAAGTGTTTTTTGTTTTTGTTTTTGTTTTTTGAGGGAGAGAGTGCACATGCACACAAGAGGCGAAAGGGGGGGTGGTCGGTGTGGGACAGATGATCTGAAGCGGGTCTGCCCACAGACAGCAGAGAGCCCAATGTGGGGCTTGAACTCATGAGCCTGAGATCACGACCTGAGCCACCCAGGCCCCCCTAGAACTTAGTTTGTAAAGAAGCAACAGGGCTTGTTGGCATGTTCTGCAGGCCCAGAAACATCCTGGAGTTGAGAGAAATGACAGCTGGGCTTGAAGAAAGAGTAATGGCAGTAGGGCTGCCTGTGCTGTTGTGATCTTTCCAGGTGAGGAAACAGCAGGTTAGAGATTCAAAGCCAGGTTCTTTCCAGGGCATCATACAGCCTCCTGGTAGTAGTTACTGGATCATTCCCTACAGATCAGTCCCTACAGATTCATTCCACGTGCCACTCAGAAAAGACCATCCCTTGCTTTAAGGGCCAGCTTTCTGAAGTCTCACACAGCTCCAATAATTATGAATGAACATTGTCTTGTGGGTCTTTCAGGGAGCTAAGGACATAGACTTTGTACTGATGTATTTTTTTTTCATCTTTCTTCCTCTTTCTGCATCTTGGTGCCTAGAATGGTAAGACATATTCAGTTCATGAAATTCAAGTCAAATACTCATCAATGAGTACTTATTTATTTTAATTAATGGATTTCTTATCTTGAGGAATGGCCCTATCATCTAGCCATCTGCTCAAGTCAGAATTCTAGGAATCTTAGGCTCTTCCTTTTTCTTTACCCCCTTCCCATAACATGCATGACCAAATCCTATGGATATATCTACTCAGTAGCTCTTGTCTTTGTCCCCTGGCCCTCTCCAACCCCTGAGCCAGTGCCTTTGTTCATACCTCTTCAGGCACAGATTGCTGCAGTTGCCTCCCAACTGGCATACATGCCTCTTCTCTCTTACCCTATGAGCCAGTCAATATCACTGTCCTGCTGATAATCCCTAAGTATCTTCTTATATTTTCAGAATGAAAGTCCAAATTCCTTAATACTGTTTTTGAGACACTTAATAATCTGACCTTTTTTTTAGTTTTATTGAGAAAAATTGATATACATCACTGTATAAGTTTAAGGCATACAGCATGATGGTTTCATTTACATGTATTGTGAAATGATTGCCACAATGTTTAGTTAACATCCATCATTTCATACAGGTATAAAGAAAAAGAAAAATTTTCTCCTTATGATGAGAATTCTTAGAATCTACTCTCTTAACTTTTCTATAGACCACATAGCAGTGCTAACTACAGTCATGTACATTATCTCCAGTACTCATTTATCTTATAACTGGAAGTTTATACCTTTTGACTACCTTCCTCCAATTCCCCCTCCCCTTCTGCCACCCTCCCACCTCTGGTAACTACAACTCTGATCTCTTTTTCTATGAGTTGTTTTTTTTTAAGATTCTACTTATAAGTGAGATCACGCAGTATTTGTCTTTCTCTGTCTGACTTATTTCACTTAGCATGATGTCTTCACGTCCCTCCATATTACTGCAAATGATAGGACTTCCTCATTTTTTATGGTTGAATAATATTCGTTGTATTTGTATATATACCACACCTGCTTTATCCACTCATCCATCAGTGGACACTTAGGTAGTTTCCATGTCTTAACTATTGTAAATGCTGCTGTAGTGAACATGGGGGTGCCGATATCTTTTTGAGTTATGGAGCCTACTATATCATACTGAACTCCACACCTCTATGCCTTCACATATACTGTTCCCTCAACTAGAACATCCTTCCCCGCTTTTTTTTTTTTTTTTTTTTTTTTTACTAATTTCTACAGGCCCTTTGAAACCCAGCTCCTGCTATTTTTTCAGCATACCCTCCCTCACTCCTTTAGCCTAGCCCTCTCCTGTGCTCTTGTAGCACCCTGTACATTCTTCTATCTTGGTACTTATCACACTCTCCTGTCATTGTTGAGGCACATGCCTGTCTCCTCTACCACCTAGACCGCAATAACCAAAGGCGAAGATGCTTTAACTTTATTCTACTGAAATTGTCAAAACCTGGCCCGTGATAGGTTCTTAGCTTAATAAGTGTTTGTGAAAGGAATAAATGAGCTTTTTTACCTTAATAATTATGCTTTTGTTTTCTAGATACATGGTTCAGTGGCCTGGTGGCCGAATCCTGCATCGCCATGAGCTAGACACTTTCCTTGCACAGGCAGTATCTACCCAGCTTTATGAGCCAGATCAACTTCAAGAACTCAAGGTGATTTGATTTAACCTAACTTAAAATCTTTCTTTTATGAGCTCAATGCTTTCCTTTCGGTCTTTTGTTTCCCCTGGTGCTGAGGAGAAGAGTAAGTTCTACAGACAAATGTTTGATTTACTTTAGCCAATCATGTATGTTTATTAATAAAACCAAGAGGTACCTGCACCACTGCTCCCATACTGATAGGTGAGAATGGACAGAAAAGATGGATATTATACATTACAAATAAGTTGTGGCCACAAACTATGGTAAGGTTTCTGACTCTTGCAAGATACACTACAGGGGATTCTTCCTTGTGTCCTGAGTTTGTCTCTGAGTAAATGCCTGCCTTTTTAGTAATATTTATTGGATGTTAGAGAGAAGTCTAGAAGAACATAAGGAAGAAAGCAAATCCACCATCTAACTGAACACAGTAGAACATAGTAGTTTAATTTTTTTTCAAGTTTATTTATTTTTGAGACAGAGACAGAGCTCGAGCAGGGGAGGGGCAGAGAGAGAGGGAGACACAGATTCCGAAGCAGGCTCCAGGCTCTGAGCTATCAGCACAGAGCCCAACACGGGGCTCGAACCACAAACTGTGAGATCATGACCTGAGCCGAAGTCAGACGTTTATCCAACTGAGCCACCCAGGGGCCCCAGAACACAGTAGTTTAAAAGGTAGGCTCTGAAGCCAGTCTGCCTTGGGTTTGAATCTCGGCTTCATTGCATCCTAGCTGTGTGATCTGAGGCAGGTTGCTTAACCTCTCTTGCTTCAGTTTCCTTACTTGTAGGGATATTAAATAAAGTAAATAATCCATGCAAAACACCTAGAACAGTGTCTTGCATATCTTAAGTACACAGAATCCAATTATACTAGCTATTAATGCAGAACACCCCTCTCCTGACTTCAGTGGCCATGGTTTTTTGAGGCCCTAGGATAAACGTGGAAAAGATCTAGCCCAAGAAAGCTAACAGAATCTTCCTTTAAGTGAGGTTAACTAAGGGAAAGACAAAAACAGTCTAAGAAAAACAGTGTTGGTTCCTCCTTACAGTAAGTATAATATTGCTTGGCCCTAGGGCAGTTACTGTCTCCAGATCACATGTAGGAGGGGACTTGCAAGTATTTCTCCTTTTCCTGTTGAAGCCATCTACCATGCCAACTTGAGATAATAAATATAAACATTTTCTACACAGTTGAGGTATTGTGTATGTGATTACATATTGTGTTTTTAAACTTAACATAGCACATATTTTCTATGTCTTAAAAAAGTTTAAGAAATTTATTATATGCATGTATCAGCTAATTATTATAATGTTGGCCTTTTGGTTTCTAGTTTTCCCCTATTAGATGTAACATTACAATTAAAATCTTTATACATAGAGTTTTATTCATAGCTCTACTTCCTTAGAATAGATTCATGAAAGTAGGATTACTGAGTCAAGAAATGTGAATATTTTTCAGGGTTATTCACATACTGCTTAATTGTAATGTACATTTCTCATCAGCTTTATATGAATGTGCCCATTTATTTCATCCTTATCAGCACTGGGTGTTCTTTTTCTCTTTGGATTTTTAAATTTTTTCTAACTTGACAGGTAAAAACAAAATGGTTGGTGCCTTTTTGAAGTTTTAAAGCTGATGTCTTTTTTTTTTTTTGTAATGAGTATCTTTCAAACTGTAATGAGTATCTTTCAAACTGTGTCAGGGAGTGACATGGATAGAAGCTGCTTGTGCACTCAAATGTCTATATTAAGAGGCAACACGCTCAAGTTTAATTTGAATAATCAGAATAACAGGAACAAGAGTAGATGTAACCAGTAACAGTTTTTAATAGTAGTTTTTCCTCTGTGGTGGTTTCAGATTGAGAAACTGGATGCCCGAGGGATCCAGCTTGCTGCCCTCTTCATGAGTGGGGTCGACACAGCTCTGTTTGCCAATGATGCCTGTGGCCAGCCAGTCCCGTGGGAGCACTGCTGCCCCTGGATTTACTTTGATGGCAAGCTGTTCCAGAGCAAGTTGATTAAAGCAGGCCGAGAGCGAGTATCCCTGGTTGAGCTCTGTGATGGCCAGGTACCTTTATGTCGGGCAGCTGCTAAGGGCCATCTCTGATCCACTGTGGGGATGAATGGGCAGAGGGTGGAAAGGAACAGAGACATTGGAGAGGGAGGTAGCAGAAGTAGGGGAATGTGTGACATTAACCTAACTGGGTCAAGGATAATCCCAAAGGCCCAGAGTCTTATATGTCCATGTTATAAAACCATACGTTGGAAAGTGTTTTTTATGAACACCAAATTTTCCTATTGTTTTCTTATCTGAGTATTTCCTTCCCATGGAATAGGGCTTTCTTGCAATTCTTAGGATTTCATTTCCCTTATTTGCAAAAACTGTAAGTCACTTCTGCAAATGGTGATAACCTTTGTAAAGGAACTATGTTTGGAACTAGAAGAGAATAGTAAAGTAGATGACAGAGTAGAAGCAGGGGATTCTTTACAATGAAACCTTAGGAAAGACAGGGAAAGGAACCCTTACTTACTCCTTTATCCACTTGGGGGGAATGAGCTGAGGGACTAGAGAAGGGGGTGGCAAAATACCTCAAAACTGAAAACCTTGAAATTTTTATTCCAATAAGGTTTTATTGGAACACAGCCACATCCATTCATTTACATATTGCTTATGACTGCTTTCCCACCACAACAGCAGAGTTGTATAGTTGTGACAGAGACCATATGGCCTACAAATCCTATCTGGCCCTTTTCAGAACAGGTTTGCTGATCTCTGGACTAGAGGCATGGGCTTCTCCTGGACAGAGGTCATGGTCTCTGATCTTGGGTATGGGGGAGAAGGTTAAAAAACTTTGTGCATGTCAGGTTTTATTCTTTCACCTAACTCTGTTCTATCCATCTTAAAAAATAACCTAGCCTATTTCTGGTCGTGTGACAGACCATCAGTAAATACTTATTGTTATATTTGTCTCCCTTGACCTAGTCAATGTGCCTCACAAGGCCTCGGTCAGAGCTAGTGTGGTAGTTTGGTGTCATGCAAAAAGTGGGTCTTTGGTGCCAGACAGGTTTCCCTGAGTATGACTCCTTGAGCCATTTAACTCCAGGCCTCAGTTCTCTTAATGGGAATAGATTTGTGAGACTGTCTCTAGAGTGCCCAATACTGTGCCTGAAACAAAGACGTTAAAAAAAATGGCAGCTGCTGTTATTAATTCTGTTCTTCATTTGAAGGCTGATCTGGCAACCAAAGTGGAAAAGATGAGACAGAGTATCCTTGAAGGAGTCAACATGAACCATCCACCACCTTCTGCTCTACTTCCGTCACCTACTTTTGTGCCTCCCATGGTGCCCCCTCTCTACCCTGTTTCACTTTATTCCCGAGCCATGGGCTCAATGCCACCTCCTCCTCAAGGAAGGAGCCGGGGATTCACAGGTCAGTACCTATGAGTGATGTATTTGTCATCCTCAATCTATTTCATAATAACCCATCTGGTAGTTAGTACCAGTCACAGAATCAGCAGTTTCATATATATCAGACCCAATACTGTGCCTGAAACAAAGATACTGATCCTAATAACTCAAACAACCTTGGTGAAACAGGATTTTTTAATAGGGACATTTTGACATGAAGTATCAAGGTTCTGTGATCAGGTGGGAATGTCATTGCTATGGTTCAAGGTATTTGTTGTCCACTGTTCATCATTTTAAAAATAATAAAGCTGGGGAGGTTCTTGGGGGGCTCAATCTGTTAAGTGTCTGATTCTTAGCTCAGGTCTTGATCTCAGGGTCGTGAGTTCAAGCCCTGTGTTGGGCTCCACCCTGGGCGTGAAACCTACTTAAAAAAAATAAAGCTGGAAGTTTATCTAGGGTCATAAAATTCAGTATGCATATTTAGTTCAAGGCTCTACTTGGATGAGCAATGTGGATGTTTGCTCTGTTCAGTCAGGTAATGATCAAGTTTTACAAACCAGGGAGCCAGCCATTCAGTCCATTCCTTGAAGCTGACTTTACAGATCTTTGTTCCCATTCTTTGCATGTTGATTTTATTGTGTCTCAGAAGACAGCTTTAATTAAGGCTAAGTTCTCAGGAGATCCTTGCCATTGTCCCAGCTCCCAGTGATGCCTAGTCTCCAGTTACTGGTGGTTCATGAAGAGGTGGTTCATGCCTCCTCAAAGGCCACAGTAAGATCCCCAAAGGCAAGTCTTTCTAGCCCTCTTAGAACTGGCTAGTACCCTGGTACCTTAGACACTGTTATATGAATGAAGGGCTCTTTACTGACAACTGGCTAAATGAGTAGAGGGTTATTAACATTTGCTTTTTTTCCATAAACTAAAATTAAAGGTTTACTAGAACTGTGGATTCTATGAAGGCTTCCTTTTATGCCAAATTACAAAGCTCTACTGTGCTTGTGAGCTCATACAGACTGAGTTGGAATTTCCTGTTTTAAAGAGATATGCTATCTTGTCTTGAATTAGTTCTGGTTTTCAACTGTTGCTATTCTTGCTTATTAATTATAGATTACTTTCAGTTTAGTTTCATTATTTTCAGTTCAGTTTGCTGGTTTGGCTGATCCTCCATTGTGTAGTGATACATATTTGAATCAAAAATGGTTTAGACCCACTTTAATATTAACTAACTGAAATTTGAATAAAAGGTTAAAAAGAAAAAGAAAAGTGGTTTTGGTCCAAATGAATAAACAAAAAGCGGAATCCAGACCCATAAACAGAGAAGGAACTTATGGTTGCCTTAGGGGAGGAACGTTGAGGGGATGGGCAAAATGGGTGAAGGAGAGTGGAATGAGTTATGGAGTGAGTAAGTCACAGGAATGAAAGGCACGGCATAGGGAATAACGTCAATGGTATTGTAATAGCATTGAATGGTGACAGATGGTAGCTGTACTGTGGTGAGCACAGCATAACTACAGAGTTGTCGAAGCACTAGGTTGTACACCTGAAACTAATGTAACATTATGTGTCAACTAAACTTTTTTTTTTCAACGTTTATTTATTTTTGGGACAGAGAGAGACAGAGCATGAACGGGCGAGGGGCAGAGAGAGAGGGAGACACAGAATCGGAAACAGGCTCCAGGCTCTGAGCCATCAGCCCAGAGCCCGACGCGGGGCTCGAACTCACAGACCGCAAGATCGTGACCTGGCTGAAGTCGGACGCTTAACCGACTGCGCCACCCAGGCGCCCCTGTGTCAACTAAACTTTAATGCAAAGAAAAAAGAAAGGAAAATAGAAGTGGCATTTGGCTTATAATTTTCTAATAACTAGACTTTAGGACATTCATTCTTTTAGCAACTATTGAATAGCTACTATGTGCCAGGCCCTGTAGCAAAAAAATGAATTGTCCATACCCCACTTGCTAAAGTAGATGTGTACACAGGGCATCTGGGTGGCTCAACCTGTTAAGCATCCTACTCTTGATTTCGGCTCAGGCCATGATCTCACAGTTCATGAGCTCAAGCCCTGCATTGGACTCTGCGCTGACAGTGCAGAGCCTGCTTGGGATTCTGTCTCTCCTTCTCTCTCTGCCTCTTCCCCATTTGTGCACGCACTTGCTCTATAAACAAACAAACAAACATTTAAAAAAATAAAGTGGATGTGTACAGAGCTTCAACCCCCTGTCCCTAAATTTGTTTCCACCATGAACCTTTGTTGTTATGACAGAGTGTTTATCATAGAGAAATGGAAGTAAGCAGAGTAGGTGGGCTGTAGGATCTTTGTTCCCACTTCTTATCCTACCTTGCACTTAGCATTCATTACTTCCTTCTTCCTATCTCTCCAGGTCTCCATCCAATCCCTCCCCAAGGAGGAAAACTGGAGATTGCTGGGATGGTTGTGGGCCAGTGGGCTGGCAGCAGGTCCTCCAGGGGCCGAGGCTCTTTTGGCATGCAAGTGGTCTCGGTTGGTGGGCCAGGAAAAGGGTATGTATTCCAATAGGTTGGTATGAGCTAGTGTTAATCAAGGTGCTATTGGGAAAATATCCACCTATTGAATACTTCCATTAAGGTAAGAGGCATTGACTAACTTTCCATAAGAGGGTCAAACTTCCTAGAGGAGGTGATTAATTAAGTGAAAATGTGGGCTTTATATATTCCTCAGGATCACTTTTCCCCTCACTTTCTACAGGCATGGAAAAGAACAGACTGGTAGAGGATCCAAAGGACACAAAAAAGGAAATAAACAAGTAAGCACTGTTCTGAGATTATCTACCTTCTGTTTGATACATCTTGTCTTTTCAGCTAACTTGCAAATGATCAGATCAGGCCAGAAAACTGTGAGTTTTCCTAGCTACTCCCAGCATTTGATTTCATTCCCTCCCTCTCTAGCTGTGAGTTAGTGAGTGTTAACTGCCCACACTGTTCCCACAGTGCTGCAGAGTGTCATCTTTCTCCCTGAGTGAAGCCACAGGATAGAAACCAGGTACTGTGTCCTGAACACCTGTACCTAGCATAGTATGTGCTACATGCAGCCAGAAAAGGGGCCAAAGTGAAGTTAACAGTGGGATTGCCAGCTTCTCAGGGTTTTCTGAGGGCTTTCTACCAGAGATGCTCAGAAAATTGGACTTTGGCCTTTGCTGAATATGAGAAGGAAGGAGTTGTTGCCATTTTGCTTATTCCTGATGGCTCAAAATGGTCTTAAACTGTCCTCTAATGTACACTGTGAATTATAACAGTTTCCACTGATGTTCATTACACATACCCCTCTCCCCAAATATCATGACCTGAGCCCATATCAAGAGTTGGACGGTTAACCAGCTGAGCAACCCAGGCACCACAGGATTCTCCATTTTAAACAGAGGAAACTGAGGCTCAGAGGGATGAAACATCTTGCCCAAAATTATCCATCAAGTCAACATCCAAGTTGCCATTCCAGCCTGAGCTGACGATTCCAAAATCCTGCCCTGTCCTGATTGTCCTGATTCTACTACAGTATAACAACTCTAATTGTTACAGACAAGACTCAGACTTAGGTCTGGCTGACTCTAATGCATATGCTCTTAACCATTTCTACCAGAGCTTTCTTCATGTAAGTGTAAGCTGTAAGGGAAGCCATTATATCAGAAGTTTGCTTGGGGACATGGAATCAAAACAATAATATTAGCTAGCATTTATTGAGTTCTTACAGTGTGCCAGGCACATCACATTCTAAGTGCTTTACATGGAGTGTCTCATTGAATCCTTATAGGAATGTAAAAAATAGGTACTGTTATTATTATTTTTTTTACACATGAAGAAACTAAGGGAAAAGAAGGGATTGTGGATGATCATAAGTTTCTCATTGCTAAGATTACTGGGGATACTGTTATCTACTCCAGAGGTAGCCTGTCCAAGGAAGTTCTCATGTTGACTTTGTTTTTAGCTAAAGCATCATCCCTGGACAGTGGTGCTGTCCATCTCACGAACCGTGAGATCATGACCTGAGTCCAAATCAAGGGTTGGACACTTAACCAACTGAGCCACCCAGGCGCCCCCTACTTCATTCTGAGTGTCCTTGAGCAATGTACTTTAATCTTTCTGAGCCTCAGCTCCCTCATCTGTAAATGGTGCATAATATCTACCATTTAGGGTTCTGACTAGTATTAGAAAAATACATTGTAAAGCTTTATAAATGATATCTATGTCATTATGTTGTTGTCTCAGCCATTGAGTTTCAGTCAAATCCATCTGTGGTCACCCTAAGTTATCAGGACAGTTATCAGAGCACACTTTACTAGGTGTTTACAGGCTTTGGGCTTTCTGATGTTTTTGAAGAACTGAAGCAGCTTCTGCAAGCTAGCTTACGAACATGCTTGGGAACTGTCAGTCTGGGATTACCATTTCAACTGAATATATCTGTTTTTGACAGAGCACTTCAGATGGAGTTTCTAAATCCCTAGAGCCTCATCAGGGTCGGTCCCACTCACAGGTAAATGGAAACAATGGCACATTGATCAAGGAAGAGAAGAGTGATCATCATCTTCCAGCTCCATCACAGTGTGCCTTATCCAGAGACAGCAACGTGTGTACTAATGGTAACCGCTACTTCCCTGTGAAGAATGGGGAGAAGAGCCGCTTACGAGAGCAAAAGCTAGGAACTATGGCACAACAGAAGGAGGAATAATGAGCAGAAGATGGCTTCAGCAGATCAGGAAGAGAGGAAAACCTTTACCTTTCTGATTGTAGGCCCAAGTTAGAGGAAGACATAAATGCTTACCCTAGATTTATCCAAGATTTTGTTGGGACAGCCTATTGTATTCATCTTTTCCCTTTCCCTGTCTTTTTCTGACCTCCAGACTTCATGGTCTGCTTCTGGGGAAGCTCTGGTAAAAGATGAATGGCAACAGGACTAGGTCCTATTCTCAAGTAGAATATGTAATGCCAGTATTCTCTTTGCCTCCCCTGGGAGTGTAGTAAGGCAGTGTCTGTCAGAAATCTGGTGTCATCATGTAAGGCCCTATAGAAAAGCTCCAGCTTTGGTTTTCTGAGTCTTCATCATGTTACTCTACAAAACTTGTGGGATGGCAGGGACTGCTGTCTGTGGCTTCCTACCTTGCTTTTTTCTCTATGAATTCGTGAGACCTTGGTATATAATCAGTATCTGCCTTCCTCTCGTTCTTTCCCCCCATTCACTTAACCCAGGATTTTATACAACCGCCTCTAACTCTGGCCTGACAATCAGATAGGTAAATGTTTTCAGGGAAGTGAAATAGTATTGGTTATTTTATTTTATTTTATTTTATTTTATTTTATTTTTTATTTTATACACTTTAAAAAAAAAACAACCAATGGCCTTTGTACTGGGGGATTCAAGTGAGTCAGAAAAGTACGGGCAGATTTTTCCTGCCTCTGAACTAATGCATTGTTTGTAAAATAGAAGATGTGGTGCAGTTCACCCACTCCCTGCTGCCCACACCCTGAAAGGGTGGGAATCAATGTAATGAAACTGAGTACGAAAAGGAACTCAAAAGATGGTGTGTGCGTGTGTGTGCGTGTGTGTGTTTGGGTATGGGCGTGTGGGTGTATGTATATATGAATGTGTGTATCTATATGCATACACATACCCTTTATATAAAGAGACAGATCTATTTATCTATACATATTTTATATATATAAATATATGTGTGTGTGTGTGTATGTGTGTGCGTGCACACGTACCTACATACATGGTGATGTCCCAGAAGATTTGCTGAATTTCCCAGAAATGCTTCCACTGCTATGGAGTGGTGGGTTTCAAAAGACCACACTTTAAAATCCTTACTGAGTCACAGCCCATCGGTTATGAGAAGATGGGCTTCTCTAAAGCAGACAAAAAAGTATTTTCCAGAGATTGCCCGTTCAGAACAACAAACAGTTGGGTTGTCACAAGTTTAATCTTGAACGGAGTCCTCACATCCCATATAGTGAACAAGAAGGTTGGAATGGGGTGGGGAATATTTGGGCATTTCCTTCTGCTAGAGCAGCCTAGTTCAGAGAGAGAAGGGGGATGGGAGGTGATTACCAGGGCTTGCAGTTAATTTGGAGGAAATCTCATCTGGAGCTTCTGGGTCAAACCGACCTCAGGCTAGAATTGATTGCCATGAATCCCTGAAGGAGAGAGAACTAGCATTGGAAAGATGGGGTAGGGAAGTGTGAGGAAATCAACAATTTGGTTTTACATGCCTAGATTGTTTTATTTGTTCATTGACATTTTGACTACTGGATCTTTTCATTTGCTTTGCAAGGAAGACTTCAGAGGACTCTGGCCCAGGCCTTTGGGGGTACTCTGTAAAGGTTCCCAGCCCCTGATGAGGCCAGAATCTGCCCAGGACAAAAAAGCTGTTCTTCCCTGCCAGAGATACTCTTGAGGCAACCTTGCATTTCCAGTTTCCCTCCTCAGCAGCTTAAGTATGAGGGATGGGAACATGGCTTACAACAGATTAGCATTGTGTCTTCATTCAGGAATTGAGGCTTTCAGCCTCACACATCTCCTTTTGGGCTTTGTGATACTCTTGCCCAAGAAGTACCATGTCTACAGGAATTCAACTGACTAGACTTCTAGCAGGATTTCTCTCTCTTTTTGAAAAACCCCATGCACCTTAACCCACAGTAAGTCCTTGGTGATTATTTTCCAGACAACCAAAAGTCTGTTTGCTTACTGCCCACTTACAATGAGCGCAACATGAGAGATTGAAAACAGTCTCAGACTGTTTAATCCTAGTCTAGCCCAGTTTAAGAGAACCCACAACTTGTAGGGGGAGGGAGCCCTTAGAATGTCTCTCCCCCTGCCCAGACACTTCTTACATAAACCAAAGCAAGATGACAAAAGTGAACACCTAGCAAGATATAACCAGAAACAAAGTGTACAAAAGCCTCCTCTTTGGAATTTGCTCCTTTAATTTGGTCCCCCACCCCTCTTCTCTTGGGCCTGCTCAGACTTTTGCAAAAATCTTGAAGGTTAGGATTTCTATGTCCAGCAAGAGAGGGATTCGGTACTGAACTTAGACAGCTTGGAAATTTCTTTCTGGAGCCAAAGAGGGAGGGATCCTTTGAATCTCTAAAAATAACCAGAATTACTGAGCTGAGTTAAATTAAATATATAGACACCATTTTCTAATAGGAAGTACTTGGAGTTATATGGAAAGGTATTTTCTTCAGTTGCCATTTCTATGCATCTTGAATCTATTCGACACAATCAAGTGACAGTATTGTTAACTCTCACAGCCTTAAGAAAATTTATTTTGTAGGCATTCACTGTGAGAAGTAAAATTGCTGCTTTGACAGGGGTGATTCCAGTTTGCCAAAAGGCTTGCTTTTCTCCCTTTCACACCCCTCTGCTTTCTCCTAACCTGGCCAAGGGTGAAATAAGTGGCTCACTTCCAACCTTGATTTTTATTTGGATTCAGCATTTTGGGTTTGGAAGGTCATAATAAAGAACCATAAAGGGCCATATTCCTGTATTTTATCTACCAAAATCTACAGTTTTGAAGCCAGAAAGGCTAAGGTTCATTACTGGAAGATGAACTTTTTCTTACCTGAGGACAAATTGGGGAAGGTGGGTCTGATCTTTGCTGCTAGTACCATTTGAAGAGACTGTCATCCTTTACTTGAGGCTCCATTTCTGACTATGATGTGTGTGCCTCTCTTGAACAAAGTCATATAGGAACCCCCAGAAACAACCCCTTGACCTTGTAGGGCCACAAGCAAAAGCAACCCTGGTTGTATATAGCCACTGACTCCCAAGGACTTGGCATCTTGATTTCTGCTGGCCTGTCTTGGGGTCAGCCTAAAATTCCCACCCTTATTCAGTGGCCAGTCTGGCCTGAACTAGGCCTGACAAACTTTTGCTCACTTGCATCATTTTCATTCTGAGCCAGGAGGACTTCAGGTAGACTTTAAAGCCCAAAAATGGCACTTGGTTTGGCCAGTGACATTTGATTTTTGTCTTCATCTTGATTTTCTGGCATCATTGGCCAAGTCACATGAACTTTTTTTGATCACTGAGAAAAACAGCCAGACAAGGCATTAGGGAGGGTGGTTAAGGTGGGGGTGGGGGGGGTGGGGGGAGGAATGCTTACGTAGGGTAGGAAGAATGTGGAAGTAACTGTTTGGTTATAGTGATCCAGTCCGTTGGAACCTTAGAAGGCTTGTGTGGGCATGTCAGTGCTACCCTTTCAGTCTCTAAGACCCCCACTTCCTTTGAAATGACAACACAAGTAGACCACAGTTTAAAGTAGCTAGTATAATTCTACTAAGGTTTAATCATTGTTACTTGTTCACTTCCTAATGCATATTTCCTAAATATGCTTGGGGTTTGAGGGCAGGGGGTAAGTTTTCACTGTTCCATTGTATGTCACTCTCTATTATTCTCCCTCTTGTGACTTTGGCATCTTTAATTTGACTTTCCACTTTCTTTCCCTTGGCTTCCTGCAGTAGTCTGCTGGGGCAGGTAGAGCTCAGTGCACTTATTCCCTTATTACTGCTAATTACCCTCAATATTGTCAGAGGTCATTTTGATGTTCTAAGAAGATAAATTCATTTTTTTTTTTTTTTACAAAATCATCTTTTCCAAGTTAAAAGCAAAGTAAAATACCCCCTGTGCTAGGGTGCCCATTTCAGCTTTTGACATTGCCCTTGTACTTTTTAGATGCTCTTTTGTCCGTGTTGGTAGTAACTAATGACTAGTGAATTTTCATGTAAATGAAGCAAATTAAATATTTCAGATTTTATTAATCTTTCATAACCCTGCCAAATCTGATGACTTCATTTTAGTTACTTCCCAGAAGACACCTCCCCTCCTTTTATTTTATTCTATTCTCTTCTATTTTTAGAATAACATACTAGGTTAAAGAAACTTTAACTGCAAGGAGTCAATGATTTTTAGTGCTCCCTGATAAATGATGTTATTGACAAAAGTAAATTCTTCCATTGTTTTTTCCTGTGTTAATATCTCTTCTCCTGTGCTCTTGACAGTGTATTTAGTGGATGGATAATATGTATTTCTCTTTCCCATTCCCAGATTCCAAATTCCCTGCCATTTTGGCCCACCTCACCACAAAAGCTCCATAGTTTATTAATGTAAGTTTGAATGGATGCTTCTTAGGGGAACCTGCAGGAGTTTCTGGAAGTGTTTCAGAAAGGAATGAAAATGTCTCAGGAGTTCTTCTGTGATGGAAATTGGTCTGTTGTTCTGTTAATGCTGATGGAAAGAAACTTACAGTGCTTAATAAAAGTCTATTCTTTTAGTAAAAAAAACTGAAATAATTTTGGGTGTGTGCAGTTTACTTTCTTCCCCCATCTGCATCCCTTTCTGAAAGTGGGGGATATGCTTGTTTCAATTCAGAAGTGTTACACAGAGAGTTAGGAACCTACTTGTAATTAAAGAGAGCAGGAGGGGCGCCTGGGTGGCGCAGTCGGTTAAGCGTCCGACTTCAGCCAGGTCACGATCTCGCGGTCCGTGAGTTCGAGCCCCGCGTCAGGCTCTGGGCTGATGGCTCAGAACCTGGAGCCTGTTTCTGATTCTGTGTCTCCCTCTCTCTCTGCCCCTCCCCCCGTTCATGCTCTGTCTCTCTCTGTCTCAAAAATAAATAAACGTTAAAAAAAAAATTTAAAAAGAGAGCAGGCAATGGAGCCAGTATAAGAATCACAAAAGGAAGGGCATATATAGCTTCCAGCTGAACTTCTTTATTTGGATGTTCTAAAGGCACTTTTGACTTTTCCCAAACTGAACACATCCTCTCTTCTGAAGCCTGCTCCTCTCCATGAGTGATGCTACCTTCTAGTCGATTGTCTAAATCACAAACCAACCTGGGAGTTATCCTAGCCTCATTTCTAAAAGCCAACTCATGACAAGATCTGTTGGTAACACTCAACCATTGTTCTGTTTCTCACATCTATCTGTCTCTCTTTTGTCCCAGTTGCTGTGATTCAGTTCAGGCCTCTTCATGTCTCACCTGAATTGTTATAGCTGCTCCCTGGCCTTACTCCTAACCAGGCAATTTTTAAGCAACATTTTGTGTTTAAGTGTATGTGCCTTTCCCCGGTGAGACGGCCTATACTTTTTTTTCGGGTTCTTAAAGAAGGCTATGACTCAAGAGACGAAGAACCACCGATTTGATCCACCACGTGTACAGCTTCCAGAGTAATCTGTCCTTCTAACATGCTGTACCCCCACCTCCATGGTCCCTTCATGATCTTGCCCCTGACCACTTCTCTAGCCTCATTTCCTACAACACCCAACCCACTTCAGCAACATTAAAGTGCATCCCGTGCAGCTATTAATATCCATTTCTTCTCATTTGCTTGTACCATTGCCTAGAATGCCTCTCTCCCCTCGTCTCTGGTGCATTCTCAACTTTACCCCCCCCCAAGATTCAGCTCATATCCTTGTGATTCTTTTCCTGATCCCTGATTAGGGATCCCTGTACAGATTCATCACACCCAGTCCCTATATCTGTCTCACCTGAAGACAGACCAAGGGGCACATCTATGCCCCTTGATTAAACTTGACCATCTCTGTCTGCTTGGCACCAACCACCCAGCATGCACTTAGTAAATGACTAAACCAAGGGCAGCTAAAACACCTTTGAACATATTCCCTGGTATAAAGCAGATTGTAGACTTCTAAGGCAGGATATGTTGATGGCAAAAACACACAAAAAAGTTTGAGTATGAAGGTTCAGCACTGAATGGTATTCATTTAAATGTGTTGTGGGGCTATGAAAAAAAAACCCTGAGCTCTGAGTCACCTTTGAGCAATAGAGGGATGCTTGGAGCAGAGTCTGAAGCCAGGACTCGAGGGCATTCTTGTTACCTTACTGCTTCCACAGAGTGACACTAGCTGGGCTTGGCCTCCCTCACTGCTCTGTGCCTTGTGTGTACAGATTACAAAAGGAAATAGCTGAGTCTAAAGGTGAGCATTAAAGGCTTACTGAAACTTGTAAACACGTTACTCTTAAATGAAAACTCTATTATTTGTAACATACTTTGTTTCATATTGGATTATGGCTACAGATTCCTTTTCCTAGCCTTTGATCTTTGTGTGTTGGGACTCAAAAAATTAAAAGTAAGAAATCTTTACCATTTGGCTTTTAAAAGTTACCATTTATTGGGGCACCTGGGTGGCTCAGTTAAGTGCCAACTTCGGCTAAGGTCATGACCTCATGGTTCATGGGTTTGAGCCCTGCATCAGTCTCTGTGCTGACAGCTCAGAGCCTGGAGCCTGCTTCAGATTCTGTGCCTCCCTCTCTCTCTGCCCCTCCCCCACTCGCATTCTGTCTCTCTCTCTCTCTCTCTCAAAATAATAAAAAATTTAAGTAACCATTTATTGAGGACCTATTGGGTACCAGGTGTAGTACTAGACTCTTGTACATTATTTATAGTCCTCAAGCCAGTCTGCAAAGTACTATCCCCACTTTATATGTGGGCAGATTCAATGGTGTCCAGGTTTGTTCATACACGGCTAATGAGCAATAAAACCAGGGTTCTAAATCTAAGTTTGTTTTGACTAAGTAGATAACTTTGTTTCAGCCTGCCCAGCATTCCTTCTGTCTGGCAGTTAAACCCAGGTCTTCCCTTTGGGGTAGTGCTCCTCCCTGTCTTGGGGTAGAGGTGGGTTGATGGTCAGTCACGTGGCTTCCCCTTCCCCAGTGGGATGGGTATATGATCTGAGCAGGGCCAGTTGTGCTTTTTCATGGATTAGAGGGAGAAGTGACAAAATGTATCTTCTAAAATCACAAGTATTAGGAATAATGTGAGCCTAGAATGTTGCCCTCTATTTACATCTTCTACAACTAGTCTTTTGTGTGTGAGAAATATGAGAATTCTGTGGTGATTTATTAGGAACAGATTACAGAAAGTGACCTATGCCTGAGAGAGGTCTGGGCAGTTTGTTTTACACATATGTATACATTCTCATTTCATTATTCGGTCCTTCTACATTAATAATCTCTAACTCTAGAAAAGGGGAGTGTATCAGTCAGGATAAGCTAGGTTTTTCTGCAATAACCCCAAAATCTCAATAACATAACAGAGGTATAATTCTTGCTCATATATTTCCACATGCATTGGCAGGGGAACTCTTCATCTATAGCCACTTGGGAACTCAGACTCACAAGTCCCCTTACTGGGTCAGGGCTTCCCCTGTGACCATGTGACCAAAATGCATACTGACTCTTAGAGCTTAAGGTGGCACACATCTCTTCTCTCTTTTCAATGCCCAAAGCAAGTCACATGTTTTCACCTACTTTCATAGAAGTGGAAAAGTACAATTCTATGTGCCTGAAACAAGGGAGAGGTAAGTTTGGTGAGTTGCAATAAAAGCACCACAGAGACAAATGACCCATTTCTGGGCAGAACTGATTCATCACATTTTGGCTGGTTGCCATTATCTAACCACTTGAGTCATTATATCTAAAATTTGGAATGAACTAGTGAAGCATTCGTTCCCATTCGTGTCCTAGGGATTTTCTGCATGTGGCTGTAGTGAATATAATCTGTTGGTAACACAAGCATTTGAGCTTTGCTCCCCTAGCCCACCTTGTGGGAGTGGTTGTGAGGATTAAGTGACATAGCATATGTAAAGTGCCTGGCATATAATATAGCCTTGATAAATGTTAGCTATCATTGTGGGTTTGCTGGGAGATGGTAATAGATGAAGACTTTATGCTTCCAATTCCTGACTTCCTCATAACACATTCCTTCCTAACCTGTAATTGGGTGCCAGTCCTTCCCATTTGAACGTGGCTGCTTCCAGAGGTGACCATTGTGCTCCCAGTCACCAAGCCCAGGGTGTTCATACAGGCCTCATCTCATTGAGAACTTCCATAGTAATTGACACTGGAACCGAACCTATTTTCTAAAACTCTCTGGCTTCCCTTAACATCTCTCTCTTTCTTTTGTACTACTTTGAAAAAAAATCATGTAATATTTGATAAATACAAAAGGCTATATGTAACATACATTATGAGATTAGATAATAAAATGAACACTCATGAGCCCACTGCCCAACCTAAGGAATATTCCATCTCCCTATCTTCCCCCAAAGGTAACTGGTATCTCGAGTTTTGTTTTCATTCCCTTGTTTTTTCTTTTTTAAGTTTATTTCTTTCCAGAGAGACAGAGACAGCATGAGTGGGAGAGGGGCAGGGAGAGAGGAAGAGAGAGAGAGAGAATCCCAAGCAGACCCTGCACTGCCAGTGCAGAGAGCAACATGGAGCTCGAATTTAGGAAACCTCAAGATCATGAGCTGAGCCAAAACCAAGAGTCGTATGCTTCACCGACTGAGCCACCCAGGTGCTCCCTTTTTCTTTTTAAATATGTTTATTGCATAAGTAATTATCTCTGAACAACACATTGTTAGGTTTTACTTGCTTTTTAATTTTATAAAAATGTAGGGGCGCCTGGGTGGCTCAGTCGGTTGTCTGACTCTTGGTTCCGGCTCAGGTCATAATCTTGAGGTCTGTGAGTTTGAGCCCCACATCGGGCTCTGCACTGCCAGTGCAGAGCCTGCTTGGGATTCTCACTCTCTCTCCCTGCCACTTCCCCACTTGCATTCTCTCTCTCTCTGTCTCTCAATAAATAAACTTAAAAAAATAAACATGTAATTATTATGTAGTCTTCTACAACTTCCTTTGCTCACTCAACTTGATTTCTCTGACTCAAATGTGTTGTTGCATTAGTTGTAGTGAATTTTTTTTCACTTCTATATAGTATTCCACTTTATGGATACACCACAATTTATCTAGTTATTCTCTGTCCAGTGGAAATATGGGTTTCCATTAATGTTGCTGTGAATACTTTTGCACATGGCTCCTGCTGGGACCTAAGGTTTACAAATGTTCACCTTTATAAGATAATGAAAAAGATATTATTTTGTGGAAAAAAATTATTTTAAAAAGTAGTATTAAGTGGGAATAATACCTGCCTTGCCTCCCTTACAGATAGTTGTGAGAATAAAACAAGCCAGTGGATGTGAAAACAGTACATTAAGAAGACATACTGGTTTTGAGTCCAAGCTCAAACTCCTAAAAGTTGACACATATGCATACTAGTCTAGGACCAGAAAGACCAAGACTATTCATTGTCAATTTAAAGTATTTCTATAATTTTCTGAGAAAAAAGGCTAGATTCTTGGATACCTAGCACCCTTTCCTTGTTTAATCCAGTAATAATTCCTCAGTTTTCCAAGGATATACCTCTGTTCCATTTTTGGAAGTTTCCTCAAGTGCCCTGCTCTCCCCAGCCAGATTACTGGGGTTTGTTAACTTTGTTGTCATAGATTTGTTTGCTTGTTCTTTAAAGACTCCTTTTACTTCTAGTAAGTCCAGCATGATAAATTGATTCCAAAAATAGCCACAATTGTTCACAACTTCTTGTATCTACACCTTCTACAGCTCCTCCCATTAACAGATGGCATCTGTTTCTCCACCCTTCAAATCTGGATTAGTATTTTGTTTCAGTCAATAGACTGTTGCAGAAGTGATAATTGTGCCAGTTCCAAGCCTAGGCCTCAAGAAGGCTTGCATGCTTCTGCTCACTCTCTTGAACCCCTGGAACTACCATGTGAACAAGCCTGGGCTAGCCTTCTGGAGGGTGAGACCCAGTTGTCCAGCTATACCAGACAAGACCACCCTAGACCTGTCAACCCCCAGCCAACCCACCAAAAGACCACAGGCACATGAGCCCAGCCAATATCAGCCAAGCCTGGTCCCAAACAGCAGAGCTATATAGCCAATGCATAAATGGTTTGGTTTCAAGCCCCTTAGTTTTGGGATGGTTTATTATGCAGCAGTTGCTAACTCACATATCCAGCAATACAATAAAAATTATGTTTTATGCAGGATCAAATTGTTCTGGTAGTAGGAGGGCCCTTCAGAATATTTAGTCTTCTGTACTGCTGTACTGCCTCTCTACTTCATTTCCTTCCTTAGCCTGTTTTAAGATCAGCAATTCTCAGAGGCGCCTGGGTGGCTCAATTAAGTGGCTGACTTTGGCTCAGATCATGATCTCACAATTCGTGTGTTTGATCCCCGCACTGGGCTCTGTGCTAACAGCTCAGAGCCTGGAACCTGCTTTGAATTCTGTGTTTCAGTCTCTTTCTGCCTAATCCCACTTGCACTCATTCTCTCTCTCTCTTCCAAAAATAAATAAACATAAAATTTTTTTTTAAAAAAAAGATCAGCATTTCTCAGAGTTTCTGTTCTAGCCATCTTCTCACTATTCTTTCTCCTTGGTGAGCTTTATCCCATCCCATGGCCTCAACTCTTACCTTTAAATAGCTGACTTCCAAATCTACCTGTAACTGAACTCTGCTGAGGAGATGCAGAGTTCAAATGGTCTGATGGACAAGTCCATATAATACTCTCCCAGAAAAAGTATAACTCAATATGTTTAAATGTGAAGTCTTGCTACCACTCCTCCATTGTTTCCTATACCTCCTCCTATCTCCAGCTTGATTCCTCTATCTGTGGTTAATGTCATCCAGGCCAAAAACATGATCCCAAACTCTCCTCATCCAATATGTCCATTCTACTGTAGTATCTTATATCTGTCCCTTCCTCTCCATCTTAATCGCCCCCTCCCACACTTCCTATTTCTTCTTCGTCTTCACTTCTTTTTTTCTTGCTATCAAAGTTTGATCAGTGGTCCAGCAATATTAACGCCACTTGGGACCTACTAGAACTGCAGAATAGGGGGACCTCGGTGGCTCAGTCAGTTAAGTGTCCAACTTCAGCTCAAGTCACGATCTTGCCATTCATGAGTTCAAGCCCTGTGTTGGGCATCGGGCTCTGTGCTGATAGCTCAGAGCCTGGAGCTTGTTTTGGATTCTGTGTCTCCCTCTCTCAGCCCCTCCTCCACTCACGGTCACTCTCTCTCACTCAAAAATAAGCAAACATTTTTTTAAAGGGGGGGAGGCACCTGGGTAGCTCAGTCAGTTAAGCGTCCAACTTCGGCTCAGGTCATGATCTCACAGTTTGTGAGTTAGAGCCCCACATCCAGCTCTGCACTGACAGCTCAGGTCTGCAGCCTGCTTCAGATTCCATGTCTCCCTGTCTCTCTGCCCCTCCTTCACTCACACTCTTTCTCTCTCTCTCAAAAATAAACATTTAAAAATTAAAAAAAAAAAGAACTGCAGAATATTGGACCCCACCTTAGATCTACTCAATTAGAATCTGCATTTTAGGGGCACCTGGGTGGCTTAAGTCGGTTGAGCATTCAACTTCAGCTTGGGTCATGATCTCACAGTTTGTGAGTTTGAGCCCTGTGTCAGGCTCTGTGCTGACAGCTCAGAGCCTGGAGCCTGCTTCAGATTCTCTGTCTCCCACTCTCTCTGCCCACCCCCCGGCTCGTGCTCTCTCTCTGTCTCAAAAATAAATGTGTTAAAAAAATTAGAATCTGCATTTTAACAAGATCCCTAGGTGATTCATAAGCATATTAGGGTACAATAAACAACTCTCTAGTTGAGTCTCAATTTGGATAGGTATAGGTCCTCCCCAGTTTATAACCTATGCACCATGTTAGTGGCACTCAAGCCTGGCTGAATACCTAAGAAGTCTTCAATTTTCCATTTATCTTTTCATGATTTAATCTTTTAAAGAAGAATATAACATTTTTTAGTTGTTTTTTCAATACAGAATTACATAGAAACTAAAATTGACCTGTGCTCTGCCCAGATAACTCCAAATGGCATTTCCTTTTCCAAAAAAGGAAAATTTACCTCAAGTTAATTCAAACAATACAAACGTGCAAAGTGAAGACTGAAAAACCTCTAGCACCACCTCAATCACAACCCCTCTCCTCAAATATAGCCATTCTTAATCAGAATTAACTTTCCAGGAAGTAATTAATCATATACCTGCAAATAAATGTTTATTCTTTTGTTTAAAAAGTATAAATTACTCTTAGTCATCATGATTTTTTTATTTAATATATCTTAGAGATATTTCTTTATGAGCATATATTTTCATAATTTTTAATACCATATAGTATTCCATTAGATGGATGATTCTATCAGATAGATTAGTTCCCTATTAATATGTGCTTTGATTGCTTCCAGTTAGCTATTACAAGCAATGTTGCAATGATCATCTATGGACATATATTTTGGTTAACTTCAGCAAGGATATCCATAGGGTAAATTTTTAGTGGCAAGATTACTAGGTATATTGATTAGGATGCTTTTGGTTACAAGCAAAAAAAAAAAACCACAATTCAGCAGTAGGGTGAAACAGAGCTACCCAGTTTCTTTCAGTCTCTATGTTCTGCAGTTCTCCTTTATGCAAGTGGATTTTTAAGTGCAGTCGCTGGACCAGCAGCATCAGCAGCATCTAGAAACTTCTTACAAAAGGAAATTCTTGGTCCCTACCTCAGATCTACAGAATTTGAAACTCTGGGGGTAGAGATCAACAATCTGTGTTGTAACAAACTAGGTGATTCTGATGCACACTAAAGGCTGAGAACCTTTGCTGTAGGCAAGGCCAACCATGAGATGGCTGTCAGTGGCAATGGAGGCTGAGTCTCAACTTTTAAGTTTGGCAAAAACTTCTGATCCAGCCTTTCAAGTGAACAGGACTCCCAAGATGCACCTTAATTGGCTTGCTTATGTCACAAACCTTCCCCTGAACTAATAATGTCTGTGGCCAGAATAACTAGTAGAATCAGTTTACCCCAAAATACATGGACTATGAGTGGGAAGAATAGATACACAAATAAAAACCTATGCATTGGTAAGAAGGAAAAAGTGGGGAATGATTACTGGGAATGCTCTAGCAAAGTCCACCACATTCAAAGAATATGTGCATATTCTATTTTGATAAATATTGCCAAATCGTACCTGCAAAAAGTTGCACCAATTTATGGTCTCACCAGCAGTGTGTATCTATTTCCTCATATCTTCTCTTGCTCTGCATATAATCAAACTTTAAACACTTCAATATGATAGGTGAAGATGGAGTTTTATTGTGTTTTATTTATATATCTTATATAATACATAAATATATTTCCTATATATCTGATGGATGAGATTGAACATCTTTTAAAAAAAAATTTAACATTTTTTTTATTATTGAGAGAGAGAGAGAGACAGAGCATGAGCATGGGAGGGGCAGAGAGAGGGGGAGACGCAGGATATGAAGCAGGCTCCAGGCTCTGAGCTGTCAGCACAGAGCCCAGTGTGGGGCTTGAACTCACAAACCGCGAGGTCATGACCTGAGCCGAAGTCAGACACTTAACTGACTAAGCCACCCAGGCACCCCTGAAGATCTTTTCGAATCTTCACTGATGTGTATGTCTTTCTCTATAAATTATTTTCTTATTCATTAGCTCATTTTACTATTGGGTTTTGCCTTTTTCATATTTTTTTCTGAATTCATTGTAAAGAAACTAGCCCTGTGTCATATGTGTTGCAAAGAACTTCTCCCTTTTTGATCTTTTGAATTTGTTTATGGTATTTTTTTTGTCTCACAAAGCTTTTAACCTTTATGCACACAAATTCATCAGTATTTTCCTTTATTAGCACCTGCGTTTGGGATTCTGCTTTAAAAGGGCATTCCCTATTCCTAAGTACATATAAGTACATTCATCTTTTCTTCTGGAATTATGTTTTGACTTTTTTTCCTTTTCCACTTCTTACCCATCTAAAATTGTATTTTGGTACAAGGAATAAGTAAGGATACTCCCTCCCTCACCCCAACACCAAATAACCAGTTATCTGAACACCATTTATGGAATAAGCCCTTTTTTCCCCCACTGACTTCAATTGTCACATTTATCATAAACTAAATTCCTTTAGATATTTGGGTCTACTTATTGAATCTGTTCCATTGATCTAATTCATTTATTGTGCTAAACTGTATTAATCATTTTATTTTTTAGTATTTTTAATATCTTACAGAACTAGTTTTCTAGCACTTCCTTTTTTATTTTTTTAAGAAATGTTCTAGTTGATCTCTCATGTTTGCCTTTCCAGGTGAACACTGACATTTGTCAAGTCTGTGAAGCTTTTAAAAATTAAAGATATTGGACCTCCACTCTAGACTTAATGAAGCAGATTTTTAAAATGTGACACTCTGTAATGGGTTGAATAGTATGCCCCCAAGATTCACATCCACCCAGAACCTGTGATTGTAACCTTATTTGGAAATACAGTCTTTGTGGATGTAATCATGTTAAAATGAGGTCCTACTGTAGTAGGGTGGTTCTTAATCCAATGATTGGTGTCTGTATAAAAAGGGAAATTCAGACACACAGGGAGAACACTATGTGATGATGGAGGCAGTTTGATACATCTACAAGCCAAGGAATGTCAAGGATTGCAACCACCAGAAGCTAGAAAGACAGGAAGGATGCTCTGCTAAGGCTTTCAGAGAAAGCATGGCCTGCCAATACCTTAATTCTGGACTTCTCACCTCTAGAACTGTGACACAATAAATTTCTGTTTTTTTAAGATACCCAGTTTGTGATACTTTGTTATGGTAGCCCTAGAAAACTAATACACACTCTATACCTAAATTTTAAAAAATATTTAAGTGTGATTCTAATATACCACCAGGGTTGAGAACCACTGGACTAATAATCATAACTATTCTTGACTCAGTATTTAGTAGGAGTATAAAAACAGGATGACTGAAATAATACTCCTTTTAAAAGGGGATTTTAGTGTTGAAACAATGAGCTATCTTTTTGGGAAAAAATTTTAGTTATCCCTATAGCATATCAAATTCACTAGAATAAACTCTAAAAGTATTCTAGAAGTTGGGAACAAGACAAAAATCCCTACTCTCATCAAGTTTACAATCTAAGGAGATACAACAAATAAACAAATCAGATAACTTCAGAGAGAGGTGACCTATAAAGAAAATAAATCAAGGTAATGAACTATAGAACACCTTAATGGAGAGTGGGTGGTCAGTTTAGTTAAGGTAGTCAGGGAAGGCCTTTTGGAAGAAGCAATATTTGAATGAAGTGCTGAAGGTGTCAGCCATAGGAAGATCTGGGGGAAGAGAGTTCTAGATAGCAAAAGTGCAAAGGTTTTGAGAAGGAAATGAGTTTAAGGTAGATTAAAGACCTAAATGGAAAGCACTATAACAGAATGAGAAAAAGAGAAGATGGCTGTTGCCTTGGATAAGAAAGGCCTTCTAACAATAAACACAACAGAAAAGCCATAGAAGAGAAAGGTTGATATAAATATATCAAATCACTATACAAACACTTAAAACTTCTGTATGATAACATAAACCATAAACATGTTACATACTATGGGAGAATATCAGCAACATGCATGAAGACAACGGGTTAATATCCAGAACTAGAAATGACTCCTACAACTCAATATATATAGAAAAAGGACAACCCTGTAAGAAAAACTAGACAAAGCTTATAAACAATTCACAAAGGATGGGCCAATAAACATATGAACAGATGTTCAACTTCATTAGTGATGAGATAATAAGAATTTAAAACAAACAGGGGCGCCTGGGTGGCTCAGTCGGTTAGGCGGCCGACTTCGGCTCAGGTCATGATCTTGCGGTCCGTGAGTTCTAGCCCCGCGTTGGGCTCTGTGCTGACGGCTCAGAGCCTGGAGCCTGCTTCATATTCTGTGCCTCCCTCTCTCTGACCCTCCCCTGTTCATGCTCTGTCTCTCCCTGTCTCAAAAATAAATAAACGTTAAAAAAAAAATTTAACAAACAAACATGAGTTACCATTTTTTTCATCCATCAGATTGGTAAACAATTTAAAGGTCAGAGTCTTAGGAAATATGAAGATATACTCCTGATGACAATGAAAATTGGCATAATGCAACATGACAGTATGTATTAAAATTGAAAATACCCATACCCCACGTCCCAGCAACCTACTTTTAAGTGGCCACCTAAAGAAACATGCCTGAGCACAGGAGGCCCCTACTGGTATGTTTGCTGCAGCTCTGTATTAGTGAAAAATGAAACCACTTAAAATATCCATCAGAGGAGTAGAGAAATAAATCAAGACCCAGCTGAGTTATGGAATTCCCTGAGTAAGAATTCCAGAAAGAAAACAAGGTTGATTTTGGTTTTGGTAGAAAGATTTCCAAGATATATCTCCAAGTGAAGAAAGCAACTGGCCAAATAATATGGACAGTATGATCCTATTCATGTGAAAATGATAAATATCCACACTAACCTCATTGTGTCTGTATTGTTATTCTGTCTCTACCCACTGCCACCACAACCCCCAGTGGAAAGGAGTTTGGTTAGAGCAGTAAGACTATTTGAGTGTCTACAATACCCTCAATTCACCTTATAATTACCATTCAACCAGGCTGCTACATGGTTTGTGGGGCTCAATGCAAAATGAAAATGGAGGGCTCCTTGTTTAAAAATCCGGGGAGAGGTGGGAAGTGCAGTTAAAGATACTAAAAGTTTGTTACTTTAAAAATATTTTAGGGGCGCCTGGGTGGCGCAGTCGGTTAAGCGTCCGACTTCAGCCAGGTCACAATCTCGCGGTCCGTGAGTTCGAGCCCCGCGTCAGGCTCTGGGCTGATGGCTCGGAGCCTGGAGCCTGTTTCCGATTCTGTGTCTCCCTGTCTCTCTGCCCCTCCCCCGTTCATGCTCTGTCTCTCTCTGTCCCAAAAATAAATAAATGTTGAAAAAAAAAATTAAAAAAAAATATTTTACTTACAGGGGTGCCTGGGTAGCTTAGTTGGTTGAGCATCCAACTTCAGCTCAGATCATGCAGTCCATGAGTTTGAGCCCTGCATCGGGTTCTGTGTTGACAGCTCAGAGCCTGGAGCTTGCTTCAGATTCTGTGTCTCCCTCTCACTATGTCCCTCCCCATCTCACACTCTGTCTCTGTCTCTCTCTCTCTCTCAAAAATAAATAAACATTAAAAAATATTTTAGTTAAGTGGCTGACTTCAGCTCAGGGCATGAACTCATGGTTTGTGAGTTTGAGCCCCACGTCACGCTCTGTGCTGAGACCTCAGAGCCTGGAGCCTGCTTCAGATTCTGTGTCTCCCTCTCTCTCTGCCCCTTCCCTGCTCATACTCTGTCTCTCTATACATATCTCTGAAAAATAAATAAACACTAAAAAATATTTTACTTATAAAACATAATAGGAATGTAGTTGGAAGATGGTAGCAGAGTAGGAGGACCCTAGGCTCTACTTGTCCCATTTACAACTACAAAACTATCAAATCATCCTAAGTACACCAGAAATTAACCTGACGACTGGCAGAACAAACTCCACAACTAAAGGGAGAGAAGAGGTCATATCAAAGAAGGTAGGACATGTGGAGACCCAGTTTGGGAGAGTAACAGATTGTGGCTACCAGGTTGGGGAGGGAGCCATGGTCATGGAGAAGTGCGAGATACATTGCAGAGAAGGGTGAGAGACATGTAGGAGCACACAGGGAAAACGAACCCCCATAGCAATTGGCTTGGAAAGCAAGAGGGGCCTAATTTCATGAGTTCTGGCAACCAGTGGGGCTTAAAGCCTGGAGTTTTAAATGTCAGCAGTCTTGGCTGGAATACAGCCTGGAGGGCATTGCCCTGCTTGTTGGTAGAAGGCAGGCAAACAATCTGTAGACATACAGCATGGAAAGAGATCTGAAGAGCACATGGGGCACATAGTGGGGAGGTTATTTGTTCACCTCAGATCACATCCCATACAGACAGCATTTACGAAGAGATCCCTTCAGGAACAAAGGAACTGGCCAGCACCATTCCCCTCCCTTACCCCTCAGTATAAGCACAGAGCCGCTTCAGGAACCATTGCAGTGCTAACACTTACTACCTAACTTGCTTACACTAAGCCCCACCACCCCACACTCCAGTGGAACTGCCCTTCTCAGGCACACTTGCCTCAGTCCCAGCATGGTGGGCCTCCTCCATGAGAAGACAGGCCCAACCCTTGCTCACACCATGTCTTCTAACATAGGAGTCTACTGGAGCCTCAGTTCCTACAGTGGTGGCAACAAGTCTCATTTCACAAATAGACCAAAGTACACCTGGTTAAAAGGCACAACATTCAGGCCAGGGACCAAACACTGCCCACAACAGGCAAACAGAACTTCTGCAGAAGACTTGTCTGAAGGATAAAGTGACTAGGACACAACAGCAGAGTACATGCAGCATAGATTGGAGATGCTCCTGGAAGTGCCAGGTCCTAGGGAACAGGGTACACCACAGGGCAGGGCACTACAGGGCCTCTTATTCATAAGGCCATTACTCTGAAGAACAAGAGATGTAGATGACTTTCCTAACACACAGAAACAGGCGCATAGACTTAGACAAAATGAAAAGACAGAAAAATTTATCCCAAATGAAAGAACAGGACAAGGCCAAGGTCAGAGATCTAAGTCAAACGGTATAAGTAACATGCCTGATAGAGAATTTAAAGTAATGGTCACGAGGACTCAGTGGACTTGAGAAAAGAGTAGAAGACATCAGTAAGACCCTTAACACAGAGATAAGGAATAAAATAGCAGTGGTAGAGGGCTCAATAAACCAAATGAGAAGCATGCTAGATGGAATGAACAGCAGGATGGAAGAAGCAGAGGAACGAATTACTGATGCTGAAGACAGAATAATGGAAACCAAGTTGAACAAAAGAGAAAAATGCATTGTGCAGCATGAGAATAGACTTAAGGAACTCAGTGACTCTATCAAATGTAATAACATTTGTATTCTAGGAATCCCCAGAGAAGAGAGAGAAGGGGGGGCAGAAAATTTATTTGAGAAAATAATAGCTGAAAATTTCCCTAATCTGGGGAAGGAAACAGACATCCAGATCCAGGAGGCACAGAGAGAACCCCCATCAAAGTCAACGAAAGCAGATCCATACCAAGACATATTGTAATTAAATTTGTAAAATATAGTTATAAAGAAAAAAATTAAAAGCAGCAAGACAAAAGAAGACCATTACATATAAGGAAAATCCCATAAGGCTAGCAGGGGATTTTTCAGCAGAAATTTTGCAAGTCAGAAGGGAGTGGCATGATAGGTACAAGGTGCTGAATGGGAAAAATCTGCAGCCAAGAATACTCTATGCAGCAATGCTATTATTCAGAATAGAAGGAGAGATAAAGAGTTTCCCAGACAAATAAAAACTAAAGGAGTTCATGACCAAAAAACCAGTCCTGCAAAAAATAATAAAGGGGGCTCTTTGAGCGGAAAAGAGATACCAAAAGTGACACTTCAAAGTAGGAAACAAAAGCAGTAAAAATTAATAATCCTATAAAAAATTAGCCCACAAATTCACAAAATAAAAGGATGTGAAATATAAAACATGCAGAGGAGAGGAGTAACAATGGGTTCAAACCTAAATGATCATCAACTTAATACAGACTGGTATACACAGAAGAGGCTATATACAAACCTAATGGGAACCACATGTCAAAAACCACTAATAAATATGCAAAGAATAAAGATAAATAAATCCAAATATATAAATAAAATCAGCAAACCATGAAAGAGAGAAATACAAGAAAGGATCAGAGAAAATCTTCAGAAACAATCACAAAACAAATAATAAAATGACAATAAATACATATCTGTCAATAATTACTTTGAATGTAAATGGGCTAAATATTCTAATCAAAAGACACAGGGGACAGAATGGATTTTAAAAAACAAGACCTGGGGCATCTGGGTGGCTTGATTAAGCATCTGACTCTTGATTTCAGCTCAGGTCATGATCTCATGGTTCATGCGTTTGAGCCCTGCACTAGACTTTGCACTGACAGTTCAGAGCCTGCCTGGGATTCTCTGTCTCCCGTTCTCTGCTCCTCCCTCACTGGCACACTCTCTCTTTCTCTCAAAACAAATAAACATTAAAAAAAATAAAATAAAGGGGCACCTTGGTGGCTCAGTAGGTTAAGTGTCCAACTCTTGATTTCAGCTCAGGTCATGATCTCACAGTCATGAGACTGAGCCCCACATCAGGCTCTGCACTGACAGTATGGAGCCTGCTTGGGATTCTCTCTCTCCTCTCTGCCCCTCCCCTGCTTGTGTGAGCGTGCACACTCTCTCTCACTCTCTCTCAAAATAAATACATAAACATTTAAAAATAAAATAAAATAATTAAAAAAACACAAACACGTAAAAACACATAAAATAATTTTTAAAATACATAAACATTTAAAAATAAAATAAAATAATTTAAAAAAAACAAGACCCATCTATATGTGCCTACAAAAGATTTATTTTAGACCTAAAGACACCTACAGATTGAAAGTGAAGGGATGGAGAAAAATCTATCATGCAAACATCAAAAGAAAGCTGGGGTAGCAATATTTATATGGGACAAAATAGACTTTAAACCAAAGACTATAACAAGAGACAAAGAAGGACACACATAAAGATAAAGGGGTCAGGGGCACCTGGATGGCTCAGTCTGTTGAGTGTCCAACTTCAGCTCAGGTCATGATCTCATGGTTCATAGGTTCGAGCCCCAAGTCAGGCTTTGTGCTGACAGCACAGAGCCTGCTTCAGATTCTCTGTCTCCCTCTCCCTCTGCCCCTCCCCCCTCAAAAATGGCTAAACATTAAAAAATTATTTTAAAAAAATAAAGGGGACAATCCAACAAGAAGATATAACAATTATAAATATTTATGCAACCAACATAGAAGCGCCCAAATACATAAAACAGCTACTAACAAACATAAAAGAACTCATCAATAATAATACAATAATACTAGGGGACCTTAATATTCCCACTTACATCAATGGATAGATCATCTCAGCAGAAAGTCAACAAGGAAACAGTAGCTTTGAATGACACACAGCAACAGATGGATTTAACAGATGTATTCAGCACATTCCATCCTAAAACAGCAGAATACACATTCTTTTCTAGTACCCATGGAACATTCAACAGAATAGATTACATATTAGCCCACAAAACAAGCCTTAACAAATTCAATAAGATCAAAGTCATACCATGCATCTTTTTCGACCACAATGCTATGAAATTAGAAGTCAACCACAAGAAAAAATCTGGAAAGACCACAAATAATGGAGGTTAAATAACATGCTACTACACAATGAATCACTCAACTAGGAAATCAAAGAGGAAATTTTAAAACATGGAAACAAATGAAAAAGAAAACACAATGGTCTAAAACCTTTGGAATCCAGGAAGGAGGTTCTAAGACAGAAGTTTAGAGCAATATAGGCCTACCTCAGGAAGTACAAAAAATCCCAAATAAACAACCTAATTTTACACCTAAATGAGCTAGAAATAGTACAAGAAACAAACCCTAAAACCAGGAGAAGTAAGGCAATAATAAAGATCAAATCAGAAATAAATGATGTAGAAAGTAAAAAAACAATAGAACTGATCAATGAAACCAGGAGCTGGTTCTTTGAAAATATCAATAAAATTAATAAACCTCTAGCCAGATTTATCAAGAAAAAAATAGAAGGGAATCAAATAAAATCACAAATGAGAGAGGAAAAATAACAACCAACAGCACAGATATACAAACAATTATAAGAGAATATTATGAAAAACTATATGCCAACATATTGGACAACCTAGAAGAAATGGACAACTTCCTAAAAGCATATAAATCACCAAAACTGGAACAAGAATAGAAAACTTGAACAGATCTATAACCAGCAAAGAAATTGAATGAGTAATTTTAAAATGCTCTAAACAAATAAAATCCCAGGACCAGATGCCTTCAAAGGCGAATTCTACCAACCACTTAAAGAAGAGTTAATACCTATTCTTCTTAAACTATTTTCCCCCCAAAAAATAGAAAAGGAAGGGAAACTTCCAAATTCATTCTTTGAGGCCAGCATTACCCTGATACCAAAACCAGATAGACACCAATAGAAAAGAGAACTATAGGCCAGTATTTCTGATGAACGTAGATGCAAAAATCCTCAACAAAAAACTAACAAGCCAAATCCATCAATACATTAAAAAATCATTTACCACAATCACCTTGATTTATTCCTAGGTTGCAAGGGTGGTTCCATATTTTTTAAGTTTATTTATTTATTTTGAGAAAGAGAGAGCAAGCACAAGTGGGGGAGGGACTGAGAGAGGGAGAGAGAGAAAATCCCAAGCAGGCTCTGCACTCAGAATGTAGCCTGACATTGGGCTCAAATTCACAAACCATGAGATCATGACCTGAGCCGAAATCAAAAGTTGGACGCTTAACTGACTGAGTCACCCAGGTGCCCCTGTCTTGACATTCTTAATTATTTTATCTTTGAACTAGTGTCTTGTAATTGTAGTACAATGTGACAATGGACTGTACACATGAGCAGTAGAGATACAGTGGATGGCAATGTGCATAGCACGTGGGCCTGGTAGGTTGCGTGCATGCTGAGCAGTTGGTCACACTGCCTGCCATGCACAAGCACATCTAGGGCAGTCTGGGGCACCAGCCCAGAGGAGAGACATTGGGCCATTGACAATGGTGGCAGCAGTAGCAGAAGCAGTGGTGGTGGAGAGGCCATATGCCTGAGGATGGCTTCTGCATAGAGGCAGTGATGGGACCCATGGTGGGAGGCAATCTTGCCCTTTTGTCAGCAGAGCCTGTCGCTGCAGCATCTGCACAGATATTAACTCTGGTTTGAGCACTGGGACAGGAACTGCTGGTGCCCGGGCTGTAAACTTGTTCAGTAAATTATTACAAAATAAAAGTGTACCCATTCAAATTGCAGTAAAGTACATCGGGGGGGGGGGCGGTTAGAATTCTTTGAAGAGTTTAGAATCTCTGCTTTTGAAAACTGCTGCAACATTGCAAAGCAAATAACCACAGGCATAAAAATGGAAAGGAAATTTAAAGATCATCACATTAGACACATTTGATGAAAGCTTCCGATGAGCCAATTATTAATGACAATTATTAACACTTTTAAAGTGTTTTCGTTGTAATTGAAGATACAGTGGTAGAATACATAAACAGGCATTTTGAATTATAAATAAATTGTCAAACCATTTTCCATTTGTATGACCCTGTCTTAGTCTGTTTAGGCTGCTATAGCAAAACTTTATTTCTGGAGGCTAGGAATTCCAAGATCAAGGGTTTGGCAGATTCAGTGTCTGGTGAGAGCCCACTTTCTGGTTCATTTGATGGCCATCTTATTGCTGTGTAGTGGAAAGGGTGAAGGAGCTCTTTGGGGTCTCTTTTATAAGAACACTAATCTTTTTTTTTTTTATATGAAATTTATTGACAAATTGGTTTCCATACAACACCCAGTGCTCATCCCAAAAGGTGCCCTCCTCAATACCCATCACCCACCCTCCCCTCCCTCCCACCCCCCATCAACCCTCAGTTTGTTCTCAGTTTTTTAACAGTCTCTTATGCTTTGGCTCTCTCCCACTCTAACCTCTTTTTTTTTTTTTTTCCCTCCCCTCCCCCATGGGTTCCTGTTAAGTTTCTCAGGATCCACATAAGAGTGAAACCATATGGTATCTGTCTTTCTCTGTATGGCTTATTTCACTTAGCATCACACTCTCCAGTTCCATCCACGTTGCTACAAAAGGCCATATTTCATTTTTTCTCATTGCCACATAGTATTCCATTGTGTATATATACCACAATTTCTTTATCCATTCATCAGTTGATGGACATTTAGGCTCTTTCCATAATTTGGCTATTGTTGAGAGTGCTGCTATGAACATTGGGGTACAAGTGCTCCTATGCATCAGTACTCCTGTATCCCTTGGATAAATTCCTAGCAGTGCTATTGCTGGGTCATAGGGTAGGTCTATTTTTAATTTTCTGAGGAACCTCCACACTGTATAAGAACACTAATCTTATTCATGAGGGCTCTTCCCTCAAGACCTAATCACTTATTAAAGACACCACCTCCTAATACTATCACACTGGGGGTTAGGATTTTAACATATTACTCTGACATAAGCATTCAGTCTATAGCAGACCTCCACAAGTTACAGGAAATGTCAAAGGAAACATCAAATGCCATTGTACAAATTTGTATTTAAAATTAGATTCAGACTAACACAAAAGTGCTTTGTATGAAGAGATCATTTTTGAGAAAAATTGTTCCACAAGAATCATCAGCTCTAGGTGCATTAACATTTGTATTTTGAAATAACTTATCAGAAATCCATCCCAATGCTGTCACAGCCTACAAAAAAGTCCCAGTAACAGTTGCACCAACACAAAGCCCCCTTTCAAAATGAAAAGTTATCAAATACTATTTGCAATATTGTGAATGATGGTGCTTTCCATCATATTGGTTGAAAATAAAATTTCTAATTCTAAAAAACAAAATGAATGAATAAACAACAACAAAAAACGTAATCAAACATAACTACAGGGAACAAATTGATGGTTTCCAGAGGGGAGGCAGATGAAGGGATAGGCAAAATGGGTATAGAGGAATGGAAGGTACAGGCTTCCAGTTATAGAATGAATAAGTCATGGTAATAAAGGCACAGCATAGTGAATATAGCCAATGATTCTGTAATAGTGTTGTATGGCAACAGATGGTAGATCCACTGGTGGTAAGCATAGCATAATGTATGGAGAAGCTGAATCACTATGTTGTACACCTGAAACTAATGTAACATTGTGTGTAAACTATCCTAAAATTAAAAACTTTTTAAAAAGAAAATGAAGTTCCTAAAAATATGAATTTTGATGACTAAATAATTGAATTTGCAGAAAAGCAAGGCAGAAAAAAATTAATTCATAAGATTAGAGCAGAAATTAATGCTATTGAAACCAAAAAAACAGTAGAACAGATGAATGAAACCAGAAACTGGTTCTTTGAAAGAATTAACAAAATTGATAAACCACTAGCCAGTTTGATCAAAAAGAAAAAGGAAAGGACCCAAATAAATAAAATCAAGAATAAAAGAGGAGAGATCACAACCAACATAGCAGAAATAAAAACAATAATAAGAGAATATTATGAGCAATTATATGCCAATAAAATGGGCAATCTGGAAGAAATGGACAAATTCCTAGAAACATATGCACTACCAAAACTGAAAGAGGAAGAAATAGAAAATTTGAACAGACCCATAACCAGTAAGGAAATCAAATTAATAATCAAAAATCTCCCAAAAAACAAAAGTCCAAGGCCAAATGGCTTTCCAGGAAAAATCTCCCAAAAAACAAGAGTCCAGGGCCAGATGGCTTTCCAGGGGAATTCTACCAAACATTTAAAGAAGAGTTAACACCTATTCTCTTGAAACTGTTCCAAAAAATAGAAATGGAAGGAAAACCTCCAAACTCTTTCTATGAAGCCAGCATTACCTTGATTCCAAAACCAGACATAGACCCCACTAAAAAGGAGAACTATAGACCAATTCCCTGATGAACATGGATGCAAAAATACTCAACAAGATATTAGCCAACCGGATCCAACAATACATTAAAAAAATTATTCACCCTGACCAACTGGGATTTATACCTGGGATGCAGGGCTGGTTCAATATCTGCAAAACAATTAACGTGATTCATCACATCAATCAAAGAAAGGACAAGAACCATATGATCCTCTCAAGAGATGCAGAGAAAGCATTTCACAAAATACAGCATCCTTTCTTGATAAAAACCCTCAAGAAAGTAGGGAGAGAAGGAGCATACCTCGAGATCATAAAAGCCATATATGAACAACGCAACGCTAATATCATCCTCAATGGGGAAAAACTGACAGCTTTCCCCCTAAGGTCAGGAACGAGACAGGGATGTCCACTCTTACCACTGTTAATCAACATAGTATTGGAAGTCTTAGCCTCTGCAATCCGACAACACAAAGAAATAAAAGGCATCCAAATTGGCCAGCAGGAGGTCAAACTTTCACTCTTCACAGATGACATGATACTCTATACGGAAAACCCAAAAGATTCCACCAAAAAACTGCTAGAATTGATTCATGAATTCAGCAAAGTTGCAGGATATAAAATCAATGCACAGAAATCGGTTGCATTCCTATACACCAACAATGAAGCCACAGAAAGAGAAATCAAGGAATTGATCCCATTTACAGTAGCACCAAAAACCATAAAATACCTAGGAATAAATCTAACCAAAGAGGTGAAAAATCTATACACTGAAAACTATAGAAAGCTCACAAAAGAAATTAAAGAAGACACAAAAAAAAATGGAAAAAGATTCCATGCTCCTGGATACGAAGAACAAATATTGTTAAAATGTTGATACTACCCAAAGCAATCTACATATTCAATGCAATTCCTATCAAAATAACACCTGCATCCTTCACAGAGCTAGAACAAATAATCCTAAAATTTGTATGGAACCAGAAAAGACCCCAAATAGCCAATGCAATCTTGAAAAAGAAAACCAAAGCAGGAGGCATCACAATCCCGGACTTCAAGCTGTATTACAAACTGTAATCACCAAGACAGTATGATACTGGCACAAGAACAGACACTCAGATCAATGAATAGAGAATAGAGAACCCAGAAACGGACCCACAAATGTATGGCCAACTAATCTTTGACAAAGCAGGAAAGACTATCCAATAGAATAAAGACAGTCTCTTCAGCAAGTGGTGCTGGAAAAAGTGGACAGCAACATGCAAAAGAATGAACCTGGACCACTTTCTTACACCATACACAAAAATAAACTCAAAATGGATGAAAGACCTCAATGTAAGACCGGAAGCCATCAAAATCCTCGAGGAGAAAGCAGGCAAAACCTTCTTTCATCTTGGCTGCAGCAACTTCTTACTCAACACGTCTCCAGAGGCAATGGAAACAAAAGCAAAAATGAACTACTGGGACCTCATCAAAATAAAAAGCTCCTGCACAGCAAAGGAAACAATCAGCAAAACTAAAAGGCAACCGACAGAATGGGAGAAGATATTTGCAAACGACATATCAGATAAAGGGCAGTATCCAAAATCTATAAAGAACTTATCAAACTCAATACCCAAAAAAACCAAATAATCCAGTGAAGAAATGGGAAAAAGACATGAATGACCAAATAATCCAGTGAAGAAATGGGCAAATGACAGAAAAGGCTTCTCCAAAGAAGACACCTAGATGTCCAACTGACACATGAAAAAATGCTCAACATCACTCATCATCAGGGAAATACAAATCAAAACCACAATAAGATACCACCTCACACGTGTCAGAATGGCTAACATTAACAACTCAAGCAACAACAGATGTTGGTGAGGATGCGGAGGAAGAGTATCTCTTTTGCATTGTTGGTGGGAATGCAAACTGGTGCAGCCACTCTGGAAAATAGTATGGAGGTTCCTCAAAAAACTAAAAATAGAACTACCCTATGACCCAGCAATTGCACTACTAGGCATTTATCCACAGGATACAGGTGTGCTGTTTCGAAGGGACACATGCACCCCCATGTTTATAGCAGCACTATCAATAATAGTCAAAGTATGGAAAGGGCCCAAATGTCCATCAATGGATGAATGGATAAAGACGATGTGGTATATTTATACAATGGAGTATTACTCGGCAATCAAAAAGAATGAAATCTTGCCATTTGCAACTACATGGATGGAACTGGAGGGTATTATGCTAAGTGAAATGAGTCAGCCAGAGGAAGACAAAAATCATATGACTTCACTCATATGAGGACTTTAAGAGACAAAACAGATGAACATAAGGGAAGGGAAACAAAAAAAATATAAAACCAGGGAGGGGGACAAAACAGAAGAGACTCATAAATATGGAGAACAAACTGAGGGTTACAGGAGGGGTTGTGGGAGGGGGCATGGGCTAAATGGGTAAGGGGCACTAAGGAATCTACTCCTGAAATCATTGTTGCACTATATGATAACTAATTTGGATGTAAATTAAAAAAATAATAATAAAAGTTAGAAAAATAATTGAATTTGCAGAAAAGCAAGACAGAAAAAAATTCTTTTTTTGAAGTTTTAATTTAAATTACAGTTAGTTAACATACAATGTAATATTAGTTTCAGGTGTTCAACAATTCCGTGCATCACTGGTGCTCATCACAACAAGTGCACTCCTTAATCCCCATCACCTACTTCAGCCATCCCTCTACCCACCTCCCTTCTGGTAACCATCAGTTTATTTTCTATAGTTAAGAGTCTGTTTCTTGGTTTGCTCTCTCTCTCTTTTTTTACTCTTTGCTTGTTTGTTTTGTTTCTTAAATTCCACATATGAGTGAAATCATATGGTATTTGTCTTTCTCTAACTTACTTATTTCACTTAGTATAATACTCTCCAGCTGCATCCATGTCATTGCAAAAGGCAAGATTTCATTCATTTTTGTGGTTGAGTAATAATCTAGTGTGTGTGTGTGTTGTGTGTGTGTATACCCATTTACATATATATATATATATATATATACACATACCCATTTTCAGTCAATAGACATTTTGGCTATTTCCATACTTTGGGTACTGTAGAGAATGGTGCTATAAACATCAGGGTTCATCTATCCCTTCAGATTCATATTTTTGTAATCTTTGAGTAAATACCTAATAGTGCAATTGCTGAATTGTAGGGTAGTTCTATTTTTAACATTTTGAGGAACCTCCATACTGTTTTCAGAGTGGCTGCACCAGTTTGCATTCCCACTAACAGTGCAAGAGAGTTACTCTTTCTCCACATCTTGGCCAACACTTGTTTCTTGTGTTGCTGATTCTGACAGCTATTCTGACAGGTATGAAGTTTTATCTTGTAGTTTTCATTTGCATTTCCCTGGTGGTGAGTGATGTTGATCATCTTTTCATGTCTCTGTTGGCCATCTGTATATCTTGTTTGGAAGAATAGATATTCATGTCTTTTGCCTATTTCTTAATTATTCATTTTTGGAGTGTTGAGTTTTATAAATTCTTTATATATTTTGGATACTAACCCTTTATCAGATATGTCATTGGCAAATATGTTCTCCCATTCTGTAGGTTTTTACTTTTGTTAATTGTTTCCTTCACTGTGCAGAAGTTTTTTGTTTTGAGGTAGTCCCAATAGTTTATTTTGCTTTTATTTCCCTTACCTGGAGGGACATATCTAGGAAGAATTTGCTACGGCCAATATCAAAGAAGTTACTGCCTGTGTTCTCTTCTATGATTTTTCTGGTTTCAGGTCTCACAAACAGGTCTTTAATCCATTTTGAATTTATTTTTGTGTATGGTGTAAGAAAGTGGTCCAGTTTTCCCAACACCTTTTGTTGAAGAGACATTCTTTTCCCCTTTGGATATTCTTTCCTGCTTTGTTGAAGATTAATTGACCATATAGGTGTGGGTTCATTGCTGAGTTTTCTAGTCTATTCCATTGATCTATGTGTTATTTTTGTGCCAGTACCATACTGCTTTGATTACTATAGCTTTTAATATAACTTGGAGTCCAGAAATACGATGCCTCCAGCTTTGCTTTTCTTTTTCAAGATTGCTTTGGCTATTCAGGGTCTTTAGTGGTTCCCTGCAAATTTTTAGGTTTGTTCTAGTTCTCTGAAAAAGGCTATTGGTATTTTGATTGCATTATATGTGTAGATTGCTTTGGTTGGTATAGACATGTTAACAATATTTGTCCTTCCAATCTATGATCACGGAATGTCTTTCCATTTGTGTCATCTTCAATTTCTTTCATCAGTGTTCTATCGTTTTCAGAATACAGGTCTTGCATGTCTTTGGTTATTATTATTATTGGTGCAATTGTAAATGGAATTGTTTTCTTAATTTCTCTTTCTGCTTCTTCATTATTGGTGTGTAGAAATCCAATATGTTTATGTACATTGATTTTGTATCCTACAACTTTACTGAATTTGTTCCCTCTAAACCTGCTTTGTTGAGGGCTTTTAATGTTAATGGATGTTGTACTTTGTCAAATGCTTTATTTGCATCTATTGAAATATCATATGGTTCTTATCCTTTGTCTTATGTGAAGAATGTCAAGAGGGTGACAGTAGCCTGAAGCCCTTTCTGGGAGCAGAGTTCCCCACAGGTGGCACATTCTTTTTTTTTTTTTTTTAATAGGCACATTCTTAAAGTAAGCCCTGGAGAAATGGGTTGGTGTTCTTAGCTACCCAGTTTGGCACCAGAGGGACCATCCTGCTAGTTTTTATTCCAAGTGAGTGTAAACCCTATTTTTGCTTCTGTGATTCAATATGCAAAGAATGGTTGATTACCTTCCCCCCTTACATTGATTCTAATTTAGAAACACCAGTTGCTGTTAAATCTATACTAGTGGAGGGGCACCTGACTGGCTCAGTCGGTTGAGTGTCTGACCTCGGCTCGGGTCATGATCTCACGGTTTGTGAGTTTGAGCCCCATGTCGGGCTCTGTGCTGACAGCTCAGAGCCTGTTTCAGATTCTGTGTCTCTCTCTCTCTGTCCCTCCCCCACTTGTGCTCTGTCTCTCTCAAAAAAATAAATAAAATGTAAAAAAAAATCTATACTAGTGGAATAATGGAGTGGTGAAGAACCTAGGCTCTGGACTTGTATTACCAGGAACCCCAGCTTGGATACATACCAGCTATATGACCTTAAGCAAGTGATTTAAAGTCTCGGTGCAGGCATACTTCTTTTTATTGTGTTTTGCAGATAGTAGGGTTTTGTTTTGTTTGCTTGTTTTTTCCTTTTTTTTCACAAATTGAAAGTTTGTAGCAACCTGCATCAAGCAAATCTATTTGCACCTTTTTTTCCAACATCATTTACTCACTTTGTGTCTCTGTGTCATATTTTGGTAATTTTTACAATACTTCAAACTTTTTCACTATTATTATATTTGTTATGGTGATTTCTTATTAGTGATCTTTGATGTTACTGTTGTTAGTGTTTTGGGGCACCATGAACTGTGCCCATATAAGACAGAAAATTTAATTGATAAATGTTGTGTGCTCTATTTGCTCCACCCTCTAGCCATTCCCCATCTCTCTCACTCTTGCACATACCTTCCTATCCCCTGAGACACAACAATATTGATATTAGGTTAGTTAATAACCTACAATGTCCTCTAGGTGTTCAAGTGAAAGGAAGAGTTACATGTCTTTCACTTCAAATCAAAGACTAAAAATGATTCAGTGTAGTGAGGAAGACAGGTTAAAAGCTGAGAGAGGCCAAAAGCTAGGCCTCTAGCACCAAACAGTCAAGTTGTAAATGCAAAGGAAAAGTTTTTGAAGTAAATTATAAGTGCTACTGGAAGGGCGGACCTACACCGGCCGACTCCATCTTGTTCTGTGTCCTCCACCTTGACCACGCCTCCTCCCCTTGAGTAACCTCCCCCTCACCCGTTCAAACTTCCCGATAAAACATGCCTGGCGACCTGCGTAACAGGACTCCGACCCTTCCCCAGCCAATTGGCTGAGGTCACAGCCATTACCTCACCAACTGCCCCTAGACCCCAATAAAACCTTTGTGCTTTTGAAACTCTCTCTCCCTGGTATCTCACCGCTGCATTGGTGCAGGTAGGGGATTGAGCTTGAGCTAGCTCGAATAAAGGCTCTTTTGCTTTTGCATCAGACTGGGCTCCCTGGTGGTCTTTGGGGATCACGAATTCTGGGCATAACACTACTCCAGTGGACACACAAATGATAAGAAAGCAAAACAGCCTTATTGCTGATATGGAGGAAGTTTAGTGGTCTGGATAGAAGATCAAACCAGCTACAACATTCCCTTAAGCCAAAGCCTAATCCAGAGCAAGGCCTTACCTCTCCTCAATTGTGTGAAGGCTAAGAAAGGTGAGAAAGCTGCAGAAGAAAAGTTGGAAGCTAGCAGATATTGGTTCATGATGTTTAAGGAAAGAAGACATCTCAATAACATAAAAGTGCAAGGTCAAGCAGCAGGTGCTGATGTAGAAGCTGCAGCAAGTTATCCAGAAGATCTAGCTAAGATAGTTCATGAAGGAGGCTACACTAAACAACAGATTCACAATGTAGACAAAATGGCCTTCTAGTGGAAGAAGATGCCCTCTAGGACTTTCATAGCTAGAGAGGAGAAATCAATACCTGGCTTCAAAGCTTCAAAGGACAAACTGACTCTTGCTAGGTGCAAATGCAGCTGGTGACTTTAAGCTGAAGCCAATGCTCATCTACCATTCTTAAAATCCTAGGGCCCTTAATGGGGTGCCTGGCTGGTGCATTTGGTAAAGCATGCGACTCTTGATCTCAGGTTCATGAGTTTTAGCCCCACATTGGGCATAGGTTTTACTTAAAAAAAAAAAAGTAATTATGCTAAATCTACTCTGCCTGTGCTCTATAAATGGAACAAAGTCTGCATGACAATACATCTGTATGCATGGTTTACTGAATATTTTAAGCCCACTATGGAAACCTACTGCTCAGAAAAAAGATTTCTTTCCAAATATGACTGCTCACTGACAATGCACCTGGTCACTCAAGATTTCTGATAGAGATGTACAAGATTAATGTTGTTTTCATGCTTGCTACACAACATCCATTCTGTAGCCCATGAATCAAGGACTAATTTCAACTTTCATATCATTATTTAAGAAATAAATTTCCTAACAGTATAACTGTAAGTGTGATTCCTTTGATAGATCTGGGAAAAGTAAATAAAAAACCTTCCAGGGGCACCTGGGTGGCTCAGTCGGTTGAGTGTCGGACTTTGACTCAGCTCATAGTCTCACTGTTCGTGGGTTTGGGCCCTGCATTGGGCTCTGTGATGACAGCTCAGAGCCTGGAGCCTGCTTCTGATTTTGTGTTTCCCTCTTTGTCCCTCCCCACTCATGCTCTCTGTGTCTGTCTCTCAAAAATAAATAAACATTAAAAAAAATTAAAAAACCTTCCAGAAAGGATTCACTATTCTAAATGCCATTAAGAACATTCATGGGGCACCTGGGTGGCTCAGTTGGTTAAGTGTCTGACCTCAGCTCAGTGTCTGACTTCACTGATACTGCAGTTTGTGACTCTAAGCCCTGCATCAGGCTCACTGCTGTCAGCACAGTGCCTGCTTTGGATCCTCTGTCCCCCCTCTCAAAAATAAATGTTAAAAAAAAAGAACATTCATGATTCATGGGAAGAAGTCAACATGTCAACATTAACAAGAGTTTAGAAGAAGTTGATTCCAAGAAAAGAATTTTCCCTCTCAGAATCTTGATTCCTCTATAGCCAAAGAAAAGGTGACTGCTTCATGGGCTTGTGCCTGCAAGTAGAACCCTGCAATGGCCATCAAATCCTCTGTGGGGATTTTAGAGACACTGAAGAGAAAGGAGGACTCATCTGGTCTGCACAGCTCCAGATGGTTCTCCACCCCTTCCCCTCCATTCACTGCCACTAAGGAGTTGCTGATCAGGGTCCACTTCAGTGGCCCAGGAGGAGTGCAGAGCAGGCAACCAGAGCTGCACACCATGGCCCCTTCCCTTCACAAGCTCAGAGACGGGCAGGATGCCTACCACCTGAGCCCTGTCCACCAGGGGTCTCATTCTTCCTCTAAGGCCTCTAGTGGAGGTGGGTGTCCTCTGCCAGGCCCAGCACATGATGTGAAGAATGAATTAAATGCCTAGTTCTTACTGTTAAGGTTTGATGTGGAATCACAGCTGCAGTGATATATTTTTATTAGTGCTTGGTTGGTTTTAAATAAAATGCACACTATTTAAAAACAAACATCATGGATGACTTTTGATTTTGAGGTGTTTAAGACTTCAGCAGAGGAAGTACTTACAGATGTGGTAGAAACAGCAAGAGAATTAGAATTGGGAGTGGAGCCTGAAGATGTGACTGAATTGCTGTGATCTCATGATAAAATTAACGAGTGAGGAGTTCCCTCTTATGGATGAGCAAAGAAAGTAGTTTCCTGAGATGGAATCTACTCCTGGTGAAGATACTGTGAAGGTTGTTGCAAGGACAACGAAGAGTTTAGAATATTACATAAACATAGTTGATATGCAATGGCAGGGTTTGAGGGATTGACTCCACTTTATTTATTTATTTAGAGTGTGGGAAGGGTTGGGGGGGAGAAAGGGGGAGAGAGAGAGAGAAAGCGGGAGAGAAAGAGAGAGAGTGAGAGAGAGAGAGAATCCCAAACAGGCTCCACGCTGTCAGCACAAAGCCTGACGTGGGGCTTGAACTCATGAACCATGATCATGACCTGAGCTGAAACCAAGAGTTGGACGGAACAACCCAGGTGCCCTGGGATTGACTCCACTTTTGAAAGAAGTTTTACTGTGAGTAAAATGCTATTGAATGGCACCATATGCTACAGAGAAATCATTCCTGAAAGGACGAGTCAATGTGACAAACTTCATTGTTGCCTTATTTTAAGATCTTGCTACCACCACCCCAGTCTTCAGCATCTACCACCCTGATCAGCCAGCAGCCATCAACATTGAAGCAAAACTTTCCACCATCAAAAATATTATAATTTGTTGAAAGCTCAGATGATTGTTAGCAATTTTTAGCAACAAAGTAATTTTTTTAATTCAGCTCTAGGCCCAATGTGGGGCTTGAACTCATGACCCCAAGATCAAGAGTCTCATGATCTACCAATTGAGCCAGTCAGAGGCCCCAACAATAAAGTATTTTTATTTATTTAAAAAAATTTTTTAATGTTTTAATTTATTTTTGAGACAGAGAGAGACAGAGCATGAGCAGGGGAGGGGCAGAGAGAGACGGAGACCCAGAATCCAAAGCAGGCTCCAGGCTCCCAGCTGTCAGCACAGAGCCCGACACGAACTCATGGACTGTGAGATCATGACCTGAGCTGAAGTCAGACGCTTAACCAGCTGAGCCACCCAGGCATCCCTTAAGTATTTTTAAATTGAGGTATCTCTGTTGTTTTTTTTATACATAATGCTATTGCAAACGTAATAGACTATAATATAGTGTAAACATAACTTTTATATGCACTGGGAAACCAAAAATTTCAGTTGTGATATTCACTTTATTGCAGTGTTCTGGAACTTAACCTGCAATATTTTCAAGGTATGCCTGTACTCCTTACACTTAAAATGGGGATAGTACTAGTACTTCCCTCATAATGTTGCTTTAAGGACTGAGTTAATGCATGCATGTGAAGAGCCTAGAATAGTGCTTAACACATAGTAAATCCTCAGATAATGTTATGTGTTATTATTTTTCTTTTGTTTTCACTGTCCTTGTACTTCCCAATCTGTTTTGGAGCAAACCTGTTCTTCCTCATGCAATTTTTTTCCCACTTCCCTCCTTCTTTCTCATTTACTTTATAGTCCACTTTAGCCCTCATCACTTTTCATCTCATATGTACATATTATATGCAGAGAGATGAATCGGAAAAGAGGCCATTGAGGTTCCCCTTAAGGAAGTAAACAGAGATTGAGTGGTGGTATCTTCAGCCTGTTTGCATGTTTACAATGGGAATTCATTTACTATTGTTTCTGTAATTAAAAGGAAATGTTTATAACCATTAAGTGGAGGTGGGGGTAGGGGAGGAAAGTTTCCAGAGCAGCCTCCTTCTATGGTAGTCAGTTCACATCTTGCACTGATGCTATGATGGACATAACCAGAGCACACATTTCTAGGGCAGCAGCCAGCTTCCTCCTATCCATAGCAGTGCCAAGAGCTCCTTTGTCAGCAAAATCTGCGTCAGATTCACCTCCATCAGCTTTGCCTTTCCCATTATCTTTAGCATCTCCATCCCACCTCCCAAGAACACTAGGGAAAAACTTTCAGGGATGAGTACTACTATACATGGGTCAAATGCCACCTCCTGTGAAGGCTTTTGCAACATACCAAATGAAAATGTTTGAATTCATTATAGCTCTTTGTTCCCACACATGTTGCTGATACCTGTAGGCAGCACTTAGGGTTTGACTTTTTTCAGCCTTGTGTTGTTCATTGAAACCTGACTCCCTCATTAGACTGTATACTCCTTAAGGGTAAACACAGGGTCTCTTTTATTTATGACTGGAGACCCTACCCCAATCACCACCTATATCCAGTCCAGTCCATAATAAATGTTTAGGAAGTGTTTTTGACGGAATGCCCTGAACTGCCCCCTACCCCACCACATTAGGACTTTTGCACTTTTTAAAACAACTTTTGTTTAATGTTTATTTATTTTTGAAGGAGAGAGAGGGACAGAGTGTGAGTGGGGGAGGGGCAGAGAGAGAGGGAGACACAGAATCCAAAGCAGGCTGTCAGCAGAGAGCCTGATGCAGAGCTCAAGCTCACGAACCACGAGATCATGACCTGAGCCAAAGTTGGACGCTTAACCAACTGAGCCACCCAGGTGCCCCAGGACTTTTGCACGTGTTTTTCTTTCTGCCCTGTCCCTGGTTACTTCATACTATTCAGGTCTCAGATTAAACACCACCTTCTACAAGAGGCCTTGACTATTTAAAACAGACTAACTTCTATCCAGATCTTTCTCTATCTCATAACTTGTTTTATTTTTCTCATAGCACTCACTGCAACTCATAGCACTGAGATTCTCTTATTTGACTCATTTTGTTGCTTGTTTCCCTAGCTGGAATGTGAATCACAGGAAGGCAGGGGGAACTTGTCTGTTTTGTTTGCCCTGAGTCCCCAATGCTTAGAACACTGCCTGGTAAATATAAATACATGAATGAAACTGTATTTGTTTGATTATTGACTGATCCCCCCAGTAGAATGGCAGCTCCATGAAGGTCAGGATCTTACCTGGGTTACCACTACATCCTCAGCACCTAATATGGTGCCTGGAGCATACTAGATGCTCAAGAAAGAATTTCTGGGTGAGTGAATTAATGTTCCAAACACACTTTAACTCAATGTGCTCCAAACTGAACTTAGTCTCTTCTTCCCCACCAAACCTGCTTTTCCTTCCGTGCACTCCAGTTCAGTCAATGGCACCTTCATCCACTCTTGACACCCAACCCAGAAATGAACTCACACTCCCTTCACTCATTCACCTACTATTTTCAATGAGTTCCCAAGCCTTGCCTATTCAACATCCAAAATATCCCACTTATTTAATCCTTTTCTACCTATGTTGCAGCTATCCTGATTCAGACCTCATCTTTGTTTCATTACTAATGCAACAGCCTCCTCCCTCCTGTCTTCCCTTTTTTTTCCTTTTTATTATGTAAGGCTTCACAACATTGTATGTCATCTTTGTGCAGGGGCCATGTTAATCTTATCTGTGTCTTTCCAATTTTATTATATGCGTGGCCAAAGTCAGCCCCCCCCCCCCCAAGCTAAGAAAGCTTTAGCTGCAGGGCATGTCACTTGTCATATGGTCACATGGTCATATGTTTTTATAAAGTTTGCATAATATATTTAAACCACAATTCATTAAAACCACTGTCCCCTTCCACTAGTTTCCCTAGTCACATTTTCTCTTGTATTAGGTGGTGTTGGAGCTGCTTCAGACATTTTTGAGATCCAGCTGAGTGGAAGTTGATTGAAGGGGGATACATTTAGTTTCATTTTAGTGAGACATTTGTATACAGTTTGTATCTCTTCTTTATAGTTATTACCCAGGTGTAGGAATAGCTTCTGGAAATACTCTACCTTTGAGCCTAATTTTGTATTCACAAGCCCATATTCTTTTAAAAAAATTTTTTTTACATTTATTTATTTTTGACAGACAGAGAGAGACTGAGCACAAATGGGGGAGGGGAGAGAGAGAATGAGACACAGAATCCGAAGCAGGTTCCAGGCTCTGAGATGTCAGCATAGAGCCCTATGCGGGGCTCAAACTCACAAATGGTGAGATCATGATCTGAGCCAAAGTCGGACGCCCAACCGACCAAGCCACCCAGGCACCCCTCTATTCTTTTCTTAAAGACCTACCTCACAAACTGTATAAGCTTCAGGTCCCACTAATCCTGAATTTTCCCCTGGCTCAGATGCAAATGTGACTTTTGAGTTGCTTTTGCTCAAAAACCTTTAGTGGTTTGTTATTGTTTACAGGATAAAATATAACATTTAACTTCTTTTTGTAAATGTTTTTCTGTGTGCCTCCATGCATTTGTACATGTTGATCCTTCAGTAAACTCTTATATAGCCTTCAGGTCTCCCTGAAACCTTCCTTGACAGCACCAAGTTGCTTCTGAGGCACTTTCATGACTTTATTTTGCACTTTGCAAGAGGTAGATATATGCTTACTGGACCTTGCAATCCCAATTGTTGGTTTGCATGTTTGTCTCCTGCACTGGCTGGCAATTTCCCCACTGGAGTCCCTCTTCATCATGGTATCCCCATGGTCTAAGCCACCATCATTTAGGAAATTGATGTGCATACACACATTTTCTTGTTTAAAGTGGTGGTGCCCTTTAAAAAATGAAATAGTAAGAGGATTCCTAGAGAATATTCTAGAATGTCAGAGAACACCAGCGCCACCTTCTATGTCTGTGGAGTTCCATTCATTCAACCTCTTCTCCCACCCACCCTCAGGCTAGTCAGAAAACACTGGGACTTGTGCATAAAAATCATGGCACAGTATCTGAACCAAACTGAACTGAAATAGTGGGGTCAAAGAAGAGAGAGTTCAGAGGGAGCTGGGAAGTACACAAAAGCTTTACGGAGGGACTAGGACCAACGGACCGAGTGAGGGACCGACAAGACACAACTCGGGGCGGGGAGAGGGGGTAGTAGAGGGTGCAAAGTTCAACTTCCCAGCTCTGAAACTGAAGCCACTTGGCTTCCCTAAACCCATGTCTTCACTTGAACAGAGCTTTCCTTGCAGGGTGAAGAATAAACGATTCGGAGACCGTGCAAAAGAGACCAGCCACAGAATGTGCTCAGCAAACGGGAGCTACTGTGAGTACTCCATCTCTATCCTGGCCGAAGCCCGCCCCCGCCGCGATCCATTAGCTTTGCAGTTTGCAGTCACTGAGTTCACCTCCTCTCATAGGACGAGAAAGCTGCGGAGGAGGAGGAGGAAGTAGGAGAGGAGGAGTGGAGGGACAGTGATTGTGTGTGTGGGGGGGGGAGGGGGGTGGCTGTGTGAGGGGAGGGTGTGGGGTGGGGAAGCGGGGCGAGGGGGGTGGAGGAAGGAGGGTGCTTAACTCCCTGTTGGCCCGGAGGAGGAGGAAGGTTTGGAAGGCTCTGGCCCCACTCAAAATGGAGCCAAGCGACTGCCTCGCCTAAGATGGTGGCTTAAGGTCCTCAGCCTTGATTGGGTACCTAGAAGAAACGAGCGGGTCCAAAGGTAGCCGAATCCCGTCACCCTTTCTCAAGGTGGCGCCCCGCCTCTGCTGGCGTCACGCGGGAGCCGCTGGCCTCCCTTCCCCGCCTCTGCCGCGGTTACCTCGCGTGCCCAGCCCTCATAAGATGGCGGTCTGGTAGCCTCCCCGCGGCAGCGCCGCCACTCTCAACATGGTAGCTGTTTACCCCATATTTCTCCTCCCCTCTCCGCTTCAACTTCCTCCTTGTTTTGAATAAACTTTATTGACTACTTCGAATTGCCTACCATCGCCACCGGGTTTCTCCCGGCGACTTTTCCGGCAGTTTTTCCTCCGACCTGGCCGCCGGTTATTCTCATTTCTCTTGCTTTGCTCGCAGCGATCTCCAGCCGGCTCAGGGACGACGCCGTTTGCCCGCTCCCCGGGCGGCCGCCGGACTAGGCCCGAGCTGCGGGCTCCAGTAGGCCCTAAAGACCGGGCCCGGGGCAAAACCGTGGAGAAAGCCGCTCTGAAGCACCGCCGGGCGCCCAGGGCCGCGCAAACCCAGCGGGTGGTTCTGGGGGAAGGCTAGCAAGATTCGCAGCGTTGCCGTGACGATCCCAGAATTCGGCGCGCGCCGCCGGTGGGCCGGAACTGCTTGCCGATCCTCCGCTGAGCTAGGTGCTGAGGCGCTTCGGAGCAAGCCCGGCAGCTGGCGCGTCGGTGGAACAGAGCTCCGCTAGTGTGAGCGATCCCTGTAGCTTTGCAGATGAGGAGGTCCCTGTAGGGTTCAGGGCAAAAGCCATTCTTGTCAGGTTTGGGGCGTGAGGAGGTTCCTGTCATTTTGGGCGGCGTGAAGAGATCTCGTAAGTTTCGGGGGCTGCAAGAATATTCCTGTCAGTCTTGAGATCTGTGATGAGCTTTCTGTCAGTTTGGGGAGACAGGGGAGTCCTCGTCACTCTGAAGGGGCTGTGAGGAGATGCCTGTCCGTTCCCGAGCCGGAGGGGGGGGGGGCGGGTGAGATCCTTGCTTAGTTGCGGGAGTGTGAAGAAATTCTAGTCAGTTTCAGGGGTTTAGAGGAGATCCTTTTTAGTGTTGGGGGTGCAACTCGGAGCCCTGTCGTCTTCGAAGTAGAGGACGATCTGATCTTTTCTAGAATTGAGATTTATTTAATTTGTTGGGGTGATGAGACTACTGACTGGTTAGGGATGGAATGATTTTGAAAGTGAAGGAGAAGACCATTTCAACTCTCAGCACGACCCCAGAACTGTGGTTTGAGTTGGGCGCCTAGTCTTGTCTGCCTTGCTCCTGAAGGCATCGAGGTGATTCTCGAGTAATCTGAGGCGACTTCCAGGGATCCCTCATCTCTCTCTAGTTGCCCCTATTTTGGGAGTGAGAGAAAGGGCTTTTTCTAAGGTACCCCAGCCTATTTATTTTGGCTCTGGTTTGCGTCATAATAAAGAGAGCCCTGGGAAGCAAGGTTGCTAGCAAGGAGAGGGTTCAGTAAGGGATTAAAGAAGCTTCCTGAAAAGGCGTCAGATATTTCCCTGAAACCCGGAAAGAAGTTATCACTGACTCAGGGGGCCGATGGAGCTGGGGGGCGGGGGAGAAACCTCGACGGCCAAATGCCGTCCTTTATTTGTTAAAAACATTCTGGTGGCCGGTGGACTTTTCTCCGATTGCCCCCTACAGCCACACCAGCTGTGTTGCATCCCGGCAGCACTAACTGCCCATTTGTGAACTGAGGGTTGGTACCCTGGGGGACCTGATTCACTCGGTAAAAAGTGTTGTTTGTGCCCAGCTATCGTCCAGAAAGGACGCGTGCTGCTGCCTCCTGCTTCTCTTGACGCTACGAACCTGGCCCGCCGCAGAGCGCTCCAAGGCCGGGCGAAGATGGCCTCAGTACCAGTGTATTGCCTCTGCCGGCTGCCTTACGATGTGACCCGCTTCATGATCGAGTGTGACATGTGCCAGGACTGGTTTCATGGCAGGTAAGGAGGGCAGTCCAGACTGGACAGGTGCTCACTTGCACGCTCCTTTCTCAGTCCTGTTTTAGGTTCCTGCTCAGAAACTTTTCCCCCTTCTCTGGCCAAGAATTAGCTCCAACCCACCTCCCAGACCCATGTTTTTTCATCCTTCCTTTTAAGACCAGGGCGTAGCTCACAATGACCTCTGGTGTCTCCTCTTTTTTTCTATCCCATGTGTGTTTCTTTTTTGCCCCCTTTTTTATTTTAGGAAGTGTTCTCTTTCCAGCCACAAAGAATGTATCATTTTTGTATGCTGGAAATTGTGTTTTACCTCAGATTCTGGCTTCTTGGGAGACAGTGCTGTATTTTTGAAATAATTGAAACAAGCATGGATTTCAATTGTGCCTTTCAACTTACTATCAGAGTGTCCTTTGGCAAGTTGCTTTGCCTCTCTGAACCTCATGGTCTTCGCCTATAAAATATATCTAATACATCTGTCCTGATGATTTAAAGCGTTTTGCATGCATTCAGCAGGTGGAGGCAGAAATGCAATAGTACTTTATTTCTTCAGTATTTATCTGCAGAACCATCCAACTAAATTGAATTAAGCAGAAGAGGTATTGGGTAAAACAGCAGGAGCGAAACCACTAATGAATTTCCTCCAGTTAACCATGTGTGCACAGAAGCATCTGTCACCCAGGATTCCAGAGAAGTTAGTGTGTGGGAAGAAACTGATGTTCTCTCATTGTTGGGACTTAAGGCCCAGTTATGGAAAGAAAACCATGAGAGGAATTTTTGCACTGGAGTACAGTATGTTAGATTCTACAATTTTCAGTTGTCACTAGTCCCTTCCGAATGAGCTCCTATTGTCCCAGCCAAACTGAAGGTGCTGGTACTGCTATGCTAAAATTCTGCTCTCAGCAGGGATGGCCCCTTGCAGCGCCTTCAAATTCATGTTCAGCTGATCTTTATTATTTATTGTGTGCCAGGTGCAGAGTTCTTTTTACTGCTTCATGTGATTTCACTTAAGAGAGGACAGACCTAGAGGGTGGGGCCTTTTTCTTTCCTCTGGAAATAAGCGGGATTAAGATGATTTTCAGGATTCTTGGTATCTTTGCTAGTGCTGATCAAGTCACTCCTCTGTTTAAAATTCTTTTGGTGGTTCCCCTACAGAATAAAATTCAGTCTCCTTTGTGTGACAGACAAGACCTTTTGTGATCTACTTGTTCAGTCTCATTTCCCACCACTCCTCCTCCTGGTTCTTTATGTCCCAGCAAGACTGAACTACTTATAGTTCTGGGAAAATTTTATACTCCTTTATCCCTCTTTTTCTTTTTGCATGCAATTCCTACTAATGTCCTCCCTTTTATAGGTCATGGCATGCCTCCTCTGTAAAAGGCCTCCTTCCTCCTGGTTCCCATTGTACTTTGTGTACATCCTTATTGAAAGTAATTATTTCATCATATCATAGTTGTTAATAAACCTGTGTCACTCATTAGCCAGAGTTATTTGAGGGCAGAGATGTCATCTTTTCATTTTTAGTATCCCCAGAACCTAGTTTAGTGCTGAACATGTAATAGATATACTGAGTGAATTTTTGAATGAATGAATGAATGAGTGGGCCTTCTTAAAATAAGCTATTGCCTGTGGCCTTTGCTTTGGATTATGTGAGAAGTGTGTAGATTCAAACCTGGAAAGTGAACTGCCCACAGTATAGAGACTCTAACTCCATAGTCTAGGAACAGAAAACTGGAACAAATGCTTTCTGAGTGCTTACTATATGCCAGGCCCCATGACAGGGACTTTGAATAAATTATTTCAATCCACACCCAATTAAAAGTTAGGTATTTCTTTTTTAAATAATGTTTTAAGTTTTTTCCTGATTATATGTGTGAGACATGCTCATTGTAGAAAAGACAAAAATAATAAGGAAATAAAAATCATCTATGAATCTGCTGTCCAGCATAATCCACTATTAAATGTTTTGTTGCATTATCTCCTGTCTTTTGACTTAGGATATAAACCTATATTTTTATAACATGGGATTGTATTATAAATACCATTTGTAGCCTGACTTTTATTTCTATTTAACATTCTGTGAGTATTTTACCAGGTTGTCAAATACTCATGTAAATCTCATTTCTGATATCCCACCATATATCTATGTGTCATCATTTACTTGGTCACTTCTTCTGTGGTTGGATACTTAACATCATTTCTACTTTTTTATAATATTATGTTATGAGGGAAACTTTAGGAGTTCTGGAAATGTTTTTCATTTTGATACAAGTTGCTGGTCAAAACAAAAAGAGAAATATGGTGCACATTGTTGCACAGTGTTCTTGTTGACATTTATAAAGAACACCACTGAGGCCATTATGAGTTGCAAATTTACAAATGTAGAAATGGGTTTATGGGATAGGCTCCTCCTTAATTACATTTCTGTGGTGAATCATGGGTTTCTTTTTTTTTATTTTTTTTATTTTTTTTTTAAATTTTTTTTTTCAACGTTTTTTATTTATTTTGGGACAGAGAGAGACAGAGCATGAACGGGGGAGGGGCAGAGAGAGAGGGAGACACAGAATCGGAAACAGGCTCCATGCTCCGAGCCATCAGCCCAGAGCCTGACGCGGGGCTCGAACTCACGGACCGCGAGATCGTGACCTGGCTGAAGTCGGACGCTTAACCGACTGGTGAATCATGGGTTTCTACGAAGACCCTGACACAGGTTAATTGCCTTATTTTTTTTCTATGAAAGAGACCACGTTTTTATCTCTTCTCATTCCTCTCTCTATGGGCTAGCAGAAAACAAGGAAGTCATCTAAGAATCAGGTCCTGGTGGGCTGCTCTTGCTTAACCCATGCATTGTGTGCACATGCACACACACCAGGCTCACAGTGCTCCATATAAGATTGTACTTAAGCACAATTGAAAATTAAATATTGTGGACTTTTCATGGTTGCTCACAACATTTAAGCCCACAGATGCCTTATAGGTGATATAAATCTGTTCACATCTCTGATGATTTCCATAGGCTAGACTGCTTCAAGTCCAGTTAGGGATTAATAATGCCAAGTTACTTCCTGGAAGATGACTATTCCATTTTGCTGCTGAGAATCTAGAATTCATGGAATTACTTTCTAAGTCTGGATTTGAACTTAGAATTATCTGGTTCCAGAGTCCAAGTTCTCAAAAGTGGAAAAAAGTTGGTATTAACTTTTTTTCTCCTGTGAAGGGCTGGGTTTTTGCAAATCACTTTTATTTGTAGAACAATGGTTCTCAAACTTTAGCATGCATCAGAATCACTTGAAAGACCTATTAAAAGACAAGATAGATAGGTAGGCCCCACTTGCAGGGTTTCTGATTTAGTAGGTGAGTGGGGGGCCACCCTCAGAACCACTGATTTAGAGCATTATTCTGTCTCAATTCCTTCCCTATCTGTGGAGTGTGACAGCTTCTGGTTTGGGGGATGGGTGTGCTAACATTTTGTTCTCAAAGTATGGTTCATTAACTGGGAATTTTTTAAAAATGTGAATTCTTGGGCTGGGACCCAGCAATCTCTATTTAACAAAACGAAAGATTCTGATGCACCCTAATTTTTGAGAATAATTGTACACTGGTGAAGAATTAGTTTGTGAGCATTTATTGACTTCTGGGGCTTTGGCAAAACCTCACCACTTTGCAGTTTTCCTATCTATAAAGGAAGTGCTGGTTGGCACATCTCCAAGGGGGGGGGGGTGTGTGGCTGAGGTGTGGACTCAAAACTCTAGAGGAAATGGCACTGGCTTCAGAATTGGGTTCGAATTCTGATTCTTTAGCAAAGGATTTCAACTCTGTGAAGCTTCAGTTTCCCCAGGAGTGGTTGTAATGATTTAAATAAAATGATAATAGCCTTTGTTTATTGAGTACTAGCTAATGTGCCTGTCACTATACTACTTTGCTTAATTATCTTTAATCTTTTTTTGTTTTTAAAATTATGGATTAAATTTATTTAATAGTTTTAGGACAATGAAAGTTATCTATTTAATACCAGATGTATTGTGGTAGTTTATGCTTTCCAAGGAATTGATACATTTCATCCAGGTTGTCAAATTTAAGTGTGTAGAATTGTTCAAAATATTATTACCCTTTTGATATCTGTAGGCTGGCTCTGTGATGATATTTCATCCCTGATACTGAAAAATTCTATTTCTCAAACTTGATAGACGTTTGTCAGTTTTATCGATCTTTTCAAAGAACAAACTTTTTGTTTCATTGACTTTCTCTATTGTCTTTCTGTTTTCAATCTGGATGTCTGCCTTTATTATTTCCTTCCTCCTGTTTTGGGTTTATTTTTTTACCTAATTTCTTGAGGTGGGAGCTTGGGTTATTGATTTAAGTCTTTACCTGTTTTCTAATGTAAGCATTTAGTATTATCAATTTAGCTATGTCCCACAAATTTTGGTATATTTTCCTTTTCATGTAGTTCAATGTAATTTTTAATTTCCTTAGAGACTTCATGTTTGACCTAAGAATTGCATAGCAGTGTGTTGTTTAGTTTCCAAGTGTTTGTAGATTTTCCTGTTACCATTCAGCTACTAATTTCTTATTGGTTCCATAGTGGTCAGAGAATATACTCTGTATGATTGCAATTTCTTTAAATATATTGAGGTTTGTTTTATGGCCAAGGATATGGTCTGTCTTGATAAATGTTCCATGGTCACATGAAAATAATCCTGCTATTGTTGGGTTGAGTTATTTTTTTATTTTTTTAAATTTTTTTTTATTTTTAAAACTTTTTTTTTAACATTTATTTATTTTTGAGACAGAGAGAGACAGAGCATGAATGGGGGAGGGTCAGAGAGAGGGAGACACAGAATCTGAAACAGGGTCCAGGCTCTGAGCTGTCAGCCCAGAGCCCAACGCGGGGCTCGAACTCACAGACCGCGAGATCATGACCTGAGCTGAAGTCGGCCGCTTAACCGACTGAGCCACCCAGGCGCCCCGAGTTATTTTTTTATATAAATGTTGCTTTACTTCTGTTGGTTGATGGTGTTTCCTGAATTCTTCTCTGTCCTTGGCTGATTTTCTAACTAGTTCAGTCAGTTGTTGAGAAGGACATATTGAAGTGTCCAGCTACAAGTGTTGATTTGCCTGTTTCCTTTCAGTTCTATCATTTATTGCTTCACATTTTGCAGCTTTGTTGTTTGATGCATATGCATTTAGGATTGCTACATCTCAGTGGATTGACCTTTTATCATTATGTGATGTGCTTCTCTGTCTCTGATAATTTTTTTGCATGCAAGTCTACCTTATGTCATATCAATGTAGCCACTCCACTTTCTTTGGATTAAACTTGCACGGTATATCCTTTTTCATCCCTTTACTTTCAGCTTCTATCATTGTATATAAGGTGAGTTTCTTGTAGACAGCATATAGTTCGGTATTATATTTATCCCCTTTTGGTATATTTAGACCATTTCTGCTTAATGTAGTTATTGATAGCTTAGGGCTTAAGTCTGTCATTTTTGTTTTGTTTTATTTTCTGTTTGTTTCCTCTGTTCTTTGTTTTCTTTATCCTACCCGCCTGTGGGTTACTTATACCTTTTCTAGAATTCCACTTTGGCTTATACATTGTGTTTTTGAATATAGATATATATAGCTTTGTATAGCTTTTTTTAATGCTTGCTCTAAGTATTAACATAATACTTACATAACTTATTACCATCAACCAGTATTGACATTTTACCAGTTTGAGTGAAGAGTAGAAGAAACCTTACTTCCCTTTAAATTCCTTTATGCTACCCTGTTTATAACATAATTATCTTAAATTATTTTGTCTATATACATTGAGAAATACATCAGACAGTGTTATAATTTTTGTTTCAACTGTCAAACATGATTTAGAAAACTCAAGAGGAGAAGGAAAGCATATTGTAGTTACCCAGGTATTTACTCCTTCCCTTGTTCTGTCTTCCTGATCTTCCCAAAGATTCCTTTTATCATTTCCTTTTTTTAAATTTTTATTTTACTTTTTTAATGTTTATTTTTGAGAGAGAGAGAGAGAGAGAGAGAGAGAGAGAGTGAGAGCAGGGAAGGGGCAGAGAGAGGGAGACACAGAATCTGAAGCAGGCTCAGGTTCTGAGCTGTCAGCACAGAGCCTGAAATGGGGCTGGAACTCCCAAACCATGAGATCATGACCTGAGCCTAAGTTGGAGGTTTAACCAACTGAGCCACCCAGGTGCCCCATTTCCTTTCTTTTTAGAGAGCTTCATTTAGCCATTTTTCTAGGATAGTTCTACTGGCAACAAATACTCTTAGTTTTCCTTCATATGAGAATGTCTTGATTTCTCTTGGATTCCTGAAGGTTTTTTCATTAGATATTAGATCCTGGGTTTTTAGTTCTTTTCCTTCAGCACTTGAAAACTATTGTGCTACTTCCCCTGTGGCCTCCATTGTTTCTGATGAGAGATCCTTGGTCATTTGAATTGGTGTTCTCCTTTAGGTAATGTGCCATTTCTTTATCACTGCTTTAAAGATTTTTCCTTTGTCTTTTGTGTTCAGGAATTTGATTATGCTGTTTTTCAGTGTAGAAATATTTCAGATTGTCTTTGGTTTTAGTTGTCTTTTTTTATTTAAAAAATTTTTAAAACATTTATTCATTTTGGAGAGAGAAACAGCATGAGTGGGGGAGGGGCAGAGAGAGTGGGAGACACAGAATCTTAAGCAGGCTCCAGGCTCTGAGCTGTCAGCACAGAGCCTGACATGGGGCTCAAACTCCCAGACCACGAGAACATGACCTGAGCTGAAGTTAGGACATGTAACTGACTGAGCCACTCTGGCACCCCTGTCTTTGGTTTTGGTCTTAATAGGTTGTTTAAGCTCTGTTCATAATTTTTTAATCTATTTTTCTTTCAATTTTATTGAGGTATAATTGACATACAGTACTATATGATTTTTAAGGTGTAGAGTATAATTACTTGACTTATATATATTGTGAAATGATTACCACGGTAAGTTTAGTTAATATCCATCACTTCATATAAATACCTCCCAGAAGAAAGGAAAGGTTTTTTTTCCCTTGTGATGAGAACTTTTAGGATTTACTCTCTAAGCAACTTTAATAAGATTTACAATACAGCAGTGTTAACTATAGTCATCATATTGTACATTATATCCCTAGTAATTAGTTATCTTACAACTGGAAGTTTGTACCTTTTGACAACTTTCTCCAATTCATTCATCCCCAGTCCCCCCCACTTCTGGTAACCACAAATCTTATCTCTTTTACTATGAGTTTGTGGTTTATTTTGTTTTGTTTAGATTCCACATAAAAGATCATATGTTATCTTTTTCTGACTGACTTATATAATGTAATGCCCTCAGGGTTTGACCATGTTGTTGCAAATGGTAGGATTTCCTTTTTTTATGGCTTAATGAAATAGTGTTCCAGTGTCTGTGTGTGTGTGTGTGTGTGTGTGACATTTTCTTTGTCCATTCATCTTTTGGTAGACACTTAGGTTTGTTCCATGACTTGGTTATTGTAAATCATGATGCACTGAACATGGGGGTGCAAATATTTCTGCAACATAGTGATTTTGTTTTCCTTTGACATTTACCTAGAAGTGGAATTGTTACATCATATGGTAGTTCATTTAAATTTTTGAAGAACCTCCATTTTTTTCCACAGTGGCTGTACCAATTTAAAATCCCACCAGCAGTGTACAAGGATTCCTTGTATGGACTTTTTTAATGATGTTTTTCCAGTCTATGACTGCAGGTTATCTTTCCATTTATTTGTGTCTTCAGTTTCTTTCATTGATATAGTTCTCAGTGTAGAGATTTTTCACCTTCTTGGTTATTTTTTATTCCTAAGTACTTTATAGTTTTTGATGCTATTGTAAGTGGGCTGATTTTTTTTGTTTCTTTTTTAGATAATTTGTTTTAGTATGTAGAAATGCTACTGATTTTTGTATATTAATTTTGTATCCTGCAACTTTACCTAATTCATTAATTAGATCTGAGTTTCTTGGTGGAGTCTTTACAATTTTCTATATCATGTCATCTGCAGAGAGAGACAATTTTACATCTTCCTTTGTAATTTTTATGCCTTTTATTTCTTTTTCTTGCCTGATTGCCCTGGCTGGGATTTCTAGTACTGTGTTGAATAGGAGTGGTGACAATGGGCACCCTTGTCTTGTTCCCGATCTTAGAGGAAAAGTTTTAAACCTTTCACCATTGAATATGATGTCAACTGTGGGCTTGACATATATGGCCTTTATTATGTTAAGGCACGTTTTCTTCTATAACCCATTTTTGGCACGTTTTCTTCTATAACCCATTTTTTGAGAGTTTTTATCATGAACAAATGTTGAATTTTATCAGATACTTTTTCTGTGCTTTTTGAGATGATCACATGGTTTTTTTCTTCCATTCTATTAATGTGATGTATCACCTTTATTGATTTGCTTATACTGAAACATTCTTGCATCCTAAGGATAAATCCCACTTGATCATGGTAAATGCTTATTTTAATATATTGCTGAATTCATTTTGCTAGTGTTTTATTGAGATTTTTGCATCTATATTCATTAGGGATATTAGCCTGTAGTTTTCTTTTCTTGTAGTATCTTTTAGTGTCTTCGTCTGGTTTTGGTATCAGGATAATGCTGGCCTCATAAAATGAGTTTGAGAGTCTTCCCTCTTCTTTGATATTTTTGGAGAGTTTGAGAAGAATTGAAATTAATTCTTCTTTAAATATTTGGGTAAAACTCACTAGTGAAGCCCTCTAGTCCTGGGCTTTTCTTAACTGGGAATTTTGTTATTGCTGATTCAGTCTCCTTACTAGTAATTTGTTCAGACTTCCTATTTTTTCCCAATTCAGTCTTGGTAGATTGGATATTTTTAAGAATTTATCCATTTCTTGTAGATTGTCCAATTTATTGGTGTAGAGTTGTTCATAGTTCAGTCTATTTTCTTTCTGTTCAAAATTGGATAATTTCTATTCTGTCTTCAGGTTTACTGTTTTTTTCCTCTTGTCTCCATTTTGCTGTTGAGCCCATCCAATGAATTTTCATTAAACTTATCATAGCGTTCCGTTCTAAAAGTGCCATTGATTCTTTTCTGTATCTTCTACTTTGCGGAAGTTCTTTATTTTTTGCTGACGTTTTCTGTCTATTCATTTGTTTCAGGCATGTTTGTAATTGTTCCTTGAAGCATTTTTATGATTACTCCTTTAAAAATCCTTGTCAGGTAATTCCAACATCTGTGTCATCTCAGTGTTGAGATTATTGATTTCCTTTGCTAATTCAAGTTGTGATTTTCCTTGTTCTTGATATAATAAGTGATTATTTTCATTATGTCCTGGATATTTTGGGTATGATGTTAGGAGATTCGGGTATTATTACATCTTCTGTTTTTGCAGGCCTCTTTTTTTTAAAAATTTTTTTTAACGTTTATTTATTTTTGAGACAGAGAGAGCATGAACAGGGGAGGGGCAGAGAGAGAGGGAGACACAGAACCCGAAGCAGGCTTCAGGCTCTGAGCCATCAGCCCAGAGCCCAACGTGGGGCTCAAACTCACAGACCGCGAGATCGTGACCTGAGCTGAAGTTGGACACTTAACCGACTGAGCCACCCAGGCGCCCCTTGCAGGCTTCTTTAGACACTGCAATTTTAGTGGCAGGGGAAGAGGGTACCCCTTAGTTACTGACAGGTAGGAGTGGAAGTCCAGGTCTCTTAGTCTCTGTTGACACCCACTACTTCAGGTCCTATTGTCCCTAGTCAGGTTGCTTTCTTCTCTAAGTTCACACATCCAGTAAGTGGCAGAGGTGATTCAAACCCAGGCAGTTTGGCTCCCAAGGCTGTACTTTTACCTCTGTGCTGTACTGCCTGTGAATACTGTACAGAATGCCCTGCTTAGTTGTGGAGAATAAATGTGATAATATACATATAACTCATAGCTCAGTTTTCTCCTCAGTTCCTTTTATGCAGGCTTCAAATTTGGTTGTTTTCTCCTCATCCCCTTAACCTGATCTATTTACTTTTTACCACTTATGAAACCCCTGGCACCACTTGTCCATCTCTCCCTCTAGAATGTCTACTCCATGAGGGCAGTGGCTGTTCTCAATATTTATTAAGTTTATGCATTTACTTTATTAACAAATATTGGTTGAGTGTCTACCATGTACCAGGCTCTGTGGTACATGTTGGGGATAATTCATCTTAATCTTGAGACCTGGTGCTGTGAATTTGCCTCTTCACTAAGGAAGCAAATTAGCATCTAGGACCCTTGGTCTCAGTGATAATTATTGAGACAGTGCAGCCACAAGTCTGATTTTCATCCGTCTGTCTTCCTGATGTGAGGAATTATCTAGCCCAATGAATGTTTGTTGAATTGAGTTGAAGAATAAATAAAACAAGACTGGGAGATGGATAAGGTGAGGACTTCTGGTGAATGAGATCGATGCTGTTAAATGTAGTGGGGCAGGTAGCAAGTGAATGAGCAGTTGTAAGTCCACGTGACGAGTGCCAAAATAGGGATAGTGTTTCGGGGGGAGTGCCATGGCAGCAGGGAAGAGGAAGAGCAGGAATGTTTTAGGCACAGGGAGCCATGTGTGATGAGACCCATAGAACTGAAAGAGCATGGCATTGAGAGTCCAGCTGGCTTTTCAATTTTTTTTCATGTTTGTTTATTTTTGAGAGGGGGGAGGGGCAGAGAGAGAGGGAGACACAGAATCAAAAGCAGGTTCCAGGCTCTGAGCTGTCAGCACAGAGCCTGACATGGCTCCAGGCTCGAACTCACAACCCGTGATATCGTGACCTGAGGCAAAGTCAGACCCAGCTGGCTTTTCAGAGCAGGGCTGATGTCATGGGTGTGTGACCAGTCACACAGAGCCTCATATTTGGAAAGGGACACCATGCTTGAGGTTTAATGTTTTGTGGTTGTTTTGAAATTCTTAATAATTTTACCTGTTTGTATGTGAAATTTATGTTTTGCCTGTGAAATCCAGTGGGACAATGGATTGTTTCTTAGGGACTTAGAGCTTTAGCTCGCATGTGGTCCTACCTCCTACTACCTCCCTACTCCCTGAACAGGTTCTCAGTTGGTTGCCTGGGGCACCAGGTCTGGATGCAGGTGCAAGAGAGTCAGCATTGAGTGCATGCATCCTGTGCACTGAGTCACAGGGTGTGGCCTGTACTTCCCCTTTGAGTATCCTCATGCCCAGGGAGCATGACAATAAATAACAAATCAAAAGGCCTATGACAAGTTGAGAGACTGTGGAAGAAAGGAAAATAGATTTTTTTCCTCTGTGTTATGAACAAGAGGCTCCTGATTTTCATTTGCACCAGGCCTTATAAATTATGTAGCTGACGCTGCACGTGAGAAGCCAGAGTTGAGGCCAGAGAGGCAAGGCTTGTAGACCATGGTAAGTTTATACTTTAAACGTAAGAAAAATAGGAAGGCTGTGAGGGATTTTGAGCAAGGGTTGACAAGATCAAATGGGTGGGTTTTTAAAAAGATTATTTATTTGTTTATTTACTTTGAGAGACAGCACACGTGCATGTGCTCACACACATACGCATGCACGCACAAGCAGGGGGAAGGGCAGAGAGAAAGGGAGAGAGAATCCCAAGCAGGCTCTGTGCTGTCAGCGGGGCTTGAACTCAGGATCCGTGAGATCATGACCTGAGCTGAAATCAAGAGTCAGATGCTTAACCTACTGAGCCACCCCAGGCGCCCCTCAAATTGGTGTTTTTAAAAGTGGTCCCTTTGACTGTAGTGTGGAGGGCCAGTTGGGTGAAGACAGAATAGAGGCCAGGAGCCCAGTTGGAGGGCAGGACAGTAATCCTAGCTGGAGATAACAGGGGCCTGGATTAGGGCAGGGGCAATAAGGATGACAGAAGGGCACAATTGATAGCTAATCAAGAGATAGAATTGCTAGGACATGATAGCTTGAATGATACAGAGCACTTTCTATGTATGAAGCAGTGTTGTAAACACCTTCTATGGATTAACTCATTTATTTTTGATAACAACTTTGTGATGTACATACAATTTTTATCCCCACCTTAGGGATGAGGAAACTGAGGCACAGAGGTAACATGCTCAAGTTCCCATACTAATAAGTGGCAGTTACAGCTAGGATATAAACTCAGGCAGTCTGAGGTTATGGTGCCATTTGCCAAGAGAGGGAGTATGTTGGGGGGGCAGGCTGAGGGAGAAATTGAATTTGGACATGTGAAATTTGAAACATGTAAAGAGTCTATCCAGTAGAAGAACCAGGAAGCATTTCTAGGGAGGGGTCTGAAACTCAGCAGAGAGATCTAGCTTGCCATCATAGGTGCATAAGGGGCACATTGAGCTCTGGGAGTGAGATCGACAAGGGAAAGTGAGGAGAGAAGAAGGCCTAGGAAGCATCAACATTTAAGGAGTGGACAGGACAAAAAGGGTGCATTGGGAGACAGAAGGAGCAGCCAGAGACATAATTAAGATCACATCACATCCCTGCTTACAATTCTCCCATGGATTTCACCCAGTTCTTCACTCAGGAAAAGCCAACATCCTTTATGATGGCCTATGAGACCCTACTATGTGAGCCCATTACCTTTCTGACCTATTGCTGTCCCCCTTACTCTCTCTATTCCAGAATACTGTCCTCCTCTGTTGCTTCAGTAATCTGGGCACACTACTACCACAGAGCCTTTGTACTTGCTATTCTCTCTACTTGGGATGCTCTTCCCTCATATCCATATGGCTTGCTTCCTTACTCCCTTCAGGTCCTTATTCAAAAGTCATTTTGTCAGTGAGTTCGTATGTAAGATTTCAGTACCTATTGGCTTCCTTACCTAAAATTTCAATACCATTGCTATCCCCTTACCCCACTGTGTGTGTGTGTGTGTGTGTGTGTGTGTGTGTACACACATGCACATATATTCCCCTTCCTGCTTTATTTTTCTACTTGGTTCTTCTCACTATTATACAATGTATCTCACTGATTACGTGGATTTATTTTGTTTCTTTAAAAAAAATTTTTTTGGGGCGCCTGGGTGGCGCAGTCGGTAAAGCGTCCGACTTCAGCCAGGTCACGATCTCGCGGTCCGGGAGTTCGAGCCCCGCGTCGGGCTCTGGGCTGATGGCTCAGAGCCTGGAGCCTGTTTCCAATTCTGTGTCTCCCTCTCTCTCTGCCCCTCCCCCGTTCATGCTCTGTCTCTCTCTGTCCCAAAAATAAATAAACGTTGAAAAAAAAAAATTAAAAAAAAAAAATTTTTTTTGACGTTTATTTATTATTGAGAGAGAGACACAAAGCGTGAGCAGGGGAGAGGCCAAGCGATGGAGAGACACAGAATCTGAAGCAGGCTCCAGGCTCTGAGCTGTCAGCACAGAGCCCGACGTGGGGCTCGAACCCACAAACCATGAGATCATGACCTGAGCCAAAGTCGGACGCTTAACCGACTGAGCCACCCAGGCACCCTGGATTTATTTTGTTTCTTGTTTGCTTCTGCCACTACAATGGTATCAGCTCCAGGAGGGCAGGGATTTCTGTATGCTTTGCTCTATGTCCTTACCTCCCTAGCAGTTGGACCAGGGCCTGGAAGATGCTCAGTAATGGGTTTTAAAAAATTTTTAATGTGTATTTATTTTTGAGAGAGACAGAGTATGAGTGGGGGAGGGGCAGAGGAAGGGAGACAATCTGAAGCAGGCTTCAGGCTCTGAGCTATCAGCACAGAGCCCGAGGCAGGGCTTGAACTCACAAACTGCGAGGTCATGACCTGAGCTGAAGTTGGATGTTTAACTGACTGAGCCATCCAGGCTCCCCTCAATAATGTTAACTGAAGAAATGGACATCAGGCAAATGGAGTGTTATAGAAGTCAAAGGTAGAGAACTTGTCAAGTGGGGAGAGAGCAGAGGGTCAGCACTGTGTGCTAATACTGCTAAGAGATCAAGTGAGATAAAGGAGAGGAGTACTTATTGCATGTATCAATAAGGAAGTCAGAACATTGATGAGCTCTGTTTTAAAGAAGGTGGGGACTAAAATCAGACTGCAGCAGGGTAAGAAAGTATACATAACAACTCTAGAAAATTCCTCTTATAAGTTTGGCTCTGATAGAACATCTCTGGATAATACCAGGTGGCAAGAAGTAGGTAGACTTTTTAGTGTATACAGTTTTGTACCTTTTGAGTTTTGTGCCATTACTAACTGATAACTATTCAAATAAGTCAGTATCAACCTGCATACAAAGAAGATATTTGGCTGTGAAGTGGCAGAGGGGCAGACAGGAGGGAGGGTCTTATCTTTTTTAATTGTTTAAATGCTATTGTGAAGGAGACTTTTTGGAAGGGAGGGAGGAAGAGGTTGAAGATACTGAAGAAAGAAGGGATAATTGATTGAGAAGATTAAAAAAAGATGGGAACCTGGGTGGAAAAGCCAACTTTGGAAAGATTGAAGGATATTTCTTTCATTGTAACCAGAGGAAAGGATGGGTACCGAAGGAGGTAGATTTGGTGTGGAAAGCTGAGATAGTTCCCATCTGATTACTTCATCTTGTCTAAGAAGTAGGCAGGGTCATTTTCTGAACGAGGAGGGAGGTAATGGGACCATGGATTTGATATAACCACTGTGAATGATGGGAGAGAGAATTGAGCAGGGAAATATAGGAGGATTCTGAGGAAACATGACCCAGATATTTTTTCAATAGACTTTATTTTTTAGAGTAGTTTAAAGTTCACAGTCAAATTGAGAGGAAGATACAGATATTTCCCATATTCCTCCTGCCCCCACATGTGTAGCCTCTCCCATTATCAGCATTCCTCACCAGAGTGGTACATTACCATTGACAAACCTACACTGACACATGATTATCACCCAAAGTCCATAGTTTACCACAGTGTTTACTGTTGGTGTTGTACATTCTATGGGTTTGGACAAATGTATAATGACATGCATTCACCATTATAGCATTTTAGTATCATGCAGAATAGTTTCACTGCCTTAAAAAATTCTCTGTGCTCTACCGATTCATCTCTCTCTCCCCGATAACCTCTGGCAATCAGTTTTTACTGTCCCCATGGTTTTGCCCTTCCCATAATGTCATATAGTTGGAATCTATAATGCATAGCCTTTTCAGATTGGCTTCTTTCACTTCATAATATGTGTTCAGGTTTCCTCCATGCCTTTTCCTGGCTTGATAGCTCCTTTCTTTTTAGTGCTGAATAAACATTTCATTGTTTGGATATACCACAGTTTATTTATCCATTCACCTATTGAAGGACATCATAATTGCTTCCAAATTTTGGCATTTATGAAAAAAGATGCTATAAACATCCATGTGTAGGTTTTTGTTCAGTTCCTTTGAGTAAATGCCAAGGAGCATGATTGATGGATTGTATGTTAAGAGTATATTCAGTTTTTTAAGAAATTGCCAAACTGTCTTCCAAAATGGCTGTACCATTTTGTATTCCCACCAGCAGTGAATAAGAGTTCCTTTTGCTCTACCTCCTCATTAGCATTTAGTGTTGTCAGTGTTCTGAATTTTGGCTATTCTGATAGATGATGTATAGTGGTATCTCATAGTTGTTTTAATTTTAGTTTTCCTAACATATGATGTGGAGCATCTTTTTATATGCTTATTTTCCATCTGCATATATTCTTCGGTGAGGTTTCTGTAGAGATCTTTTGCCCATTTTTAAATCAGGTTTGTTTTATTGCTAATTTTTAAGAGTTCTTTGTATATTTTAGATAGCATCCTTTATCAAATATGTATTTATGCAGTTGTTTACTCCCAGTCTTTGGCTTGTCTTGTTTTTCTCTTGACAGTATCTTTCAAAGATCATATTTTTAATTTTAATGAAGTCTATTTTATCAATTCCTTTTTTCATGGATCATGCCTTTGGTATTACATCTAAAAATAATTATTGCTATGCCCAAGCTCATTTAGATTTTTATCCTATGTTATATTCTAGGAGTGTTGTACTTTTGCATTTTACATTTAGGTCTGTGATCCATTTTGAGTTCCATTTTTGTGAAGTGTACAAGTTCTGTGTCAAGATTCATTCACTTGCATGTGGATGTCCAGTTTCAGTACCATTTGTTGAAAAGACTATCTTTTTGCCCCATTGTACTACCTTTGCTCTTTGTCAAAGATTAGTTGACCATACTTATGTAGGTCTACTTCTGGGCTCTCTATTCTGTTTTATTGATCTGTTTGTCTATCTTTCATCTATACCACACTGTCTTGATTACTGTAGCTTTATAGTGAGTCCTGAAATCAGGTTGCATCAGTCTTCCAACTTTGTTCTTTTCATTCGATATTGTGTTGACTATGCTGTGACTCAGATATTTTGGACAGTGTGAATTTATTGTGGTGCTGATCCAGTGGGTGATTTTTCTCCAGCCATGTCCAATGGTCCAGTGTTACATAGTTGGATTGAGCCAGGGTTGGAATGTGCACGTGGGAGTGATGGAAAGGCAGTGGGGCAAGGGAGTTGATATCTGTTGGAGAATGGCTGAAGGGAGGAATGCTGGAATCTAAGCTAGATAGGGAAAAAGGGTGAAGTTAAGAATAGATGAAGAGGTGAAAAGTAGGCTCAAGGGATTTTGAGAGCAAAGAACAGGTGTAATGAATAAGAGCTGGATGATTATATTTGTGGTCACGAGTATGCTGTATGAATTTCATATTCTAGATGTGGAGCTATTGCAAGTATTGACAAGGGCTGGATGATGACCATGAGAATTGATAGCTGAAAGGGAAGTGGAGACACCAGCCTCTGAAGATAAGGAGGTCAAAGAGCTAAGAGGCCAGTGTGTTGGGCCTCTGCATCAGTACTAACATCGTGTGGGATGTTGGCAGGACTTGGGATGGAGAAGAATCTGTGAAACAGGTTCTTAAATGAGTGAAAGGGGTATGTTGGGGAGCTGAGGAGCTGACAGTGAAGAGGAGTGGAAAGAGGCATGTCTAGATGATATGAAGCTCAAAGGAGTAAGAGATCTGGGGCACCTGGGTGGCTCAGCTGGTTAAGCATCTGACTCTTGATTTCAGCTCAGGTCATGATCTTGTGGTTCATGGGTTTGAGCCCCTCATCAGGCTCTGCGCTGACAGTGCGGAGCCTGCTTGGGATCCTCTCTCTCCTTCTCTGCTCCTCCCCCACTCGCTCATGCTCTCTCTCTCAAACATTTTTTTAAAAAGGAGTAAGAGATCATACACAGGGGTAGAGGAGAGATGATCTCTCACTGGAGAGTGAGGGGAATGTCTGCTTCCAACACAGCCCTGAGTTACATAAGGGTCTGGTAGAATGCATAACTTCTGCCTGATTGGGGTTCTAGCACAGTGCTTCTTAGATGTTCTGTGGTGAAGGACTGGGTTTGTCTGTTTTTTAAAATTTCCAAACAATAATGGACCAATCATTTGGTACAATAAAAAATGAATTACTAGAAAAATGGATGAACCAAAAAAGCTGTACAAAATATAAGCCCCAATTTCTTATTGTTAGATTCAACAGACATAAAATTATTCAGCCAAATTGTCATAAAAGTTTGTGGATGCTCATGCTGACTTTTTGTACTTATTACAGACCTGTGGTGAACAGTTCACGTATGAGCATTAGTCTGTGGACCACACCGAGTGGCACTTGTATAGAGAAGATGGCTTCTCCTAGGAGAAGCTGTGGTCAGTAAGCCAGGAAGGTGAAGAAGGGGTTTGTTGAAGGGGTTATGAATTAGATGGGTTTGTTTACCAAGAAATGGGGTTGCTTGGGGATACAAGAGAAAAGTTAGGAATGTTGATGACCAGTGGATGTTTGGGGGTGGAGAAAGTACATAGCTATATGGGATGAAAGTTCAGGAGAGAGGGATGACTAGTGGTTCCTTCTTGAGCAGTGTCCAAGGCTAACGGGTGTGAGACAGAGAAAGCATGTGGTCTGACAAAGTGAGTTAATGCTACAAGGTCTGGGGAATATATTTAAAGAAAGTTTAGGCAGGTGAAGGGTGAGATGTGCTTCTCTGTGCTCACTGTGCTAAGCACTTTATTTATTATTTTATTTATTTATTATTTTTTTATTCTCAAGTTAGTTAAGATACAGCGTAGTCTTGGCTTCAGGAGTAAAACCCAGTGATTCATCACATATGTGTAATATGTGCTCATCCCAACAAGTGCCCTCCTTAATGCCCATTATCCATTTAACCCATACCCCCACCCCTCTACCCCCATCAGCCCTCAGTTCTGTGTATTTAAGAGTCTCTTATGGTTTGCTTCCCTCATTATTTTTCCTTCCCTTCCCCTATGTTCACCTGTTAAGCTTCTCAAATTCCACATATGAGTGAAATCATATGATATCTGTCTTTCTCTGGCTATTTCACTTAGTGGCAAGATTTTATTCTTTTTGATTATTGAATAGTAGTTCATTGTATATATATACCACATCTTCTTAATCCATTCATCAGTTGATGGACATTTGGGCTCTTTCCATAGTTTGGGTATTGTTGATGATGCGACTATAGCCATTGGGGTGCATGCACCCTTTCTATCAGCATGTTTGTATCCTTTGGATAAATTCCTAGTAGTGCAATTACTGGGTCATAGGGTAGTTCTATTTTTAATAAAAAAATTCTTTTAATGTTTATTCATTTTTGAGAGACAGAGACAGAACATGAGTGGGAGAAGGGCAGAGAGAGGAGACACAGAATCCAAAGCAGGCTCCAGGCTCTGAGCTATTAGCACAGAGTCCGACGGGGGACCTGAACTCACGAGCCATGAGATCATGACCTGAGCTCAAGTCGGACACTTTACCAACTGAGCCACCCAGCCGCCCCTCTGGTTTTAATTTTTTGAGGAACCTCCATACTGTTTTCCAGAGTGTGTGCCAAGTACTTTAAATACATTATCTGAGCCCTTAGAAAAACTCCACCAAGTTGATGGTGATATCCTCAATTTATTGATATGCAGCAGATTTACAGACACAGGATTAGCAGTTAGCAGTTGGGACAGGGGTGGGGTCCTGATCCCAAGAAGTCAGTTTGTGAGCATGATCTTGGAGGAAAAAGTTGGAGTTCTGCCCTATTTTTATGCTCCCTGCTGTGTGTGGCTGACCAAGGATTTTAGGAGTTTAATCTTAGCCAGAAGTTATTAGGAGGGCTGCTAATGACTTTGGTGAGGAAGGATTTACTTTTGTGAGATGAACATCTCACATAAACTTAAACTCAAATTTTCAAAATTAAATAAACTGTTTTATATATTACATTATGAAATAAGTAACATATGTTCATTGTAGAGCATTAGAAAATACAAATAAGAGAAAAATGACCTGTAATCCTTCACTCAGAACCACTGTTGATTATAAAATACTCTTTTCAGTCCTTTTCATTTAATCAAGTAAAATAGTTAAGTAAAGTTTAAAGTTTTGATTATATGTTGAAGTCAGAATATTTTAGATATATTGGTTAAATTAAATTTTAAAATTAATTTCACCTGTTTCTTTTTACTTTTTTTTTAATTTTAGAGAGAGTGAGTGTGCACAAGCAGGGGAGAAGGGCAGAAGGAGGGAGAGAGATAGAATCGTAAGCAGGCTCCATATTCGGTGTGGAGCCCGACATGGGGCTTCATCCCATGACTCTGGGATCATGACCTGAGCCAAAATTAAGAGTTGGGACACTCAACTGAGCCACCCAGGCACCCCTCTTTTTACCTTTTTAATGTGATTATTAGAACATTTAAACTTATATATCTGGCTCACATTATATTTCTGTTGAACAGCACTGTTTTAGAATCTCTTCTAGCTTTTACCATTCTAAGTCTTTTTTTAAAATGTTTTAAATGTTTATTTATTTTTGAGAGAGAGACAGTGTGAGCCGAAGAGGGGCAGAGAGAGGAGATACAGAATCTGGAGCAGGCTCCAGTCTCTGAGCTGTCAGCACAGAACCCGATGTGGAGCTCAGACTCACGAACCGTGAGATCATGACCTGAGCTGATGTTGGATGCTTAACCGACTGAGCCACCCAGGCGCACCCCCATTCTGAGTCTTAATGAAGCTTTGCTGTCTGTACATTTTTAGCTCTGTCATAATTGTTGTAGACCAGTGTGGTCCAATATAACTTTTTGCATTGGTGAAAGTGTTTGATAATCTGCCAAGTACGGTAACCTCTAGCCGCATGAGGCTACTGAGCATTTGAAATGTAGCTAGATGATGCAGGGACAGCATTTAAAATTTTATTGAATTAATTTAAATGTAAATAGCTATGTATACTGGACAGCACAGTTCTAGACCTTACGAAAAATAAAATTCCCATAAACGTTGGCTGTTTTTCTCTTTTCTAGTTGTGTTGGCGTTGAAGAAGAGAAAGCTGCTGACATTGACCTCTACCACTGTCCCAACTGTGAAGTCTTACATGGGCCCTCCATTAGTAAGTACATCTTGGAGTTTTCAAGAGAAAGTGGTCCAGAGGTGAGACAAAACGAAGGAAGCTTAAAAGGAAGATTGCCTTTGAGCGCTTGGGAAATAGCAAAAGCCTGTGTAGGCCCAGCAGGTTAGCAGCTACCCCAGTGAGAGGGCAGAATTGCAGAGCTTTACCTCCCTCTCTTCCTAGGGAATTCCCAGAGGAAGCACCAACCTCACCAGGAACTTTTCCTGAGTATGTGAGGGCCTAGTTGACTTCAGGTGCTCCAAGGGGTTGTTAGACTGGAAGATAAGCAGGATCTGCTGAGGCCTTTGCTCTTGGAACCCTACATAGCTCATGGCCATTCTGACTCAGTCTTGTGTCTTTCTCTGGCTTAGTGAAAAAACGCCGTGTATCTTCGAAAGGGCATGATACACACAAGGGGAAGCCAGTGAAGACCGGAAGTCCTACATTCATTAGAGAGCTCCGGAGTAGGACCTTTGACAGGTGAGGGTTGGTGAATGCCAGGGCTCTGGGAGGCTAGGATTCGTTTCTTCCCAACTTTGCCACTGGCTGTCTCATTAGATGCCTCCCCCATTTAGGAATGTTCCCTCTGGGAGGAATCTTCTGTTTTAGTCATTTTTCTAAGAAACATTGTTAGAGTTTCATCCTACATGCGGAGTACATTAAGGTCCACTTGTAAAAACTTTTGTTAGATTGGGAGGCAGTTTTCACCTGTTAGAGGATATTTGCATGCACCCAAGGAATGCTTCAACTAGGAGTCTAAAGATCAAAAAGTTTAATTCTCTCATTGTAGACAAGAGGAAACTCTTTTTAAAAATAAAAAAAAATATGTTCGGTCATGTATTTCTTTTAAATAAAAAAAGTTTTCTCCCTTTTAATGTGTTTTTTAAAATTGTTTAATTTTTATTTTAAAATTAAACTCTGTGCCCAACTTGGGGCTTGAACTCACAACCCTGAGATTAAGAGTCACATGCTCTACTGACTGAGCCAGCCAGGTGGTTTATTTTTACCTTTTAAAAATATTAAAATGAGCTTATTAAAAAGAAGTTCCTTACACAAAAATAATGAATTAGAAAAAGTAATGAATAAAGCACTCACTTTTGCTTGGTTTTTAATTCATGCAACCATTTTCAGCTGTCTTGTAATTGAAATGTTACTTAGAATTATGTGTTTCTTCACCTTAATATCTTTTGATTTGTTTGTTCAGAGGCAGTGAGTCTCCTTTCTGTCCCAGACCCCTCAGATCCCTTCTTTAGTCAACAAGTTTCTTGTACATTCTTCCAGAAATAGGTTTTACTTATATAAATGTGTGTGTGTGTGTATCCTACTTTTCTAAAAAAAGCATAAATACACTCAGTGTTCTTCATCTTGCTTTTTTTTAAACCTAAATTATATATCTTGGAGCTCAGTCCATACCAGCACATACTGGTGGTTTTCATTCTTTTTCATGGATGTTTAGTATTCCATTGTATGGATATTTATTTATTTATTTAACCAGTCCTCTATTGATGTACACTTAAATTGATTTTAGTATTTTGCTGTTAGAAAAAAATGATGCAGTGAATGTCTTTGTACTTTTTTGCATATGTGGATTAAGTATATGTGTAGATTTACTAACTAAAAGTGAAATTGTAAGACTAACGATTATCTGCTTTAAAAATGTTTATAAATGTTGGCAACTTGTTTCCAAAGTGACTGTACCATTTCTTATTCCCACTAGATAGTGTGTGAGGATGGCTGTTTCCCTATATCTTGGCCAACACTGTTTATTATCAAACTCTTTGCCTTTCCGATAAGATAAAATATGAAATGTTTCCACTTGCATCTAGTTATGAAGAAGGCACATATTTTTGTGCCTTTGTAAGTCATCTTTATTTCTCTGTTTATTTCCTGCTTATTTGACAATTTTTCTATTGGATTACTGCCCATTTTTTACTGATTTATAATAGGTTTTCTTACAGAAAATTTTATTTAAGCATTTATTTGTTGAAGTATAATTAACATACAGTATTATATTAGTTTCAGCTATATAATATAATGATTTAGCAATTCTATCCATTACTTAGTTCTCATGATCCACATATGAATAAAATCATATGATATTTGTCTTTTTATATCTGACTTATTTCACTTAGTATTATACTCTCTAGGACCATCCATGTTGTTGCAGATGGCAAGATCTGATTCTTTTTATGGCCAAGAAATATTCCATTGTATATATATACCACATCTTCTGTATCCATTCAGTAATATTCCATCATATATATATATATATATATATATATATATATATATACCACATCTTTTGTATCCATTCATCTATGCAGGGACATTTGGGTTGCTTCTGTATATTAGATATTGTAAATAAGGCTACATTAAATAATGAGATTATCACCTTATAACTGTCAGAATGGTGAGAATAAGAAAGACAGAAATGACAGGTGTTACAGAGGATGTAGAGAAAAAGGAACCCTTGTACACTGTTGGTGGGAATGCAAACTCGTGTAGCCACTGTGGAAAACAGTATGGAGGTCCCTCAAATAATTAAAGATAGAAATTTTTTATGATCCAGTAATTCTACTACTGGGTATTTACCCAAAGAACATGAAAACATGAATTCAAAAAGGTATATTCACCCCTATATTTCCTTGTAGGAAATTTTAATTTTTATGTAGTTAAATTTATTTATTGCTATTTTTAATGACTAGTGGGCCTTGTGTCTCCCATATTTTTTCTACTATATGGCTTCATTTTTTCAAGTTTTTATTTAAATTCTAGTTAGTTAACATATGGTTAAATATATAACACTCAGTGCTCATCACAAGTGCCCCTCCTTAATATCCATCACCCATTTACCCCACCCCCCACCCACATCCCACATGCACCTCTCTCCTTCAACCCTCAGTTTTCTATAGTTAAGGGTCTCTTATGGATTGCTTCCCTCTCTTTTTTTCCCCCTTCCTTCCCATATGTTCATCTGTTTAGTTTCTTAAATTCCACATATAAATGGAACCATATGTTCTTTATCTTTCTCTGACTACTTTGCTTAGCATAATACACTCTAGCTTCATCCGCATCATTGCAAAGGACAAGATTTCATTCCTTTTTTTTTTAATTTTTGTTTTTACATTTATTTATTTTTGAGAAACAGTGAGACAAAGCATGAGCGGGGGAGGGGCAGAGAGAGAAGGAGACACAGAATCCAAAGCAGGCTCCAGGCTCTGAGTAAGTGGTCAGCACAGAGCCTGATGTGGGGCTGGAACCCACGAACTGTGAGATCATGACCTGAGCTGAAGTTGGGCCCTCAACCGACTGAGCCACCCAGGCGCCCCTTCTTTTTTTTTTTTTAATTTTATATATTTTGAGAAAGAAAGAGATCACTCATGCGTGTGAGCAGGGGAGGAGGAGGAAGAGAAGGAGGAGGGAGGAAGGGAGAAAGAGAGAGAGATAGAGAGAGAGAGAGAGAGAGAGAGAGAGAATCTCAAGCAGGCTCTGCACTGTCAACACAGAGTCCAATGTGGTGCTGAATCTTGCGATCTGTGAGATCATGACCTGAGCCAAAATCAAGAGTAGGATGCTTAACTGAGCCACCTAGGCACCCCAAGATTTCATTTTTTTTGATGGCCGAGTAATATTTCATTGTATATATACACCATTGTATGTATACACCACATCCTCTTTATCGATTCATCAGTCGATAGACTTTTGAGCTTTTTCCATAGTTTAGCTATTGGTGATAATGCTGCTATAAACATCGGGGTGCATATACCCCTTTGAATCAATATTTTTGTGTATTTTGGGTAAATAGCTAGTAGTGCAATTGCTGGGTCATAGGGTAGTTCTATTTTTTATTTTTTTAAGGAACCTCCATACTGTTTTCCAGAGTAGCTGCACCAGTTTGCATTCCCCCCCAACAGTGTAAGAAGGTTCCCCTTTCTCTAAATCCTCACCAACATCTGTTGTTTCCTGTTTCTATTTAGCCATTCTGACAGGTGTGAGGTGGTATCTCATTTGGTTTTGATTTGTATCTCCCTGATGATGAGTTATGTTGAGCATCTTTTCATGTGTCTATTAGCCACCTGTATGTCTTCTTTGGAAAAATGAACAAAACTAAAAGGCAGCCTGTGGAATGGGAGAAGATATTTGCAAATGATGTATCTGATAAAGGATTAGTATCCAAAATCTATAAAGAATTTATCAAACTCAACACCCCAAAAATAAATAATCCAGTTAAGAAATGGAGAAGACATGAACATTTTTCCAAAGAAGACATACAGATGGCTTCATTTTTTTTTCAATTTAAATGTTGATCTATCTAGAATTATGTAAAGAGAAAGATAGACATTGAGCTTAATATTTTTCCAGTTGCTTGTTCCAACACAACTTGGTCAAATAGTCCATCTTCCTCCAACATGATTTAAAAAAATAAAAACTCCTGTTTTCTAGTTAATTACATACATGTGTTGAGAAATTGGTTGTAAAAATTGTTTTTTTAATCAGTCTTTTATTTTTTATTTTTTATTTATGTTAATTCCAGTATAGTTAGCATACAGTGTTCTGTTAGTTTCAGGTGTACGGTATAGTGATTCACCAATTGTATACATTACTCAGTGGTCTTCAAGATAAGTGTACTCTTAAACCCCCTTCACCTATTTCCCCCATCCCCCCCACTTACTTCCCCTCTGATAACCATGTTTATTCTCTGTAGTTAAGAATCTGTTTTTTGATTTGTCTCTTTATTTTTCCTTTGTTTGGTTTCTTAAATTCCACATATAAGTAAAATCATCTGGTATTTGTCTTTTTCTGACTAACTTACTTAACTTAACATTATACTCTGTAGCTCTGTCCATGTCGTTGCAAATGGTAAGATTTCATTCTTTTTTGTGGCTGAATAATATTCCAATGTATATATATATGCCATTATATGTATGTATGTATGTGTGTGTGTGTGTATACACACACACACACACACATCTTCTTTATCCATTCATCAATTGATGGACATTTAGGTTGCTTCCATAATTTGACTATTGTAAATAATGCTGCAATAAAATAGGGGTACATATTATCCTTTCAAATTAGTGTTTTCATATTCTTTGGGTAAGTACCCAGTAGTGTGATTACTAGATCATATGGTAGTTCTGTTTTTATTTTTTTGAGGAACCTCCATACCGTTTTTCACAGTGGCTGCACCAGTTTGCATTCCCGCCAACAGTACATGAGGGTTCCAGTTTGCCCACATCCTCGCCAACACTTGTTGTTTCTTGTGTTTTTGATTTCAGCCATTCTGACGGGTATGAGGTGATATCTCATTGTAGTTTGGATTTGCATTTCCCTGATGATGAGTGACGTTGAACATCTTTTCATGTGTCTATTGGCCGTGTGTATGCCCTCTTTGGAGAAGTGTCTGTTCATGTCTTCTGCCCATTTTTAAATTGGATTACTTGCATTTTTTTTGTGTGTGTTGAGTGTGTAAGTTCTTTATATATTTTGGATACTAACCCTTTATTGGATATGTCATTTGCAAATCAGTCTTTTTTTATTTGCCAGTGTTTTAAATGGGTGACCCTGCTCTGGGTTAGAGTAAATTAACTAAAATTGCAGATACATCTTTTCTTTCTGGGCAGGTTATTGACTGATTTCTTCTTTTGCCATTCAGAGAAGAGTATGCTATTAAAAAGATATCCTTGGGTTAGCTCCCCACCTCTGCCAGTGACCTGGTTTCTTACCTTGGATAAGTCATTTCTTCCCTGGCACATGAAGTATATGTCATGAGTTTACAGTCCACATTAAGGTCTGCTCAGGAAGGCCCCACCCCTTGGGTGAATGGCAGCATCAAGTGAAGCCTTTAGTGTCAGTGCCTCTGGGGCTCAGGCTTTCTCTCATGTGGCCCGCAGCTCAGATGAAGTGATTCTGAAGCCCACTGGAAGTCAGCTGACTGTGGAATTCTTGGAGGAGAATAGCTTCAGTGTGCCCATCCTAGTCTTGAAGAAGGATGGATTGGGGATGACGCTGCCTTCACCATCATTCACTGTGAGGGACGTGGAACACTACGTTGGTAAGAAAGATGAACTATCCTAACTGTGACATCATTCACTCCCATCAAGACCAGTGACCCTTTGCGTCCAGTCTACCTTTGCATTTCTTTTCTAGCCATCTTGGGAATATGAGGTAAAGTGCTTTGCCTGGAGTCAGTCTTTGGCAAAACTAGAACCAAAATCCTGGTTTTCTTTTCCTCCTTAATAGGCCCCGAGCCCCCAGGCTGAGCCCCACTTTTTTTTTTTACCAGGGAAATTCCAGGGATCATGGGAGTCTCCCTTCTTTTTTTTTTTTTTTAATTTTTTTAACCTTTTTATTTATTTTTGAGACAGAGAGAGACAGAGCATGAATGGGGAGGGGCAGAGAGAGAGGGAGACACAGAATCGGAAGCAGGCTCCAGGCTCCGAGCCATCAGCCCAGAGCCCGACGCGGGGCTCGAACTCACTGACCGCGAGATCGTGACCTGAGCTGAAGTCGGACGCTTAACCGACTGAGCCACCCAGGCGCCCCAGGAGTCTCCCTTCTTTTGAGATAAGAAAGCCTCTGATTTTTGCCCTCATGTGCCAGTTGTCTTCTGGGCATTAAATTTCGGGGATAGGAAGAGAAGTGAGGGAATAGGCCCAGGCATGTGGATTGTATCATGAGTGAGACTGTATGTCAGGCAGTTGTGTTACTCTAATAGGCCTGGACCCAGCACATTGGTGTAAGGAGAGCGTGAGGGATTCCTAAATACATACATACATACAAATACGGTGTGTGCGGTGAGAAGTTTTGAGTGTCAGTCCATTCTAGGTACAGGTGAAGGGGGGAGGGAGGCTTCCCTGGTCCCTGAGACCACTTGGTGCAGAATCTATCTTTTTATTCTAGGTTCTGACAAAGAGATTGATGTGATTGATGTGACCCGCCAGGCTGACTGCAAGATGAAGCTTGGTGATTTTGTGAAATACTATTATAGTGGGAAGAGGGAGAAAGTCCTCAATGTCATTAGTTTGGAATTCTCTGATACCAGGTAGGAGGAGCAGGGGTAAGTAAAAAACCTAACAAAGTCCCTGGAACTTGTGATATACTGAGTATAAGTGTTCCTTTTTCCCTTCCTCTTGGTAGTTTCTTCCTTTGGGATGATGAGCTGGTTTATGCTTTCTAGGGTAGCTGTTCCCATTATAACAACCAAATTGTATTTCTCTTCTACAGTTTCTAACATTGGATAGATTATACAGTAGCTATTTTAATTAATTATTGTCTCCAAGACCCAGGACAGTTTTCTTAGACTTTTTTTTTTTTTTTTTGGTATTTAGATTGTGGTGTGGTCACTATTTAATTCCCAGTATAGGTCCTCTGTCCCTGGAAATAGATTTACTGAATTACCCCCAAGTAGTTTCTCTAAGGGTAAGGTTACTTAGATATAAAAGAAAAAAGAGCTTTTTATAACCTTTAAATGATTCTATCTGGACTCATGCACTCAGTAGATACATGTAGTCTTCTCTGTGCTCAGAAATGTGGGAAATTTCCCAAATTGTAACATATCTTTTTGCACTTAGAAAACTTATTGTCTGATTATGTACTTTTTTAACTTTTAATTTTGACATAATTATAAATTTACAGGAAGTTGCAAAAATCTGTACAGAGTGTCCTGTGTATTCTTCAACCAGTTTCCATCAATGGCAACATTTTAAATAACTATACAATATTAAAATCTTTGCTGTTGGTGTTAACATCAGAGTTAACAACCTGAGGGTTTTTTTTTTTAAAGCTGTGTTTGTTTGTATCTCACTTCATCTTGAAAGGCTATTTGAGGTAGCTTACAGAGATACAGAGAGGAAAGAATAGACAAAAATGGCACAAAAGGAAAATAAAAGTGGAGAAATAGGATGCATCTGGTGGGTAATCTGTACACAAAATGCGTGTATGAGTGTCTGGATAGTTGTTAGAGAAGGACTGTAGCGTTTTCAGTCAATTTCCTGAAAGTAAGGACAAGGAAGGAGTGCAATATCATAAGGTTTGTGGTTTTAGGTAAGATAAAAACAACCAGATGTTGGGGAGAAACACTACCTGAAACTGAGCCCTTGAAAGGTTTCTCTAATGGTTCCTCATAAAGAAGACATTAAGACATGGGGACAGTACAATAACTGTTATTGACTCCGTGCCAAGTGAGTGGACCTGGGTGAAGGGAGTTATGAGCATTTTGTGGAGGAAATGACCTCCTTTGACTGGGGAATGCTGTGGAGCTGGGACTTGGGACTTCTAGAGCTGAGTGGAATGAGGATGCTGACCAGACTTACAGAAATAAGTATCCTATGTGCCCTTTGGGATCCTGTGGAAAGGACTTCTTTGTCTTATTTGACTCTCACTGGGATGGGGAGCATTTTATTCAGGCTTTAATCTTTAATTCCCAATCAGCTGACGTCTGTTCTCCACCCCTTCCTTGCTAGGCTTTCTAACCTTGTGGAGACTCCCAAGATTGTTCGGAAGCTCTCGTGGGTGGAGAACTTGTGGCCAGAGGAGTGTATATTTGAGAGGCCCAATGTGCAAAAGTACTGCCTCATGAGTGTGCGGGATAGCTATACAGACTTTCACATTGACTTTGGTGGCACCTCAGTCTGGTACCATGTGCTCAAGGTAGGAATGAATGTGGCTTCTAGAGGCAGCCTGGCCTTGGGCCGCCCTCTTTGTTTCACGTGGCAGCACAGAAGAGGCTGCTGAGGTCTACCTGCCTCCCAGATTCTGTTTGGGTGACATTTCCATATAACTACTCTATCAGGGTTGGGCACTAAGTGGATATGCCGTATAAACTGTCTCTACAGTTTTGATACTTAACATTTTTTTGAATAACAGCAGATGCCTAAGGTTTTCTGGCTGTTAATTGAACCAATCTATACTCCTATGACTATGTATGGAAATGTTCATATTTGCTGCAGATTCTTGGTAACATGAGAAACTTCCCATCCCACGTCCTTATTGAGGTATAATTTATACACCATAAAATTAATCTGTTCTAAATGTATAGTTTGATGAGTTTTGACATTGTATGTAGTTGCATAACTGCCACCACCAAGATAGAGCATATATATAACAAGTTTTTTTTTTTAATGTTTATTTATTTATTTTGAGAGAGAGACCATGTGCAACAAGTAGGGGAGGGTCAGAGAGATAGAGAGAGAGAGAATCCCAAGCAGGCTTTGCACTGTCAGCACAGAGCCCGATGTGGGGCTTGATCTCACGAACCATGAGATCATGACCTGAGCTGAAACTAAGAGTTGGACACTTAACCAATTGAGCCACCCAGGTGCCCATGACAGGTGTTATTTTTTTTTTAATGTTAGCCTTCCTATGGGTAGTTTCCCTTTTAGTGATTGTTTCAATTTTGTAATTAGCATATTGATTATCAGTGACTATGAAGGATTTTTAAAGTCTGGAAAACAATTTTTTTTTAATCTTTATTTATTTTTGGGAGAGAGAGAGACAGAGACAGAGACAGACAAGAGAGCAAGTGGGAGACGAACAGAGAGAGAGGGAGACACAGTATCCGAAGTAGGCTCCAGGCTGTCAGCACGGAGCCCGACCCAGGGCTTGAACTCATGAACCATGAGTTCATGACCTGAGCTGAAGTCAGATGCTTAACTGACTGAGCCACCCAGGCGCCCCTGGAAAACAAATTTCTTAAGTAATTTTGATTCTTTTCCACCATCATACTATTTTTCTTATCAGAAATGCCAAGGAAAGAGCAGAAGACTTGGATATGGCTCTTGTCCAAATGATCACAAATCCTAAACTAGTTGTTTCCACTGGTTTATCATGAAATTGGAGCATGTAAATCACTGTTATGCAAATGTTAGATTTAACTTTTTCATTTTAAAATAATTCCTTTTTTATAGAAAAATTGCAAAAATGGTAGGAAGAATGCCTGTGTGCCCTTCACTTAGATTCCCCAAATGTTACATTTTATTATATTCTTTCTATAAAGCAAACATGATAAAATAGTTATATATATATTTTTTTTTTCTGAAATATTTGAGAGTAGTTGCAGACATGTGTCCCTTTATCTTATAATTCAGTGCATATTTCTTGAAAATAAGGGCATTCTCGTATATAACTGCAGTATAGTTATCAAAATCAGAAAATCAATATTGATAGGATACTGTTATCTAATCTACAGATCTGAATGAAATTTCTCCAATTGTGCAATAGATAATTTCTAGTGTTATTGCTTTTCTACATTGAAATTTATTATCAGGAAATATTGGTTAAACTAATCAGCTGTAGGTTGAGGATATTTTTGTGCTGGTGGGCTTTTATTTCTTTTCAACCAAATAATCTGGTGATTGTCTAGGCAAAACATAATTAGGAAATAAAATGTTTTTCCAACAGATAATCGCCTAACATATAATCTTTTAGAAGTCCTTGGGCAATTACTGAACTTTTAAACTTTTATTAGCTTTGATTGCAGGTGTGAGAAGGAACACTCTCTGTAAACGGCATTTAAAGGCAAATTCAATTTTCTCATCAGTAATGTGGCCTTAAATTCTCCTATGGCTAGTAGTATTGATCTACTCATCTATAGAGGTCATTTTTCATTTGACTTTGTATCTAAAGTAGAAGCTTTTGGTATATATTTGTCCTAAGTTGAACAATTTTGTTTGGAATGCCCTTTCCAAATCATTTTTTGTCAATCTTACAGAGGCTCAAAAGCACAAAGTGCAAAAGGAGCTTTTGAAGTTTTCCAAATCCACATAAAAATGATTACTGGATGGGTTTGGGGGAGAATCTGTCATATTATGTGGTCTTGGAGCATGAGAGAGAAAATATCCTTTTGGAGACCCTCTGGAGCATTTTTATGGAAATTGTTGATATTTTTGGCACCTAAACCTGTTTTGTTTCAGGGTGAGAAGATCTTCTACCTGATCCGCCCAACAAATGCCAATCTGACTCTCTTTGAGTGCTGGAGCAGCTCCTCTAACCAGAATGAGATGTTTTTTGGGGACCAGGTGGACAAGTGCTATAAATGTTCCGTGAAGCAAGGACAGACACTTTTCATTCCTACAGGTCTTCCCTGGGCCCCCTCTGGGAGGGTTTCAGGAGGGCTGGAAGAGGAAGGGAGGTTGTGGTACCAGGACCCTTCCTATAATATATTGATCCGATTATGTGGGAAAAACCCTCTCATATCAGCTGATGACTCAGAATTGGACCTTAAGAAAATGCATGTGATGGCTAGTAGGCAGCATAGTTCCTTGGGGAGATTGCAGGTGGGAAGGTACAGGAAGAGGTTGATGGACCTCTTGCACTGGGCTATGCCAACTTGGTGGACAGGTAGAGAATAGGTCTCTCAGCCCCATGGCTCTAGGAATAGTGACTGGGAGGCTGGTATTGCAGTCTATAAATCAGAATTACCTGGGGTGGGGGTGGGGCTTCCCCCCCCCCCCCGCCCCTAAACAATACATGCCTAGGCTTTACCCCTAGCATTATGGAATTTTAGGTCTGGGGTGGGATCTGAGTGTATGTTTTGAAAAAGTGCCCCCAGTTGTCTCAATTTGGGGAAGTTGACATCTTTACCATGTTGAGTCTTTGATGAACCCAGTATGTCTTTCCATTTATTTAGATCCTCCTTGATTTCTTTTCTTTTAGTTTTTCAATGTTTATTTCTTTTTGAGAGAGACAGAATGCAAGCAGGGGAGGGGCAGAAAGAGAGGGAGACACAGAATCCAAAGTAGGCTCCGGGCTCTGAGCTGTCAGCACAGAGCCTGACACAGGGCTCAAACTCACGAACTGTGAGATTAAGACCTGAGCCAAAGTCAGACGCATAACCGACTGAGCCACTTCAGGTGCTCCTTCCTTGATTTCTTAAACTTCGTTCTTTGATTTCAGAATTAATGTTAAGTTTTCTCAAACCTTTGGTAGAATTCTCTAGTGCAGTCACATGGACCTGGAGATTTCTTTTGTGGGGAAGTTTTTAATTAACATTCAATTTCCTTAAACTTTAGTAGGTTATTCAAATTATCTGTTTCATATTGGGTGAGCTATGGTAGTTTGTGCTTTTCAAGGAATTGGTCCATTTTATCTAAGTTGTCAAATTTATGTATGCAGAGTTGTTGATTGTATTTTCTTATTATCCTTTTGATGTCTTCCAAGTCTCTAGTTATATCCTCTGTTTCTTTTTTTTAATTTTTTATGTTTATTCATTTTGAGAGAGAGAGCAGGGAGAGGGAAGAGAGAGAGAGAGAGAGAGAGAGAATGAATATCCCAAGCAGGCTCTGAGCTGCCAGCACAGAGTCCACCTTGGGGCTTGATCCCACTACTGTGAAATCATGACCTGAGCTGAAACCAAGAGTAAGATGCTCAACTGACTGAGCCACCCAGGCACCCTGATATCCTTGGTTTCATTCCTGGTATTAGTTTTTTGGGCCTTTTCTTATTCTGTGTCAATCTGATGGAGGTTTGTCAATTTTTCAAACTTTTTAAAGAAACACTTTCTGTCTCAATTGATTTTTTTTCTGTTTATGTTTTCAGCTTCATTGATTTCTGCTTTTATCTTTGTTTTTCCTTCCTTCTGCTTGCTGTGGGTTTATTTTGCTCCTTCCAGTCTTGAGACAAGAGCTTAGATTATTGATTTCAGACTTTACCTCTTTTGTAATGTAAGCATTTGGTGCTGTAAGTTTCCCCTTCAGCACTGATTTAGCTGTGTCATATATTTTGATATGTTCAGTTTTCATTTTCATTTAGTTAAGTGTACTTTTCAAAAAAATTGGTATATAACACACACCATAAAACTTACCATGTTAAAGAGTGCAGTTAAGTTTAAAAAATATATCCACAATGTCGTGCAGCCATTACCACTATGTAATACCAGAAAATTTTCATCACTTCAAAAAGAAATCCTGTACTCATTAACAGTTACTCCCCATTCCTTCCACCCCTCCTCTCACCCCTGTCAACCCACTTTTGTCCGTTCTTTGTATATGGATTTGCCTCTTCTATTTCATACAAATGGAACTGTTCAATATGTGGTCCTTTGTGTCTGGCTTTTTCACTCTGCAAAATATTTTCAGGGTTCATCCAAGTTATAGCATTTGTCAGTACTTAGTCTTTAAATGGCTGAACAATATTCTACTGCATGGATATACCACATATTGTTTATCCTTTCATCATCTTATAGGCGTTTGTGTTGTTTTAAGTTTTTTTTTTTAATTTATGTTTATTTTTTGAGAGAGAGCAAGAGAGAGTGCAAGCTGGGGAGAGTCAGAGAGAGAGGGAAAGATAAATCCCAAGCACGCTCCATGCTTTCAGCACAGGACCCGATGTGGGGCTCACTCCCACAAACTATAAGATAATGACCTGAGCCGAAACCAAGAGTTGGACGCTTAACTGACTGAGCTACCCAGGCGCCCCCACTTTTTGACTATAATGAATAATGCTGCTATGAATGATCATGTGCAAAGTTTTGTGTTAATGTATATTTTCAGTTCTCTTGGGTGCATACCTAAGAAAGGAATTGCTGAGTCATATGTTAGCTCTGTTTTAACTTCTTGAGGAATTACCAAACTGTTCTCTAAAGTACCCAACACCATTTTACATTCCCACTAGCAATTTATAAGGGTCTCAATTTTTCTACATCCTCCTCAACACTTGTTCTTGTCTGTCTTTGCGATTATAGCCATCCTAGGGAATGTGAAGTGGTATCTCATTGAGATTTTATTTTATTTTTTATTTTTTTAATGTTTATTTTTGAGAAAGTGAGACAGAGCGTGAGCAGGGGAGGGGCAGAGAGACAGGGAGACACAGAATCTGAAGCAGGCTCCAGACTCAGCTGTCAGCACAGACCCCGATGCAGAGCTTGAACCCACAAACTGTAAGATCATGACCTGAGCCAAAGTCGGATGCTTAACCGACAGAGCCACCCAGGCACCCCCTCACTGAGATTTTAATTTGTATTTCCCTAATGATTGTTGATGTCAAACATTTTTTCATGTGTTATTAGACATTTGTGTATCTTTTTATGGAGTAGAATCTATTCAGAACTTTTGCCCAATTTTTGATTAGGTAATTTGTCTTTTTATTGTTGTGTTGTAAGAGTTTTTTTTAATATATATTTTGGATATTGTACCTTATCTGATATGTAATTTAAAAATATTTTCTCGGGGCGCCTGGGTGGCGCAGTCGGTTAAGCGTCCGACTTCAGCCAGGTCACGATCTCGCGGTCCGTGAGTTCGAGCCCCGCGTCGGGCTCTGGGCTGACGGCTCAGAGCCTGGAGCCTGTTTCCGATTCTGTGTCTCCCTCTCTCTCTGCCTCTCCCCCGTTCATGCTCTGTCTCTCTCTGTCCCAAAAAAACAAATAAACGTTGAAAAAAAAATTTTTTTAAAAAATAAAAATATTTTCTCTCTGGGGGTTGTCTTTTCAGTTTCATTATAGTGTCCTAGAAAGAACAAAAGTCCAGTTTATCTACTTTTTTCTTTATTTGTGTTTTCGGTGTCGTATCTAAGATACCATTGCCTAATTCATAGTTTAAGGTCATGAAGATTTACACCTGTGTTCTAAGAGCTTTATAGTTTTAGTTATTACATTTAGGTCTTTTATCCATTTCAAGTCAACTTCTGTATATGATGTGAGGTAAGGGTCCAATATCATTCTTTTTCATGTGGCTGTTCAGTTGTCCCAGAACCATTTGAAAAGACCATTCTTTCCCTAATGAATTGTCTTGACACCTTTGTCGAAAATCAATTAACCACAGATGTATTTGTTTATTTTTGCACTTTTAATTCTATTCCATTGGTCTATAGGTCTGTCCTTATAACAGTATCACACTATTTCAATTACCATATATTTCTAGTAAGTTTTAAAATCAGAAAGTGTCAGTCTTCCAACTTTGTTTTTCTTTTTCAAGATTATTATGGCTATTCAGGGCCCTTGTATTTCCATATGAATTTTTAGCCTGTGGTTTGTATAGGTTTTTAGTAGTTGCTCTTGTTTAATTTATATGTATAATAGATATATACATCATATCACAGTCTGGTATTGACATTTTAATTAACATTTTACCAGTTTGAGGGGAAGGTTGAAACCTTACCTCTATTCACATCCCTTTACCCTTCCCATTTATAATGTATTTGTCTTAAATATTTCTTCATACGTTGAGAACCATATCATACAGTGTTTCAATTTTTGTTTCACTGTCAAACATAACTTCTAACACCCAAGAGAAGGAAAGTCTATTGTATTTACCTGTATTTTTTTTTAATGTTTATTTATTTTTAAGAGACAGAGAAAGAGAGAGCAAGCAGGGGAGGGGCAGAGAAAGAGGGAGACACAGAATTTGAAGCAGGCTCCAGGCTCTGAGCTGTCAGCACAGAGAACTCAATGCAGGGCTCAAACCCACGAACCACAAGATCGTGACCTGAGCCGAAGTCGGACGCTTAACTGACTGAACCACCCAGGCACACCTGTTTGCCTGTATTTTTACTCTTTGGTTGTTCTTTCTTCCTTCCTGGTGTTTCAAGATTCTTCTTTTATCATTTCTTCTCTGTTTAGAGTTTTAGGGTAGGCCTGCTGTCAGTAGATTTTCTTAGTTCTCCTTCATCTGTAAATGTCTTGATTTCCCTTTTATTCCTAATGGATATTTTTGCTGGATTGATAGTTCTTTCAGCACTTGGAAGAATGTTGTGCTGCTTCCTTCTTGCCTCCATGGCTTCTGATGAAATTTTGGCTCTCATTCAAATTGTTTTTTCCCTTACATGTGTCATTTCTTGCTACTTGTAATTTCTTTTTTCTTTAGTTTTCAGCAGTTTGACTATAATGTGTCTTGGCATGTATTTCTTTGGGTTTATACTGTTTGTGTTGACTGAGCTTCCTGAATGTGTAGGTCTATGTTTCTGTCATATTAGTGAAGAAATTTTTAGTTGTTATTTCTTTGAATCATTTTTCATCCCCACACTCTCACTTCTTTTCTTTGGGTCTCTGATTATCTGAATGCTGTATATATTTTGCTGTATTCCACAGATCCCTGAGTTTATTTTTTTCAGTCTATTTCCTCTTTTGGTAATATTGAGTACTTTCTATTTCTCCATTGTTTTTATTCTTCTGTTGAGTCCATCTGTTTTCATTATTTCAGATATAGTATTTTTCGGTTCTAAAATTTACATTTGTTTCTTATATCTTCTCTTTCTGTTTTTTTTGTTTCAAGCATGTTTATAATTGTTCATTGAAACATTCTTATGATCACTGCTTTAAAATTGTCATACAGTTCTAATATCTTTGTCTAATGTTATGTATTGTATAATTCTGGATTTTTTGTTGCACAGATTTGTCTATTCATATGTCAGTATCATATTGATTTGATTACATTGGTTTTATAGAATGTTTCACATATGGTGAGGCAAAATTACCTCCCCTCATACCCATCTGCTTTTCTCTTTTATAGGTTTCTGAGCCCAGGCACTTATTCATCCATTTATTCATCTTTGAATCCTTTGCCTAATAGGGTCTCACATAATACCTTTTCTATGCTGGGCACTTAATAACTATTTGATGAATTGAATTTGTCTACCAGAGATTTGAGTTGGATTAATTGCTTATTGGTATAAAGTCACACAAACTGGGTGTAATCTAGTACATTACTGGGTGTAATGCTTAGTTCCATAAGCATTGCAGGTCTGCTGAATGCCCCTGCATTGGTCTAGGTGCTAGGGACAAAAGATTGATAGATCATTTCAGTATAATGTTCTAGATTTTTTTAAGTTTATTTATTTTGGGAGAGAGAGAAAGCATGAGCAGGGGAAGGGCAGAGAGAGGGAGAGAGAAAGGATCCCAAGCAGACTCTGCTCTGACAGCATGGAGCCCAACACAGGGCTCAGTCTCATAAACCGTGAGATCATGACCTGAGCCAAAATCAAGAGTTGGATGCTTAACCGACTGAGCCACCCAGGCTCATTTCAGTATAATGTTCTAATAGCCACAATGGAGGCATTCACCAGAAGTTTTGGGAGCATGGAAAAGAACACTTAGTCTAGCTGGAGGTTTGTGAAAATATTCTCAGAAGAGTAACACCTGGCAGATAAATGTAGGAGTGACCAAGAGGAGAAAGGCAGAAAAGTCCTCTCAGACATAGGGAAAGGCATGAGCAAAGCAAGGCTATGTGAAGTAGTTTATGGATACTGGAGCCTAAAGATCAAAGGCTGGAAACAGGTGAAGCTGAGAAGGTAGGCGGGCTGAACTTACCCAAGAGGTGGCTGGGGGATCACAGTAAGTTTATTTGTTTATGTAGCAAAAGATATAAAGAATAATGTAATAAACATTTATGTGTTTGTAACCCAACTAAAAAAATAAAACATTGCAATTATATTTGAAGCCCCCTGTATACCTCTCCTCACTTCATTCCCATTTTTCCCTCTCTGAGCTAGCCATTGTTCTGAAGTTGGTGATTATTTCTATTCCTTTATTGTATAGGTATAGCTCACCAAACCAATATCTAGTATTGTTTTACATGTTTTTGGATGTTATGTAGATGGAATCATATTAGACAGTTCTTCCCAACTTTTTCCTGTGGACATTATGATTATGAGATTCATGCTGATACATGTAGTTGTTCACTCAACTTTTCAATATTATATTGTATTAGTATATGGCAATTTATCTATTCTCCTGTGGATGTACATTTTATTGAAGAGTTTTGAGCAGGGGATGACATGAACAGATTTGTATTTTAGATACATCACTTAGGGTTGAGATGTGGAGGATAGACTTCAGAGATTGAGATTTGCACAGAGCAGTGGTTTACAAACACTTTGCACTTTTGCACACCTTTATACTCTTTAGTATTACTGAGAACCCCAAAGGGCTTTTATTTATGTGGATTATAGTCATCAATATTTACCATATTATAAATTAAAACAGAGAAAATTTAAAAATATTTGTTTATTAATTCATTGAGAAATAAACTCATTACATGTTAGCATGATTAATAATTTTTATGAAAAATAGCTATTTTCAAACCAAAAATGCAGTGAGAAGAGTGACATCTACCTTTTTAAAAATCTTTTTGATGTTTAGATTAATAGAAAATGACTGATACTTAAATCTGCTTCTCGGTGTTGTGATGTCATGTCATTTACCCTCTGGAAAACTCCACTCTACACCTGTGAGGGAATGAGGGTGAAAAAGACAACATCTTAGTATTATGAGCATAGTTTTGACTTTGCATATGCTCTGAAGGAGTCTCAGGGAGCCTCAGGATTCCCTGGACCATACCATGAGAACCGCTGGTGTAGAGGAGCCAGTTTAGAGGCTGTTGCAAATAGCCTAGGTGACAGGTAATAAGGGATCTGAACCAAGGCTTTGATAGGATGGATGGACCGGGAAAGGAAGATGAATATGAGAGATATTTAAGAGTAGAATTAGAACTTCCCAGAAGTCAGTGTAGGATTAAGGGCAAGGAGAATAATTGAGTTCCATCTAGGTGCACACTGTACACAACCACCTTGTGAAATAGATATTTAGCTAGAAGATGGCAGACTTTGAACCCAGGTTTGTTCGACACAAAAGCTCTTTGTTTTACCTGGAGTAGAGTTAGAAGGGATAGACTTGGCAAGGAGGTAATGCCCTTCTAAGATATGGGAGAGAAGATGGGTGAGGCATCAAAGAGACTTGAGGTTGAGAGGAGGAAAGTCGAAAGAGTTTATTAACACCAAAAGGTGGTCCAGTTTAGGGTTATAATGGTGGCAGAATGGGTGTTGGAAGAGTGGAGGAACTAAAACTTTCTGAGTCACTGCTGGCTGGCTGCTCTAAGGAGTTATGTTTGAGCTGAGTGGGCAGTGATGTCCAGAGGAAGTAAGGTCCTCTGCCAGCTATGATTTTGCCATGTTACACTGCAGGATGGATCCATGCTGTGCTGACTCCCGTGGACTGCCTTGCCTTTGGAGGGAACTTCTTACACAGCCTTAACATCGAAATGCAGCTCAAGTGAGTACTGAAGCTATTGTGATCCTGAGTTGGCCATTCCCACCTGCTAGAGTCCTTGAGTTCTCCCCTATAGTGAGAAGTGCAGCATAGAAGGAGGCGAGATGATGAGAAGGGAATAGATACTGGTTCCTGATAATGATCAGTGTGAGAATGAATACCCCTTCCTTACTTAGTAGTTTTGTGACTTTGGGTAAGTCACATAACATTTGAGCTCAAGTTTCCTAACCCACAAAGTTGGATCTTACAGGGTAGTTGTGAGGATTAGAGATAATGGATACAAAACATTCAGAACAATACCTGATACACAGTAGGTACTCAGTAACAGGATCCTTATTATCATTGCTATTATTGTGCCTGCTTCCTCTAGAGCCTATGAGATTGAGAAGCGGCTGAGCACGGCAGACCTCTTCAAGTTTCCTAACTTTGAGACCATCTGTTGGTACGTGGGAAAGCACATCCTGGACATCTTTCGAGGTATGGATCCCTTTCCCAGCTGTCCCTTTTGCCCTGCTTCCCCAAGTGTAAGTGTGTGTGTGTGTGTGTGTGTGTGTGTGTGTGTGTGTTCATTCCATCACCACAGAGAACTCCCTAGTGCTACTTCTTTATAGTCTCACCCATTCTTTCCCCTTGCACTATCCATACTTTCTGGAAACCGCTGATATGTTTCCCATCTCTATAATTTTGTCAAGAATGCTGTAAACATGGAATCATATAGTGTGTGATCTTTTGAGATTGACTTTTTTTTTATTAAGTATAATGTATGGTAGAGCATGTATTTTAACTTTATTTAGCAAAGGTGGCTGAGAAAGTTGAATTACAGTGAAATTATCCCTATCCCCTGCTAATTAAAGTAAGAAACTCAAACTGGACAGTCTCAGAGTTTCCTGAATGTGCTTCCCATGAGATGAAGACAAGGCCAGTCCTGACCATGCTGGCATCATTGTGTTGGTATCAGACCAGGTGGTAAGCCAAACTGCTGGGTTTCTTCTTTTCTGCTTTGAAATGGAGCAGCAACCTTGCTCAGACCTGAGATTCTTCAAGGTAACTTGGCCATGAGCAATCAGTATTTTAGATTTACAAAGAATCTCAAAGGCCAATGAATACAGTCTTCTACCTACTACTTCAGGCCCTTAATCTGCCACCTAGACAGACTGCACTTAAGTGTTCAATCAGAGGCTCAATGATTAGCCACTTGTTACCTGTTCTGAATAGCTCAGTTCAGTAGAAAATTCTGTATTGACCCTAAAGCTGGCTATTTGTCATAACCTCCTCTTGGAGTGACTCAGGGATAAGGGCATTTATTAATGGCCCTTCATGTCTGTGTAGGTTGCAATCATGGTTCTCCTGAGTGTTTGCATTTTGAAACCCAAGAGGCAGAGCACACTTCCAGTGTGGTAGAAGGAACATAGGCCTCAGATTCAGATAGACATGGCTTCAGTCTTAGCTTTGGCAATTACTAGGTATGTGCCCTTGGTTAAGTCTCTTTGCTTCTCTGAGCCTCAGTTTCCTGGATAGTAAAGTGAAGATAATGATGCTTGGGTAGTAGGTGGGTATAAAGATTAAATGAGATAGTAGATGTTAAACGCCCAGCATGTAGTAGGTACTTATTAAATGAACACTATTGTAAGAACTGAGATCTGGAGTCATGCCTAGAACCCTGAGTATTTTCTCTGATTGCCTGAAAAAAGAAACAGTTCCTTTGCTTCTCCACATGGCTTTATTGACCCTCTGCCTTCCTCCTTCGCCCTTTAGGTTTGCGAGAGAATAGGAGGCACCCAGCATCCTACCTGGTCCATGGTGGCAAAGCTCTGAACTTGGCCTTTAGAGCCTGGACAAAGAAAGAAGTAAATATACTTATTTCTCTACCTCCTTTATAGTTGTGGCCTCCACAGAGACTGGCTTTGGGTAGATGCTTTGGGGTGGTGGATGAGACCAGGGAGGCTTGTGGCCTTCTGGGGTTAGAATGGAGGACTGGGTTAGGACTTTTTGGATTACATTTTTAAACCTTTCTTTCTGATTATAAAAAGTGATACAGGCTTACTCTAGAGAATTAGAAAAAATACAGAAGAGTGTAAGGAAGGAAAAACATCACCTGTAATTTTAGCACTCAGGGGGAATTAACATTAATCTGTGGGTGTATTTTCTTCTGGTCTTTTTTATATGCATTTAAGAAACATGATTGCTATCACTAAACATACAATTTTGTATCTGAATTTGTTAGCTTATGTTAATTTCCTGTGTCCTCAAAGTTCTCCAGGAACATTTAATAGTTACATGATATTCTTTTGCAGGGATATACCATCCTTACCTAACTGCTTGTTTATTGTTGCTTTATTTGGGGGGTAGTTATTGAAAAATCATGCAGTGACTATCTGTTTGCATCAGCCTTTTTCCCTCATCTCTTGATTGTTGCTTCAGGATAGATTCCAAGAAGAGCAATTTTTGGCTCAAAGTATATGAAAAAAACGTAAGGCCCTTACTGCATACTGCCAAAATGGCTTTGTAGAAATACACCAATGTCCATCTATCCAATTGAATACTAAACAGCTATAAAAGAGAATAAGGAAGTTTTCTCTATACTGATCTGGAAAGATCTCCAGAATTTGTCAAGTAAAGATGTAGAATCATGTATATAACGTGCTTCTTTATGTGTTAAAAGTGGGGAGGGGGGACAAGAATTACATTTATATGTGCTTGTATTTGCCTGAAGACACAATCTGGAGGGATGTAGAAGAAAAGTGGTTACCTGTGGGTGCGGGCTAATGGGACTGATGGCATGGACAAATGTATGTTGAGACTTTTCAGTATATCTCTTTATATTATTTGATTTTTGAACTCTGTAAATGGATTACGTACTCAAAATGTTGGCTTAAAAAAACAATTTTAAGAAATACAAAAAAAGAGAAATATCAATATTGTTCTCATGCTTTTGATATTCTTTATAGACTTTTCCCCCTGCATATGGAGATCTTCAGCCATTATAGGCTTAACTTGTACAATGTCTCCATTTCCTGTTGCCAACCTTCCCCTCAGATATCCTTGGACTTCATGTCTTGGGCCTTCTCTTCGTCCCTGGACTCACCTACACCTGGGCCTTAGCCTACTGTTCTGTTTCTCCACATCCCTCAGGTGTGGCTGCCTTGGGTTTCATTTCGGACCTTCCCCTCCCCCCCTCCATGAGGTGAACTTTGGAGTGACTCTTTCCCAGGAATAACAAAAGGGAGGGAGGGCGGGAAGAGTCTTAAGCACTCAGGCCCTGAGCCAGGTTGGCCCCAAATAGCACAGCCAAAGGGAGCTGGAGGAGAGTAGGACACAGATCTGAGGAGCCCATTCTTATGGAATAAGTCTTTTGTGAAGTGAAGATGACTTCCATGGGAGGTACTCACTCCCTGACCTTTCCAGAGCCCTTGGGCTGGGTGGAGGGAGCTATTAAATTTATCCAGCTGGATCACATGGGTTCTCGGACCCCACCCCTGCCCAGCCACCAAAATAAAGATGGATTAAAAGAGTCAAGGAAAAAAGAAGATTCAAACCATGGGAAGTAAGAAGGTAATGCTGAGTTTTTATCAGTCCTCTGGATACAGAAGTGAAGTGAAAACTGGTAGAAGAAATCACAAGGGAGAAACTTGGGAGAGCTGTCTACATAAAGATGTAAATCTTGAGGATTCAAAAAGATTACAAACAAATTAAAAGAGAGACAACCAAGAGGTCTTAGCCTTGGTTGCTGTTGAGCTAGCCATGGGCCTGTAGCTGCTCAGCACTGAGCTCTGTCCTCACAAGTAAAGAGGCCACGTTCTCCCCAGGGATTCTGGACTTTTTGAGGGCTATGGCCCAAGCCCACCATTGAGTTCCTCACACCTCTTGACACTGCCCTTTATCAGATACAGGTTTTTCAAATACTGCCTCACAGTCTCTGGTTTGTCTTAATAGTGGTTTTGGAAGAGAAGATTTTATTTTTCATGAAGTCCAATTTATCAGTTGTTTTTCTTTTATGGTTCATGCTTTTTGTGTCCTCAGAAATCTTCGTTTAACCCAAGGTCACAGAGATTTTCTCCTCTGTTTTCTTCTAAAGGGGTTATAGTTTTAGATTTTACATTTCAGTCTATGATCCAATTTGAGTTTGTGTGCCTGTGTGTGAGTGTGTGGTGCAAGATGTGGATTGAGGTTCTTTTTTTTGCATATGGGTATCCAGTTGGTCCAGTACCATTTGTTAGAGTAACTACCCTTATCCATTGAATTACCTTGGTACCTTTGTCAAAAATCAGTTGTCCGTTTATGTGTGGGTCTATTCCTTATGCCTTTTGTTTGACAGGCTCTGCCAGACCACGAGGATGAGATTCCGGAGACAGTACGGACCGTACAGCTCATTAAAGATCTGGCTAGGGAGATCCGCCTGGTGGAAGTAAGAAGCAGGGGAGCAGGGGAGGCGTTTGGGAAGGGCTCAAGGCTCAAGTGGCAGGTCAGGCTTCTTCAGTTGGCTTGAGAGCTCAGGGGAAGGGTTGGAAAAACCCCACCAAAGATTCTGTTTATTCATTCATTTAAATAATAATTATGTGCCTTGAGTGTCTCTCACATTAGGCTAGGTGCTTAGAATATGTAATTCAGTGTCTTCCCACAAAGAACTTGGAATCCTGTAGAGGACTCTGGGCGAAGTTTACTGCCTGAGCCTCAGTTTCCTTGTTTCTAAAGTGGGGATAATTATACCTACTCAGGAATTTGTTAAAAGGGTTACATAAGGTAATATATGTTGAGCACTAAGTATAGTACTTGGCACATAATAGGTATTCAATAAATTCTGATGGTGGGTCACAGTAGTAGTGGGTGGTGGAGTTCATAGTAGTAGTTGTTGTTACTAATATTTTGACTCAGTCTCTGCATTCTACAAAATGACAGCTCTTCCATGTTAAACATGATTACAAAGCCATGTTTCAACAGGTGCTTATACCACAAGGCAGTAAGGTGTAGATGGTAAGAGACTCAGAGAAACTTGGGTTCTGGTTCCTGCTCTGTCACTTGCAAGCCCTTCAGAGCCTTAGTATCCTTATCTGTAAAGGGAGAATAACACCACCTTTTCAGAGTTTTGTTAGGATTAAGAGCTAATGTATGTAGAGCCCCTCGCACAGTGCCTGGCAGAGTAAGTACTCAATAAATGTGAGCCATTGTTATTAATAGACTTTGCAGCAAAGAGAGAACTCAGTGTGGGCTGGTGAAGTAGCAGAGGCACCAGAGGAGAATTGGACTTAGGGAAGTTTAAACTTTCCTTTAGCTCAGAAGCTGTCAACTTTCCATTTAGCACTCAGGATATAGGCACTCAAATCCATGCTAAAGGGTGGTCAGCGTGAGCTACTGGGAAGTTGGGCTTTCTAGCCTCACTGCTTACAGCATGTTTCACTGCCTACACCATAGCTTACATTGTCCACCTCCTACCCCATTTTCCTGCATTCCCATCTGTCACAGCCCTTCAGACTTTAGTTACAAGGCCTGCCTTTTCTCCAGCTCTTTGCACTTAAACCAATTTTGTATATACAAAATTTTGAGCTTGTTAGAAAAGGACTTAGAGATGGATCATGTCTGGTCCATTGGCTTTCAAATGTTTTAAAGCAGTGGAACCTTTTTTTTTCAAATGAGATCCTACATGGAAGCTGAATCAAAGCATAGCTGCAGTGAATAAGATAAAAACAAGAGGCTTAGAATTACACATGTTCCTCTTGTTTGCCTTCTACCTACTTCCAGTCTTCAGGGCTCCTCCCAAGAAGTTCAAAGGAGCCACAGATCATCTTTTGAAACCACCTTTCCAGTCTGATCCTTTAATTTTACAGCCAAGCAAACAGCCTCAGAGTGTTCAGATCACTTACCTGTGGTCACAGAGCTAGCTAGTAGCAGAATCAGGACTAGAACCTCTCTCCTCTCAAATCCTGCAGTCCTTAGAGTTGGAACCATAGTTTAGTACTCAAGTATTTTCTGTCTCATGCCAGCTGCATTTGGAGTCTTTTCTCTCCAATTTTGACAGTAGTGCTGGGCTTTTTCTCTGCTCGTCTTCTCCTTACTTGTCAATGGCTGGGTAAAGATATGCCACCCCGTAAATTCTTGATGACACATTGTGAAAAAAACTAGGGTGTGCATCTAGATGTGGAGCATCTGTAAGCCACTTCCATGGCACTAGTGCCAGTGCCATGAACAGTCCTCTGCTCTTAGCATAGAGAGAACTCTTGAGTAAGCTCTAACCCCCTCGTGTACTAACACTCTTGTAGGATATCTTCCAACAGAACGTTGGGAAGACGAGCAATATCTTTGGGCTGCAGAGGATCTTCCCAGCTGGCTCCATTCCCTTAACCAGGCCAGTCCATTCCACTTCAGTATCCATGTCCAGGCTGTCACTGCCCTCCAAAAGTGGTTCAAAGAAGAAAGGCCTGAAGCCCAAGGAACTCTTCAAGAAGGCAGAGCGAAAGGGCAAGGAGAGCTCAGCCTTGGGGCCTGCTGGCCAATTGAGCTATAATCTCATGGATACATACAATCATCAGGCACTGAAGACAGGCTCTTCCCAGAAAGCAAAGGTGGGTGCTGGCCCATGGGTTCAGCCCAGCCCTTTTGGGTCCCTTGGAAGAGCAGGGTATCAAAAGGGTTGTCCTCTCTTCCCACCTCCCTTAGGGCCCCTGGTGTTTGGCTACCAGTCCCACTCATATAATAGGCATTTATTGAGACCTTGTCTGTGCTGGGCACTGTGATAGGTGCTGTGAATGTAACCTTCAAGAGGCTGACAGGCTAGTGAGAACGGCAGGCATAAAAACGAATGAGTACAATGAGGTATTGTGGATGCCATAATCAAGGGTGTGTGGGGGACCCTGAGACACAGAGGGGTGGATGATTTTATGTGGGCATAAGCTATGATCAGGAGCTCTTCTCCCAAAAAATGACACTTGAGCTGAATCTTGAAATGCTGGTTGGAAATGACATTTAAGAACATGGTATATGAGTGTCATGTTGGAGTCTTGAACAGGTCCTTAAGAAAAGCCCTTCTCTGGGGCTCTACCTTGCTTCAAGATTGTGGTGCTCTCCATGGGCATGTGAAGATCCTCTCCCCTCTTTTTAGAGAACACGGTTTACAAGATTGATAGGTTTCCCCTGGGGTAGCCATGCATTGTCAACCTCCTGTTCCTGGAATCATTTGGGGTGGGGGTGGGAGACAGTGTAGCAGAAGGCCTTGGTTCAAGTGATTTTAACAGTGAACTCAACCAGTGAAACCGGAAGGAACTGGTCATCGTGATTCACATGGGAGTCCCAGACAGGTGACAACTGAGCCTCCTCCTTCTGCAGTTCAACATCACTGGTACCTGCCTGAATGACTCAGATGATGACTCGCCAGACTTGGACCTTGATGGGAATGAGGGCCCGCTGGCCCTGTTGATGTCTAATGGCAGGTGAGGTGGGAAGAAGGAACACAGAGATACTGGGGCTGTCAGTTGCAACATGTCACTGAGACAAGGCATGGAATTAGGACCTGGGGCTGGAACATGGGTGGGGGGGGCTTACTGTACTTGGGGAAGGACCCAGATATTATGAGATATCATTGCTTAGTTCAGAGAACTATGGTTGTGTTAGGGGAGAGGCCTGGAATCTAATTGGCAGTTTGAGAAAAATCTTGTATACAAGTTCTAAAAATTTCAGCAAGTCAGTGGGTCAGAACCACTGGCAGGAATAAGGAAGTATAGCATACTGGTTAAGAACATTCATTTTTTTATATACCTTTTGCAATTAGATTTTTAGGAATTTTGCAGAAATATTTGCACAGGTACGTAAAGAGAAATGTTCAGTGTTCACTGCATCATTGTTTGTAATAGTAATTAGGAACATGTTCATCAGTAAGCATTGGTTAAATGAATTATGGCACATCTATAGAGTGGAATAGCATGTAGCTATTAAAAAGAATTGAATTAAAAAAGAGTTAAATATCTATTGACATGGGAAAATATCCAAGATATATTCTTAAGCGAAAAAATCAGGTTACAAAATAATATATAGTAATAGTTCCATTTTAATTTTTAAAAATGGTGTGTGTGTACACATGTGTGTGCGTGTGTATATGCTTGTGTAGAAAAGTGGCATACATATTTCTTTATTTTTATTAAGTGTTTGTTTATTTTTGAGAGGAGGACAGAGGATCTGAAGTGGGCTCCGTGCTGACACAAACAAGCCCAATGTGGGGCTTGAACTTACAAACCATGAGATCATTACCTGAGCTGAAGTCGGATACTCAACCGACTGAATCACCCAGTGCCCCTTCCTTCATTTTTAATTTAACTTTTTTTGAAGAGGCTTAAAATTTAATTTATGCAGTTTAAAATTGAAAAAGTACAGAAGAATACTTAGTGAAAAATTTTGTTCCTGCCCCTCCCTGTTCCCCAGTTCCCTTCCCCGTGGACAACCAGTGTCAATGATTTTCTTCTAGAGATAATTGTACACATTCATGCAAATAAGTATATTCATCGTATATTTTATACTTGTCACATCAAACCTGTAATAGTAGTTCTCTCTGGAAAGTAGGAGAAGGGAGCCAGGGGAGTAAATTTTTACTTCAGTAGCATTTGAATTGTGTACAATGAGCATGTATTACTTTTCCTAAAATAATTTTTAACAGAGCATTTTCTAAAAGAATAAAATAAAAGCATTCACAGCAAAAAGCATGGGCTTGGGAATCAGGTCCAAGTTTGAATCCCAGCTCTGACACAAATTCACTATGTGATTTTAACAAGTTAATTAACCCTGCACCTTAGTGTCCTCATTATATCTCTTCTATAGATAAAGCTTCCCCTCAGTTTGTTGGAGGACTAAATGAGATTATGTATGTAAAGTGCCTATCACAGGGCCTGACACATAGTAAATGCTTAATAAATGGTAGCTCTTATAAATAAAATGATGAAGATTAAAGGTGATGGTGGTGGTGATAGTGATGATGGTGTGGGTATAGCCAGAAGCTAAGTAGATCATCAGAAACCCTGAAACACATAGGCAGAGGCAGAGGAAGACCGTAAGAGTGATCGTCTGGACACTCAGAACACCAGACAGGAAGAGTCAAGAGCCAAGTAAAGTATGAACAGTAGAGGAATACAAGCATCAAGGATACCTTCATAGCCTTTTTGTAGGAAAAGGCCTTCAGAACCCACTTAGCTGAGAAATCAGTGAAAAGGGAATGTGAGAGCAGGGCAGATTCTGAAAGCAGCAGAGCTGTTCTTGGGGTTTGAGAATCTAGTTACTAAATAATAATAGACTGTTGAGCATTGTCTTTGTCCATGGTCGATCTCCTGGGTAGTAAAAAATTGAGAATCCTAAGGATCCAACCTATAATGGCTGTTGAGAATACAATGAGACATTTTCCCCTTCCCCACCAGTCTCTTTTTATGTTGCTTCTGTCACCTCCTGCAGCTGCCAGAGACTGCTGTTAAGTCAACCTAAAGAGACAAGGTACAGAAATATTTACAGACAATATGATATTATGGCTGGGCTTTTCTCCAGAATAATCCGAGGTATAGACGAAACAAGACTGGTTATTGATAATTGCTGAAACTTAGCTGAATGAAAGGTACATGAGAGTTTTTTATACTTTTATATTTTTGTATATGTTATACATTTTTTACAATTAAAAGTTAATAAAAGATCCAGGGTATAAATAGCTGCCATTTATTGAGCTTCTGCTTTGCGTCAGATTTTATCTTAGCTGTTTAGTACATTATTTAGTCCTCACAACAACCTTGAAGTGTTGTTATCCCCATTTTATTAATATGGAAACTGAGGCCCAGAGAACTTAATTATAAGATTAACTACCATTGGGCACTTGCCTTGTGTTGGGCTCTTCATTAGCTCATTTAATCCTCCTAAAACCCTGTGGGGTAGGAAACAGGTCAATTTAATGTCAGCCAATTTACTGAAAGAAAGCCAGTTCACCAAATGGCTGCTGAATGTATCAAGTATACTGATTTACCAAAAACTGGTTTCTTTTTAACTATACGGTTTATTTCAACAGTTTTTACTGGTTAATATTGTTTGCCATATGTAACAGGATTATTTAAGCCATTTTTAAATTTTTAATTTTCTCCATTTCCTATATATATATATATATATATACACACACATACATATATATGCATACATCTATATATACACATATATAGGAAGTATATATATATACACATATATACATATATGTATATAGGAAGTATGTGTATATATACATATAAAGTTTGTTTGTTTTGAGAGAGACAGAGCGCAAGTGTAAGCAGGGGAGGGGCAGAGAGAGAGGGAGAGAGAGCATCCCAAGCAGGGTCTGCACCGTCAGCACAGACCCAAGTGTGCGGCTCGAACTCACAAAGCATGAGATCACGACCTGAGTCGAAATCAGGTCCTATGCTCAACTGACTGAGCCACCCAGGTGCCCCTTTATGTATTTTTAATAGCTTTTTTTGAGGTATAATTTATATACCATACCTGCTTTAAGTATACAATTAAATGACTTTTAGTAAATTTAAAGAATGTGCAACTATCACCACAGTCCAATTTTAGAACATTTCTATCACTCCGAAAAGATGCCTCATGCTCACTCATACTTAGTCCTTTGGTTCTCTTCTCCAAGCCCAAGCAACCACTAATCTACTATCTGTCTCTGTAGATGTGTCTTTTCTAGACATTTCATATAAATGGAAAAATATAATATGTGGTCTTCTATGTCTGGCTTCTTTCACTTGTTTTTGACGTTCATCCATGATGTAGTATGTATCATTAATTGGTTCCTTTCTACTGCTGAATAGTATACCATTCTATGGATATACCGTATTTTGTTTATCCATTAACTAGCTGACAGTCATTTGGAGTGATTCCACTTTTTGACTATTATGAATAATGGTGTGATGAGCATTTGTGTACAAGTTTTTGTATGGGCATATGTTTTCATTTCTCAGTAACATTTTGGGTCATATGGTAACGTTATGTTTAACTCTTTAAGAAACTGCCAAAATTTATTCTGAAGTGTGTGTACTACTTTATGTTCCCATCAGAAGTATACTGGCTAACATTGTTATTGTCTGTCTTTTTTATTATAGCCATTCTAATGGATATTAAGTGGTATCTCATTGTGGTTTTGATTTGCATTTTCCCAATAACTACTGATACTAAGCATCTTTTTGTGTGATTATTGGGCATTTGTATATCATCTTTAGAGAAATGTCTATTCAGATATTTTGCTCATTATTAAATTGGCTTGCTTGTCTTATTATTGAGTTCTAAAAGTTATTTAAATATTCTGGATACAAATCCTTTCCCAAATAAATGACTTGTAAATATTTCCTCCCAGTCTATGGCTTATCTTTTCACTTTCTTAATGGTATCTTTTGAAGCACAAATGTGTTGATTTTTACCTAATCCCAGGTCATAAAGATATTTTCCTGTATTTATTTCTAGAAGTTTTATAGTTTTAGCTTTACATTTATCTCCAGGATCCATTTTGAGTTAATTTTTGTATATGATGTGAGGTAAGAATCCACATTCATTTATTTGCATGTGATACCCAGTTATCTTAGCACCATTTGTTGAAAAGACCATCCCTTCTCCCACTGAATTGCCTTGGCACCTTTGGCAGAATGCAGCTGACCATAAATTTAAGGGTTAGTTTTAGACTCACAGCTCTGTTCCACTGTTGTATATGTCTGTCCTTATGCTCATCACACTACCTTGATTATTGTTGTTTTATAGTAAATTTTGAAACCAAGTAGTAAAAGTCCTCCAACTTTGTTCTTTTTCAAAATTCATTTGCCCATGTTAAGTCCTTTGTATGCCTATATACATTTTAGTATCAGCTTATTAATTTATGCAAAAGAAATTAGCTGGATTTTAATAGAGATTGCATTGAATCTGTAGACCAGTTTGGGGGGTGGGGCTTGCCTTCTTAAGAATATTGAATGTGACTTTTTATGCTCTCCTTCTCTTCCTTTTTAGTGCCAAGAGGGTAAAGAGCTTATCTAAGTCTCGGCGAGCCAAGCTCACAAAGAAAGCAGATAAGGCTAGGCTGGTGGTGGAACAGGTGATGGAAGATGAATTTGACTTGGATTCAGATGATGAACTGCAAATTGACGAGAGATTGGGAAAGGAGAAGGCAACCTTGATAATAAGACCAAGTGTGTACCTATTCTTTCTGTTCCTTCCCTGCCCATTTCACATTTGTTTCTGGTACCCTTGATAGACCAGAGGCCTTAGGCCTGACCTTTTTGACATTCTGATTTACAAGCTCTTTAGGCCTCCATGTATTCTCTGCTCTAGAGATTTATATATAAACCAGTCCAAACCTCCCTCAATTAGTTTTCTGTGGTCATTACTTTTAGGAAAATTATAGTCTTACTTTTCCCCCTGGGTGTTTGGCTCAGATGCTTATCTTAGCTTCATGATAAATGCATTTCATTATTTTCTAGAATTTCCTCGAAAGTTGCCCCGTGCAAAGCCTTGCTCTGACCCCAACCGAGTTCGGGAACCAGGAGAAGTTGAGTTTGACATTGAGGTAGGAGCCTGCTCTGTGTCTAGTCTTCTGCCATTCTGGTTACAGAGACAGAAGACAGATTGTCATTCTAGTCGGAGGTAAAAAGATATCCTATGCATTCAATTCCTAAAATATTTATTAAGTGAAAGATTGTGTGCTAAGTACAGCTAAGCATATAACTGGGAGATCATAATTTAGTTGACATATTTTAAAAATCCTTTAATGCAGTGGAGTGCCTAGCTGGCTCACTCAGTTAGGCTTCCAACTCTTGATTTTGGCTCAGGTCATGATCTCACCGTTTGTGAGATAGAGCCCTACGTCAGGCTCTGCACTGACAGCATGGAGCCTGCTTGGGATTTCTCCCTCTCCATCTCTCTCTGCCCCTCCCCCACTCACACTTTCTGTGTTTCCAAACAAACAAACATTAAAAAAATCCTTTAATGCCAGGTAGAAGAAAAGGCACTGCAATGTAGCAGAAAGAGTATCTGATTTGGAATATCTGATTATGACGTTACACAAATTATTTACTGAGCCTTAGCTTCCTTATCTGTAAAATGGGAGTTAACAATACCTACCTCACCAAGATGCTGTGAAGATTAAAATACTTGGTGCTTAGAAGATACTAGTATCCGGAGTGAAAATGTCAACACTGTATTGGGGCCTAACTAAACCAACCCTCAGCAGCTGAGGTGATATCCTCTTTCCCCAACAGGAGGACTATACAACAGATGAGGACATGGTAGAAGGGGTCGAAGGCAAGCTTGGGAATGGGAGTGGTGCTGGTGGAATTCTTGATCTGCTCAAGGCCAGCAGGCAGGTGGGGGGACCTGACTATGCTGCCCTCACGTGAGTACTGTCTTTGATCTCCCCTTTCCAGGTGATCAGACGCCACACCCTCCCACCCCCACCCAAAAGACTAGATCAGCCAATCAGCAGATATTTATCAAGATATTTAAAGGGACAAAGAATTGGCAAAGGCATTCAGGCTGAGAGACTAAAACAGACATGAAATCTGTCCTGGGGAACTTAAGATCTGACAGAAAGTGGATGTATATATAGACTTCAAAAAGGATCAATTTTGGGTTTTTTGGGACTTGGAAGAGGGACTGGAAGGGGCATGGAAGGAAAACTGGGCCTTTTCTGGGCCTTGTTTAAAAAATGAAAGAATTCAGCATGGGCGAACAGTGAGGGAGGTGCACCCCTCTTTTTGCCACCTTCCTGCTGTCTGCGGAAAGACTTGAGGCAAGAAGGACTGGCCTTGATGTGAAGACAGTCTTTGATATACTGTCTTGATCCATTGGCTTGATTTCTGGTTTCTCATCTGGAATTGTTCTCTCCTTCCTCCCACCCTAAGCCCCACTATTGTCCCTTCTCCCTGACTGTTCTGATGACTATTTTCCTCTGACAACTACAGAAACTCCCTCAGCATTTCTCCTGTCCCTTGCAGCGAGGCCCCTGCCTCTCCCAGCACTCAGGAGGCCATCCAAGGCATGCTGTGCATGGCCAACCTGCAGTCCTCATCGTCCTCACCAGCTACCTCCAGCCTGCAGGCCTGGTGGACTGGGGGCCAGGACCGAAGCAGTGGGAGCTCCAGCAGTGGGCTGGGCACAGTGTCTAGCAGTCCTGCTTCCCAGCGCACCCCAGGGAAGCGGCCCATCAAGCGTCCAGCATACTGGAGAACCGAGAGCGAGGAGGAGGAAGAGAATGCCAGTCTGGATGAACAGGACAGCTTGGGAGCATGCTTCAAGGATGCAGAGTATAGTAAGGGTCCAGGCCAGAAGCGCTCCCCCTAGTCCCAGTCTCAAACCCAGTCCCAATCCAGGATAACCTGGGACAGTAGTGAGCAAAGACCTTGCCTTAAGCCTGATGTTTGCCTTCTTTGAGCCATGTTTTCTTAATCTGTAAAATGGAAATACCTACAGGTTGATTCAAGAATTAGAGATGGTGTTTGTCCAGAGCACCTGGCACATTGTCTTGCTCATGGAAGACCCTCAAAAAATGGTAGCCATTATAATTAGCTATCATCCATTTTTAAAATTGTCTAACCTCCTTTGCTGGTAATTCTTTTTTCCCTTCTTGCCTGTTTTACCTCCATCACTTCCACTTCTCTGTTTGGTTCATCCCTTGCAAAGGTATATAATGACCTTTCAGCGGGCTTTTTACATTTAAGAGATGACCTTTTTTTAAGTTAAGATTTATTAAGTACTACAATATATAAAGCACTTTTTTTATATAGTGCAGTTGACTTTAATGTGGGTTTTAATGTTGTTTTTTTTAAATTCTCATTGATCAAAATTCAAACAAGACTGAGAAAGCAAAAGAGCCCTTTGACTAATACTCTTCCTCCTCTGAGGAAGGTTACTTGAAGGTAACCTGTGCTATTAGTTGATGTATACCTTTCATTTTCTTGTACTTACAACCACATGTGGACATAAATAGATAGGGTTTTGTGTAGTATACATGGTTCTACAACTTGCTTGGATATCTTTCGATATCAGTACATGGAGATCTATCTACTTGATCAATAACATTGAGATCTACCTGTTGCATAGTAGCCTATAGCATAGATGTGCCACCATCTGTTTAACCATTGCCTTCTGATTAACATTTAGGTTGTTTCTGATTTTTTAGTTTGACTAACAATGCTGCATTGAAAATGCTTGTAAATAACTCTTGGTGTGCATGTGCCAGCTAACATTTCTATAGGGTAGCTAGACCTGCTGGATTGAAAGGTATGTATAAAATAAATGTTAATAGTGCCAAATTTCCCCTCCAAAAGGGCCAGTATATGAGCAGTGTATGAGACATACATGTTTCCCCACAGCCTTACCAGCTGTGGATATCATCAGTCTTCTTAATTTTTTGCAAATCTGATAGCAAAAGAAATGGTGTTTCAATTTGTTTTATATGCTTATTGGCTCTTTTTAAATTTATTTTCTGTGAATTGATTCATTCTTTCCCCCATTTTTCTATTAGGATGTTGATTTTTTTATTGCTATGTAGGAGTTCTTTATATATTCTAGATTTGTTAGAGTGTTTTTTTAAAATAATTTTTTTTAATGTTTATTTATTTTGGGAGACAGAGTGCAGGGGGTGGGGGGCAGAGAGAGAGGGCGACACAGAATCTGAAGCAAGCTTCAGGCTCTGAGCTGTCAGCACAGAGCCCATTGTGGGGCTCGAACCCATGAAGCGTGGGATCATGACCTGGGCCGAAGTCAGACGCTCAACCAACTGAGCCACGCAGGCACCCCTAGAGTGGTTTTTTTTTAATTTATATTCTGGAAATGTTGCAAAATGTTTTCTTTTAGTCTGTTGCTTGTATTTTATTTATGGTATCTTTTAGCATGTCGAAGATTTCAGTTTTTACATAGTCATCTTTATCGATTTTTTTTTTTGTATTTTATGTCTCGTATAAGAAAACTTTCTTATATTTTTACCTAAAGCGTGTGTAGAAGTCAAAATTGTATCTCTTTCTCTGGAATTAAGTTTTATGAATTGTGGGAGGTAAGAATGTAAATGTAATTTTTTCCCATATGGATAGTTATTTGCTCTGACACCATTTATTGACTGGTTCATCATTATCCCCCTGGTTTGAAGTTCCGCTTTTGTCATAAACTAAATTCCCATGTGTATGTGGATTTGTTTTTCTACTCTATTTCCAGTTCTGACCTTTAATAGCTATATGACGTTGGACAAACTAGTTAACCTCTCTGTGCTTCTCTAATAGTACCTACCTCATAGATTGTTGTGAGGATTAAATGAATTAATCTACATAAAGCACTCAGAACATTGCCCAGCACATATGTGTTAGATATTATTAATATTTTCTGTTCTATAAAATTTGTCCATTCCTTTTGTAATACCACATAGGTTAGTTACAATGGGCCTTGTGTCTGGTAGGACAGATCCCCTCTGCAGAACTTGCTTTAGACCTAAAGAGAGCACAAATGCTCAGCAAGCCCATCATCTCTGAGTGGAGCTGTGATTGGTCTTAGGGGCCTTCCAAGTTCCCCTGGCCACCCACCATACCTTCAGCAGACAGTCGAATCAGCCTACAGCTAAGACATCTGCCCCTGGCCTAACTACTTCCTTTTGTTCCCTGCTTTACCCAGCAACACGAGAAAGGCAGTTTAATAAGGAGATACTGATCTACTTGTTCTTATTTTTCCTGAATTTCCAGGCCATTATTGAGTTTTTTCTATTCCAGATGGATTTTAGAATCGGCTTGTCAAATTACATGGAAAATTATATTAGGATTTTTTAAATTAGGATCTCATGCATTTGTAGATAAATTTATGGAGACTGACATCTCCCATCAGAGAGGCCTTTCTGCTCTAATGGGATGTATGTATTCTTGAAAAACTTCTTGTCCTGAAAATGTGTACACTAAAAATAATACGGCTTACAAGAAAAAGAGGGTTAAGAGCACACCCCTCAAAGTCTCTGTGGCTTTGAAGGCAAAACACCCAAATAATGACAGTCCTAATAATAATCCTTGCCCAGTTAGCAAGGCATTGGCATTTGCACCCAGCATCAGAATCAGTGGTTTCTTTGTAGCCTTGAACCCTGGGCTCAGGCTTTTTCCTTCCAGATGTGGGTTCTTGAGGGCATTTGCTTAAGATAGATACCAGCTTCATCAAATTAAAATCTGATTCAGGGCCTAGTCTTCAGCAGTCTTTTTGTCTTTTTTAAACATAGGGCAAATGTCTTCACAACTTCCTCATCTGCTTTCTTAGTTATCCTCCTCCCACCGGAGCTTCATTTTGTAGGAAACAAAGGCACCACAAAGGCACTAGTGCCTCTAGTGGGAGGCACTATTGCAGGATTTTCAGCTTCTGTCTGTAGGTGTTCATATATTGCTAGGGCTTTCTCTGTAATTGTGAGAAAATTCATCCCTGATTGGTTAAAAATAACATGCCAAAGAAAATTGCTCTGGAACCAGTGTAATTTCTGGATGACTTTGACGTCATTTGGACATGAGCAGTCACAAAACAGGCCATCTCGTCCTTCTGTCTTCAAACATGGTCTATCTCTCTATTCATGTGGGTTTTCTTGTATATCTGTTCAGTTTATTTACTAGGTGTTTTAAAGTTTGGTTCCTATTGAAAGTGGCATCTTTTCATCTATTTCATTTTCCATTTGGCTGTTGCTAGTATGCAGGAAGATAATTGATTTTTCTATTTTGATCCTGTATTGGATTACCTTACTATGCTCTTATTAGTTGTTTCAGTTAATGGTCTTGGGCTCTTGAGGTAGATAATCTGTGTCCCCTATCTTAGTCTGCTAGAGCTGCTATAACAAAATGCCACAGACTATATGGCTTAAACAACAGACATTTATTTTCTCACGGTTCTGGAAGCTGGAAGTCCAAAATCAAAGTACTAGCAGTGTTAGGTTCCCCTGAGGCCTCTCCTTGGCTTGCAGATGATCTCCCTCTTACTGCTTCCTCACCTGATCTTACCTTTGTGAATATAGGCCCCTGATGTCTCTATGTATATCCTAATCTCTTCTTAAAAGGACACAAATTGGATCAGGGCCCACCCTAGTGGCCTCATTTTAACTGAATTATCTCTTTGAAAGCCTTATCTCCAAATATACACATATTCTGAGGTACTAGGGGTTAGGAATTCAACATATGAAATTGGGAGGGCAGGACACAATTTAGCTCATAATATCCCTTTTCTTTCTAGTGTTCCATAGCTCTAGATTTTTCTAGTTTTATCACACTGTTGAATAGTAACAGTGATAGGGGGTGTCCTTGTATTGTTTCTGACTTTAAAGGTAATGCTGCCAATATTTCTCCACTTGATACATAGGGCTCTCTGTAGGTCTCTGATAGGCGGTGTTCATGAAGTTCAGGGGGGAGTATCGATCTCTAGTTTGAGAGGTTTTTGTTTGTTTGTTTTAATCAGAAACAGAATTAGGTTTTGGCAAATGTTTTTTTTGGCATCTTTTGATTATAAGTGCATAGTTTTTCTCTGTTAATTTGTTAATTGTAATATATGTTAATAGAATTACTGATTTTGAGTTGACATTTCCTTCTTGGGATTGGCTGTACTTGATCATGGTGTTTAACAGTAGTTTGTTTATTTAGTTCATTTGACTACTAATCATTTTGTTTGTTTACTATTAATTTCTGGTTTTATTTTAGTCCTTTTTCTTAATGCTCTTTGCACAACACCTCAAGTTGAAAGCTCTGTTCCTTTCTTTTCAGTCTCTTTTCCCTTTTGATAAAGGGTTTTTTTAATTTTATTTTTCAAATCAGCATGAAGTAAAATTGGCTTTGCTGCTATAACATGTTTAGATTCTTGTAACCACCACCACAATGAGCGTACAGAACCTCCTCACACTCCCTTATGTTGTCCCTTGGTAACCGTGCTCTCCCTCTACCCTAACGCCTAGCAACCACCGATTTCATCTCCATCCCTGTGGTTTTGGCCTTTGCTAGAATGTGATGTAAGTGGAGTTACGCAGTATATAATATTTTCAGATTAGCATCTATTATTCAGTATAGATGTTCTTATGTATCAATAGATGTTTCCTTTTTACTGCTCTCGTCCATTGTAAACCACAGTTTCTTTATCCATTCACCCGTTGAAGGACATTTGGGTTGTTTATAGCTTTGGATGAGCTGCTGTGAACATTCATGTGCAGGCTTTTGTGTGAACATGAGTTTCATTTCTCTAGGGTAAATGCCTTAGAATGGGATTCCTGGACTGTATGGGCAGTGGATAAGAAATGGCCAAGGTATTTCCCAGAGTGGTTGTGCCACTTTACATTCCTGCCAATAATGTATGAGAGTTCCAATTGCTCCACATACTTTTCAGCACTTGGTATTGTCATTGTATTTATTTTAGCCATCCTAATAAGTGTATAGTGATATGTCATTTAATGGGTTTTCTAATGTCTAATGATGTATCTATTGACCATTCATGCATCTCTCTTTTGAGATGTCTTTAAATAGACGCTTTGAATTACTTGCCTATATTTTTTTAGAGGTATAATTAACATAGAGTGTTATATTAATTCCAGGTATACAATATAAAGATTCAACAGTTCTGTATGTGACTCACTGCTCATCAAGATAGGTGTTCTCTTAATCCCCTTTATCTATTTCACCCATTCCCCATAACCACCTGCCCTGGCAACCACCAGTTTGTTCTCTATAAAGATTCTAGTTTTTTGTTTGTCTCCTTTTCTGTTTGTTCCTTCATTTTGTTTCTTAAATTCCACATATGAGTGAAATCATGTTGTATTTGTCTTTCTCTGACTTATTTCACTTAGCATTATACTCTGTAGGTCCCTCCACACTGTTGTAAATGGCAGGATCTCATTCTTTTCTATGGCTGAGTAATAGTTCAGTGTGTGTGTGTGTGTGTGTGTGTGTGTGTGTGTGTGTGTGTGTAATACCACATTTTCTTTATTCACTGATCTGTGGATGGGCTTATCTGTGGTTGAGTTGCTTCTATATCATGGCTATTATAAATAATGCTGCAATAAACATAGAGGTGCATATATCTTTTCAAATTAGTGTTTTTATTTTCTTTGCGTAAATACCCAGTAGTGACATTGTGACATTACTGGATCATATGGTAATTCTATTTTTAATTTTTTTGAGGAACCTTCATATTTTCCACAGTGGCCACATCAATATGCATTCCCACCAACAGTACACAAGAGTTCTGTTTTCTCCACATCCTGCCCAACGGTTGTTATTTCTTGTCTTTGATTTTTAGCCATTCTGACAGATATAAAGTGATATCTCATTGTGGTTTTGATTTGCATTTCCATGATGATTATTGATGTTGAGCATTTTTTCCATGTGTTGGCCATCTGTAGGTTGTCTTTGGAAAAACGTCTGTACAGGTTCTCTGCCCATGTTTAAATCAGAGTATTTATTTGCTTTTTTTGGTGTTGAGTTGTTTAAGTTTTTGTATTTTTTGGATATTAATCCCTTATTGAATATATCATTTGCAAATATTTTCTCCTATTCTGTAGGTTGCCTTTTTGTTTTGTGGATGGCTTCCTTTGCTCTGCAAAAGCATTGTGTTTTGGTGTAGTCCAAATACTTTAATTTTGCTTTTGTTTCCCTTGCCCAAGGACACATAGCTAGAAAAATGTTTCTATGTCCATTGTCAAGATTATTGCATATGTTTACTTTCTAGGAGTTTTATGATTTCAGGTCACACATTTAGGTCCTTAATCCATTTTGAGTATATTTTTATGTATGGTCTAAGAAAGTGGTCCAGTTTCATTATTTTGCATGTAGCTGTCCTGTTTTCCTGTCACCATTTAATGAAGAGACTGTCTTTTCTCCATTGTATCTTCTTGCCTCCTTTGTTGTGGATTAATTGACCGTATAGGTATGGGCTTATTTCTGGCCTCTCTATTCTGTTTGATTGATCTATGTGTCTGTTTTTGTGCCGGTACCATACTGTTTTGATTACTACTGCAGCTTTGTAGCATATTTTGAAATTTGGGATTGTGATAACTTCCAGCTTTGTTCTTCTTTCTTAAGATTGCTTTGACTATTCAGGGTCTTTTGTGGGTCGATACAAATTTTAGTGTTATTTGTTCTAGTGCTGTGAAAAAATGTTGGCATTTTGAAAGGGATTGCATTAAATCTGTAGATTGCTTTGGGTGGTATGGACATTTTAACAATATTTGTTCTTCCAATCCATGAGCATAGAATATCTTTCTATTTGTTTGTGTTCTCTTCAGTTTCTCTCATCAGCATTTTATAGTTTTTCAAAGTACAGGTCTTTCACTTTCTTAAATAAGTTCATTCCTAGGTATTTTGTTATTTTTGGTGGAGTTGTAACTGGAATTATTTCCTTAACTTTTCTGCTACTTCATTTTTAGTATATAGAAATGCAACAGGTTTCTATATATAATTTTGTATTCTACAACTTTACTGAATTTATTTATCAGTTCTAGTGAATTTTTGGTGATATCTTTAGGGTTTTATTATGTCATCTGCAAATAGTGAGAGTTTTACTTTTCCTGACCAATTTGGATACCCTTTATTTCTTTTTCTTGTCTGACTGCTGTGGCTAGGACTTCCAGTACTATGTTGAACAAAAGTGGTGAGAGTAGACATCCTTGTCTTGTTCCTGATCTTAGGGGAAAAGCTCTCAGTTTTCTCCATCAAGTAGGATGTTCTCTGTGGGTTTTTCATATATGACCTTTATTATGTTGAAGTATATGTTCCCTCTAAACCTACTTTGTTAAGAATTTATATCATGAATAGATGTTGTACCTGGTCAAGTGCTTTTTCTACATCTATTGAAATGGTTTTTAATCTTCCTCTTATTGATATGATGTATCACATTGATTGATTTGTGAATATTGAACCACCCTTGCATTTTGGGAATAAATCCCACTTGAGCATGGTGAATAATTTTTTAAATGGATTTAGTTTGCTACTAAATCCATTTAGTTGGATTTAGTTTGCTACTATTTTGTTGAGGATTTTTGCGTCTGTGTTCATCAGAGATACTGGCCTGTAGTTTTCTTTTTTTAGTGTGTTTATCTGGTTTTGGTATCAGAGTGATGGTGGCCTTGCAGGATGAATTTGGAAGCTTTCCTTCCTCTTCTGTTTTTTTTTTTTTTTGGAATAATTTGAGAAGAATAGGTGGGTATTAATACTTCTGTAAGTGTTTGGTAAAGTTCACCTGTGAAGCCTAGAATTCACCTGTGAAGGTCTTGGAATTTTTTTTTTTTTTTTTTCAACGTTTATTTATTTTTGGGACAGAGAGAGACAGAGCATGAACGGGGGAGGGGCAGAGAGAGAGGGAGACACAGAATCAGAAACAGGCTCCAGGCTCTGAGCCATCAGCCCAGAGCCCGACGCGGGGCTCGAACTCCCGGACCGCGAGATCGTGACCTGGCTGAAGTCGGACGCTCAACCGACTGCACCACCCAGGCGCCCCGAAGGTCTTGGAGTTTTGTTTGCTGCAAGTTTTTTGATTGTTTTTTCATTGCTGGTAATTGGTCAGTTCATATTTTTGTATTTCTTCATGATTTGGTTGTGTAAGGTTATATGTTTCTAGGAATTTATCCATTTTTTCTCAGTTGTCCAATTTGTTGGCATATAAGTGTTTAGAGTATTCTCTTATAATCTTTTGTATTCCTGTGGTGTGGTTGTTATTTCTCCTCCTTCATTCTGATTTTGAGTTCTCTCTTTTTCTTGATGAGTCTGGCTAAAGGTTTATCCATTTTGTTTATGAAACAAACCAGTTCTTTGTTTCATTGATGTGTTCTATTGTTTGGTCTCCATTTTATTTATTTCTGCTCTACTCATTATTATGTCTTTCCTTCTACTCAGCTTAGCTTTGTTCTTTTTCTGTCTCCTTCAGGTGTAGGGTTAGGATGTATATTTGAGATTTTTCTTGTTTGTTTAAGTAGGCCTGTATTGCTGTAATCTTCCCTTTTAGAACACCTTTTGCTGCATTCCAGTTATTTTGGACAATTGTGTTTTCATTTTCACTTGTTTCCATGTGTTTTTAAAATTTCCTCTTTGATTTCTTGGTTGATCCATTCACTGTTGAGTAGCATGTTATTTAGCCTCCATGTATTTGTGCTTTTTCCAGAGTTAGTCTTGTGGTTGACTTCTAGTTTCATACTGTTGTAGTCAGAAAAGATACATCATACGATTTCAGTCTTTTTAAATTTATTGAGACTTGTTTCATGGCTTTACAGGTGTTCTATTCTGAAGAAGGCTCCATGTGCACTTAAAAAGAATGAGTATTCTCTTTAGTTGAAATATTCTGAATATATCTATTAGGGCCATCTGGTCCAATGTGTCATTCAAAGCCATTGTTTCCTTGTTGATTTTCTTTCTGAATGATCCTTGCATTGATCCTTACTGAAGATCCTTACTTTGTTAATAGTTGCTTTATGTATTTAGGTGATTCCATGTTGGGTGCTTAAATATTTACAATTGTTCTATCCTTTTGTTGGATTGTTCACTTTATCATTAGGTGGTGTCCTTCCTTGTCTCTTGTTGCAGTCTTTGTTTTAAAGTTTATTTTGTTTGATATCAGGGGTGCTTGAGTGGCTCAGTCAGTTAAGTGTCCAACTCTTGATCTCAGCTCAGGTCATGATCTCATAGTTCATGGGATCAAGCCCTGCATCGGGCTCTGCGCTGACATCACAGAGCCTGCTTGAGATCCTCTCTCCCTCTCTCTCTGCCCCTCCCCTGCTCATACTCTTGCACTCTCTCACTCTCAAAATAAATAAGTAAACTTATAAAAATGAAGTCTATTTTGTTTGACATCAGTATTGCTAGCCAGCTTTCTTTTTTGCTTCCATTTGCATGGTAAATGTTTTTCCATCCTTTCACTTTCAGTCTGCATATATCTTAGGTCTGAAGTGAGCCTCTTATAGATGGGTCTTGCTCTTTTATCCATTCAACCACCCTGTGTCTTTTGATTGGATCATTTAGTCCATTTACATTTAAAGTAATTATTGGAAGGTATGTACTTATTGCCATTGTTATTTGTTTTTCAGTTATTTCTGTAGTTCTTTTGCTCTCTTCCCTTGTAGTTTAATTGCATTTTTGCGTGATATGCTTAGATTCCTTTCTCTTTATTTTTTGTGTATGTATTACAAGTTTTTGATTTGTGGTTACCATTAGGTTCATAATAACATCTTATGCCTATAGCAGTCTATATTAAGTTGATGGTCGCTTAAGTTGGTACCCACTTAAAACATTAAATTTTTACCACTCCCCATGTTTTATGTATATAACATCATACTTTACATCCTTTTCTTTTGTGAATCCCTTGACTGATTTTTTTTAAATTTTTTTTTAACGTTTATTTATTTTTGAGACAGAGAGAGACAGAGCATGAATGGGGGAGGGTCAGAGAGAGGGAGACACAGAATCCAAAACAGGCTCCAGGCTCTGAGCTGTCAGCACAGAGCCCGACGCGGGGCTCGAACTCACGGACCGCAAGATCATGACCTGAGCTGAAGTCGGCCGCTTAACCGACTGAGCCACCCAGGCGCCCCTCTTGACTGATTTTATAGATATAATTGATTTTACTGTCTTTGTGCTTTAACCTTCATACTGATTTGATAAGTGATTTATGTACTACTTTTATTATGTGTTTGCATTTACCTGTGAAATTTTTTCCCATTATTTTCTTACTTGTGATTAAGGCCTTCTCTTTCCACTCAAATAATTCCCTTTAACATTTCTTGCAGGGCTGGTTTATTGGTGATGAACTCCTTTAACTTTTTTTTTTGTCTGGGAAATTCTTTATCTGTCTTTCTGTTCTGAATGATGTCCTTGGTGGGTTTGCATATTCTTGGTTGCAGGTTTTTTTCCTTTCAGCACTTTGAATATATGATGCCACTCCCTTCTGGCCTGACAAGTTTCTGCAGAGAAATTAGCTGATAACCTTACGGGGTTTCTCTTGTATGTAACGGTTTCATTTTCTCTTGCTACTTTTAAAATTCTCTCTTTATCACTGCTTTTTGCCATTTTAATTATCATGTGTTTTGCCGTGGTCCTCCTTGGGATAATTTTGTTGGGTACTGTCTGTGCTTCCAGGATCAGGATATCTGTTTCCTACCTCAGATTAGGAAAGTTTTCAGCTATTATGTGTTCAAGCAAATTTTCTGCTCCCTTCTCTCTCTCTTTTCTTCTGATTCTGTGATCCTTATAATGTGAATGTTATTATACTTGATAATGTTATTGAGTTCCTTAACCAATTCTCATTTTTTTTTCTTTTTGCTGCCCAGCTTGGTTGCTTTCCATTACTGTCTTCCAGATTGCTGACCCATTTTTCTTCCTCCTCTAATCTGCTATTGATTCCTTCTAGTATATTTTTATTTCAGTTATTGAGTTATTGGCGTCTGACTGGGTCTTTTTTATATTTTCTGGCTCTTTGTTAAAGGTCTCACTGAGATCCTTCATTTTTTCTCAAGTCCAGTGAGTATTTTTATGACCATTACTTTGAATTCTCTTAACAGGCATATTACTTCATTTAATTTAGCTGTTTTGTTGTGGTTTTGTCCTGTTCTTTGATTTCATACATATTCCTCTGTCTCCTCATTTTGTCTGACTCTGTCTTTGTTTCTATCTATTATGAAATTAGGCTACAATTCCTGATCTTGAAAGTAGTGACCTTATGAAGAAGTGGTCCTGTGGTGCCCTTTAGCACAATGTCCCCTGTTCACCAGAACCAGACAAGTTAGAGGTGTCTCTTTTGTGGGTGGGTGTGCCTCTACTATTGTAACTGAGCCACGTATACCTTCAGTCCACTTGGTTGCAATGACCTACTCTGCCTACTTTGGGCACACAGGGCAGGATTTGGTCTCTGTGCTGTTAAAGGGCCTGTCTGGGTTTGCCATGGGCTTATAAGTTGGGTGGTGTCAGTAGTTACACACTTGCCTGCCCTCAGCTCATCTCCTGGGGCTGTAGTCACATTGACCCACAGGGCAGTCTCTATATTGTACTCCCAGAGGCTTTCATTGATCGGTGGAGCTGACAGTTGGACAAGATGCCTGCCCCCAGTCTAGGACTGATGGGCAGGGCACTATCTCTGTGCTGCCAGTTATAAGGTTCGGGCACTGGGACTGAGGGCATACTGGTGTGTATGGTTATCTTCCCTTCTCTCCCAGACAGTAGTCACTTTGGACTGGTGCTTTTCTCTGCTTGGGTTCCTTGCAGAGCATATTGGGACAGGAGTAGCTTTGGAGGGAGACCTCTCTCTTCAGTGGGGTAGGTTGGATGGACCGATTGGCAGGAGAGCATGGGGGAAGGGCACATGGTGCTAGCAAGATAGGTAGACAGTGTTTACACTGGTTCCCACAAGTGACCTGCTATCCACACTGGGGACAGGGAAAGAGAAATGGTGCCTACCAACAGTTTTGTTCTTGGGGAGGTCTCCTAAAAATTCCTGCTCCTCTAGTGCAAGTTCTGAGATTAGTAAATAAATCTTCTTCAGTATATCCCAGGTGCTTTTCAAACTGCTGCTTCCGTGCTGTATCTTGGCCAAGTTATTTGTTTTACTGGCCCTTGAAGGGCTGGGTCCCAGTTTCCTATTGCCCCCCAATTCTCCAGAATATAGCTCTTCCCAGGATCTAAGCCCACTGGTTTTTAAAGTACCTGGAGGTAAGCCTTGCTGAGTGTAAAAACTCTCAAAGTGAAGCCCCACTTCTTTTTCAAATCCAAATGTTACAGAAACTCGTCTTTCCAGTGTGGGTCCTCTGTGCCTGGGGTGGGGTCTGATCTTCTCACTTCTTTGTGCTTGTAGTGTCCCTTCTGTTTGTGATTAGTCTCATCTCCATCCCTCCTACCCTTTTGATGTGGCCTCCTGATTACAATTAACTGTGTAATGTCTGTTCTACCAGCCTTTGGTCATTTTCAGTGTCAGTTGCACTGATGTGGCTGTTACCTTGGTAAGTCTGTAGGACAAGCAAGATCAGGATCCTCCTACTCCTCCATCTTCCAACATTTGCTCCTTTTTTTAGTTGTGCTTTTTATTTCTTAAGTGTTGAGCTTTGAAATTTCTTTATAGTCTGAGTTCAAGTCTCTTACCAGATATATTTTCTCCTAGTCTATAGCTTGTCTTTCATTCTTAACACTTTCTTTCTTAAAGTAAGCACTTACATTTTCTAGAAAACTCCAGTGTCTCAATTTTATTTATTTATTTTTTAGAGACTACAAGTGAAGGAGAGGGGCAGAGGGAGGGAGGGAGGGAGGGAGGGAGGGAGAGAGAGAGAGAGAGAGAGAGAGAGAGAGAATCTTAGGCAGGCTCCATGCTAAGCATGGAGCCTGACATGGGACTCAATCCCACAACCCTGGGATCATGACCTAAGCTGAAATCAAGAGTCGGACACTCAACCAACTGAACCACCCAGGTGCTCTTCAATTTTATCTTTTAATGATTATGCTTTTGATGTCTCCTTTAGCAATTCTTTATGTAAACTCAGGTCATAACGGTTGTCTCTTTTCATCTAAAAATGTTATGGTTTTACATTTCTATCCATGATCTATTCTGACTGAAGTTTTACATAAGGCATGTTTAGGTTGAGGTTCCCACCCCTTTTTTGGCATATGGATATCCAGTTGTCACAACACCACCATTTGTTTAATAGACTTTTTTCACCATTGACTTGCATTTACACCTTTGTAAAACGTCAAATGGCCAAATTTGTGTGGGTCTGTTTCTGAATTGTTTCATTCTTTTGCACTGATCTATGTATCTGTGCCTTTGCCAGTACTTTATTGTCTTGATTACTATAGCCCTATAGCAATTCTTAAGATCAAGTCCTATGAGTTCAATTTTGCCTTTCCATGTAAATTTTAGAATTAGTTTATCTGAAGCCACAAACATTTCTTCTGGAATTTTGATTGGAATTGTATTTAAATGTATAGACCAGTTTGGTGAAAATTAGCATCTTTATTTTTCATTGAGGTAAAATTCACAAAACATGTAATTTAACCATTTTAAATTGTACAATTCAGTGGCATTTAGTGCATTTACAGTGTTATGAAACCAGTGCCTCTCTCTGTTTCCAAAACATTTTCATCACCTCAGAAAAACTCCCCATATCCATTAAGTGATTGTTACCCTGTTGGTAACACTCATCTCCTGGTAATCACTAATCTGCTTTCTGTCTGATTTCTTTCTTGCCCATTATAGATATTTCATATAAAGTAATAATGTAATATTTGACCTTTTGTGTCTGGCTTATTTTGTTTAGCATAATGTTTTCAAGGTTCATCTAAGTTGTAGAATATATCAGTATTTTGTTCCTTTTTATGGATGAACAGTATTTCATTGTATGGATATGCCACAATTTGTTTATCTGTTCATCTGCTAATGGGCATTTGGGTTATTTCCATCTTTTGGCTATTATGAATAATGCTGCTATAGACATTTGCGTCTATGTTTCTGTGTGGATATGTTATGTTTTCATTTGTCCTGAGCATATACCTAGGAGTAGAATTGCTAGGTCATATGCTAATTCTATGTTTAAGTCTTTGAGAAATCACCTATTTCTACAATGACTGTGAGACCATTGGCATCTTAGATATATTGAATCTTCTAATCTATGTATATGGTATATTCCTCTGTATTTAATCTTTTTAAAATATCTTTCATCGGTGTTTTATAGATTTTACATACAGATCCTGTACATGTTTTGTTAGATTTATCCCAAAGTTCTGTATTTTTGGAGATATTATGAATGGTACCTTTTTTAACTTTTGGTTTCCAATTGTTAAATGCTAGTATGCATAAATATGATTTTGGTGTATTGACCTTGTATCCTGCAATATTGGTATATTAATTTATTCTAGGAGTTTCAAAAATATATTCTTGGGATTTTTTGTATAGATGATTATGTCATGTGCAAATATAGACAGTCTTATTCATTTCGTTCTAATCTGTAAGTCTTTTATTTCTTCTTGCCTTTTTGTTTTGGCTAGAACTTGAAGCACTGTATGGTGAGTGAACAACCTTACCTTGTTTCCAATGTAAGGGGGAAAACACTCAGTCTTTTCACTGTTATAATATTAGCCATAGGTTGTCAGGTTAAGGAAGTTCATTTCTATTCCTGTTTTGCTGAGAGTTTGTTTATGAGTGGGTATTGAATTTTGCCCAGTGTTTTTGTTCTGTCAATGGATATGATCATGTGGTTTTTCTTCTTTTGTCTATTAATATGGTAGGTTACATAGATTTTCAAATATTGAACCAGACTTAAAATTACAGTATAGACCTTACTTGATCATGGTATATTAATCTTTTTATATATTACCCGATTCAATTACTAGAATTTCACTGAGGATTTTTGTGTCTGTGTTTATGATTGATACTGGTCTGTAATTTTTTTTTACTCTCTGACTTCAGTTTTGGTATAAGGGCAATGCTGGCCTCAAACAATGAGCTGGGAAATATTCCCTTCTCTTCTATTTTGTGGAACTGGTTGTGTAGAATTAGTGTTTTTTTTTTCTTTTTTCAAGTGTTTAGTTGAATTTGTAAATGAAACCATCTGTGCCTAGAGACTTCTTTTTCAAGTTTTAACTATGGTTTTATTTTCCTTAGTAGGTATTATTACTAGTAGTAATAGTATTAAAACTACAAACAGAATTGCTTGTAGTATTCTCCTAGTATCCTTTTAATGTCTGTGATGTCTTTAGTATCTCCCTTTTTATTCTTGATATTAGTAATTTGTGTCTTGTCCTTTTTCCTTTGTCATTTTTGCTGGCATTTTATCCGTTAATGGATCTTTTCAAAAGACCTACTTTTGGTTTTATTTAATATTTACTATGATTTTTTTTATTACTCAGGATTTAGTCTATGTTGATAATTTTGCACTGTGAACTTGATAAGAATGTATATTCAACTATTGTTGGGTTGAGTGTTCTAAAAGTTTCAATTAGATCAAGCTGATTGATGATAATGTTCTATATCTTTGCTGATTTTCTGTGTACTTGTATCAATTACTGAGAGAGAAGGGTTGAAGTCTCCCAATTATAATTAAGGATTTGTCTATATCCCTTTTTAGTTCCATAAGTTTCTACTTCATGTACTTGGAAGCTCTGCTGTTAGGTGCATCTACATTTAAGATTGTTATGCCTTCTTATTGAGTTAACTCTTGTCATTATGTTAGTTCCCTTTATGTTCCAGGTAATTTTTCTTGGTCTGAAGTTACTTTGTCTGATAATATAGTTAATCCAGCTTTCTTTAATTAATGGTATGTTATATCATTTTCTTCCTTTCTTCCTTTTTATTTATGTATTCATTCATTTATTCATTGATTCATTTATTTTTACCATGACCCAGAACTCAGCCTGTATCCTTTATCTTTGGTTCCCAAGTGATATTTGATTCACATCCATACAGAATTAAGAGAAAAAAAACTTGAATCTGTTCTCACTGCTATTCACTGAAATAATTTAGAATAAGATGAGGCCTAATTTCTCTAAACTGAACCAAGAGGAAACCTGTATTCACTGTTTGAAAAAAAGAAAGGAAAATAAGCTTCTAAGATTGAACTGACTCATTCATTGGAGGTCAGGAAACTGCTGTACACCTCACTTATCTGCAGAAAAATGCAAATGGATACAACCACATAATCACTTAGTGTAATTTAGAATTCTGACTTCAGTGCTTACAGGAATGTGGCAGGACCATACTGGTGCAGTCTGGTGGCAAGAATATTAATCATGAAATCTTACTGTGGAACATGTAGCCCAGAGAATGTCTCCCACAAATCCATCAGGAGACAGGTATGCTAATATTCCTATAGGGGGCCTTGATGCCATCCCTCGGGGAAAGGAGAAGTCATGGGTGGTAAATGTTAGCACAGTCAGAAATAATGGATTAGATTTACACACAGAAACATACAGATTTCAGATGTAGTACTGAATAAACTAAGATTTTTCAACAAATTAAAAATGCACACAATGGTAGGTATTTTTCAGGGGAAATTTAAGTTACTGTTCTATTCTTTTATTTCTTACCTATATGATTTCATTTAAAGTGAGTTTTTTTGTAACCATTTACTTGAGTTCTATGGTGTTTTAAAAAATCCTTATTGATTATCTATTTTTAGACCATTTATGTTTAATGTAACTAATGATATGTTCAGATGAAGGCTTACCATTTTATTGTGTCATTTATATTTGTTTTCTCTTTTTGTTTTTCTTTCTCATTTCCTCCCCTCATTTGGGTTATTTGAATAATTTTTAATATTTGATTTTAATTTATCAATGAGTTTTTTACTATGTTTCTTTGTATAACACTCACTTTTAAAGAGACTGTCTTGTCCCCATAGAATGTTCTTGGAACCCTTGTCAGAAATTCAATTGACTATAGATGTTGGGGTTTCTTTCTGGACTCTCAATTTTATTCCATCATTCTATTCTTTTTCAAGATTGTTTTGGCAATTCCAGGTACCTTGCAATTCCATTGGAATTTTAGGATCAACTTTTCCATTTCTGCAAAAAAATGCCATCGGTATTTTGATAGGAATTGCATTGAATTTGTAGAATGCTTTGAATATTATTGCCATCTTAACAATATTAAGAACTCCAATCTATGAACATAGGCTGGTTTTCCATTTATTTAGGTCTTCTTTAATTTCTTTCAGTAATGTTTTATAGTTTTCAGTATATAAGTCTCATACCTCCTTGATTAAAATTTATTCTTATTTGCTTTATTCTTTTTGATGCTTTTGTACATGGAATTGTTCTCTTAATTTTCTTTACATATTGTTCTTCTAGAAACACAACTGATTTTTACATTGATCTCATAATCCTTAAATTTTACTGATTTCTGTTATTAGCTCTCATGATCCTTAAACTTTACTGATTTCTGTTATTAGCTCTAATAGATTTTTGAAGATTCTTTAGGATTTTTCTGTACATAGCATAAAGTCATCTGCAAATAGAGTTTTATTTCTTCCTTTCTAATTTGATGCCTTTTATTTCTTTTTCTTGCCTAATTGTTCTGGATAGAACTTCTAGTACAATGTTGAATAATAGTGGTGAAAGTGGGCATAATTGTCTCATTCTTCATCTTCAGGGAAAAGTTTTAGCCTTTCACTTTTGAGTATGATGTTAGTTGTGGGTTTTCATAAATGTCTGTTACTGTATTGAGGAAGTGCCCTTTTATCTGAGTGTTTTTTATCTTGAATGGGTGTTGGGTTTTGTCACATTCTTTTCCTGCATCAACTGAGATGATCATGTCTTTTCATTTTATTAATGTGTGTATTATATCAACGTTCCTTTTTTAGGAACTAGAAAATATATTTTTGTCATTAAGTCTTAAATGAATTTAATTTTCTCTTTCACACAATTTTTTAAAAAATCCTTTTTTTCTTTTTTTTAAGTTTTATTAAGAAATAATTGACATACAGAATTGTATAAAGTATACCATATACAGTATACAGACTTGGCTTACATACATTGTGAAATAATTACCACAGTATACTTAGTTAACATCCATGATCTCATGTAGTTACAAAAAAAAAAAGAGGTCCCACTAGAAGGAAGTACAAGACTGGATTCCTCTGATGAAGTAGAATTCCAGAGAAATTTGAAGCTGGTCATTAGAAGAAGTGGGAGTAGGATCATTAGGAAGAAGTTTCACTCTCACTTTGCTTCTCTTTTAGGTTTAGCAGCAGTAGTAACAGAGTTGACTTCAGTAGGATCTATCTAGACCATTTTCCCATTAAATCCTATAGGTGTTACATGTGGTTTATGAGGAGAGTATGATAAAACTGGATGTTTGTATGTATGTGTATAGGATGAGATACTTGTATATGTGTGTTTTGTCATTCAGATAATTCATTTCCAGTAATCTTGTTGCCAGTTCAGTTGCCACTCAGCCCAGATGGTCTTTCTATTCCCTTTCTGTAAATAATGTGCATAGCATTTCTTTTTCCATTTCAGCCAACACTTATTGATTGCCCACTCTGCATTGTTAGGCTCCCTTAGTTTGAAATCAAATAATACATATCCCTGTCCTCAGGGTAAATCAGGGGTGACCTATTTACTTATCAACTCTTAAATGCTGTATAACAAGTAACTCCAGTAGAGGTATACCCAGGATGCTCTGGAGAGTTGAGGAAGCATTTCAATCAGACTGGGAGAACAAGGAAGGCTTCTTTAGGTAGTGAATCTGGAGCTGAATTTTGCAGGGTCAGTAAAGTAACTCATGAGGTTGCTCACTAAATGGATGTTGAGAGTGAATCAGAATTAGGTGATGCTTGGAGAAGGACATTTGCAGCAAAAGTACAAAGGTAGAAAGACATGAAAAATATGTGGCACATTCAGGGGTTCCTGCCTTTGTATGTGAATTAAGTAAAGGATCTACTGGTAGGAGTGGGAGGAGCTGAAATGTAGGTATCCATCTGTCTTTACCCTTCTGGACGAAATCTCAGTTTACCCTGCTTTTCCCTTTCACTGCAGTTTATCCTTCCCTGGAGTCTGACGATGATGACCCTGCTTTGAAATCTCGACCCAAGAAAAAGAAAAATTCAGATGATGCTCCATGGAGTCCTAAAGGTGATCCAGTATTCTGTCCTTAAACTCTGTAGGTATGGTTTGGGGAAAATAGGCTGGGGGTAGTTGGGATATTTAACATAAGGAGACATGATTCAGTCATTCATTTGTTTATTCAGTAAACATTTGTTGATTACCACCTGTGTGCCAGGTACCGTGTTAGGGGCTGGAGTAAAAATGATCGATAAGACACATTTCATGCACTCAGCTCAGCATAGCCAGAGGTAATGAACCATGTTGCTTCTGATATTATATGGCTTGAAGTGAAAAGAATACCTTGAGGGACACCTGGGTGGCTCAGTTGGTTAAGCATTCAACTTTGACTTTGGCACAGGTCACAATCTCGCGGTTTGTGAGTTCCAGACCCACATAGGGTTCTGTGCTGACAGTGCAGAGCCTGCTTGGGATTCTCTCTCTCTCCCTCTCTCTGTCCCTCCCCAACTCATGCTCTTGTGCACACTTTCTCTTTCATTATAAATAAATAAACTTCCAAAAAAAGATCTTGAGCATATTCCAACAAGCAGTCTCAGACTTCTGAGAACATTCTGCTACTGTCATCCCAGACCTTTGGTAATAAATAATGTTGTCAAATGAAGGAAATTCTGCTGACTGCCTAACTCCACAAGGCCCAAGACTCCTTAGACTGTCACCTATACTGGCTGAGAGGCCAGCTCTGAGGAAGGAAAAAAGAATGGTCATTGAGTTGAACATGGAATTTAGAGGGTAATTTTATTCATCTCATTGGTTCGGTGGTTTTCACAGTGGAGGTTGTGTCAGTTAGCTTTTGCTGCTTATTAAACTACCCAAAACTTAGCGGCTCAGAACAATAACGGCTGATCATTTCTCATGATTCTGTAGGTTGGCTAAGCTATTGTCCTAGTCTGGACTGGCTTGGCTGGGGCTGGATGGTCTAAAAAGATCTTCCTCAGGGGTCTTGACCTAATTTGGGGTGGCTAGGACCTCTCTCCATGTGGTCTCTCCTGGTCTACCAGGAAGCCAGCCTGAGCTTTTTCACAGGATAGCAGAAGCATGTCCAGTAGTAAGAGAAGTAAAGCCCCAGCTTACCAGCACTTTTCAAGCCTCAGCCTGTGTCATGTTTTCAATTGTCCCACTGGCCAAAGCAAGTTACATAGTCAAGCCTCAATTCCAGGGTTGGAGAAATACATTACATCTCAAGAGAGAGGAGAGAGAGAGAGACAGCTGCAGAATCCTCCTATGCTACAGGGAGATGAGAGCAAATTGAAAGCCATTACTGCAGCAGTCTTTCACAGAGGGTGCTGGCATCTCAGTTACCCATGGTTCCCCAGGAAATAAAGATCCTGCTGGCCCCACCCATCCTTATTTGGCCTTTCTGCTGTTGGCTTGGGGTTGGGGGACAAGGGTGGCAGAGTAATCTTAGGAAGTGTTCTCTTAGTGAGCCAGTCAGCAAATGTTTCTTTTTTCTTTTTTAAGTCCTATTTTCTGATTGTATTTTTTCATATAGTTTCTGGCTGATTAGCAAAATAGAAAAGTGGGAAAATACGGAAAATAGAGGAAAGTGTAAAGAAGAAACCACCCATGATCCAGTTACCCGGAAGCAACCACTGTGTTAGTGTTTTGACACGTTTCTTTCAAGTCTGGTTTTCCTATGTATTTCTTTTTATGGTTAAAATTACACTGTGTAGAGACAAGCCTATATCCTGCTTTAAGCTTTTTTTTGCCTTTTAATCAAATTAATGTGTATATTTGGTAGCAAATCAAATAGTACAGAGGAGTTTAGGATGAAATGCAGTAGTCTTTGCCCCTGCTTTCCCCACTTCCAATCCTGTGCCTGAGAAGCAACCTCATAGTTTTTTTTTTTTTTTTTTTTTTTGGTTGTTACCTCCAAAATTCAAGATAATAGGGTTTATTTATACCACCATTTCTTGATGTACCAACTTAGTCTCTATTTCTCTGTCTCTCAGCTTCTGTCAGTCTGTCTTGATTATCCACTTTCTAAGATACAGACATTAGTACTCCTTCCTGCTTCCCACTTCTCATGAACTGCACATTTTTGTTTACATTGTCAAGGTTGTTAGCATTTACATTTTCTTGTGATAAATACTCTATAGTAACTAGCGGTTGACTGTAAAAGTTGAAAACCAGTAAATATACCTGGCCTTTTAAATCAATATTATTTCATACGCACGTCCTTACGCCATTGTTTATAAGTATTTTAATGGCTACAAAATATTCTATTCTGTGGATATACCTTGTTTACCTAACTTCTCTTTAACGTGAGGCATTTAGCCTATTGCCACATTTTCACAATTAGTAATATTTGAGGTGAACATCTTTATATGTGTTGGTGTCTCTGATTATTTACCGACAATGGATCTCTGACGATGCCCAAAAGGGCAGGCATTTGGGTGGCTCAGTCAGTTAATTGTCTGACTTCGGCTCAGGTCATGATCTCAACGGTTCATGAGTTCAAGCCCTGCATCGGGCTGTCTGCTATCAGCACAGAGCCTGCTTCAGATCATCTGTCTCCCCCACACTCTGCCCCTTCCCCACTTGTGTGCGCTCTCAAAAATAAATAAATAAACATTAAAAGATAATAATAATTGTATAAACTCCAGGAGGGCAAAAAGTACATGTGGATATACAATAAAAAGTGTCCTTCTCACCCGTTTCACAGTCTTCACTTCCCTACTAGAATTCACTAGAGGGTTGCTGTAAGCCTTTAGCTAATTATCCAGAGTTCTGAAAAAGTTTTTTTCTGACAATTTTTACCAGTTTTTCATTGTCTTAATTCAGGAGTGTGTTTTTGGAAGTCCTTAACTTTGTCATTCTTGCTATTGCCATCCATCATGACATACCAAATAGTTCAGTATGCTTTGCTATGAAAATGACATTTTCTTCTATAACCATGGTACCATTTTATGACACCTAAGTCAAATAACATTTATTTTCTAACGTCATTTAATACCAAATCCTTATTCAAATATCCCCCCCCCCCGTTGTACCAAAAGTATCTTATAATTTGTGTATTCAAATCAGGATGTTTTCAAGGACTAAACATTTCATTGGGTTGTTATAATCTCTTAGTCTCAGTCATTTAAAATTTTTTATGATGACAGATTTCAAACATACATAAATGTAGAAAGATAGTACACAAACACCTATATTCTCAGTATATTTTGCTGTATTTGCTTTATTCATTTATCTTCTAGCTTTTGGTGAGCCACTTCAAAGTAGTGTGCAGCCATAACATGATATTTTACCCCTTAATACTTCAATATCGCCTAAGGACACCCTCCTACCTAACCATACTACCTTTGTTGTACTTAACAGTTAATAATTCCTTAAGATCGTCTAATACCCAGTCCATCATTAAATTTTCTCCACTGTGCCCCACAAAATGTCTTTTATAGTATTTTTTCCTCAAAATCCAGGTTCACTGAAGGAGGGTTTTTTTTTCCAGCTTAAAACAAGAACTTTCTCATGTATTATACAGGTCAGGCATTTGGAAAGGGTACAGTAAGGGTAGCTTGTCTCTACTCCATATAGTATGGGGCCTTATCTGGGAAAATTAGAAAGCTGAGGGGGTTTCTTGATGGCCAAGAGTTTGAATCATCTGAGGTGTCACTAACTTACATATCTGGTGCCTAGGCTGGGAAGACTCAAGGACTAGAACTGCCAAGCATAGTGCCAACATGTGGCCTCTCCATGTGACTAGCTTCCTCATTGCCTGGTGGCCTCAAGGCAATCGAACTTCTTCCATGCCTGCTCAGGGCTCAAAGTGTGTGTTCTAGCAAGCAATGCAGAAACTGAAATTGCCTTTTCTGACCTATCCTGGGAAGTCAGGCAGTGTTACCTTCACCACATTCTATAGGCTACAAATAAGCCTGCTGGAATTCAATGGGAGGGAACATAAGACCCCACCTATCAATAGGAACAATGTCAAAGAATTTGAGGCCTTGTTTTAAAACCACCACACATAACAAAACTATAGAGAACAATATAAAATATATCCAAGAATCTATAACCAAAACTGCACATTAACATTTTTGCTACATTTGCTTCACATCATTTTTAAACAAATGTCACCTTTATAAAGAGAGGACTTCAGCCTTTTGAATTGCTTATTCTGTAATCTGCATACTGCTTATATGGAAAGTCTTTTTTTATAATAATAATAATAGCTAACCAAGGAATCTTTAAATCTAGGTCAATAACCACCACCACCTCTTTTTTTTCCTTTGACACTGATTTTTTTCTTTAATTAAAAATAGAATAGTACAATAAATTCCCATACACCCACCACTAAGAATCAACAGTTACCAAGATTTTGCTATGTTTGATTCATCTATTTTCTTTTTATCAAAATTGTCAGTGCTTTAAAGCAGATCCTAAATATTGTGTCATTCCTCACTTCCAATGTACTTTAATAAGCATCTCTAAAAAAATACATTTTCTCATATAACCATAATCCTATTATCATACATAACAAAATTAATAATGTGATAATTCCTATCCATAATCTAATACTAAGTCCATAATCAATTTTCCTCAGTTGTCTAACCAAAAAAGGTATTTTTACAGTGGATTTGTTTAAATCAGGATCTAACAGTTCACAAAGTATTTGGCTGTCATACCTTTTGAGTCTTTCTTAACCTAGAGCATTCCCCCTTTTTTGTTTTATGCTGTTGATTATTGTAAAAGCTAGTGTAATTGTAACACATCCCACCTTCTAGATTTGTTTGTTTCCTTGTGACATTGTCTTTTTAATGAAACAGGCCATTTATCTTGTAGAATGTCTGATTGTTTTCTCATGTTGTCATTTAACTTGTTGTCTTATCTCTTCATTTCCTAAAAACTGGAAGTAATATGAACCACTTACTTGATTTTAGGTCTTTGGCAAAACTACTTCCCAGGTGATGCTGTGAATTTCATATTGCACTGTATCAGGAGGCACATGAAGTCAGCTGTCTCACTATTAGTAACAATCAGGTTAATACTTACCTGGGGGTGGGGGGCGCCTGGGTGGCTCAGTCAGTTAAGCGTCCGTCTTCAGCTCAGGTCATGATCTTGCGGTTTGTGGGTTTGAGCCCCACATCAGGCGCTGTGCTGATAGGTTGGAGCCTGGAGCCCTCTTCGGTTTCTGTGTCTCCCTCTCTCTCTGACCCTCCCCTGCTCATATTCTGTCTCTCTCTCTCCCTCAAAATAAATAAACATTAAAAAAGATTTTTTTAAATAAAAAAAGTAGGCTTAGTTAAGGGGGTGATAGGATCTTACTGTCATAAAGCTAGTTTTTTTCCTTCTTGAGACTACAAGTAGTATGTGAGGTAATACTTAGGTACTGTGTGAATATCCAGTGCCCTAGAATCAATTGTTTTATTAGGCCTTGCAAACCTGTGATTTTCTAATTCTGTCATTCCATTTATTAGCTGGCATTCTTCTATAAAGAAGAGTTCAACTTCATCATCTGGGGCCATTTGGTTATCCTGAAGTATACTTCCTATGTAAAATGTGGGATAAGTAACTATTTTTTGATTCAAGATTCTTATGGCACTATAAAAGGGTTATACAAGAAGACAGTCTTCTTCAGGAATTCATAGCCTGTTTGGTTGACCACATAACACACACAGCAGCACATCAATGTTAGGGAATGAGACAAGATGGTACATAATATATATTGAGTGACTTGTATGTATTGTAAGTTCAGGAGAGGGAGAAGTCGGTGTGAGCCAGAGAGGTCCTAGAGGTTTTGTATAGAAAGTTGATTTCAGCTTGCCTTTGAAGGATAGGCAGGTTTTGAAGTGGGGGACAAAGGGAAGAGGGTACTCTAGGCAGTATGGATGGTGAGGATGAAGGCACAGGGAGAGAGGATGAGCTGTACTTATTCTGGAGGTATAATAAGCCATTCTGTTTAGAGAAGCTGAGAATATGGATGTAGAAATAAGGTTGAGGAGGTAAGTAGGTCAGGAGCAGACCATGGACAACCTTAAATGCCAATTCAGGGAAGTTAACTTTTACCCTGTAATCAGTGTGTGCATTGTGTTCTTTGAGCATTTGTAAATTAGCTTCTTCCCTGATGGGAAACAAAATCTAACTTTCTAAAAAGCTGTAAGCAGGGGGACCAGTGAGACCACCTTTGGGGAGGCTCAGAGGTAGGGAATATGGTTGACATTCAGATAAATGTTTTCATCCTGTTTCCTCTGCAGCCCGTGTGACCCCAACTCTACCAAAGCAGGACCGTCCTGTGCGTGAGGGGACCCGGGTAGCTTCCATTGAAACGGGCTTGGCTGCAGCAGCTGCAAAACTAGCCCAGCAGGTAGGTGCTGACATCTAGGCAGTGGCCTTGCTACCGACCCCAGTTTCCTTAGAGCCTTAAAACTGAGACCTTCAGGCTGATAGGTTCCCACTGTTGTCTCATCGGGGAGTGGGTGGGTAGCCTTTGATCTTTATATATGGCATTATCCTAGGCTCCTCCTATATCCTTCACAGCCCAACTCGATGACAAGCTACTTCCACAGATCACACAGTTGACATGATTTAGGATGAAAGGAAATAGGGGGCCAGAGAAAAGCTCTTGTTGATATCACTTGCCTTTCTAGGTGTGTAAAAACCTGTTAGGTGGGAAGGACCAGGGCTGTCCTTGAATGAGAGCATTTGCCATCAGATGGAACCCCGAGGAGGTTACTAGCTGAGTGTACTCAAGTTCTCTGCCACCCAACCAGTATTGGATTTTGATTTTGGCGGAGAGGCTTTCCTTGTCCTCTGTGCCAAATATTATTGCCTTAATCTTCAGCCCCTGCTGCCCAAGAAAACTTCACTCACTAGTTTTTGTCCTAAAGGGTCACTTCACTAGAATTAAATTGACCTCCTAGCAGGTTACAGTTTACAAAGTTCTCTAATGTGTATACTGCGCTCAGCAACCCTGGGAACAGTTGGAGTTAAATTTTCTGGTTCTCTCCTTATCAACATCTTCTTGGCTCTTCATGCCACACACTATTGCTTAGAGCATTTGTTGGGTATCTGCTTTTATGTTAGGGGCTTCCATGTACAACGTCACATGTAATCTGCCCAGTAGCCCTGTTCAATAGGTGATATTTTCATCATTTTACAGGTGAAGAAAATGAGGCTCTCTTTAAGTGACTAGTCCAGGATAATACAGCCAGTAAATGGAGGAGACAAGATTCAAACTCATATCCTCTAACTTCAAATTTCATGTTACTTGCTATTTCAATAAAATAGTTAAATGTTTATAGAATTTAATAATCATATCCTATCTCAATAAAATTTAATAGAACGATGTTTTAAATATGCTGTTATATGGAGCGCTCGAGTTGCTTAGAAATGTCTCAGGCTGTTGTTGGGAGTTAGCAGAGACCAAGCAGGGCAGGTAGGCCATCTCTGACCAGAACTTCCCTCTGTTATATATACCCTAGTGCCATGTTAGATGTAATCTGGAAAAAAAGTGGGGGAGGGGAGTGTTCTACTGCTTTAAATAAACAGATACATTAATTAAAGCTGTGAAAACTATTTTTAGTGCCTTCTAAGGAGCTCACTTCTGTTTCGGTTGATGAGGGATGACTTGAAAGAAGAGGATTTGAATCTGGGAGGCATTTTGCAGGCTGAACTTTTGGAAGGAACAGAAAGGCATTCCAGGAGAAGGGAAATCCTTAGCAAAGCACACAAGGCCCTCTTAATTTGTTCTCTGGTCACCTCTCCTCCCTAACCTCCTACCAGCCCCTCATACATGCCCTTCACACCAGCTATACTATTGTACCATGATACTTGAAGTTCACTTAGCATGTATCACAGTGTCTCATGCCTCTGCCTTTGCACAGGTTGTTCCTCTGCCCATTGGGAATTATCCCTTTCGGATTCCTTACCTAACACACCTTCATACCACCTACCACCAATTTATTACAGTAGTCTTCTGTGCTTCTGTAGCATTCTCTCTTAACAGTCATAAGTGTGCTTTTCTGTGTTCCTTATTAAACTGTATGTGCCTGAAGGGTGGGGATATATCTAATTTAATTTGGTATCCCCACTATACTAAACATGTGCTTAGTCAATGTTGGGTGAATGAATGAAGGAATGGATGGATGAATAAATAAATGAGCAGATCTTTTCTGGATTGGAGGCTTCATGGGGAATAGGGTAAGATAAATTCAGATTAAAAAATGGATTGTAGAACTAGCCTGCCTGACTTTGAATCTTCACTCTACCACTTTAGCAAGTTACTTAATTTCTCTATGCCTCAGTTTCCTCATAAACTTTGAGGATTTGATGAGGTAATATATGGAAAAGCTCAGAGCATGTCACTTGTCACAGAGTAAGTACTATAGACGTGTTAGCTTCTCAGTGTAATCATTATGGGTTGGATAGGGATGAATGGCCAGACTGTAGAAGACCATGAATGTCAGACTGGGAAATTTGAACTTGGGTGAAGACCTGCTAACAGGCTTCTGAGCAAGGAAATTGGCAAGTGTAAGTGATCCTGTCATAAAACAGTCTAGTCTTCTGTAATTCATCTGGATGAATTACATGAGGAGATTGGCAGCAAAGGTAGAAAAATTTCAGCTATTTGATCTAGGTGTGAATAGATAATCTCTGGATTCAGATGAGAGTAATGGGGGCAGAAATGCAGTTTCTGGTATGGGTGGAATAGCAGTATGGCTGAGAAAAGTGATTCTGAAGCCCAGTGGCTTAGGTCTGAATCCCAGCTTGGTCACATATTGGTCCTATAACCTTGGGAAAATGACTTAATCTCTCTGTGCCACAGTTTCTTCTCAAAATGTGATTTTAATTCTTTCTTCTCATACTTCTTCTGAGTATTAAATGAGTTAAATTGTAGAACAGTACCTGGCCTGTATTACTAATATTATTATTCTTATCCCCCAGAAATTCCTATTGTAGCCACAGCCTGGCAGGAGTAGGCCCGTGCTGCCAAGGCAAAGAAATGTAATCACTGAGTTGGTCTGTGAGGCTGTGTAGCATTTCAGAAGGTGAAGTTGTTCACATGCTCTCAGCACCACCTTTCCAGGTTCTCAGGGCTCCAGATGCCCACTCTACAGGTACCCACTACACAGTGGATAGTAGCTCCATAGAGCAATGGATGGATGAAATCCAAGATGTTGGGAGAAGTGCCATAATTTCTTATTCATCTCTTCCATCCAGAATTGAGGTTTTAAGACCTAGTGGCCTGGAGGATTGCCAAGTCCTCTATTAAAAGACCAGCAAAAATAAGAGAAACCTTGTAAGATATGAAGATAGAGCAATAGTTTACCACTTGCTGAGTACCTACTATGTGCTATGTGTTTTTACATCATTATTTTATTTAATCTCTCTGACAACCCTGAAAAACAGATTTATTTGGCCCATTTTACAGATGAGGCGATTGAGATTCACAGAGGTTAGTAACTTGATGAGGTCATCCCACTCAGGGAGCACAAGCCTATATTTGAACCCCAGTTTTTGTTTGTTTGGGTTTTTTTTTGTTTTTGTTTTTCTTTGTTTTTTTAAAAATTTTATTTTATTCCAAAGCTACTCCTCTTTCACTCTCAGAGTTCCTTTTTGAGAAGTGTACAGGGTGGATATTCAGATAGACCTGGCTGAATCCTGGACCTAGCAGTTCTTCACCTGTGAGGCTTTGGGCTCAAACTACTTAATATCCCTGCACCTCAGTTTTCTCTTCTATAAACTGAGGGATTTTCCTTCTCAGGGCTACTCTGAGGATTAAATGAAGTTAAGCAGACTGTTGGCCCTTGCACAACACAGGTTTGAACTGCACAGGTCCACTTATACGTAGATTTTTTTTTTTCGTGTAGTACTGTAAATGTATTCTCTCTTCCTTAGGATTTTCCTGATATTTTCTTTTCTCTGCCTTTATTGTAAGTCAGTCAGAGAAAGACAGGAGCATATGTTTTCACTCCTATGTGGATCTTGAGAAACTTAACAGAAAACCATGGGGGAGGGGAAGGGGAAAAAAAGTTAAAACAGAGAGGGAGGGAGGCAAACCATAAGAGACTCTTACATACAGAGAACAAACTGAGGGTGGATAGGGGAGAGGGGAAGGTGGGTGATGGGCATTGAGGAGGGCACTTGTTGGGATGAGCACTGGGTGTTGTATGGAAACCAATTTGACAATAAATTATATTAAAAAACAAAAGATACAGTATATAATATGTAGAACATACAAAATATATGTTAATCGACTGTTTATGTTATCAGTAAGGCTTCCAGTCAACAGTAGGCTATTAGTAGTTAAGTTTTTGGGGAGTCAAAATGTGGATTTTCGCCTGCGTGAGAGGTTAGTACTACCCTAACCTTTACGTTGTTCAAGGGTCAACTGTATAAAGGGCCTTAGGTGCCGACATAAATGTAGCTATTCTTATTAGAAGTATCCGTAGTCCACCTCATAAATGGCAATGCTAGGACTAAAACCCAAGTCTCTGAACTCATTTACCCTTCTGTTACCACTGTACTGGTTAGTGGCAGTGATAACTTAAGGGTGGATGGTACCAAAGAGGTGACCTCAGGTGATGGAAGGTCTGTGTGTTTTGTGTACATAACATCCAGGCTAGACTTGGGGTGGGGAGACTTGTAGAACCACATCTACCAGTGTCTAGTTTCCTTTCTGGGCAATTCTCTCTTCTCCACTCCTGAATTTTCCCTTCCCACTTGGCTTATATTTCAGGAGCTGCAGAAGGCCCAGAAGAAGAAATACATCAAGAAGAAGCCTTTGTTGAAGGAGGTAGAACAGCCTCAACCTCAAGAGTCCAATCTCAGCATGGCAGCGCCAGCCCCATCTCTGGCGACTACACCCCAGCTTCTCACCTCCTCCTCGCCCCTGCCTCCTCCTGAGCCTAAACAAGAGGCCCTCTCAGGAAGTCTTGCTGACCACGAATATACTGCTCGTCCCAATGCCTTTGGTATGGCCCAGGCAAACCGCAGCACCACACCCATGGCCCCTGGCGTCTTCTTGACCCAGCGGCGCCCTTCAGTTGGCTCCCAGAGCAATCAAGCAGGACAAGGTACAGCTGCCATATGGTTGCAGAACTGAGTAGGATCTTAGGGTCACCAGCTCCAAACCCTAAGTACCCTGGTAGATGAGAATACCTGGGAGGGATACTGATGGTCAACCTAAGGCGCTTGTATTTGATCTCTTAGGCAATGAAGGGACGTTAACTGATGTTAAACAGGGGCATTTCAGATGTGGGTTTAGAAAGAGCCTTCTGGTGACCAGAGTGGAGGGTGGGCAGTGGGTGAGAAGTCTAGGGAGGAGACATATACACAGGTTTCAGGCTGCAGTGAAGAGAAGCTGGGGCTATAGCAGAGGGAATGAAGAGGGAGAAGATAAATTGATCAAATATGGAGGAGGTCACAGTAGACATGGGAAGTGATTTGATGTGGGGAGAGAGAGGAAGAGGCAATGGGGGGGCATGACTCAAGCTCTCTTTTTCCTCACTTTGGCCTTCAAAGCCCAGTCCCTAGAGTATGCAGCTCAAGGGTGGTGAAGTCAGTGTGGCATTGGATGATGAAGATGAGGGTTGCTAATGAAACAAGGCCGTGGGAATGCCACCTTCCAGAACACTGAGCTATAATCACTAACCAGGCACTTATCCAGTCTCCGTGGTCAGGATAAGAGGACAGGGAGGCATTACCACATCCCTGCAGAATTTAGGAAGGAAAATGATTAGGACCTAATAAATCAATGAGGAAAAGGAATCAGACAGGCTAATCAGGGAGTAGATAGCTGCTGCAGGAGGTCATAGGAGGAAGCGCCAAGGCATGATGGAAGTAGTTAAGAAGGGCCTCTTGCCCAAGATGTGCCTGGAGCCAGTATAAGAATGGGGACACTCTGTGGGCAAAGGAACAGAGGAGGGGGGTAGAACAAATATAGATGGTGCTGGAGTTGTTGCTGAAGCCCTTGCCAAAGCCTTTACTTACCTCTCTTTTCCCCACAGGAAAGCGTCCTAAAAAGGGCCTGGCCACAGCAAAGCAGAGACTTGGCCGTATCCTGAAAATCCACAGAAATGGCAAACTACTTCTGTGAGCCTCCTAGTGTCCTGCCCCTCACCCCTTCACCCCCATTGCCTTCTCCATCGTCAACTCTCGGGGCACTCCTGGATCCTATCTGCCCCGGACAAGGTGCTGAGGCGCATTGTCCTGCTTTCTTGGAACTGACCAAAGGCACGGACTCCCCAAAGGGCCCCTTCACCAACTCCCCTAACTCCCTTTTCTACTTCCACTAGAGCATCCTGCCTTCCTTCTCCATACCTCTGACTAGCAGGTAAATGGGAGAGGTTTCTGGCTGACCAGAACCTTCTTCTGCTGCTTCAACCCATTTCTTTTTTACCACCCTTATCTGCCCTATACTCGCATCCCCACTTAGAGCTAGGAGGCAGGATGAAGAGAAACAAAGTGAGCCTGGGCCCCTTGCTATTTCCCTGATTATGGAGTTCCCAGTGCTCAACACTTCCCACAACTCCAGCCCTGTCTGCAGAAGCCTGTCCACCTTTGCCCATATGTTCTTCCCCTTCTGCCCCCCAGCCAAGTGGACATATCCCATTCCAGATTCGTTCCTGGGAGAAGGGTCTAGCCTCTTTCCCCTCTTGCCAAATGCATCATGAAAATAAAGAAGAGGGCCTGGAGTCTCCTTATTGCCCCAGTAGGGGCCATTTCCAGAGGTGGACTAGAAAGGCTGTGGGCTGACTTCATTCATCTTTGGGAAGAAGAGAGATTTCTGTCATGTCTAAAGGTGGGGAGAGGACCAACACCCAAGCCTTTGACCATGACTTTGTAGCCCATTGGAGGAAGCTACTTTTGGGTGGCTACAGATGAGGTCCCCTGTCCCAAGGTGAGCTTCAGGGATTTGCCTGGATTTTGAGGTCCTGCAGAACATTATCCATGTGGCTATAGCTGGGCCCCAACAGGTGATCTTCCAACAGTCTGAAAGTTCCTACCACTGAAGCAGATAACTCTGGCCCTATGTACAGCCTGCTCTCTTCACCTGTACCACAGAGCACAGCCTGGACCTTCTGGAAAGGATGTGACAGGACAGCTCACCTCTGGGTTCTCCATCAGGAGCCTCCCTCCTTTCCCCACCTAAGGTCTTGGTCTAAAGAAGACCTCAGAACTCACATCTTTGCTTCTGGGCCTTTGTGCTCCCAGACATCAGGTCAATGCTCAAGCAGAGTACAGATGGGCTATTCGAGAGCCTGAACCTGGGAGAGGAGATGCCCGTCTGTAAAGGAGCAGATCATCTGATCCTCCTCTCCCTGTCTTCCCTTTGTGGATGTCTCTATTGTCCAAACAGTGCCCAACCCCTCCTCCTCCACTGTCTCCCTCCACCTCAGTTTGTCCCGCCTCTCTGGCAACCTGGACTGGATGGATAATGCCCCACTCCCTCCATTTTGGTACTGCCCAAGTGGAGTGCATCCTTGTCCTCTACTCCCCACTTTGACCTCACCCCAGTTTGCCCAGTGCTTCTGGGGAATTTAATAGCTACCATTGCAGGCTATGGGAGTATGTGAGGCTGCCCTTGTTGTCTTTGTGTCTCCAGTTTCTTTCTTTTCTCTACAGCCCCACATCTACTCTCCTCATTTGGAATCAGGGGCCCCTTAACCCCATTCCTTTTTTTTATTTTGGGGACCCCAGGGGCCATGCAGTCCGCCATCTAGTCACACCAAAGGCAAAAAGCCTGGCTACCTCCCCCCCCCAGAACGTGAGGTCCCCACTCCCCTCCCCTCTATTTCCACCCAGCTTTGCTCTTCTTGGGGATTTCAAGGCAGCAGAGGGTAGTGAGGGGAGGGAAGGAGGAACAGTTTGTGTCCCTGTGTGGGCAACTGCCTGACTAGGCCCTGCCTGACTGCTGTAACAAAGACCAGGATCCCAGCCCTTCTGCCCATTAACACCCTCCCCCCTTGATATTTCAAAGGCAGCTAATTGCTAGCAAATCCCCCTGGTTCCAGGCCCCTTTCCCCTCTGTTTCTTTGTTAGAAGTTTCTGTGGAGCTGAAACCCAACTTCCATTTGACTGGGTTTCCATTTAGTTTAGTTGGGCTCTCAGAGTCTCCTGTATGTTGTTTTGTGTTTTAAATGAAAAGCAAGTTTACCCTCAGAGTTATGCTTTTCCAAAGAGGCTAGTGTGCTTTTTCTTTTTTTTTTTTTTTTTAATGTTTCAGGTTCTAAGTGAAGTGAGTTGGGGAGGGATTGGAGTGGTAGTAACTAAGGTGTAGAACATGGTGAGAGTTAACCTCTGGTATCCAGTCCCTAGCACAGAGCTGGGGGTTGGATAGGGGGCAGGGAGAGAGGATTTCTATTCACCTTTAATATATTTTTACAGAAAAGCAAACAATTTAAAAACAAGCCCACCGCTTCTGTACATGTCTAAATATATTTTTAGAAGTGGGTAGGATTGTGAATTTCTGATGCAGGGCCTTTTTATAAACAGGTTAGAATAGCATCATACAGACTTCTCTGTTGTTTTTTCCCCTGTTTTTTTCTTATGTTGTGTTACTAATGTAATTTATATTTTTTTTAGATCCTCCCTTTCCTATATAGATAAAAGTGATTTATCTTGGCAAATGCTTTGCTTGGCATTCTTTTGTGGTGGTAGTGGTGGTGGTGGGTGGTGGGGTGGGTCCAGGAGTGCCGCCTTCTCTTTACATTTTCTCTTCCTCTCCCTTTTGTGAACTCAGCACTTCCTTGGTGCCCAACCTTACACCTGAGGTGGGGAGGGGACAGAATCCCAGCTTTCATGAGAGACACAATTGACACATTAGAAACATAACCAGAAGTACAGTGAGCAGAAAAGAAAGAGGCAACAATTCAAAGTGGCCTGACAAGTTTGTTGGGAAGGCTTTCCATATCTTCCATGGGCTATTCTTAGTGGCTACACCTGTATTGTGTTTGAATATGGAATTTTGGTGTTTTGTTTTTCTTCCCTCTCTCTTTATCTGACATGCTCCTCCAGGCTGAACTTGATTACTGTGTTTAGGTTCAGTGCAAGGGATAAGATAGAATTATTAGAGCTAACACATCATGATCATTTCCTTGTGCTAGACACTTCTCTTAGTGTTCTATGTATATTGATTCATTTAATCCTCACTGATGTCCTCATCCTACTGATCAGAAAACAGGCGAAGAAACCTTCTAGCATCAAACATCTTAAGTTGTGGGGCCAGCCTGGTTCCAGAGTCTGTGTTCTTATCACAGTACCACCTCTCACTGATAACCACTACAATTTATTAAGTGCCTTTTCTGTGCCAGGCATTGGGCTAGGGGTTTTACTTAGGATATCTCATTTAATGCTCACTGACAACGTTGGGAGATAGTTGTTAGTCCTGTTTACAGTGAAGGAGATTGAAATTTGCCAGTGGTCTTCCACAGCAGGATCTGCCTAACTCCAAAACTCATGTTCTTTCCCCTCACCATGTTAGAAAATCTTTTGCACATCAATGACCCAACAGATGTTTATTGAGCACCTGTTGTGTGCAAAATGCAGCATTGGGAATTGTGTCTTGAAAAGAGCCCAAGGGATAATGTCAGGAGCATCAGTTCAAAATCTACTACCACCCTGACTCTGTGACCCAGGGCAGGCTGCTTCCTCTCTGAGAGCCATTGTAAAAGGACTTTGGACCCAATGAGAATTTCTTTCTTTTTAATGTGTATTTTTGAGAGAGAGAGACAGAGACAGACTGCAAGCAGGGGAGGGGCAGAGAGAAATGGAGACACAGAATTTGAAGCAGGTTCTAGGTTCTGAGCTGACAGCACACAACCTGATGCAGGGCTCGAACCCATGAGTCGAGGGATCATAACCTGAGCTGAAGTTGGATGCTTAACCAACTGAGCCACCCAGGTGCCCCAGAGAATTTCTTCGTCCTAGAGATTCTGCTACTGTGCGTCTGGGGTGACTGTGTTTGGCATCTACTGGCTGGATAGCCTCCTCTAGCTCTTTCAATCTGAATGTTGGTATTAGGATCTAGGGAGGAAAGGTTCTTGTCTGGGGCATGGGGAACTGTGTCTTGTGGTAGAAATGCAATAGGAAAGAGGGGAGGGATTTCAGAGCCTTTGCAGGAATGGTGGGTTGGGTTCTCTTTGTCATCAGCTCAAGGATAAGCTAGAGTCTTGGTTACCTTACCTCTCATCCAGACAGGAGGTGCCAGAAGATGAGAGGATCCTGTCGAAAAATTAGGAGGAAAACAAGCACCCAACTTCAGTTTTTCCTCTATGGAGTGGAAAAGTACACAGGACTTGTCACTAAGAACCTGCCTTCTCAATGACCAAATAATTTGGGGGAGATTGCTTGTCTGGATCTCAGTTTCTACATTGTCTAGATGGAATTATTTCAACTATGAAGCCCTCTAGAAGTATGGTCACCCCCAAACTTTCTGGATGCTGTTGATTCCCAAACTAAATCTTCTTAGACCTGACCTGTCCTGAGTACAGATCCCCAATTCTGCTTGTTCATGTTGTGTTCCCTGCCTCAGGTACACAGGCCCTTCCCTTTCCATCAGGACCCTGTTCATGTCAAGTTGACTGAAATGGCACTTGCCCTCCACTAAACTGAGTAGATCAGAAGGGCACCAGAGATGAGCACAAGATGCTAGTTAGGGAATCTGTCCTGGGGAAGCAGGGTGTTCAGAAAGCAGGTAAATCTTGTCAGGGGTGATTCCTGAACTTAAGGATGAAAAGTAGCCAGTCAGGTGAAGAACAGTAGGAAGAGTTGTCCAAGCCAAGGCAATAGCATGAATAAAGTCAGAGGGGAGCACCCATGTGCATATAGGGGACAAGCAATTTGGTATAACTACAGCTGTGACTTTCACCTGGGGAATCATGAATAATCTCCAAGAGGGCATGTCTAGTTTGAGAAGACATGATCAAAGTTGATTAGTTTTAGGTGTGATGTTTATCTTTTGATGTTAGTCAAAAGACTTAACTGTATCCCATGAATGATAGAGAACCATTAAAATGATAGGGTTTAAGCAGAAAATGGCATGATCTAACTTGCTTTTAAAAAACATCCCTTAGGAGAGAGCCAAAGCATAAGAGACTGTTAAAAACTGAGAACAAACTGAGGGTTGATGGGGGGTGGGAGGGAGGGGAGGGTGGGTGATGGGTATTGAGGAGGGCACCTTTTGGGATGAGCACTGGGTGTTGTATGGAAACCAATTTGTCAATAAATTTCATATATATAAAAAAATAAAAAAAATAAAAAAAAAATAAAAAAATAAAAAACATCCCTTAGGAGTGGATTAAGAGGAAGTGAGATGAAGTCAGACCAGTGAGGATGTTACTGAAGGAGGGATGGAGAGGGCACCATCTCATCTTCTAGTGCCCCCATTGAAAGCTGCTTCCCTAAGGTAACCTTCATTCAATTGTCCAGTCAATTCTGGCCTTTTCCTGGACTTCTACATCTCATAAAGGGCAGAAATCCTAGGCTATTTCCAGGAGGCAGACACATGGAGTTGTCCAGTCATACAACCCACAAGACAGAAATTGCACTCCTTTATCCTCCTTTTAGCTTTTTAACTCAAAATAGCTTACCTCTTGAGGCCCTCTCCTTCCCCATAGGACCACAACACAATGCCAGCAGTCACCAATGAATGTGGTAAGAGATACACAATATCCATTTTACATTTTCCTTGTCGGAGCCCAGCAAGCCTCCCTTACATTCCATTCTATTATACACAACTTTTCAATGTTACCTCCCCAAAGGCCTCTTTTCATCATCCCCTCCTGCACAAGAACATTTGAGACTTCCTGCTGCTTATTACACCTTCTGGGTTTCAAGGCTTTTCAGAACCTGGCCCAGCCTGGAGATAATGGGCTGTAGTAGAAAGAGGATGTTCCTGAAAGTTGAAAAGACCAATGATTGAATTACATCTTTACCACCTATGTGATCTTGAGCTGGCTACTTTATATTTCCTAGACTTAGTTTCATCATCTGTAAAATGAAGATATAATCCCTGCCTCATTGAATTGTTGGGAGGAATTACAGTAGCTTTAAAGAACTTACTTCAATATCTGACACTCCAGTGATCAGAAAATTTACCCACTTAAGATTTTCCCAGCAAATCCTATAATCTTATAGAGATTACAGAAATAGTAAGCCTTTAAAGGAATTGGAGAGAATATTCCAAACTGGGGCAGGAAATCAAGTTGGTTCCATGATGAAAGTGTTTGAAAGACCTAGAAAAATGGCTGAGTCAATAGGTGTGATACGCCTTAAAGTCCTGTAGAGGAGGTACAACTAAGTCTATGACGAAGTTGCTGGAAGGTGCCAGATTATCATCCATGCTAATTCAATATTGATTCAGTTTTACAGTGGTTTATCAAAACTTCCTTTGTATTAGGCCCTGTGCATGCTATCAGAGGGCTTGATCCTCAAGGAGCATGTGGTTTAATACACAGACTTGGAAACCCAAGTACAGCATACTGGATAAATATGTTACAAATAAATGTGGGGTGCTATGAGAGCATGAAGGAGACTGAATCCAGTCAGAGGAACAGGAAAGACTTTGAGAAGTCTGATTTGAATGTTGAAGGGCATTCACTAGGCAAGGGAAGGCAGAATAATGTGTTGGAATAGAGCATTCCAAGCAAAAGGACTAGCATAAGTAGAAGTGGAAAGTGGAGGAAGCCTGGTGTATGGGTGGAACTATAAGCCCTTGAGTTGGGCTGGTGTAAAGGCTAGAGTAAGGTATGGCAAGTGCTGGGGAATGAAGCCTAAAGAGGTTGGCAGGGACTGTGGAGGTCCAATTTATGTTTCAGAATATTTTCTTTGGTAATCCTTGGGGTGGCAGAGATAGAAGCAGGTTAGTATGGAGGCTAGTGTGAAAGGGGTTGTTGCAAGTTTCCAGTTAAGTTGCAAGGCAGTGGCTGTGAAGATACCAGAGATGTTAACCCATAGCCCTTTTTCTCCTGACATTTTACTATGAACATTTTCAAACATTTCAGAAAGTCAAAGTAATTGTTCTACGAACACCCATATATCCACCATCTAGGTTTTACAATTAGCATGTTACTATACTTGATTCTCCCACACATCTATTCATCCCTCTATCCATCAACCCATATTATTTTTTATGTATTTCAAATTAGACATCTGTATATTTCCCCTTAAGCATATCTGCATGCATGCTATTAACTAGAGTTTAGTATACATTTGTGATTCTTTTTTAAGCTAAAATTTCCATATAATAAATGTGTCCCCGGTCAATCACAGCCCTTCCCCCTTCTGGAGCAGGCCTTGAGTTTGAAAGCATAGAATTTGGAATGTGTGAAAATAGAAAGATGATCCAGAGCCTGAGTGGCTCACTCCCCAGCGAAGTCATAAAAGCAGGTAACCATAAGGGGTACACAAACATTAGTAAATAAGCTTGAATGGATGCCTTTCAGCCTCCTCCTATCCCGCTACAGAGCCTCATCTTTATGGATCAATGCATGTAACAGTGGAGCAGAGAAGAGTGGAGTCAAGGGACTGCCAAGCCCTCAGGAGCTAACAATCTTGCAGGGAGAGACAAACACAGTCACAATTCAGTGTTAACAAATGTTGAATGTTGCATTGCACCAGGGTTAGTGCCATAACAGTAAAGAGTAAAAACTGAGGTAAAACACAAAAGTGCCACAAGGGTTTGCAGTGTGTGTGTGTGTGTGTATGGAGAGGAGAGGAAAGTGGGGAACAGGGAGAGATAAGATGAATGACTCAGACTTTTGAGACTGGAGGAACTCAAAAAGGGGGAAAGTATTTAGCAGCCATGAAAAATTTCCTGCAGGTGAGAGGAGTTAAGTCTTGAAGATTATTTACTTTGATAATAAGTGTGGCAGACATGAAGATATTTTAAGTTACAAATAACAGAAAACCCAAGTAAAGCATGGGCTATTAGCTCATGTACTTACAAAGTCTAGATGTATGTGGATTTCAGGCACAGTTTAATCAGATCTTTGGTTCTGATTATCTCAGTTCTTCCCTCGTGTGTGTTAGCTTTATCTTTGGATACTTCTTCATGGTTACAAGCTGTCTGTACACAATTCTTCCACTTGTGCTTATTTGCCATCTATACATCCTCTTTGGTAAAAAGTGCCTGTTTAAGTTTTTTCATATTTTTAGTTGGCCTATGGTTTTCTTACAATTGAACTTTGAGAACTTTTCATATATTTAGGATATAAATTATTTGTTGCATATGTAATTTGCAAATATTTTCTCCCAGTCTGCAGTTTGTCCTTTTATTCTCTTATCAGTGTCTTTTGTAGAGGAACCCTTTTTAATTTTGACAATTTCTTTATCAATTTTACCTATTTTTTAAATTGTCCTGTTTAAGAGTTCTTTGACTAACCCTAGGTCATGAAAAATTTCTCCTATGTTCTAAAAGTTTTATAGTTTTATGTTGTACATTTATATTTATGATCAATTTTATTATTTTTATTTGTATTTTGTATTAAATCTTTTTTAATGCTTACTTTTGAGAGAGAGACAGAGTGTGAGCAGGGGAGGGACAGAGAAAGAGGGAGACACAGAATCCGAAGCAGGCTCCAGGCTCTGAGCTGCCAGCACAGACCCCAACGCAGGGCTTGAACTCATGAACTGCAAGATCATGACCTGAGCCGAAGTCGGATGCTCAATTGACTGAGCTGCCCAGGTGCCCCTCTATGATCCACTTTAAGATAATTTTTGTATACTGTAAGATGGTTAGGTCAAAGATTTTTTGTTTTTTTTTTTTGGCTTAAAATGTCCAATTATATCAATATCACTTGCTAAGAAAATTGTGCTTTCTTTATTGAATTCCTTTTTCCCCTTTATCAAAAATCAGGTAGCTGTACTTGTGTGGTTCTATTTCTGGAATCTCTATTCTGTTGATCTTATGTTTCTATAATTCCACCAGTACCACACTATTTTGATTACTGTAGCTATATAGAAAGCCTTAATATCAAGTGGGGTAATTCCTCCCACTCTATTCTTCTTTTTCAGCATTGTTTAGCTATCCCAGGGCCTATGCCTTTTCATAAATACATTTTAGAATAAGCTTTTCTGTGCCTACAGATATCTTGCTGGTATTTTGAAGGGAATTGCATTAAATCTATAGCTCAATTTGGAGAGAATTAACATGTTGCAAGTTTTAAATACTTCTAGATTTTATATAATTTTTAATTGAAATGAAAAGACTTTGTGCCCAAGAAGTGCCCTTCTCTGTAGGGCACAAAGTCTAAATGTACAGACTGAGGAATTGTCACAAAGTGAACACATCTGTGTAATCATTACCCAGTTCAAGAAATATAGAGTAGCATCTAAGGGATTGAGTCTTAACACAAAAGAGAGAGGAGATAAACTCATGGACCACCCGAGATGAGAAAGAAAGTGCTTAAAGATCTATATCCTCATGGAAAGGTGCATTTTCTAAAATAGACTTCCCACTGGCATATGGACACAATGAGGCATCTTGTCTGTCTTGGCCTAGGCTTTGGAAGGGGGACAAATTTTTCTCCTATATGAATTATTAATCATGTAACTGAGCTTTACATGGGTTTGTGATTCAAGCTTATACTGCTTATGTGGTCCCAGAACCTACAACTTGTGAAATTAACAGAAAAATTGGTCTCTCTGGGGCATCTGGAAAAAACACACCACACCTCTCAATATAAACATGTCTGTAAACCAGGCTGAACAAGAATTTCATATATAAAACCCAATTGAACATAAAGTAACTCACAATAAGCAAGAGCAAATAAAACAAACAGTAGGAATAAACCTCCATGAACTTTAGATAATAGAAGAATCTAATAGAGTTAATAAAGTATGTTAAAATTGATTATGGATATAAAAGAAGAAATAAAATAACATAAAAGAACAAAACACTAAAGAAAGAATAGGCATATTTGAAAAGAAATGAACCAAAACATTTCTAGAAATGAAAAATGCAATAATGGAAATTAAATGCTCAATGAATGAATTAAACAGATTAAACACTGTTGAAGAGAGAATTTAACTGGAAGACATCTTAGGAAATTACTCAGCAAATGGCACACACAGTGAAAGGAAAAAAAGTAAGAGGCTAGAATATGTGGAAAACGATGAGAAGGTCTAATAAATGAGTAATTGGAGTTGCAGAAGGAATAAGTAAGGGGAAAGGGGAATATAATATACAACTGCCTACTCAACAATTTCACTTGGAAATATATCCAAAATGTGACTCCTGATCCCACCCCCTGCTCCCAGCCAAAACCTGCTTCTCCCCTGACCTCCCTCATATTAGTAGATGGCAACTTCATCCTTCCAGGTGCTCAAGTCAAAAACTTGGGCAATCCCTGATTCATATCTTTCTCTCTCTCAATCTATATCCAAGCTGTAGGCAAATTCTTTTGGCTTTCCTTCAAAATGTTTCCAGAATCTGACTACTTCTCACCATCTCCACTGCTGCCACTTTGGCCAGAACCAGCGTCATTTCTTACTACAATAGCCTCCTAACCCATCTCACTGTTGCCTCCATCCCCCCTGCCCCCTGCCATAGTCTAATCTCAATACAGCATCAAGAGAAATCTTTTAAATATGTTGGAGACTTCAGAGAAGATAGAGAAGACATAACTTTTCCTATTCCAGCCACTAAGTGCAATAAACCCCCTGGATATTCAATATAAAACAGTCATAAGACTTTGAATGGTAAATAGAAGCCAGATCACTAAGGGCATTGGGCCTGAGGAACAAGACAATGGTAAGTTCTTTGGTTTGCTTTTTGCCTCATACATCCTAGACTGGATACTGGAGAAGCCAGCAATCCTCAAACACCAATAGAGGCAGACAAAACCCTGTTTTCTCTAGCTGAAGGACTAATAAAAGGGGCAATCTGGCAATACAGAAAACCTTTAGACCATGACCATTCTACTGCAGCAAACCATAGAAAAGCTATGGCTCCACCCCCCACCCTCAGAAACAAAGACTGAGCCTAGACTCTTTTTGGTTTTGATGAGAGTCTCCAACCTCCCTCCACCCACCACCAAGGTGGTGTCAGAGAAAGCCAAGTGGAGAACTTGGACTTCCACCCCCACCTGGCAGTAATGTGACACCACACCTTCCCCTGCCACAGCCTTCTCAGAAGAGGCCAGCTCAACCAGAAGATTTAACTAAGGTTCAGACTCATGAAATAATACCCAAAATGTCCAGATGTAAATAAAAAATCACTCGTTCTACTAAGAACCAGGAAAATTTCAAATTGAATGAGAAAAGACAACAGAGCTAACACCAAGATAACACAGATACGATCTTCTGGCAAGTGTTGTAAAGGAGCCATAATAAAAATGCTTCAACAAGCAATTGCAAACCCACTTGAAATAAATAAAAAAATTAGAAGTCTCAGCAAAGCAATAGAAGATATAAAGGAGAACCAAATAGAAATTTTAGAACTAAAATAGAAGTTTTGGGGCACCTGGGTGGCTCAGTCAGTTAAGCATCCGACTCTTGCTTTCGGCTCAGGTCATGATCTCATGGTTCGTGAGATTGGGATTCTCTCTCTGCCCCTCCCCTGCTCGTTCTCTCTCTCTCTCTCTCTCTCTCTCTCTCTCTCTCAATAAATACGCATTAAAAAAAACAGTGGATGGCTTCAACAGCAGAATGAAGACAAATGAGGAAGTAATCAGAGAAACTGAAGATAGAATACAAATGACCCAGTTGAACACAGTTCCTGGCACTGAAAAGTGACTTCAGCTAGGCTATATTTATATACAAGATAAACAGAAAAAAATCAATTGTATTTCTATATACTAGCATAAAATTAAGATTATATAAATTAAAGTATATAAATTTAAAACATGCAATTGCTAAAAAAGTGCTTGTATGTAAATTTAACAAAACATGTATAGGACTTGTATGCTGAAAGCTAAAAAATGCTAATGAAAGATATCAAGGAAGATCTAAATAAACAGACATTCCATGTTCATTGATTAAAAGACTCACCATAGTAAGGATATTTTTTTATCCCAGAATGATCTAGAAATTTAATGTAATTCTAATCAAAGCTCCCAGCAAGATTTTTTTTGGTACATAGATAAGATTATTCTATTTGTATAGAAAGGCAAAGGAACTAGAATAACTGAAATGGGTTGAATGTTGGTCCCCCAAAACATATGTTCACTTCTTAACCCCCAAATCTGTGAATGTGACTTTATTCAGTAAAAGTATTCTTACAAATTTGATTAGGGATCTTGAGATCATCCTGGATTATCTGAGTGAGCCCTAAATGCAATGACAACTGTCCTTAGAAGAAATGGCATAGACACAAAGGATATGGCCATGTGAAGATGGAAGCAAGGATTGGAGTTATGCAGTCACAAGCCAAAGAACACCTGGAGCCACCATAAATTAAAAGAGGGAAGAAAGGATTCTCCCCTATAGTTCTTGGAGGGAGGGTGACCATACCAACACCTTGATATCAGGCTTTGGCCTCCAGAACTGTAAGAAAATAAATTTATGTTGTTTTGGGCCACCAAGCCTGTGATAGATAATTTGTAATAGATAATAAGAAGCTAATAAAATAGCTAAAACAATTCTGGAAAAGGAAAAAAGTAGGAAAAATTACTCTACTTGACTTCAACAAAGTGTATATAGCTACAGTAATCAAGACTATGTGATTTTAGCAAAAAGATGGGCACATATATCATAAAAACAGAGAACCCAGAAATAACTAGCCTATCTACACACAAATAAAGCCAACTCATTTTTTTGGCAAAGGTGCAAAAGCAGTTTAATGGAGGAAAGATAGTGTTTTCAACAAAAATGTTCTGGAGCAATTGGATATCTATAGGCAAAAAGTGAACCTCAACCTGGACTTCACAATTTATAGAGAAATTAACTCAAAGTGGATCATAAATTTATGTGTAAAATGTAAAATTATAAAATTTATAACATAGGGAAAATCTTCAAACCTAGGACTTGGTGAAGAATTTTTAGACATGATGCCAAAAACCTGTCCACAAAAAGTTGATAAATTGACTTAACCAAATTTTGCTCTGTGTAAGACCTTGTTAAGAGGATTAAAAGGCAATGGGGTGCCTGGATGGCTCAGTTGGTTCAGCATCCAACTCTTGATTTCAGCTCAGGGCATGATCTCATGCTTTGTGAGTTCAAGCCCACATCAGGAGCTGTGCTGACAGTGTGGAGCCTGCTTGGGATTCTTTCTCTCCTCTCCTTGCCCCTCCCCCGCTTGCACTCACACATGCACACACACTCTCTCTCTCAAAATAAACTTAAAAGAGGATTAAAAGGCAAGCTAAAGACAAAAAATACTTGGAAACCTCATATAAGAACTCATATCTAGTATATATGAAGAACCCCCACAACTCCACATTAAAAAATCCAATTAGAAAATGGTCAAAAAAGCATGAAGGGACATTTTATTGAAGAGGATATACGATGGAAAATAAACACATGAAAAGATGTTCAAGGTCATTATCCACTAGGGAAATGCAAATTGTAACTATTATGAGGTATCTCTACACACCTATTAGAATAGCTAAAATAAAAAATGACAATGCCAAATACTGGAAAAACCGAGGAGAAAGTAGATCCACCATACATTGCTGGTGGGGATATAAAATAGTACACATTCACCTCAAAAAACAGTTTTTCAGTTTCCTAAAAAATTACACATACACTTATCATATGACCCAGAAATTCTACTTCTAGGCATTTACTCTAAAGAAATGAAAATAGATGTTGGTGCAAAACCTGTACACATATGTTCACAGGAGCTTCAGTTTTAATAGCCAAAAACTGGAAATAAACTTTTCATATATAAAACTTGTATGTACTTCAAGGGCATTATGTGGAATAAAAAAAAAAAAAACCAAATGCCCAAAAGGTCAAATATTGTATGTCAGTAGGTAAATAGTTAAACTGTGGTACATCCATGCCAATACCAAAAGTGGTAAGCTATTGATGCACACAACTTGGATGGGCTTCAGGGTCATTATTATGCCGAATTAAAAAAAGCCAATTTTAAAATGTGATACACTGTTATGATTCCATTTATATAAAACTCTCTAACAAAATTATAAAAATGGAAAAAAAGATTATTGGTTGTCAGATATTAGGGATGGTCATAGGGAAAGTGGGGAGTGTTACTATAACAGTGGGGAAGCATAACGAAGATCTTTATGGTGATGAAATAGTGCTGTATCTTAATTGTGGCTACATTAATCAACACATGTGGTAAAACGACAGACTAATACACAACCACAATGCAAAAAACATCAAATTCATGGTTACACCCACAGTACAATATAATATTGTAGTAAAATTAAGATCTATCCATTAGAGGAAACTGGGTGAACATGGGAACTCTCTGAACTGTCTCTTCAACAGTCTTTAAATCTATAATTTTAAAATAAAAAGTTTAAAAATGTAAGTCGAGGGGCACCTGGGTGACTCAGTTGGTTAAGCGTCCAACTTTGGCTCAGGTCATGATCTCACTATTCCCAAGTTTCTTTTTTCTTTCTTTTTTTTTTTTACATTTACTTATTTTTGAGAGACAGAGCACAAGTGGGGGAGGGGCACAGAGAAGGAGACATGGAATCTGAAGCAGGCTCCAGGTTCCAAGCTGTCAGCAGAGAGCCCAACACGGGGCTCAAACTCACAAACCGTGAGATCATGACTTGAGCTGAAGTTGGACGCTTAACTGACTGAGCCACCCAGGTGCCCCACACTATTCCCGAATTTAAGCTCCATTATCAGGCTCTGTGCTGATAGCTGAGAGCCTGGAGCCTGCTTCAGATTCTCTGTCTCCCTCTCTCTCTGCCCCTCCCCCACTCGTGCTCTGTCCCCCTTTCTCAAAAAATAAATATTTACAAAAACTAAATATTAAAAAAAAATGTAAGTCATATCAGGGGCACCTGGGAGGCTCAGCCGGTTAAGCATCTGACTCAGGTCATGATCTCAGTGTTCATGAGTTCTAGCCCCTCATCTGGCTCCGCATTGGCAGTGTGGAGCCTGCTTGGGATTCTCTCTTGCTCGCTCTCTCTGCCCCTCCCTAGCTTGTTCTCTCTCTCTCTCTCTCTCTCTCTCTCTCTATCTCTCACTCAAAGTAAATAAATGAACTTTAAAATATGTAAGTCAAATCACATCATTACTCAGCTCAAAATCCTTTCAATGATCCCTCACTTCACTCGGAGTAAAAGTCCAAATCTTTAGCTTGTCAGGCTTACTTGTCACCCATATCAATTTTCTGACCTCTTTTCTCACTCTCCCTTGATTCACTCTGGTCTAGCCACACTGGCCTCCTTGCTGTCCCTTGAAAGTGCCAGGTATACTTGCCCTTGCTTGCTCTGGCTAAAAATATATAACCTTCAGTTCTGGAAAATATTTCTTTACTTTTTGATCATTTCTTTCTATCTGTTATTTGCCTATTCAATCCCCATTAATTGGAAGTTAGCTCTTCTTGTCTGGACCTCTTACTTCTTCTCTCTCTGCATAGTAGTTGTTTGGATTTACTTACTTGAATATTTTTTTCAAACATATCATCCAATCCTTCTAACGAGTTTTCCATTTCTGCTAATACAGCTGACCCTTAAATAACAAGTGTTTGAAACTGTGTGGGTCCACTTACATGTGGATTTTTTAAAAAATTATTGTCAAGCTAGTTAACATACAGTGTAGTAGTCTTGGCTTCAGGAGTAGATTCCTGTGATTCATCACGTACAGCACCCAGTGCTCATCCCAACAAGTGCCCTCCTCAATGCCCATCACCCATTCTCCTCACCCCCATCAACTCTCAGTTTTTTCTCTGTATTTAAGAGTCTCTTATGGTTTGCCTTCCTGTTTCTTATTTTTCCTTCCCTTCCCCTATGGTCATCAGTTAAATTTGTCAAATTTATATGTGGATTTTTTTGGGTAAATATAGTACAGTACTATAACTATTTTCCTTATGATTTTCTTAATAATATTTCCTCTAGCTCACTTTATTGTAAAAATACAGTATATATCACATGAAACATACAAAAGCATGTAATTGAAAGTTTATGTTATCAGTAAGGCTTCCAGTCAACAGTAGGCTATTAGTAGTTAAATTTTGGAGGAGTCAAAAGTTATATATAGATTTTTAAAATTTATTTATTTACTAATTTTTTAAATTCTAGTGTAATTGATGTATAGTTTTATATTAGTTCCAGGTGTAAAATATACTGATTCAACAATTCTATACATTACTCAGTGCTCATCACAATAAGTGTAATCTTTAATCCCCGTCACATATTTCACCCATGCACACCACCAGGGTCAATGCCCCAACCCAAATTGTTCAAGGATCAACTGTATATTTTTAATTTCCAAGAGCACATTTTGTTGTTTTAAAGTATTTTCTTCTTGGGGTGCCTGGGTGGCTCAGTCAGTTAAGCACCTGACTTCAGCCCAGGTCATGATCTCACAGCTTGTAGGTTCGATCCCCATGTTGGGCTCTGTGCTGACAGCTCAGAGCCTGGAGCCTGCTTCCAATTCTGTGTCTCCCTCTTTCTCTGCCCCCTCCCTGCTTGGACTCTCTCTCTCTCTCTCTCTCTCTCTCTCTCTCTCTCTCTCTCAAAAATAAATAAAACATTTTAAAAAAATAAAGTATTTTCTTCTTGTTTCATAAATATTTTATCTTCTGAGGAATGGCTAAATGGCTTTTTAAAAAAGATTTCCTCTTACCACACAGTTTCCTTCAAGTTTCTTTCCACCTCCCTTTTTCATGTTTAGACTTACCTCAGGTGACCAATAGTCTGTATAAACATGTTCCTTTAGCTCCCTATTGCAATATAGGATTCCCAACCTCAATTATGTCTTGAATCCCCCATTTGAGAGACCCTCTGTTTTACCTTCTCCCAAGAAAAATCCTTGAGTCTTCTGCTGGGACACAGGAGATAAATCAACCAGTTCACAGTATGACAAGGGGATCTGGAAACCTAACCCAACTTTCACACAATTCATCTGCTTTCATGCTTCTTAATCTGACTTTCATGCAATTCATCTGTTTTTAGCCCCCTTTCATCGTCACTTCCCAAAGTATCTAAAATAACCCAATGGCCTTTTCTACAGAAATAGAAATAGCCAATTCTAATTTTTTTATTTTAGAGAGATAGAGTGCATGAGCAGGAGGGAGGGAGGGAGGGAGAGAGAGAGAGAGAGAGAGAGAGAGAGAGAGAGAATCTCAAGCAGGCTCCATGCTCAGTGTGGAGCCCGACACAGGGCTCGATTCCATGACCCTGGGATCATGACTGAGCCAAAGTCAAGAGTCAGAAGTGCAACCAACTGAACCACCCAGGTGCCCCCAATTCTAAATTTTATATGGAACTGAAAGGGACCATAAAATTAGCCAGGACAATCCTGACATGAACCATGAACAAAGACAAAACACTCAAAATTCTCTATTTTAAAACATGATACAAAACTACAATTATCAAAATAGTATGGTGCTGGCAAAAATACAGGTATATAGGAAATGAAATGGAATTGGGAGTCCAGAAATAAACCCATTCATCTATGGTTAATTGATTTTCAACAATGAGACAACCAAGTAGGATTTACTACAGGTATACAAGTCTGGTTCAATATTCAAAAGTCAGTTAATGCAACCCAGCTGATCAACAGGATTGGCACATAATTTGCGCAGAAAAAGGGATTTGACAAAATCCAACACCCATTCATGATTTCAGGAAGAAAAATCTCTCACTACACAAGGAATAGAGAGAAACTTCCTCATCTTGAAAGGAGCATCTAAAAAAAACCCCACAGGTAATATCATACTTAGTGATGCAAAGCTAAATTTTCTCTAAGAGTGAGTACTGAAAGATCTAGCCATTGCAATAAGGCAATTAAAAAAAAAGAAAAGTAATACAAATTGGAAAGGAAGAAATTAAACACTCTCTTCACAGATGATATGATTGTCTATGTAGAGAAGCACCTGTGTGGCTCAGTTGTTTAAGCATCCGACTCTTGGTTTCAGCCCAGGTCATGATCTCATGGTTCATGAGGTTGAGCCCCACATCGGACTCTGCACTGAGAGCGTAGAACCTGCTTGAGATTCTCTCTATCCCTCTCTCTTTGCCCTTCCCTGAATGTTTTCTCTCTCTCAAAATAAATAAATACATATTTGTCTATCTCTGACTTAATTCATTTAATATGATTTCACTCATATGTGGAATTTAAGAATCACAACAAATGAACATAGGGGAAGGGAAGGAAAAATAAGATAAAAACGGAGAAGGAGGCAAACCATAAGAGACTCTTAAATACAGAGAACAAACTGAGGTTTGCTGGAGGGGAGGTGGGTGGAGGGATGGGCTAAATGGGTGATGGGCATTAAGGAAGGCACTTGTTGGTATGAGCACTGGGTGTTATATGTAAGTGATGAATCACTGGATTCTATTCCTGAAACCAATCTACACTACAACACAAGGAATATAGTTAATGGTATTGTGATAGCACTGTGTGGTGACTGATGGCAGTAGCTACACTTGTGGTAAGCATAATATAATGTATAGAGCTGTTGAATCACTATGTAGTATGGCTGAAACTAATATAACATTGTGTGTCAACTATACTTTAATTAAAAAAAAGAATCACTTCAAAAGAAAATATGGCTTAAAAAAAAGTATAGCTTAAAACTGGGGCTTTCAAAAACCAAATTTATAGAGGAAAGGAAATAGTTTAAACCATTTAACATTCTAATGAAGATGATCTGGCTTTGAATTTTGGCCCATCTGATGCTGAAAACTAGCAAAATCAAGGCAAGAACCTAGCTGCCCTTGATAACTTGAATTTAAATGTGTAAATTTAGTTAGATTTATTCCTAGGTATTTTATGCTTCTTGGTGCAATTGTGAATGGGATCAGTTTCTTTATTTGTCTTTCTGTTGCTTCATTGTTACTGTATAAGAATGCAACTGATTTCTGTACATTGATTTTGTATCCTGCAACTTTGCTGAATTCATGTATCAGTTCTAGCAGACTTTGGGTGGAGTCTATCAGATTTTCCATGTATAATATCATGTCATCTGCAAAAAGCGAAAGCTTGACTTCATCTTTGCCAATTTTGATGCCTTTGATTTCCTTTTGTTGTCTGATTGCTGATGCTAGAACTTCCAGCACTATGTTAAACAACAGTGGTGAGAGTGGGCATCCCTGTCGTGTCCCTGATCTCAGGGAAAAAGCTCTCAGTTTTTCCCCGTTGAGGATGATGTTAGCTGTGGGCTTTTCATAAATGGCTTTTATGATCTTTAAGTATGTTCCTTCTCTCCCGACTTTCTCAAGGGTTTTTATTAAGAAAGGGTGCTGGATTTTGTCAAAGGCCTTTTCTGCATCGATTGACAGGATCATATGGTTCTTCTCTTTTTTTTTGTTAATGTGATGTATCACGTTGATTGATTTGCGAATGTTGAACCAGCCCTGCATCCCAGGAATGAATCCCACTTGATCATGGCGAATAATTCTTTTTATATGCTGTTGAATTCGATTTGCTAGTATCTTATTGAGAATTTTTGCATCCATATTCATCAGGGATATTGGCCTGTAGTTCTCTTTTTTTACTGGGTCTCTGTCTGGTTTAGGAATCAAAGTAATACTGGCTTCATAGAATGAGTCTGGAAGTTTTCCTTCCCTTTCTATTTCTTGGAATAGCTTGAGAAGGATAGGTATTATCTCTGCTTTAAACATCTGGTAGAACTCCCCTGGGAAGCCATCTGGTCCTGGACTCTTATTTGTTGGGAGATTTTTGATAACTGATTCAATTTCTTCGCGGTTATGGGTCTGTTCAAGCTTTCTATTTCCTCCTGATTGAGTTTTGGAAGAGTGTGGGTGTTCAGGAATTTGTCCATTTCTTCCAGGTTGTGCAGTTTGTTGGCATATAATTTTTCATAGTATTCCCTGATAATTGTTTGTATCTCTGAGGGATTGGTTGTAATAATTCCATTTTCATTCATGATTTTATCTATTTGGGTCATCTCCCTTTTCTTTTTGAGAAGCCTGGCTCGAGGTTTGTCAATTGTGTTTATTTTTTCAAAAAACCAACTCTTGGTTTCGTTGATCTGCTCTACAGTTTTTTTAGATTCTATATTGTTTATTTCTGCTCTGATCTTTATTATTTCTCTTCTTCTGCTGGGTTTAGGCTGCCTTTGCTGTTCTGCTTCTATTTCCTTTAGGTGTGCTGTTAGATTTTGTATTTGGGATTTTTCTTGTTTCTTGAGATAGGCCTGGATTGCAATGTATTTTCCTCTCAGGACTGCCTTCACTGTGTCCCAAAGCGTTTGGATTGTTGTATTTTCATTTTCGTTTGTTTCCATATATTTTTTAATTTCTTCTCTAATTGCCTGGTTGACCCACTCATTCGTTAGTAGGGTGTTCTTTAACCTCCATGCTTTTGGAGGTTTTCCAGACTTTTTCCTGTGGTTGATTTCAAGCTTCATAGCATTGTGGTCTGAAAGTATGCATGGTATAATTTCAATCCTTGTAAACTTATGAAGGGCTGTCTGTATGCTGAAAACTATAGAAAGCTTATGAAGGTAGTTGAAGAAGATTTAAAGAAATGGAAAGACATTCCCTGCTCATGGATTGGAAAAATAAATATAGTCAAAATGTCAATACTACCCAAAGCTATCTACACATTCAATGCAATCCCAATCAAAATTGCACCAGCATTCTTCTCGAAACTAGAACAAGCCATCCTAAAATTCATATGGAACCACAAAAGGCCCCGAATAGCCAAAGGAATTTTGAAGAAGAAGACCAAAGCAGGAGGCATCACAATCCCAGACTTTAGCCTCTACTACAAAGCTGTCATCATCAAGACAGCATGGTATTGGCACAAAAACAGACACACAGACCAATGGAATAGAATAGAAACCCCAGAACTAGACCCACAAACGTATGGCCAACTCATCTTTGACAAAGCAGGAAAGAACATCCAATGGAAAAAAGACAGCCTCTTTAACAAATGGTGCTGGGAGAACTGGACAGCAACATGCAGAAGGTTGAAACTAGACCACTTTCTCACACCATTTACAAAAATAAACTCAAAATGGATAAAGGACCTAAATGTGAGACAGGAAACCATCAAAACCTTAGAGGAGAAAGCAGGAAAAGACCTCTCTGACCTCAGCCGTAGCAATCTCTTACTCGACACATCCCCAAAGGCAAGGGAATTAAAAGCAAAAGTGAATTACTGGGACCTTATGAAGATAAAAAGCTTCTGCACAGCAAAGGAAACAACCAACAAAACTAAAAGGCAACCAATGGAATGGGAAAAGATATTTGCAAATGACATATCGGACAAAGGGCTAGTATCCAAAATCTATAAAGAGCTCACCAAACTCCACACCCGAAAAACAAATAACCCAGTGAAGAAATGGGCAGAAAACATGAATAGACACTTCTCTAAAGAAGACATCCAGATGCCCAACAGGCACATGAAAAGATGTTCAGCGTCGCTGCTTATCAGGGAAATACAAATCAAAACCACACTCAGGTATCACCTCACCCCAGTCAGAGTGGCCAAAATGAACAAATCAGGAGACTATAGATGCTAGAGAGGATGTGGAGAAACGGGAACCCTCTTGCACTGTTGGTGGGAATGCAAATTGGTGCAGCCACTCTGGAAAGCAGTGTGGAGGTTCCTCAGAAAATTAAAAATAGACCTACCCTATGACCCAGCAATAGCACTGCTAGGAATTTATCCAAGGGATACAGGAGTACTGATGCATAGGAGCACTTGTACCCCAATGTTCATAGCAGCACTCTCAACAATAGCCAAATTATGGAAAGAGCCTAAATGTCCATCAACTGATGAATGGATAAAGAAATTGTGGTTTATATACACAATGGAATACTACGTGGCAATGAGAAAAAATGAAATATGCCCTTTTGAGCAACGTGGATGGAACTGGAGAGTGTGATGCTAAGTGAAATAAGCCATACAGAGAAAGACAGATACCATATGGTTTCACTCTTATGTGGATCCTGAGAAACTTAACAGGAACCCATGAGGGAGGGGAAGGAAAAAAAAAAAAGAGGTTAGAGTGGGAGAGAGCCAAAGCATAAGAGTCTGTTAAAAACTGAGAACAAACTGAGGGTTGATGGGGGGTGGGAGGGAGGGGAGGGTGGGTGATGGGTATTGAGGAGGGCACCTTTTGGGATGAGCACTGGGTGTTGTATGGAAACCAATTTGTCAATAAATTTCATATATATATATATAAATAAATGTGTAAATTTAAAAATTAATAATAATAAATAAATGAATAAACATTTAAAAAATAACTCACTAAAACAATGATTGTCCATATAGAAAATGAAAGGAATCTACCAAACAAAAACCCCACTTAGACTAATGAGTGAGTTCAGCAAGGTTACACAATACAAGATCAATACATAAAAGTAACTTATATTTTTATACACTATGAAAAAATGGAAAACAAAACATAAAAAGGCAACACTATTTTAATTGCTCCAAAGGAAATGATACATACATATATGTCTAAGACAAGTGTATAGAATCTGTATGATGAAAATGATGCATTTCTGATAAAAGAAATCAGAGAAAACCTAAATGTCAAGAGCTAGGGGAGAAGCAGTCCAGGCCAACTATCTTAATCAATGTTCAACTAACAGGAGAGAGGAAGGGTAGAACTATGTGGCATCTCCCACACTAAAAGAGCACACCATGTACTAGAGAATATTGACCCAGAGAGACAATATTAAGACACATTTTAGCAAAATTACTAGGCTTTTTTTTTAAGGGAAAATATTTGGGGCATTTAGGGAAAAAATATAACTTGTGACTTACAAAATTAAGAAATTTAGATTATCATCAGACTTTTCAACAGAAACATTTTATACCAGAAGAAAATAGGGTCACATATTTAATATACTTAGAGAAAAAAGAAGTGGCATGAGCTAAGGATTTTACACCCAGCAAAACTGACTTTCAAGTATAAGTGACGCAGAGAAACTGTTATCAATATGCAAGACTCAGAGAATATTGTTTCCATGAGCCCTTCCTGAAGAAGAATCTCCTGGAGAGTCAGCTTCAGAAGAATCAACATGGGTTAAGTGGGAGAGAGTATTATGTAGGCTATATGCTAGCATTGTAAATATAGTATGATTGTTTTAAAATATTGGTGGCAGATACAAATTGGGATAACATGTATCAAAAATGCTCTATCTCTAGTAATTATATTGATAGTATTATTGGTATAAATATAAATGGTAAGTAAAAAAGATGAAGGAGTATATATTCAATTATACTGTGTAGGGAATCACATTTGGGTGATAAAACTTGTACAAGAAAACAAAACAAAATTACAAGGAACTGATTACTATAAAATTCAGGATCGCGATTTCTTATTGGCAGCAAGAGAGTCTGTGATTGGAATATGGTACATGGAAGGGGCTTCTTAGGTGACTGGAGAAACTATATTTCATACCTGAGTGGTTTTCACCTCATAATAAATTCATTAAGCCATACATGTATTCCATGTGGTTTTCTGTGTCTAAGTTATATTTTACAATAAAATGATTATTTTTAAAAAGAAAGTATCAGAAAAACGATGTAGAAGTTGTACCCTTTCCTCTGTAGCTAGAAGGTTACCAATCTTCATCCCAAAGTATTTAAAAGAATCTGACTTGATAAAGTGTTGCAAGGTTGAAAACATTCATAACAATATCAGTTTTGTTTCTCTGTGCACAATAGAGTCTTCTGTATATTGAATAACTGTTATAAATTGTTGTATTCTCTCTTTATATAAATATAACCTTGGAAATATCATTTGCACAACAGGATCTTTTAAGATTCCAAAAACTTGAGAAATTGTTGCAATGTCCTGTTAAAATAGCCTCTAAAAGAAGCCTGTAATTCTTTTTGGTTGTCATATTTGACAAAAATCTTTGCCCTGGTAATAATGTTGCAATTGACATTGTTGCAGGATATTTTACCACAATACCCCCATATTTGTTGGGTTTTGTTGTCTCGCTGCTTGGAAGACTGAAGAGGTGGATACAAAATGAACAGCAGGCAAAAATTTATTAGAGTATGAACTCAGAAAGTAAGAATAGTAGTGATGAGGAAGTGTGGGGCAAGCTGAGGGCAAAGTACAGGCTAAGAGCACCCCACCCCACCCCACCCCCACAAAGGTGGGATATATGTGATATTCCTCGGACACTCCTGGCTGCCCAAGAACAGGGGAAAGGAAAGAAAGCAAATGGCTGACTGATAGAGATCACAGTCATGCAGGAGAGGAGTCTCCTTCAGTTTATGGATAACTTAGTAAACTGCAAGAAAAAGGCAATCTTATCCATAGCCTAATCTCTAGAAACCCATAGACTCCATTTCCTGGAGCCCTAATACCACCCTCATCAAGATGTAAGGGGGGTTAAGCGCTTGCCATGGTGATGTGGGAAACAAAGGCAAATGAAAAATTAAATTCCCTTACTGCCTACAGCCCATTGACAAGTGTTTGAAACCGGCAGAGTGACCTCCCTCTACGAGATCAGCTGCCTCCATGATGACACTTTTCTAGGGGCAAAAGGGAATCTTGGCTTAACATTATCCTGACCTCCCAGGGTCCTGTAAGTCTACTTTAAAATATAAAAATTCCTTTGGAAACCTCCTTTATCTCAACTGCCCCAAGATATATGCTGGCAATCATACTCCAAGCTTATGGCCCCCTAATATACATCTGAAGGGTCTCATGACTGAGGTTTTACTAAATGGTAACAAATGGCATTTTCCTAACAACAGACAGCCTCTCAAAGTCCTGGAAGCCTTGCTTCCAAAGCTCCTTAGAGACTTACTCTATCCCTAACCCCCTCACAACCTGAGGGCCTATAATCAGTTACTCTTCACAACCCCAATGCAGCTGTTTCTGCCCATGGGTCCTGTCCCTGTGCTTTAATAAAATAACCTTTTTTGCATCAAAGATGTCTTCAAAAATTCCTTCTCAACCATCAGCTCTGGACCACCCCACCATCACCCCCAAACCCCATCAGTAGGAAAGCTCTCTTTACAGAGAAGGTACATTTGAAAGTGAATGCCCACAACAATAGGCAAGGGTCTTTGTTTTATAAGGTTTTAGTTAGCCCTTCCCTCCCCCCTGTTCCCTCTCAGGTCCCACCCTTATTGGATTGATAGCTCTAGGTGCTGGGTGGTCTGTTCCTGATTAGTTCTATTCCATTGTATGAGGAGTGGCTTATGGCCATACTTAGGTCTTTTGTCAAATTCTTGAGGGAAACCTGAGGGGGAGTAGGTGGGGTCTTTTACATTCTTAAGCGGACCTTAAGCCTGAAGGGCTTTGCTGTGGTCAGACACTCCCAGCATCATTCCAAAAGACGTGTTTTTTCCCACCCAGGGACCACAGGTCCTAATCCTTCCCTCTCTGCCTACTGAATCCTATATTTTCCTATCATAGCATCTTTAGATGTTACTAAAGGATTTAAATAGTAATTTGTAAGGTTGCTCAATCAAAGCAGAAGCCAATCATTGGCACTTTCCTCTTTTCCATATCATGACTTTTTAAAAAACATTTTTAATGTTTATTCCTTTTTTGAGAGAGAGAGAGAGAGAGAGAGCGAGCGTGAGTGGGGGAGGGGCAGAGAGAGAGGGAGACACAGAGCTGTCTGCACAGAGCCTGAAACGGGGCTCAAACTCATGAACCACGAGATCATGACATGAGCTGAAGTCAGATGCTCAACTGACTGAGCCACCCAGGCACCCCCATATCACAACTTTTAAAAGGACCCTTACTTTGGGGCACCTGGGTGGCTCAGTCAGTTGAGCACCTGACTCTTGATCATGATCAGGTCATGATCCCATGGTTCCTGGGATTGAGCCCTGTCTGCCTCTACACTGAGAACATGGAGTCTGCTTGGGATTCTCTCTCTCCCTTCCTCCCTGCGACTCCTCTGCTCACACTCTTTCTCTCACACACAATAAATAAATACACTTAAAAAAAACAGCACCTTTACATTGAAAATTTTCTCATTTTAACAAAAGTGTATTATAAGATGGAAAACTCCATAATAATTACAATAAATGAACTACTGTTAGACACAACAGGGTTGAATCTCACAAACAATGTTTAGCAAAAGAAGCCAGAGACAAAGACTATCTTACTACATAATTCCATTTATATAAGGTTCAGAAACAAGGAAAATTCATCTAAAATGTTAACAGATAGATGTTGTCTATTATTTGGAGAGACTTAGTGACCAGGAGGAAACATGAGGGGGAGACAGAGAAATAACTGTGGGATACTTTGAGGTAGAACTGGGATCCTACCATTACAAGAGTAGGTGCTATCAAGCCAGCAGGCCTTTGGAGTTGCATCATATATTTCATTTGTTGTTTTCTGACTGTATGTCTCAATTTAGAACTTTATAGGGAATGTTGACAGTGGTCTGGGGAAATATTCCATTATCCCTGGGTCCTCTGACAATCATATCATCTTAATGTCATTAAAAAATACCAAAATAAACCAATTACTGGGAGAGAGACTCAGTAGTTTGACTCATCAAAATGGTGGAAGAAAAACAGTGGGATCAACAACAAAACTAATTCAAAAGAGAAAGAAGGAAGGAAGAGACCTTTCATCCTGCATCATCTGTTTGGTGCATATATTGCATCCAGCAGGGCACATACATGACAAGAAAGTGAATCTCATGGTCATTAGTTGTTGGATTATATCCTTGGAAGATAAACAAGTCTCTTGTCAGAAAATCTGGCTGCCCTAGGTTCTGCTCCTGGCAGATTTCCCTTGTCCTTGTCTCAGGGACAGTCCTGGGGATATCACTGAGGAGGTTGACCCCAGGGAGTTATATGGGTACATTATCCCATCACCGCTGGGGCTGGCATCTTTCTCCTGGGGTCTGGGGATTTCCAGAGAAGCTAGGACTCCCTGCCATGCAGGTTAAGTTGTAAACAACCTCTGTTCTCAAGGTTTGAGATTATTCTGGTGACATAACTCCTCTTGGTGATTTGTAAATTTTGATTTTTTAAGACTCTGTTGTCCATAGGCCAATGCCACATACTGTTCCACTATCTTCTAGCATTAAGATTTGGGAATGAAATCACTGAAATTAGTTTGACACTCTTTCTTTTGTAAGTATCCCTGTCTGCCTAAAATGTCAGTGTAGTGTTTCAGAATTACATACATCTGATTTGTTTGACCTTTAAAAAAAATTTTTATTTTTATTTTAAAAAAAAATTTTTTTTCAACGTTTATTTATTTTTGGGACAGAGAGAGACAGAGCATGAACGGGGGAGGGGCAGAGAGAGAGGGAGACACAGAATCGGAAACAGGCTCCAGGCTCTGACCCATCAGCCCAGAGCCCGATGCGGGGCTCGAGCTCACGGCCCGCGAGATCGTGACCTGGTTGAAGTCGGACGCATAACCGACTGCGCCACCCAGGCGCCCCAAAAAACTTTTTATTTTGAAATAATTGTAGATTCACAGGCACAGATCATATTTTGGGTCTCAGCTTTGCCACTTGCCAACTGTATCCTTGGCAAGTTATTTAACTCTGAACCTAAATTAAGTATTTGTAACATTTCTGCCATAGCACTTGCCCCTACACCTAACTCCCAGGACCATGCACATGCACTGATACATCCCCTTTCACAGAAGCACTCCTTCAATTAAAAACTGTACCTGACCATACAGCATCATCTCCACTACCCCAGACTCAGTCCATTATGCAACATCATTGCATCTAATCCTTACAGCTTGAGGGTCCTTGAAGTTTCTAAAGCCAGAAACACATGTCCATTATACGGGCTTTGGAGCTCCTCCACCAGTGTGCAATAGAATTCTGCTAGTGTTCATGTCCATTAATCTGTGATCGGGATGTAATATCTTTTTTTTAATATAATTTATTGTCAAATTGGCTTCCATGCAACACCCAGTGCTCATCCCAACAAGTGCCCTCCCCAATGTCCATCACCCACTTTCCCCTCTGCTCCACCCCCTATAAACGCAGCCAAGAAATTACAAACTGAATATACATATAACCCTTACAAAAAACTAATATATATTAAAAGAAAACACCAAGACCAAATGGTTTCACTGGACAATTTTACCAAACATTCAAAGAAAATAACACCAATTTTACATACACACAGCAGAAGAAGGAACACTTCTCAACTCATTTTATGAAGGCAGAATGGCCCAGATACAAAACAAGACAAAGATTGCATACAAAAAAGAAAATGAGAGACAACTATCCGCTCTGCAATATAAATTCAAGAATCCTCTCACCAAAATTTAACAAATGAAATCCAACCAATAATGTATAAAAAATATAGTATGCCACAATCAAGTAGGATTTAGTGCAGGTATACAAGTCTGGTTAAATATTCAAAAGTCAGTTAATGCAACCCAGCTGATCAACAGTATTGGCACATAATTTGCACAGTAAAAGGACTTGACAAAACCCAACATCCATTCATGATTGCAGGAAGAAAAATCTCTCACTACACAAGGGATAGAGAGAAGCTTCCTCAACTTGAAAGGAGCATCTAAAAAAAAAAAAAACCCAGGTAATATCATACTTAATGATGAGAGGTTAAATTTTCTGTCTCTGAGACTGAGTACTGAAACATCTAGCCATTACAATAAGGCAATTTAAAAAAGAAAGAAAGAAAAGTAATACAAATTGGAAAGGAAGAAATTCAACCAACCAACAACCAACCAACAAAATAACAATTGAAAAGCAAAAAACCAGAAACACCAGCTACAAGTAAAGAACAGAGTGGAGGCGGTGCTGATGGAAGAGCACATACAAAGAGAGAAACGACAGGGGCGTGGAAAAAGAAAAAATAAACATTGACCAGGCAGAGAAACTAAACGGCCTAATCGAGAGAGACGAGAGAGAGAGAGAGAGAGAGAGAGAGAGAGAGAGAGAAAGGAAAATAAAGAAGGAGGCAGGGGTGGGGGGTGGGGGGACGAAGATAAAGTTACCCAGACAGAGAAACTATATGGCTTGATTATTCCAGAGAGAGAGAAAGGAAAGGAAAGAAGGAGGTGTAGAACATGTATCAAGAGAATGGATTAAGTACGTCTGCTTCACCAAACCAACAACCAGAGTAACCAGCCTAGGGGAGGGAATAGGTTAGAAGGAGAAAAGGAAGAATATATCTAAATAACAAGAATTGTCCTAGAATTAATCCAGGCAATGCAGCAGCACTGGTCTGGAGGAGGGGTCCGTCTGGTTCCACAATGTCTATCCCGTTTCGGTAGATACTGGAGTTATCCTGCTGGCATGGAGGAGAGTGGTTTGCTGTAGGCGGGTCCCGCCTCCACTGTGGGCCCCGCGGACCCATCCCTGAGGCCCCACCTTGGTGGTGGTGGGGAGGAAAATGGCGATCCCCCAGTCTCTTCTCCAGGGACCCGGTGTCCCAAGTCACTCCGTTTGAACCGTCCTCATTGTACCATGGGCACAGACGACGCGGTCTGTCTTGCTCCTCTGACTCCCGTGCCCCGGCGCTTGGCTGGGATTTAAACTCCTGCTCTGTGCACCCTGGCACTGGGGAAGCGCCTCTCTATGCCGCCCGATATGTGGTCCTGGTTTGTTTTGTCCTGCCCCGCAGCACTTGAGGAAGGGGACCACTTTCTCCTACTGTGGACTGAGCTCCTGACCTACCACAGAACCTGGGGGTGGCTCCCCTCCTCCTCAGGTGCATGAACGGGGCAGCTGGCCCCAGTCCAGAGAAAGCCCCACAGTTAGAGATGGGATCCCTCTCCGTCATGGTTCGAGGTTTCTCTGGTCCAGATACAGCCCCAGCCACTCTTTCTCTTCCTTTGTCTCTCTGCAGAAGGGGATCCCTCCCCTCTGTGCCTACATGGCCCGTTTTATCTCTCCCAGTTTGCAATCACCCACCTGTGGCCCGTTAGGCTGTCCCGGTGTCTCCCTGGTAGACGCAGTCTCTTTTCCTCCCAGACTCTTGGGGTTCAAAGTCCTCTGGCTTCAACCCTTCTTTGTTTGAGAGACACAGGAAGTATGGATCCCCCTACTTCTCCGCCATGTTGACCCCCAAAGCTAGGACTTAATATCTTGACAATCTAGTGACCCAGATAATTCCATCCTGCCTCCAGTCCCTGTTTTCCCTGGTCACTGCCCAGATCAATACATTTTCTCATTTTTCCTTTCTCTCTAATGCTCTGGCTTCCTCTGCCTTCATGTACTGCACTCTATCCCTTCTCTTTGGTCTCTCAGATCCTTACAATATGCTCCCTGGAATTTCTGCTTTGTAATACACAGGCTCTCCTACATTCTCAGCTTCTCCGAATCTTCTTTTCTCTTCCTGCCTTAACTCAGCCCTAGCTATCCCCAGTCACCCAACTTCTACAGCAACTCTGCAGGGAGGCTGCTCATACTCCCCACAAGTAGCAGGGTGGAGACATAAAGATGGTGTCATCATTACTTCACGGCACCACCTCAAGCAATGCTTGCTCTTGATTATGAAACAAACAAACAAACAAACAAACAAACAAAAAACACACTCCTTTGAAGCTTCCACCATTTGGCTCTACCACTCTTCATTACTGTCACTTACAAACGTATTAGACACATTGCTTCACACATTTATAACCATGGCACTTGGTTCATAGTTATCTCCATCTCAACTCCTGCCATCATCCTGAATAAATTCAATATTCATCCTATCCAAAAACCTGGTCTCCTTTCAATGTTCTCATCTCTAACGTCTTTTTTCCCCACTCATCTCAGTTCCTATGCCTACAATTACATCCTGGAAAAAATAAAATTTCTCCACCTAGAAACATATTTAAATATCCTACTCTAACCAAAGCCTTCTCTCCTTACAGTCTGATACTCTGCTGCTTTCACTTCACCTCTTTGTAGGCATCATCGGGATGGATAGAACTGACCCATCTACTTCTCCCTTTCTTCCTCCTCCCCAACCCCTGTGTCATTTTTCCCTTATCCAAACTAGAATCCATGGCTCATATTTGCAGTGACTGTTTTTGCAAATACACTTCTTCCCTTTCCCCAGATTCCCCTCTGCAATCATTAGACAAATCCCAACAATGGATGACTATGTCCCCTCCCAGCTTGCACTTGGCTGTCAAGCACAGCTACGGAAAGTCATATAATGTGGCACATCGCTACCACTCCAGATAAATGGTGATAAATGAACCATTTACACTACCCAGAGGTCCTATCATATTTCTCTTGTGAATTTACTCTTCCATTATCATCAAAACTCTCATTCAAGCTCCTATCCCCTCACACTTAGCAAATTACCTTGTCTTCTCATCTAGACAGGAAATGAAGCTCTCACCTAGAAACAACCTCACCTTTCCACCACTAAATCTATAAAGCTATCTCTATTTGCACCAAACCTCACACGTTCCCTTCTCTTATCTAAACCTCACCCACCACCTGTACTTTCTTTGTCCTTCTGGCGTTCTCAGTATCTTGAAGTATTGATTATCCCCTTGAAGTATTGATTATTGCTGTATTTCCAGCTTAACTGTACTGAAAGAATAGTCTATTTATTTTATTTTAATTTTTTAATGTTTACTTATTTTTGGGAGACAGAGCATGAGTGGGGGAGGGGCAAAGAGAGAGAGGGAGACACAGAATCTGAAGCAGCTCCCGGCTCTGAACTGTCAGCACAGAGTCCGACGTGGGGCTCGAACCCATGAACTGCGAGATCATGACCTGAGCCAAAGTCGGATGCCCAACAGACTGAGCCACCCAGGTGCCCCAAAAGAATAGTCTATATGGCACTGCCCTCACTTCATTATTATTCATGCACTTTACAACTTCCTTTAGTCTGGTTCAGGTCCAATCACTCTTAAACATGCTCTTGCCAACATCATCAACAACCAACAAATTACTAAACTCAATGACCACTTTTAAGTCCTCAACTCATTGCTCTCTCAATATCACTTAGCATAGACTTGATTATTCCTTCCCATTTTGAATATTCAGCCTTAACTTTCTTGGTAACACATTCCTACCAATTTACCATAAACTTTTACTACATGCAATCAGTAAATGCAAAAGTTCCTCAGAGATATCTCCAAATGCTCTCCTGTATTTTATGCTATCTTCCTAAAAGAATCTCTCACACACCTATGAATCTAAGTACCACCTGTGTGCTTATAAAAATACTTATTATGAGAAATTCAAGCAATACAGAAAGTACAAAGAAGAAAGCAAAAAATCACCTTAAAACGCCACACTCCAAATCAGACATCATTAACGTTAGGTGAACATCATTTCAGACATCTCCCAATGCATGAGAAAATGTTGTCATTAAGTTCTTCTGTAAGATGATGCACTAGTGGGCAATTTTCTTTTGTCCCTTGGGTTGTGTTTTCCTTCAGACGAGGTTTTAAACCTGTCTTTGCATATTATGTTCCTGTTTACAGTCTTTGCTTTACTACGTTTGCATAATAGCCTGTTTCTTTTCATGTTGCTTATACTTAAATCAAAAGCTGTGTTCAGTCTGCTATTTTCTCTGATACGGGCTCGATGAATTCTCCCGCACTCGTATTTACCTTATCTGGAAAATTTTCTCCCCTTTCTCATGACTACACTGTAAGATGTGTGTCTAATTGTCCATCTCACTGTAGCTTTAGAATTCACAGAAGGGTGGTAATAGTGGTGGTGGTGAGCAGTCACTTGGAGGGTCTGGGATTTAACACTTTTCAAATTTGTGGCATGGGGTTAGCTTCCTTCCTTATTTTGCTGTGCCTTGGTGTGCTTTTTGCTGGATTTTGCTATTCTTCTTTTGGGTTCATTTTAGTAGGCATAGGAGGAGGGGAATTCTGTGATTTGACTTTATGCCACCATGCTCTTCCCTGGCAGCTGACAGCATCATTTATATTTCCACTCTGGACTTCTCTTTTGTTCTCTAGATTCATATAACCAAAGAAGTCATCGACATCTCTCCTTCTATGTTGTGGCAGTCCCTGGCCTTGGCCTACCCACAACAATTTCCTGCCTCACCTTTCCCATGCAGATATTTCAGAGATCCCTTGATTTCAAGGAGGAAATGAGAACTGATCTAAATGAGCGATAGTGTTCAGAATCCTCTTAGTTACTGATTGGCCTAAGGATGGGCATGCAAGGGAGGCTAATGTGAGGAATTCCAGAGGGAGAGACTTCTCTTTCTGAACAAAATGACAAATCCTCAAAGGAGGAAGACTTTTCCCTTCCTTTCCCTTCTTCCTGCCTTGGACTTGGATGCATTGAACAGCATTTGTGACCATGAGGAAAAAAGCCAAGAGAATCACAAGGGATGGCAGCATTGACATTTTGAATCACTGAACCAATTCCAACAACCACTGTCACCTCTAGACCTTTTGTTTTGTGAAAGCTTAAGCCTCGTTTGTTTAAACTACCCCTAGTTGGGCATTCTGTTGGCATCTGCATTGGTATCAGGAGCCAGAAGAATTACTAACTGTGATGTACACACCTCAAAATGAGCATAAGTGAGCTCATGATCCTCTCCACAAAACCTGATTCTCTTTCAGTCTCTTTCATCTTAGTAACTATTTACACCATTCACTCAGTTGTCTAAGTCAGAAACACGTGGGTTCCCTTTGAATCTTCTGCACCCACACACCCCAACATTCTATCACCAAATGTTGTCAATTCTATCTCTTAAATATCTCTCCAATCTTTCCATATCTGCTGCTACCACTCCAGTCCAACTTACCAGCACCTTTTGCCTGGACTACTGAAAATGATTCTTACCACATCTCCTCTGGCCCATCTTCAATACATTCTCCAAAACCAGCAATAGTAACGTTTTTTAAAGAAACGTATCTGATCAAGTCAGTCCCTTTGCTTAATATTCTCTAACGGTTTCCTACTTAAGTTAGAGTTAAGTCCAAACTCCTCACAGGGCCTACAAGACCTTAAGTGATGTGAACCTTGCCTACCTCTCTAGCTTCGTCTCAACCTTGGCATTACTGGCTTTCTTTTACTTTCTTAACCACTTTGAACTCTTGTTCATGTCAGGAACATATATATTATGTATCTAATATATGTAACATATATATAATAATATTATATATAATATATGTTATACAATTATAGGTATTTAAATTAACCGAGTAAAGTCAAAGACGCCCATGAGCTATGATCCAGCAAACTCTACTTTTAGGTGTATATCATAGAGCAATGTTTTTTTCAAGTTTCTGGCTAACAACACATTAGTGAATGTATTGTGAAATTAACGTAGTGGGTTGTGACTATCACTAAATTAACTAGAAGGAAGCAGAATAGAAAATATCTGATTGCATTGCATTTGGTAAGTATTAGTATGTTTTACCAAAATTGTATTTCATGTATAAATAAATACACGAGTGCTTTTATGTGTAATAAGTGTGTGTATGCCTCCTTGTGATTTCCAAGGCACGATACAATTTGTATTTCTTTCTGGGGTCTCTGTCAAAATCTTTGCCATAGTTTTTTATTTCAATGTAATCCCAAGAGTTTATTTTAGCTTCAAATCCCTTGCCTCGGGAGACATATCTAGAAATATGTTGCTATGGCTGGTTTCACAGAAATTACTGTCTGTGCTCTCTTCTAGTATTTTTATGGTTTCAGATCTCACATTTGGATCCTTAATTCATTTTGAATTTATGTTTGTGCATGGTGAAAGAAAGTGGTCCAGTTTCATTCTTTTCCATGTTGCTGTCCACTTTTCCTAACACCATTTGTTGAACATCCTGTATTTTTTCCCGTTGGATATTCTTTCCTGTTTTGTCAAATATTAATGGACCATATACTTGTGGGTTCATTTCTGGTTTCTATTCTGTTTCTGTCATCTATATGTCTATTTTTGTGCCAGCACCATACTGTTTTGATTACTGCAGCTTTGTAACATAACTTGAAGTCTGAAACTGTGATACATCCAGCTTTGCTTTTGTCTTTAAGATTGCTTTGGCACTTGAGGTCATTTGTGGCTCCATAGAAATTTTAGGATTGTTTGCTCTAGTTCTGTGAAAAAAAATGATGATTGTATTTTGATAGAGATTGCATTAAATGTGTAAATTGCTTTGGGTAGTATAGACCCTTCAACAATATTAAACACTGTCCTAGAGAATCTCTTGGCATGTGTCAAAGGAGATCTGCACAATTGTTCACTGCAGCGTTGATCAGTCCCTAGGAAAAAGGCTGAATAGCTTGCACAGAGAGTCTCCTATAATTCATCTAATCATGAAGATCCTTTTTCACATAGTTGCCCTTTTGTGAACATTCACATGGGTCACAAATATTCTCAAATTATGGGCCCATTTGGAAGTTCCACCCACATACCTCCTCCTCATAATCGTTTCAACATTCTGCCAGTCTTATTCTATCTCCAAATCATTAACCATCTCCCTATACATCAGTGAAAATCCGGACTTCAGCCCTCTGTATTTTTCAGGAAAATGGGTGGGAAGTGTGATACATATATCAAAGTTCTCACTCTGGATTTTCTTTTCTCCACTCTACTTAGGTCTGTATCTAATTCGTACTGTATTATTACATCAATCCATTTCCATGTGGTTCCAGTACATCCTGTAGAGCCCATCATTAAACGAGACTAGAGAGTCTTTCTCCTCATTCACCAGATCATGAGAAACTCCCAATGAACTTACACATGTTAGTTGAGGAACAGGTAGCAGCCAAGAGAGGAATAAAATTCCAGTTTTGCATATAAATTTTTTTTTGGTGACAGAGTCCTCCTGGCTATTCTAGACTTAATGGTTTGGTGGATTAGTCACTACCCAGTGTATGCTGGGGAGATGAAGTCACACAATCATCTGTTTTCCCATTGTCAGTCTCTACCAGGGCCATTAGAAATCTGGGAGTATTTTTTCAAAAAGACAATAGCTACTTGTTCATGGAGACATCGATTTGCTCTAATCTGAGGGTCTACTTATATGATTCTCTTATCAGGGATTACTGCAGACTCCATATGGAACTATGATCTGTTATAGACACTTCAAGCACCATTCGATTTCTTGGGTCATAAGGGCTTGGTAGCAGAGCTGCTTGAATTACAGTGTAAGACAATCAGAGAGCCTTTATTTGTTCTGGGACCCAGTCAGTATTGGCTGTTTTCCTTGTAACCTACAAAATGGGTTAGATCAGGGTACCCAAATATGGAAAATTTTATCTTCAAAATCCAAACTGGCCTAGCAAGCGTTGTGCCTCATTACTGGTAGACGATGAAAATTGAAGGTAATTGTCCTCCAAATTGGAGGGAATTACTTGACATATCTAAAACGACAGGCCCCTTAGCAATTTCACAAAGGTAGCATAACCTTGTAATTTCAAGGGATTTAACTCCAAGCCTCTAGAACTTCATGAGTTTTTCCAAGGTATCAAGGGTAGTTGTTCCTTCTTCCTCTCTGGATTCTGTCATCATGATGGCATCAACAATGGACTCGCATAATTTCTATTGGATGGTAGTGTAGTTAAAATCTCCAAAGACTAAACTGGTGCTGGCTTAAGACATCATATATCTCTGGAAAAGAGAGTATTTGCATAGAATTTTCTTTTTTATTAAATAAAATTTGTTGTCAAATTGGCTAGCATACAGTGTGTAAAGTGTGCTCTTGGTTTTTGGGATAGATTCCCATGGTTCATCGCTTACATACAACACCCAGTGCTCATCCCAACAAGTGCCCTTCTCAATGCTCATCACCCATATTCCCCTCTCCCCCACCCCCATCCACCTTCAGTTTGTTCTCTATGTTAAAGAGTCTCTTATGGTTTGCCTCCCTCCCTCTCTGTTTGTAACTACTTTTTTCCCCGTCCCTCCCCTCATGGTCTTCTGTTAAGTCTCACAAGACCCACATATGAGTGAAAACATAATATCTGTCCTTCTATGACTGACTTATTTCACGCAACATAATACCATTCAGTTCCATGCATGTTGCTGCAAATGGCATGTTTTCATTCTTTCTCATTGCCAACTAATATTCCATTGTATATATAAACCACATCTTCATTATCCATTCATCAGTTGATGGGCATTTAGGCTCTTTCCATAATTCGGCTATTGTTGAAAGTGCTGCTATAAACATTGGGGTACATGTGCCCCTATGAATCAGCACTCCTGTATCCTTTGGATAAATTCCTAGTAGTGCTATTACTGGGTTGTAGGGTAGTTCTATTTTTAATTTTTTGAGGAACCTCCACACTGTTTTCCTGAGTGGCTGCATCAGTTTGCATCCCCACCAACAGTGCAAGAGGGTTCCCATTTCTCCACATCCTCACCAACATCAGCTGTTTCCTGAGTTGTTAATTTTAGCCACTCCGACCAGCATGAGGTGAAATCTCAGTGTGGTTTTGCGTTGTATTTCCCTGATGATGAGTGATGTCGAGCATCATTTCATGTGTCTGTTGGCCGTCTGAATGTCTTCTTCGGAAAAGTGTCTATTCATATCTTCTGCCCATTTCTTAACTGGATTATTTGTTTTTCAGGTGTTGAGTTTGGTATGTTCTTTAAAGATTTTTGATACTAACTCTTTATCCGATAAGTCATTTGCAAATACCTTTTCCAATTCCATCGGATGCCTTTTGGTTTTGTTAATTGTTTCCTTTGCAATGCAGAAGCTTTTATCTTGATGAGGTCCCAATATTTCATTTTTTCTTTTAATTCCCTTGCGTTTGGAGATGTGTCGAGCAAGAAATCGCTGCGGCTGAGGTCAAAGAGACTGTTGCCTGCTTTCTCCTCTAGGGTTTTCATGGTTTCCTGTCTCACATTCTGGTCTTTCATCCTAAATGTGAGTTTATTTTTGTGTTTTAAGTTTATTTTTGTGTATTGTGTAAGCAAGTGGTCTAGTTTCATTCTTATGCATGTTGCTGTCCAGTTCTCCAGCACCATTTGTTAAAGAGAATATCTTTCTTCCATTGGATACACTTTCCTGCTTTGTCAAAGATTAGTTGGCCATTTGTGGGTGCAATTCTGGGGTCTCTATCCTATTTCATTGGTCTATGTGTCTGTTTTTGTGTCAATGCCATACTGCCTTGATGATTACAGCTTTGTAGTAGAGGCTAAAGTCTGGGATTGTGATGCCTCCTGCTTTGGTTTTCTTCTTCAGTATTACTTTGGCTTTTTGGGGTCTTTTGTGGCTCCATACAAATCTTAGGATTGTTTATTCTAGCTTTGATAAGAATTCTGGTACAATTTTGATTGGGATTGCATTGAATGTGTAGATAGCTTTGGGTAGTATTGACATTTTAACAATATTTATTCTTCCAATCCATGAGCACGGAATGTTTTTCCATTTCTTTGTGTCCTCTTCAATTTTCTTCATAAGCTTTCTAGAGTTTTCAGCATACAAGTCTTTTACATCTTTGGTTAGGTTTATTCCTAGGTATTTTAAGATTCTTGATGCAACTGTAAATGGGATCAATTTCTTGATTTCTCTTTCTGTTGCTTCATTATTGGTGTATAAAAATGCAACCTGTTTCTATACATTGATTTTGTACCCTGAATTTTGCTGAATTCATTTATCAGTTCTAGCAGTCTATTGGTGGAGTCTGTTGGGTTTTCCGTGTAGAGTATCATGTCATCTGTGACAAGTGAAAGTTTGACTTCTTCTTTGCCAATTTTGATGCCTTTTATTTCACTTTGTAGTCTGATTGCTGATGCTAGTCCTTCCCACAGTATGTTAAACAGCAGAGGTGAGAGTGGACATCCCTGTCGTGTTCCTGATCTCAGGGGGAAAGCTCTCAGTTTTTCCTCATTGAGGATGATAGCGTGGGCTTTTCATAAATGGCTTTTATGATGTTTAAGTATGTTCCTTCTACCCTGACTTTCTTGAGGGTTTTTATTAAGAAAGGATGCTGAATTTTGTCAAATGCTTTTTCTGCATCGATTGACAGCTTCATATGGTTCTTCTCCTTTCTTTTATTAATGTGATGTATTACACTGATTGATTTGCAAATATTAACTAGCCCTGTAGCCCAGGAATGAATTCCACTTGATCGTGGTGAATAATTCTTTTTGTATGCTGTTGAATTCAGTTCACTAGTATCTTGTTGAGAATTTTTACATCCAGGTTCATCAGGGATATTGGCCTGTAATTTTCCTTTTTTGTTGGGTATCTGCCTTGTTTGGGAATCAAGGTAATGCTGGTTTCATACAATGAGTCTGGAAGTTTTCCTTCCGTTTGTATTTTTTGGAACAGCTTGAGAAGGATAGGTATTAAATCTGCTCTGAATGTCTGGTAGAATTCCAATCTGAAGCCAACTGGTCCAGGACTCTTACCTCTTGGGAGATTTTTAATAACTGATTCAAGTTCCTCACTAGTTATGCTTCTATTCAAATTTTCTGTTTCTTCCCATTTGAGTTTTGGTAGTGTGTGGGTGTCTAGGAATTTGTCCATTTCTTCCAGGTTGTCCAGTTTGTTGGACTATAATTTTTCATAGTAGTCTCTGATAATTGCTTGTATTTCTGAAGGGATTTGTTGTGAGAAATCCATTTTCATTTGTGATTTTATCTACTTGGGTCCTCTCTCTTTCCTTCTTGAGAAGTCTGGCTAGGGGTTTATCAATTTTGTTTATTTTTTCAAAAAACCAACTCTTAGTTTCATTGATCTGTTGTACTGTTGTTTTTTTTTTGGATTTGATATTGTTTATTTCTGCTCTGATCTTTATTATTTCTATTCTTCTACTGGATTTGGGGTTTCTTTGCTGTTCTGGTTAGAAGCAGAAATAGATTTCCTTTAGGTGTGCTGTTAAATTTTGTATTGGGGATTTTTCTTGTCTCCTGAGATAGGCCTGTATCACAGTGTATTTTTCTCTTAGGAATGTAGCCTTTGCTGCATCCCAAAGGGTTTGGACTGTTGTGTTTTCATTTTCATTTGTTTCCATATATTTTTTAAACTTCTTCTCTAATTGCCTGGTTGACCCATTCATTCTTTAGTAGGATGTTCTTTAACCTCCATGCTTTTGGAGGTTTTCCAGACTTTTTCCTGTGGTTGGTTTCAAGTTTCATAGCATTGTGATCTGAAAGTGTGCATGGTATGATCTCAATTCTTTTATATTTATTGAGGGCTGTTTTGTGACCCAGTATGTGATCTATCTTGGAGAATGTTCCATGTGCACTCGAGAAGAATGTGTATTCTGCTGCTTTAGGATGAAAAGTTCCAAATATATCTGTCAAGTCCATCTGGTCAGTTGTATCATTCAAGGATATTGTTTCCTTATTGATTTTCTATCTAGATGATCTGTCCATTGTTGTAAATGGGGTATTAAAATCCCCTGCAATTACCACATTCTTACCAATAAGATTGCTTAAGTTTGTGATTAATTGTTTTATATATTTGGGTTCTATCGAATGGGTGCATAAATATTTATAATTGTTAGGTCTTCATGGATAGACCCGGCAATTATGGTATAATGCTTTTCTTCATCTCTTGTTAAAGCCTTTAGTTTAAAATCTATTTTGTCTGATAGAAGTATGACTACTCCAGGTTTCTTTTGACTTCTAGTGGTATGATAGATGGTTCTCCATTCCCTCACTTTCAAATCCTCAGGTCTAAAATGAGTCTCTTGTAGACAGCAAAAGATGGGTCTTGTTTTTTTTTATCCATTCTGATACCCTATGTCTTATGGTTGGAGCATTTAGTCCATTTACACTCAGTGTTATTATTGAAAGATATGGATTTAGAGTCATTGTGTTATCTGCAGATTTCATGATTGCAGTGATGTCTCTGATCCTTTGTGCAACATCCCACTCACAGAGTCCCCCTTAGGATGTCTTGTAGGGCTGGTTTAGTGGTGATGAATTCCTTCAGTTTTCGTTTGTTTGGGAAAATCTTTATCTCTCCTTCTATTCTGAATGACAGGCTTGCTGGATAAAGGATTCTTGGCTGCATATTTTTCCTATTCAGCTCATTGAAAATTTCCTGCCACTCCTTTCTGGCCTTCTGAGTTTCAGTATATATGTCTGCTACTGCCCTTATGTGTCTACCCTTGTAGGTTAAGGACTGTTTATCCCTAGCTGCTTTCAGAATTCTCTATCTTTGTATTTTGCTAGTTTCATTATGATATATCATGCAGAAGAGCGATTCAAGTTACATCTGAAGGGATTTCTGTGCCTCCTGGATTTCAATGTCTTTTCCTTCCCCAGATTGGGGAAATTCTCAGCTATGATTTGTTCAAGTACACCTTCCGTCCTTTTCTCTCTCTTCTTCTTCTGGAACTCCTATAATATGGATATTGTTCCATTTGATTAAATCACTTAGTTCTCTAATTCTTCCCTCATGGTCCAGTTTTTTTAAAGTATTTTTCTCAGCTTCATCTTTTCCATAATTTTACATTCAATTTCACATAATTTCCCCTCTGCCTCTTCAGTCTTCGCTGTCACTGCCTCTAGTTTATTTTGCACCTCATTTACAGCATTTTAAAATGCATCATGGCTATTTTTTAGTTCCTTGATCTCTGCAATAATAGATTCTCTGCTGTCTTCAATTTTTTTTTTCAAGCCCAGCGGTTAATCTTATAACTATATTCTAAATTCTTGTTCAGTTATATTGTTTATATCTGTTTTAATCACTTCTTTAGCTGTAATTTCTTCTTGGAATTTCTTTTGAGAACTCTTCAGTTTTGTCATTTTGGCTACTTTTCTATTCTTTATGTGTTTTAAAAGCTTGTTATGTGCCCTGCACCTGTGAGCACTACTGTATTAAAGAGGGGTCATACACTGTCCAGGGCCTAGTTCTTCAGGAGGTGTTCTTTTGGAGAGTGTTACTTGCTCTCTGTTTTTGTGACTTTGGTTACTTTATCTCCCTACTCATCGTTACGTTTTGGACCTTCCACCAGGTATGCTTTGATTTCTTTGTTGAAGTAGCACTGGAAGGTAAAACAAACAAGCAAACAAAGAAAACAAACAAATAGAAAACCAAAACAAGCAAACACACAAACAAATGGAAAAAAAGACCAACACCAAAAAAATAAAAACACCAGCTACAAGTAAACAACAGGGTGGAGGCAGTGCTGATGGAAGAGGCCTTATCCCATACAAAGGGCTGAGTAAAAGAGAAGAAAATGAGAATTGACCAGACAGAGAAACTATATGGCCTAATCCAGAAGGAGAGAAAGGAAAATAAAGAAGGAGGCAGGGAAAAAGAAAAGAAAAGAAAATTTACCAGAGAAACTATATGGCTTAATCCAGAGGGAGCAAGAAAGGAAACTAAAGAGGAGGTGTAGAACATGTATCAAGAGAATAGATTATGTCTGCCCAAACAAACCAACAACCAGAGTAACCAGACTAGAGGAAGGAAGAAATAACAAGGAGAAAAGGAAGGAAGACTATATCTATGTAATAAAAATTGTCTGAGAATTAAATCAGGCAACGCAACAGTGCTGGTCTGGAGGAGAGACTGGTGCATCAGCATCAATCCTGCTTCAGTAGATATGCATTTATCAGGCACAGAGGGGTATGATTTGGTGTAGGCAGGTCCTGTCTCCACTGTGGCCCCACACTCCATTCCCTGAGGCCCCACCTTGGTTGTGATGGGGAAAAAAACTGCGACACCCCAGTCTCTCCTTCACGTACTGGGTATCTGAAACCACTCTTTTCAAGCCGTCTTCACTGTGCTGCCAGTGCAAATGAGTCAGTTTGTCATGCTCCACAGACTCCCGTGCCTCCCTGGCACTTGGCTGGGATTTATACCCCTATGTTTTATTGCAAATGATATATCGGATAAAGGGCTAGTATCCGAAACCTTTAAGAACTCACCGAATTCCACACCCAAAAGACAAATAATCCATTGAAGAAATAGAAGACATGAATAGACACTTTCCCAAAGAAGACATCCAGATGGTCAACAGACACATGAAATGATGTGCAATGTCACTCCTCATCAGGGAAATACAAATCAAAACCACACTGAAATACCACTTCATGCCAGTCAGAGTGGATAAAATGAACAAGTCAGGAGACTAGATGCTGACAAGGATGTGGAGAAATGGGAACCCACTTGCACTATTGGTGGGAATGCAAATTGGTACAGCAACTCTGGAAAACAGTGTGGAGGTTCCTCAAAAAGTAAAAATAGAAATACTCTATGACCCAACAAAAGCACTGCTAGGAATTTACCCAATACAGGATACAGGAGTGCTGATGCATAGGGGCACATATTCCCCAATGTTTATAGCAGCCCTCTCAACAATAGCCAAATTACAGAAAGAGCCTGAGTGTCCATCAACTGATGAATGGATAAAGAAGATGTGGTTTATATATGCAATGGAATACTACTTGGCAATGGGAAAGAATGAAATCTGGCCATTTGCAGCAATGTGGATGGAACTGCAGGGTATTATGCTAAGTGAAATAAGTCAGTCAGAGAGAGACAGATACCATATGTTTTCAGTCATATGTGGATCTTGAGAAACTTAACAGACCATTGGGGAGGGAAAGGGGGAAAAAAGTTATGGAGAGGGAGAGAGGCAAACCATAAGAGACTCTTGGATACCAAGAAAAACTGAAGCTTTATAGGGGATGGGGGAGAGGGGAAAGTGGCTGATGGGCATTGAGGAGCGCACTTGTTGGGATGAACATTGGGTGTTGTATGGAAGCCAATTTGACAATAAATTATATTTAAAAAAATAAAAAAATAATAATAAATAAACCCCTATGTCTTAAAGAGTCCTGCTCTGTGTGCCCTGCTTCTGGGCAAGAGCCATCCCACCGGCTCACATAGTTCCACACGCGATTTGTCCCACTTTACTGACTCCCGCGCCTCCCTGGCACTCGGCATCAGGGATTAAACCCTGATGTCTTCCCACTCCATCCACCCTGGTTTTAGGGATGTACTACTCCTTTGAGTGGATCTATACCTTCTTCCCACAGCACTCCAGGGAGGTGATTGCCTTCTCCCACTGTGGAGGATAACTTGGATGTAAATTTTAAAGAATAAAAAATAAAATTAAAAAAAAAAAGAGAGAGAGAAACCATGGACCGTGACAGAACAGGATCCAATTTCTAACTGTGGGGCTTTCTCTGGACTGCGGATGGCTGCCCATTTTTATTCTTTAAAATTTACATCCAAGTTAGTTAGCATATAGTGCAACAATGATTTCAGGAGTAGATTCCTTAGTGCCCCTTACTTACCCATTTACCCATCCCCCCTCCCACAACCCCTCCAATAACCCTCAGTTTGTTCTCCATATTTATGAGTCTCTTCTGTTTTGTCCCCCTCCCTGGTTTTATATTTTTTTTGTTTCCCTTCCCTTATGTTCATCTGTTTTGTCTCTTAAAGTCCTCATATGAGTGAAGTCATATGATTTTTGTCTTTCTCTGACTGACCAATTTCACTTAACATAATACCCTCCAGTTCCATCCACATAGTTGCAAATGGCAAGATTTCATTCTTTTTGATTGCCGAGTAAGACTCCATTGTAAATATATACCACATCTCCTTTATCCATTCATCCATTGATAGACATTTGGGCTCTTTCCATACTTTGGCTATTATTGATAGTGCTGCTATAAACATGGGGGTGCTCACAAAAGGCCCTGAATAGCCAAAGTAATTTTGAAGAAGAAGACCAAAGCAGGAGGCATCACAATCCCAGACTTTAGCCTCTACTACAAAGCTGTAATCATCAAGACAGCATGGTATTGGCACAAAAACAGACACAGAGACCAATGGAATAGAATAGAAGCCCCAGAACTAGACCCACAAACGTATGGCCAACTAATCTTTGACAAACCAGGAAAGAACATCCAATGGAAAAAAGACAGTCTCTTTAACAAATGGTGCTGGGAGAACTGGACAGCAGCATGCAGAAGGTTGAAACTAGACCACTTTCTCACACCATTCACAAAAATAAACTCAAAATGGATAAAGGACCTGAATGTGAGACAGGAAGCCATCAAAACCCTAGAGGAGCAAGCAGGAAAAGACCTCTCTGACCTCAGCCGTCACAATCTCTTACTTGACACATCCCCAAAGGCAAGGGAATTAAAAGCAAAAATGAACTACTGGGACCTTATGAAGATAAAAAGCTTCTGCACAGCAAAGGAAACAACCAACAAAACTAAAAGGCAACCAACGGAATGGGAAAAGATATTTGCAAATGACATGTCAGACAAAGGGCTAGTATCCAAAATCTATAAAGAGCTCACCAAACTCCACACCCGAAAAGCAAATAATCCAGTGAAGAAATGGGCAGAAAACATGAATAGACACTTCTCTAAAGAAGACATCCAGATGGCCAACTGGCACATGAAAAGATTCTCAACGGGGAAATACAAATCAAAACCACACTCAGTATCACCTCACGCCAGTCAGAGTGGCCAAAATGAACAAATCAGGAGACTATAGATGCTGGAGAGGATGTGGAGAAATGGGAACCCTCTTGCACTGTTGGTGGGAATGCAAATTGGTGCAGCCACTCTGGAAAACAGTGTGGAGGTTCCTCAGAAAATTAAAAATAGACCTACCCTATGACCCAGCAATAGCATTGCTAGGAATTTACCCAAGGGATACAGGAGTACTGATGCATAGGGGCACTTGTACCCCAATGTTTATAGCAGCACTGTCAACAATAGCCAAATTATGGAAAGAGCCTAAATGTCCATCAACTGATGAATGGATAAAGAAATTGTGGTTTATATACACAATGGAATACTACGTGGCAATGAGAAAGAATGAAATATGGCCCTTTGTAGCAACATGGATGGAACTGGAGAGTGTTATGCTAAGTGAAATAAGCCATACAGAGAAAGACAGATACCATATGTTTTCATTCTTATGTGGATTCTGAGAAACTTAGCAGAAACCCATGGGGGAGGGGAAGGAATAAAAAGAGGTTAGAGTGGGAGAGAGCCAAAGCATAAGAGACTCTTAAAGACTGAGAACAAACTGAGGGTTGATGGGGGTGGGAGGGAGAGGAAGGTGGGTGATGGGTATTGAGGAGGACACCTTTTGGGATGAGCACTGGGTGTTGTATGGAAACCAGTTTGACAATAAATTTCATATATTGAAAAAAAAATAAACATGGGGGTGCATGTGTCCCTTCAAAACAGCACACCTGTATCCCGTGGATAAATGCCTAGTAGTGCAATTGTTGGGTAGTAGGGTAGTTCTATTTTTAGTTTTTTGAGGAACCTCCATACTGTTTTTCAGAGTGGCTGCACTAGCTTGCATTCCCACCAACAATGCAAAAGAGATCCTCTTTCTCCGAATCCTTGCCAACATCTGTTGTTGCCTGAGTTGTTAATGTTAGCCATTCTGACAGGTGTAAGGTGGTATTTCATTGTGGTTTTGATTTGTATTTCCCTGATGATGAGTGATGTTGAGCATTTTTTCATGTGTCAGTTGGCCATCTGGATGTCTTCTTTAGAGAAGTGTCTATTCATGACTGTTGCCCATTTCATCACTGGATTATTTGTTTTTTTGGATGTTGAGTTTGATAAGTTATTTATAGATTTTGGATATTAACCCTTTATCTGATATGTCGTCTGCAAATATCTTCTCCCATTCTGTCAGTTACCTTTTAGTTTTGCTGATTGTTTCCTTCGCTGTGCAGGAGCTTTTTATTTTGAAGAGGTCCCAGTAGTTCATTTTTGCTTTTGTTTCCATTGCCTCTGGAGACGTGTTGAGTAAGTAGTTGCTGCGTCCAAGATCAAAGAGGGTTTTGTCTGCTTTCTCCTTGAGGATTTTGATGGCTCCCTGTTTTACATTTAGGTCTTCTTTAATTTTGAGTTTATTTTTGCATATGGGGTAAGAAAGTGGTCCAGGTTCATTTTTCTGCATGTGGCTGTCCACTTTTCCCATCACCACCTGTTGAAGAGACTGTCTTTATTCTATTGGATAGTCTTTCCTGCTTTGTCAAAGATTAGTTGGCCATACATTTGTGGGTCCGTTTCTGGGTTCTCTATTCTGTTCCATTGATCTGAGTGTCTGTTCTTGTGCCAGTATCACACTGTCTTGGTGACTACAGTTTGTAATACATCTTGAATTCCGGGATTGTGATGCCTCCTGCTTTGGTTTTCTTTTTCAAGATTGCATTGGCTATTCGGGGTCTTTTCTGGTTCCATACAAATTTTAGGATTATTTGTTCTAGCTCTGTGAAGGATGCAGGTGTTATTTTGATAGGGATTGCATTGAATATGTAGATTGCTTTGGGTAGTATCAACATTTTAACAATATTTGTTCTTCGTATCCAGGAGCATGGAATCTTTTTCCATTTTTTTGTGTCTTCTTTAATTTCTTTTGTGAGCTTTCTATAGTTTTCAGTGTATAGATTTTTCACCTCTTTGGTTAGATTTATTCCTAGGTATTTTATGGTTTTTGGTGCTACTGTAAATGGGATCAATTCCTTGATTTCTCTTTCTGTGGCTTCATTGTTGGTGTATAGGAATGCAACCGATTTCTGTGCATTGATTTTATATCCTGCAACTTTGCTGAATTCATGAATCAATTCTAGCAGTTTTTTGGTGGAATCTTTTGGGTTTTCCGTATAGAGTATCATGTCATCTGTGAAGAGTGAAAGTTTGACCTCCTGCTGGCCAATTTGGATGCCTTTTATTTCTTTGTGTTGTCGGATTGCAGAGGCTAAGACTTCCAACACTATGTTGATTAACAGTGGTAAGAGTGGACATCCCTGTCTCGTTCCTGACCTTAGGGGGAAAGCTGTCAGTTTTTCCCCATTGAGGATGATAGCGTTGGGTTGTTCATATATGGCTTTTATGATCTCGAGGTATGCTCCTTCTCTCCCTACTTTCTTGAGGGTTTTTATCAAGAAAGGATGCTGTATTTTGTGAAATGCTTTCTCTGCATCTCTTGAGAGGATCATATAGTTCTTGTCCTTTCTTTGATTGATGTGATGTATCATGTTAATTGTTTTGCAGATATTGAACCAGCCCTGCATCCCAGGTATAAATCTCATTTGGTCGTGGTGAATAATTTTCTTATGTATTGATGGAGCCGGTTGGCTAGTATCTTGTTGAGGATTTTTGTATCCATGTTTATCAGGGAAATTGGTCTATAGTTCTCTTTTTTAGTGGGGTCCCTGTCTGGTTTTGGAATCAAGGTAATGCTGGCTTCATAGAAAGAGTTTGGAGGTTTTCCTTCCATTTCTATTTTTTGGAACAGTTTCAAGAGAATAGGTGTTAACTCTTTCTTAAATGTTCGGTAGAATTCCCCTGGAAAGCCATCGGGCCCTGGACTCTTGTTTTTTGGCAGATTTTTGATTACTATCTATTTCCTTACTGGTTATGGGTCTGTTCAAATTTTCTATTTCTTCCTGTTTCAGTTTGGTAGTGTATATGTTTCTGGGAATTTGTCCATTTCTTCCAGATTGCCCATTTTATTGGCATATAATTGCTCATAATATTCTCTTATTATTGTTTTTATATCTTCTGTGTTGGTTGTGACCTCTCCTCTTTCATTCTTGATTTTATGTATTTAGGTCCTTTCCTTTTTATTTTTGATCAAACTGGCTAGTGGTTTATCAATTTTGTTAATTCTTTCAAAGAACAAGCTTCTGGTTTCATTGATCTGTTCTACTGTTTTTTTGGTTTCGATAGCATTAATTTCTGCTCTAATCATTATTATTTCCTGTCTTCTGCTGGTTTGGGGTTTTATTTGCTGTTCTTTTTCCAGCTCCTTAAGACATAAGGTTAGGTTGTGTATCTGAGATCTTTCTTCCTTCTTTAGGAAGGCCTGGATTGCTATACACTTTCCTCTTATGACCGCCTTTGCTGTGTTCCAGAGGTTTTGGGTTGTGGTGTTATTAGTTTCATTGACTTCCATATACTTTTTAATTTCCTCTTTAACTTCTTGGTTAGCCCATTCATTCTTTAGTAGGATGTTCTTCAGTCTCCAGTATTTGTTACCTTTCCAATTTTTTTCTTGTGGTTGACTTCGAGTTTCATAACATTGTGGTCTGAAAATATGCACGGTATGATCTCGATCTTTTTGTACTTACTTATGGCTTATTTGTGTCCCAGTATATGGTCTATTATGGAGAACGTTCCATGTGCACTGGAGAAGAATGTATATTCTGCTGCTTTAGGATGAAATGTTCTGAATATATCTGTTAAGTCCATCTGGTCCAGTCTGTCACTCAAAACCATTGTTTCCTTGTTGATTTTTTTTATTAGATGATCTGTCCATTGCTGTGAGTGGTGTGTTGAAATCTCCTACTATTATGGTACTACTATCGATGAGTTTCTTCATGTTTGTGATTAATTGATATATATATTTGGGTACTTCCACATTTGGTGCATAAATGTTTATAATTGTTAGGTCTTCTTGGTGGATAGATCCCTTGATTATGATATAATGCCCTTCTGCATCTGTCTTAAAAATTTTTTTTAATGTTTATTTATTTTAGAGAGAGAGAGAGACAGAATGCGAGTGGGTTAGGGGCAGGGTGAGAGGGAGACACAGAATCCAAAGCACGCTCCAGGCTCCAAGCTGTCAGCACAGAGCCTGACGTGAGGCTCGAACTCATAAGCTGTGAGATTATGGCCTGAGTTGAAGTCAGATGCTCAACCGACTGAGCCACCCAGGTGCCCCTGCATCTCTTGATACACTCTTTATTTTAAAGTCTAGATTTTCTGATATAAGTATGGCTACTCAGGCTTTCTTTTGTTGACCATTAGCATGATAGATGGTTCTCCATCCCCTTATTTTCAATCTGAAGGTGTCTTTAGGTCTAAAGTGGGTCTCTTGTAAACAGCATATAGATGGATCTTGTTTTCTTCTCCATTCTGTTACCCTACGTCTTTTGATCGGAGCATTGAGTCCATTGATGTTTAGAGTGAGTACTGAAAGATAGGAATTTATTGCCATTATGATGCTTGTAGAGTTGGAGTTTCTGGTGGTGTTCTCTGGTCCTTTCTAATCTTTGTTGCTTTTGATATATATATATATATATATATATATATATATATATACACATATATATATGAGTCCCCCTTAAAATTTCTTGCAGGGCTGGTTTAGTGATCTCAAATTCCTTTAATTTTTGTTTGTCTGTGAAACTTTTAATCTCTCCTATTTTGAATGACAGCCTTTCTGGATAAAGAATTCTTGGCTGCATATTTTTCTGATTCAGCACACTGAATATATCCTGCCACTCCTTTCTGGCCTGCCAAGTTTCTGTCGATAGGTCTACTGCAAACCTGATCTGTCTTCCCTTGTAGGTTAGGGACTTTTTTTCCCCTGCTGCTTTCATGATTCTCTCCTTGCCTGAGTATTTTGTGAATTTGACTATGATATGCCTTGTTGATGGTCAGTTTTTGTTGAATCTAATGGGGGTTCTCTGTGCTTCCTGGATTTTGATGTCTGTGTCTTTCCCCAGGTTAGGAAAGTTTTCTGTTATGGTTTGCTCACATAACCCTTCTACCCCTATTTCTCTCTCTTCCTCTTCTGGGACCCCTATGATTCTGATGTTGTTCTTTTTCAATGAGTCACTGATTTCTCTAATTCTTAAATCGTACTCTTTTGCCTTAATCTCCCTCTTTTCTTCTGCTTCATTTTTCTCTATAAGTTTGTCCTCTATATCACTGATTCTTTGTTCTGCCTCATCCATCCTTGCCGCCGCTGCACCCTTCTGTGATTGCAGCTCAGTTATAGCACTTTTAATTTCATTCTGGCTATTGTTTACTTCTTTTATCTCTGAAGAAAGGGATTCTAATCTATTTTCGACTGCAGCTAGTATTCTTATTATCGGGATTCTAAATTCTGGTTCTGACATCTTGCTTGTACCTGTGTTGGTTAAATCCCTGGTTGTTGTTTCTTCGTGCTCTTTATTTTGGGGTGAAATCCTTCGTTTTGTCATTTTGAAGGGAGAAAAGGTATTAATGAGGTAGAAAGATTGAAATTTTAAAAATATTAAAATTAAAAAATTAAAAAACAAACACACACACAAAATTGAATAGATGATGCTAGATCCTAGGTGTGTTTTGGTCTGGGTGTTGAAAGTGGTTTGACAGATTAGAGGGAAAAAATGGGGGGGGGGGAGAAAAAAAGGAAATCCTTTGAGAATTTGAGAAAATGAATACAGTGTAGTAGAATAAAATGAGATGATGGGAGTAAAATAGAATTTGAAAAAAAAATACAAAAAAGTAAAGAATATAGTAGAAAAAAATTAAAGAAAAATATTTTAAATAAAAATTAAAAATAAATATGATTTTTTTCTTGTTCTGTATTCAAGATAAAGAAAATAAATGAAAAAGAGAAAAAGATAAAGAAAAAAAAGGAAATCGTTTGAAAATTTTAAAAAGTGAATACACTGTAGTAGACTAAAATAAAATGATGGAAGTAAAATAGAATTTGAAAATTTTTTCATAAAAACAAAAAATATAGAAAAAATTAAATAAAAATATTTGTAATAGAAATTGGAAGTAAAAATGAAGTTTTTCTCTTTCTGCATTCAAGAAAAAGAAAAGAAATGAAAAAGAAAAAAATAAAAAGAAAGAAAAAAAGAAAAAAAGGAAATTGTTTCAAAATTTGAAAAGGTGAATACACTGAAGTAGACTAAAATAAAATGATGGAAGTAAAATATAATTTGAAAAAAATTACACAAAAGTAAAAAGTATAGTAATAAAAATTAAAATATTTTTAATAAAAATTGAAAAGAAACATGAATTTTTTCTCCTTCTGTATTCAAGAAAAAGAAAAAAGTGTAAAAGAGAAAATAAAGAAAATGGAATAGGTGGACCTGCTATCAGATCGAAGTAGGACTGAAATTACTTCGTTTTCCCCTAGAAGTCAGACTATGTAGCACTTTATAGTCCATAAACTAAGCCAGTAGTGAGACTTGTGTTCTAGAAGAGGGATGTTGACCCAATTGGGCGGGGCTCAGTGTAACGGCTCCGCTCTCCACTAGATGGCGCTGCTAGCCTACTGGGGTGGATTGTTGTGGCTCTTGTAGGTGAATATGCGCATGTGCGGGAGCGGTGAAAATGGTGCCGCCCAGCTACCCAGTCTGTTCTCCCAGAGCAGCAATTGCACACCCATCCTCTGTCTTCAGCTTTCATCCACTCCTCGCTTTTTCACTCTTCGTGACCAGGCCCCAGGCAGTACCTCTCTCCTGAGTTTTGTCTCAGATGCGGCTGCTTTCCCCAGCCCCTTACTTCTGAAGGACTGCGGCTTTGACCCTTTCTGCCCCTCTGCGGGAGGGTCTCACCGAGCAATGGCCAAATGAGTATTGGCCAAATGACAGCTGCACCCAGGAACACTTGCTAGACTCTACTCCTGCTGGTGCCCCGAGACTGCGGCCAGGTACCAGCCCACCCCAGAAAAAGTTTGCGAGATAGTGTAGCAACAGCATTTCAAGGATTATGGAAAATCACAACACACATCTGGCAGCAGGCTTCATCCTTAACAATCTTGTTCCAACACCAGTGAATGTGGTCATTTTCTGGGGTCTGCTGGGCCAGGTGGCTTCAACAGTCTCTACCAAATGTCCTTCCAGCAGTGGAACCGCTTTTCCCCTTGTGACCTGAGAGCCTCCCGGCCCCCACTCTGTTCCTGGGGATTTGCCCTTCCCACCAGAGCACCACCAGGTATCGAGCTGTGGAGTTGCAGACTTTGTGCTCCCCTTGTTTACAGTCTTAATGGAATTTAAACCCTCTCCTTTCTCCTTTCTCCCTTTTTAGTTTAGTCCCTGTGGCTGTTTCCAATTTTCCACTTTCTCTCTGGCTTCTTTTGGGGAGGGGTGCTTTTCCCATATTCTCCCCCCCCAGTCTCCATCCTCTCTCTGCCCACAAAAGCAGCTCCCTACCCTCCGCAGCTTCTCACTCCCCAAATTCACCTCTCTGTGCCATGTACCTGCTGAATTCTGTGGTTCAGGTTGTGCAGATTCTTGTGTTAATCCTCCAATAAGTTTTCTAGGTGTGTAGGATGCTTTAGTGTTGGTCTGGCTGTATTTCATGGGCATGAGACACACAAAAAATTTCCATGCTGTTCCGCCATCGTGGCTCCTCCCCCCATGGTTTTTCTCTTGACCAGATACAGTCCTATGCTTCCTCAGCCTCTCTTTCTCTTCCCTTTGTCTCTCCACAGAAGGGGATCCCTCCCCTCGTGCCTATGTGGCCTGTTTTATCTCTCTCAGTTTGCAACAATGCACCTATGGCCCATCAGGTAGTCCCAGTAGGTCCCTGGAAGTGTCTCTGTTGCTTTGCCACCCGGACTCTTGGAGTTCAAAGTCCTTTTGCTTTACTGCTTTGCTTGAGAGACAAGGGAATTTCGAATCCTCCAACTTCTCTGCCATGGTGACCTCTCCCGGTGTGTCTAGAAGTTTCTATGCCAGAGAAAGCAGCCTGATTTTAGTGTTCTTTGTTTACCAGAATCTGGAAAAGACTATTGATTTGTTTTAGCAAAGAGGCCACATCTGGGACAGCAACTGCTTTAGAGTCACCACCTGATTATATTTATGATAATCCTCAGTCATGTTCCAAGGACCATCCATCTCTAATGCTGGATAAAATTGGAATGGGAATGAGATACAAATCACTACCTCTCCATCTTTTAATACTCTGTTAGTAGCACAACTTTTCTGATATTTCCACAGGCATGTGATAAAGCTTTTGATTTAGTATCTTGGTAGGGAGGGAAAAACTTAGTTACTTCTTATTCCTTATCTTTTTTATTTAAAAACATTTTTTAATGTTTATTTATTTTTGAGAGAGAGACAGATCATGAGGGGGGGGGTGGCAGAGAGAGAAGGAGACACAGAATGCAAAGCAGTCTCCAGGCTCTGAGTTGTCAGCACAGAGCCTGACTGGGGCTCAAACTCATAAACCATGAGATCATGACCTGAGCCAAAGTCGGATGCTTAACCAACTGAGCCACCCAGGAACTCTTGCCCTTCTCTCTCTCTCTCTCTTTTTTTTTACTTTTAGAGAGTGAGATTGAGAGCTTGCATAATCTGGGGAGAGGGGCAGAGGGAGAGACAGAATATCAAATAGGCTCCACGCTCAGCACAGAGACCAATGCTGGGCTTGATCCCATGACCCTTGGATCATGATCTGAGGTGAAATCAAGAATCAAAGGCTCAACTGACTGAGCCACCCAGGCACCCCACTTCTTAGCACAGTAGCTCTTATTCTTTGTGTTAGAGAGGCAATGTGGTGATTCTTCCAGTTTCTTCCCATTCAAAATTCATTATCTGAACTTCATAATCTTCCCTCTGGCTGATGGACTTTGGTGACATTCTGAATTCCAAAGCATCAGTATTAGCTTTGAGTCAATGTCTAATAACCATTAAAAAGTGTGGGTGTTTCCCTTTCTGCAGTACATATATACTTAACTAAATGTCCTTTGGAGAAATACTTGAATTATGGTACACATTATACATTTATATTTGTTCCCTGGATTTACCTTCATTTGAGGGGCTCAGGGTCTATGAATTGACTCGTTAGGGTCTGAATTTCACTGGATTGTGATTCAAATGACTCTTTCTTCAACAGACCTCCAGGTTTTCTTTTAAAAACTTTTTAAATGTTTATTTTTTTTGAGAGAGAGAGAGAGAGAGATAGGGTGTGAGTGGGGAAAGGCAGACACACACACACACACACACACACACACACACACACACACAGAATCCAAAGCAGGCTCCAGGCTCCAAGGTATCAGCAAAGAGCCCAATGCAGGGCTCGAACTCACAAACTGTGAGATCATGACCTGAGCCCAAGTTGGCTACTTAACCAACAGAGCCACCCAGGCGCCCCAGATCTCTAGGGTGTTTTTTTTTTTTAATTTTTTTTCAATGTTTTTATTTATTTTTGGGACAGAGAGAGACAGAACATGAACGGGGGAGGGGCAGAGAGAGAGGGAGACACAGCATCGGAAACAGGCTCCAGGCTCTGAGCCATCAGCCCAGAGCCCGACGCGGGGCACGAACCCACGGACCGCGAGATCGTGACCTGGCTGAAGTCGGACGCTTAACCGACTGCGCCACCCAGGCGCCCCTAGGGTTTTTAAATTGTATTTACACAAAGAAAATATGCTGGTTCGCAATTAGATTTATTCCAGTCAGTTTCTTTGATATTTTTTCCTGCATCTGGGTACAGCTTTCTTCCTCTTGAAGTATCTGTTTAAAAGCTCTTTTAATCCCTGTTTACCTTAAAATATCTTTATTTTGATCTCACTCTTAAATGATATTGTAGCTGGGTATGTAATTCCAGATTGTCTCCTGACTTCCATTGTTCCTTGTGAAATCTTCAGTCAGTTAATTTCATTCCACAGTGTTAATTTGCATTATCCCTCTCTCTGACTTGTTTTTGATGTTCTGTAGTTTTACTACAATATATTCTAGTTGTAGATTTCTATTTTTTCTCTTTATATTCTGCTCAGGGCTTGTGCTTCCTGAATATAAGGACTTGTGTCTTTCAGCAATTCTGTAATATTCTCAGCCATTAACGTTTAAAATATCCTTTAAATATTTTCTAGACTTTCTTCTGGAGCATATATTAGATGTATATTCATCCTTCTCAGTCTCTCCTCCATTTCTCTTAACCTCTCTTTCATAGTCTCCATCTTTATACCCATTTGTGCTGTATTATAGATAATCATGTCAAATCCATCTTCTATGTCATTACTTCTCTTTTCAGTTTAATGGTCTGTTTAAACCATATATTAGGTTTTTGTTTTCAATGACTATATTTTTCAATTTTAGAAGCTTCCCTTGATTGTTTTCACAACAATCTTAAAAATAATACCCTGCTCTTTTCTTATATTTTCATTTCTTCTTTTATTTTTCTTACTTAAATATACTATTTCTTAGTCTCCATATGGTCATTCTATTAACTGAAATTCCTAGGTGCCTAATTATGGTGTTTGTTGTTTCTGTTGACTCTTGCTGATGGGAAATTGTTTCTTCTTGTGATTTGTGATTTTAGAATTTGAGCTCCTATGTGGCAAGGCTTTGTAAGAGTCCTATGGAGAATGCCCCTCCAGAGAAGTTTTGTGTTTGCTTCTGCTGGGCAAACAGCCCAAAATCTCATCAGCCTGGGAGTACACTTAATGTTAATTTATCAGGCTGAAGGATCCTGGACCATAAAGGGAGTATAAATTCTAACCCCAAATCACCTGAGACACAAGCTTATTTTCCTCTACAACTCCCTACCAACAGTGTCTCTTAGGTCTTGTCTCTTCACATGGTCATTGAAACACAAATGCTATGTTACTGGGATGAGTAACCTGCCTCAGGGAAGCCATGGGGTCAGCTTTTGTGCTTATAGCATTGTGTTTTGGTTTCTTTTTCATTCCTGGCCTCTGCATATATCCTTTAATCTTTTTGTGACTTCAAGTATACATTTGAAAGAATGTTCCATTTTATCTAAGATGTCTAGGAGTTTTGTAGTATGTGGGAAGGAAGATATCTAGTCTTATATATTTCTATGCATAGTCATTCTTTAAATTTGTTTAATCTTCCCACCCTTCTCTCTCTCATATCTGTGCCTCCACACATATTATTTTCCTAGCAGAAAATACCCCTTTTCCCTCCTTTTGCTTGGCTAATTCTGATGCTTCAGGTCTAAGTTTAGCAGTCAGTTCCTTCAGGAAAAGTTTTTTGACTATCTGTGCCACATCTGTGTTTCTGTAGCCCCTGTACTTCTTCACAGGAACATTATATTGTTTCCTTTCAATATGTCTACCTTCCCTTCTAATCCATGATAGCAGGTACCATGGCTCATGACAGTTTCCCCAGTGTCTCCACAGTACCTAGCACATAATTTTTTATCAGCAAATATTTTTTTAATAAATGAATTTTCCCCCAGCCACTCCAGCTTTAGGAATTCAGGAATGAGCCCAGAGACAGCACTCTAAGCTATCTGCCTCACTCTATTTCACTATGTCAAATCTTGTTCTGTTCATAGGGGATGTGACCACCACAAAGAATTCCTCAAATCCTGTAGAATCCATCAGTTTTATTCCTCCAGATCCCATAATTAATTGACTACAGTCAGTGATCTCTAACATCAAGCCATTCTGACTACCATCCTGAACTTGTATCCATTATGGTCATTACATCCACATTCCCTGTGATGGTTAAGTGCTATTAACTAACCTCTGCCATTTAGGTATTTCCACATCCTCTTCAAGACCAGGGATTCCAATTTAGCTTCAGTGTCTCCCAATAGTAGTCTATGCCAGTTGAGAGCATCTGATAAAGTATCATTAAAGTATACTGGCATTTTCTTTATCAACATAGTCTCATATTATGGAGAATAACTCTATAGTCCCACTCAGGTGACATAGTCAGGAGGTGGGGTGACATATGTGATGGTTCCCATTCAGATTTTCCCAATGTTTTTAGTTACTTTCTGCACAACATACCAAGGGATTTCTGATGTTTTATGTTGTCTTAGAGATAATGGAATGGATCTAGTTCATGTTGACCATCCATGGAAACTCATAGAGCCACATGTAGCTACTGGAGCAGACACACAAAGCCCAAATTGTGCAAAGTGCATCCATGTTGGCAATTCATCTCAAACTAAAATTGTGTTTCCCCCAGGCACTCTCCAAATCCATTCTCACAAATACTCCTCAGATTGTGTTGGCCTTTTCCCCACAATATTCTTTCTTTCATCCTGAAGTAGTTGGATTTTCCACAAAGAATTTCCACAGATCCTCTCACAGATGGCCATTCCAAATGTCAAGGTTTCACTATTTCCCAAGTAACACATTGATTTTCATTTAACAGCCCTGAAGAGCCTATGAAATCAACTGGTAATATTTGGCTAATCTATAAGAACAGGTTTTCTAGTTAGCCTTTAGTACCAAGCAATATGAGATCTCTTAACATAATCACATAATGTGCTTGAGTTTTAATCCATACTTTCTGATGTTAATTTAGGGAGTTCATCACTTTCTTTCTTTAATTTATTTAATAGGTCAAATGAAGCTGCAATGACCTATGGTACCTGAGTTCCTTATGTCTTCTTCACGTTCTCTAAGCAGAAGTTATGTAATCATTCAAAGTTTAAGTGGACACTTTATTCCAGGTGCTAAATAACTTAACTATTTCACCACTATACTTCTTTCTAGAAATATGAATAAGAGCTTCACTGTCTCCTGTTCCATTTCAATAAGATAAGAAATCCTAAATTTCACAGGGGGTTTTGGCCTGAATCCTACTTCCTTATATCATTTCCTTTGTCAGCCACGATTTTGGAATACAACCAACATAAACTGACTCTGGTCAAATTAAGCATAAAAGAATTTCTCCGAAGTACATGCTTGGGTGAAGATGGTGGGGGGTGTCTCAAGGAATCAATGAGAAAAGAGTGGATCAGGATGAGGGATTAGAAGAAAATAAAGAAAAAGAGGAGAGCAGACAGCAGGAACCATAGCGACTTTATAAAAACAGCAGGAGTCCAGTAAACATACAGCTTTGTTGTTGACAAGTCTCCAATATTCCCTCTTTTCTTTAGTTTACTTGCTGAAGATTCACAGGCCAGGGATTGAGCATGTGGTTTCAACAGCAGGAAGAGGATGATGACAGCATCACAGCTCAACTTAGGGGTGGTTCTGAAGGATACTTGAGAAAGGAATTCCTCTCAAGTGGCAAATCTTTGACTGAAATATGTGACTGTTCATTTTGCCTGGAAGGTGAGATGGCCACAGCTAAAATCTATACTAAGTAATGGTTAGCCACAAATGGTTTGGTCAGGTGTTCAGGCATTAAAGGATAGGATTGCAAAACTAAGACAAAAGTGCTTCTAGAAAATGGCACAGAGTGTCTACATTTCTCAGTTTCTGTCATAGCAAACTGTGTATATGTGACTAAGTTATGGCCTGTGAGATGAAGAAAGATGTAGTACTTGTAAGAAGTGATTTTTAAGGGGGAATGTTCTCAGCTGAGGATATAGCATGTATGGAGGTACACAGATGGGGGAGGAGATTAAAATAATTTAAAGAGTGACTGAGTCTAAAATATAAAAGACTAGATACCCTGACTTATCAGCCTCTGTCCTGTTAATTTAGCAATAGTCACAACCCACTACGTTAATTTCACAATACATTCACTAATGTGTTGTTAGCCAGAAACTTGAAAAAAACATTGCTCTATGATATACACCTAAAAGTAGAGTTTGCTGGATCATAGCTCATGGGCGTCTTTGACTTTACTCGGTTAATTTAAATACCTATAATTGTATAACATATATTATATATAATATTATTATATATATGTTACATATATTAGATACATAATATATATGTTCCTGACATGAACAAGAGTTCAAAGTGGTTAAGAAAGTAAAAGAAAGCCAGTAATGCCAAGGTTGAGACGAAGCTAGAGAGGTAGGCAAGGTTCACATCACTTAAGGTCTTGTAGGCCCTGTGAGGAGTTTGGACTTAACTCTAACTTAAGTAGGAAACCGTTAGAGAATATTAAGCAAAGGGACTGACTTGATCAGATACGTTTCTTTAAAAAACGTTACTATTGCTGGTTTTGGAGAATGTATTGAAGATGGGCCAGAGGAGATGTGGTAAGAATCATTTTCAGTAGTCCAGGCAAAAGGTGCTGGTAAGTTGGACTGGAGTGGTAGCAGCAGATATGGAAAGATTGGAGAGATATTTAAGAGATAGAATTGACAACATTTGGTGATAGAATGTTGGGGTGTGTGGGTGCAGAAGATTCAAAGGGAACCCACGTGTTTCTGACTTAGACAACTGAGTGAATGGTGTAAATAGTTACTAAGATGAAAGAGACTGAAAGAGAATCAGGTTTTGTGGAGAGGATCATGAGCTCACTTATGCTCATTTTGAGGTGTGTACATCACAGTTAGTAATTCTTCTGGCTCCTGATACCAATGCAGATGCCAACAGAATGCCCAACTAGGGGTAGTTTAAACAAACGAGGCTTAAGCTTTCACAAAACAAAAGGTCTAGAGGTGACAGTGGTTGTTGGAATTGGTTCAGTGATTCAAAATGTCAATGCTGCCATCCCTTGTGATTCTCTTGGCTTTTTTCCTCATGGTCACAAATGCTGTTCAATGCATCCAAGTCCAAGGCAGGAAGAAGGGAAAGGAAGGGAAAAGTCTTCCTCCTTTGAGGATTTGTCATTTTGTTCAGAAAGAGAAGTCTCTCCCTCTGGAATTCCTCACATTAGCCTCCCTTGCATGCCCATCCTTAGGCCAATCAGTAACTAAGAGGATTCTGAACACTATCGCTCATTTAGATCAGTTCTCATTTCCTCCTTGAAATCAAGGGATCTCTGAAATATCTGCATGGGAAAGGTGAGGCAGGAAATTGTTGTGGGTAGGCCAAGGCCAGGGACTGCCACAACATAGAAGGAGAGATGTCGATGACTTCTTTGGTTATATGAATCTAGAGAACAAAAGAGAAGTCCAGAGTGGAAATATAAATGATGCTGTCAGCTGCCAGGGAAGAGCATGGTGGCATAAAGTCAAATCACAGAATTCCCCTCCTCCTATGCCTACTAAAATGAACCCAAAAGAAGAATAGCAAAATCCAGCAAAAAGCACACCAAGGCACAGCAAAATAAGGAAGGAAGCTAACCCCATGCCACAAATTTGAAAAGTGTTAAATCCCAGACCCTCCAAGTGACTGCTCACCACCACCACTATTACCACCCTTCTGTGAATTCTAAAGCTACAGTGAGATGGACAATTAGACACACATCTTACAGTGTAGTCATGAGAAAGGGGAGAAAATTTTCCAGATAAGGTAAATACGAGTGCGGGAGAATTCATCGAGCCCGTATCAGAGAAAATAGCAGACTGAACACAGCTTTTGATTTAAGTATAAGCAACATGAAAAGAAACAGGCTATTATGCAAACGTAGTAAAGCAAAGACTGTAAACAGGAACATAATATGCAAAGACAGGTTTAAAACCTCGTCTGAAGGAAAACACAACCCAAGGGACAAAAGAAAATTGCCCACTAGTGCATCATCTTACAGAAGAACTTAATGACAACATTTTCTCATGCATTGGGAGATGTCTGAAATGATGTTCACCTAACGTTAATGATGTCTGATTTGGAGTGTGGCGTTTTAAGGTGATTTTTTGCTTTCTTCTTTGTACTTTCTGTATTGCTTGAATTTCTCATAATAAGTATTTTTATAAGCACACAGGTGGTACTTAGATTCATAGGTGTGTGAGAGATTCTTTTAGGAAGATAGCATAAAATACAGGAGAGCATTTGGAGATATCTCTGAGGAACTTTTGCATTTACTGATTGCATGTAGTAAAAGTTTATGGTAAATTGGTAGGAATGTGTTACCAAGAAAGTTAAGGCTGAATATTCAAAATGGGAAGGAATAATCAAGTCTATGCTAAGTGATATTGAGAGAGCAATGAGTTGAGGACTTAAAAGTGGTCATTGAGTTTAGTAATTTGTTGGTTGTTGATGATGTTGGCAAGAGCATGTTTAAGAGTGATTGGACCTGAACCAGACTAAAGGAAGTTGTAAAGTGCATGAATAATAATGAAGTGAGGGCAGTGCCATATAGACTATTCTTTTGGGGCACCTGGGTGGCTCAGTCTGTTGGGCATCCGACTTTGGCTCAGGTCATGATCTCGCAGTTCATGGGTTCGAGCCCCACGTCGGACTCTGTGCTGACAGTTCAGAGCCGGGAGCTGCTTCAGATTCTGTGTCTCCCTCTCTCTCTTTGCCCCTCCCCCACTCATGCTCTGTCTCCCAAAAATAAGTAAACATTAAAAAATTAAAATAAAATAAATAGACTATTCTTTCAGTACAGTTAAGCTGGAAATACAGCAATAATCAATACTTCAAGGGGATAATCAATACTTCAAGATACTGAGAACGCCAGAAGGACAAAGAAAGTACAGGTGGTGGGTGAGGTTTAGATAAGAGAAGGGAACGTGTGAGGTTTGGTGCAAATAGAGATAGCTTTATAGATTTAGTGGTGGAAAGGTGAGGTTGTTTCTAGGTGAGAGCTTCATTTCCTGTCTAGATGAGAAGACAAGGTAATTTGCTAAGTGTGAGGGGATAGGAGCTTGAATGAGAGTTTTGATGATAATGGAAGAGTAAATTCACAAGAGAAATATGATAGGACCTCTGGGTAGTGTAAATGGTTCATTTATCACCATTTATCTGGAGTGGTAGCGATGTGCCACATTATATGACTTTCCGTAGCTGTGCTTGACAGCCAAGTGCAAGCTGGGAGGGGACATAGTCATCCATTGTTGGGATTTGTCTAATGATTGCAGAGGGGAATCTGGGGAAAGGGAAGAAGTGTATTTGCAAAAACAGTCACTGCAAATATGAGCCATGGATTCTAGTTTGGATAAGGGAAAAATGACACAGGGGTTGGGGAGGAGGAAGAAAGGGAGAAGTAGATGGGTCAGTTCTATCCATCCCGATGATGCCTACAAAGAGGTGAAGTGAAAGCAGCAGAGTATCAGACTGTAAGGAGAGAAGGCTTTGGTTAGAGTAGGATATTTAAATATGTTTCTAGGTGGAGAAATTTTATTTTTTCCAGGATGTAATTGTAGGCATAGGAACTGAGATGAGTGGGGAAAAAAGACGTTAGAGATGAGAACATTGAAAGGAGACCAGGTTTTTGGATAGGATGAATATTGAATTTATTCAGGATGATGGCAGGAGTTGAGATGGAGATAACTATGAACCAAGTGCCATGGTTATAAATGTGTGAAGCAATGTGTCTAATACGTTTGTAAGTGACAGTAATGAAGAGTGGTAGAGCCAAATGGTGGAAGCTTCAAAGGAGTGTGTTTTTTGTTTGTTTGTTTGTTTGTTTGTTTGTTTCATAATCAAGAGCAAGCATTGCTTGAGGTGGTGCCGTGAAGTAATGATGACACCATCTTTATGTCTCCACCCTGCTACTTGTGGGGAGTATGAGCAGCCTCCCTGCAGAGTTGCTGTAGAAGTTGGGTGACTGGGGATAGCTAGGGCTGAGTTAAGGCAGGAAGAGAAAAGAAGATTCGGAGAAGCTGAGAATGTAGGAGAGCCTGTGTATTACAAAGCAGAAATTCCAGGGAGCATATTGTAAGGATCTGAGAGACCAAAGAGAAGGGATAGAGTGCAGTACATGAAGGCAGAGGAAGCCAGAGCATTAGAGAGAAAGGAAAAATGAGAAAATGTATTGATCTGGGCAGTGACCAGGGAAAACAGGGACTGGAGGCAGGATGGAATTATCTGGGTCACTAGATTGTCAAGATATTAAGTCCTAGCTTTGGGGGTCAACATGGCGGAGAAGTAGGGGGATCCATACTTCCTGTGTCTCTCAAACAAAGAAGGGTTGAAGCCAGAGGACTTTGAACCCCAAGAGTCTGGGAGGAAAAGAGACTGCGTCTACCAGGGAGACACCGGGACAGCCTAACGGGCCACAGGTGGGTGATTGCAAACTGGGAGAGATAAAACGGGCCATGTAGGCACAGAGGGGAGGGATCCCCTTCTGCAGAGAGACAAAGGAAGAGAAAGAGTGGCTGGGGCTGTATCTGGACCAGAGAAACCTCGAACCATGACGGAGAGGGATCCCATCTCTAACTGTGGGGCTTTCTCTGGACTGGGGCCAGCTGCCCCGTTCATGCACCTGAGGAGGAGGGGAGCCACCCCCAGGTTCTGTGGTAGGTCAGGAGCTCAGTCCACAGTAGGAGAAAGTGGTCCCCTTCCTCAAGTGCTGCGGGGCAGGACAAAACAAACCAGGACCACATATCGGGCGGCATAGAGAGGCGCTTCCCCAGTGCCAGGGTGCACAGAGCAGGAGTTTAAATCCCAGCCAAGCGCCGGGGCACGGGAGTCAGAGGAGCAAGACAGACCGCGTCGTCTGTGCCCATGGTACAATGAGGACGGTTCAAACGGAGTGACTTGGGACACCGGGTCCCTGGAGAAGAGACTGGGGGATCGCCATTTTCCTCCCCACCACCACCAAGGTGGGGCCTCAGGGATGGGTCCGCGGGGCCCACAGTGGAGGCGGGACCCGCCTACAGCAAACCACTCTCCTCCATGCCAGCAGGATAACTCCAGTATCTACCGAAACGGGATAGACATTGTGGAACCAGACGGACCCCTCCTCCAGACCAGTGCTGCTGCATTGCCTGGATTAATTCTAGGACAATTCTTGTTATTTAGATATATTCTTCCTTTTCTCCTTCTAACCTATTCCCTCCCCTAGGCTGGTTACTCTGGTTGTTGGTTTGGTGAAGCAGACGTACTTAATCCATTCTCTTGATACATGTTCTACACCTCCTTCTTTCCTTTCCTTTCTCTCTCTCTGGAATAATCAAGCCATATAGTTTCTCTGTCTGGGTAACTTTATCTTCGTCCCCCCACCCCCCACCCCTGCCTCCTTCTTTATTTTCCTTTCTCTCTCTCTCTCTCTCTCTCTCTCTCTCGTCTCTCTCGATTAGGCCGTTTAGTTTCTCTGCCTGGTCAATGTTTATTTTTTCTTTTTCCACGCCCCTGTCGTTTCTCTCTTTGTATGTGCTCTTCCATCAGCACCGCCTCCACTCTGTTCTTTACTTGTAGCTGGTGTTTCTGGTTTTTTGCTTTTCAATTGTTATTTTGTTGGTTGGTTGTTGGTTGGTTGAATTTCTTCCTTTCCAATTTGTATTACTTTTCTTTCTTTCTTTTTTAAATTGCCTTATTGTAATGGCTAGATGTTTCAGTACTCAGTCTCAGAGACAGAAAATTTAACCTCTCATCATTAAGTATGATATTACCTGGGTTTTTTTTTTTTTAGATGCTCCTTTCAAGTTGAGGAAGCTTCTCTCTATCCCTTGTGTAGTGAGAGATTTTTCTTCCTGCAATCATGAATGGATGTTGGGTTTTGTCAAGTCCTTTTACTGTGCAAATTATGTGCCAATACTGTTGATCAGCTGGGTTGCATTAACTGACTTTTGAATATTTAACCAGACTTGTATACCTGCACTAAATCCTACTTGATTGTGGCATACTATATTTTTTATACATTATTGGTTGGATTTCATTTGTTAAATTTTGGTGAGAGGATTCTTGAATTTATATTGCAGAGCGGATAGTTGTCTCTCATTTTCTTTTTTGTATGCAATCTTTGTCTTGTTTTGTATCTGGGCCATTCTGCCTTCATAAAATGAGTTGAGAAGTGTTCCTTCTTCTGCTGTGTGTATGTAAAATTGGTGTTATTTTCTTTGAATGTTTGGTAAAATTGTCCAGTGAAACCATTTGGTCTTGGTGTTTTCTTTTAATATATATTAGTTTTTTGTAAGGGTTATATGTATATTCAGTTTGTAATTTCTTGGCTGTGTTTTGGTAGTTTGTGATTTTGAGGATTGGTCCATTTTTAACCCGGTGTCAAACTAAATAAACACAAATTGACTTTTTGAATCCCTTATTTTTTGAATTTTTTATAATTCTTGTAAAATATACATAACATAAAATTTACTATCTTAACCATTCTTAAGTGTACATTTCAGTAGTGTTAAATACATTCACAGTGTTAGAGGGTGGAAGATGGCGGCGTAGGAGGATGCTGGGCTCACCGCGCGTCCTGCTGATGACTTAGATTCCACCTACACCTGCCTAAATAACCCAGAAAACCGCCAGAGGATTAGCAGAACGGAGTCTCCGGAGCCAAGGGCAGACGAGAGGCCCACGGAAGAGGGTAGGAAGGGCGGCGAGGTGGTGCGCGCTCCACGGACTGGCGGGAGGGAGCCAGAGCGGAGGGGCAGCTTGCCGGCCAAGCAGAGCCCCTGAGTCTGGCTGGCAAAAGTGGAGGGGCCGGACAGACGGAGTGTGTTCCGACAGCAAACGCGACTTAGCGTCTGGGAGGTCATAAGTTAACAGCTCTGCTTTGAAAGCCGGAAGGCTGGAGGACAAAGGGAGAGAGACTTGCTGAGCCCCCGGATGACAGAGCTCAGCTTGGCGGGGAACAAAGGAGATGGCGCTTGCAAGCCCATCCCCCAGCCAAAATCCCAAAGGGAACCAGTTCCTGCCAGGGAACTTGCTCGCTCCACGCAAACACCCAACTCTGTGCTTCTGCGGAGCCAAACCTCCGGCAGCGGATCTGACTCCCTCCCGCTGCCACAGGGCCCGTCCTGAAGTGGATCACCTAAGGAGAAGCGAGCTAAGCCTGCCCCTCCTGCCCATGTGCACCTTGTCTACCCACCCCAGCTAATACGCCAGATCCCCAGCACCACAAGCCTGGCAGTGTGCAAGTAGCCCAGACAGGCCACGCCACCCCACAGTGAATCCCGCCCCTAGGAGAGGGGAAGAGAAGGCACACACCAGTCTGACTGTGGCCCCAGCACTGGGCTGGGGGCAGATATCAGGTCTGACTGCGGCCCCGCCCACCAACTCCAGTTATACACCACAGCACAGGGGAAGTGCCCTGCAGGTCCGCACCACTCCAGGGACTATCCAAAATGACCAAACGGAAGAATTCCCCTCAGAAGAATCTCCAGGAAATAACAACAGCTAATGAACTGATCAAAAAGGATTTAAATAATATAACAGAAAGTGAATTTAGAATAATAGTCATAAAATTAATCGCTGGGCTTGAAAACAGTATAGAGGACAGCAGAGAATCTCTTGCTACAGAGATCAAGGGACTCAGGAACAGTCACGAGGAGCTGAAAAAGGCTTTAAACGAAATGCAAAACAAAATGGAAACCACGATGGCTAGGATTGAAGAGGCAGAGGAAAGAATAGGTGAACTAGAAGATACAGTTATGGAAAAAGAGGAAGCTGAGAAAAAGAGAGATAAAAAAAATCCAGGAGTATGAGGGGAAAATTAGAGAACTAAGTGATACACTAAAAAGAAATAATATATGCATAATTGGTACCCCAGAAGAGGAAGAGAGAGGGAAAGGTGCTGAAGGGGTACTTGAAGAAATAATAGCTGAGAACTTCCCTGAACTGGGGAAGGAAAAAGGCATTGAAATCCAAGAGGGACAGAGAACTCCCTTCAGACGTAACTTGAATCGATCTTCTGCACGACATATCATAGTGAAACTGACAAAATACAAGGATAAAGAGAAAATTCTGAAAGCAGCAAGGGGTAAACGTGCCCTCACATATAAAGGGAGACCTATAAGACTCGTGACTGATCTCTCTTTTGAAACTTGGAAGGCTAGAAAGAATTGGCACGAGATCTTCAGTGTGCTAGACAGAAAAAATATGCAGCCGAGAATCCTTTATCCAGCAAGTCTGTCATTTAGAATAGAAGGAGAGATAAAGGTCTTCCCAAACAAACAAAAACTGAAGGAATTAGTCACCACTAAACCAGCCCTACAAGAGATCCTAAGGGGGATCCTGTGAGACAAAGTACCAGAGACATCACTACAAGCATAAAACATACAGACATCACAATGACTCTAAACCCATATCTTTCTATAATAACACTGAATGGAAATGGATTAAATGCACCAACAAAAAGACATAGGGTATCAGAATGGATAAAAAAACAAGACCCATCTATTTGCTGTCTACAAGAGACTCATTTTAGACCTGAGGACACCTTCAGGTTGAGAGTGAGGGGATGGAGAACTATTTATCATGCTACTGGAAGCCAAAAGAAAGCTGGAATAGCCATACTTATATCAGACAAACTAGACTTTAAATTAAAGGCTGTAACAAGAGATGAAGAAGGGCATTATATAATAATTAGAGGGTCTATCCATCAGGAAGAGCTGACAATTATAAATGTCTATGCGCTGAATACAGGAGCCCCCAAATATATAAAACAATTACTCATAAACATAAGCAACCTTATTGATAAGAATGTGGTCATTGCAGGGGACTTTAACACTCCACTTACAGAAATGGATAGATCATCTAGACACACGGTCAAAGAAACAAGGGCCCTGAATGACACATTGAATCAGATGGACTTGACAGATCTATTTAGAACTCTGCATCCCAAAGCAACAGAATATACTTTCTTCTCGAGTGCACATGGAACCTTCTCCAAGATAGATCATATACTGGGTCACAAAACAGCCCTTCATAAGCTTACAAGAATTGAAATTATACCATGCATACTTTCAGACCACAATGCTATGAAGCTTGAAATCAACCACAGGAAAAAGTTTGGAAAACCTCCAAAACCATCAAGGTTAAAGAACACCTTACTAAAGAATGAGTGGGTCAACCAGGCAATTAGAGAAGAAATTAAAAAATATATGGAAACAAATGAAAATGAAAATACAACAATCCAAACGCTTTGGGATAGAGCAAAGGCAGTCCTGAGAGGAAAATACATTGCAATCCAGGCCTATCTCAAGAAACAAGAAAAATCCCAAACACAAAATTTAACAGCACACCTAAAGGAAATAGAAGCAGAACAGCAAAGGCAGCCTAAACCCAGCAGCAGAAGAGAAATAATAAAGATCAGAGCAGAAATAAACAATAGAGAATCTAAAAAACCTGTAGAGCAGATCAACGAAACCAAGAGTTGGTTTTTTGAAAAAATAAACAAAATTGACAAACCTCTAGCCAGGCCTCTCAAAAAGAAAAGGGAGATGACCCAAATAGATAAAATCATGAATGAAAATGGAATTATTACAACCAATCCCTCAGAGATACAAACAATTATCAGGGAATACTATGAAAAATTATATGCCAACAAATTGGACAACCTGGAAGAAATGGACAAATTCCTAAACACCCACACTCTTCCAAAACTCAATCAGGAGGAAAGAGAAAGCTTAACAGACCCATAACCAGTGAAGAAATTGAATCGGTTATCAAAAATCTCCCAACAAATAAGAGTCCAGGACCACATGGCTTCCCAGGGGAGTTCTACCAGATGTTTAAAGCAGAGATAATACGTATCCTTCTCAAGCTATTCCAAGAAATAGAAAGGGAAGGAAAACTTCCAGACTCATTCTATGGAGCCAGTATTACTTTGATTCCTAAACCAGACAGAGACCCAGTAAAAAAAGAGAACTACAGGCCAATATCCCTGATGAATATGGATGCAAAAATTCTCAATAAGATACTAGCAAATAGAATTAAACGGCATATAAAAAGAATTATTCACCATGATCAAGTGGGATTCATTCCTGGGATGCAGGGCTGGTTCAACATTCGCAAATCAATCAATGTGATACATCACGTTAATTAAAAAAAAAAGAGAAGAACCATATGATCCTGTCAATCGATGCAGAAAAGGCCTTTGACAAAATCCAGCACCGTTTCTTAATAAAAACCCTTGAGAAAGTCGGGATAGAAGGAACATACTTAAAGATCATAAAAGCCATTTATGAAAAGCCCACAGCTAACATCATCCTCAACGGGGAAAAACTGAGAGCTTTTTCCCTGAGATCAGGAACGCGACAGGGATGCCCACTCTCACCGCTGTTGTTTACTATAGTGTTGGAAGTGCTAGCATCAGCAATCAGACAACAAAAGGAAATCAAAGGCATCAAAATTGGCAAAGAAGAAGTCAAGCTTTCGCTTTTTGCAGATGACATGATATTATACATGGAAAATCCGATAGACTCCACCCAAAGTCTGCTAGAACTGATACATGAATTCAGCAAAGTTGCAGGATACAAAATCAATGTACAGAAATCAGTTGCATTCTTATACACTAACAATGAAGCCACAGAAAGACAAATAAAGAAACTGATCCCATTCACAATTGCACCAAGAAGCATAAAATACCTAGGAATAAATCTAACCAAAGATGTAAAAGATCTGTATGCTGAAAACTATAGAAAGCTGATGAAGGAAATTGAAGAAGATATAAAGAAATGGAAAGACATTCCTTGCTCATGGATTGGAAGAATAAATATTGTCAAAATGTCAATAGTACCCAAAGCTATCTACACATTCAATGCAATCCCAATCAAAATTGCACGAGCATTCTTCTCGAAACTAGAACAAGCCATCCTAAAATTCATATGGAACCACAAAAGGCCCCGAATAGCCAAAGGAATTTTGAAGAAGAAGACCAAAGCAGGAGGCATCACAATCCCAGACTTTAGCCTCTACTACAAAGCTGTCATCATCAAGACAGCATGGTATTGGCACAAAAACAGACACACAGACCAATGGAACATAATAGAAACCCCAGAACTAGACCCACAAACGTATGGCCAACTCATCTTTGACAAACCAGGAAAGAACATCCAATGGAAAAAAGACAATCTCTTTAACAAATGGTGCTGGGAGAACTGGACAGCAACATGCAGAAGGTTGAAACTAGACCACTTTCTCACACCATTCACAAAAACGAACTCAAAATGGATAAAGGACCTGAATGTGAGACAGGAAACCATCAAAACCCTAGAGAGGAGAAAGCAGGAAAAGACCTCTCTGACCTCAGCTGTAGCAATCTCTTACTCGACACATCCCCAAGGGCAAGGGAATTAAAAGCACAAATGACCTACTGGGATCTTGTGAAGATAAAAAGCTTCTGCACAGCAAAGGAAACAACCAACAAAACTAAAAGGCAACCAACGGAATGGGAAAAGATATTTGCAAATGACATATCGGACAAAGGGCTAGTATCCAAAACCTATAAAGAGCTCACCAAACTCCACACCCGAAAAACAAATAATCCAGTGAAGAAATGGACAGAAAACATGAATAGACACTTCTCTAAAGAAGACATCCGGATGGCCAACAGGCACATGAAAAGATGTTCAACATCACTCCTTATCAGGGAAATACAAATCAAAACCACACTCAGGTATCACCTCACGCCAGTCAGAGTGGCCAAAATGAACCAATCAGGAGACTATAGATGCTGGAGAGGATGTGGAGAAACGGGAACCCTCTTGCACTGTTGATGGGAATGCAAATTGGTGCAGCCGCTCTGGAAAGCAGTGTGGAAGTTCCTCAGAAAATTAAAACTAGACCTACCCTATGACCCAGCAATAGCACTGCTAGGAATTTATCCAAGGGATACAGGAGTACTGATGCATAGGGGCACTTGTACCCCAATGTTCATAGCAGCACTCTCAACAATAGCCAAATTATGGAAAGAGCCGAAATGTCCATCAACTGATGAATGGATAAAGAAATTGTGGTTTATATACACAATGGAATACTACGTGGCAATGAGAAAAAATGAAATATGCCCTTTTTTAGTAACGTGGATGGAACTGGAGAGTGTGATGCTAAGTGAAATAAGCCATACAGAGAAAGACAGATACCATATGGTTTCACTCTTATGTGGATCCTGAGAAACTTAACAGGAACCCATGGGGGAGGGGAAGAAAAAAAAAAAAGAGAGGTTAGAGTGGGAGAGAGCCAAAGTATAAGAGACTGTTAAAAACTGAGAACAAACTGAGGGTTGATGGGGGGTGGGAGGGAGGGGAGGGTGGGTGATGGGTATTGAGGAGGGCACCTTTTGGGATGAGCACTGGGTGTTGTATGGAAACCAATTTGTCAATAAATTTCATATATATATTAAAAAAAATAGACCTACCCTATGACCCAGCAATAGCACTGCTAGGAATTTACCCAAGGGATACAGGAGTACTGATGCATAGGGGTACTTGTACCCCAATGTTTATAGCAGCACTTTCAACAATAGCCAAATTATGGAAAGAGCCTAAATGTCCATCAAGGGATGAATGGATAAAGAAATTGTGGTTTATATACACAATGGAGTACTACGTGGCAATGAGAAAGAATGAATTATGGCCTTTTTTAGCAACGTGGATGGAACTGGAGAGTGTGATGCTAAGTGATATAAGCCATACAGAGAAAGACAGATACCATATGGTTTCACTCTTATGTGGATCCTGAGAAACTTAACAGGAACCCATGGGGGAGGGGAAGGAAAAAAAAAGAGGTTAGAGTGGGAGAGAGCCAAAGCATAAGAGACCGTTAAAAACTGAGAACAAACTGAGGGTTGATGGGGGGTGGGAGGGAGTGGAGGGTGGGTGATGGGTATTGAGGAGGGCTCCTTTTGGGATGAGCACTGGGTGTTGTATGGAAACCAATTTGACAATAAATTTCATATATTGAAAAAAAATACATTCACAGTGTTGTACAAGTAATCTCTAGACATTTTTCATCTTACACAACTGAAATTCTGTAACCAGTAAACAACAATTCTCAATTGCCCCCACACTCCCCTCCCAGGACCTGACAACCACCATTCAATTTTATGTCTCTCTGATTACTATTTTATACACTTCATATAGGTGGAATCATAGAGTATTTGTCTTTTTGTCACTGGTGTATTTCACTTAGCACTATGTCCTCAAGTTTCATCCACTTTGTAGTGTATGTCAGAATTTCCTTCATTTTTAAGGCTGAATAATATTTCACTGTAAGAATATAAAACATTTGTTTATCCACTCATCCACTGATAGACGCTTGAGTTGCTTCAACATTTTTTGGCTATTGTGGGAAATGTTCCTATGAACATGGGTATACAAATATCTCTGAGACCTTGATTTCAATTGTTTTGGATATATACCTAGGAGTGGAATTGCTGAATCATATGGCAATTCTATTTTTAATTTTTTGAGGAACCACCATAGTGTTTTCCATAGTGATGACACCATTTTACATTGCCACCACATTACTCAGGACTCCAATTTCTCCACATCCTCACCAACACTTGTTATTTTCTGTTGGTTTTTTTTTTTTTGTTATTAGAGGATTGGAAAAACTATAGATAACATTTAATTTGCAATTCAAATGACAATTCTGGTGTTACATATATGAGATGCTAATAAGTATCAAGTGCAGCTAGGTTCTTGCCTTGATTCCGCTAGTTTTCAGCATCAGGTGGGCCAAAATTGAAAGCCAGATCATCTTCATTAGAATGTTAAATGGTTTAAACTATTTCCTTTCCTCTATAAATTTGGTTTTTGAAAGCCCAAGTTGTAAGCTATACTTTTTAAAGCCATACTTTTCTTTTGAAGTGATTCTTTTGTTAATTGAAGTATAGTTGACACACAGTTATATTAGTTTCACCCATAGTAATAGTGACTCAACAGCTGTATACATTATACTATGCTCACTACAGGTGTAGCTACTGCCATCAGTCACCACACAGTTCTATCACAATACCATTGACTATATTCCTTATGTTGTACCGTTCATCCCTGTGACTTATTCATTCCATACCTGGAAGCCTGTATTTCATACTCCCCTTTACACATTTTGCCCATTCTGTCCCATGCCCCTCTAGCAACCACCAGTTTCTTCTCTGTATTTATAGGCCTGTTTCCGGCTTTTCTTTGCTTGTTTGTTTTGTTCTTTAGATTCCACATATAAGTGAAATCATATGGTATGTTTCTATCTCTGTCTGACGTTTCAATGCTCCAATAAACATAGAAGTGCATAGTATCTTTTCAAGTTAGTGTTTATATTTTTCTTGGGTAAATACCCAGCACTGGAATTACTGGATCATATGGTATTTCTATTTTTAATTTTTTGAGGGACCTCCATACTGTTTTCCATAGTGGTTACATCAATTTACATTTGTGATAAAAGTGTACCAGGTTTCCTTTTTGTCCACATCCTCACCAACACTTCTTATTTCTTGTCTTTTTGATACTAACCATTCTTTTTTCTTTTAAGATTTTTTTAAATATATTTTGAGAGAGAGAGAGAGAGAGAGAGAGAGAACAAATCATGGAGGGGCAGAGAGTGTGGGGGAGATTGAGAATCTGAAGCAGGCTCTACACCACCAGTGCAGAGCCTGATCTGGGGCTTGAACTCACAAACCATGAGATCATGATCTGATCAAAAGTCAGACGCTTAAGTGACTGAGCCACCCAGGCGCCCCCATATTAGCCATTCTTACATCAGTTTTTCTAATTATTTTTTCATGACACATAATTTTCCATTTTTTTACTTTTAACCTACCTACATCTTTATTTTTGAAGTGAGATTCATGTAGATACCAGACAGTTGGAATGTGATTATTTATCCTTCTTTGAATCTCTGCCTTTTAATTGGTGTGTTTAGACCCTGTACATTTAAATTAATTATTTATGTGGAAGAGATTAAGTTCACTATTTTATTATTTGTTTCTGTTAGTTTCTTCTGTTATCCATTCTGTTACTGTTTGTTTGTTTTTTTGCCTTCCTGTGGGTTATTTCAATATTTTTAGGACTCCATATTGAATTATTTTAGTGTTTTGGAATATATAATTTTGAATAGTTTTCATTGTGGTTGCTCTTGGTATTACCATATGCATACATAACTTATAACTGCCTACTGCTCTTTCTGTTTTACCATGTGAGTTGAAACCTTAATTTTATTTATGTCACATTAGCTTCCCAATTTTTTGTAGCCAAATACACAGAATGTTAAATTGATGTTTACCATTTTTAACTGCACGTTTCAATGGAATTAAGCACATTCCCAATGTTACTCAGCCATCACCACCATCTATTTCCAAAACCTTTTGGTCACTCCAAGAAGAAACTCTATTAACCATTAAATAACTTGCCATTGCCCCTATTCCTATCCCAGAAACCACTATTGTCTTTACATAATGAATATGACCATTTTAGGTTTATTATTTTTTTAATATGAAATTTATTGTCAAATTGGTTTCCATACAACACCCAGTGCTCATCCCAACAGGTGCCCTCCTCACTACCCATCATCCACCCACCCCTCCCTCCCACCCCCATCAACCCTCAGTTTGTTCTCAGTTTTTTTTTTTTTTCAACGTTTATTTATTTTTGGGACAGAGAGAGACAGAGCATGAACGGGGGAGGGGCAGAGAGAGGGAGACACAGAATCGGAAACAGGCTCCAGGCTCTGAGCCATCAGCCCAGAGCCTGACGCGGGGCTCGAACTCACGGACCGCGAGATCGTGACCTGGCTGAAGTCGGACGCTTAACCGACTGCGCCACCCAGGCGCCCCTGTTCTCAGTTTTTAAGAGTCTCTTATATTTTGCCTCCCTCCCTCTCTAACCTTTTTTTTAATTTCCCTCCCCAATGGTCTTCTGTTAAGTTTCTCAGGATACACATAAGAGTGAAAACATATGGTATCTGTCATTCTCTGTATGACTTATTTCACTTAGCATAACACTCTCCAGTTCCATCCACGTTGCTACAAAAGTCCATATTTCATTCTTTCTCATTGCCATGTAGTATTCCATTGTGTATATAAACCACAATTTCTTTATCCATTCATCAGCTGATGGACATTTAGGCTCTTTTCACAATTTGGCTATTGTTGAAAGTGCTGCTATAAACATTAGGGGTACAAGTGCCCCTATGCATCAGTACTCCTGTATCCCTTGGGTAAATTCCTAGCAGTGCTATTGCTGGGTCATAGGGTAGATCTATTTTTAACTTTTTGAGGACCCTACTAAAGAATGAATGGGTCAACCAGGCAATTAGAGAAGAAATTTAAAAATATATGGAAACAAATGAAAATGAAAAGACAACAATTCAAACGCTTTGGGATGCAGCGAAGGCAGTCCTGAGAGGAAAATACATTGCAATCCAGGCTTATCTCAAGAAACAAGAAAAATCCCAAATACAAAAGCGAACAGCACACCTAAAGGAAATAGAAGCTGAGCAGCAAAGACACCCCAAACCCAGCAGAAGAAGACAAATAATAAATACCAGAGCAGAAATAAACAATATAGAATCTAAAAAAAAACTGTAGAGCAGATCAATGAAACCAAAAGTTGGTTGTTTGAAAAAATAAACAAAATTGATAAACCTCTAGCCAGGCTTCTCAAAAAGAAAGGGGAGAGGACCCAAATAGATACAATCATGAATGAAAATGGAATTATTACAACCAATCCCGCAGAAATACAAGCAATTATCAGGGAATACAATGAAAAATTATATGTTAACAAACTGGACAACCTGGAAGAGATGGACAAATTCCTAAACACCCATACTCTTCCAAAACCCAAACAGGAGTAAATAGAAAGCTTGAACAGACCCATAACGAGCGAAGAAATGGAATCAGTTATCAAAAATCTCCCAACAAATAAGAGTCCAGGACCAGATGGCTTCCCTGGGGAATTCTACCAGACATTTAAAGCAGAGATCATACCTATCCTTCTCAAGCTGTTCCAAAAAATAGAAAGGGAAGGAAAACTTCCAGTCTCATTCTATGAAGCCAGCATTACTTTCATTCCCAAACCAGACAGAGACCTAGCAAAAAAAGAGAACTTTAGGTACATTATTTAAATAGAATCATACAATATTTATCCTTTTGTGTCTGGATTATTTCATTTAGCATAATATCTTCAAGGTTTATCCACATGGTAGCATATATCAGAAATTCATTCTTTTTTATGATGAATATTATTCCATTGTATATATAACACACTGTGTTTATTTATCTTTTGATGAACATGAAGGTTATTTCCCCACAATTTGGCTACTGTGAATAATGCTGCAATAAGCACTTATATACAGCTGTTTAAATCCTGGCCTTCAATTTCTTTGGGTAGACATCAAGGAGTGCAATTGCTGGACCATGTAGTAATTCAATGTTTACCTTTTTAAGGAACCACCAACTGTTTTCCATAGGAACTACACTATTTTACATTCTCACCAAAAATTCTCAAGGGTTCAATTTTCTGTAATCTTTCTAACGTTTGTTATTTTCTCTCTTAAATTTTTTCCCCATTTTTATTAAGTTTTTAATTTTAATTCAAGTAAAATTAACAAAAGGGTTATATTAATTTCAGGTGCAAAAATATAGTGATTTAACAATTCTATACATTACTCAGTGCTCATTATGATAAGAGTCCTCTTAATCGCCATCCCCTATTTCACCCACTACCCCTCTGGTAACCATCAGTTTGTTCTCTATAGTGAAGAGTCTCTTCCTTCCTTCCTTCCTTCCTTCCTTCCTTCCTTCCTTCCTTCCTTCAATTTTAATTCCAAAATAGATATCATACGGTGATATTACTTTCAGGTGTACAATATAGTGATTCCACAATTCCATACCACATCCAGTGCTCATCACAACAACTGCATTCCTTAATCTGCACCTCACATTTCAGCCATATCCCCACTCACTTCCACTCTAGTAGGAATCAGTTTGTTCACTATAGTTAAGAGTCTGTATTTTGTTTTCTCTCTCTTTTTCCTTTGCTCATTTTTTTTTGTTTCTTAAATTCCACATGAGTAAAATTATAAGGTATTGGACTTTCCCCGACAGACTTATTTCACTTAACATTATACAATCTAGATCCAGCCACATTGTTGCAAATGGCAGCATTTCATTCTTTTCAATGACTGAATAATATTCCATTATATATGTATGTATTTATAATGTATGTATAATGTATATATGTATATAATATATATGTGTATATATGTGTGTGTGTGTATATATATAAATATGCCACATTTTCTTTATCCATTTATCTATTGGGGGACATTTGAGCTGCTACCATAGTTAGGCTTTTATAAAAAAAAAACAAAGGAGTGCATGTATCGCATTGAATTAATGTTTTGTATTTTTTTTGGTAAATACCGATATTGTGATTAGTGGATCATAGGATACTTCTTAGTTAACATTTTGAGGAAACTCAACACTGTTTTCCGGAGGCGTTGCACCAGTTTTCATTCCCAACAGTGCATTAGGGTTCCTTTCTCTCCACATGCTCACCAAGGCTTGCTGTTTCTTGTGTTTTTTTTTTTTTATAATTTATTGTCAAGTTAGCTAACTTATAGTGTATACAGTGTAGTCTTGGCTGCAGGAGTAGATTCCCATGATTCATCACTTACAACACCCAGTGTGTATCCCAACAAGTGCCCTCCTCAATGCCCATCACCCATTTTCCCTGCCCCCACCAACCTTCTACCCCCATCAACCCTCAGTTTGTTCTCTGTATTTAAGAGTCTCTTATGGTTTGCCTCCCTCTCTGTAACTTATTTTTCTTTCCCTTCCCCTATGGTTTTCTGTTAAGTTTCTCAAATTCTTCATATGAGTGAAAGCATATGATATCAATCTTTCTCTGACTGACTTATTTCACTTTGCATAATACCGTCCAGTTCCACCCACGTTGTTGCAAATGGCCAGATTTCATTCTTTCCCATTGCCAAGTAGTATTCCATTGTGTATATAGAAACAGATATAGATATAGATATAGATATAGATATAGATATAGATATAGATATATAGATATATATACACCAATTATTTATCCATTCATAAGTTAATGGACATTTGGGCTCTTTCCATAATTTGGCTATTATTGATAGCACTGCTATAAACATTGGGGTGCATGTGCTCCTAAGAACCAAAATTCCTGTATCTTTTGGATAAATTCCTAGAAGTGCTATTGCTAGGTCATAGAGTAATTTTATTTTTAATTTTTTGAGGAACCTCCACACTGTTTTCCAGAGTGGCTGCACCAGTTTGCATTCCCACCAACAGTGTAAGAAGGTTCCCCTTTCTCCACATCCTTGCTAACATCTGTTGTTTCCTAGGTTGTTAATTTTAGCTACTCTGACTGGTGTGAGGTGGTATCTCAGTGTGGTTTTGATTTGTATTTCCCTGATGATGAGCAATGTTGAGCTCCTTTTCATGTGTCTATTAGCTATCTGGATGTCTTCTTTGGAAAAGTGTCTATTCATCACGTATTCTGTCCATTTCTTCACTGGAATATTTGTTTTTCAGGTGTTGAGTTTGTTAAGTTCTTTATAGATTTTTGATACTAACCCTTCATCCGATATATCATTTGCAAATATCTTCTCCCATTCTGTAGGTTACCTTTTAGTTTTGTTGATTGTTTCCTTTGCTGTGCAGAGGCTGTTCATCTTTATGAGGTCCAATAGTTCATTATTTCTTTTGTTTCCCTTGCCTCCAGAGACATGTCTAGTAAGAAGTTGCTATGGCCAAGATCAAAGAAGTTATTGAGTGCGTCCTCCTCTAGGATTTTGGTGATTTCCTTTCTCACGTTTAGGTTTTTCATCCATTTTGAGTTTGCTTTTGTGTACAGTGTAAGAAAGTGGTCTAGTTTTACTCTTCTATGTTGCTGTCCAGGTTTCTAAGCACCATTTGTTGAAGAGACTCTTTTTTCCATGGGATACTCTTTCCTGCTTTGTCAAATATTAGTTGGCCATAGATTTGTGGGTCCATTTCTGGGTTCTCTATTATGTTTCATTGATCTATGTGTTTGTTTTTGTGCCAGTACCGTGCTTTCCTGATGATTACAGCTTTGTAATACAGCTTGAGGTCTGGAATTGTGATGCGTCCAGCTTTGGTTTTCTTTTTCAAGATTGCTTTGGGTTTTCAGGGTCTTTTATGGTTCCATACAAATTTGGGGGTCATTTTTTCTAGCTCTATGAAGAATGTTGGTGTTATTTTGAGAGGGATTGCATTTAATGTGTAGAGTGCTTTAGGAAGTATAGACATTTTACCAATATTTGTTTTTCTAATCCATGAGCATGGAATGTTTTTACATTTCTTTGTGTCTTCTTTAATTTCTTTCATAATCTTTCTCTAGTTTTCAGTGTGTAGATTCTTCTCCTCTTTGGTTAGGTTTATTCCTAGGTATTTTATGGTTTTTGTTGCAATTGTCAATGGGATCAATTCCTTGATTTCTCCTTCTGCTGCTTAAGCAGCAATAATGAATTATTGGCATATAGAAATGCAACTGATCTCAGTACATTGATTTTATATCCTGCAACTTTGCTGAATTCATGTATCAGTTCTAGCAGTTTTTCATTGGAATCCCACATAGAGTATCATGTTATCTGTGAGGAGTGAATGTTTGACTTCCTCCTTGCTGAATGGATGCCTTTTATTTCTTTTTGTTGTCTGATTGCTGAGACTAGGACTTCCAACACTATGTTGGACACAACAGTGGTGAGAGTGGACATCCTTGTCGTGTTCCTGACCTTAGAGGGAAGGCTCTCAGTTTTACCTCATTGAGCATGATATTAGCTGTGTGTCTTTTGTATATGGCCTTTATGATGTTGAGGTATGTTCCTTCTTTCCCTACTTTCTTGAGGGTTTTTATGAAGAAAAGATTCTGTGTGTTGTCAAATGCTTTCTTTGCATCTATTGAGAGGATCATGCAGTTCTTATCCTTTATTTTATTAATGTGATGTATCACGTTGATTGGCTTTTGGATATTGAACTAGCCCTGCAGCCCAGGAATAAATCCCATTTGATAGTGGTGAATAATTCTGTTAATGTATTGTTGGTTCTGGTTTTCTAGATAGTATCTTGTTGAGAATTTTTGCATCCCTGTGCATCAGGGAAATTGGTCTGTAATTCTTCTTCTTAGTGGGGTCTTTGGTTTTGGAATCAAGGTAATGCTGGTCTCAGAATGAATTTGGACATTTCCTTCCATTTCTATTTTTTTGGAACAGCTTCAAAAGAATAAGTCTTAACTCTTCTTTAAATGCTTGGTAGAATTCCCCTGGGAAGCCATTCAGCCTTAGACTCTTGTGTGTTGGCAGATTTTTTTTTTAAATTACTGATTCAATTTCTTTACTTGTTATGGGTCTGCTCAAGTATTCTATTTCTTCTTGATTCAGTTTTGGTAGTTTAGATATGTCTAAGAATTTACCCATTTCTTCCAGATTCCCAAATTGTAGGCATACAATTGCTCATAATATTCTCTTATTATTGTTTGCATTTCTGCGGTGGTGGTTGTGATCTGCCCTCTAATATTCGTGATTTTATTTATTTGGGTCCTTTCTTTTGATCTATCTGGCTAGGGGGTTATCAATTTTGTTTATTATTTTAAAGAACCAGCTCCTGGTTTCATTGATCTGTTCTACTGTTTTTTTATTTTAAGTTTGATATCATTGATTTCTGCTATAATCTCTATTATTTCCCTTCTGCTGGTTTTTGGTTTTCTTTGCTGTTATTTTTTCAGCTCTTTAAGCTGCAAGGTTAGGGTGTGTATCCGAGACCTTTCTTCCTTCTTTAGGAATGCCTGAATTGCTATATATTTCCCTCTTATGACCATCTTTGCTGTATCCAAAAGATTTTGGAATGTTGTGCTTCATTTTCATTGGCTTCCATATACTTCTTAATTTCCTCTTGAATTTCTTGGTTAACACATTAATTCTTTTTTTTAAATATGAAATTTATTGTCAAATTGGTTTCCATACAACACCCAGTACTCATCCCAACAGGTGCCCTCCTCAACCCATCACCCACCCACCCCTCCCTCTCACCACCCATAAACCCTCAGTTTGTTCTTAGTTTTTAGGAGTCTCTTATGCTTTGGCTCCCTCCATATCTAACCATTTTTTCCTTCCCCTGCCCTTTGGTCTTCTGTTAGGTTTCTCAGGATCCACATAGGAGTGAAAACAAATGGAATCTGTCCTTCTGTGTATGACTTATTTCACTTAGAATAACACTCTCCAGTTCCACCCACGTTGCTACAAAAGGCCATATTTCATTCTTTCTCATTGCCATGTAGTATTCCATTGTGTATATAAACCACAATTTCTTTACCCATTCGTCAGTTGATGGACATTTAGGCTCTTTCCATAATTTGGCTATTGTTGACAGTGCTGCTATAAACACTGGGGTACAAGTGCCCCTATGCATCAGCACTCCTGTATCCCTTGGGTAAATTCCTAGCAGTGCTACTGCTGGGTCAAAGGGTAGGTCTATTGTTAATTTTTTGAGGAACCTTCACACTGTTTTCCAGAGTGACTGCACCAGTTTGCATTCCCACCAACAGTGCAAGAGGGTTCCCGTTTCTCACATCCTCTCCAGCATCTACAGTCTCCTGATTTGTTCATTCTGGCCACTCGGACTGGCGTGAGGTGATATCTGAGTGTGGTTTTGATTTGTATTTCCCTGATGAGGAGCGACGTTGAGCATCTTTTCATGTGCCTGTTGGCCATCTGGAAGTCTTCTTTAGAGAAGTGTCTATTCATCTTTTCTACCCATTTCTTCACTGGATTATTTGTTTTTTTGGGTGTGGAGTTTGGTGAGCTCTTTATAGATTTTGGATACTAGCCCTTTGTCCGATATGTCATTTGCAAATATCTTTTCCCATTCCGTTGGTTGCCTTTTAGTTTTGTTGGTTGTTTCCTTTGCTGTGCAGAAGCTTTTTATCTTCATAAGGTCCCAGTAGTTCATCTTTGCTTTTAATTCCCTTGCCTTTGGGGATGTGTCAAGTAAGAGATTGCGACGGCTGAGGTCAGAGAGGTCTTTTCCTGCTTTCTTCTCTAGGGTTTTGATGGTTTCCTGTCTCACATTCAGGTCCTTTATCCATTTTGAGTTCGTTTTTGTGAATGGTGTGAGAAAGTGGTCTAGTTTATTCTTCTGCCTGTTGTAGTCCAGTTCTCCCAGCACCATTTGTTAAAGAGACTGTCTTTTTTCCATTGGATATTCTTTCCTGGTTTGTCAAATATTAGTTGGCCATACTTTTGTGGGTCTAGTTCTGAGGTTTCTATTCTATTCCATTGGTCTCTGTGTCTGTTTTTGTGCCAATACCATGCTGTCTTGATGATTACAGCTTTGTAGTAGAGGCTAAAGTCTGAGATTGTGATGCCTCCTGCTTTGGTCTTCTTCACAATTTCTTTGGCTATTCGGGGCCTTTTGTGGTTCCATACAAATTTTGGGATTGCTTGTTCTAGCTTCGAGAAGAATGCTGGTGCAATTTTGGTTGGGATTGCATTGAATGTGTAAATAGCTTTGGGTAGTATTGACATTTTGACAATATTTATTCTTCCAATCCATGAGCACGGAATGTTTTTCCATTTCTTTGTATCTTCTTCAATTTCCTTCATAAGCTTTCTATAGTTTCCAGCATACAGATCTTGTACATCTTTGGTTAGATTTATTCCTAGGTATTTTATGCTTCTTGGTGCAATTGTGAATGGGATCAGTTTCTTTATTTGTCTTTCTGTTGCTTCATTATTAGTGTACAAGAATGCAACTAATTTCTGTACATTTATTTTGTATCCTGCGACTTTGCTGAATTTATGTATCAGTTCTAGCAGACTTTTGATGGAGTCTATCGGGTATTCCATGTATAATATCATGTCATCTGCAAAAAGTGAAAGCTTCATCTTTGCCAATTTTGATGCCTTTGATTTCCTTTTGTTGTCTGATTGCTGACGCTAGCACTTCCAACACTATGTGAAACAACAGCAGTGATTGTGGACATCCCTGTCATGCCCCTGATCTCAGGGAGAAAGCTCTCAGTTTTTCCCCATTGAGAATGATATTAGCTGTGGGCTTTTCATAAGTGGCTTTTATGATGTTTAAATATGTTCCTTCTACCCCGACTTTTTCAAGGGTTTTTATTAAGAAAGGATGCTGAATTTTGTCAAATTCCTTTTCTACATCGATTGGCAGGTTATATGGTTCTTATCTTTTCTTTTATTAATGTGATGTATCACATTGATTGATTTGCGAATGTGGAACCAGCCCTGCAGCCCAGGAATGAATCCCACTTGATCATGGTGAATAATTCTTTTTATATGCTGTTGAATTCGATTTGTTAGTATCTTATTGAGAATTTTTGCATCCATATTCATCAGGGATATTGGCCTGTAGTTCTCTTTTTTGGCTGGGTCTCTGTCTGGTTTAGGAATCAAAGTAATCCTGGATTCATAGAATGAGTCTGGAAGTTTTCCTTCCCTTTCTATTTTTTGGAAAAACTTGAGAAGTACAGGTATTATCTCTGCTTTAAATGTCTGGTAGAATTCCCCCTGGGAAGTCATCTGGTCCTGGACTCTTATTTTTTGGGAGATTTTTGATAACTGATTCAATTTCTTTGCTGGTTATGGGTCTGTTCAAGTTTTCTATTTCTTCCTGTTTGAGTTTTGAAAGTGTGTGGGTGCTTAGGAATGTGTCCATTTCTTCCAGGTTGTGCAGTTTTTTTGGCATATAATTTTTCATCGTATTCCCTGATAATTGCTTGTATCTCTGAGGGATTGGTTGTAATAATTCCATTTTCATTCATGATTTTATTTGGGTCCTCTCTCTCTTCTTTTTGAGAAGCCTGGCTAGAGGTTTGTCAATTTTGTTAATTTTTTCAAAAATCCAACTCTTGTTTTCATTGATCTGCTCTACAGTTTTTTTAGATTCTATACTGTTTATTTCTGCTCTGATCTTTATTATTTGTCTTCTTCTGCTGGGCTTGGGGTGTCTTTGCTGTTCTGCTTCTATTTCCTTTAGGTGTGCTGTTAGCTTTTGTATTTGGGATTTTTCTTGTTTCTTGAGATAAGCCTGGATTGCAATGTATTTTCCTCTCAGGACTATCTTTGCTGCATCCCAAAGCGTTTGGGTTGTTGCCTTTGCATTTTCATTTGTTTCCATATATTTTTAAATTTCTTCTCTAATTGCCTGGTTGACCCATTCATTCTTTAGTAGGGTGTTCTTTAACCTCCATGCTTTTGGAGTTTTTCCAGACTTTTTCCTGTGGTTGATTTCAAGCTTCATAGCATTGTGGTCTGAAATTATGCATGGTATGATCTCAATTCTTGTATACTTATGAAGGACTGTTTTGTGACCCAGTATGTGATCGATCTTGGAGAATGTTCCATGTGCACTCGAGAAGAAAGTATATTCTGTTGCTTTGGGATGCAGAGTTCTAAATAGATCTGTGAAGTCCATCTGATCCAATGTATCATTCAGGGCCCTTGTTTCTTTATTGACCGTGTGTCTAGATGATCTATCCATTTCTGTAAGTGGAGTGTTAAAGTCCCCTGCAGTTACCACATTCTTATCAATAAGGTTGCTTATGTTTGTGAGTAATTCTTTATGTATTTGGGGGCTCCTGTATTCAGTGCATAAACATTTATAATTGTTAGATCTTCCTGATGGATAGACTCTGTAATTATTATATAATGCCCTTCTTCATCTCTTGTTACAGCCTTTAATTTAAAGTCTAGTTTGTCTAATATAAGTATGGCTATTCCAGCCTTTTTTGACTTTCAGTAGCATGATAGATAGTTCCCCATCCTCTCACTTTCAATCTGAGGGTGTCCTCAGGTCTAAAATGAGTCTTTTGTAGATAGAAAATCAATGGGTCTCATTTTTTTATCCATTCTAATGCCCTATGTCTTTTGGTTGGAGCATTTAGTCCATTTACATTCAGTGTTATTATTGAAAGATATGTATTTAGAGTCATTGTGATGTCTGTAGGTTTCATGCTTTTAGTGATGTCTCTGGTATTTTGTCTCACAGAGTCCCCCTGAGGATCTCTTGTAGGGCTGGTTTAGTGGTTATGAATACCTTCATTTTTCGTTTGTTTGGGAAGACCTTTATCTCTCCTTCTATTCTAAATGACAACTTGCTGGATAAAGGATTCTCGGCTGCATATTTTTTCTGTTGGTCACATTGAAGATTTCCTGCCATTCCTTTCTGGCCTGCCAAGTTTCAGTAGACACATCCGTCACGAGTTTTATTGGTCTCCCTTTACATGTTAGAGCATGTTTATCCCTAGCTGCTTTCAGAATTCTCTCTTTATCCCTATATTTTGCCAGGTTCCCTATATATGTCGTGCAGAGGATCAATTCAAGTTTTGTCTGAAGGGAGTTCTCTGTGCCTCTTGGATTTCAATGCCTTTTTCCTTCCCCAATTCAGGGAAGTTCTCAGCTATGATTTCTTCAAGTACACCCTCAGCACCTTTCCCTCTCTCTTCCCCCTCTGGAATCCCAATTATGCATATATTATTTCGTTTAATTATGTCACTTAGTTCTCTAAGTCTCCCCTCATACTCCTGGAATTTTTTTATCTCTCTTTTTCTCAGCTTCTTCTTTTTCCATAATTTTATCTTCTAATTCACCTATTTTGTCCTCTGCCTCTTCAATCCAAGCTGTGGTTGTCTCCATTTTATTTTGCATCTCATTTATAGCATTTTTTAGCTCCTCCTGACTGTTTCTTAGTCCCTTGATCTCTGTAGTAATAGATTCGCTGCTGTCCTCTATACTTTTTTTCAAACCCAACCATTAATTTTATGACTATTATTTTAAATTCATTTTCTGCTATATTGCTTAAATCGTTTTTGATTAGTTCGTTAGCTGTCGCTACTTCCTGGAGTTTCTTTGGAAGAGAATTCTTCTGTTTCGTCATTTTAGGTAGTCCCTGTGGTAGCTTCAAACTGCAGGGCACTTCCCGTGTGCTGTCTGGAGAAACTTGTGTTGGTGGGCAGGGCCGCAGTCAGACCCGATGTCTGTCTCCAGCCCACTGCTGGGGCCACAGTCAGACTGGTGTGTACGTTATCTTCCCCTCTCCCAGGGGCAGGACTCACTGTAGAGTGGTGTGGCCTCTGTCTGGGCTAGTTGCACACTGCCAGGTTTGTGCTGCTTCAGTGGGATCTGGCGTAATAGCTGGAGTGGATCTGCTAGGTGCACAGGGGTGGGAGGGGCCACCTCAGCTCGCTTTGTCTTTGGTGGTCCGCTTTGGGAGGGGCTTTGTGGCATCAGGAGGGAGGCAGACTCATCGGAGGGATAGATCCGCAGAAGCATAGCATTGGGTGTTTGCACAGTGCAAGCAAGTTCATGACAAGAACTAGTTCCTTTGGGATTTTGGCTGGGGGATGGCTGAGGGAGATGGCGCTTCCCAGCACCTTTGTTCCCCACCAAGCTGAGCTCTGTCCTCTGGGGCTCAACAACTCTCCCTCCCATTGTCCTTTAGCCTTCCCGCTCTCTGAGCAGAGCTGTTGACTTATAACATTCCAGATGTTAATGTCAGAACACATTCTGTCCGGCCCCTCTGCTTTTGCAAGCCATACTTGGGGGCTCTGCCTGCAGGACGGGATGCCCCTCCACTGCCCCGGCTCCCTCCCTCCAGTCTGTGTAGCGCGCACCGCCTCTCCACCCTTCCTACCCTCTTCTGTGGGCCTCTCGTCTATGCTTGGCTCCGGAGAGTCCATTCTGGTAGTCTTCTGATGGTTTTCTGGGTAAGTTAGGCAGATGTGGGTGGAATCTAAGCAATCAGCAGGATGCGGTTAGCCCAGAATTCTCCAACCCCGCCATCTTCCTCAATCTCTAACTCATTCATTCTTTAGTAGGATGTTCTTTGGTCTCCAAGTATTCACGGTCTTTCCAATTTTTTTCTTGTAGTTGATTTCTAGTTTCATAGCGTTGTGGTCTGAAGATATTCATGGTAAGATCTCAATATTTTTGTACTTGTTGAAGGCTGATTTGTAACCCAGTATGTGATGTATTCTGGAGAATGTTCCATATGCACTTGAGAAGAATGTGTATTCTGCTGTTTTAGGATGAAATGTTCTGAATATATGTTAAGTCCATCTTTTTCAGTGTGTCATTTAAAGCCATTGTTTCCTTGTTGATTTTCCACTGAAATGTTGCTGTAAGTGAGGTGTTAAAGTCCCCTTCTATTATGGTATTATTATCAATGAGTTTCTTTATGTTTGTGATTGATTTATATATTTGGGTGCTTTCACATTGGGGGTCAGTTGTGGCATTTTTACCTTTGACCTGACTAGATTTTAGTTCTTTTATCTCTACAAAAAGGGATTCTCGGGCACCGTCTATGCTTTTTTCAAGCCCAGCTAGTATCCTTATAATTGTTGTTTTACATTCTAGTTCAGACATCTTAATTACATCTGCACTGACTAAATCCCTGGCCATCATTTCTTTCTGTTCTTCCTTTTGGGGTGAATTCCTCCATCTTTTCATTTTGGTGGAAGAAATAAAAATTAATAAAATTTAAATTTAAAAATTAAAAACAAAACAACAAAAATCAAAAAGGGGAAGCTAGGTCCTAGGTGTGTTTTGGTCTGCTTTTTGAAAAAGCTTCATAGAAAAGAAAAAAAGAGAAAGGAAAAAGAAATTTAAAAAATTAAAAATTAAAAATAAATTTAAATAATAAAACAGAATTAAATAAAATAAAGAAAATAGAATATAATAAAAAAATTTGCTCTTTCTGCATCCAGGAAAGAAAAAGAAAAGAAAGAAAGAAAAAGGAAAACAACAGAAGCAAAAGCAGAAGAAAAGAAAATGAACAAGCAAACAGAATGAAACCTGAATGAAGTTAGATCCAGTTTCCCCTAGAACTGAAAATTTTTCAGCACATTATGGTCCATAGAACAAACAAGCGGAAGGTATTTGTTTTGGTCTTCTGGGGGATCTGCTTGGAGGGTGCAGGTTGGAGAGGCTTGATGTAACAGTTCCAATCTCCACTTGGTGGTGTTGCTTTAACTCACTAGGGTCAATCTGTGTGCACTCACCTGCACGCATGTGTATTAGGGGTGAAAATGGCTTCACCCACTCTCTAGTCTCTGATTCCAGAATTTTGTTCCCTCAAAGACACACAATCAATCACCTCTCCCCTGTCTCAGACTTCTGTCCACTCCCTGCCTTTACCTTGCCTGTGTCCAAGCTGTCTGTCTGCCAGGTGGTGCCTCCCTCCAGAGTTTTATCTCAGATGGGGCTGTTTCAAAACCCCACACTTCAGAGATCCCTGTGGTTTGGACCTGGGCTGATTCTCTGGAGGAGGGTCTCGGTGAGCATTGGCCAGGTACCAACTTGTCCCAGAAAACGTTGGCTTGATCACACAGAAGCAGAGGGTCAGAGTTTATGGTAAATCACAGCACACAACTGGCGCCAGGTTTTGCTGCACTCACCTGGTATCTTTGTCCCAATAGTAATAAACATGGCAGCTCTCTGGGATCCATAGGTACTTTTGCCCGTGGTGAAGTTGTAATTCCCTACCAAATGCATTCCAACCAGCATAACCACTTCTCTGCATGTGGCAAAAGGAACCCTCAGACCACACTGCCTGCTTCTGGGGATTCACTCTACTTCCTCACCAGAGCACCACCAGGCACTGAGCTCCAAAACTTCAGACTCCATGCTCCACTGTTTCTAGAAAACTGGCAGTATTGAAACCCTCTCCTTTTTCTCCATCAATGATTTTTGGGAACAGATTTCTTGGCAGTCCCCTGCGAGTATTTTCACTCTTTCTCTCTCTTTCTTTCTGGCTACTTTCAGGAGGAGTGCTTTTCTTGCATGATCTTGACATGCTGCGCTCTCCTCCTTTCTTTTTTTTCTCTCTTTCTGCAGAAACGTCTCCATACCCTCCATGGCTGCAAGGCTTTTCTCTCCCCCAATTCACCTCTCCACACCATGTGCCTACAAAGTTCTCTGGCTCAAGTCATTCATATTGTTGTGTTAATCCTCAGGTCAATTTCCTAGTTGTTCAAAATGGCTTGATGTGGATCTAGCTGTGTTTCAAGGACGAGACAAGCTCAGGGTCCCCCTACTACTCTGTCATCTTGACAGTCTGTTTTAAATTCTAGTTTGTCTGATATAAGTATTGCTACTCCAGCTTTCATTTCATATCCTTTTGCATGATAGATATTTCTCCATCTCCTCAGTTTCCACCTTCAGGTGTCTATATGTCTACAGTGAGTCTCTTGTAGGCAGCATATAGATGTGTTTTGTTTCTTATCAATTCTATCACCCTTACCCTTTTGATTGAAACATTTATTCCATTTACATTCAAAATAATTATTGATATATATTTATTGCCATTTCATTATTTATTTTGTGGTTGTTTTTGAAGATTTTCTGATCCTTTCTTGTCTTTCTCACTTTCATGGTTGCTGGTTTTCTTTACTGATATATTTGGATTTCTTTCTCTTTATTTTTTGCAAATTAATTAATAGGTTTTGATATATAGTTACCATTAGGTTTGGATATAACCACTTCTGCATATAGTAGTCTATATTAATTTGATGGTCGTTTAAGTTTGAACCCATTCTTTACTTCTCTTCTATCCACGTTTTAGGTATCTGTTGCCATCCTTGTATTATGTGAGTTCCTGGACTGATTTTTTGCATAAATATTTATTTTTACTGCTTTTGTGTTTCTTACCTTCGTATTGTCACTTTGGGTTTCTCCTTTCCACTCAAAGAATCCCCATTAATGTTTCTTACAGGACTGGTTGAGTGGTTATGAACTCCTCTAGATTTTGTTTGTCTGGAAAACTCTTTATCTCTCCTTCTATTCTGAATGATAACGTTGCTGGATAGAGTATTCTCGGCTGCAGGTTTTTCCCATTCAGCGCTTTGAACCTATCATGCCATTCCCTTCTGACTTACAAGGTTTCTGCTGTGAAAACCCTGCTAGCCTCATAGGGTTTCCCTTGTATTGGGTTTCTTCTTATGTCTTGCTGCTTTAAAATTTTTTTCCATCAGTACATTTTTCCATTTTAATTACAATATGTCTTGGTGTGGGTCCACTTTTGTTGATTTTGTTGGGGCTTCTCTGTGCCTCCTAGATCTGGATATCTGTTTCCTTCCCTAGATTAGGGAAGTTTTCAGCTATTATTTCTTCAAATAAATGTTTTACCCCCTTTTCCTTCTCCTCCTTTTCTGGAACTTCTACAATATGAACGTTATTATATTGACAGAGTCACTTAGTTCCCTAAGTCTAATTTCGTGTTGTATTATTCTTTTTTGTTTTGTCCAACTTTATTACTTTCTATTGCTCTGTCCTCTAGGTCATTAATTCTTACCTCTGCTTCATCCAGTCTGCTGTTCACTCCATCAAGTGTGTTTCTCATTTCATTTATTTATCTCTGCTATGTTATTACTTATCCTTGTGTTAGGGATCTCACGGATGGCTTCCACTCTTTTCTCAAGTCCAGTGAGTATCTTTGTGATCATTACACTAAATTCTGTATCGTGAATGTTAATTATATATGTTTTACTTAGATCTCTGGCCATGTCCTTCTCTTATTCTTTTATTTGGGATAAATTTTTCTGTCTTCTCATTTTGTTTAAGTCTCTGTGTCCTTTCCTGTTAGCAAAGTCAGCTACATCTCCTCTTAAGAGTAATGTCCTTATGAAGAAGAGATCCTGGAATATCCTGCCATGTAGTGTCCTTCTTCTCATAGGCCTGACACTTCAGGGAGTGTCTTCAATGTGTAATGTGTATGCTGTACTCTTTAGTCCTGGCCACTTTATTCATCAAGCCAGTAGTCTGTAGAGACTCTCTTTACCTATTGTGTTCAGTGCTTGGTCCCTGGTCTGAATGTGGTGTATTTTAACTATGTATCTCTGGTTTGTTTGTAAAATGAGACCTGTTGCCACTGCCACCAGAATCCAGGCTCTATACAGCTCTGACATTGGGAAACATGTTGTGAGTAAGGGTTTCAGTAGGTCTTCTGAGGCAGGAGGCCCACTGCCCTGTGATTGAAGTAAAGGTGACTGGGGGGGGGCAGTTCTACCAAAGTGGGGAGATAGGGCTTGGTGTAAGCAAGTTTGGTAGCAAGTGTAGGCGTTGCACTGTCTCCCGCAGATGGCCCTGTGGTTACACTGAGGGGTGGAGAAGGGAAATGGCACTGGCCAGATCCTCCATTCCCAGAGGTGTCTCTTCATGAATGCTGTCTCCCTGGAATGCACTCTGAGATGAGCAAAAAACCTCTCCACTGTGTGTCCCAGGCACTTTTCAGATTGGCTTTTCCATGCTGTATGTCTACATGCTGTTTGCCCTGCCTTTTATCCAAGAGCAGCCCCAATGCCTTCCATGCTGTCTCCAAGATGACACCTCTGATATTTAAAACTCCAGGCTTTATGCTCTGCTGGTTGCAAGAACTCACAAAATTTGGCCATCTCTTTACTGGCCATTTACTATGGGGATTTGTTTTACCAGTACAATTCCCTGTGTGTTAGTCTCTCTCACCCTTCTCTGTGACTGAAGCTCCCTCCCCACTGCAGCAGCCATGATCCATTTCTCTCCCAAACAGCATATACACATTTTTTACCTTCTTCAATGTAGCCTCTACTTTTTTTTTTAACTTTTTAAATTTATTTTTGAAGGAGAGAGAGAGAGAGAGAGAGACAGAGCATGAGCTGGGGAGGAGCAGAGAGAGAGGGAGACACAGAATTTGAAGCAAGCTCCAGGCTCTATGCTGTCAGCACAGAACCTGATGTGGGGCTCAAACTCACGAACTGCAAGATCATGACCTGAGCTGAAGTCGGACGCTCAACCAACTGAGCCACCCAGGCGCCTCCAAAGTAGTCTCCTCTTTACTTTTAGTTGTGGAGTTTCTTCTGCCACTCTTCAGGCCAATTTCTCTGGGTAGTTAGAATGATTTAATAGTTATTTAGTTGTATTCATGGGAATAGGTAAGACTAGGATCCTCTTACTTACCACCATCTTCCCATTTCTTTTTTTTTAATATGAAAAGTATTGTAAAATTGTTTTCCATACAACACCCAGTGAACATCCCAACAGGTGCCCTCCTCAATAACCATCACCCACCCTCCCCTCCCTCCCATCCCCAATTAACCCTCAGTTTGTTCTCAGTTTTTAAAAGTCTCTTATATTTTGATTCCCTCCCTCTCTCACCTCTTTTTTTTCTTCCCCTCCCCCATGGTCTTCTGTTAAGATTCTCAGGATCCACATAAGAGTGAAAACATATGGTATCTGTCTTTCTCTGTATGACTTATTTCACTTAGCATAACACTGTCCAGTTCCATCCACGTTGGTACATAGGCAATATTTCATTCTTTCTCATTGCCACATAGTATTCCATTGTGTATATAAACCACAATTTCTTTATCCATTCATCAGTTGATGGACATTTAGGCTCTTTCCATAATTTGGCTATTGTTGACAGTGCTGCTATGAACATTGGGGTACAAGTGCCCCTATGCATCAGTACTCCTGTATCCCTTGGGTAAATTCCTAGCAGTGCTACTGCTGGGTCAAAGGGTAGGTCTATTGTTAATTTTTTGAGGAACCTCCACACTGTTTTCCAGAGCGGCTACACCAGTTTGCATTCCCACCAACAGTGCAAGAGGGTTCCCGTTTCTCCACATCCTCTCCAGCATCTACAGTCTCCTGATGTGTTCATTTTGGCCACTCTGACTAGCGTGAGGTGATATCTGAGTGTGGTTTTGATTTGTATTTCCCTGATGAGGAGCGACGTTGAGCATCTTTTCATGTGCCTGTTGGCCATCTGGATGTCTTCTTTAGAGAAGTGTCTTTTCATGTTTTCTGCCCATTTCTTCACTGGATTATTTGCTTTTTCAGTGTGGAGTTTGGTGAGCTCTTTATAGATTTTGGATACTAGCCCTTTGTCCGATATGTCATTTGCAAATATCTTTTCCCACTCTGTTGGTTGCCTTTTAGTTTTGTTGATTATTTCCTTTGCAGTGAAGAAGCTTTTTAACTTGATGAGGTCCCAATAGTTCATTTTTGGTTTTAATTCCCTTGCCTTTGGAGATATGTAAGTAAGAAACTGCTGCGGCTGAGGTCGGAGAGGTTTTTTCCTGCTTTCTTCTCTAGGGTTTTGATGGTTTCCTGTCTCACATTCAGGTCCTTTATCCATTTTGAGTTTGTTTTTGTGAATGGTGTAAGAAAGTGGTCTAGTTTCATTCTTCTGCATGTTGCTGTCCAGTTCTCCCAGCACCGTTTGTTAGAGACTGTCTTTTTTCCATTGGATATTCTTTCCTGCTTTGTCAAATATTAGTTGGCCATACTTTTGTGGGTCTAATTCTGGAGTCTCTACTCTATTCCATTGGTCTATGTGTCTGTTTTTGTGCCAATACCATGCTGTCTTGATGATTACAGCTTTGTAGTGGAGGCTAAAGTCTGAGATTGTGATGCCTCCTGCTTTGATCTTCTTCACAATTTCTTTGGCTATTCGGGGCCTTTTGTGGTTCCATACAAATTTTAGGATTGTTTGTTCTAGCTTCGAGAAGAATGCTGGTGCAATTTTGATTGGGATTGCATTGAATGTGTAGATAGCTTTGGGTAGTATTGACATTTTAACAATATTCTTCCAATCCCTGAGCAAGGAATGTTTTTCCATTTCTTTGTATCTTCTTCAATTTCCTTCATAAGCTCTCTATAGTTTTCAGCATACAGATCTTGTACATCTTTGGTTATGTTTATTCCTAGGTATTTTATGCTTCTTGGTGCAATTGTGAATGGGATCAGGTTCTTTCTTGGTCTTTCTGTTGCTTCATTATTAGTGTATAAGAATGCAACTGAATTCTGTACATTGATTTTGTATCCTGAGACATTCCGGAATTCCTATATCAGTTCTAATAGAATTTTGGTGGTGTCTATCAGGTTTTCCATGTATAATATGTCATCTGCAAAAAGTGAAAGCTTGACTTCATCTTTGCCAATTTTGATGCCTTGGATTTCCTTTTGTTGTCTGATTGCTGACGCTAGCACTTCCAACACTATGTGAAACAACAGCAGTGATTGTGGACATCCCTGTCGTGCTCCTGATCTCAGGGAGAAAGCTCTCAGTTTTTCCCCATTGAGGATGATATTAGCTGTGGGCTTTTCATAAATGGCTTTTATGATGTTTAAATATGTTCCTTCTTCCCCGACTTTCTCGAGGGTTTTTATTAAGAAACGATGCTGAATTTTGTCAAATGCTTTTTCTACATCCATTGACAGGATTATATGGTTCTTATCTTTTCTTTTATTAATGTGATGTATCACATTGATTGATTTGTGAATGTGGAATCAGCCCTGCAGCCCAGGAATGTATCCCACTTGATCATGGTGAATAATTCTTTTTATATGCTGTTAAATTCGAATTGCTAGTATCTTATTGAGAATTTTTGCATCCATATTCATCAGGGATATTGGCCTGTAGTTCTCTTTTTTTACTGGGTCTCTGTCTGGTTTAGGAATCAAAGTAATGCTGGCTTCATAGAATGAGTCTGGAAGTTTTCCTTCCCTTTCTATTTTTTGGAATAGCTTGAGAAAGATAGGTATTATCTCTGCTTTAAATGTCTAGTAGAATTCCCCAGGGAAGCCATGTGGTCCTGGACTCTTATTTGTTGGGAGATTTTTGATAACTGACTCAATTTCTTCGCTGGTTATGGGTCTGTTCAAGTTTTCTATTTCTTCCTGTTTGAGTTTTGGAAGTGTGTGGGTGCTTAGGAATTTGTCCATTTCTTCCAGGTTGTGCAGTTTGTTGGCATATAATTCTTCGTTGTATTTCCTGATAATTGCTTGTATCTCTGAGGGATTGATTGTAATAATTCCATTTTCATTCATGATTTTATCTATTTGGATCCTCTCCCTTTTCTTTTTGAGAAGCCTGGCTAGAGGTTTGTCACTTTTATTTTTTCAAAAAACCAAATCTTGGTTTCCTTGATCTGCTCTACAGTTTTTTTAGATTCTATATTGTTTATTTCTGCTCTAATCTTTATTATTTGTCTTCTTCTGCTGGGTTTGGGGTATCTTTGCTGTTCTGCTTCTATTTCCTTTATTTGTACTGTTAGCTTTTGTATTTGGGATTTTTCTTGTTTCTTGAGATAAGCCAGGATTGCAATGTATTTTCCTCTCAGGACTGCTTTCGCTGCATCCCAAAGCATTTGGATTGTTGTATTTTTGTCCTAATTTGTTTCCATATATTTTTTAATTTCTTCTCAAATTGCCTGGTTGACCCATTCATTCTTTAGTAGGGTGTTCTTTAACCTCCATGCTTTTGGAGTTTTTCCAGACTTTTTCCTGTGGTTGATTTCAAGCTTCATAGCATTGTGGTTTGAAAGTATGCATGGTATGATCTGAATTCTTTTATACTTATTAAGGGCTGTTTTGTGACCCAGTATGTGATCGATCTTGGAGCATGTTCCATGTGCACTCGAGAAGAAAGTATATTCTGTTGCTTTGGGATGCAGAGTTCTAAATAGATCTGCCAAGTCCATCTGATCCAATGTATCATTCAGGGCCCTTGTTTCTTTATTTATCCTGCGTCTAGATGATCTATCCATTGCTGTTAGTGGAGTATTAAAGTCCCCTGCAATTACCACATTCTTATCAATAAGGTTGCTTGTGTTTGTGATTAATTGTTTTATATATTTTGTGGCTGCTGTATTCGGTGCATAGACATTTAAAATTGTTAGCTCTTCCTGATGCATAGGCCCTGTAATTATTATATAATGCCCTTCTTCATCTCTTGTTACAGCCTTTAATTTAAAGTCTAGATTGTCTGATATAGGTATAGCTACTCCAGCTTTCTTCTGACTTCCAGTAGCATGATAGATAGTTCTCCATCCCCTCACTTTCAATCTGAAGGTGTCCTCAGGTCTAAAATGAATCTCTTGTAGACAGCAAATAGATGGGTCTCGTTTTTTTTATCCATTCTGATACCCTATGTCTTTTGGTTGGAGCATTTAGTCCATTTACATTCAGTGTTATTATAGAAAGATATGGGTTTAGAGTCATTGTGATGTCTGTAGGTTTCATGCTTGTAGTGATGTGTCTGGCACTTTGTGGTCCTTGCAACATTTCACTCACAGAGTCCCCCTGAGGATCTCTTGTAGGGCTGGTTTAGTGGTGATTAATTCCTTCAGTTTTTGTTTTTTTGGGAAAACCTTTATCTCTCCTTCTATTCTGAATGAAGACTTGCTCTATAAAGGATTCTTGGCTGCCTAAATTTCTGTTCATCACATTGAAGATTTCCTGCCATTCCTTTCTGGCCTGCCAAGTTTCAGTAGATAGGTCTGCTACTACCCTTATGTGTCTATCTTTGTATGTTAGGCCCCTTTTTATCCCTAGCTGCTTTCAGAATTCTCTTTTTATCCTTGTATTTTGCCAGTTTCACTATGATTTGTTGTGCAGAAGTTTGATTCATGTTACATCTGAAGGGAGTTCTCTGTGCCTCTTGGATTTCAATGACTGTTTCCTTCCCCAGATCAAGGAAGTTCTCAGCTATGATTTGTTCAAGTACACCTTCAGCCCTTTTTTCTCTCTTTTCTTCTTCTGGAATTCCTATGTTAAAGATATTTTTCCGTTTGATTGCATCACTTAGTCCTCTAATTCTCCCCTCATGATCCTGGATTTTTTTTATCTCTCTTTTTCTCAGCTTCCTTTTTCCATATTTTTATCTTCTAATTCACCTATTCTCTCCTCTGCCTCTTCAATCCATGCTGTGTCCACCTCCATTTTATTTTGCTCCTCATTTATAACATTTTTTAATTCATCATGACTATATTTTACTCCCTTGATCTCTGTAGAAATAGATTCTGTGCTGTCCTCTATGCTTTTTCAAGCCCAGTGATTAATTTTATGACTATTATTCTAAATTCTTTTTCCGTTATATTTCTTAAATCGGTTTTGAGCAATTCATTAGCTGTCGCTACTTGCTGTGGTTTCTTTTGGGGAGAAATCTTCCGTTTCATCATTTTGGCTAGTTTTCTGTTCCTTATGTTTTTTAAAAGCTTATGTGCCCTGCACCTATGAGCACTACTATATTAAAGAGTGGTCATACACTGTCCTGGGCCTGGCCCTTCAGGAGGTGTTTTTCAGGGGATTGTTACTTGCTGTCTGTTGTTGTGACTTTGGTTATTTTATTACCCTACTCATAGTAATATTTTGGACCCTCCACCAGGTGTACTTTGATTTGTTCCTTGGAAAAGCCCTGTAAAGGAAAACAGACAAACAGGAGACAAAACCATGCAAAGATACAAACAAATAACACAAACAAACAAATCAACAAAAACAAAAACCTAAAGACTAAAAGCAAAAAAAACCCAAAAGCACTGACTACAGGTAAAGAAGAGGGTGGAGGCGGTGCTGATGGAAGTGCACATACAAAGAGAGAAATGACAGGAGCGGGGCGGGGGGGGGTGGGGAGATAAACCTTGATTAGGCAGAGAGACTAAAAAGCTTAATGAAGAGAGAGAGAAAGGAAAATAAAGAAGAAGGTGGGGAAAAGAAAACAAATGTAAAGTTACCCAGACAGAGAAACTATATGAGTTGATTATTCCACAGAGAGAGAAAGGAGTGTAAAGAAGGAGGTGTAGAACATGTATCAAGACAATGGATTAAATATGTCTGCTTAGACAGACTAATAACCAGAGTAACAAGCCTAGGGTAGGGAAGAGATAAGGAGGAGAAATGGGGGGGGGTATGTCTATATGTCCAGAATTGTCCTAGAGTTAATCCAGGCAATGCTGCATCACTTGTCGGGAGTAGCTGTCCACAGCGTCTGTGCTGCTCAGGTGTATATGTAGTTACCCAGTGCAAAAGGGTGTGGTTTGGCTTAATCTGGACCCACCTCCACTATAGGCCTTGGGAGTGATCCTTGAGGCCCCACCTTTGTGGTGGTGGTCGGGGGGGGGGGGTGGAATGGTGATTCCCCAGTCTTTTCTCCATGGAGTCAGACCCAGTGGACTCAGTTTGAGTTGTCCTCACTGTGCCGCAGGCGCAGATGGGGCAGTCCTTCTTGCTCTGCCAACTGCACTGACTCTGCTTGGCTAGGATTCAAAGTCCTGCTCCATGCGCTCTGGCACTGGGGAAGCGCCTCTCAGTGTACCCGATATGTGGTCCCGACTGGCTTTGTCTGTGCCGCCACACTTCAGAGAGGACCACCTTCTCCTACTGTGGACTGAGTGCTGCCCTCACCACCGACAGTCCCTGTGTTGGCGGATGCAGGCAGCCTTTGTTTTTTCCCACAGCACTCCAGGGAAATGGAGTGCTTTTCCTCCTGCAGACAGTGCCCTCGGCACAGCCACTGCACCCAGGGGTGGCAAATGCAGGCAGGTTCTGTACTACCACACAGCCCTCCAGGGAGGGAACCACTTTCTCCAACTGTGGACTGAGACCCTGACCTACCACCACACCCAGGCTTCCCTCCTCCCCAGGCGCACAAACAGGGAGTCGGCCCCAGTCCAAAGAAAGCCACAGTTAGAGATCGGATCCCTTTCAGTCTCAGTCCCAGGTCTTTCTCCTGTCCAGATACGGTGCTACACTTCCCTAGCTGCTCTTTCTCTTCCCTTTGTCTCTCTGCAGAAAGGGGTCCCTCCCCTCTGTGTCCACATGGACTTTATCTCCCCCAGTTCTCAGTTAGCCACCTTTTTCCAGATTTCCCATTTTCTTCCTGGTAGATTCAGTCTCTTTTCCTCCCAGGGTCTGGTGTTCAAAGTCCTTTGGCTTCTACACTTCTTTGTTTGAGAGACGTGGGAAGTACGGATTCCCCCTACTTCTCCACTATGTTGGCCCCTCCCCTCTGAGGAATTTTCTTTCTATTCCTAATTTGTTCAGTGTTTTTTTTAAAGCATAAATTGGTGTTGGATTTTGTCAAGTGCTTTTTCTGCATCTTTTGAGATAATTGTGTGGTTTTCATCCATTATTCTGTTAATGTGGCATATTACATTGATTAATTTTTTTAAATATTTAACTGTCCTTGCATTCCAGAAATAAGTCCCACTTGGTCGTGGTGTATAATCCTTTAAATAAGCCCTCAAATTTGATTTGTTATTATTTTTGAGGATTTTTGCATCAATTCATGAAGGATATTTGACGTTTTCTTGTAGTGTCTTTTTCTGTCTTTGGTATCAAAGTAAATGATGACCTCATAAAGTGAGTTAGTAGTAATTGTCCTCTCCTCTTCAGTTTTTGGGAAGGGGGTGAGAAGAATTGGTATTGATTTTTTTTAATTGTTTGATAAAATTCACCAGTGAAACCATGTAGTCTAGCTGGGTTTTTTGGAGGTTTTTAAAATTACTGATGTCATCTGCTTACTAATGATAGCTCTATTCAGATTTTTTATTTCTTTATGATACAGTCTTGGAAGGTTGATTTTCTCCAGGATATTGTACATGTCACCTGGATTATCTGGTTGGTGTGCAGTTCTTCACAGTACTCCCTTAGAATCCTTTTTATTTCTGTACAATTAGTTGTAATGCTGCCACTTTTGTTTGATTATAGTAATTTGAGTGTTCCCTCTTTTTATTAGGCAATTTAGCTGAGATGATATTTTAAAGAACCAACTTTGTGTGTAGTTGATTGTCTGTTGTTTTCTATTATTTTATTTGTTACTACTTTAATCTTGATTACTTCCTTCCCACTACTAGATTTGGGCTTTGTTTGCTCTTCTTTTCCTAGCTCCATAAGGTGTAAAGTTAGGTTACTGATTAAATTTAGGTTTACTTTCTTCTTTTTAATGTATTAATTTACATATAAAATTTTCTATTCTCACGGCTTTTACTTCATTCCATAAGTTTTTGTCTGTTTTGGTTTTTGTTTTAATTTGGTTCAAGGTTTCTCTAACTTTCTTTCTGATTTCTTATCTGACTCACTGGTTATTGAAGACTGTGTTTGAATTTTCCAATTTTCCAATTTTTCTATATTTATTGATTTCTACTTTTGTTTCTCTTTCTGCCATTTCATTATTAGTGTATAGAAACACTACCAAATTCTGGTTATTAATTTTGTATCCTGCAACTTTACTGAATTCATTTATTACTTCTAGTACTTTTTTTGAGAAGTCTTGAGGATTTTCTATTAGTAGAAGCATGTCATTTACAAATAGTGACATTTTAAAGCTTCTTTGCTACCATGGATGCACCTTATTCCTTTTTCTTGTCTGATTGTGGTGGTTAGGACTTCCAGTACTATGTTGAATAAAAGTGGCAAAAGTACACATTCCTGTCTTCCTCCTCATCTTAGAGAAAAAGCTCTCAGGTTTTCACCCATTGGATATTATGTTAGCTGTGAGTTTTCATAAATGGCCTTTATTATGTTCAGATATGTTCCTTCTAGACCCATTTGTTGACAGTTTTTTTTGAACAAATGTTGAGTTTTGTCAAATGTTATTTCTGCATCTATTGAGATTATTTTTTATCCTTTGTTTTATTGATGTGGTGTACCATGTTTATTTATTTCTGAATATTGAACCATCTTGTATCCCTGCAATAAATCCCACTTGATCATGGTGAATGATCCTTTTAATGTATTGCTGGATGTGGTTTGCTAATATTTTCTTGAGGATTTTTGCATCTACATTCACTGGGGGATATTGGCCTGTAGTTTTCTTTCTTTCTTTCTTTGTGTGTGGTGTTATTGGTTTTGGTATCCGGGTAATGCTGACCTTGTAGAATGTATCTGGAAGCTTTCCTTTCTCTTCTATTTTTTGCAATAATTTGAGAATGGGTATTAATTTTTCTTTAATTATTAATTAGAATTCATCTGTGAGTCCATCTGGTCCTGGACTTTTTTCATTCGGTAGGTTTTTTTAATGTTTTATTTATTTATTTTGAGAGAGAGGGAGGGGCAGGGAGAGAAGCAGAGAGAATCCCAAGCAGGCTCCACACTATCACTGCAGAGCTTGACATGGGATTCAGTGTCATGAACTGTGAGATCATGACCTGAACCAATATTTTTTTTATTTTTTATTTTTTTAAATTTACATCCAAATTAGTTACCATATAGTGCAACAATGATTTCAGGAATAGATTCCTCAGTGCCCCTTACCTATTTAGCCCATCCCCCCTCCCACAACCTCTCCTGTAACCCTCAGTTTGTTCTCCATATTTATGAGTCTCTTCTGTTTTGTCCCCCTCCCTGGTCTTATTTTTGTTTTCCTTCCCTTATGTTCGTCTGTTTTGTCTCTTAAAGTCCTCATATGAGTGAAGTCATATGATTTTTGTCTTCCTCTGGCTGACTCATTTCACTTAGCATAATACCCTCCAGTTCCATCCACATCTTTGCAAATGGCAAGATTTCATTCTTTTTGATTGCCGAGTAATAGTCCATGGTATATATATACCACATCTCCTTTATCCATTCATCCATAGATAGACATTTGGGCTCTTTCCATACTTTGGCTATTGTTGATAGTGCTGCTATAAACATGGGGGTGCATGTGTCCCTTCGAAACAGCTCACTTGTATCCCGTGATAAATACCTAGTAGTGCAATTGCTGGGTTGTAGGGTAGTTCTATTTTTAATTTTTTGAGGAACCTCCATACTGTTTTCCAGAGTGGCTGCACTAGCTTGCATTCCCACCAACAATGCAAAAGAGATCCTCTTTCTCCGCATCCTCACCAACATCTGTTGTTGCCTGAGTTGTTAATGTTAGCCATTCTGATAAGTGTTAGGTGGTATCTCAATGTGGTTTTGGTTTGTATTTCCCTGATGAGTGATGTTGAGCATTTTTTCATGTGTCGGTTGGCCATCTGGATGTCTTCTTTGGAGAAGAGTCTATTCATGTCTTTTGCCCATTTCTTCCCAGGATCATTTGTTTTTTGGGTGTTGAGTTTGATAAGTTCTTTATAGATTTTGTATACTAACCTTTTATCTGATATGTCGTTTGCAAATATCTTCTCCCATTCTGTCGGTTGCCTTTTAGTTTTGCTGATTGTTTCCTTCACTGTGCAGAAGCTTTTTATTTTGAAGAGGTCCCAGTAGTTCATTTTTGCTTTTGTTTCCCTTGCCTCCAGAGACGTGTTGAGTAAGAAATTGCCGCGGGCAAGATCAAAGAGGTTTTTGCCTGCTTTCTCCTCGAGGATTTTGATGGCTTCCTGTCTTACACTGAGGTCTTTCATCCATTTTGAGTTTATTTTTGTGTATGGTGTAAGAAAGTATGACCTAAGCCAATATTAAAAGTCAGAAGCTTAACCTACTGAGACACACAGGTGCCCCTAGTTTGGTAGTTTTTTGATTGCCAATTCAATTTTGTTACTAACAATTTGTTCATATTTTTTTCTTTCTTCCTGATTCAGTTTCAGAAGATTGTATTTTTCTGGGAATTTATTCATTTCTTCTAAATTGTTGAATTTGTTGGCATATAATTTTTTGCAGTATTCTCTTATAATCCTTTGTATTTCTATGGTACTTGTTTTTGCTTCTCCTATTTCCTTTCTTATAATATTCATTTGAGCCCTTATTTTTCTATTGATGAATCTGATAAGGATTTATCAGTTTTGTTTATCTTTTCGAGGAACAAACTCTTGGTTTCATTGACGTTTTCTTATCGTTTTTCTGCTATCTATGCCATTTATTTATGTTCTGATTTTTACTTCCTTCATTCTACTCATCTTTGTCTTTGTTTTTCTTTTATGACTTCCTTTAGGTGAAAGGTTAGATTGTTATTTGAGTTTTTTCTTGTTTCTTGAGGTAGCCGTGTGTTGTTATATATTTCCCTCTTTGAACTGCTTTTTTAAAAAGTTTATTTATTTATTTTTGAGAGAGAGAGAGAGAGAGAGCATGGCAGAGAGAAAAGGAGAGGGAGAATCTCAAGCAGACTCTGCATTGTCAGCATAGAGCCTGAATTGGGGCTCAATCTCAGAAACTGTGAGATCACGACCTGACCTGAAATCAAGAGTCAGACGCTTAACCAAATGAGCCACCAAGGTACCTCCCCCCCACATTACAGCTGCTTTCACTTTGTCCCAAAGATTTTTGATCACTGTGTTTTTATTTTCATTTGTCCCCATACATTTTTATTTCTTTTTTGACTTGCTGGTTGTTTATTAGCATGTTGTGTGGCCCCCCACATGTTTTTTTTTGTGTGTGATTACTTGTTTTATACTGTTGTGGTTACAAAAGATACATGGTATGGTTTCAATTTTCTTAATTTTATTGAGACTTGTTCTGTGGCCTAAATGTGATCTATTTTGGAGAATGAATGGTCCATGCACACTTGAAAATAATATGTATTCTGTTGTTTTTGGATCAAAACTTCTATATATATCTGTTATGTCCCAGTGGTTTAATGTGTCATTAAAAGACACTATTTCCATATTGATTTATTGCCTGAATGATTTATCCATTGATGTCAGTGGGGTGTTAATGATTCTTACCTTATATGACCATCAATTTCTTCCTTTGTGTTTATTAATACAGTAAAACCATGGATTGTGAGTAACTTGTTCTGTGAATCTTCTGCAAGATGAGCAAACATTTTTAATAAACTTTAACTTGATAAATGAGCGATGTTTTGCAGTATGAATAATAAGTGACACCGAATGTTGCATGATCACAACTAAGCCAAAGGTTCTTGAAATTCATTTTGATATACAAGTGTTTTGGATTACAAGCATGTTTCTGGAATGAATTATGTTTGCACACCAAGGTTTTACTGTATTTGTTTTGCATATTCAGGTCCTCCAATGTTGGGTGTGTGAACATTTACAATTGTTATATCCTTCTGTTGGATTGATCCTTTTCTCAACAGAAACTTTGCAGGCCAGAAGGGAGTGGCAAGATATATTGAAAGTGCTGAAAGTAAAAGCTCTGCAACCAAGAAAATTAAAAATCCTATAACTAAGATCCAAACCTGTATGGGTGCCAAGACAAGAATAGACAAAGCAGAGGGATGAATTGGTGATATAGAAGATAAAATTATGGAAAATAATGAATTTGAAAAGAGAGGGAAAAAAAGGTATCAGATTATGAATGTAGACTTAGGGAACTCAGTGACTCTGTAAGGCATAACATTTGTAACATAGGAGTACCAGAAGAAGAAGAAAAAGAAAAAAGAGCAGAAGGGTTATTTGAGCAAATTATGGCTGCCAACGTCCCTAATCTGGGTAAAGAAGTAGGCATAAAAATCCAAGAAACACAGAGAACTCCCATTAAATTCAACAAAAGCTGGCCATCACCAAGACATATCATAGTCATATTCACAAAATTCTTAGAAAAGGAAAGAATCTTGAAAGCAGCCAGAGTAAAAAGTCCTTATCCTGCAAGGGATGACAGGTTCATAGGACATCTCTCCACAGAAACTTGGCCGGCCAGAAGGGAGTGATATGACATATATTCAACATGCTGAATGGGAAAAATATGCAGCCAAGAATACTTTATCCAGAAAGGCTGCCATTCAGAATCAAAGGAGAGATAAAGGGTTTCCCAGAAAAGCAAAAATTTAGGGAGTTCATGACCACTAAACCAGCCCTGCAACAAATATTAAAGGGAACTCTTTGAGTAGGGAAAAGTAGACCAAAATCAAAGACTAAAAAGGAACAGAGAACATCACCAGAAGCACCTGCTTTACATGTAACACAATGGCACTAAATTCATATCTGTCAATAGCTCTGAGTGTAAATGGACTAAATGTTCCAATAAAAATACATAGGGCATCAGAATGGATTATAAAACAAAAACCATCCAGGCACCTGGGTGGCTTAGTCAGTTAAGCATCCTACTCTTGATATTGGCTGAGGGCATCATCCCATGGTTCATGAGATTGAGCCCCACATCAGGCTCTGCACTGTCAGCTTGGGATTGTCTCTCTCCCTCTCTCTGCCCTTCCCCTGCTTGCTCTCTCTTTCTCTCTCAAAATAAGTGAACATTTTAAAAAATAAAAAAAAAACCGTAAGATCCATCTATATGCTGCCTACAAGAGACTTATTTTAGACATAAAGACACATGCAGATTGAACATGAAGGGTAGGAGAACATTTATCATACTAATGGCTGTCAAAAGAAAGCTGGAGTAGCCATAATTATATCAGACAAACTAGATTTTAAATCAAAGACTAACAAGAAATTAAGAAGGGCATTACATCATAATTAAGAAGATCTAACAAGTCTAAATATTTATTCCCCCAAAGCAAAGCAAATATATAAATCAATTAATAACAAACATAAAGAAACTCATTGACAATAATATGATAATATTAGGGGACTTTGCCACCCCACTTACATCAATGGACAAATCATCTAAGCAGAAAGCCAACAAAAAAACATTGGCTTTGTATGACACATTGGACTGATGGATTTTACAGATATATTCAGAACATTTCATCCAAAAGATGCAGAATACTCATTGTTTTCAAATACACATGGAACATTCTCGAGAACACATCACAAATCAGCCCTCATCAAGGACAAAAAGACTGAGATAATACCATGAATATTTTCAGACCACAACACTATGAAACTTGAAGTCAACCACAAGAAAAAATTTGGAAAGACCACAAATACATGGAGGTTAAAGAATATCCTACTAAAGCATGAATGGGTTATCCAAGAAATTAAAGAGGAAATTAAAAAGCACATGGAAACAAATGAAGAGGGAAACACAAGCATCCAAAACCTTTGGGATGCAGCAAAGGCAGTCCTATGAGGGAAGTATATTGCAATACAGGCCTACCTCAAGAAACAAGAAAAGCCTCAAATATACAACCTAACCATAATCCTAAAGGAGCAAGAAAAGGAATCACAAAGCCTAAACCCAGCAGAAGAAGGGAAATCATAAAGATTAGAGCAGAGATAAAAAATATAGAAACAAGCAAACAAAACAAAACAAAACAAAACAAAAAACAAACAGTAAAACCAGGAGCTGGCTCTTTGAATGAATTCATAACATTGATAAATACCTAGCCAGATTTATCAAAGATAAAAGATAAAGGAACCAAAAAATAATATTAGGAATTAGAGATCACAATCAACACCACAGAAATACAAACAATTATAAGACAATATTATGAAAAATTGTATTCCAACAAACTGGACAATCTGGAAGAAATGGAAAAATTCCTAGAAACACACACAATAACAAAACTCAAAAAGGAAGAAATAGAAAATTTGAACAGACTCATAATGAGAAATTGTATCAGTAATCAAAAATTGCCCAAAAAGCAAGTGTCCAGGGGCAGATGGCTTCCTAGGGGATTTCTACCAAATGTCTAAAGAAGAGTTAATACTTACTCTTCTCACAGTTTCAAAAAATAGAAATGGAAAGAAAACTTCTAAACTCATTCTATGAGGCAAGGATTACTTTGATTACAAAACCAGACAAAGACCCCATTCAAAAGGGAATTTGCAGGGCAATATCCCTGATGAACACAGATGTAAAACTCAACAAGATGCTAGCAAATAGAATTCAACAGTGCATTAAAGGAATTATTCACCATGATCAAGTGGGATTTATTACTGGGCTTTAGGAGTGGTTAGATATTTGCAAATCAATCAACGTGATATACCACATTAATAAAGGAAAGGATAAGAACCATATGATCCCCTCAATAAATGCATAGTAAGCATTTGATAAAATGCAGCATTCATTCTTGATAGCCATCAGGAAAGTAGATATAGATGAAACATGCCTCAACATCATAAGGGCTATATATGAAAGACCCACAGATAATATCATCCTCAATAGGAAAAAAACGGAGAGCTTTTCCTTTGCAGAGGGGGGAAAAGACAAGGATGTCCAATCTCATCACTGTATTTAACATAGTATTGGAAGTCCTAGCCACAGCAATCAGACAACATAAAGAAAAGGCATCCAAATACAGAAGAAGTCAAACTCTCACTATTTGCAGATGACGTAACTCTCTATGTAGAAAACCTGAAAGACTCCACCAAAAGTTTGCTAGATATAATACATGAATTCAGGAAAGTCGCAGGATATAAAATCATCATACAGAAATCTGTCGCATTTCTATAAACCAATAATGAAGCAGAAGAAAAAGAAATCAAGGAGCCCATCCCATATACAATTACACCAAAAATCATAAGATTCCTAGGAATAAACCTAACTAAAGAGATGAAAGTCCTGTTCTCTGAAAATTATAGAAAGTTTATGAGAGAAATTGAAGAAAACACTAATAAATGGAAAAATATCCCATGCCCATGGATTGGAAAAACAAATATTGTTAATATGTCTATACTACTGGAAGCAATCTACATATTTAATGTAATATCTATCAAAATACAACCCTCATTTTTTAAATGTTTATTTATTTTTGAGAGAGAAAGAGAGTGTGAATGGGGGAGGGGCAGAGAGAGAGGGAAACTCAAAATCTGAGGCAGGCTCCAGGCTCTGAGTTGTCAGCACAGAGCAGGATGCAGGGCTCGAACTCACAAACTGCAAGATCATGACCTGAGCTGAAATCGGACTCAACCGACAGAGCCACTCAGGTGCCCCTACCACCCTCACTTTTCACAGAGCTATAACAAACTATCTTAAAATTTGTATGGAACCACAAAAGATCCCAAGTGGCCAAAGCAATCATGGAAAAAAAAACCCAAAGCTGGGGGCATCACAATTCTAGACTTCAAGCTCTATTACAAAGCTGTAGTGATCAAGACAGTATGGTACGGGCACAAAAACAAACACATAGATCAGTGGAACAGAATAGAATACGAATAAATGGACCCAGAATATGTCAATCTTTGACAAAGCAGGAAAGAATCTCCAATGGAAAAAAAGTGTCTTCAACAAACAGTGCTGGGAAAGCTGGACAGCAACATGCAAAAGAATGAAGGTCATATACTATATACAAAAATAAATTCAAAATGGATAAAATACCTAAATGTGAGACATGAAACCATCAAAGCCTAGCGTAGAGCAAAGGCAGCACTTTTTGACATCAGCCATAGCAACTTCTTACTAGATATGTCTCCGGAAGTAAGGGAAATAAAAGAAAAAAGGAAATATTGCGACTTCATCAAGATAAAAAGCAAAGCAAAGGAAAGAATCAATAAAACTGAACAGCAGCCTTTGGAATGGGAGAAGATATTTACAAATAATATTTCAAAGACCTTATCAAACTCAAAACCCAAAAAACAAATTATCGAATGATGAATGGATATAGAAGATATGAATATATATACATATACATATATATATACATATACATATATATGAATATTACTCAGCCATAAAAATGAATGAAATCTTGCCATTTGAAGTGATGTGGATGGGGCTAGGCTGTATTATGCTAAGAAATAAAAAAATGAATACCATATGATTTCACTCATAGGTGGAATTTACGAAACAATACAGATCCACATATGGGAAGAGGAAAAAAGAGAGGGTGTGAAACAAACCATAAGGTACTCTTGATAATAGAGAACTGAAGGTTCATTAAGGGAAGTTGGTGGGGAATAGGCTAGATGAGTGATGGGTATTAAGGAGGGCACTTATGTTGAGCACTGGGTGTTTTATGTAAGTAATGAATAAATGAATTCTGTTCCTGAAACTATAATTTAAATTAAAACTTGAAAAGAGGGGCGCCGAGGCGGCTCAGTTGGTTAGGCGTCCAACTGGCTCAGGTCATGATCTCTCAGTTCATGAGTTCAAGCCCCACATCAGGCTCTCTGCTCACAGCTCAGAGCCTGGAGTCTGCTTTGTATTCTGTGTCTCCCTCTCTTTCTACCCCTCTTCTGCTCATGCTCTGTCTCTCTCTCTCTCTCAAAGATAAGTAAACATTGAAAAAATTTTTAAATAAAGAGAACTTGAAACAAAAGACAATCAACAAAACTAAAAGGCAACTGATTCAATGGGAGAAGATATTTGCAAATGGCATACCAGATAAACGGTTAGTATCAAAAAACTATAAAGAAATTCCCAAACTCAACACCTGAAAAACAAATAATAATCCAGTTAAGAAATGGGCAGAAAACATGAATAGACACTTATACACTAATAATGAGGAACAGAAGGACGAATAAAGAAACTGATCCCATTCACAATTGCACCAAGAAGCATGAAATACCTAGGAATAAACCTAACCAAAGATGTAAAAGATCTGTATGCTGAAAACTATAGAAAGCTGATGAAGGAAATCGAAGAAGATACAAAGAAATGGAAAAACATTCCATGCTCAGGGATTGGAAGAATAAATATTGTTAAAATGTCAATACTACCCAAAGCTATCTACACATTCAATACAATCCCAATCAAAATTGCACCAACATTCTTCTCAAAGCTGGAACAAGCACTCCTAAAATTTGTGTGGAACCACAAAAGACCCCGAATAGCCAAAGTAATTTTGAAGAAGACCAAAGCAGGAGGCATCACAATCCCAGACTTTAGCCTCTACTCCAAAGCTGTCATCATCAAGACAGCATGGTATTGGCACAAAAACAGACACATAGACCAATGGAATAGAATAGAGACTCCAGAATTAGACCCACAAAAGTATGGCCAACTCATCTTTGACAAAGCAGGAAAGAATATCCAATGGAAAAAAGACAGTCTCTTTAACAAATGGTGCTGGGAGAACTGGACAGCAACATGCAGAAGAATGAAACTAGACCACTTTCTTCCACCATTCACAAAAATAAACTCAAAATGGATTGAAGGGCTTAAATGTGAGACAGGAAACCACCAAAACCCTAGAGGAGAAAGCAGGAAAAAAACCTCTTTGACCTCAGCTGCAGCAAGTTTGTACTTGACACATCTCCAAAAGCAAGGGAATTAAAAGCAAAAATGAACTATTGGGACTTTATCAAGATAAAAATCTTCTGCACTGCAAAGGAAACAATCAACAAAACTAAAAGGCAACCAACGGAATGGGAAAAGATATTTGCAAATGACATGTTGGATAAAGGGCTAGTATCTAAAATCTATAAAAAACTCACCAAACTCCACACCGGAAAAACAATCCAGTGAAGAAATGGGCACAAGACATGAATAGACTCTTTTCCAAAGAAGACATCCAGATGGCAAACAGACACATGAAAAGATTCTTAAAGTCACTCATCATCAGGGACATACAAATCAAAACCACGTTGAGATACCACCTCACACCAGTCAGAGTGGCTACAATTAACAACTCAGGAAACAACAGATGTTGGCAAGGATGTGGAGAAAGGGGAATCTTCTTACACTATTGGTGGGAATACATACTTCTGCAGCCACTCTGGAAAATAGTGTAGAGGTTCCTCAAAAAATTAAAAATAGAATTACAGGGTGCCTGGGTGGCACAGTCGGTTAAACATCCGACTTCAGATCAGGTCATGATCTAGCAGTTTGTGAGTTTGAGCCCGGTGTCGGGCTCTGGGTTGACAGCTCAGAGCCCGGAGCCTGCTTTAGATTCTGTCTCCCTTTCTCTCTGCCCCTCCCCTGCTCATGCTCTGCCTCTATCTGTCTCTCAAAAATAAATAAATGTTAAAAAAAATTTAAACAAATAAAAAAATAGAATTACCCTATGACCCAGCAATAGCACAACTAGGAATTTATCCAAAGGTTACAAGAGTGCTGATTCATAAGGACACATGTACCCTAATGTTTATAGCAGTGCTATCAACAATAGCCAAATTATGGAAAGAGCCCAAGTGTCCATCAACTGATGAATGGAAAAAGAAGAGGTATATATATACAGTGGAATACTCAGCAATGATAAAGAATAAAATTTTGCCATTTGCAGCAACATGGATGGAACTGGAGGGTATTATGCTAAGTGAAATAAGTCAGAGAAAGATTGATATCATATGCTTTCACTCATATGTGGAATCTGATTAACTTAACAGAAGACCATATGGGAATAGAGGGAAAAATAAGTTACAAACAGAGAGGGAGGCAAACCATAAGAGACTCTTAAATACAGAGAACAAACTGATGGGTTTTATGGGGATGGGGGTTGGGGGGGATGAGGAAAATGGATGATAGGCATTAAGGATGGCATTTTTTGGGATGAGCACTGGGTGTTGTAAGTGATGAATCACAGAAATCTACTCCTGAATCCAAGACTATACTGTATGTTAGCTAACTTGACAATAATTTTTTTAAAAAAGGAAATTAGTGGGGCGCCTGGGTGGCTCAGTCGGTTAAGCCGCCGACTTCGGCTCAGGTCATGATCTCGCGGTCCGTGGGTTCGAGCCCCGCGTTGGGCTCTGTGCTGACAGCTCGGAGCCTGGAGCCTGTTTCGGATTCTGTGTCTCCCTCTCTCTGACCCTCCCCCGTTCATGCTCTGTCTCTCTCTGTCTCAAAAATAAATAAACGTTTAAAAAAAAAAAAAGGAAATTAGTAAGAGAAAGATAATTTCTTAAGGTAAAAATAATCTCTAATAAATAATCCTAATGATCCATCAAAATTATTTTTTAAAAAGGATAAAAAAAGAAAGTGAATGAATCAAAAAACACTTATTATGCAAATGCAAGTGAAAAGAAAGCTGAGATAACAATACTTGTATTGGACGAAATAGACTTCAAAACAATGACTGTCACAACAAAGAAGGACACTACATAATCATAAAGGGAACAACCCAACAAGAAGACATAACAATTGTAAATATTTTTGCACCCAACATGAAAACACCCAAATATATAAAGCTGCTATTAAAAAGCATAAGTGAAATAACTGGTAGCAATACAATACTAGTAGGGGACTTTAACATGCCACTTACATCAATGGATAGATTGCCCAGAAATAACATCAAGAAGGAAACAGTGTCTTAGAAAGACACATTACACCAGATGGCCATAACAAGTACACAACATTCCATCCAAAAACTAAAGAATGTACATTATTTTCAAACACACGTGGAACAAAGGAGGGAAGAATATGTAATGTGAAAAAGAGTCTCTTCAAAAATGGTATTGAGAAAACTGGACAGCTACATTCCAAAGAATGAAACTGGACTGATTTCTTGCACCATACACAAAAATAAACTCAAAATGAATTAAGACATAAATTTCATATCTGAAATCATAAATTCTAGAAGCAAGCACAGGTAGTAATTACTCTGACAATGACAGTAGTAACATTGTTATAGATACATCTCCCAAGACAGGGAAAACAAAAGGAAAAAAGTCTATTGGGACATCAAAATTAAAACTGCACAGGCAAGGAAACAATAAATAAAACAAAAACACAACATAGTGAATGGGAGAAGATAACTAAAAGTGATATATCCCATAAGGGGTTACTATCCAAAATATATAAAGAATTTATACAACTCAAAACACAAAAAAAATCCAATTAAAAATAGATAGAGGACATAAAAAGACCTTTCTCCAAAGAAGACATACATGTTGTCAACAGGCAAATGAAAAGATTCTCAACATCTTTAATCAGGAAAATGAAAGTCTGGGGGGCCTGAGTGGTTCAGTTGGTTAGGCATCCGACTTCAGCTCAGGTCATGATCTCACAGCTTCTGAGTTCGAGCTCCACATTGGGCTCCGTGCTGACAGCTCAGGGCCTGGATCCTGCTTTGGGTTCTGTGCCTCCCTCTGTCTGTGTCCCTCCCCTGCTTACTCTCTCTCTCTCTCTCTCTCAAAAAAAAATAAAGGTTAAAAAAATAAAAAATGAAAATGAAAATCAAAACCACAATGAGATATCACCTGACACCCACCAGAATGGTTAAAATAAAAACCACAAGAAACAGGAAATGTTGAGTAAGATGTGGAGAAAAAAGAGCCCTCATGTATTCGTGGTGGGAATGCAAATTACCACTGTGGAAACCATCATGAAGATTCCTCAAAAACTTAAAAATAGAATAACCATAAAATCCAGTAAGTCCACTACTGGATATTTCCCCAAGGAATATGAAATACTAATTCAAAAACATATGCACCCCCATATTTATTGCAACCTCAGTTACAATAGCCAAAATATGGAAGCAACAAATGTGTTTATCCAAGAATGAATGTATAAAGAAAATATGGTGTATATATATACAATGAAACATTACTCAACCATAAAAAAGAATGAAATATTGCCATTTGCAGCAACATGGATGGATCTAGATGGTATAATGCTAAGTGAAATAAGTCGCTCAAAAAAAGACAAATGCCATATAATTTTACTCATAGGTGGAATTTAGGAATCAAAAGAAAACAAAGAGAAAAAGAGACCAAAAAAACACCCCAGACTCTTAAATATAGAGAAGAAACTGGCAGTTATCAGAAGGTAAGTGGGTGGGGGATGGGTTAAATATGTGAAGGGGATTAAGAGTACCCTGATTGTGATGAGCTGAGCAATTTATTGAATTGTTGAATCACTACATTGCACACCCGAAAAAATATTGCCCACTATGCATTAATTATAATACAATAAAAAATAATTTTAAAAATATTAAAAATAAATACATTTTAGCTATTTGAACACTTTTATGTTGACTGCTGAATGATAAATCATTTGTCATCCTTGTATATTTTTTATCTAGCATATGTTCCTGTTTTTATTTTCAGGGAATTGTAGGTGAACATTGCAGTCTAAGAAATAAGAAATAATAAAGAGGTATTCTGAAGAGGAAGAAATAGAAAACTTGAACAGACCAATAGCCAGCAAAGAAATTGAATCAGTAATTAAAAATCTTCCAACAAACAAAAGTCCAGGGCCAGATGGCTTCCGAGGGGAATTCTATAAGACATTTAAGGAAGAGTTTATACCTATTCTTCTCAAACTGTTACCAAAAATAGAAAAGTGAGCAAAACTTCAAAATTTATTCTACGAGATCAGCATTAACCTGGCTCCAAAGCCAGACAAAGATTCCACTAAAAAAGAGAACTATGGGCCAATATCCCTGAAGAACATGGAAGCAAACATTCTCAACAAGATAATAGGAAACTGTGTCCAATAGTACATTACAATAATCATTCACCATGACCAAGTGGGATTTGTTCCTGGGCTGAAAGGTAGTTCAATATTTGTAAATTAATCCATGTGATACACTATATAAATATGTATTATTTTTTTTATAATTTAGTTTTTAAACTTACATATAGTGCAACAATGATTTCAGGAGTAGATTGCTTAATGCCCCTTGCCCATTTAACCCATCCCCCCTCCCACAACCCTTGCAACAACCCTCTGTTTGTTCTCTATATTTAAGGGTCTCCTATGTTTTGTCCTGTTCCCTGTTTTTATATTGTTTTTGCTTCCCTTCCCTTATGTTCATCTGTTTTGTATTTTAAAATCCTCATATGAGTGAAGTCATATATTTGTCTTTCTCTGACTAATTTCGCTTAGCATAATACTCTTTAGTTCCATCCACGTAGGTGCAAATGGCAAGATTTCATTCTCTTTGCCGAGTAATACTCCATTGTATATATATAACACATCTTATTTACCCATTCATCTGTCGATGGACATTTGGGATCTTTCCGTACTTTGGCTATTGTTGACATTGCTGCTATAAACATTGGGGTGCATGTGCCCCTTTGAAACAGCATACCTGTATCCCTTGGATAAATACCTAGTAGCGCAATTGCTGGGTTGTAGGGTAGTTCTATTTTTAATTTTTTGAGGAAACTCCATACTGTTCTCCAGAGTGGCTGCACCAGCTTGTATTCCCACCAACAATGCAAAAGAGATCCACTTTCTCTGCATCCTTGCCAACATCTGTTGTTGCCTGAGTTGTTAATGTTAGTCATTCTGACAGGTGTGAGATAGTAGCTCATTGTGGTTTTGATTTGTATTTCCCTGTTCATGAGTGATGTTGAGCATTGTTTCATGTGTTGGTTGATCATCTGGATATCTTCTTTGGAGAAGTGTCTATTTATGACTATTGCCCATTTCTTCACTGGACAATTTGTTTTTTGGGTGTTGAGTTTGAGAAGTTCTTTATAGATTTTGGATACTAACCCTTTATCTGATATGTCATTTGCAAATATCTTCTCCCATTCCATCGGTTACCTTTTAGTTGTGCTGATTGTTTCCTTTACTGTGCAGAAGTTTTTATTTTGATGAGGTCCCAATAGTTCATTTTTGCTTTTGTTTCCCTTGCCTCTGCAGACGTGTTGACTAAGAAGTTGTGGCTGAAGTCAAAGAGATTTTTGTCTGCTTTCTCCTCGAGGATTTTGATGGCTGCCTGTCTTACGTTTAGGTCTTTCATCCATTTTGAGTTCATTTTTGTGTGTGGTGTAAGAAAGTGGTCCAGGTTTATTTTTCTGCATGTTGCTGTCCACTTTTCCCAGCACCACTTGCTGAAGATACTGTCTTTATTCCATTGGATATTCTTTCCTGCTTTGTCAAAGATTAGTTGGCCATACGTTTGTGGGTCCATTTCTGGGTTCTGTATTCTGTTTCATTGATCTGTTTTTGTGCTGGTACCATACTGTCTTGGTGATTACAGCTTTGTAATGCGTCTTGAAGTCTGGGATTGTGATGCCTCCTGCTTTGGTTTTCTTTTTCAAGATTGCTTTGGCTTTTTGCGGTCTTTTCTGGTTCCACACAAATTTTAGGATTGTTTGTTCTAGGTCTGTGAGGAATGCTAGTGTATTTTAATAGGGATTGCATGGAATATTTAGATTGTTTTGGGTAGTATTGACATTTTAACACTATTTGTTCTTCCTATATAGGGGCATGGAATATTTTTCCTTTTTTGTGTGTCTTCTTCAATTTCCTTTATAAGCTTTCTATAGTTTTCAGTGTATAGATTTTTCACCTCTTTGGTTAGATTTATTCCTAGGTATCTTATGGCTTTTTGTTGCAGTTGTAAATGGGATCAATTCTTTGATTTCTCTTTCTGTTGTTTCATTGTTGGTGTATAGGAATGCAACTGATTTCTGTGCATTGATTTTATATCCTGCAACTTTGCTGAATTCATGGATCAGTTCTAGCAGTTTTTTGGTGGAATCTTGTGGGTTTTCCATATAGAGTATCATGCCATCTGTGAAGAGTGAAAGTTTGACCTCCTCCTGGCCAATTTGGATGCCTTTTTTTTCTTTGTGTTGTCTGTTTGCTGAGGCTAAGACTTCCATGTCCATGTTGAATAACAGTGGCGAGAGTGGACATCCCTGTCTTGTTCCTGACCTTAGGGGGAAATCTCTCAGTTTTTCCCAATTGAAGATGATATTAGCAGTGGGTCTTTCATATATGGTTTTTATGATCTCAAGGTATGATCCTTCTATCCCTACTTTCTTGAGGGTTTTTATCAAGCAAGGATGCTGTATTTTGTCAAATGCTTTCTATGCATCTCTTGAGAGGATCATGTGGTTCTTTTCCTTTATTTTATTGATGTGAGATATCATACTGAATGTTTTGCAGATATCGAACCAGCCCTGCATCCCAGGTATAAATCCCAGTTGGTCGTGGTGAATAATTTTTTTAGTGTATTGCTGGATCAGGTTGGCTAATATCTTTTTGAGTATTTTTGCCTCCATGTTCATCAGGGAAATTGGTCTATAGTTCTCCTTTTTGGTGGGAATCTCTGGTTTTGGAATCAAGGTAATGCTGGCTTCATAGAAAGATTTTGGAAGTTTTTCTTACATTTCTATTTTTGGAACAGCTTCAAGAGAATAGGTGTTAACTCTTCTGTAAATGTTGGTAGAATTACCCTAGAAAGCCATCTTGACCTTGACTCTTGTTTTTTGGGGAGATTTTTTATTACAAAGTCGATTTCTTTACTGGTTATGGGTCTGCTCAAATTTTCTATTTCTTCCTGTTTCAGTGTTGGTAGTTCATATGTTTCTAGGAATTTGTCCATTTTTTCCAGATTGCCCATTTTATTGGTGTACAATTGCTCCTACTATTCTCTTATTACTGTTTGTATTTCTGCTGTGTTGGTTGTGATGTCTCCTCTTTCCTTCTTGATTTTATTTATTTGAGTCCTTTCCTTTTTCTTTTTGATCAAATTGGCTAGGGGTTTATCAATTTTTGTCAATTTTTCAAAGAACCAGTTTCTGGTTTCAATGATCTGTTCTACTGTTTTTGTTTGTTTGTTTGTTTGTTTGTTTGTTTCAATTGCATCGATTTCTGCTCTAATCTTTATTATTTCCTGCCTTCTGCTGGTCTGGGGTTTTATTTGCTGTTCTTTTTCCAGCTCTTTAAGGTATAAGGTTAGGTTGTGTACCTGAGACCTTTATTTCTTCTTTAGGAAGGCCTGGATTGCTATATACTTCCCTTTGATGACAAGCTTTGCTGCATCCCAGAGGTTTTTGGCTGTGGTGTTGTCATTTTCATTGGATTCCATGTATTTTAAAATTTCCTTTTTATCTTCTTGGCTAGCCCATTCATTCTTTAGTAGGATTGTCTTTAGTCTCCAAGTATTTGTTTTCTTTCCACATTTTTTCTTGTGTTTGATTTTGAGTTTCACAGCAGTTTGGCCTGAAAATATGCATGGTATGATCTCGATCTTTTCATATTTGTTGAGGGTTGATTTGTGTCCCAGTATGTGAGTTATTATGGAGAATGTTCCGTGTGCACTGGAGAACAATGTGTATTCCACTGCTGTAGGATGAAATGTTCTGAATGTATCTATTAAGTCCATCTGGTCCACTGTGTCATTTAAAGCCATTGTTTCCTTGTTGATTTTTCTGTTTAGATGATCTGTCCATTGCTGTAAGTGGAGTGTTGAAGTCCCTTACTATTATGGTATTACTATCAACGAGTTTCTTTATGTTTGTGATTAATTGATTTATATATTTGGGTGCTCCATATTTGGAGTATAAATGCTTACAATTGTTGTATACTCCAATTTGGAGTATAAATGCTTACAGATCTTTTTGGTGGATAGATCCCTTCATTATGATATAATGCCCTCCTTCATCTCTTGTTACAGTCTTTATTTTAAAGTCTAGATTGTCTGATATAAGTATGGCTACTCCGGCTTTCTTTTGTTGACCATTAGCATGATAGATGGTTCTCCATCCCCTTGCTTTCAATTTGAAGGTATTTAGGTCTAAAGTGGGTCTCTTGTAAACAGCATATAGATGGATCTTGTTTTCTTACCCATTCTGTTACCCTATGTCTTTTGATTGGAGCATTGAGTCCATTGACGTTTAGAGTGAGTACTGAAAGATATGAATTTATTGCCATTATGTTGCCTGTAGAGTTGAAGTTTCTGGTGGTGTTCTCTGGTCCTTTCTAGTCTTTGTTGCTTTTGGTCTTTTTTCTGGTCTTTTCTCCCCTCAAAGTAGTGCTCATGAACTCTTTTAATTTTTGTTTGCCTTGGAAACTTTTTATCTCTACTTCTATTTTGAATGACCTTTCTGGATAAAGAAATCTTGGCTGCATATTTTTCCGATTCAGCACATTGAATATATCCTTCCCGTCCTTTCTGGCCTGCCAAGTTTCTGTGGATAGGTCTGCTGCAAACCTGATATGTCTTTCCTTGTAGGTTAAGGACTTTTTTTTCCTTTGAGGCTTTCATGATTCTCTCCTTGCCTGAGTGTTTTGTGAATTTGACTATGATATGCTTGTTGATGGTCGGTTTTTGTTGAATCTAATGGGAGTCCTCTGTGCTCCCTGGATTTTGATATCTGTGTCTTTTTCCAGGTTAGGAAAGTTCTCTGCTATGATTTGCTCACATAAACCTTCTACTCCTTTTTCTCTCTCTTCCTCTTCTGAGACCCCTATGATTCTGATGTTATTTCTTTTTAATGAGTCACTGAGTTCTCTAATTCTTTTTAATGCTCTTTTGCCTTAGTCTCCCTTTTTTTCTGCTTCATTATTCTCCTTAAGTTTGGCCTCTTATCACTGATTTGCTGCTCTGCTTCATCCATCCTTGCCGCTGTGGCATCCATTCGAGATTGCAGCTCAGTTATAGCATTTTTTATTTCATCCTGACTAGTTTTTACTTCTTTTATCTCCGCAGAAAAGGATTCTAATCTATTTTCAACCCCAGCTAGTATTTTTATTATCGTGATTCTAAATTCTGGTTCAGACATCTTGCCTGTATCTGTGTTGATTAAGTCCTTGGCTGTCATTTCTTCCTGTTCTTTCTTTTGGGGTGAATTCCTTCATTTTGTCATTTTGAAGGAAGGAAAGGTATTAATAAAGTAAAAAAAAAAACTAAAATTAAAAAATTAAAAACAACACAAAAAATCAAATAATGGATGCTAGATCCTAGGTGTGTTTTGGTTTGGTTGTTAAAAGGAGCTTAATGGATTAGAGAAAAAGGGAACGATAAGAAAAGAAACAAAAAGGAAAAAAGAAAAAAGAAAAGTGGAAAAAAAGGAAAACATTTGAAAATTTGAAAAAATGAATACAATAAAATAGAATAAAATGAAATGATGGAAGTAGAATAGAATTTTAAAAACTTACAAAAAAGTAAAAAATATATAGTAGTAAAAGAAAAATGTTTTTAATAAAAATGGAAAATAAAAATAAATGTTTTCTTTTTCTATATTCAATAATAAGAAAAGAAAAGAAAAAGAAAAAAATTGAATAGATGGACCAACGAACAGACTGAAATACGATTGAGTCCATAAACGATAGTCCATAAACTAAGTCCATAATACGATTAGTCCATAAACTAAGCAGATGGAGGGACTTGTGGTGTTCCTGAATAGCGAAGTTGGCCCAGTTGGGCGGGGTTTAGTGAAATGGCTCCATTCTCCACTAGATGGTGCTGTTTAGCTTACTGGGGTGGATTGTTGTGGTGCATGTAGGCATGTATGCACATGCGCTGGGGGGGGGGGAATGGCATTACCCAGGTACCCAGTTTCTAGTATTAGATCTTTGTGTACTCCCCATCCGGCAATCGAGCAACCCTCCTTTGTCTCTGGCTTCTGTCTACTCCCTGCTTTTACACTGTGAACAAGCCATCAGGCTCCCAGGCAGTACCTTCCTCCTACGTTTTACCTCAGATGCGGCTGTGTTTCCCAACCCCTCACTTCTGAGGGACTGTGTCACTGACCCAGTCTGACCCTCTGGGAGAGGGTCTCACTGAGCAATGGCTGGGTGCCTGCCCATCCCCAGGAACATTCGCAGGACCATGTTGCTGCCAATGCCCAGAGACTGCAGCTGGAGGCCACCTCTCCCAGAAAAAGTTCATGTGATAATGTACCAGCAGCATTTCAGGGATTATGGTAAATCATAACACACATCTGGCACCAGGTTCCCCCTTAAAGTCCTTGTTCCAGCACCAGCAATTTGGTTTTTCTCCAGGGTTCACTGGGACCCTTGCCAGTGGGGTGGGTGCACAGCCTCTATCGAATGTCCTTCCAGGAGGTGAAATGCTCCTCCCTGTGTGGCCTGAGGACCCCTCAGACCTTGCTCTCTGCTCCTGGGGATTCACCCTTCCCACCTGAGCACTGCCAGGTATCAAATTGCAGAGTTTCAGACTCTCCACTCCCCCCTGTTTGTAGAGCCTTAATGGAATTTAAACCCTTTCCTTCCTCTCTTTTTTGTTTAGTCCCTTGCATACTCTTTCTTTTCTCTTCAGCTGCTTTCTGGGGGGAGGCGATGCTTTCCCATACTCTTCCCCCATTGTCATCCTCTCTCCACGAGCAAAAACAGCTTCCTGCCTTCCGCGGCTTCTCTCTCCCCCACTTCACCTCTCTGCGCCATGTACCTGCCGAGTTCTGTGGTTCAGGTTGTGCGGATTGTTGTGTTAATCCTCAAATCAGTTTTCTAGGTGTGCAAGATGGTTTAGTGTTGATCTGGCTGCATTCAGGGAAGAGATATGCAAAAAATTCCATGCTTTTCCACTATTTTGGCCCCTCCCCTACACTATATTAATAAAAGAAAGAATAAGAAACATATGATCTTCTCAATACATGCAGAAAAAGCATTGGTCAAAGTACAACATCCATTCATGATAAAGGCCCTCAACAAAGTAAGATTAGAAGGAACATACCTTCATGTAATAAAGACCATATACAAAAGACCCACAACTAATATCATCCTTAATGGGAAAAATTGAGAGCTTTTTCACTACGGTCAGGAAAAAGAAAAGTATGTCCATTCTAGCCACTGTTATTTAAAATATTATTGGAAGTCCCAGCTGCAGCAACCAGACAACACAAAGAAATTATAAGCATCCAAATCAGCAAGGAAATAGTCACTATTTCACTATTTGCAGATGACATGATATTCCATGTAGAAAACCCAAAAGACTTCACCAAAAATTGCTATAACTTATACATGAATTCAGGAATGTTGCAGGATATAAAATCAAAGTATATAAATCTATTGCATTTCTATACACCATTAATGAAGCAGCAGAAAAAGAAATCAAGGAATCAATCCCATTTATAATTGCACCAAAAATAATACAATTCCTAGGAATAAACCTAACCAAGAAGGTGACATACCTGTACTATAAAAACTATAAAACATTGATGAAAGAAATTGAAGTTGACACAAAGAAATGGAAAAACATCCCGTGCTCATGGATTGGAAGAATAAACATTGTTAATATGTCTATACTACCCGAAGCAATATACACATTTAATGCAATCCTTATCAAAATACCACTAGCATTTTTCACAGAGCTAGAACAAACCATCTTAAAATTTGTATGTAACCACAAAAGACTCAAAATGGTCAAAGCAATCCTGAAAAAGAAAAGCAAAGCTTGAGGCATCACAATGCTGGACTTCAAGTTATATTACAAAGCTGTAGCAATTAAGACAGTATGATACTGGCACAGAACCAGAAACATAGATCAATGGAACAGAATTTAAAACCCAGAAATGAACCCACAACTACATGGTCAACTAATCATTGACAAAGCAGGAAAGAATATCCACTGGGAAAAAGACAGTCTCTTCAAAAAATGATGTTGGGAAAACTCGACAGCAACAAGTGAAAGAATGAAACTCAACTACATACCATACACAAAAATATGTTCAAAATGGATGAAATACCTAAATGTGAGACAAGAAACCATCAAATCGTAGAGGAGAACACAGGAAGCAACCACTTTGACATCAACCATAGCAACTTCTTACTAAATATGTCTCTGGAGACAAGGGAAATAAAAGAAAAAATGAACCATAGCAACTTCATCAAGATAAAAACCTTCTGCACAACAGAGGATAATAATAAACAAAACTAAAAGACAGCTTTTGGAATTGGAGAAGATATTTGCAAATGACATATTGGATAAAAGGGTTAATATCCAAAATCTATAAAGAACTTATCAAAGTCAACAACCAAAAAAAAATCCAGTTAAGAAATGGGCAGAAGACATGAATAGACATTTTTCCAGAGAAACATCCAGATGGCTAACAGACACATGAAAATATGCTCAACATCTCTCATCATCAGGGAAATACAAATCAAAACTACAATGAGATATCACTTCATACCAGTTAGAATGGCTAAAATCAACAACACAGGAAATAACAGGTGTTGGCAAGGAAGCAGAGAAAAGAGAAACTTCTGATATGGTTGGAGGGAATGCAAAATGGTGCAGCCACTCTAAAGAACACTATGGAAGCTCCTCAAAAAGTTAAAAATAGAACCATCCTATGATCCAGAAATTGCACTACTAGGTATTTACACAAAGGAGATGAAAATATGGATTCGAAGGGATACATGCACCCTGATGTTTACAGCAACATTATCAACAATAGCCAAACTATGGAAAGAACCCAAATATCCATCAAGTGATAATGGATAAAGAAGATGTGGTATATATATACATACACACACACACACACACACACACGCACATACTCAGCCATAAAAAATAATGAAATGTGGCCATTTGCAACAACGTGGATGGTGCTAGAGAGTATTATGTTAAGTCAAATATGTCAGAGAAAGAGAAATCACATAATTTTACTCACATGTGGAATTTAAGAAACAAAACATGAAAATATGAAAAAAAGAAAGAGGCAATCTGGGAAACACACTCTTAACTATGGAGGAGAAACTGAGAATTACTTGAGGGGAGGTTAGCAGGGGGGTGGGTTAAATGGTTGATAGGTTAAGGAGGGCACTAGTAGTGATGAACACTGGACGTTGTATGTAATTGATGAATCACTGAATTGTACACTTGAAACTAATATAACACTGTGTGTTTTCCAGGTGGAATTTAAATAAAACATGAAAAAGAAAAAAACCCTTTTATGTGTCAAAGTACATTATCAAAAGTGTGAAAAGGCAACTCACAGAAATGGAAAAATATTTGTAAATCATGTATCTTATAAGAGATTAATGCCTAAAATATATACAGAACTTTTACTTCTCATTAACAAAATCTTAATTCAAAACTGGGCAAAGGATATGAAAAGACATTTCTCCAAAGATATACAAATGGCCAATAAGCATGTGGAAACATGCTCAACAGCACTATTAATCTGGGAAAACAATGAGATATCATCTTACACCCATTTACAATGCTACATAAATAACAGAACATAACAAGTGTTGACAAGGGTGTGGAGAAAAGGAACACTTGTGCACTGCTGTTGGGAATGGAAATAGGTGCAGTCACTATGAAATATAGTATGGATGTTCCTCAATTAAAAATAGAATTACCATACTATTCTGAGTGAATACCCAAAATAACTAAAAGCAGGGCCTGGAAAAGATATTTGTACAACAATATGTATAGCAGCATTATTCATGGCAACCAAAGGTGTAAAAAATCCAAATATTCATTGAGAGAATAATGGATAAATAAAAAGTGGCACATACACACAATGTAATATTTTGATGGTTAATTTTATGTGTCAACTTGATTAGTCATGGGATGTCAGATTAAACATTATTTCTAGGCATGTCTGTGAAGATGTTTCTGGATGATATTTAAGATTTGAATCCATGCATTCAGTAAAGTAGATTGCTCTTCCTAATGTGGGTGGACATCATCCAATCCATTGAGGGCCAGAATAGAACAAATGGTGGAGAAAGGAGAAATTTGCCCCTTTTTTCCGCTTCACTACTTGAGGTGCTACATTTCATCTTACCTTATTCTGCCCTTGGGCAAGAATTAACACCATTGGATGGACAAAGAAGATTTATATATCTATATACATATTTGTATTATATATGTATATGTATATATATGTATATATGTATGTATACATATATGTATATATAATACGAATATATAAATACAAATAAATATATGTATATATGTATATATACACATATACATATGTATATGTAATTGATTATTACTCAGCCATAAAAAAGACTGAAATGTTGCCATTTGCAACAATGTGGATGGTATGAGAGAGCGAGAGAAAGAGTGATTATATATAATTTATATATATAAATATATTTATATATGTTTATATTTATATATTATATATAATCTAGATAAGTAGATTTATATTTATCTTATATGTGTTATATCTATTTTTATAAATTTATATTTTTATTAATATTTATATATTTTATATCTATATTTGTTTTTTATTAATATGAAGTTTATTCTCAAATTGGTTTCCATACAACACCCAGTGCTCATCCCAACAGGTGCCCTCCTCCATGCCCATCACCCACCCTCCCCTCCTTCCCACCCCCCATAAACCCTCAGTTTATTCTCAGTTTTTAAGAGTCTCTTATGGTTTGCCTCCCTCCCTAACTTTTTTTTCCTTCCCCTCCCCCATGGGTTCCTGTTAAGTTTCTCAGGATCCACATAAGAGTGAAACCATATGGTATTTGTCTTTCTCTGTATGACTTATTTCACTTAGTGTAACACTCTCCAGCTCTATCCACTTTTCTACAAAAGGCCATATTTCATTCTTTCTCATTGCCAAGTAGTATTCCATAGTATATATAAACCACAATTTCTTTATCCGTTCATCAGTCGATGGACATTTAGACTCCTTCAATAGTTTTGCTATTGTTGAAAGTGCTGCTATAAACATTGGGGTACAAGTGCCCCTATGCATCAGTACTCCGGTATCCCTTGAGTAAATTCCTAGCAGTGCTATTGCTGGGTCATAGGGTAGATCTATTTTTAATTTTTGAGGAACCTCCGCACTGTTTTCCAGAGTGGCTGCACCAGTTTGCATTCCCACCAACAGTGCAAGAGGTTTCCCGTTTCTCCACATCCTTGTCAGCATCTAGAGTCTCCCAAGTTGTTCATTTTAGCCACTTTGACTAAACTGGCATGAGGTGGTATCTGAGTGTGGTTTTGATTTGTATTTCCCTGATGAGGAGCGACGTTGAGCATCTTTTCATGTGCCTGTTGGCCATCTGCATGTCTTCTTTAGAGAAGTGTCTATTCATGTTTTCTGCCCATTTCTTCACTGGATTATTTGTTTTTCGGGTGTGGAGTTTGGTGAGCTCTTTATAGATTTTGGATATTAGCCCTTTGCTATATCTTGCCATTTGCAAATATCTTTCCCCACTCTGTTGGTTGCCTTTTAGTTTTGTTGATTGTTTCCTTTGCAGTGTGGAAGCTTTTTATCTTCATGAGGTCCCAATAGTTCATTTTTGCTTTTAATTCCCTTGCCTTTGGGTATGTGTCAAGTAAGAAATTTCTGCGGCTGAGGTCAGAGAGGTTTTTTTCCTGCTTTCTCCTCTAAGGTTTTGATGGTTTCCTGTCTCACTTTCAGGTCCTTTATCCACTTTGAGTTTATTTTGTGAATGGTGTAAGAAAGTGGTCTAGTTTCATTCTTGTTGCTGTCCAGTTCTCCCAGCACCATTTGTTAAAGAGACTGTCTTTTTTCCATTGGATATTCTTTCCTGCTTTGTCAAAGATTAGTTGGCCATACTTTTATTCATATTTATATATTTTATATCTGTATTTCTTTCAATCTATATAAGTAGGTTATATATAATATATAATTAATTTTGTTCTCTGAAAACCTTAATACAAATATTATTCAAAATTTTAAAAAGAATAAAATTTAACAGATTCTAAAAAATAGATAAACTTTGAAGACATTATAATAAGAAAAATAGCCAGACACAAAAGGACAATTATTGTATAATTCCACTCTTATGTGATACCTGGAGTAGTCAAATTCATAGAGACAGAAAATACAGTGTTGGTTTTCAGGGCTGAGGAGAGGGAAGAATGGGGAGTTATTTAATGGGTACAGAATTTTAGTTTGGAAAAATGGAAAAGTTCTGGAGATGGATGTTGATGATGGTTGCACAACAATGCAAATGTGCATAAAAACAATACAAAAATTTAATATTGTGAATCAATTAAAGAAATGAAAAAATTTATCTAGTCTCAGTCTTGGAAATCTAATTCTGTAAGTGTGGATAATAATCTAGATAACCAATCCTTACCTCACAGATGGAAAGGTTTAGATGAGATGCTTTGTGCTCAGGGCTTATCTCACAAGAACACAAGTGCTACAAAGGAGCTTTAAGGACTTAGGTCCTGAAGATCAAGGAGGTGGGATGACTTGTTTGAGATCACTGTGGTTCAGTGTCAGAGCCTAGACTCCAACCAGAATCTCCTCTGTGCTTGCCCAGTGCTTTCCCACTGTGGCACGCTGCCTCCTATCATCACAAGATAACATGTACTCAGTAAAGGCTGTGCTCAGAGGAGAGCAGACACCATGGTGTGTTCCCAAGAGCAAGCTGGATCTGAATAGAATCCCTAAGGCTTACTGGAGAGCACTAGGTTGACTTTCTTATACTCTGGACCTAGGAGCCTTGGTCTAGGGGGTTGAAGAATACTCTATGACAGTGTTTACCTTTAGTTGGGCACTTCACTCTGGGAATCATGATGTTGTGCACCATGGACACAAATATGAGTCAGATCTTTGTTCCGTCTTTGATGAGCTCACTCATTGGGTAAGCAATTCATACAATAGCCATTAACTATAAGTGTGATCAGTGCTCTGAGAGGAGCATGGTAAAAGGAGGGGCATCAAGTTTAGGTTAACGGTTCTATCTTAGAGGGATATGTATCCTCTAGTCTAGGAGGTAAAACCTGAATTGACTCTTGGGAGACTAGAAGGAATTGGTCAATTGAGGAGAAACTGGAAGGAATTTCTAGGTTGTGTGAATAGTATGTACAAAGACCTAAATGCAAGAAATAGCAAAGCAGTTCAGAAATATTGAAACATAAAGTTTCCTGGGGTGGGGGAAGAGCAGCAAGAAATAAAGCTAAAGAGGTAGTCAGGAAACAGGCTTGAAGAAGGTCATAAAGAGCCTGGCTACAGAGATAATAGTTATATCATGTAGTTCCCAAACTGGCTGTACACTAGAAACATATGGGGCACCCTTTGCTCCAACCTCTAAACATTCATTTCAGTAACCTAGGATGGAACTTCAGAATCTTGAGTGCTTATAAAAGTCAGAACATGATTTTAGAGTACAGCTAAGTTTGGAAACTACCATCAGGGGAGTGTGGGAACCATGCAATGATTTTAAGCAGGGGAGAATCCAGATAAGATTTGAATTTAACATACCTCTTTCTGGCCAGCCAGTGTAGAAATGAATTAGGTTAGATTCTTATGCTGTGTGCTCCCATGTGTATACTTTCCTGGTTGTTCAATTCTCACAGTGTGTTAATTTGCTTATTTTGTCTCTGAATAATCTGTAAACACCACGAGGAAGGACCTGGAGTTACCTTGTTATTAGTATAATCTCAGCAAAAAGCACAGTGCCTGACACAAAACAAGCACCCAATAAAGAGTTTTTTAAAAGAATGAATGCATTTTTAGGGGATTATGGAGACATGAATATTATTTAGGGAACTATTGAAAAGACCAGAAGTATTAAGGAAGGAGTGATGTTGGCAAGATGGCAGACTAGGAGGTCCAAATGCTCGTCCCACCCACAAAAACAACAAAAACAATGAATAAACAACTGCATACGGACAAAAATAGCTCTGGAGAACTCTGGGATACAATAGCAGAGGGCAGAAACCCTATGGAGCACAGAACCAGGGAAGGCTGCATAGAAAAGCCTAGGAAGCACTTTGCTTATCACTCCATCCCTCAGTCCAGCACAGATTTATGCCACGAGGGATCCCCTTAGTGTGAATTCTCCCGGTGTGAGAAAAGGAAAGCATGAGGAGGCTGGCCACTCTCATCACCACAATTCACACCCACAGCTTTCACCACCAAGAACCCAAAATCTCCATCAACACTGAACCCATCTGAAACAGCCGCCTGGTTTCCATTTTGCTGCACACCCCACACACAGAGGGAGGAAGCTTCCACTGTATCCCTGCCCCTTAAAAGTAGTTGCCAAGGATCTGCTTGATTGGGGACCTACCTCCCAGGCCATAGCCTCCACAGCTCTGTTCCCTGGATCTAGAGCTGACACTTCCTCCTGTAACCACATGCATGTCTGAAACCCACACTCCATGGTCATTCCTGTGCCTCAGACACTGGCACTACCACCACAATGAATACAAATATGCCTCCATTGCAATTTCAGTTATCCTGCTTGCTTGCAAACTCAAGACCGAAAATTAAGGAGACATGACACTATCAAATGAATACAAGAAGATTCCAGGAACTGAATCCAAAGAAATAGAGATATACAAGTTGACTGACAAAAAAATTGAAAATTGTTTCATGGAAGCTCAGCAAACTACAAGAGAACACAAAGACAACTAAATGAAATGAAGAAAACTGTTTTGCACTGAAAACTTCCCAAATCACGGAAAAGAAATAGATATCCAGAATCATGAAATTCAAAGATCTCCAAACATAATTAACCAAAAGAGATACACTGAAGAACATTATAATCAAATTGTCAAAAGTCAAAGACAAAAAGAATGTTGAAAGTAGCAAGAGAAAAGCAACTCATTGCATATTAGCCAGTCCCCTCATAAGACTGTCAGCAGATTTCTCAGCAGTAACTGCAGGCCAAGAGAAAGTGGTATGATATATTCAAAGTACTGAAAGGGGGAAAAAAAGCCAACAAAGAATACCATAACTGGCAACATTATCTTTTAAATAGGAAGGACAGTTACTGTCTCAGACACACAAAATTTGAGGAGTTCACCACCACTTAATCTACTTCACGAGAAATCTTGAAGTTCTTCAAAATGAAAAAAATTGTTAGCCTCTACTAAGGCCTGGTGAGAGAAAGGAAAGAGGACAGAAAATTCATTTGAAGAAAAAATAGCCTAAAATTTCTCAAATCTGGGGAGGGAAGCAGATATCCAGATCCAGGAGGCACAAAAATTCCCCAATAAAATCAACACAAGGAGGTCCACACCAAGACACCTAGTAAATAAGATGGCAAAGAAAGTAGTGATAAAGAGAGAATTTTAAAAGCAGTTAGAGAAAAGAGTTAAATACAGCAAAACCCCATGAGGCTATCAGCTGATATGTCAGCAGGAACTTTGCAAGTCAGAAGGGAATGGCAGAATACATTCAAAGTGCTGAGATGGAAAACTCTGAGGCCAAAAATACTCTATAGAAGGAGAGATAAAGAGTTTTTCAGACAAATGAAAGTTAGGTCAATTCATGGCCATTAAACCAGTCCTACAAAAATATTAAGGGGGATTCTTTAAGTGGAAGAAAAGAGCACAAGCAAGAGTAAGGAAAGTAGTTTTGCTAAGTGAAATAAGTCAGTCAGAGAAAGACAAATATCATATGATTTCACTCATATGTGGAATTTAAGAAACACAACAGATGAACATAGAAGGGAAGGAAAAATAAGTTACAAACAGAGAGTGAGCCAAATACAGGCAAATTTCTTTGATGAACATAGATGCAAAAGTTCTCAACCGAATCCAACAATACATTAAAAAATAATCATTGACCGGACCTGACCAATTTGGAAGATGGCAGCATAGGAGGACACTGGGATCCCCTCATCCTGCTGATCACTTAGATTCCACCCACATCTGCCTAAATAACCCGGAAAAACACTGGAAGACTAGCAGAACAGAATTTCCAGAGCCAAGCATAGACAAGAGGCCCATGAAAGAGGGTAGGAAGGACGGAGAAGCAGTGTATGCTACACGGACAGGCGGGAGGGAGACAGGGCGGTGGAGGGGCAGCCCTCCAGGCAAGGCAGAGTCCCCAAAGTCCAGCTTGCAAAAGAGGAGGGGCCAGACTCCGTGAGTTCTGACAGCCAGCAGGACTTAACATCTGGAATATTAAAAGTCAACAGCTCTACCCTTGGAGAGTGGGGAGGGCGAGAGGACAATGGGAGGAAGGGTTGTTGAGCCCCAGAAGGACAGAGATCAGAAGGGGAACAAAGGCGCTGGCAAGTGCCATTTCCCTCTCCCATCCCCCAGCCGAAATTCCAAAGGGAGCCAGTTCCCATCACCAAACTTGCTTGCACAAGGCAAATGCCCAACACTGTACTTCTGTGGATCCATCCCTCCCACAAGCCTGCCTCCCTTCCGGTGCTGCAGGGCCCCTCTCCCAGGCGACCATCCATGGCAAAATTACCTAAGCCTGCCCCTCTTGCCCCTGTTCACCTTGCAGATCCACCCCGTCTAATACGCCCTTGGCCAGATCCCATCCAAGCAGCACCACAAGCCTGGCAGTGTGCAAGCAGCCCAGACAGGGGCCACATCACTCCACAGTGAGTCTGCCCTGGGAGAGGGGAAGATAAGGTACATACCAGTCTGACTGTGGCCCCAGGTGGACTGGGGGCAGACATCAGGTCTGACTGTGGCCATGCCCACCAACATAAGTTTCTCCAGAAAGCACAGGGGAAGTGCCCTGCACTTTGGAGCTACCTCAGGGACTACCCAAAATGATAAAATGGAAGAATTCTCCTCAAAAGAAACTCCAGCTAACAAATTGATCAAAAATGATTTAAGCAATATAATGGAACAAGAATTTAGAATAATAGTCATAGAATTAATCGCTGGGCTTGAAAAAAAAACATAGAGGACGACACAGAATCTATTGCTACAGAGATCAAGGGACTAAGAAATAGTAATGAGGAGCTAAAAAAAATGCTATAAATGAGGTGGAAAATAAAATGGAGGTGGCCATAGCACGGATTGAAGAGGCAGAGGAGAGAATAGGTGAATTAGAAGATAAAATTAAAGAAAAAGGGAAGTTGAGAAAAATAGGGAAAAAAATCCAGGAATGTGAGGGGAGAATTAGAGAACTAAGTGATGCAATCAAACGGAACAATATCTGTATCATAGGAATTCCAGAAGAAGAGAGAGAGAAAGGGGCTGAAGGTGTACGTAAACAAATCATAGCTGACAACTTCCCTGATCTGGGGAAGGAAACACGCATTGAAATCCAAGAGGCACGGAGACCTCCTTTCAGATGTAACTTGATTCGATCTTCTACATGACATATAGTGAAACTGGCAAAAATACAAGGATAAAAGGAACATTCTGAAAGCAGCTAGGGATAAACACACTCTAACTTACAAAGGTAGACACATAAGAATAGTAGCAGACCTATCTACTGAAACTTGGCAGGCCAGAAAGAAATGGCAGGAAATCTTCAATGTGACAAAAAAAATATGCAGCCAAGAATCGTTTATCCAGCAAGTCTGTCATTCAGAATAGAAGGAGAGATAAAGGTTTTCCCAAACAAACAAAAACTGAAGGAATTAATCACCACTAAACCAGCCCTACAAGAGATCCTCAGGAGGACTCTGTGAGTGAAATGTTGCAAAGACCACAAAGTGCCAGACACATCACTACAAGCATGAAACCTACAGACATCACAATGACTCTAAACCCATATCTTTCTATAATAACACTGAATGTAAATGGACTAAATGCTCCAACCAAAAGACATAGGTATCAGAATGGGTAAAAAAAATAACAAACCCATCTATTTGCTGTCTACAGGAGACTCATTTCAGACCTGAGGACACCTTCAGATTGAAAGTGAGGGGATGGAGAACTGCTACTGGAAGTCAAAAGAAAGCTGGAGTAGCCATACTTATATCAGACAAACTACACTTCAAATTAAAAGTTGTAATAAGAGATGAAGAAGGGCATTATATAATAATTACAGGGTCTATCCATCAGGAATACTAACAATTATAAATGTCTATGCACCGAATACAGGAGCCCCGATATATATAAAAAATTAACCACAAACATAAGCAACCTTATTGATAAGAATGTGGTAATTTCACGGGACTTTAATATCCCACTTACAACAATGGATAGATCATCTAGACACAGAATCAATAAAGAAACAAGAGCCCTGAATGATACATTGGATCAGATGGACTTGAAAGATCTATTTAGAACTCTGCATCCCAAAGCAACAGAATATATTTTCTTCTTGAGTGCACATGGAACATTCTCCAAGACCGATCACATACGGGGTCACAAACAGTCCTTCATAAGTATAAAAGAACTGAGATCATACCATGCATACTTTCAGACCACAATGCTATGAAACTTGAAATCAACCACAGGAAAAAGTCTGGAAAACCTCCAAAAGCATGGAGGTTAAAGAACACCCTACTAAAGAATGAATGGGTCAACCAGGCAATTTGAGAAGAAATTAAAAAATATATGGAAAAAAATGAAAATGAAAATACAACAATCCAAACGCTTTGGGATGCAGCGAAGGCAGTCCTGAGAGGAAAATACATTGCAATCCAGGCCTATCTCAAGAAACAAGAAAAATACCAAATACAAAAGCTAACAGCACTAATAAAGGAAATAGAAGCAGAAGAGCAAAGACACCCCAAACCCAGCAGAAGAAGAGAAATAATAAAGATCAGAGCAGAAATAAACAGTATAGAATCTAAAAACACTGTAGAGCAGATCAATGAAACCAAGAGTTGGTTTTTTGAAAAAATAAAATTGATAAACCTCTAGCCAGGCTTCTCAAAAAGAAAAGGGAGATGGCCCAAATAGATAAAATCATGAATGAAAATGGAATTATTACAACCAATCCCACAGAAATACAAGCAATTATCAGGGAATACTATGAAAAATTATATGCCAACAAACTGCACAACCTGGAAGAAATGGACAAATTCCTAAGCACCCACACACTTCCAAAACTCAAACAGGAAGAAATAGAAAGCTTGAACAGACCCATAACCAGCGAAGAAATTGAATCAGTTATCAAAAATCTCCCAAAAAATAAGAGTCCAGGACCAGATGGCTTCCCAGGGGAATTCTGCCAGACATTTAAAGCAGAGGTAATACTTATCCTTCTCAAGCTATTCCAAAAAATAGAAAGGGAAGGAAAACTTCCAGACTCATTCTATGAAGCCAGCATTACTTTGATTCCTAAACCAGAGACCCACCCAAAAAAGAGCACTACAGGCCAATATCCCTGATGAATATGGATGCAAAAATTCTCAACAAGATACTAGCAAATTGAATTCAACAGCATATAAAAAGAATTATTCACCATGATCAAGTGGGATACATTCCTGGGCTGCAGGCTGATTCCACATTCGCAAATCAATCAACGTGATACATCACATTAATTAAAGAAAAGATAAGAACCATATGATCTTGTCAATCGTTGCAGAAAAAGCATTTGACAAAATTCAGCACCCTTTCTTAATAAAAACCCTTGAGAAAGTCAGGATAGAAGGAACATAAACATCATAAAAGCTATTTATGAAAAGTCCACAGCTAATATCATCCTCAATGGGGAAAAACTGAGAGCTTTTTCCCTGAGATCAGGAACACGACAGGGATGCCCACTCTCACCGCTGTTGTTTAACATAGTGCTGGAAGTTCTAGCATCAACAATCAGACAACAAAAGGAAATCAAAGGCATCAAAATTGGCAAAGATGAAGTCAAGCTTTCGCTTTTTGCAGATGACATGATATTATACATGGAAAATCCGATAGACTCCACCAAAAGTCTGCTAGAACTGATACATGAATTCAGCAAAGTTGCAGGATACAAAATCAATGTACAGAAATCAGTTGCATTCTTATACACTAACAATGAAGCAACAGAAAGACAAATAAAGAACCTGATCCCATTCACAATTGAACCAAGGAGCAGCACTTTCAACAATAGCCAAATTATGGAAAGAGCCTAAATGTCCATCAACTGATGAATGGATAAAGAAATTGTGGTTTATATATACAATGGAATACTACTTGGCAATGGGAAAGAATGAAATATGGTCTTTTGTAGCAACGTGGATGGAACTGGAGAGTGTTATGCTAAGTGAAATAAGTCATACAGAGAAAGACAGATACCATATGCTTTTACTCTTATGTGGATCCTGAGAAACTTAACAGAAGACCATGGGGGAAGGGAAGGGGAAAAAAAGTTAGAGAGGGAGGGAGGCAAACCATAAGAGACTTTTAGAAACTGAGAATAAACTGAGGGTTGGGGCACCTGAGTGACTTCTCGGTTGAGTGTCAGACTTCGGCTCAGGTCATAATATCACAGTTTGTGGGTTTGAGCCCCGTGTCTAGCTCTGTGCTGTCAGCTCAGAGCCTGGAACCTGCTTTGGATTCTGTGTCTTCCTCTCTATGCCCTTCCCCGCTCACACTCTGTCTCTCTCTGCCTCTCAAAAATAAATAAAACTTTTTAAAAAACTGAGGGTTGATGAGGGGTGGGAGGGAGGGAAAGTGGTTATGGGCATTGAGGAGGGCATCTGTTGGGATGAGCACTGGGTGTTGTATGGAAACCAAGTTGACAATAAATTTCATATTAAAAAATCATTGACCACAGTCAAGTGGCATTGATTTGAAGGATTCAAGGGTGGTTCAATATTTGCAAATCAATCACTGTGATACATCACATCAAAAAGCAAAAGGATAAAAACCATATGAACATTTAGATAGATGCAGAAAAAGCATTTGACAAAGTACAACATCCATTCATGACAAAGACCCTCGACAAAGTAGCTTTAGAGGGAATATACTTCAATACAATAAAGGCTATATATGAAAAACCCACATGAACCTCATACTTAATGGGAAATAAGTGAGAACTTTCTCCCTAGGCCAGGAACATGAAAAGGACGTCCACTCTCACAACATTTATTTAACATAGTACTGGAAGTCCTCGCTACAGCAATCAGACACGTAAAAGTAATAAAGTACATACAAATTGGTAAGGAAGAAATAAAACTTTCACTATTTGCAGATGACATGATACTCTGTATAGAAAACTCTAAAGTCTTCACCAAACAATTACTGGAAATGATAAGTGAATTCAGGACACACTGTTGTATCACAGGATACAAAATTTATGAACAGAATTCTGTTGTATTTCCATAGACCAATAATGAAGCAAAAGAAAGAGAAATTAAGAAAGCAACCCTATTTACTATTGAAGCAAAACTAATAAAATACCTAGGAATTAACTTAACCAAGGAGGTGAAAGGCCTTTAGTCTGGTAACTATAAAACACTGATGAAAGAAATTGGAGATGACACAAATAAATGGAAAGATATTCCATGTTCATGGATTGGAAGAGCAAATGTTAAAATGTCCATACTGTCCAAAGCAATCTACACATTTAATGCAATTCCTAACAAAATACCAACAGCATTTTTCACAGTACTAGAAAAATTCTAAAACTTGTGTGGAACCAAAAAAGACCCCAAATACCCAAAGCAACGTTGAAAAAGAAAAGCAAAGCTAGACATCACAATTCCCAAATTCAGGTTATATTACAAAACTGTAGTGATCAAAACAGTATGGTACTGGCATAAAAATAGATACATAGATCAATGGAGCAGAATAGAAAACCTAGAAATTAACCCAGTAAATTGATCTTAGACAAAGCAGGAAGGAATAGCAATGGGAAAAAGACAGCCTCTTCAACAAATGGTATTGAGAAAACTGAACATCAACATGTAAAAGAATGAAACTGGACCACTTTCTTACACCATATACAAAAATAAATTCAAAATGGATTGAAGACCTAAATGTGAGACCTAAAGCCATAAAAATCCAAGAGGATAACTCAGGCAGTAAGGTCTCTGACATTGACCATAGTAACATTTTTTCTAGCTATGTCTCCTGAGGCACGGTAAATACAAGCAAAAATAAACTATTGGGACTACATTAAAATAAAAGAATCTTCTGCACAGTGAAGGAAACAGTTGAGTAAGGTAAAAGACAATTTAATGAATGGGTTTAGGTATTTTCAATTGACATGTCTGATAAGAGGTTAGTATCCAAAATATACAAAGAACTAATACAACTTAACACCCCCAAACTGAATAATTCAATTAATAAATGGGAAGACATGAATAGACATTCTAAAAAAGATACACAGATGGGCAACAGACACATGAAAAGGTACTCAAAATCATTCATCATCAGGGAAATGCAAATCAAAACTACAATGAGATACTACCTCACATCTCTCAGAATGGCTAAAACCAACACCATAAGAAACAACAGGTGTCAGTGAGGATTTGTAGAAAGGGGAAACTTCTTGCACTGTTGATGGGAATGAAAACTGGTGCAGCCACTCTGGGAAAAGCAGTATGGAGGTTCCCCAAAAAGTTAGCAATAGAATTACCCTATGATCCAGCAATCGCACAACTAGGTATTAAAAAATACTGATTCAACGGGATATGTGCAGCCCAATGTTTTTAGCAGCATTATCCACAATGGCCAAATTATGGAAAGAGCCCAAGTATCCATTGCCTGATGAATGGATAAAGAAGATGTGAGATATATATATATATTCATATTCCATGGAATGTTATTAAACCATTCAAAAGAATGAAATTTTGCCATTTGTAAGGACATGGATGGAGCTAGAGAGTATATTGCTAAGCAAATTAAGTCAATCAGAGAAAGGCAAATACCATATGATTTCTTTCTTTTTTTATTTTTTAAATTTAAATTCATGTTAGTTAACATACAGTTTAGTCTTGGCCTCAGGAGTAGATTTATTTCATTTCATTTCATTTCATTTCATTTCATTTCATTTCATTTCATTTCAAGTTTTTATTTAAATTCCACTTAGTTAATATACAGTGTTATATTAGTTTCAGGTGATATAGACATTTTAACAATATTTGTTCTTTCAATCCAGGAGCATGAAATTTCTTTCCATTTCTTTTTGTTATCTTCAATTTCTTCCATCAATGTTTTATAGTTTTCAGAGTAGAAGCCTTTGTTCACCTTTGTTCACCTGTTTGGTTGGGCTTATTCCCTGGTATCTTACCATTTTTTGTTGCAACTGTAAATGTGATTGTTTTCTTAATTTCTAATTCTGCTGCCTCATTATTAGTACATAGAAATGAAACAGATTTCAGCAATTGTATTCTGTAACTTTACTGAATTCGTTTATCAGTTCTAGCAGTTTTGGGGGAGAGTTTTAGGGTTTTCTATATAGAGTATCATGTCATCTGCTGATGTGCATACCTTTTATTTCTTTGTGTTGTTTTATTGCTGTGGTTGGGACTTCCAGTACTATGTTGAGTAAAAGTTGTGATAATGGACACACTTGTCTTGTTCCTGACCTCAGGGGTAAGCTCTCAGTTTTTCCACATTAAGTATGATGTTCACTATGGACTTTTCATAGGTAGCCTTTATTATGTTGAAATATGTTCCCTCTAAACCTCCTTTGTTGACGGCTTTTTATCATGAATGGATGTTGTACTTTATCAAATGGTTTTTCTGTGTCTATTGAAATGATCATATGGTTTTTATCCTTTTGCTTATTATTGTGATTTATCACATTGATTGATTTGCAAATATTGAAGCACTCTTACAACCTGGGAATAAATCTTACTTGATCGTTTTGAATTCTTTTAAATGTATTTTTGGATTCTGTTTGCTATTATTTTTTAAGGGTTCTTGCATCTATATTCATGAAAGATATTGGCCTGTAGTTCTCTTTTTTAGTGGTGTCTTTATCAGGTTTTGATGTTAGGGTAATGATGGCTTCATAGAGTGAATTGGGAAGTTTTACTTCCTCTTCTGTTTTTTTGGAATAGTTTAAGAAGAATAGGTATTAATGTTTCTTAAAATATTTGGTAGAATTCACCTGTGAAGCTGTATGGTCCTGGACTTGTTCTTTGAGAGGTTTTGATTACTGCTTCAATCTCTTTGCTGGTAATTGGTCTATTCAAATTTTCTATTTCTTCCTGCTTCAGTTTTGGTAAATCATATGATTCTAAAAATTTTTCCATATTTTCTAGGTGTTCCAATTTGTTGGCATGTAGTTTTTCATAATATTCTCTTATAATTGTTTGTACTTCTGTTTTTTATTTCTCTTCTTTCATTTGTAATCTAATTGACTTGAGTTCTTTTTGTTTTTTGATGTGTCTGAGTAGAGGTTTATGAATTTTGTTTATGTTTTCAAAGAACCAGCTCCACTTTCATTGATCTGTTCTACTGGGGTTTTCTAAAGCGTCTATATTATTTACTTCTGTTCTAATCTTTATTATTTCCTCCTTCTGCCAGTTTTGGATTTTGCTTGTTCTTTTTGTAGCTCCTTTTGGTGAAAGGTTAGGTTGTTCATTTGAGATTTTTCTTACTTCCTGAGGTAGGACTGTATTGCTATAAATTTCCCTCTTAGAACAGCTTTTGTTGCTTCCCAAAGGATTTGGATTGCTGTGTTTTCATTTATTTCCATGTAATTTTGGATTGCTTCTTTGATTTCCTGGTTGAGCCATTCATTTTAGAAGCATGTTCTTTAACTTTCATGTATTTGTGGTCTTTCCATAATTTTTCTTTTGGTTGATTTCTAGTTTCATAGTGTTGCGGTCAGAAAAGGTGCATGGAATGACTTCACTCTCTTTGAATTTGTTGAAATTTGTTTTGTGGCCTTATATGTGATGTCTTCTCAAGAATGTTCCATGGGCACCTGAAAGGGATGTCTATTCTGCTGTTTTAGGATGGAATGTTTTGAATATATCTATTAAATCCATCCGATCCAAAGTGTCATCAAAGCCATTTGTTCCTTATTTATTTTCTGTTTAGATGATATGTGCATTGACGTAAGTGGGCTGTTAAAGTTCTCTACTATTATTGTATTGCTATTGATGAGTTTATGTTTGTTATTAACAGTTTTAGGTATTTGGGTTCTCCCATGTTGGGTTCATAAATATTTACAATTCCTATATCTTCCTGTTGGGTTGTCCCCTCTATTATTGTAAAGTGTCCTTTTTTGTTTCTTGTTACAGTCTTTGTTTTAGACTACTTTGTCTGATGCAATTATTGCTACTCCAGCTTTTTAAAAAAATAATGTTTATTTTTTAATTCACATCCAAGTTAGCATATAGTGCAACAATGATTTCAGGAATAGATTCCTTAATGCCCCTTACCCATTTAGCCCTTCCCCCCTCCCACAACCCCTCCAGTAACCCTCTGTTTGTTCTTCATATTTAAGAGTCTCTCATTTTTTGTCTCCTTCCTTGTTTTTATATTATTTTTGTTTGCCTTCCCTTATGTTCATTTGTTTTGTATCTTAAAGTCCTCATATGAGTGAAGTCATATGATATTTGTCTTTCTCTGACTAATTTCGTTTAGCATAATACCCTCTAGTTCCATCCACGTAGGTGCAAATGGCAAGGTTTCATTCTTTTTGATTGTTGAGTAATACTCCGTTGTATATATATAACACATCTTCTTTATCCATTCATCTGTCGATGGACACTTGGGCTCTTTCCGTACTTTAGCTGTTGTTGACAGTGCTGCTATAAACATTGTGGTGCATGTGCCCCTTTGAAATAGCATACCTGTATCCCTTGGATAAATACCTAGTAGTGCAATTGCTGGGTTGTAAGGTAGTTCTACTTTTAATTTTTTGAGGAACCTCCATACTGTTTTCCAGAGTGGCTGCACCAGCTTGCATTCCCACCAACAATGCAAAAGAGGTCCTCTTTCTCTGCAACCTTGCCAGCATCTGTTGTTGCCTGAGTTGTTATTTTTAGCCATTATGGCAGGTGTGAGGTGGTATTTCACTGTGGTTTTGATTTGTATTTCCCTGGTAATGAGTGATGTTGAGCATTTTTTCATGTGTTGGTTGACCATCTGGATGTCTTCTTTGGAGAAGTGTCTATTTATGTCTTTTGCCTATTTCTTCACTGGATTATTTGTTTTTTGGGTGTTGAGTTTGAGAAGTTCTTTATAGATTTTGGATATTAACCCTTTATCTGATATGTCATTTGCAAATATTTTTTCCCAATCCATCGGTTACCTTTCAGTTTTGCTGATTGTTTCCTTCACTGTGCAGAAGCTTTTTATTTTGATGAGGTCCCAATAGTTCATTTTCGCTTTTGTTTCCCTTGTCTCTGGAGACATGTTGAGTAAGAAGTTACTGCATGTAAGGTCAGAGAGGTTTTTGCCTGCTTTCTCCTTGAGGATTTTGATGGCTGCCTGTCTTACGTTTAGGTTTTTCATCCATTTTGAGTTTATTTTTGTGTATGGTGTAAGAAAGTGGTCCAGGTTTATTTTTCTGCATGTCGCTGTCCACTTTTCCCAGCACCACTTGCTGAAGAGACTGTCTTTATTCCAAATTGGATATTCTTTCCTGCTTTGTCAAAGACTAGTTGGCCATACGTTTGTGGGTCCATTTCTGGGTTCTGTATTCTGTTCCATTGATCTGTCTGTTTTTGTGCTGGTACCATACTGTCTTTGTGATTACAGCTTTGTAATACATCTTGAAGTCCGGGATTGTGATGCCTCCTGCTTTGGTTTTCTTTTTCAAGATTGCTTTGGACTTTGGGGGGCTTTTCTGATTCCATAAAAATTTTAGGATTATTTGTTCCAGCTCTGTGAAGGATGCTGGTGTATTTTAATAGGTATCACATTGAATATGTAGATTGCTTTGTGCAGTATTGACATTTTAATAATATGTGTTCTTCCTATCCAGGAGCATGGAATATTTTTCCTTTTTCTGTGTCTTGAATTTCTTTCATAAGCTTTCTACAGTTTTCAGTATATAGATTTTTCACCTCTTTGGTTAGATTTATTCCTAGGTATTTTATGGGTTTTGTTGCATTTGTAAATGGGATCGATTCTTTGATTTCTCTTTCTGTTGCTTCATTATTGGTGTATAGGAATGCAACCAATTTCTGTGCATTGATTTTACATCCTGAGACTTTGCTGAATTCATGGATCAGTTCTAGCAGTTTTTTAGTAGCATCTTTTGCGTTTTCCATATAGAGTATCATGCCATTTGCAAAGAGTGAAAGATTGACCTCCTCCTGGTCAATTTGGATGCCTTTTATTTCTTTGTGTTTTCTGATTGCTGAAGCTAAGACTTCCAATACTATGTTGAATAACAGCCTACTCCAGCTTTTTAAATGTCAATTTGTGAGATAAATGTTTCTCCATCACGTCACTTTCAATCTGTAGGTGAATTTAAGTGTAAAATGAGTCTCCTGTAGTCAGCGTATAGATGCATCTGGATTATTTATCTATTTTGTCACCCTATGTCTTTTGTTTCAAGGGTTTAGTCGATTTACATTCAAAATAATTATTGATAGATATGTATTTATTGCCATTTAATTGTTTTGTGGCTGTTTCTTTTTTCAGGCTTTATTTAATTTCTAGTTAGTTTAAATTAGTTTAAATTAGTTTTATTTAATTTCTAGTTAGTGTAATATTCATTTCAGGTGTATAATTTAGTGATTCAACACTTACAACAGCCGGTGCTCATCACAGGTGCACTCCTTAATCCCCATCACCTATTTAACCTAACTCCCCAGCCATCTCCCCTCTGGTAACCATCAGTTTCTTCTCTATAAGTTAAGAGTTTGTTTCTTGGTTTGCCTCTCTAATTTTTTCTCCATCATCATTTGTTTCTTAAATTCCACATACGATTGAAATCATATGCTATTTGTCTTCTGACTGACTTATTTTGCTTAGCATAATACTTTCTAGCTCCACCCATAATGTTGCAATTGGCAAGATTTTGTTCTTTGTTTCAAGTTTTTATTTAAATTCCAGTTAGTTTACATATAGTGTAATAATAGTTTCAGGACTAGAATTTAGTGGTTCAATACTCACATATAACATCTAGAGCTCATCACAAGTGCTCTCCTTAATACCCATCACCCATTTAACCCACACTTCATCCATCTCTCTCCACCAACCCTGTTTGTTTTCTATAGTTAAGAGTCTGTTTTATGGTTTCCCTGTCTCCTTTTTTCCACTATGTTCATCTGTTTTGTTTCTTAAATTACACGTATGAGTGAAATTATATGGTATTTGTCTTTCTCTGGCTTATTAGCATAATACACTCTACCTCCATCCATGTCTTTGCAAATGGCAAGATTTCATTCTTTTTGGTGGTCGAGTAATATTCCATTGTGTGTGTGTGTGTATGTATGTATATATATATATACCATAGTTCTTTGTCCATTCATCAGTTGATGGACATTCAGACTCTGTCCATAATTTGTTGATAATGCTGTTATAAACATCAGGGTGCATGTGTCCCTTTGAATCAGTATTTTTTTATTCTTGGGGCAAATACCTAGTATTGCAATTGCTGGATCATAGGGTAGTTCTATTTTTAACTTTTTGAGGAAATTCCTTACTGCTTTCCAGAGTAGTTGCACCAGTTTGCATTCCCACCAACAGTGTAAGAGGTTTCCCCTTTCTCCAAATCTTTGCCAACACCTGTTGTTTCCTGTGTTGTTAAATTTAGCCATACTGACAGGTGTGAGGTGATAGCTCATTGTCATTTTGATTTGCATTTCCCCGTTGATCAGTGATGTTGAGGATTTTTCCTTGTGTCTGTTGGCCATCTGTATGTCTTCTTTGGAAAAATATCTATTCATGTTTTCTGCCCATTTTTAAACTCCATTATTTGTTTTTTAGTTATTGAGTTGGTAAGTTCTGTATATATTTTGGATATGAATGTTTTATCAAATATGTCATTTGCAAATATCTTCTCCCTTTCTGATGGTTGCTTTTTAGTTTTTCTGATTGTTTCCTTTACCTTGCACAAATTTTTTATTTTGATGAAGTCCCAATACTGTATTTTTGCTTTTGTTTCTCTTGCCTAAGGAGATATATCTAGTGAAGTTGCTACAGCTGATGTCAACGAGGTTACTGCCTGTGTTCTCCTCTCAGATTTCAATGGTTTCCTTTCTCACAGTTAAGTGTTTCATCTATTTTGAATTTATTTTTGTATCTGGTATAAGAAAGTGGTCCAGTTTCATTCTTTGGAATGTAGCTGTTCAGTATTCCCAACACCATTTCTTGAAGAGACTGTCTTTTTCCATTGCATATTCTTTCCTCCTTTGTCAAAGATTAATCACCATATGGTTGTGGGTTTATTTCTATGTTTTCTCTTCTGTTCTACTGATCTCTGTGTCTATTTTGTGACAGTTCCAAGGTGTCTTGATCACTACTGCTTTGTAATATAGCTTGAAGTCCAGAGTTGTGATGCCTCCAGCTTTGCTTTTCCTTTTCAACATTGCTTTGACTACTCAAGGTCTTTTGTGGTCCCATACAAATTTTAGGATTGTTTGTTCTAGCTCTGTGAAAAATGCTGGTGATAGTTTGACAGGAATTACATTAAATGTGTAGATTGTTCTGGGTAATGTAGACATTTTTACAATATTTGTTCTTCCAATCCATGAGCATGGAATCTTTTTCCATTCCTTTGTATCATCTTCAACTTGTTTCATCAGTGTTTTATAGTTCTCAGAGTATAGGTCTTTTACCTCTTTAGTTATGTTTATTCCTAGGAATCTTATTGTATTTGCATTATTGTAAGTGGCATTAATCCTTGATTTCTCTATCTTTTTTTTCTTTGTTGGTGTATAAAAATGTAACAGATTTCTGTACATTGATTTCATAAGTTTTTTGGTTGTTCCTGAAAATTTTCTCTGAACATTTCTTTCTCTCTTTCAGGATTTTCTTATTTTATTTAGTGATGTGGTTGGATTTATTTTTCTTTGTTCTTTGTATCTATTATTGGTTTTTGATTTGTGATTAGCGTTAGGTTTGTATATAAATATCTGCATATAGCAGTTTACATTACTTTGATGGTTTTTTAAGTTTGAACCCTTTCGTTACTCCTCTCCTCCCCACGTTTTAGGTATATTTTATATCCTTTTATTTGTTATCTCCACTAATTTTTAATAGAAATATTAATTTTTATTGCTTTTGTGCTTCCTACTTTCATACTGTCATTTTGGTCTTTCTTCTCCACTCAAAGTGTCACCTTTAATATTTCTTGCAGGGCTGTTTTAGTGGTCACAAACTCCTTTAGTTTTTGCTTGTCTGGGGAATTCCTTATTTCTCTTTCTATTATGAATCATAGCCTTGCTGAATAGAATATTATTGGCTACAGATTTTTCCCATTCAGCACTTTAAACCTATCATGCCATCCCCTTCTGGTTTGCAAAGGTTCTTCTGAGAAACCCCTTGCATAAGGCTATGTATGGGGTTTCCCTTGTGTGTAAATATCTTCTTTCGTCTTGCTGCTTTTAATTTTTTTTCTTCATCAGTACATTTTGCCATTTTAATTACAATATGTCTTGGTGTGAATCTGCTTTTGCTGATTTTGTTGGGGGTTCTCTGTGCCACCCAAATCTGGATATCTGTTTCCTTCCCTAAGAATAGGAAAACTTTCATCTGTTATTTCTCTCTCTTCCTCTTCTGGGACTCTTATATTTCAACTGTTATTACATGTGATGGAGCCATTGAGTTCTCTAAGTCTATTCTTGGTTTTTTGTAATTCTATTTTCTCTTTTATTCAACTTGATTATTTTTCATTATTCTGTCCTCTCAGTCATTAATTCTTTCCTCTGCTTCTTCTGGCCTGATCTTCATATCATCAAATGTGAGTCTCATTTTGTTTATTGAACGTTTGTCTTGGCTATGCAATTCCTTATCCCGGTATTAGGGGGTTTCCCTGATATCTTCCACTCTTTTCTCAAATCCAGTGAGTATCTTTATGATCATTACTTTAAATTCTCTATTGTGCATGTTAGATATATCTGTTTCACTTTGTTCTCTGGCCATGGCCTTGTCCTGTTCTTTTATTTGGGTCAAATTCTTCTGTCTTCTCATTTTGTCTAAGTCTCTGTGCCTGTTCCTATATGTTAGGAAAGTTAGCTACATCTTCTGTTCTTGAGCTCAGTGATCTTATGAAGAAGAAGTTCTCTAGTGCCCTACAGTGTAGTGTCTGTCCACTGTTCCCCAGGACCTGGAGCTTTAGGAAGTGTCTCCAATGTGTGCTGCATGTGTGCTGCTGTTGTATCCTAGCCACTTTATCCATCAGGCTAGTCATCTGCAGAGGCTCTCTTTGCCTTCTGTGGCAATGTTTTGTCCTTGCCCTGCATGTGATGTGTTTTATTTAGGTGTTCTCTGGTCTGCTTGTGAAATGAGAACTGTCACCACCACCTCAGGAACTGAGGCAGTGCAAACTCCCAAGCTGGGAGACATGGTGTTGGCAGAGGTTTGGACAGCTCTTTTGGGGTAAGGTGGCCACCACGCTAGGTCTGAAGCAAGCATGACTGGGAAGGGTGGTTCCATTAGAAGGGGGAGGCAGAAAGGCTTGCTGTAAGCAAGTTAGGTAGTGAGTGTAGGCACTGTGATTGTTCCCATAGATGGCCCCTTGTCTATGCTGAGAGGCAGGGGAGGAAAATGGCACCTGTCAGGTCTTTTTTCCCCGAGGGGTCTCTCCATGAATGCTGCTCCTCTGGGACATGCTCCAAGATGAGCAAATAACCTACTCACTGTGTGCCCCAGGCACTCTTCAGATCACTATTCCTGTGTTGTATGTCCACAGACCATTTGCCCTGTCTTTTCTCCAAAAACAGCCTCAGTGCCCTCCATGATCTCTCTGAGACAAGCCTGCTAATTATTAATACTCTTGGTTTTAATCCCATTGGTTGTAAGAACTAAAAAAATTTGGCCCCCTTGCTTTCCAAGCCAATTGCTATGGGGGTTCATCTTCCCCATGTGGGCTCCCTTGTGTGCTAGTCTGTCTCTTGCCCTTCTCTGCAGCCATGGTTCCTTCCCCCACTTTGGAGGCATGATCCATTTCTCTCCCAAGCCATGTCTATCTCTGCCTTTTTACCTTCTTCAGTATGGTCTCCTCTCTGCCTTGAATTTTGGAGTTTGTTCTGCCAGTCTTTAGGTCAATTTCTGGGGTATTTAGGGATATTTGATAGTTATATAGTATTCTTGGGACAAGGTAAGCCTAAGGTTCTCCTACTCCACCACCATCTTCCCAATCTCTTCTGAAGTCCTTTAACTCTGAGAAATTCACTTATATCATATCTTTGGTACATTCCTCTCCTGAAATATCTTTGTTCTCTCCTGGAACTCCTTAAATTTAGATGTTAGACCTCCTGAATTAATATTTTATAGTTTTTATCCTTTGTCTCCTATTTTCCATCTTTCTCCCTCTCTCAATTTTTCTCTCTGCCTTCCTCTTCCCTCTGTTCATAGCTCTCTCCATCTCTTCTTTTGTTTTTCTTGTGTTTTTTTTAAGATATTTTGGAAGAAAATTTTTTTTTAAATTTTTTAATGTTTATTTATTTTTGACAGAGAGAGAGACAGAGCATGAGTGGGGGAGGGGCAGAGAGAGAGGGAGACACAGAATCCAAGTCAGCCTCCAGGCTCTGAGCTGTCAGCACAGAGCTCGACGCGGGGCTCAAACTCACAGACTGCGAGATCGTGACCTGAGCTGAAGTCGGACACTCAACTGACTGAGCCACCCAGGTGCCCCAATTTTGGAAGAAAATTTAACTTTATCTCCCAATCTTTCTATTGCATTTCCTTTCATTTTTGCAATCACACTTATAGTTTTCAAGTATTAATCAATGTTCTCTTTTCCTTTCTTGGAGCATCCTTTCATGTTTTATGGGTGCATTATCACCTTGAATCTCTGAAAGTGATAATTAGAGGCATGTTTATATTTTTCCCTCTTATTTGAAATACCTATTTCCTTTGAGATTTTCCTCCATTACTTATTTTGATCTCTTTCTTTCATGTTGCAGTGTTTTCTCAAATGCCTATTGAATGATCCATGATTGCTGATCAATATTTAAGAATGCAGCTATAAAAATATGCTTGAAAGTTCTGTGTATGGGGAAAGAGGTAGACAACTGGTGGCTTTCTGTTATGATGATTGAAGGAGAACTGGCTAATATGCTGCAGAGTCCCTGAATGTTGGAAAGCAAAAATACTTTCTCTGAGCTTGTTCAGCTTCCTTAGAGCAAAACCCTCTGTTTTTTGCCTAATGAACAGATAGATGCCTACCTGCTGTTAATTGCACATAAGGGAGTAAGTCAATGGTTATATATTCAGCCTTTCAATTAAACTGTTTTCAGCCCCACATTTCACCCCCATCCTTCATCATACCTGATATTGTCAAGACCCAAGACACTTCAAGTTCCTACAGAGAAAGGTCAGCTTCTTCCTTCATGACATCACCTCCATGCATATTCCCAGCTATGGCATCTTCCACTGCTCTTCTTCAGTCACTACTTCTCCATTTACTTCCTATCTTCCAGAAATTTGTTGAAATATCTTTTTTTGGCTGACAGACCTGCTCTTATTCTTTTCATCATTGTGTTTTTATACCTTCTTTTTTTTTCCTTTACTGTCTTTTTAGCAGTTTCAGGAAGGAGTGGAGATAAACATGTGATAAGTCTACCAACTTGAGCTGGAAATCTACTAACTTACTTGAACACTTACTGTTTATTTTTCAGCCTTCTGGTAATTATCTACTATATCTCTAAATAATATACAGATTTTTCTATTTATCAATTTATTTATCAATTTTAGTCATTATCTACTGACATAATGCTATTCATACTACTCAACAGCCCTCTTCTGATGCCCTAATATAGCCATACCACTAATTATATATCTGCTATTCCTTACCTTTGTACCTTTAATAATAGACTTATACTCACTCTTTTCTATCTCTCAACTTCTGTCATCTGTACTTTTATATTTTTCTTGATAAGGTTAAGAATATTTACAATCTGTTCTGTAACCACAATTAAATCATCCATACTTTGCCAATAGTTCATTCTGAAAGTTTAAAGTCAACAAAGTATTTACACTATTATGATTATGTACATATTGTTCCACAAAGATTTAATGAGTGTACTGGAATTACATTTCTTTTCTTCTACAATTTTTACCCTGGAGTTTCTAATTGCCTTTTTTCCTTGAATTTTCTGATTTATAACCTTCTCAAGTTGTTCTAAATTCACAAAGAAAGAATGAAATAATTTGAACTCCCCTTTTTACCAGATATATTCTTCTTGGAGCCCTCTGTCTTCCTCCTCCAATTTGGACTAATTGCTCTATAGGCCTGTGGCATTTATTACCCTTCTGGATTGGGCTCCATATCATACTGTTGACTAGTTTACTCCACTGTAGTGGATGTTGTGATTATTCACAAACATCCATTCCTCTCCTCCTTCATTGTATAACTCCTATACAATTTGAGTGGGACTGATCACACCACCAGCTGTAGGTATAGGCCTTTATGGGGATAAACCAATCTGAGCAATTTTACCCTCTTTGCCACAGTAATGATTGTTTCAGGGGTGATCCAATCACATTGGGGATTAGGAGTTTTTACTGCTTTTGAGGGAAATAATTGACCTGTTTTTCCTTAGATATGAACAAAGAAGCATATAGCCTGATTGGTGCTGTTAGCCATCTTGTGAACATATGGAACGCCTACCTAAGGATGGAGCTGACAAATGGAGAAGCCAGAATCAAGAGAAGCACAGATAAATGGAACCATATTACTGATTATGCCATGCCTGAAGTCTGCCCTACCTCTGAGCTTCTCAGTTAAATGAGCCAATAAATTGTATTTATTACTTATATCAGTTTGAATTGGGTTTTCTGTTGCTTGCACCTGAAAGCATTTTAACTTATGATTTGGGGTGTTTCCCTTTAGAGAGGGCACAAGTGTATTTTTGGTTATATGAGTTATATTTGCACTATATCAAGTGGAAGCATTTTAACATAAATATGGGGAGAAAGGGTATATATTGATATTGGACAACCAAAAGAATGAACTCTAGTGACTGCCCAGCTTCTAAATCCCCATTGTTTAGGAAGACTCCCCCACTAGTTGAGTTTTAGTGGGAGGCAGGGCCCCACTTTCTACTGTGGAAATTCCTATTGCCAGATATTTCCTTTCTCTGCCCACCAGGCAGCAAGGGCTGAATACTCTGCTCATGGCTTTGAATCTGGAATTATAAACACAAAGGAGACAAGAATATACAAAATTAACATATGGATGATAGATTAAGAGAATATATTTGCAATGTGCAAAAATGACAAAAGAATAATAACTAAAAAAGAAGACAGTAAACCCAATAGGAACCTGGGCATAGGATATGAAGAGTAATTTACATAAGGTTAAATTTGAGTATATTGAGACTTTCAAGTCTGCTAATAAATGGGGAAGTGAAAATTAAAATAACAGTGAGAAATCACTATAGGAATAACAATATATAGAAATTCAGATATTATCAGTGTTGATGAGGATGTGAGGAAAAGGAAAACTATGGGTGGGAGTATAATCTGGTACAGATTATACAGGGATTAATTTGGAAGTACCCTCTGAAATTAAGTATATGTAGACCCTACAACCCATCAATTGCTGTCCTGAGTACACCTTCCAGAGAAATTCTCACACAGGTCCTTAAGGAAATATAGCTGAGGTTGTTTGTTCTAGCATTGTTTGTGGTAGTGAAGAATTGTGAGCAACCAGGTGTCCATCACCATGGGACCAGATAAGCAAACTGGTATATCTATAGGATGGAAAATACAAAACAATAAAAATAAATGAGCTAAATTTACTATAGCCACACAGATAGGTCTCCAAAGCCTAGTGTTGAATGAAAAGGTGAAAACAGAATGAGATTTACAGCGTAACACCATTTATGTAATTGTAAAACAACACTATTTTCATGGATATGCATATATTTAAATAAACATATGGAATATGAATCAGCAGTGTATATATATGGAAAACACTTGAATAGCTCACTGAGGTGGGCAGTAGAATAGGAGTAGGGATGGGAACTGAAAGGGAAAAATACAATGAAATAAAGCAAAAGAGAGGCCTTGGATGAACTGAGGAAAATAAGGTACCCATGGACTGAAGAGCATGAATAACACAATGCTGAAGTTGAAAACAAATCAATGAGAATGGACAGGATGGCCAAAGTTCATCTGTGGTGGCATGTGGTCACAGGATGACATCTGGGGGCTCCAGCTGTGGGGATAGTGGAACCAGTGGCAGCATTCTCACCTGGCTGTTCCCACAGTGTGGCCTTAGCTGTGGCTTCTGTCCGTGTCCCCAGACTTCTGTGAGCTACGTGATAACTTTGTAATAAATCTCTTTTCTGCTTAAGTTAACCAGAGTCAGTTTCTGTTACTGGCATCCAAGAATCCTGACCGAGACACCATGCATTTCAGTGGAGAACATCCTCAAGTAATTTCTTAAGAAAGGTAAAATTTGGGGTCTTTGCATATCTGAAAATGTGGCATTATTTTACCTTCATATGGATGATAGTTTGGCTTTAGAATTTTATCTTCTAAATATTTTTTGTTCTCAATTTTGAAGGTATTGCATTTAGTGTGTCATGTTGCTGATTAGAAGTTGGGTGCTAATGTTATTTTCATTGCTTTGTTGGCAGCTTGTTTCCCCCATCTCTGAAATCTGATGATTTTTTTAAAAAAAATTATGCTAAATGTTTTGTAATGTCACAGTGATAAGCCCAGAAGTGTGATGTTTTATCCCTCACCTGTTTTGCTAGACACATGGTGAGCAGTCTTTTTTAATCTAAAGACTCATATCTCTCTACTCTGAAAAATTGTTTTATTTATTAATGTCCTGTTCTTTATTTTTGCTGTTCTCTCTTTCTAGAATTCCTATTATTTGGATAAATCTCCTGGATGATTGTCTTTGTCTTTGCATTTTATTTTCTGTCACATTTTCCACATCCTTGTGTGCTTATTTTTTTAATTAAAAATTTTTTTTACACTTATTTGTTTTTGAGAGACTGAGAGAGACAGAGAACAAGTGGGGGAGGGGCAGAGAGAATGAGACACAGAATCCAAAGCAGGCTCCAGGATCTGAGCTGTCAGCACAGAATCTGATGTAGGGCTCTAACTCACAAACCATGAAATCATGACCTGAGCTGATGTCAGATGCTTAACCGACTGAGCCACCCAAGCACCTCTGTGTGGTTATTTTTAAAGACATTGTTATTAGAATAATATAGATTTACATTCAGTTTTAAGAAACAATATACTTTGCCTAGTTTCCCAATTATTACATTTTGCAGAAGATTACTTTGATATCACAACTAAGATATTTTAAAAATTAATATACTTTTATTTTTAGTCAGTTTTATGTTTACAAAAAATTGGCTAGAAAGTACTTAGAGTTCCCACACCCCTGTCAATCTCCCCTCAGCTTGCCCTATTACTAACAACTTGCATTAGCGTGATATATTTGTTACAATTTAAAGGTTGATATAGGTATATTATTATTCATTAAACTCAGTTTATATTAGGTTTATTCTGTGTTGTGAATTCTGAGTTTCAACAAATGCATTATGACATGTGTCCACCATTACAGTATCAAACCAAATATTTTTGCTACCCTAAAAATTACCTTTCTTCCACCACCCTCTCCCCCAAAACCCTTACCAACCACCAATTTTATGTCAATAGTATTGTTTTTTAAATTGTGATAAAATATACATAACATATTTACCACTTTAACCATTTTTGAGTGTATAGTTCCATAGTGTTAAATATATTCACATTGTTGTGCAACTAATTTGCAGGAGGTTTTCACCTCAAGAGTGTCAGAGACCTCTAACACTAGGCCTACCAGGAATTGTTTTTGTGTGTGTATATGTGTGTAGGTTTATTTCAATTCCAGCTAGTTAACATAGACTGTAATATTAGTTTCAGGTATACAATATAGTGGTTCAGAACTTCCATACAATACCCAGTTCTCATCACAACAAATGCACTCCTTAATCCCCATCACCTATTTAACCCATCCCCCAACCCACTTCCCTGCTGGTAACCATTAGTTTGTTCTGTATAGTTAAGAATGTGCTTCTTAGGTTTTTTTCCCTCTCTCTCTCTTCCTCCTTCCCTCTTATTTCCATTTTGCTTGTTTGTTTTGATTCTTAAATTCCACATATGAGTGAAATCATGTCTTTCTCTGACTTATTTCATTTAAAATAATACTCTCTAGCTCCACTGAAATTGCAAATGGCAAGATTTCATTCTTTTTTGTGACTGAGTAGCATGTATATATATATATATATATATATATATATATATATATATATGCATGCCTTATATTCCATATATATATTCATCAGTCAGTCAACACTTGGGCCATTTCCATAATTTGGCTATTGTAGATAGTGCTGCTCTAAACATAGAGGTGCATGTATACCTTTGAACTACTATTTTTGTATTCTTTGGATAAATACCTAGCAGTACAATTGTACAATTGCTGGATCATAGAGTAGTCCTGTTTTTAACTATTTGAGGAACCTCCATACTGTTTTCCAGAGTGACTGCACCAGTTTGTATTCCTACCAGCAATGTTGCTCTTTCTCTGCATCCTCTCCAACATGTTATTTCCTGTGTTGTTAATTTTAGCCATTCTGACACGTGTGAGGTGGTATTTCATCATGGCTTTGATTTGTATTTCCTTATCCCTTTCTGCAGAGATAAAAGAAGTAAAAAATAGCCAGAATGAAATTAAAAATGCTATAATTGAGCTGCAATCATGGATGGATGCAGCGGCGGCAAGGATGGACGAGGCAGAACAGAGAATCAGCGATATAGAGGACAAACTTATAGCGAATAATGAAGCAGAAAAAAAGAGGGAGATTAAGGCAAAAGAGCACGATTTAAGAATTAGAGAAATCAGTGACTCATTAAAAAGGAACAACGTCAGAATCATAGGGGTCCCAGAAGAGGAAGAGAGAGAAATAGGCATAGAAGGATTCTGTGAGCAAATCATAGCAGAAAACTTTCCTAACCTGGGGATTTGTATTTCCTTGATGATGAGTGATGTTGACCTTCTTTTCATATGTCTGTTAGCCATCTGGATGTCTTCTTTGGAAAAATGTCTATTCATGTCTTCTGCCCATTTCTTAAATGGATTTTTTGTTTTTTGGATGATGACTTTTAGAAGTTCTTTATAGATTTTGGATACTAACCCTTTATCAGATATGTCATTTGCAAATATCTTCTCCCATTCTGTAGGATGTCTTCAGTTTTGTTGATTGTTTCCTTTGCTGTGCAGAAGCTTTTTATCTTGATGAGGCCCCAGTAGTTCATATTTACTTTTTTTTCCTTTGCCTCCAGCAACGTGTCTCCTAAGAAGTTGCTATGGCTAATATAAAGAGGTTGCTGCCTGTGTTTTCCTCCAGGATTTTGATGGTTTGCTGTCTCACATTTAAATCTGTCATTCATTTTGAATTTATTTTTGTATATGGTGTAAGAAAGTGGTCCAGTTTCATTCATCTGCATGTTGCTGTCCAGTTTTCCCAACACCATTTGTTGAAGATACTGCCTTTTCCATTGGATATTTTTTCCTGTGTTGTCAAAGATTAGTTAGCCATATAGTTGTGGGTGCATTTCCGGGTTCTTTATTCTGTTCCACTGATCTGTATGTTTTTTTGCTAATCCAAACTGTCGTGATGGTTACAGCTTTGTTATATTGCTTCAAATCTGCAATTGTGATGCCCCAACTTTTTCTTTTATTTTTCAGGATTTCTTTGGGTATTCAGGGCCTTTGTGGTTCCATACAAATTTTAGGACTGTTTGTTCTAGATCTGTGAAAAATGTGGTGGTATTTTGATAGGAATTTCATTAAATGTGTAGATTGCTTTGAGTAGTATAGATATTTTAACAATGTTTGTTCTTCCACTCCATGAGCATGGGCTGTTTTTCCATTTCTTTGTGTCCTCTTCAATTTCTTTCATAAGTGTTCTATAGTTTTCAGAATACAAATCTTTCACCTCTTTGGTTAGGTTTATTCCTACGTATCTTATTGTTTTTGGTACAGCTGTAAATGGGATTGATTCCTTGATTTCTTTTTCGGCTGCTTCATCATTAGCATATAGAAACGCACGATTTCTTTTTTTTTTTTCCTGAAGTATTTTATTTTATTTTATTTTATTTTTTTATATATATGAAATTTATTGACAAATTGGTTTCCATACAACACCCAGTGCTCATCCCAAAAGGTGCCCTCCTCAATACCCATCACCCACCCTCCCCTCCCTCCCACCCCCCCATCAACCCTCAATTTGTTCTCAGTTTTTAACAGTCTCTTATGCTTTGGCTCTCTCCCACTCTAACGTCCTTTTTTTTTTCCTTCCCCTCCCCCATGGGTTCCTGTTAAGTTTCTCAGGATCCACATAAGAGTGAAACCATATGGTATCTGTCTTTCTCTGTATGGCTTATTTCACTTAGCATCACACTCTCCAGTTCCATCCACGTTGCTACTTAAAGATCATAAAAGCCATTTATGAAAAGCCCACAGCTAACATCATCCTCAACGGGGAAAAACTGAGAGCTTTTTCCCTGAGATCAGGAACACGACAGGGATGCCCACTCTCACCGCTGTTGTTTAACATAGTGCTGGAAGTTCTAGCATCAGCAATCAGACAACAAAAGGAAATCAAAGGCATCAAATTTGGCAAAGATGAAGTCAAGCTTTCGCTTTTTGCAGATGACATGATATTATACATGGAAAATCCGATAGACTCCACCAAAAGTCTGCTAGAACTGATACATGAATTCAGCAAAGTTGCAGGATACAAAATCAATGTACAGAAATCAGTTGCATTCTTATACACTAACAATGAAGCAACAGAAAGACAAATAAAGAAACTGATCCCATTCACAATTGCACCAAGAAGCATAAAATACCTAGGATTAAATCTAACCAAAGATGTAAAGGATCTGTATGCTGAAAACTATAGAAAGCTTATGAAGGTAATTGAAGAAGATTTAAAGAAATGGAAAGACATTCCCTGCTCATGGATTGGAAGAATAAATATTGTCAAAATGTCAATACTACCCAAAGCTATCTACACATTCAATGCAATCCCAATCAAAATTGCACCAGCATTCTTCTCGAAACTAGAACAAGCAATGCTAAAATTCATATGGAACCACAAAAGGCCCCGAATAGCCAAAGTAATTTTGAAGAAGAAGACCAAAGCAGGAGGCATCACAATCCCAGACTTTAGCCTCTTGAAACGCACGATTTCTACACATACCCTGCGACTTTACTGATTTTATATCCTGCGACTTTACTGAATTCATATATTAGTTATAGCAATTTTTGGTGGAATCTTTCGGGTTTCACAGAGTATCATGTTGTCTGCAAATAGTGAAAGTTTGACTTCTTCCTTGTAGATTTGAATGCCTTTTATTTCTTTTTTGTTGTTTGATTGCTAAAACTTCCAGTAGTATGTTAAATAGTAATGGTGAGAGTGGCCATCCCTGTCTTGTTCCTGACCATAGAGGAAAAGCTCTCAGTTCTTCCCCATTGAGGATGACATTGGCTGTGGGTCTTTCATATATTGCTTTTATGATGTTGAGGTATGTTCCATCTATACCTACTTTGTTGAGGGTTTTTATCAAGAATGTATGCTGTATTTTGTCAAATGCTATTTTCTGCATTGATTGAGAGGATCATATGATTCTTATCCTTTATTTTGTCAATGTGTTATATCACATTGTTTTAAAAACACTGAACCACCCCTGTAGCTCAGGAATAAATCCCACTTGATCATGGTGAATGATTCTTTTAATATACTGTTTGATTTGCTTTGCTAGTATCATGTTGAGAGTTTTTGCATGCATGTTCAACATGGACATTGCCTTGTAATTTTAATTTTTAGTGGGGTCTTTGGTTTTGGAATCAAGGTAATGCTGGCCTCTTAGAATGAGTTTGGCACTTTTCCTTCCATTTCTATTTTTTTGGAACAGTGTGAGAAGAATAAGTATTAACTCTTCTTTAAATGTCTGGTAGAATTCCCCTGGGAAGCCATCTGACTCTAGAGGTTTGATTTTTGGGATATTTTTTATTAGTGATTCAATTTCTTTGCTGGTTATGAGTCTGTTCAAATTTTCTGTTTCTTCCTGTTTCAGTTTTAGTAGTTTATATGTTTCTAGGAATTTTTCCATTTCTTTCAGATTGCCCAGTTAGTTGGCATGTAATTTTTCATAATAGTCTCTTTTAATTGCTTGTATTTCTGTGCTGTTGCTTGTGATCTCTCCTCTTTCATTCATGATTTTATTTATTTAAGTCCTTTGTCTTTTCTTTTTGATAAGTCTAGCTAGGGGGTTATCGATTTTATTCATTCTTTCATAGAACGAACTTTTAGGGGTACCTGGGTGGTTCAGTCAGTTAAACATCTGACTTTGGCTCAGGTCATGATCTCACAGTTTGGGAGTTCAAGCCCCGTGTCGAGCTCTGTGCTGACAGCTCAGAGCCTGGAGCCTGCTTTGGATTGTGTCTCTGTCTCTGTTGAACCTTGCTAGTAATCTGTCTCTCTCTCTCTCAAAAATAAATAAATATTTTAAAAAATAACAACAAAGAACCAGGTCTTAGTTACGTTTATCTGTTCTACTGGGGTTTTTTGTTTGTTTCTATCTTTCTATATCATTCATTTTTGCTTTAATCTTTATTATTTCCCTTCTTTGGCTTGCTTTAAGCTTTATTTTCCATTCCCTTTCTAGCTCCTTAAGTTGTAAGGTTAGGTTTTGTATTTGAGACTTTTCTTGCTTCTTGAGGTAGGCCTGTATTGCAATATACTTCCCTCTTAGGACTGCCTTTGCTGTATTCCTAAGGTTTTGGACTGTCATGTTTTCATTGTCATTTGACTCCATGTATTTTTTAATTTCTTCTTTAATTTCCATTTATTTTTTAGTAGGATGTTCTTTTATCTATCCCCATGTACTTGCAGTCTTTCAAAATTTTTTTCTTGTGGTTGACTTCAAGTTTCATAACATTGTGGTCTGAAAATATGCATAGTATGATCTCAGTCTTTTTGTCCTTTTGGAGGTCTGTTTTGTGACCCACTTTGTAATCTATTCTGGAGAATGTTCCATGTGCACTAAAAAACCCTGTGTATTCCACCACTTTTGGATGAAATATTCTGAATATATTCATTAAATCCATCTGGTCCAGTGTGTCATTTAAAGCAATTGTTTTCTCGGGGCGCCTGGGTGGCGCAGTCGGTTAAGCGTCCGACTTCAGCCAGGTCACGATCTCACGGTCCGTGAGTTCGAGCCCCGCGTCAGGCTCTGGGCTGATGGCTCGGAGCCTGGAGCCTGTTTCCGATTCTGTGTCTCCCTCTCTCTGCCCCTCCCCCGTTCATGCTCTGTCTCTCTCTGTCCCAAAAATAAAAAAAAAAAAAAAAAGATTTATAAAAAAAAAAATAAAAAAAAATAAAAATAAAGCAATTGTTTTCTTATTGATTTTTTGCTTAGATGATCTGTCCATTGTTGTAAGTGGGGTGTTAAAGTCCCCTACTATTATTGTATTATTGTCAACTAGTTTCCTTATATTTTTTATATTGATTTATATATTTGGGTGCTTCCAATTTGGGCTTATAAATATTTACAATTGTTAGATCTTCTTGATGGATAGACCCCTTAATTATGATGTAATCCCCTTCTTCATCTCTAATTACAGTCTTTGGTCTAAAATCTAGTATGGCTATTCTGGCATTCTTTTGATGTCCATTAGCATGAAAGATGGTTCTCCATCCTTGATTCTCAATCTGCAGGTGTCTTTAGATCTAAAATGAGTATTTTTTAGGCAGCATAGAGATGGGTTTTTTTCATCCATTCTGGTACCCTATGTCTTATTAAGCATTTAGTCTATTTATATTCAGAGTGATTATGTTGAAAGATATGAATTTAGTGCCATTGTGTTACCTGTAATGTTTGTGTTTCTGGTGATGCCCTCTTTACCTTTCTTGTCTGTGTTACTTTTTGTCTTTTTGTCCAATGAAAGAGTCCTCTTTAATATTTCTTGGAGTGCTGGTTTAGTGGTCATGATCTCCTTTAGTTTTTGTTTGTCTGGGAAACTCTTTATCTATCCTTCTATCTGAATGGCAGCTTTGTTGGATAAAATGTTCTTGGCTACAGATTTTTCACATCCAGCATGTTGAATATATCATGCCACTCCCTTCTGGCCTACCAAGCTTCTGTAGACAGATCTGCCATGAACCTGATCTGACTTCCATTGTACGTTAAGGACTTTTTTTTTCCCTTGCTGCTTTCATGATGCTTTCCTTGTCTGCATATTTTGTGAACTTGACTATGATAGGTCTTGGTGATGGCTGGCTTTTGTTGAATTTAATGGCAGATCTCTGTGCTTCCTGGATTTTGATATCTGTTTCCTTCCCCAAATTAGGGACGTTTTCAGCTATAATTTCCTCAAATAAACCCACTGCTCCTTTTTGTTCCTTTTCTGCTTCTGGGACTTCTATGATACAAATGTTATTATGCTTTATGAAATTACTGAGTTCCCTATGTCTACATTCTTGATCCAATAACTTTTTTTCCAGATTCATAATTTTCCATTATTTTTAAATGTTTATTCATTTTTGAGAGACACAGCGTGAGTGGTGGAGGGGCAGAGAGAGAGGGAAACACAGAATCTGAAGCAGGCTCCAGGCTCTGAACTGTCAGCACAGAGCCTGATGCGGGGCTTGAACCCACGAACTGTGAGACCATGATCTGAGCCGAAGTCAGATGCTTAACCAACTGAGCCACCCAGGCACCCCCATAATCCATAATTTTATCTTCTTTTTTTTTATATATATATATATGAAATTTATTGACAAATTGGTTTCCATACAACACCCAGTGCTCATCCCAAAAGGTGCCCTCCTCAATACCCATCACCCACCCTCCCCTCCCTCCCACCCCTCATCAACCCTCAGTTTGTTCTCAGTTTTTAACAGTCTCTTATGCTTTGGCTCTCTCCCACTCTAACGTCCTTTTTTTTTTTCCTTCCCCTCCCCCATGGGTTCCTGTTAAGTTTCTCAGGATCCACATAAGAGTGAAACCATATGGTATCTGTCTTTCTCTGTATGGCTTATTTCACTTAGCATCACACTCTCCAGTTCCATCCACGTTGCTACAAAAGGCCATATTTCATTTTTTCTCATTGCCACGTAGTATTCCATTGTGTATATATACCACAATTTCTTTATCCATTCATCAGTTGATGGACATTTCGGCTCTTTCCATAATTTGGCTATTATTGAGAGTGCTGCTATGAACATTGGGGTACAAGTGCCCCTATGCATCAGTACTCCTGTATCCCTTGGATAAATTCCTAGCAGTGCTATTGCTGGGTCATAGGGTAGGTCTATTTTTAATTTTCTGAGGAACCTCCACACTGCTTTCCAGAGCGGCTGCACCAATTTGCATTCCCACCAACAGTGCAAGAGGGTTCCCGTTTCTCCACATCCCCTCCAGCATCTATAGTCTCCTGATTTGTTCATTTTGGCCACTCTGACTGGCGTGAAGTGATACCTGAGTGTGGTTTTGATTTGTATTTCCCTGATAAGGAGCGACGCTGAACATGTTTTCATGTGCCTGTTGGCCATCTGGATGTCTTCTTTAGAGAAGTGTCTATTCATGTTTTCTGCCCATTTCTTCACTGGGTTATTTGTTTTTCGCGTGTGGAGTTTGGTGAGCTCTTTGTAGATTTTAGATACTAGCCCTTTGTCCGATATGTCATTTGCAAATATCTTTTCCCATTCCATTGGTTGCCTTTTAGTTTTGTTGGTTGTTTCCTTTGCTGTGCAGAAGCTTTTTATCTTCATAAGGTCCCAGTAATTCACTTTTGCTTTTAATTCCCTTGCCTTTGGGGATGTGTCGAGTAAGAGATTGCTACGGCTGAGGTCAGAGAGGTCTTTTCCTGCTTTCTCCTCTAAGGTTCTGATGGTTTCCTGTCTCACATTTAGGTCCTTTATCCATTTTGAGTTTATTTTTGTAAGTGGTGTGAGAAAGTGGTCTAGTTTCAACCTTCTGCATGTTGCTGTCCAGTTCTCCCAGCACCATTTGTTAAAGAGGCTGTCTTAGAAGAACCATATGATCCTGTCAATCGATGCAGAAAAGGCCTTTGACAAAATCCAGCACCCTTTCTTAATAAAAACCCTTGAGAAAGTCGGGATAGAAGGAACATACTTACACATCATAAAAGCCATTTATGAAAAGCCCACAGCTAACATCATCCTAAACGGGGAAAAACTGAGAGCTTTTTCCCTGAGATCAGGAACACGACAGGGATGCCCACTCTCACCGTTGTTGTTTAACATAGTGCTGGAAGTTCTAGCATCAGCCATCAGACAACAAAAGGAAATCAAAGGCATCAAAATTGGCAAAGATGAAGTCAAGCTTTCGCTTTTTGCAGATGACATGATATTATACATGGAAAATCCGATAGACTCCACCAAAAGTCTGCTAGAACTGATACATGAATTCAGCAAAGTTGCAGGATACAAAATCAATGTACAGAAATCAGTTGCATTCTTATACACTAACAATGAAGCAACAGAAAGACAAATAAAGAAACTGATCCCATTCACAATTGCACCAAGAAGCATAAAATACCTAGGAATAAATCTAACCAAAGATGTAAAGGATCTGTATGCTGAAAACTATAGAAAGCTTAGGAAGGTAATTGAAGAAGATTTAAAGAAATGGAAAGACATTCCCTGCTCATGGATTGGAAAAATAAATATTGTCAAAATGTCAATACTACCCAAAGCTATCTACACATTCAATGCAATCCCAATCAAAATTGCACCAGCATTCTTCTCGAAACTAGAACAAGCAATCCTAAAATTCATATGGAACCACAAAAGGCCCCGAATAGCCAAAGGAATTTTGAAGAAGAAGACCAAAGCAGGAGGCATCACAATCCCAGACTTTAGCCTCTACTACAAAGCTGTCATCATCAAGACAGCATGGTATTGGCACAAAAACAGACACACAGACCAATGGAATAGAATAGAAACCCCAGAACTAGACCCACAAACGTATGGCCAACTCATCTTTGACAAAGCAGGAAAGAACATCCAATGGAAAAAAGACAGCCTCTTTAACAAATCATGCTGGGAGAACTGGACAGCAACATGCAGAAGGTTGAAACTAGACCACTTTCTCACACCATTTACAAAAATAAACTCAAAATGGATAAAGGACCTAAATGTGAGACAGGAAACCATCAGAACCTTAGAGGAGAAAGCAGGAAAAGACCTCTCTGACCTCAGCCGTAGCAATCTCTTACTCGACACATCCCCAAAGGCAAGGGAATTAAAAGCAAAAGTGAATTACTGGGACCTTATGAAGATAAAAAGCTTCTGCACAGGAAAGGAAACAACCAACAAAACTAAAAGGCAACCAACGGAATGGGAAAAGATATTTGCAAATGACATATCGGACAAAGGGCTAGTATCTAAAATCTACAAAGAGCTCACCAAACTCCACACCCGAAAAACAAATAACCTAGTGAAGAAATGGGCAGAAAACATGAATAGACACTTCTCTAAAGAAGACATCCAGATGGCCAACAGGCACATGAAAACATGTTCAGCGTCGCTCCTTATCAGGGAAATACAAATCAAAACCACACTCAGGTATCACCTCACGCCAGTCAGAGTGGCCAAAATGAACAAATCAGGAGACTATAGATGCTGGAGGGGATGTGGAGGAACGGGAACCCTCTTGCACTGTTGGTGGGAATGCAAATTGGTGCAGCCGCTCTGGAAAGCAGTGTGGAGGTTCCTCAGAAAATTAAAAATAGACCTACCCTATGACCCAGCAATAGCACTGCTAGGAATTTATCCAAGGGATACAGGAGTACTGATGCATAGGGGCACTTGTACCCCAATGTTCATAGCAGCACTCTCAACAATAGCCAAATTATGGAAAGAGCCTAAATGTCCATCAACTGATGAATGGATAAAGAAATTGTGGTTTATATACACAATGGAATACTACGTGGCAATGAGAAAAAATGAAATATGGCCTTTTGTAGCAACGTGGATGGAACTGGAGAGTGTGATGCTAAGTGAAATAAGCCATACAGAGAAAGACAGATACCATATGGTTTCACTCTTATGTGGATCCTGAGATACTTAACAGGAACCCATGGGGGAGGGGAAGGAAAAAAAAAAAAAAAGGACGTTAGAGTGGGAGAGAGCCAAAGCATAAGAGACTGTTAAAAACTGAGAACAAACTGAGGGTTGATGAGGGGTGGGAGGGAGGGGAGGGTGGGTGATGGGTATTGAGGAGGGCACCTTTTGGGATGAGCACTGGGTGTTGTATGGAAACCAATTTGTCAATAAACTTCATATATAAAAAAAAAAAAGAATGCAACTGATTTCTGTACATTGATTTTGTATCCTGCGACTTTGCTAAATTCACGTATCAGTTCTAGCAGACTTCTGGTGGAGTCTATCAGATTTTCCATGTATAGTATCATGTCATCTGCAAAAAGTGAAAGCTTAATTTCATCTTTGCCAATTTTGATGCCTTTGATTTCCTTTTGTTGTCTGATTGCTGATGCTAGAACTTCCAACACTATGTTAAACAATAGTGGTGAGAGTGGACATCCCTGTCGTGTTCCTGATCTCATGGAGAAAAGCTCTCAGTTTTTCCCCATTGAGGATGATGTTAGCTGTGGGGTTTTCATAAATGGCTTTTATGATCTTTAAGTATGTTCCTTCTATCCCGACTTTCTCGAGGGTTTTTATTAAGAAAAGTTGCTGAATTTTGTCAAAGGCCTTTTCTGCATCGATTGACAGGACCATATGGTTCTTATCTTTTCTTTTATTAATGTGATGTATCACGTTGATTGATATGTGAATGTGGAACCAGCCCTGCATCCCAGGAATGAATACGACTTGATCATGGTGAATAATTCTTTTTATATGCTGTTGAATTCGATTTGCAAGTGTCTTATTGAGAATTTTTGCATCCATATTCATCAGGGATATTGGCCTGTTGTTCCCTTTTTTTACTGGGTCTCTGTTTGGTTTAGGAATCAAAGTAATACTGGCTTCATAAAATGAGTCTGGAAGTTTTCCTTCCCTTTCTGTATTTTGGAATAGCTTGAAAAGGATAGGTATTATCTCTGCGTTAAACATCTGGTAGAACTCCCCTGGGAAGCCATGTGGTCCTTGACTCTTATTTGTTGGGAGATTTTTGATGACTGATTCAATTTCTTCACTGGTTATGGGTCTGTTCAAGCTTTCTTTCATCCTGATTGAGTTTTGGAAGCTTGTGGGTGTTTAGGAATTTGTCCATTTCTTCCAGGTTGTCCAGTTTGTTGGCATATAATTTTTCATCATATTCCCTGAGAATTTCTTGTATCTCTGAGGGATTGGTTGTAATAATTCCATTTTCATTCATGATTTTATTTGGGCCATCTCCCTTTTCTTTTTGAGAAGCCTGGCTAGAGGTTTATCAATTGTGTTTATTTTTTCAAAAAACCAACTCTTGGTTTCATTGATCTGCTCTACATTGTTTTTAGATTCTATTCTGTTTATTTCTGCTCTGATCTTTATTATTTGTCTTCTTCTGCTGGGTTTGCGGTGTCTTTGCTCTTCTTCTATTTCCTTTATTTGTGCTGTTAGCTTTTGTATTTGGTATTTTTTTTTTTGTTTCTTGAGATAGGCCTGGATTGCAATGTATTTTCCTCTCAGGACTGCCTTCGCTGCATCCCAAAGCGTTTGGATTGTTGTATTTTCATTTTCATTTTTTTCCATATATTCTTTAATTTCTTCTCAAATTGCCTGGTTGACCCATTCATTCTTTAGTAGGGTGTTCTTTAACCTCCATGCTTTTGGAGGTTTTCCAGACTTTTTCCTGTGGTTGATTTCAAGTTTCATAGCATTGTGGTCTGAAAGTATGCATGGTATGATCTCAGTTCTTTTATACTTATGAAGGACTGTTTGTGACCCCATATGTGATTGATCTTGGAGAATGTTCTATGTGCACTCAAGAAGAAAATATGTTCTGTTGCTTTGGGATGCAGAGTTCTAAATAGATCTTTCAAGTCCATCTGATCCAATGTATCATTCAGGGCTCTTGTTTCTTTATTGATTCTGTGTCTAGATGATCTATCCATTGTTGTAAGTGGGATATTAAAGTCCCCTGAAATTACCACATTCTTATCAATAAGGTTGCCTATGTTTGTGGTAATATTTTTATATATTTCGGGGCTCCTGTATTCGGCACATAGAGATTTATAATTGTTAGTCTTCCTGATGGATAGACCCTGTAATTGTTATATAATGCCCTTCTTCATCTCTTGTTACAGCCTTTAATTTGAAGTGTAGTTTGTCTGATATAAGTATGGCTACTCCAGCTTTCTTTTGACTTCCAGTAACATGATAGATAGTTCTACATCCCCGCACTTTCAATCTGAAGGTGTCCTCAGGTCTGAAATGAGTTTCCTGTAGACAGCAAATAGATGGGTTTGTTATTTTTTTTACCCATTCTGATACCTATGTCTTTTGGTTGGAGCATTTAGTCCATTTACATTCAGTGTTATTATAGAAAGATATGGGTTTAGAGTCATTGTGATGCCTGTAGGTTTCATGCTTGTAGTGATGTGTCTGGCACTTTGTGGTCCTTGCAACATTTCACTCACAGAGTCCCCCTGAGGATCTCTTGTAGGGCTGGTTTAGTGGTGATTAATTCCTTCAGTTTTTGTTTGTTTGGGAAAACCTTTATCTCTCCTTCTATTCTGAATTTCAGACTTCCTGTATAAAGGATTCTTGGCTGCCTATTTTTCTGTTCATCACATTGAAGATTTCCTGCCATTCCTTTCTGGCCTGCCAAGTTTCAGTAGATAGGTCTGCTACTATTCTTATGTGTCTACCTTTGTAAGTTAGAGCGTGTTTATCCCTAGCTGCTTTCAGAATGTTCCTTTTATTCTTGTATTTTTGCCAGTTTCACTATGATATGTCATCTAGAAGATTGAATCAAGTTACGTCTGAAGGGAGGTCTCCGTGCCTCTTGGATTTCAATGCGTGTTTCCTTCCCTAGATCAGGGAAGTTCTCACCTATGATTTGTTCAGCCCCTTTCTTTCTCTTCTTCTTCTTCTGGAATTCCCATGATGCAGATATTGTTCCATTTGATTGCATCACTTAGTTCTTTAATTCTCCCCTCATACTCTTGGATTTTTTTTCTGTCTTTTTCTCAGGCTTTCTCTTTTTCCATATTTTTAAAAAAATTTTTAAATATGTTTATTTATTTTTGAGACAGAGATAGACAGAGCATGAGCAGGGGAAGGGCAGAGACAGAGGGAGACACAGAATCCAAAGCTGGCTCCAGGCTCTGAGCTGTCAGCACAGGGCCTGATGTGAGGCTCGAACCCATGGTCTGTGAGAACCTGACCTGAGCTGAAGTCAGACACTTAACCGACTGAGCCACCCAGCGCCCCTCTTTTTCTATAATTTTATCTTCTAATTTACCTATTCTTTCCTCTTCGTCTTAATTCTGTGCTATGGCCACCTCCATTTTATTTTACACCTCATTTATAGTATGTTTTAGCTCCTCATCACTATTTCTTAGTCCCTTGATCTCTGTAGTAATAGATTCTCTGCTTTCCTCCATGGTTTTTTCAAGCCCAGCCATTAATTTTATGACTATTATTCTAAATTCTTGTTTGTTATATTGCCTAAATCAGTTTTGATCAATTCGTTAGCTGGAGTTTCTTTAGAAGAGAATTCTTCCATTTCGTCATTTTGGGTAGTCCCTGAGGTAGCTCCAAACTGCAGGGCACTTCCCCTGTGCTGTCTGGAGAAACTTGTGTTGGTGAGCAGGGCCGCAGTCAGACCTGATTTCTGCCCCCAGCCCACTGCTGGAGCCACAGTCAGACTGGTGTGCACCTTATCTTCCCCTCTCCCAAGGGCAGAACTCACTGTGGAGTGGTGTGGCCCCTTTCTGGGCTGCTTGCATACTGTCAGGCTTGTGATGCTGCTTGCAGGGGATCTGGCCAAGGGCGTATTAGACAGGGTGGGTCCACAAGGTGCATAGGGATGGGAGGGGCAGGCTTATCTCGCTTTGCCGTCGGTGGTCCCCTGTAGGAGGGCCCTGTAGCACCAGGAGGGAGGCAGACCCGTCAGAGAGATGGATCCACAGAAGTACAGCATTGGGCATTTGCGTGGTGCAAGCAAGTTCGGTGATGGGAACTGGTTCCCTTTGGAATTTTTGCTGGGGGATGGGAGATGGAAATGGCACTTGCCAGCACCTTTGTTCCCCCACCCAGCTGAGCTCTATCTTCAGGGGCTCAACAGCTCTCCTTCCTGGCATCCTCTCACCCTCCCCACTCTCCGAGAGCAGAGCTATTGACTTTTAACATTCCAGATGTTAAGTCCCGCTGGCTTTCAGCACTCACAGAGTCGGGCCCCTCCGCTTTTGCAAGCCAGACTTTGGGGTTCTGCCTTGCCGGGCGGGCTGCCCCTCCACCACCCTGGCTCCCTCCCGCCAGTCAGTGTAGCACACACTGCCTCTCCTCCCTTCCTACCCTCTTCCGTGGGCCTCTTGTCTACTCTTGGCTCCAGACAGTCTGTTCTGCTAGTCTTCTGGTGGTTTTCTGGGTTATTTAGGCAGATGTGGGTGGAATCTAAGCGATCAGCAGGACAAGGTGAGTCCAGCATCCTCCTATGCTGCCATCTTCCTAGGGTCTCCTCATATATGGCCTTTCTATGTTACCCTAGAGATTTTAACTTTCAAACTTGTCCTCACTAAACCTCCAACAATTAATCAATTACAGTTTATGTTTTCTTACACTGGCACTGTTTCCTGCAGAGTTTTCTGATCCTGAGTGTGCACTCCAATAAACTGTGATTCTCTTCACCTATCAGGCTACCTCTTCTGTTTGGGGTGGGGGGACTGAAGGTTGCTCTATGAGCACAGTTCTCTGAGTAATCCAAGAAGAGTTGTTGATTTTTAGTTCAGCTTTTTTCCTATTGTATGTATGGAATGACAGCTTCCAAACTTCTGACATGCCAGACCAGAAACTTTAAGTATCTCATGTTTTTGTTTTTTATTCTGTATCCTGGGACATTTTCTTGACTTTACCTTCTACTTAAAATGTTGGAGGAAGGAATTTTTATTTTTTAAATTTTATTTATTTTTTATTCAAGTATAATTAACATACAACATTATATTTGTTTCAGGTGCACAATATAGTGATTCAACAATTCTATACATTAACTCACCAATCACAATAAAGGTGCTCTTAATCCCCTTCACCTATTCCCCTACCCACCTCCCCTCTGATAACCACCAGTTGTTCTCTGTATTTAAGAGTCTGTTTTGTTTGTCTCTTTTTTCTTTGTTCCCTCGTTTTGTTTCTTAAATTCCACATATGAGTGAAATCATATGGTATTTGTCTTTGACTGACTTATTTCACTTAGCATTATACCCTCTAGATCCATCCATTTTGATGCAAATGGCAAGATTTAATTCTTCTTTATGGCTGAATAATATTCCATTGTATATGTATACTAAATCTTTTTTTCCATTCTTCTATGGATGGATGAGCTCTTTTGTTTTAGAAATTGTTTTAATTTCTAAGCACTCTTTTATTCTCCAAAGGTACCTTTTTCATAACATTCTTATCTGTTTTCTCCTTATGAATGCAATATTTTCTGTGTGTGCTTAATAGAGCTTTACTGGAGTCTTAGGAATATCAGGTGATAATATCAAGCCAGGAAGGAAAATTGTAAATGGATTATCAGATATTACCTCTCCAAGAGAATGCCACCCATGCCCCTCTGAATGAGGCTTCATAATGGCTGACCCTCTCCTTAGCCCCCAGCACTGATACCATGTGTGGGCAAGATGATCATCCAACGATTAGTTTTTGGCCATATGTTCCCTGCTTGAAGTTCAGATCTCCAGCTCTCACTTTGACATCAGAGAGAAGAGATTATTATTCTCTTCCCCACTCCCAGGTCAACATGAGACAATCACAATAATCAGCAGGACATTTCACAGTGTGGAATTTTTTTTTCATTTTTTTAACATTTATTTATTTTTGAGACAGAGAGAGACAGAGCATGAACGGGGGAGGGTCAGAGAGAGGGAGACACTGAATCTGAAACAGGCTCCAGGCTCTGAACTGTCAGCACAGACCCTGACGCGGGGCTCGAACTCACGGACCGTGAGATCATGACCTGAGCCAAAGTCGGCCGCTTAACCGACTGAGCCACCTAGGGGCCCCTGGATTATTTTTTTAACATTAAATAATATATATAGTGGAAATGACAATCCATTCTAGTTCTTTTTTATAGTCTTTCCTTCAACAGAAGTCAACAGCAATCCAAGCCTGCAAATCTATTGATGTGATCCAAACTGAGCATCTTCTGTGAGTAAAGACCTTTGCAAAAATATGCACACACATCTCTCAGGAACAAATAATTTTCAGGGACTTTCCAGTCAAGTCCAAACCCATGTTTGGGGTGAAAAATGAACTCAGTGGAAGCATAATGCTATTAAAGTACATTCAAATTGTCACCGATCAGAACATTTAAAATTTTAATCAAAGTGTATAACATTTGCTGAATGCTCACTCTGTACATGACACTTCAATTACCTTCATTTCATGAAGAGGGAAATTGAGGTTTCCAGATGTCACTTGCCCAAGGTCACAGAGCTAATAAATGGCAGACAGGAAATTGCACCAGGACTGTCTAACCACAGTCAACCCATGTAACTGCTACACGGTGCTGTACTGGTTTCTACCAGCCATGTTATGGTTAATGGTGATAGCACAATTTTCTCTAAAATAGGGGTTGGATACCTGAGATACCTTAATCTAAGTAACAAGCTTATTCTGGTAACTTTGCTTCCAAAGTGAATTGATGCCCTTTCCTCTGGAGACAAAAAACTGCTACCAGTTTTTTTTTTAATGTTTTTCTTTCATAGAAACCATAACACTTTATTTCTAAATTTTAGTTTTTCATCAAAATAACACTTGTATATACTTACAAAATACAGAGGTGCTGAAGAGCTCATAAATAAACCAAGCAATATCCTGTCCCCTCCCACCACAAGTCCTGCTTCCTACAAGCAACTACATTAAACCATTTTTACCAGTTATGGCCATGAGAGGTTTGCTGGGGAGAGGGGGCTTCTGAGGAGGCTTTTGCTTTCTGAGACACACATAACTGATACTGTCCCTTTCCTTCTCTCTACCTTGATTATAGTTGTACTGCCTGGAGCTGTGACAGCAATGTTGAGGAGATGAACAAGAGGATGAAAATGCAGCCCATGAAGGAAGAAACGGTTAGATGGCATCACTGAGCAGCTGAACCCATGCCACACTTATGTTAATAATAAATTAACTCCCTCCCCAAAATAAATGAATAAATAAAGCCATATGTGTTTAAGATGCTGTCAGTTTGGTTTTGTGTTACTTGTAGCTGAAAGGATTTTTAACTGAAGGACCACCATGTTTCTATATATGTTTATACTACTATTTTTTTTCAGTTTATTTATTTTGAAGAGAGAGAGAGCACACGTGTGAACAGGGGAGGGGCAGAGAGAGAGAAAGAGCACTGTCAGCTAGGAGCCCAACATGGGACTCGATCTCATGAACCGTGAGATCATGGCCTGAGCCGAAATCAAGAGTTGGTGGTCAACTGACTGAGCCATCCAAGCATCCCACTATTATTCCTTTTTTTATTGGAGTATAGTTGACATACAATATTATATTACTACTGTTTCTTAACTTAGCAATATGAAACATTATCTCTTGACATCTCATTATAGTAAGAGAGTATTTTATCTCCCTCCACACACACATCCCTATATATCCCCCTCCTTTCACTCTTCCAATATGTTTATATCCCAATTTCTAGTAAATCAGTGGTTGCCACAGAGCCAATAAATGTACTGTAATTACATGGATTTATTTTTCCATTTTTTTGTGTTCTTGAACTTAATAATTGCTTTTTTTTCACTTAAGATAGGCACACCCTTAGTTTTTCTCATTTCTTCATTAGTTCATTCATAAACCAATTAGCATATTTTTCAGAAACATTCAAACCTGTCAGCCCATTGACTTAAGAAGAAACCAATAAAAAGTTGATTAGTTGAGAGCCTGTGTAAGAGGCAGAGATTGGTCAAGTCCACTACTAGACTTTCCTTTAAGGTGATGGATGGGCCCCGCACATTCTACTGGAGGACTCCTAAGTTCAGAAAGCAGAGGTTCTGCCCTGGAACTGTTTGATTTCTTTAAAAAACCCTCTGTTGGGGCGCCTGGGTGGCGCAGTCGGTTAAGCGTCCGACTTCAGCCAGGTCACGATCTCGCGGTCCGTGAGTTCGAGCCCCGCGTCGGGCTCTGGGCTGATGGCTCAGAGCCTGGAGCCTGTTTCCGATTCTGTGTCTCCCTCTCTCTCTGCCCCTCCCCCGTTCATGCTCTGTCTCTCTCTGTCCCAAAAATAAATAAACGTTGAAAAAAAAATTTTTTTTTAAAAAATAAAAAACCCTCTGTATTTCAAGTGCAGATGTTTCACTCTTTTGATTTTTACCAATAAACATGGGGAAGGGCAGAGGGGAGGGTGGGGGAAACAACTGTTCCAACACATACTTTCAATTCTTCTCCTCTCAGGGGCTCTTTCATGCCTACCATCAGGATAGCTCTTTTGTGCCAGAATCTCACCAGGATTTTGTAGGGTAGACCAGGGGTCTCCTTCACAGGTCCCCCTCCTGCATATGGATTGTGCCTCTACCTTTACCTGTCCTGTCTTCTCAGGTACCACCACTCAAGCACCTTTCTGCTTGCCAGAAGTTGGTGAAATCTCACTCCATTGATGGGGCCTCCTCCAGCTTTTTTTGGAGATGTGGGTTTATACATGATCCCTTCCTCTTATTTTATAGGGTCTCAGAAGTTAGAGGAGGCAGATGTGTTCCACCTTCTTGAATGGCAGTTAGAATATGAATATGAATATGAATTTTTAGCTGCCCCAGATTGTTTAGATATGTCCCCAAGTGTGTAGACCAACATTTGTGAGCCACTAGCAATGCAAAAATCCTGGGTTTGGGAATCTGATGAATTTGAATTTGAATTCTGACTCTCTGACCTCCTTACTCAAGTCACATCCATGGGCTTCAATTTTCTCCCCTACAAAATGGGAATAATAATGTCTATCTGAAAGAGTTCTGGGAAGATTTTCTTAGCTACTGTGGGTAAAGCATCCAACATAACCCTCAGCAGACAGGTGTTCAAAATAAGAGTGATCACTCCTTAATGGGAGCAAGTGGGAAATGTGATTGGAAAGATTTGAGTCAGGTTTTAGGAGAGCCTCAGACAACAGGATGTATTCTTGTGACACTGAGGAGCCCTAGAAAGCTTGTGATCAGAGAAGTCACTTGAACCTGAAGAATATGCCAGATTGTTCCCTCAGTCTGGTGTGGAGGAAGAAAGAAGCCCTTGGACCAGCAGCTCTTGGGTTAAAATCTTCGTCTGCCTCTGAGTTATTTGTAACCCGTTGTCATGGCAACAAGTTTGGCAAGCGAGCCAGTGCTGCAAGCTCCTGACAGTAGGAAGGGGAGGGCAGTGGGAGAAGATGGAAGATATGGAAGGGGGTCGTCTGTGACCAGCGCACTTTCCTCTGATTTGTCTGAAAGATTCTGATGGAGACGACGGTGAGCGTCCTCCAGGGAGAATCATTGGACATTGGAGAGTCTTCTGCTCAATCTCCTGATATTCCAGACGTGAAAATAAGCCCAGAGAGGTCCAGCGGCTGGCTCAATGCCACACAGTAAGTCAGGGATGGAAACAGGACTAGACTTTTTAAAAAGAAGACTCAGGATCATAGAATTGAAGCATAAAAACATGGAGAGGGCCCTTGGAAACATTTCATCCATGTTTCCACCAACACACCCATGCTTTTATTGTTATTCATATGGGAGACCTGGGACCCAGAGTGGATGAGAACTGACTCAGGGTCACACAGCAACTCAGGTGCTGGCTTGAGATCGGAGCCCAGGGACCTCAGGCTTCCCAGGCCTGGTACTTCCTGAGGAAGTGGCTGTCTGGGGCTCATGATTCAGAGAGGCTGTTCACTGCTGACTGCCAAGACACAGCCTCCCAGGGTAAAGTTCATTTGACTGTGTTGGCCTTTGACCCCCTCAAATCCAACATCTATGTGTTCAAGTCACATTTCCCCTTCTCACGCACCTTCTTCTGCATGTGTTTCCCACTGCCAATGGCAATGCTGCTGTACAAATGGCAGCCCAGCACCACCCACCCCCACACCCTGGAAAAAACCCACCTGTCACATGACTCCCCCTCTAAATAACCCACAGGGCTATGCACTTCCTGGACATTCTTTTATGTGATTCATTCCTCACAATTATCATTCTCTGCCTCCTAAGTTAGCAGGAAGAATTCTAGCCATATTTCTTCCTTTCATTTTTTTTGAGTAGACTCCATGCTCAATGTTGGACTTGAACTCATGACCTTGAGATTTAGTTGCATGGTCTACCGACTGAGCCAGGCAGACACTCCCAACAGGTGGTAATCGAAAGAACCAAAGAAAGATAAAATGACTGGCCCAAGGTGACATGGTGAGTCTTAGCTTGAATCCCTCCTCATTTCTTCCCCTTCTATCCACACTGATTTCTCAGCCCTCAGAGTTCCTCCCACCATTATCTTTGCCTTAATCACTCCCTTGGCATTTGCACAATACATTTGCCCTTTGTTCTCTGCCTTATGTGCAGTCTGAAACTCCTGCTCTCATCAGACCCAATCCCACACCAAGTCCAGCTGATTCTCCTTTCTGTCTCTCAAATCCACCTTTTCTCATCCTCTGCCACTGCCTTGCTTCAGGCTCATCCCTCATATGCAAAACTCCAAGTCTATTCCCTGGCTCTCTGCTTCGACTGGCCATCTCCAATCTACTATTTTGCACACCAGTAATGAGAGAGCAATGATGCAGAAGCCAACACATGGCTTTCTTCCTTTACACCCCCTCCACTAGCATTAAAGTTCTAGCTCCTTGTTTGGCAACTAAGGCCATCCACAGTTCTGACCCCAACCAGGCCTCTCCAGCCTCATCTCTTGCCACATTTGGCCTCACACGCTGTGTTCTGACCACTGAACTAACTACAAGTGGTTACTACAATGTACCAAGCCCTCTCTTGTCTAGATGTCTTTCCGTGTAAGGCCTTTACACTGAATTCCCAAACCTGATGAGCTCACGTAAAGTGTGACTTCATCCAAACAGCCTACCTTGATTCTCAAGTGGTAATGGATCCTTTTCTCTGGGCTCCCACAGCCCCCAGAGCTCTCCACTGTCATCCCCCGTGTGAAATTGATATCTAGTGCTCTCTCTCTTAGCAGATCAGAAGTTCCCTGAAGGCAGGGACTCTGTCTCCAGCAAAGCCCAGCCCCTGGATGGTCCCAGAGGAAGGGTCAGAAAATATTCATTGCATGCATTCAGATGCGTGAATGGTTGGATGAGGAATGGAAATTGGGTTCAGCCCTGTGGTTGCACACTCTTGCCTCAAAGGGCCTGCAAGATGTCCCTAGTTCCTGGCAGTTTCCTCTTGGCTCCAGGGTGTGGTTTCTCTGAGAGGGGTATGGACGTGAGTCAGTTGTTGCAGAGTGAAGCCAGCCAGCCAAGTCCTGAGCCTGAAGGTGAGTCATGTTGAGAGAGAAGGGGTGTGATGCAAGAAGAAAGTGAAGGTAGCAACTAAGGTAGGTGTTATTATTTTCCTTCTTCCTTGTAGGTAAGGAAACTGAGGCACAAGGAGTCTTAGGTGACTTGCCAAAGCCACACAGCTAAGTATGGTCATGCTGGGACTCCAATTCTGATCAATTCCAAGTCACTTTTTACCTTGTCCCTATCTCTCCCAGGATTCACTTTGGACAACAGGTTTGTAGTAGTGAATGGTGGAGTCGTGTCTACAGCCTGGGTTATAGGGAAACAATTGTCAAGGCAGAAAAGAAAAGAAATCATATCCTGAACACCTACACTGACCTTAAGCTGTGGGGACACCAAGGTGGATGGGGTGGAAGATGGAGCTTGAACATTTATTGAGCTTCTATTACCTACTTGGGAATCTCTGTACATAACTTCTTAACACTTAATGCAGCCCCTTTATGTGGAAATGATTATCACAATTCACCTCTGAAAACCCGAGGCCCCTAGAGAGGAAGTGACTTACATAAGTTTAGTCACCTAATAAGCAGGAAGGTCAGGATTTGCATAGATGTGTCAGGTTCCACAATGAAAGGGAACAGCAAGATTCTGAAGCAAACTAGATCATGGCTTTGCAAGGGTCTCAGACAAGAGTGGCTGGGTTGAGGGTGGCCCGGAGGGCAGGAGGGTGCCCACAGTTAAGGACTGTGCTTTGAAAGGGAAGGGTGGAGTTTGCTCTGGAAGGCCCAGAGCTAGAATGCCAGGCCCAGATTTGGCACTTTCTGTTAAAAAAAATAATATATACTATTACATATATTATATATATTTAATGCTTTACGTATGACATGTAACATGTTATATATAAAAATATGCATTCTTTCAGGGTGCCTGGGTGGTTCAGTCGGTTGAGCCTCCAACTCTTGATTTCCACCCAGGTGATGATCTCGAGGTTCATGGATTCGAGTTCTACATTGGGCTCTGTGCTGACAGCTCAGAGCTTGCTTGGAATTCTCTCTCTTCCTCTCTCTGCCCCTCCCCCTCTCTCAAAATAAACATTATATATACACACACATGCATATATATATACACTCTAAATATATATATGTACTCTCTATATAGATATATATACTCTCTATATATAGATATGTCTAGAATATATATATTTATAGATATATCTTTTTAATTTTTTACTGTTTATTTAGTTTTGAGAAAGAGAGAGAGAGAGGGAGGGAGGGAGGGAGGGAGGGACAGAGCCCAAACAGGGGAAAGGCAGAGAGACACACACACACAGAATCCGAAGAGCCTGTTGTGGGGCTAGAACCCACCAGCTGTGAGATCATGACCTGAGCTGAAGTTGGACGCTCAACTGACTGAGCCACTCAGGTTCCCCTAGATATATCTTTATAGAGTGAGAGATGGAGATTTTTCTGATGTTAAATGTATAGCTATGAAATATATTTAAATGTTTTGGGAGGGAACAGGAGTCAAAGTGTTCTGTGGAAATTCTGGAGAATAAATATAAAATAAAATAAAATAAAATAATAAAATAAACAAAAAAAAAGGAATTAAGAGAGGAGACTGGAAGGAACCAATAATTATAATGTGCCTGATCTGAGGTCATGAGTAACTTCACCCACTACACATATATACATATGTGTGTGTGTGTGTGTGTGTGTATTTAAAATCGTTTTATCCTTTCACCTATCAATGGACACTTAGGACAATGTCTTGGTTTTTTTGTGTTTTTTTAATGTTTACTTATTTATTTTGAGGCAGAGAGCATGAGCAGGGGAGGGGCTTATGTTTACTTATTTATGTTGAGAGAGGGAGAGAGAGAATCCCAAGCAAGCTACATGCTGTCAGTGCAGAGCCCGACGCAGGGGCTTGATCTCACAGACTGAGATCATGACCTGAGTTGAAATCGAGGGTTGGATGCTTAACTTAATGAGCCACCAAGACACCCCCATGTCTTGGTTTTGACGTTTTATTTTCTTTGCTTAAATTTGTTCAGCCAGGATGGATGAATCTCAGTATCATTATAATGAGTGAATGAAACCAGACAAAAAAAGATATACTGTGTGCTCCTATTTTTTTAAACTTTTATTGTTTATTTTTTAGAGACAGAGACAAAGCACTAGTGGAGAGGGAGGATAGAGAGAGGGAGACACAGAATCTGAAGCAAGCTCCAGGCTCTGAGTTGTCAGCACAGAGCCTGACACGGGGCTCAAACCCACAAACTGTGAGATCATGACCTGAGCTGAAGTCGGACACTCAACAACTCAGCCACCCAGGCAGGTGCCCTCTGTGTGCTCCTATTTATACAATGTTCAAGAAGAGGTAAAACTAATCCACAGTGATAGAATTCAAAACATTGAAGCTTTTGTGAGAAGATTTATGTGAAATGTCATGAAACAACCCTTTAGAGTAAATGAAATATTTTTAAAATTTTTTTCAATATATGAAATTTATTGTCAAATTGGTTTCCATACAACACCCAGTGCTCATCCCAAAAGGTGCCCTCCTCAATACCCATAATGAAATATTTTATACCATGCTAGAGAAGTGGGTGACACAGGCTTATGGTTTTGTCAAAACTAATTGAACATTTTGCTTAAGATCTGAACATTTAATTGTATGCAAATTATACATCAATGAAAAAGTTTTTCACGTCTACACTGTATATTAACTAACTTGAGAATAAAAAAGTTATTAGTGATTATAATACCCATAAAATATTGGAAGAAAGTATGAGTAACTATTTTTACAGTCTACAGTGGGGAAGGCCTTTCTTAGTGTGACAGAAAACATAGAAACTGAAAAGGAAAAGATAGATGAAGATTTTAGTTTATTTTGTTATATTGCTTTCTTTTTTATTGAATAAGTAAAATATTTACATGGTGTGGTAGGCTGAATAATGATCCCCCAAAGATATCCATGTTCTTATCACAGAACCCACAAATGTTACCTTATGGGGAACATGGGGCTTTGCAAATGTGATACATAGAAGATGTTGACCTTCTAAAAGTCTTTCAAAAAACTGTGGAGGGAACACTCCTGATGATCATGTGGGATTTATCCTTGGGATTCAAGGATGATTCAACATATGTAAATGAAAAAATGTGGTATACCAAATTAATATAATAAAATATTAAAAGTATACAATCATCTCAGTAAATACAGAAAAAGCATTAGACAAAATATAATATCTTTTCATTAAAAATTCTCAAAAATTAGGTATAGAAGGAACATATCTCAATATGATAAAGGCCATATATGACAAACCCCAGAAAACATCATACTTAAAAGTTGAAATTTATTCTTCCAAGATCAAAAAACAATATAAGGGTGCTTATTTTTACCATTCTTATTCAACATAGTATTGAAACTCCTAGCCAGAGCAAGTGGGCAAGAAAATCAAATAAAAGGTGTTCCAATCAGAAAGGAAGAAAAAAACCTGTCTTATTTGCAGATGATATGACCCTTATATATAGGAAACTCTAAAGACTCCATAAAAATTGTTAGAACTAATAAGTGAATTCACTAAGATTGCAGGATATTAAAATCAATAAAGAACATCAGTTGCACTTCTATACAGTTACAACAAACTATCTGAAAAAGAAAATAAAACAATCCAATTACAATGGCCTCAAAAATAATAAAATACTTAAGAATGAATTTAACCAAGGAGTGATGTTGTGAAAACTGGACAGCAACATACAAAACAATGAAACCAGACCACTTTCTTACACCATACACAAAAATAAATTCAAAATGGATTAAATACCTAAATGTGAGACAGGAAATCATAAAAATCCTAGAACAGAACATAAGCAGTAACCTCTTTGACATTGGCCATAGAAAATTCTTACCAGATATGTCTCCTGAGGTAAGGAAAACAAAAGCAAAAATAAACTATTGGGACTACATCAAAATAAGAACCTTCTGTACAGTGAAGGAAACAACAAAACTAAAGGGCAACGTATGGAGTGGGAGAAGATATTTGCACATGAAATATCTGATAAGGGGTTAGTCTCCAAAATATGTAAAGAACTGACACAACTCAACACCCAAAAATCAAATAATCCAATTAAAAAATGGGCAGAAGACATGAACAGACATTGCTGCAAAGAAGACATCCAGATGGCCAACGGACACATGTAGATGTTCATCATCACTTATCATCAGGGAAATGAAAATCAATACTACAATGAGATATCATCTCACATCTGTCAGAATGCTAAAATCAACAATACAAGAAACAACAGGTGTTGGTGAGGATGTAGAGAAAAAGGAACACTCATGTACTGTTGGTTGGAATGCAAACTGGTGCAGCCACTGTGGAAAACTGTATGGAGGTTCCTCGAAAAGTTAAAAATAGAACTACCTTATGATCCAGAATTGCTCTACTAGATATTTACCCAGAGAATACAAGAACACTAATTCAAAGAGATACATGTACCCCTATATTTCTAACAGCATTATTTACAATAGTCAAGATACGGAAGCAGCCCAAGTGTCCATCAACATTAATGAATGGATAAAGAAGATGTGATATATGCATGCATATATACATATATATGGAATATAATGGAATATTATATTAGAATACATAATGGAATATTATTCAGCCATGAACAAGAATGAAATCTTGCCATTTGCAATGACATGGATGGAGCTAGAGAGTATAATGCTGAGCAAAATAAGTCAGATAAAAACAAACACCATATTATTTCACTCATATGTGGAATTTAAGAAACAAAACAAACAAGCAAAGGGAAAAATAAGACAGAGAGAAATCAAGAAACAGACTCTTAATTATAGAGAATAAACTGATGGTTACCAGATGGGAAGTGGGGGATGAGTTAAATAGGTAATGGGGATTAAAGAGTGCACTTGTCATGATGAACACAGGGTGATGTGTGTAAGTGTTGATTACTATATTGTATACCTGAATCTAATATAACACTATATGTTAACTAAATAAAATTAAAGAAAAACTTATTGCTCATCCTACCCAAAGCAATCTACAGGCACAAGGCAATCCCTATCAAATTTCAATGGCATTTTTCTTTTTTTTTTTTTTATTTTTTTTTAAATTTTTTTTTCAACGTTTATTTATTTTTGGGACAGAGAGAGACAGAGCATGAACGGGGGAGGGGCAGAGAGAGAGGGAGACACAGAATCGGAAACAGGCTCCAGGCTCTGAGCCATCAGCCCAGAGCCTGTCAATGGCATTTTTCACAGAGAGAAAAAATAATCCTAAAATTTGCATGAAACTACAAAAGATCCTGAATAGCTAAAGCAATCTTGAGAAAGGACAACAAAGTTGGAGACATCACATTTCCTGGATTTCATATGGTATTGGGGCACCTAAGTGGCTTAGTCAATTAAGTGACCAACTTTGGCTCAGGTCATGATCTCACAGTTCATGGGTTTGAGCCCTGCGTCAGGCTCTATGCTGACAGCTCGGAACCTGGAGCCTGCTTCAGATTCTGTATCTCTCTCTTTCTGCCCCACCCCCACTTGTGCATGCTCTCTCTCTCTCTCTCAAAAATTAATAAACATTAAAAATTCAAACTGTATTAAAAACTATAGTAATGAAAACCGAATGGTATTGGCATAAAGATAGACACATATCCATTCATCAGTTGATGGACATTTAGGCTCTTTCCATAATTTGGCTATTGTTGAGAGTGCTGCTATGAACATTGGGGTACAAGTGCCCCTATGCATCAGTACTCCTGTATCCCTTGGATAAATTCCTAGCAGTCCTATTGCTGGGTCATAGGGTAGGTCTATTTTTAATTTTCTGAGGAACCTCCACACTGCTTTCCAGAGCGGCTGCACCAATTTGCATTCCCACCAACAGTGCAAGAGGGTTCCCTGAATGTCCATCAACTGATGAATGGATAAAGAAATTGTGGTTTATATACACAATGGAATACTACGTGGCAATGAGAAAAAATGAAATATGCCCTTTTGTAGCAACGTGGATGGAACTGGAGAGTGTGATGTTAACTGAAATAAGCCATACAGAGAAAGACAGATACCATATGGTTTCACTCTTATGTGGATCCTGAGAAACTTAACAGGAACCCATGGGGGAGGGGAAGGAAAAAAAAAAGAGAGAGGTTAGAGTGGGAGAGAGCCAAAGCATAAGAGACTGTTAAAAACTGAGAACAAACTGAGGGTTGATGGGGGGTGGGAGGGAGGGGAGGGTGGGTGATGGGTATTGAGGAGGGCACCTTTTGGGATGAGCACTGGGTGTTGTATGGAAACCAATTTGTCAATAAATTTCATATATATATTTAAAAAAAAGATAGACACATAGAACAATAGAACAAAATAGAGAGTCTAGAAATACCATAGATAAATGGTCAACTAATCTTTGAAAAGAGTTTCAAGAATACACAATCGGTGAAGCACAGTCTCTTCAGTAAATGGTGTTGGGAGGGCGCATGCGTGGCTGAGTCGGTTAAGCCTCTGACTCAGGTCATGGTCTCATGGTTTGTGAGCTTGAGTCCCACATCAGGTGAGCTCATGTCCCACTCTCTTTCTCTCTTTCTTTCTCTCTGTCTTTCTCCCTCCCTCTGCCCTTCATGCATTCTCTCCCTCTCTCTCTGCTGCTTGCTCACTTGCAGCCTCTCTCTCTCTCTCTCTCTCAAAAAAAAAAAAATAGTGTTGGGAAAACTGGATATACACATGCAATGAATGAAACTAGACCCCTATGTTACACCACTCACAAAGGGTAACTTGAAATGAAGTAAATCTTAAAATATAAGACCTAAAGCCATAAAACACCTAAAAGAAAACATAGGGTAAAAACTCCTTGACATTGATCTTGGCAATGATTTCTAGGATATGACACCAAAAGCACAGGCAATAAAAGTAGAAATAAACAAGTGAGACTACATCAAACTCAAAGGCTTCTTCATAGCAAAAGAAACAATAAAAAATCAGCCTAAAAATGGGAGAAAATATTTTCAAGACATATATAAGTGGTTAATATGCAAAATATATAAAGAACTCAAACATCTTAATAGCAAAAATAAATAAATAAATAAATAATCCAGTGTTTTAAATAGCCAAAGGTCTTGAATAGACATTAAAAAAAAAAGACATATAAATGGCCAGTAGGTATATGGAATGGCATTCAACATTGTTAATCATCAGGGAAATGCAAATCAAAACCACAATAAGATATCACCTCACATCTGTTTGAATGGCTATTATCAAAAAGACAAGAGCTAGGGGTGCCTGGTGGCTCAGTCATTTAAGCGTCCAACTTTGCCTCAGGTCATGATCTCACGGTTCGTTAATTTGAGCCCCGCATCAGACTCTGTGCTGACAGCTCAGAACCTGAAGTCTGCTTTGGATTCTGTGTCTCCCTCCATCTCTGTTCCTCACCCTCTCACACTCTGTCTCTGTCTCTGTCTCTCTCTCTCTCAAAAATAAATTAACATTTAAAAAAGTTTTTTAAAAAGACAAGAGCTAAATGTTGCCAAAGGTGTAGAGAAAAGGGAACTTTTGTATACTGTGGTTGGGAATGTAAGTTGGTACATTCATTATGGAAAATGGTGTGAAGGCCCCTCAACAAATTAAAAATTGACCTATCATATAAGCTAGCAATCCCACTTCTGTGTATATATCTGAGGGAAATGAAATCAGCATCTCAAAGAGATATCTGTATCTACATGCTATTTACAATCCCAAAAACATGGAAATGACCTATGTGTGTTGACAGATGAATGGATAAACAACATGTGATATAAATAAGAAATAGTGTATTAGTCAGCCTTAAAAAAGATGGAAATTCTGCCATTCGTGGCAACGTTAATAAATCTGGAAGATATTATGCTAAGTGAAGTAAGCCAAAAACAGAATGACAAACACTGCATGAACTCATATGTAGAATCTAAAAGGTCAAACTCATTGCCAAGTAGTATTGCATTATATATACTACTTGGCAATGGGAAAGAATGAAATCCTGCCATTTGCAGGAACGTGGATGGAACTGGAAGGTATTATGCTAAGTGAAATAAGTCAGTCAGAGAAAGACAGATATATGTTTTCACTCTATGTGGATCTTGAGAAACTTAACAGAAGACCATGGGGAAGGGAAGGGGAAAAATGGTTACAAACAGAGAGGGAGGGAGGCAAACCATAAGAGACTCTTAAATACAGAGAACAAACTGAGGGTTGATGGGAGGTGAGGGAGAAGGGAAAGTGGGTGATGGGCATTGAGGACAGCACTTGTTGGGATGAGCACTGGGTGTTGTATGGAAGCCAATTTGACAATAAATTATAAATACATACATAAAATAAAACAAAATAAAATAAATAATAAAAATAAAAAGGTCAAACTCATAGAACCAGAGATTAGAACAATGGTTGCCAGGGGCTGGGTGCAGAGGAATTGGGAGATGCTGGTCAAAAAGTACAAACTTTCAGTTATAAGATGAAAAAGTTCTGGAGATCTAGTGTACAGGACAGCGAGTATAGTTAATAATACTGCATTGTATACTTGAAATTTGCTGAAAGAGTATATCTTAAGTATTCTCAACACACACACACACACACACACACACACACACACACAAAATGGTAACAACAAAAAACAAGATTAAAGATGTTTAGACAAAGGGATTATTTTTTTTTTCAACGTTTATTTATTTTTGGGACAGAGAGAGACAGGGCGTGAACGGGGGAGGGGCAGAGAGAGAGAGGGAGACACAGAATCGGAAACAGGCTCCAGGCTCTGAGCCATCAGCCCAGAGCCTGACGCGGGGCTCGAACTCACGGACCGCGAGATTGTGACCTGGCTGAAGTCAGACGCTTAACCGACTGCGCCACCCAGGCGCCCCAGACAAAGGGATTATTATCAATTGTGTGAGCTCAATGTAATTGCAAAAGTCCTTCTAAGAGGGAGGAAACAGAGAAGACAGAAGTCAACATGAGGGCAGAATTGGGGCCAAAGAAGGAAATTATGGGAGTAGAGGTCAGAGAGGGGAGAGCATTCAAGATGCTGTCTTGCTGGATTTGAATAAAGGGGAAGTGAATGCAAGCCAAGGAATACAGGCAGCCTCTAGAAGCTGGAAAGGCAAGGAATGTATTCACCTCTAGCGCCTCCAGAAGGACCACAGCCTTTGATTCTAGTCTAATAAGACACATTTCAGACTTCTGACTTCCAGAACTGTAAGATAATAAATTCATATTGTTTGAAGCCCATTAGTCTCCAGTAATTTATTATAGAAGCAGCACAAAACCAATACACTATACTTAAATATAAATGTATAAAATTTATGTAAATTCAATATAAATATATGAAATAAATTTATATAAATATATAGAAAGATGTACAATGAGAAGTATTGCTTACACCTTTCACCATCTACTTGTTCCATCTTGAGCCTTATAAAAAATATTTTTATTACTTTCTTGTTCATTCATCCAGTGTTTCTTTATGCAAAGCAAATATAAGTTTTTGTTCCTATTCTCCCCTTTATTATACAAACGGTAGCATACCAGACAGACTTTACTGGACCTCACTATTTCTAGCTAAAGATATAATGGTAGATAAATAACTATAGTTAATATAGTATATTTAGAAGTTGCTAAGAAAGCAGATCTTTAAAGTTCTCATCACAAAAAAAAATTGTAACTGGGTGGTAATGGATGTTAACTAGACTTATTGTATTGATTATTTCACAATACATACACACATCAAATTATTATGATGTACACCTGAAACTAATATAATGTATGTCAATTACATCTCAATTAAAAATAAAATTTAATTAAAAATAGATAAGTTTAACTGTATAAAAATTTAAACATCTGTTTAGTGAATGACACTGTTAGCAAAGTCAAAGAATGAACTTGAAAAAAATATTTGCTTGTGACCACAAAAATTGAAAAGCCTTTTGTCCATCAATAAGGAATTGTTCAAATTAATTATATTGTATCCATATAATGAAATACTATGCAGTCATTCAAACATATGTAAAACAGACAAGAAATTAGAATTGGGAGATGGTCAAGAAAAACTTTAGTCTAACATTAAAGCTTTAAAAATGTATGAAGAATGTGTGTCTGTATGGAACCAGAAACAACCCCGAATAGCCAAAGCAATCTTGAAAAAGAAAACCAAAGCAGGAGGCATCACAATCCCAGACTTCAAGCTATATTACAAAGCTGAAATCATCAAGACAGTATGGTACTGGAACAAAAACAGACATTCAGATCAATGGAACAGAACCCAGAACCCAGAAATGGACCCACAAACGTATGGCCAACTAATCTTTGACAAAGCAGGAAAGAATATCCAATGGAGGGGCGCCTGGGTGGCTCAGTTTGGTTGAGCGTCTGACTTTGGCTCAGGTCATGATCTCACGGTCTGTGAGTTTGAGCCCTGCGTGGGGCTCTGTGCTGACAGCCCAGAGCCTGGAGCCTGCTTCAGATTCTGTGTCTCCCTCTCTCTCTGCCTCTCCCCCGCTGATGCTCTGTCTCTCTCTCTGTCAAAAATAAATAAACATTAAAAAAAATTTTTTAAATATCCAATGGAATAAAGACAGTCTCTTCAGCAAGTGGTGCTGGGGAAACTGGACAGCAACATGCAGAAGAATGAACACCGACCACTTTCTTACACCATCCCTAAAAATAAACTCAAAATGGATGAAAGACCTCAATGTAAGACAGGAAGCCATCAAAATCCTCGAGGAGAAAGCAGGCAAAAAAACTCTCTGATCTTGGCCGTGGCAACTTCTTACTCAACATGTCTCCAGAGGCAAGGGAAACAAAAGCAAAAATGAACTACTGGGACCCCCTCAAAATAAAAAGCTTCTGCACAGCAAAGGAAATAATCAGCAAAACTAAAAGGCAACTGACAGAATGGGAGAAGATATTTGCAAACGACATATCAGATAAAGGGTTAATATCTAAAATCTATAAAGAACTTCTGAAATGCAACATCCAAAAAAACAAATAATCCTGTGAAGAAATGGGCAACAGTCATGAATAGACACTTCTCTAAAGAAGACATCCAGATGGCCAACTGACACATGAACAAGTGCTCAACATCACTCATCATCAGCGCAATACAAATCAAAACCACAATGAGATACCACCTGACACCTGTCAGAATGGCTAACATTAACAACTCAGGCAAGAACAGATTTTGGCAAGGATGTGGAGAAAGAGAATCTCTTTTAGGTTGCTGGTGGGAATGCAGGCTGGTGCAACCACTCTGGAAAACAGTATGGAGGTTCCTCAAAAAATAAAAATAGGGTGGTTTAGGAAGATGGTGGCGTAGGAGGACGCTGGGCTCACCGCGCGTCCTGCTGATCACTTAGATTCCACCTACACCTGCCTAAATAACCCAGAAAACCGCCAGAGGATTAGCAGAACAGAGTCACCGGACCCAAGTGCAGACGAGAGACCCACGGAAGAGGGTAGGAAGGGCGGCGAGGCGGTGCGCGCTCCACAGACTGGCGGGAGGGAGCCGGGGCGGAGGGGCGGCTCGCCGGCCAAGCAGAGCCCCCGAGTCCGGCTTGCAAAAGCGGAGGGGCCTGACGGACTGTGTTCCGACAGCAAGCGCGACTTAGCGTCTGGGAGGTCATAAGTTAACAGCTCTGCTCGGAAAGCGGGAAGGCTGGAGGACAAAGGGAGGGTGAGCTGCGGAGCCCCCGGACGACTAGCTCAGTTTGGCGGGGAACAAAGGCGCTCGCCAGCGCCATCTCCCCCGCCCATCCCCCAGCCAAAATCCCAAAGGGAACCGGCTCCGGCCAGGGAAATTGCTCGCTCCGCGCGAACACCCAACTCTGTGCTTCTGCGGAGCCAAACCTCCGGCAGCGATCTGACTCCCTCCGGCTGCCACAGGGCCCCTCCTGAAGTGGATCACCTAAGGAGAAGCGAGCTAAGCCTGCCCCCCCTGCCGCCGTGCACCTTGCCTTCCCACCCCAGCTAATACGCCAGATCCCCAGCATCACAAGCCTGGCAGTGTGCAAGTAGCCCAGACGGGCCACGCCATCCCACAGTGAATCCCGCCCCTAGGAGAGGGGAAGAGAAGGCACACACCAGTCTGACTGTGGCCCCAGCGGTGGGCTGGGGGCAGACATCAGGTCGGACTGCGGCCCCGCCCACCAACTCCAGTTATACACCACAGCACAGGGGAAGTGCCCTGCAGGCCCTCACCACACCAGGGACTATCCAAAATGACCAAGCGGAAGAATTCCCCTCAGAAGAATCTCCAGGAAATAACAACAGCTAATGAGCTGATCAAAAAGGATTTAAATAATATAACAGAAAGTGAATTTAGAATAATAGTCATAAAATTAATCGCTGGGCTGGAAAACAGCATACAGGACAGCAGAGAATCTCTTGCTACAGACATCAGGGGACTAATGAACAGTCACGAGGAGCTGAAAAACGCTTTAAAGGAAATGGAAAACAAAATGCAAACCACCACGGCTCGGATGGAAGAGGCAGAGGAGAGAATAGGTGAACTAGAAGATAAAGTTATGGAAAAAGAGGAAGCTGAGAAAAAGAGAGAGAAAAAAATCCAGGAGTATGAGGGGAAAATTAGAGAACTAAGTGATACACTAAAAAGAAATAATATACGCATAATTGGTATCCCAGAGGAGGAAGAGAGAGGGAAAGGTGCTGAAGGGGTACTTGAAGAAATAATAGCTGAGAACTTCCATGAACTGGGGAAGGAAAAAGGCATTGAAATCCAAGAGGCACAGAGAACTCCCTTCAGACGTAACTTGAATCGATCTTCTGCACGACATATCATAGTGAAACTGGCAAAATACAAGGATAAAGAGAAAATTCTGAAAGCAGCAAGGGGTAAACGTGCCCTGACATATAAAGGGAGACCTATAAGACTCGTGACTGATCTCTCTTTTGAAACTTGGAAGGCCAGAAAGAATTGGCACGAGATTTTCAGGGTGCTAGACAGCAAAAATATGCAGCCAAGAATCCTTTATCCAGCAAGTCTGTCATTTAGAATAGAAGGAGAGATAAAGGTCTTCCCAAACAAACAAAAACTGAAGGAATTTGTCACCACTAAACCAGCCCTACAAGAGATCCTAAGGGGGACCCTGTGAGACAAAGTACCAGAGACATCACTACAAGCATAAAACATACAGACATCACAATGACTCTAAACCCGTATCTTTCTATAATAACACTGAATGTAAATGGATTAAATGCGCCAACCAAAAGACATAGGGTATCAGAATGGATAAAAAAACAAGACCCATCTATTTGCTGTCTACAAGAGACTCATTTTAGACCTGAGGACACCTTTAGATTCAGAGTGAGGGGATGGAGAACTATTTATCATGCTACTGGAAGCCAGAAGAAAGCTGGAGTAGCCATACTTATATCAGACAAACTAGACTTTAAATTAAAGGCTGTAACAAGAGATGAAGAAGGACATTATATAATAGTTACAGGGTCTATCCATCAGGAAGAGCTAACAATTATAAATGTCTATGCGCCGAATACCGGAGCCCCCAAATATATAAAACAATTACTCATAAACAGAAGCAACCTTATTGATAAGAATGTGGTAATTGCTGGGGACTTTAACACCCCACTTACAGAAATGGATAGATCATCTAGACACACGGTCAATAAAGAAACAAGGGCCCTGAATGAGACACTGGATCAGATGGACTTGACAGATATATTTAGAACTCTGCATCCCAAAGCAACAGAATATACTTTCTTCTCGAGTGCACATGGAACATTCTCTAAGATAGATCATATACTGGGTCACAAAACAGCCCTTCATAAGTTTACAAGAATTGAAATTATACCATGCATACTTTCAGACCACAATGCTATGAAGCTTGAAATCAACCACAGGAAAAAGTCTGGAAAACCTCCAAAAGCATGGAGGTTAAAGAACACCCTACTAACGAATGAGTGGGTCAACCAGGCAATTAGAGAAGAAATCAAAAAATATATGGAAACAAACGAAAATGAAAATACAACAATCCAAACGCTTTGGGACGCAGCGAAGGCAGTCCTGAGAGGAAAATACATTGCAATCCAGGCCTATCTCAAGAAACAAGAAAAATCCCAAATACAAAATCTAACAGCACACCTAAAGGAAATAGAAGCAGAACAGCAAAGGCAGCCTAAACCCAGCAGAAGAAGAGAAATAATAAAGATCAAAGCAGAAATAAACAATATAGAATCTAAAAAAACTGTAGAGCAGATCAACGAAACCAAGAGTTGGTTTTTTGAAAAAATAAACAAAATTGACAAACCTCTAGCCAGGCTTCTCAAAAAGAAAAGGGAGATGACCCAAATAGATAAAATCATGAATGAAAATGGAATTATTACAACCAATCCCTCAGAGATACAAACAATTATCAGGGAATACTATGAAAAATTATATGCCAACAAATTGGACAACCTGGAAGAAATGGACAAATTCCTGAACACCCACACTCTTCCAAAACTCAATCAGGAGGAAATAGAAAGCTTGAACAGACCCATAACCAGCGAAGAAATTGAATCGGTTATCAAAAATCTCCCAACAAATAAGAGTCCAGGACCAGATGGCTTCCCAGGGGAGTTCTACCAGACGTTTAAAGCAGAGATAATACCTATCCTTCTCAAGCTATTCCAAGAAATAGAAAGGGAAGGAAAACTTCCAGACTCATTCTATGAAGCCAGTATTACTTTGATTCCTAAACCAGACAGAGACCCAGTAAAAAAAGAGAACTACAGGCCAATATCCCTGATGAATATGGATGCAAAAATTCTCAATAAGATACTAGCAAATCGAATTCAACAGCATATAAAAAGAATTATTCACCATGATCAAGTGGGATTCATTCCTGGGATGCAGGGCTGGTTCAACATTCGCAAATCAATCAACGTGATACATCACATTAACAAAAAAAAAGAGAAGAACCATATGATCCTGTCAATCGATGCAGAAAAGGCCTTTGACAAAATCCAGCACCCTTTCTTAATAAAAACCCTTGAGAAAGTCGGGATAGAAGGAACATACTTAAAGATTATAAAAGCCATTTATGAAAAACCCACAGCTAACATCATCCTCAACGGGGAAAAACTGAGAGCTTTTTCCCTGAGATCAGGAACACGACAGGGATGCCCACTCTCACCGTTGTTGTTTAACATAGTGCTGGAAGTTCTAGCATCAGCCATCAGACAACAAAAGGAAATCAAAGGCATCAAAATTGGCAAAGATGAAGTCAAGCTTTCGCTTTTTGCAGATGACATGATATTATACATGGAAAATCCGATAGACTCCACCAAAAGTCTGCTAGAACTGATACATGAATTCAGCAAAGTTGCAGGATACAAAATCAATGTACAGAAATCAGTTGCATTCTTATACACTAACAATGAAGCAACAGAAAGACAAATAAAGAAACTGATCCCATTCACAATTGCACCAAGAAGCATAAAATACCTAGGAATAAATCTAACCAAAGATGTAAAGGACCTGTATGCTGAAAACTATAGAAAGCTTATGAAGGTAATTGAAGAAGATTTAAAGAAATGGAAAGACATTCCCTGCTCATGGATTGGAAAAATAAATATTGTCAAAATGTCAATACTACCCAAAGCTATCTACACATTCAATGCAATCCCAATCAAAATTGCACCAGCATTCTTCTCGAAATTAGAACAAGCAATCCTAAAATTCATATGGAACCACAAAAGGCCCCGAATAGCCAAAGGAATTTTGAAGAAGAAGACCAAAGCAGGAGGCATCACAATCCCAGACTTCAGCCTCTACTACAAAGCTGTCATCATCAAGACAGCATGGTATTGGCACAAAAACAGACACACAGACCAATGGAATAGAATAGAAACCCCAGAACTAGACCCACAAACATATGGCCAACTCATCTTTGACAAAGCAGGAAAGAACATCCAATGGAAAAAAGACAGCCTCTTTAACAAATGGTGCTGGGAGAACTGGACAGCAACATGCAGAAGGTTGAAACTAGACCACTTTCTCACACCATTTACAAAAATAAACTCAAAATGGATAAAGGACCTAAATGTGAGACAGGAAACCATCAGAACCTTAGAGGAGAAAGCAGGAAAAGACCTCTCTGACCTCAGCCGTAGCAATCTCTTACTCGACACATCCCCAAAGGCAAGGGAATTAAAAGCAAAAGTGAATTACTGGGACCTTAGGAAGATAAAAAGCTTCTGCACAGCAAAGGAAACAACCAACAAAACTAAAAGGCAACCAACGGAATGGGAAAAGATATTTGCAAATGACATATCGGACAAAGGGCTAGTATCTAAAATCTATAAAGAGCTCACCAAACTCCACACACGAAAAACAAATAACCCAGTGAAGAAATGGGCAGAAAACATGAATAGACACTTCTCTAAAGAAGACATCCAGATGGCCAACAGGCACATGAAAAGATGTTCAGCGTCGCTCCTTATCAGGGAAATACAAATCAAAACCACACTCAGGTATCACCTCACGCCAGTCAGAGTGGCCAAAATGAACAAATCAGGAGACTATAGATGCTGGAGAGGATGTGGAGAAACGGGAACCCTCTTGCACTGTTGGTGGGAATGCAAATTGGTGCAGCCACTCTGGAAAGCAGTGTGGAGGTTCCTCAGAAAATTAAAAATAGACCTACCCTATGACCCAGCAATAGCACTGCTAGGAATCTACCCAAGGGATACAGGAGTACTGATGCATAGGGGCACTTGTACCCCAATGTTCATAGCAGCACTCTCAACAATAGCCAAATTATGGAAAGAGCCTAAATGTCCATCAACTGATGAATGGATAAAGAAATTGTGGTTTATATACACAATGGAATACTACGTGGCAATGAGAAAAAATGAAATATGGCCTTTTGTAGCAACGTGGATGGAACTGGAGAGTGTGATGCTAAGTGAAATAAGCCATAGAGAGAAAGACAGATACCATATGGTTTCACTCTTATGTGGATCCTGAGAAACTTAACAGGAACCCATGAGGGAGGGGAAGGAAAAAAAAAAAAAAGAGAGAGGTTAGAGTGGGAGAGAGCCAAAGCATAAGAGACTGTTAAAAACTGAGAACAAACTGAGGGTTGATGGGGGGTGGGAGGGAGGGGCGGGTGGGTGATGGGTATTGAGGAGGGCACCTTTTGGGATGAGCACTGGGTGTTGTATGGAAACCAATTTGTCAATAAACTTCATATAAAAAAAATAAAAAAAATAAAAAAAAATAAAAATAGAACTACCCTACGACCCAGCAATTGCACTACTAGGTATTTATCCAAGGGATGCAGGAATGCTGTTTCAAAGGGACACCTGCACCTCAAGGTTTATAGCAGAACTATCAACAATAGCCAAAGTATGGAAAGAGCCCAAATGTCCATAGACAGATGAATGGATAAAGAAGATGTGGTAGCTCCTTGGTGAGATGCCAGCGTCGCAGGAAGGGAACTTTTATCGCAGTCACTCAGCCAACTCTGGGTGCTGCTCTGACGGGGCAGGGCAGGGCACACCCTCAGCTCTTGGGAGATGTTGGAACTAGAAGAGGCTGCTTGGCCAACCCCAGAGGACTGCAGACACACAGGAGCTGGGGCGGGCTTGAAGTTCAGGTTCAACTCCTCCAGAAGCCAATGCTTCCCACCGTGAGAGGGGCCGTTTGCTCTGCTGGCGCAAACCAGGCAGAGACAAGAGCAGGGAAGAGACCAGGGAATATGTGCCAAAAAAAAAAAAACACGTCAGGGTAGAACCTTCCTGAGAAAGGAAGGGCCTTGTCTACAGTGACACAGCTGCTTACTGAAGATGGAGGGGAAGATGGCAGCACAGGAGGATGCTGGGCTCACCTCGTCTGGCTGATCACTTAGATTCCACCCACATATGCCTAAATAACCCCAAAACCACTAGAAGACTAGCAGAAAGGACTCTCCAGAGCCAAGAGTAGACAAGAGGCCCATGGAAGGGGTAGGAACAGCGGAAAGGAAGTACGTGCTACACGGACTGGTGGGAGGGAGCCAGGACGGTGGAAGGGGAGCCTGCTAGGCAAGGCAGAGCCCCTTGCAAAAGCAGAGGGGCCAGAATGCATGGATTCTGACAGCCAGTGGGACTTAACATCTGGAATGTTAAAAGCCAACAGCTCTGCTTTCAGAGAGTGGCGAGGGTAAGAGGACACTGGGAGGAAGAGTTGCTGAGCCTTGGAAGACAGAGCTCAGCTCGGGGGGGGGGAACAAAGGTGCTGGCAAGTGCCATCTCCCTCTCCCACCCCCCAGCTGATTTTCCAAAAAGAACTATTCCTGTCACTGAACTTGCTTGCATTGAGCAAACACCCAACGTTGTGCTTCTGTGGATCCATCTCTCGGACGGGTCTGCCTCCCTCCCAGTGCTGCAGAGCCCCTCCTGCAGGGGACCACCAAGGGCAAAGCAAGATAAGCCTGCCCCTCCCGCCCCTGTGCACCTTGTGGATCCACCCTTGCAGATACGCCCTTGGCCAGAGCCCCTGCAAGCAGCACCACAAGCCTGGCAGTGTGCAAGCCGCCCAGACAGGGGCCACACCACTCCACAGTGAGTTCTGCCCTTTGGAGAGAGTGAGGCTGGTAGCTCCAGCAGTGGGCTGGGGGCAGAAATCGGGTCTGACTGTGGCCCCGCCCACCAACACAAGTTACTCCAGACAGGACAGGGGAAGTGTCCTGCAGTTTGGAGCCACCCCAAGGACTACACAAAATGATGAAACGGAAGAATTCTCCTCAAAAGAAATTCCAGGAAGTAGCAACAGCTAATGAATTGATCAAAAAATATTTAAGCAATATAACAGAACAAGAATTTAGAATAATAATCATAAAATTAATCGCTGGGCTTGAAAAAAATTGTAGGGGATGGCACAGAATCTATTGCTACAGAGATCAAGGACGAAGAAATAGTCTTGAGGAGCTAAAAAATGCTATAAATGAGGTGAAAAATAAAATAGAGGCGGCCATAGCACAGATTGAAGAGGCAGAGGAGAGAATAGGTGAATTAGAAGATAAAATTATGGAAAAAGAAGAAGCTGAGAAAAAAAGAGATTACAAAATCCAGGAATACGAGGGGAGAATAGAGAATTAAGTGGTGCAATGAAACAGAACAATATCCATATCATAGGAATTCCAGAAGAGGAAGAGAGAGAGAAAGGGGCTGAAGGTGTACTTCAACAAACCATAGCTGAGAACTTCCCTGATCTGGGGAAGGAAACAGGCATTGAAATCCAAGAGGCACGGAGAACACCCTTCACCCGTAACTTGAATCGATCTTCTGCATGACATATCATAGTGAAACTGGCAAAATACAAGGATAAAGAGAAGATTGTGAAAGCAGCTAGGGCTAAACATGCTCTAACATATAAAGGGAGACTGATAAGACTAGTGGCAGATCTATCTACTGAAAATTGGCAGGACAGAAAGGAATGGCAGGAAGTCTTCAATGTGACAAACAGAAAATATGCAGCTGAGAATCCTTTATCCAGCAAGTCTGTCATTCAGAATAGAAGGAGAGATAAAGGTTTTCCCAAACAAACAAAAACTGAAGGAATTAATCACCATTAAACCAGCCCTACAAGAGATCCTCAGGGGGACTCTGTGAGTGAAATGTTGCAAGGACCACAAAGTGCCAGACACATCACTACAAGCATGAAAACTACAGACATCAAAATAACTCTAAACCCATATCATTCAATAATAACACTGAATGTAAATGGACTAAATGCTCCAACCAAAAGACATAGGGTATCAGAATGGATAAAAAAACAAGACCCATCGATTTGCTGTCTACAAAAGACTCATTTTAGACCTGAGGACACCTTCAGATTGAAAGGGAGGGGATGGAGAACTATCTATCATGCTACTGGAAGTCAAAAGAAAGCTGGAGTAGCCATACTTATATCAGACAAACTAGGCGTTAAATTAAAGGCTGTAACAAGAGATGAAGAAGGGCATATATAATAATTGCAGCGTCTATGCATCAGGAAGAGCTAACAATTTTATTTTATTTTTTTTAATATATGAAATTTATTGTCAAATTGGTTTCCATACAACACCCAGTGCTCATCCCAAAGGTGCCCTCCTCAATACCCATCACCCACCCTCCCCTCCCTCCCACCCCCCATCAACCCTCAGTTTGTTCTCAGTTTTTAACAGTCTCTTATGCTTTGGCTCTCTCCCACTCTAACCTCTTTTTTTTTTTCTTTCCCCTCCCCCATGGGTTCCTGTTAAGTATCTCAGGATCCACATAAGAGTGAAACCATATGGTATCTGTCTTTCTCTGTATGGCTTATTTCACTTAGCATCACACTCTCCAGTTCCATCCACGTTGCTACAAAAGGCCATATTTCATTTTTTCTCATTGCCACGTAGTAGTCCATTGTGTATATAAACAACAATTTCTTTATCCATTCATCAGGTGATGGACATTTAGGCTCTTTCCATAATTTGGCTACTGTTGAGAGTGCTGCTATGGACATTGGGGTACAAGTGCCCCTATGCATCAGTACTCCTGTATCCCTTGGATAAATTCCTAGCAGTGCTATTGCTGGGTCATAGGGTAGGTCTATTTTTAATTTTCTGAGGAACCTCCACACTGCTTTCCAGAGCGGCTGCACCAATTTGCATTCCCACCAACAGTGCAAGAGGGTTCCCGTTTCTCCACATCCTCTCCAACATCTATAGTCTCCTGATTTGTTCATTTTGGCCACTCTGACTGGCGTGAGGTGATACCTGAGTGTGGTTTTGATTTGTATTTCCCTGATAAGGAGCGACGTTAAACATCTTTTCAGGTGCCTGTTGGTCATCCAGATATCTTCTTTAGAGAAGTGTCTATTCATGTTTTCTGCCCATTTCTTCACTGGGTTATTTGTTTTTCGGGTGTGGAGTTTGGTGAGCTCTTTATAGGTTTTGGATACTAGCCCTTTGTCCGATATGTCATTTGCAAATATCTTTTCCCATTCCGTTGGTTGCCTTTTAGTTTTGTTGGTTGTTTCCTTTGCTGTGCAGAAGCTTTTTATCTTCACAAGATCCCAGTAATTCACTTTTGCTTTTAATTCCTTTGCCTTTGGGGATGTGTCGAATAAGAGATTGCTACGGCTGAGGTCAGAGAGGTTTTTTCCTGCTTTCTCCTCTAAGGTTCTGATGGTTTCCTGTCTCACATTTAGGTCCTTTATCCATTTTGAGTTTATTTTTGTGAATGGTGTGAGAAAGTGGTCTAGTTTCAACCTTCTGCATGTTGCTGTCCAGTTCTCCCAGCACCATTTGTTAAAGAGGCTGTCTTTTTTCCATTGGATGTTCTTTCCTGCTTTGTCAAAGGTGAGTTGGCCATACGTTTGTGGGTCTAGTCCTGGGGTTTCTATTCTATTCCATTGGTCTATGTGTCTGTTTTTGTGCCAATACCATGCTGTCTTGATGATGACAGCTTTGTAGTAGAGGCTAAAGTCTGGGATTCTGATGCCTCCTGCTTTGGTCTTCTTCTTCAAAATTCCTTTGGCTATTCGGGTCTTTTGTGGTTCCATATGAATTTTAGGATTGCTTGTTCTAGTTTCGAGAAGAATGCTGGTGCAATTTTGATTGGGATTGCATTGAATGTGTAGATAGCTTTGGGTAGTATTGACATTTTGACAATATTTATTCTTCCAATCCATGAGCAGGGAATGTCTTTCCATTTCTTTAAATCTTCAATTACCTTCCTAAGCTTTCTATAGTTTTCAGCATACAGATCTTTTACATCTTTGGTTACATTTATTCCTAGGTATTTTATGCTTCTTGGTGCAATTGTGAATGGGATCAGTTTCTTTATTTGTCTTTCTGTTGCTTCATTGTTAGTGTATAAGAATGCAACTGATTTCTGTACATTGATTTTGTATCCTGCAACTTTGCTGAATTCATGTATCAGTTCTAGCAGACTTTTGGTGGAGTCTATCGGATTTTCCATGTATAATATCATGTCATCTGCAAAAAGCGAAAGCTTGACTTCATCTTTGCCAATTTTGATGCCTTTGATTTCCTTTTGTTGTCTGATTGCTGATGCTAGAACTTCCAGCACTATGTTAAACAACAGCGGTGAGAGTGGGCATCCCTGTCGTGTTCCTGATCTCAGGGAAAAAGCTTTCAGTTTTTCCCCGTTGAGGATGATGTTAGCTGTGGGCTTTTCATAAATGGCTTTTATGATGTGTAAGTATGTTCCTTCTATCCCGACTTTCTCAAGGGTTTTTATTAAGAAAGGGTGCTGGATTTTGTCAAAGGCCTTTTCTGCATCGATTGACAGGATCATATGGTTCTTCTCTTTTTTTGTGTGAATGTGATGTATCACGTTGATTGATTTGCGAATGTTGAACCAGCCCTGCATCCCAGGAATGAATCCCACTTGATCATGGTGAATAATTCTTTTTATATGCCGTTGAATTCGATTTGCTAGTATCTTATTGAGAATTTTTGCATCCATATTCATCAGGGATATTGGCCTGTAGTTCTCTTTTTTTACTGGGTCTCTGTCTGGTTTAGGAATCAAAGTAATACTGGCTTCATAGAATGAGTCTGGAAGTTTTCCTTCCCTTTCTATTTCTTGGAATAGTTTGAGAAGGATAGGTATTATCTCTGCTTTAAACGTCTGGTAGAACTCCCCTGGGAAGCCATCTGGTCCTGGACTCTTATTTGTTGGGAGATTTTTGATAACCGATTCAATTTCTTCGCTGGTTATGGGTCTGTTCAAGCTTTCTATTTCCTCCTGATTGAGTTTTGGAAGAGTGTGGGTGTTCAGGAATTTGTCCATTTCTTCCATGTTGTCCAATTTGTTGGCATATAATTTTTCATAGTATTCCCTGATAATTGTTTGTATCTCTGAGGAATTGGTTGTAATAATTCCATTTTCATTCATGATTTTATCTATTTGGGTCATCTCCCTTTTCTTTTTGAGAAGCCTGGCTAGAGGTTTGTCAATTGTGTTTATTTTCTCAAAAAACCAACTCTTGGTTTTGTTGATCTGGTCTACAGATTTTTTAGATTCTATATTGCTTATTTCTGCTCTGATCTTTATTATTTCTCTTCTTCTGCTGGGTTTAGGCTGCCTTTGCTGTTCTGCTTCTATTTCCTTTAGGTGTGCTGTTAGATTTTGTATTTGGGATTTTTCTTGTTTCTTGAGATAGGCCTGGATTGCAATGTATTTTCCTCTCAGGACTGCCTTCGCTGCGTCCCAAAGCGTTTGGATTGTTGTATTTTCATTTTCGTTTGTTTCCATATATTTTTTAATTTCTTCTCTAATTGCCGGGCTGACCCACTCATTCGTTAGTAGGGTGTTCTTTAACCTCCATGCTTTTGGAGGTTTTCGAGACTCTTTCCTGTGGTTGATTTCAAGCTTCATAGCATTGTGGTCTGAAAGTATGCATGGCATGATTTCAATTCTTGTATACTTATGAAGGGCTGTTTTGTGACCCAGTATATGATCTATCTTGGAGAAGGTTCCATGTGCACTCGAGAAGAAAGTATATTCTGTTGCTTTGGGATGTAGAGTTCTAAATAGATCTGTCAAGTCCATCTGATCCAATGTATCATTCAGGGCCCTTGTTTCTTTATTGACCGTGTGTCTAGATGATCTTTCCATTTCTGTAAGTGGAGTGTTAAAGTCCCCTGCAATGACCACATTCTTATCAATAAGGTTGCTTCTGTTTGTAATTGTTTTATATATTTGGGGGCTCCGGTATTCGGTGCATAGACATTTATAATTGTTAGTCTTCCTGATGGATAGACCCTGTAATTATTATATAATGCCCTTCTTCATCTCTTGTTACAGCCTTTAATTTAACGCCTAGTTTGTCTGATATAAGTATGGCTACTCCAGCTTTCTTTTGACTTCCAGTAGCATGAAAAATAGTTCTCCATCCCCTCACTCTCAATCTGAAGGTGTCCTCAGGTCTAAAATGAGTCTCTTGTAGACAGCAAATAGATGGGTCTTGTTTTTTTTTTTTTTTTTTTTATCCATTCTGATACCCTATGTCTTTTGGTTGTCGCATTTAGGCCATTTACATTCAGTGTTATTATAGAAAGATACGGGTTTAGAGTCATTGTGATGTCCGTAGGTTTCATGCTTGTAGTGATGTCTCTGGTACTTTGTCTCACAGGGTCCCCCTTAGGATCTCTTGTAGGGCCGGTTTAGTGGTGACAAATTCCTTCAGTTTGTGTTTGTTTGGGAAGACCTTTATCTCTCCTTCTATTCTAAATGACAGACTTGCTGGATAAAGGATTCTCGGCTGCATATTTTTTCTGTTCATCACATTGAAGATCTCCTGCCATTCCTTTCCGGCCTACCAAGTTTCAATAGAGAGATCGGTCACGAGTCTTATAGGTCTCCCTTTATTTGTTAGAGCACGTTTATCTCTAGCTGCTTTCAGAATTTTCTCTTTATCCTTGTATTTTGCCAGTTTCACTATGATATGTCGTGCAGAAGATGGATTCAAGTTACGTCTGAAGGGAGTTCTCTGTGCCTCTTGGATTTCAATGCCTTTTCCTTCCCCAGATCAGGGAAGTTCTCAGCTATGATTTCTTCCAGTATACTTTCAGCACCTTTCCCTCTCTCTTCCTCTGCAATACCAATTATGCGTATATTATTTCTCTTTAGTGCATTACTTAGTTCTCTAATATTCCCCTCATACTCCTGGATTTTTTTATCTCTCTTTTTCTCAGCTTCTTCTTTTTCCATAATTTTATCTTCTAGTTCACCTCTTCTCTCCTATGACTCTTCAATCCGAGCCGTAGTTGTCTCCATTTTATTTTGCAGCTCGTTGATAGCATTTTTTAGCTCCTCCTGGCTGTTCCTTAGTCCCTTGATCTCTGTAGCAAGAGATTCTCTGCTGTCCTTTATACTGTTTTCAAGCCCAGCAATTAATTTTATGACTATTATTCTAAATTCACTTTCTGTTATATTGTTTAAATCATTTTTGATCAGTTCGTTAGCTGTTGTTATTTCCTGGACGTTTTTCTGAGGGGAATTCTTCCGTTTCGTCTTTTTGGATAGTCCCTGGAGTGGGTCGGGACTGCGGGGCACTTCCCCTGTGCTGTCTTGAATAACTTGCATTGGTGGGCAGGGCCGCAGTCAGACCCGAGGTCTGCCCCCAGCCCACCGCTGCGGCCACAGTCAGACTGGTGTGTGCCTTTTCTTTCCCTCTCCTAGGGGCGGGATTCACTGTGGGTTGGCGTGGCCTGTCTGGGCTACTTGCACACTGCCAGGCTTGTGGTGCTGGGGATCTGGTGTATTAGCTGGGGTGGATCCGTAAGGTGCAGAGGGGCGGGTGGGGCAGGCTCAGCTTTCTTTTCCTTCGGAGATCCACTTCGAGAGGGGCCCTGCGGTACCAGGAGGGAGTCAGACCCACTGGAGGGATGGATCCGCAGAAGCACAGCTTTGGGTGTTTGTGCGGTGCAAGCAAGTTTCCTGGCAGGAACTGGTTCCCTTTGGGATTTTGGCTGGGGGATGGGTGAGGGAGATGGCGCTGGTGAGTGCCTTTGTTCCCCGCCAAGCTGAGCTCTGTCGTCCGGGGCTCAACTCTCCCTCCCGTTGTCCTCCAGCCATCCCGTTCTCCGAGCAGATCTGTTAGCTTATAACCTTCCAGATGTCAAGTCCCGCTTGCTGTCAGAACACGCTCCATCCGGCCTCTCCGCTTTTGCAAGGCAGACTCAGGGGCTCTGCTTGGCCGGCGTGCTGCCCCTCCACCCCGGCTCCTCCCGCCAGTCCGTGGAGTGCGCACCGCCTCTCTGCCCTTCCTACCCTCTTCCCTGGGCCTCTCGTCTGCTCTTGGCTCCTGAGACTCCGTTCTACTTGTCTTCTGGCGGTTTTCTGGGTTATTTAGGCAAGTGTAGGTGGAATCTAAGTGATCAGCCGGATGCCTGGTGAGCCCAGCGTCCTCCTACGCCACCATCTTCCCAGGATCCTAGACCACTTTCTTACACCATACACAAAAATAAACTCAAAATGGATGAAAGACTTAAAGTGCAACAGGAAACCATCAAAACCCTAGAGGAGAAAACAGGCAACAACCTCTTTGACATCAGCTGCAGCAATTTCTTGCTCAACACATCTCCAAAGGCAAGGGAATTAAAAGCAAAAATGAACTATTGGGACCTCATCGAGATAAAAATCTTCTGCACTGTAAAGGAAACAATGAACAAAACCAAAAGGCAACCGATGGAATGGGAAAAAATATTTGCAAATGACATGTTGGATAAAGGGTTAGTATCCAAAATCTATAAAGAACTTACCAAACTCAACACCTGAAAAACAAATAATCCAGTGAAGAAATGGGCAGAAGACATGAATAGACACTTTTCCAAAGAAAACATCCAGATGGCCCACAGACAAATGAAAAGATGCTCAACATCACTCCTCATCAGGGAAATACAAATCAAAACCACACTGAGATATCACCTCACACCAGTCAGAGAGGCTAAAATTAACAACTCAGGAAATAACAGATGCTGGCAAGGATATGGAGAAATGGGAATCCTGTTGCACTGTTGGTGGGAATGCAAACTGGTGCAGCTGCTCTGGAAAAGAGTGTGGAGGTTCCTCAAAAAACTAAAAATAGAACTACCCTACAACCCAACAGTAACACTGCTAGGAATTTAACCAAAGGATACAGGAGTGCTGATTCATAGGGGCACATGTACCCCCAATGATTATAGCAGTGCTTTCAATAGCCAAATTATGGAAAGAGCCTAAATGCCCATCAACTGATGAATGGATAATGAAAATGTGGTTTATATATACAATGGAATACTACTTGGCAATGAGAAAGAATGAAATATGGCCTTTTGCAGCAACATGGATGGAACTGGAAGGTATTCTACTAAGTTAAATAAGTCAGTCAGAGAAAGATTGATATCACATGTTTTCACTCATATGTGGAACTTGAGAAACTTAACAGAAGACCATGGGAGAAGGGAAGGTGAAAAAAGTTACAAATAGAGAGGGAGGGAGGCAAACCATAAGAAACTCTTAAATACAGAGAACAAATTGAGGGTTGATGGGGAGATTAGGGGAGGGGGAAAGTGGGTGATAGTCATTGAGGACGGCACTTGTTGGGATGAACACTGGGTGGTGTATGTAAGCGATGAACGACAGGAATCTACCCCAAAAACCAAGAGCACACTTTACACACTGTATGTTAGTCAATTTGACAATAAATTATATTTAAAAAAACAAACAATAAAAAAATAAAAGTTAAAAAAAATTTTAAAAAGATTGGTTTGTCCTTTTTCTGGTTCCTCAAGGTATAAAGTTAGGTTGTTTGAGACCTTTCTGTTTTGTAGCTCTCTTGTTTCTTCATTCCTTTTCTGTCTTCATTATTGAAATGATGATTTTCCATATTGGTATTCCTTTCTGTTTTTGTTTGTGTATCTACTGTTGGGTTTTGTTCTGTGGTTACCATAAGGCTTATGTAAACTATCTTATAATTATAATGTCTATTTTTAGCTGATAACAGTTTAACTTCAATCATGTATAAGAACTCTACCCTTTTACCCCTCCTCCCACATTTTATATTTTTGAGGCCACAATGTACCTGTCTTTGTATTTTGTATCCATTAACAAATTATTATATAGTTATTTTAATACTTTTGTTTTTAATCTTTATACTAGAATGAAATGATTACCACATCACCACCTTTCTGTATTAGAATATTTTGAATTTGACTCTATACTACCCTTTACCACTCTGCTTGATATTTTCCTATGTTTTCATGTTACTAATTAGCATCCCTTCATTCCAACTTGAAGGACTCCTTTCACCATTTCTTGAAAGGCAGGTCTAGTAGTGATAATCTCCCTCAGCTTTTATTTTTCTGGGAAAGTTTTTATTTCTCCCTCATTTCTGAAGGCAGCTTTGCCAGGGAGAGTATTCTTGGTTGGCAGGTTTTCTTTTTTTTCTTTTAGTACTTTGAATATATCATCCCTCTTTCCTCTGACCTGCAAGTTTTCTTCTGAGAAAGACACTAATAACCTTATGTAAGCTCTCTTATATGTGAGGAATTTGTTTCTCTTGCTTTTTTTTTTTTTCAAATTCTTCCTCTGATTTTAGAGGGTTTTATTATAACCCTCTAAAGAGAAGATCTTTTGAGTTGAAATTTTTGGGGACCTATGAGATTCATAAATTTGGGTGACCAAATCTCTTCCCAGAATTAGGATGTTCTCAGACATTATTTTTGTTATAAGTTTTTCTGCCCCATTCTCCCTCATTTCTCCCTCTGGGACTCCAATAATGTCTAGATTATTTCTCTTTAATGTTTTCCCATACTTTACATAGCTTTGCTTCACTCTTTTTCTGTTATTTTTGTTCTCTTCTGACTAATTTCATTTGAACTGCCTTTTATTTTGCTGGTTCTTTCTTCTGCTTTATCTGCTGCTGATGTTTCTTTTGCATTTTTCATTTCATTCTTTGTATTCTTCATCTCCACAATTTTAGTTATTTTTTATAGTTTCCATGTCTATTAAATTTCTCATTTTGTCCATACATTGTTTTCCTCGTTTCATTGACTTGTATTTCTGTGGTTAATTTTTATCTTTATCTTTTTTTTCTTTTTTGTAATTCACTGAGTTTCCTTAAAACAACTACTTTAAATTTTTTGTTGGGCAAATCACAGACCTCCATTTCTTTGCAATTGGTTACTTGAAAATTATTGTGTTCCTTTTATGGTACCATTTCCTTGGTTTTTCCTTGTTTTTCATGCTCTTTGAAGTTTTGCACTGCTGTCTTTGTATTTGTAAAGCAGTCACCACCTTTATACTCCACCGACTTGCTTCCAAAGACTAATACCTTCCATCAGTCTTCTTAGGGATTCTGAGGCTTTCTCAGACCTTTTCTATAGATACACCTGTGCCACAATTCTTGTTCCCTCTTGTGGAGGACTTCATATGATTGTATGACTTCTGTTGATCTTGCAAAGTTAAACTGAGACTTGACAGCCTCCCAAATGCTCTCCCCATGGTGGTGCCTAAAGTTTGTGTGTATTCTCCCAACCCCACAATTATGCCAGATTTCTGCTTCTGTTCACTGCCTGTCTGAAATGGCTCACTCTAGCCACCCTTGGAAACACAGGGAATTGGCCATAGGGTACGAGATGTGTGTACGTGAGGTGCACAGAGCATTGGGGGTGCCTGTGGCAAATTGGGGGGATCTACAGATAAAACATTTCTAAAAAGCTCGTGGGCAGGCTTCCTGATGTTGTTCACTACATGGCTTGTAGGAAACCTGTCCCTTTGATGCCTTCTGAGAGTTCTGACTGCTGTTCTACACCACCTGCCCCCACCCCACCCCATGCTGCAGCACCTAAGTATTCTGGATGGGGTAAGAAAGAAATGGATCTCTGGAAGTGTTCCACACAACTGGGGAGCCAGATGTTCACTTACATTCCCTCATTTTCCCTATGGGAGAAATCACAACCAAAATCTCTCTTGGCACTCAGCTGTGCCACCTCGAAGAAGGGGTGATGCTGGTAAAGTGAAACTGTTTCTATTACTCTCTCTAATGCATCCAATATCAAACTTTTTGTTCTTCCACTGGTGCACTGGAACTTCTCCTCTTGACTCAGGGACTTCTACAAAGGCTCTCTCATTCATAAGTGATTGTCAAATTCAGTATTCTTTGAAATAAGATGGCAAAAAACACCTGTTTTACCATTTTGATATTATGTCGCTTCATTCTGTTAACTCTACTTGAAACAGTTGATAGAATTCACCAGTGATGTCATTTGGTGCTGGGCTTTTTTTTTAATTTTTTTTAAACATTTATTCATTTTTGAGGGACAGAGAGAAACAGAGTGTGAGTGGAGGAGGGGCAGAGAAAGAAGGAGACACAGAATCTGAAGCATGCTCCAGTCTCTGAGTTGTCAGCACAGAGCCTGATGTGGAGCTCAAACTCACGGACCACGAGATCATGACCTGAGCTGAATTCAGACGCTTAACTGAGCCATGCAGTCGTCCCAGTGCTGGCCTTTTCTTTGTGGGAAGCTTTTTTTTTAAATCACTAATTCAATTTTTTTACTTGTAGGATTATTCATATTTTCTCTCTCTTCTTGAGTCAGTTTCAGTAGTTTGTTTTTCTACAAATTTGCCCATTTTATATGTTATTAAACTTGTTAACATCTGTCAATAGTATTTATTTATAATCCTTTTTATTTCTTTAGGGCTGCTAATGATGTCCCCATTTTTATTCCTAATTTTGGTAATTCCAGTCCTCTTTTTTTTTTGTCAGTCTAGCTAAAGGTTTATCAATGTTAGGGATCTTTTCAATGAACCAATTTTTGTTTTTGTTGATTTTCTCTATTGTTTTTCTAGTCTCAATTTCATTTATTTCCACTGTAGTTTTTATTGTATCCTTCTTTCTGCTTGCTTTGGGTTTAGGTTGCTCTTCTTTACTTAGTTACTTCAGGTGGAACTTTAGGTTATTGCTTTGAGATATTTCTTCCTTCAAGTTAGGAGGTATGGAGATTGGTTTGGGGGAGAAACGATAACAGGGGCTGCAGAGGGGAGGAAGCCCTGGTTATGGAAAAAGACAAGAGAGAGTGGAGCACACAGGGATATACACAAGGAGAGCACTTCCCCAAAGCCATTGGCTGGGAAAATGAGAGGCACTGATTTTCATGAGGTTTTGCAACCAGTAAGGCTCAAAGACTGGAGTTTTATAGGTCAGCAGGTTTGGCTAGGATAGAGTCTTGAGGGTGCTGCCCTACTCTTGGAGAGAAGGCAGGCAAACAACCCCAGGTCAGACTGTGTGATCTGAGGAACACCTAAGGCACATAGGAAGAGATTGTTTACTCTTCTTGGAGGCCTTCTATGAGAGGTGGCATTCTCAGAGACACCTCTCCAGGGACAAAAGAGCAGTGGGCACCATTGCCCTCCCCTGCCCCTCAGCATAGGTGGAGAGACACCTGCTGAGGGCAGCAACCCAGACACTAGCTGCTTAGCCTGCTTTGTTCCAAATCCCAGTTGTGCTCTGGCACAACTGTTCAACTTGGTAAAACTTGCATCCTAATATGGCAAGACCCTCCCCCAGGAGACCAGCACAGGCCACCATCACAGCATGTTCCTTAAGTTTAAGGGTTTTTTTTTAAGTTTATTTGTATATTTTGAGAGAGAGTGCACCTGCACATGTCTGAGCAAGCAGGGGAGTGGCAGAGAAAGAGAGAGAGAGAGAGAGAGAGAATCCCAAGCAGGTTTCACTTTGCCAGCACAGAGCCCAACGTGAGGCTCGATGCCATGAACCATGAGATAATTACCTGAGCCAAAATCAAGAGTTGGGTGCTTAACCGCCTGAGCCACCAAGGCACCCCAAAGTTTGGAGTTTTAAAAGTTTTAAAAGTCAAAAGACTTGCCTGAGATAAGGGTCAAAGTGCACCACACTGCCCCAGACAGGAAAGCAACCTGGAGAGACAGCATGAAAATAATCTGAAAAATGCCTGGGACACACAAAGGGAAATTATTCACTTTTTTGGGAGTACTTCCCTGAGAAAGCAGCAAGCACAGAGACCCCTCTCCAGGAACAAAGGAGCTGGCTGGTGCCATTTCTCTCCCCTGCCCCTTAGCATAAACCAACTTCAGGAAACAACACAGCACCAACAGTAACGACCAACCCCCCCCATACTCTGCTAGTACTGCTTTTGTTGAGCAAGTGTGTCTAAAGCCCAGTGAAACAGGCCCTTTCTCCAGAAGGCCAGCAGAAATCCACACACAAACCACATCTACCCACCAGATAGTTCCACAAGGCTTCAGTTCTAGTGGAAGTAGCATCTGTTCTTAACAAGCAGACCAGAGCACACTTATTTAAAACTCACCACACTTTGTCCAAGGACCAAACACTGCCCACCACAAGCAAAGAAAGCCTCTGCAGGTGACTTGCCTGAAAGGATAGAGCAGCCAAAACACAACAGCAGAGTGCACGCAGCACACATCAGAGACCTTCCCTGAAGTGCTAGGCCCTGGACAATACGACCTCTTCTTCATAAACCATTACTCTAAAGAGCAGGAAACATAACAGACATTTCTTTTTTTTCCTTTTTTTAAAAAAATTGATTTATTTTGAAAGAGAGAACATGATCAGGAGGGGGCAGAGAAAGAGGGAGACAGAGAATCCCAAGCAGATTCCACATTGTCAGTGCAGGGCCCAACATGGGGCTTGAATCCACGAACTGTGAGATCATGACCTGAGCTGAAATCAAGAGTCAGACGCTAGGGGAGCCTGGGTGGCTCAGTCGGTTAAGCGTCTGACTTTGGCTCAGGTCATGATCTCGCAGTCCGTGAATTTGAGCCCCGCGCTGGGCTCTGTGCTGACAGCTCAGAGCCTGGAGCCTGTTTCAGATTATGTGTGTCTCTCTCTCTGCTCCTCCCCTATTCATGCTCTGTCTCTCTGTCTCAAAAATAAATAAACATTAAAAAAATTTTTTTTTAAAAAGAGACGCTTAACCAATTGAACCACCCAGGTGTCCCAACAGACTTTTCTAACACAGAGAAAAAGACATGGAAGAAAAAGAAAAGCTCATGGCCAGAGCCAAATAAAAGTATAGGTAATATGACTAATGGAGAATTCAAAGCAACAATTATAAAAAAATTCTCACTGGGCTTGAGAAAAGCATGGAAGACATCAGGGACACCCTTACAGAACAGAAAAAGGGTTTAAAAAATCAGTAAGAATTCAAAAATGCAATAATTGAGATTTGAGACAGACTGGATATATTAATGACCACAAGGATGGAAGGTGCAGAGGAGTGAATGAGTGATATAGAAGATAGAATAATGGAAAATATGAAGCTGCAGAAAAGAAAGAAGAATTATAGATCACAAGAATAGATTTAAGGAACTCAGTGGCTACATCAAACATGACACTCATATCATAGGAGTCCCAGAAGAAGAGGAGAGGGAAAGGGGGGCAGAAGGTTTATTTGAGCAAATTATAGCTGAAAACTTCCCTAATCTGGGGAAGGAAACAGATGTCCAAATCCAGGAACCCTAGAGAATTTCCATCAAAATCTACAAAAGCAGACCAACAACAAGACATATTGTGGTTAAATTTGCAAAATATAGAGATAAAGAAAAAAAATCCTATAAGCAGCAAGATAAAAGAAGTCCCTAACTTACAAGAGAAGACAAATAAGGTTAGCAGCAGATCTCTCCAAAGAAATGTGGCAAGCCAGAAGGGAGAGGCATGATAGATTCAACGTGTTGAATGGAAAAAATATGCAGCCAAGAATACTCTAGCCTGCAAGGCTATCATTCAGAATAGAAGGAGAGATAAACAAAAATTAAAGGAGTTCATGATAACTGAACAAGTCTTGCAAGAAATATTTAAGGGGACTCTTTGAGTGGGAAAGAAAGATCAAAAGTGACACAAACTAGAAAGGAACACAGGAAATCTCCAGAAACAATGACAAAACAAGTAATAAAATGGCATTAAATACATATCTATCAATAATTACTCTGAATGTAAACGGACTAAATGTTCCAATCAAAAGGCATAGGTATCAGAATGGATTTAAAAAAAGACCCAGCTATACGCTACCTACAAAACACTCATTTTTGACCTAAAGACACTTGCATATTGAAAACAAGGGGAAGGAGAACAATCATCATGAAAACGGATGTAAAAAAAAAAAAGCTGGAGCAGTGATACTTCTATCAGACAACCTAGATTTTATTTCTTTTATTTTTTTGCCAATTACAGAAAGTACTTTATTTATTTTATTTTATTTTTTTATTTTTAAAATTTTACATCCAAATTAGTTAGCATATAGTGCAACAATGATTTCAGGAGTAGATTCCTTAGTGCCCCTTACCCATTTAGCCCATCCCCCTCCCACAACCCCTCAAATAACTCTCAGTTTGTTCTCCAGGAGGTCAAACTTTCACTCTTCACAGACAACCTAGATTTTAAACCAAAGACTGTAACAAAATATGAAGAAGGGCATTATATCATAATAAAGGGACCTATCCAACAAGAAGATCTATCTATCTATGGGAGAACCCACACATATAAAACAATTAATAAGAACCATAAAGGAACTCATGGATAATAAAGAGGGGACTTAATACCACATTTACATCAACGTACAAATCATTTAAGCAGAAAATCAACAAGGAAACACTGTTTTTGAATGACACACTGGACCAGATAGACTTGACAGATATATTCAGAACATTTCATCCTAAAAGACAAGAATACACATTTTTTCAAGGGCACATGGGACATTCTCCAGAAAAGATCACATAGTTGGTCACAAATCAGTCCTCAACAAGTTCAAAAAGACTGAGATCATACCATGCATATATTCAGACCTCAGTGCTATGAAACTTAAAGTCAACCTCAAGAAAAAAAATTGGAAAGACCAGACATACATAGAGGTTAAAGAACATCCTAATAAAGAATAAATGGGTCAATTGGGAAATTAAAGAAGAAATTTTTAAAAATACATGGAAACAAATGATAATGAAAACATAATGCTCCAAAATCTTTGAGATGCAGCAAAAGCAGTCATAAGAGGGAAATATATAGCAATAAAGGCCTAACTCAAAAATCAAGAAAAATCTCAAATATGCAACCTAAACTTACACCTGAAGGAGTTAGAAAAATGAAAACAAATTAAGGTTAAAGCCATCAGAAAAGGGACATAAAAAAATTAGAACATGGGGCACCTGAATGGCTCAGTCGGTTCAGTGTCTCAACTCTTGATTTCGACTGAGGTCATGATCCCAGGGTCAGAGGATTGAGCCTTGCATTGGGCTCCACACTGAGTGTGGACCTGCTTAAAGATTCTCTCTCACTCACCCTCTGCCCCTCTCCCCTGCTTGCACTCTTTCTCTCTCTTTAAAAAAATTTTTTTAATAAAGATAAGAGCAGAAATAAATGATATAGAAAAACCACAGTAGAATAAATCAATAAAACCAGGAGGTGTCTTTTTGAAAACATAAATAAAATTGATAACCCCCTAGCCAGACTTAACAAAAAGAGAAAGGACTCAAATAAATAAAATCACGAGAGAGAAGACATCACAACCAACACCAGAGAAATAAAAACAATTATAAGAGAATATTATGAAAAAGTATATGCCAAAAATTGGGCAATCTTAAAAAAATGTATAAATTCCTAGAAACATATGAACTACCCAAACCGAAACAGGAAGAATAAAACTTGTGCAGAACAAAAACCAGCAAAATATTTGAATGAGTAATCAAACATCTCCTGACAAACAAAAGTCCAGAGCCAGATGGCTTCCCAGGGGCATTCTACCAAACATTTAGAGAAAACTAAATTCTTCCCACACTGTTCCAAAAAATGGAGGAAAATTTCCAAATACTTTCTACAAGACCAGCATTACCTTGATTCTTAAACCAGAGAAAGACCCAACTAAAAAAGAGAATTACAGGCCAATATCCTTGATAAACATGGATGCAAAAATTCTCAACAAGATACTAGCAAATTGAATCTAATGGCACATTAAAAGAATAATTCACTACAATCAACTGGGATTTAATCCTGGGCTACAAGTGTGGTTCAAATGTTCACAAATCAATCAATGTGATACACCACATTAATAAAAGAAAGGAAAATAACCATATGATCCTCTCAATAGGTTCAGAAAAAACATTTGACAAAGCACAGTATCCATTCTTAATAACAACCCTCAACAAAGTAGGGATAAAGGGAACATACCTCAACATCATAAGGCCATATATGAAAGATCCACAGGTAATATCCTCAATGGGGAAAAACTTACAGCTTTCCTCTATGGTCAAGAACAAGACAGCGATGGCCACTTTCACCACAGTTATTTAACACACTTGGAAGTCCTAGCCTCAGCAATCAGACAACGAAAAGAAATAAAAGGCATCCAAATCCGCAAAGAAGAAGTCAAACTTTCACTATTTGCAGATGACATCATACTTTTGTAGAAAACCTGAAAGCAAAAAATTGCTAGAACAGATACACAAATTCAGCAAAGTTGCAGGATAAAAAATCAAAATACAGAGATCTGTTGCATTTCTATACACTAATAAAGAAACAGCAGAAAGAGAAATCAAGGAATTGATCCCATTTACAATTGTACCAAAAACCATAAGATACCTGGGAATAAACCTAGCCAATGCAGCCAAAGATCTATACTCCAAAAACTAAAAATACTGATGAAAAAAATTGAAGATGACACAAAGAAATGGAAAAACATTCTATGCCCATGAACTGGAAGAACAAATATTGTTAAAATGTCTATATTACCCAAAGCAATCTACACATTTAATGCAAGCCCTATCAAAATACCACCAGCAGTTTTCACAGAGCTAGAACAAACAATCCTAAAATTTGTATGGAAAAACAAAAGACCCCAAATAGCCAAATAAATCTTGAAAGAAAAAAAAAAGCAAAGCTGGAAGCATTACAATTCTGGACTTCAAGTTATATTACAAAGCTGTAGTCAAGTCAGTATGGAACTGGCACAAAAAATACATGTAGATCAATGTAACAGAATAGAAAATGCAGAAATGTACCCACAACTACATGGTCAACTTATCTTTGACAAAGCTGGAAAGAATATCCAATGGAAAAAAGACAGTCTCTTCAACAAATGGTGTTGGGAAAACTGGACAGCAATATGCAAAAGAATGAAACTCATAAGAGACTCTTAAATACTGAGAACAAACTGAGGGTTGATGAGGAGTGGGGGAGAGGGGAAAGTGGGTGATGGGCATTGAGGAGGGCACTTGTTGGGATGAGCACTGTGTGTTGTATGGAAACCAATTTGACAATAAATTATATTTTAAAAAACTCAACCATTTATACCATACACAATAATAAATTCAAAATCGATGAAAGACCTACATGTGAGACATAAAACTATCAAAATCCTAGAGGAGAACACAGGCAGTAACCTCTTTGACAACAGCCACAGCAACTTCTTACTTGATGTATTTCCTGGGGCAAGGGAAATAAAAGCAAAAATAAACTATTCGGATTTCATCAAGATAAAAACTTCTGTAAAGTGAAGGTGACAATCAACAAAACTAAAAGGCACCCTACAGAATGGGAGATGATATTTCCAAATGACATATCTGATAGAGGGTTCATATCCAAAATCTATATAGAACTTAACAAACTCAACACCCAGAAAACAAATAATCCATTTAAAAAACGGAAAGAAGGCATGAACAGGCATTTTTCCACAGAAGACATCCAGGTGACTAACAGACACATAAAATGATGCCCAACATCAGTGGTCATCTGGGAAATGTAAATCAAAACTACAATGAGATATTGCCTCACCTGTCAGAATGGCTAAAATCATCAACACAAGAAACAACAGGTTTTGGTGAGGATGGGGAGAAAGGAGGACTCTCTGACACTGCTAGTGGGAATGCTAGCTGATGTAACCACTCTGGATAATAGTATGGAGGTTCCTCAAAAAAATAAAATTAGAACTATCTTACAATTCAGCAATTGCCCTCGGGGCATTTACCTAAAGGATACAAAAACACTGATTCAAAGGGATACATGTGCTCAGATGTATAGCAGTATTATCAACAATAGCCAATTTATGGAAAGAGCCCAAATGTCCATCAAATTATGAACTGATGAAGAAGTTGTGGTGTGTGTGTGTGTGTGTGTGTGTGTGTATACCCTCCCCACGTTAATTGGAGACCAAAAATATGCACTGTCAGAATAAGAGCAAACCAAAACTAAACTTCTTTCCTCAACCCCAGGGGGTGTAGAGAAAGCCATATAAGTTTCTCAACCTATAATTAGATGCTGAACTCCCTCTCATTCAAGAACAAAGGCAAACAAGAGTCAAACGCCGGGAAATCAGGAAGATGGCGGCGTAGGAGGATCCTGGGCTCACTGCGTCCTGCTGATCGCTTAGATTCCACCCACATCTGCCTAATTTACCCTGATAACCAACAGAAGACTAGCAGAATGGACTCTCCGGAGCCAAGCAAAGACAAGAGGCCCTTGGAGGAGGGTAGGAAGGGTGGAGAGGCGGTGTGCGCTACACGGACTGGTGGGAGGAAGCCAGGGCAGTAGAGGGGCAGCCCGTCTGGCAAGGCAGAGCCCCCGAGTATGGCTTGCAAAAGCAGAGGGGCCGGACAGAGTGTGTTCTGACAGCCAGTGGGACTTAACATCTGGAATGTTATAAGTCAACAGTTCTGCTCAGAGAGCGGGAGGGAGAGTTGTTGAGCCCCAGAGGACAGAGCTCAGCTTGGCGGGGAACAAAGGCACTGGGAAGCACCTTCTCCCTCTCCCATTCCCCAGCCAAAATCCCAAAGGGAGCCAGTTCCCCTCACAGAAATTGCTTGCACTGCGCAAACACACAACGCTGTGCTTCTGCGGATCCATCCCTCCAACGGGTCTGCCTCCCTCCCAGTGCCACAGGGCCCCTTCCAAAGTGGACTACCAAAGGCAAAGCCAGCTGAGCCTGCCCCATGCACCTTGCGGATCCACCCCAGCTAATATGCCAGATCCCATCGAAGCAGTACCACAAGACTGGCAGTGTGCAACTAGCCCAGACAAAGGCCACACCACTCCACAGTGAGTCCTGACCCTGGGAGAGGGGAAGACAAGGTACACACGAGTTTGACTGTGGCCCCAGCAGTGGGCTGGGGGCAGACATCAGGTCTGACTGCGGCCCCGCCCACCAACGCAAGTTACTCCAGACAGCACAGAGGAAGAGCCCTGCAGTTCCGCGCCACTCTAGGCACTATCCAAAATGATGAAACGGATGAATTCTCCTCAAAAGAAACTCCAGGAAGTAGCGACAGCTAACGATCTAATCAAAAACGATTTAAGCAATATAGCAGAAAATGAATTTAAAATAATAATCATAAAATTAATCACTGGGCTTGAAAAAAGTATAGAGAACAGTAGAGAATCTATTACTACAGAGATCAAGGGACTAAGAAACAGTCAGGAGGAACTAAAACAAATGCTATAAATGAGCTGCAAAATAAAATGGAGGCGACCACAGCTCGATTGAAAAGGCAGAGGAGAGGATAGGTGAATTAGAAGATAAAATTATGGAAAAAGAAGAAGCTGAGAAAAAGAGAGGTAAAAAAAATCCAGGAGTATGAGGGGAGACTTAGAGAACTAAGTGACATAAGTAAACGAAATAATGTACACATAATTCGGATTCCAGAGGAGGAAGAGAGAGGGAAACGTGCTGAAAGTGTACTGGAAGAAATCATAGCTGAGAACTTCCCTGAACTGGGGAAGGAAAAAGGCATTGAAATCCAAGAGGCACAGGGAACTCCCTTCAGACGTAACTTGAATCGATCTTCTACATGACATATCATAGTGAAATGGCAAAATATAGGGATAAAGAGATAATTCTGAAAGCAGCTAGGGATAAACACGCTCTAACTTATAAGGGGAGACCCATAAGACTGGTGGCAGATCTATCTACTGAAACTTGGCAGGCCAGAAAGGAACCGCAGGAAATCTTCAATGTGACAAACAGAAAAAATGTGCAGCCAAGAATACTTTATCCAGCAAGTCTGTCATTTAGAATAGAAGGAGAGATAAAGGTCTTCCCAAACAAACACAAACTGAAGGAATTTGTCACCACTAAACCAGCCCTACAAGAGATCCTAAGGGGGATCCTGTGAGACAAAGTACCAGAGACATCGCTACAAGCATGAAACCTACGGACATCACAATGACTCTAAACCCATATCTTTCTGTAATAACACTGAATGTAAATGGCCTAAATGCGCCAACCAAAAGACATAGGGTATCAGAATGGATAAAAAAAAAAAACAAGACCCATCTATTTGCTGTCTACAAGAGACTCATTTTAGACCTGAGGACACCTTCAGATTGAGAGTGAGGGGATGGAGAACTATTTTTCATGCTACTGGAAGTCAAAAGAAAGCTGGAGTAGCCATACTTATATCAGACAAACTAGGCGTTAAATTAAAGGCTGTAACAAGAGATGAAGAAGGGCATTATATAATAATTACAGGGTCTATCCATCAGGAAGACTAACAATTATAAATGTCTATGCACCAAATACAGGAGCCCCCAAATATATAAAAGAATTACAAACATAAGCAACCTTATTGATAAGAATGTGGTATTGCAGGGGACTTTAATACTCCACTTACAACATGGGATAGATCATCTAGACACGGGATCAATAAACATACAAAGGCCCTGAATGATACACTGCCTCAGATGGACTTGACAGATCTATTTAGAACTCTGCATCCCAAAGAAAGAGAACATACTTTCCTCTCGAGTACACATGGAACCTTCTCCAAGATAGATCACATACTGGGTCACAAGACAGCCCTTCATAAGTATACAAGAATTGAGATCATGCCATGCATACTTTCAGACCACAATGCGATGAAGCTTGAAATCAACCACAAGTAAAACTCTGGAAAACTGAAAACAAAAGCATGGAGGTTAAAGAACACCCTACTAAAGAATGACTGGGTCAACCAGGCAATTTGAGAAGAAATTAAAAAATATATGGAAACAAATGAAGATGAAAATACAACAATCCAAACGCTTTGGGATGCAGTGAAGGCAGTCCTGAGAGGAAAATACATTGCAATCCAGGCCTATCTCAAGAAACAAGAAAAATTCCAAATACAAAATCTAACAGCACACCTAAAGGAAATAGAAGCAGAACAGCAAAGACACCCCAAATCCAGTAGAAGAAGAGAAATAATAAAGAACAGAGCAGAAATAAACAATATAGAATCTAAAAAAAACTGTAGAGCAGATCAATGAAACCAAGAGTTGGTTTTTTGAAAAAATAAACAAAATTGATAAACCTCTAGCCAGGCTTCTCAAAAAGAAAAGGGAGATGACCCAAATAGATAAAATCTTGAATGAAAATGGAATTATAACAACCAATCCCTCAGAAATACAAGCCATTATCAGGGAATACAATGAAAAATTATATGCCAACAAACTGGACAACCTGGAAGAAATGGACAAATTCCTAAACTCCCACACACTTCCAAAATTCAAACAGGAAGAAAGAATTATTCACCATGATCAAGTGGGATTCATTCCTGGGCTGCAGGGCTGGTTCCACATTCACAAATGAATCAATGTGATATATCACATTAATAAAAGAAAAGATAAGAATCATATGATCCTGTCAATCGATGCAGAAAAAAGCATTTGACAAAATTCAGCATGCTTTCTCAATAAAAACCCTAGAGAAAGTCGGGATAGAAAGAACATATTTAAACATCATAAAAGCCATTTATGAAAAGCCCACAGCTAATATCATCCTCAATGGGGAGAAACTGAGAGCTTTCTCCCTGAGATCAGGAACATGACAGGGATGTCCACCCTCACCGCTGTTGTTTAACATAGTGTTGGAAGTTCTAGCATCAGCAATCCGACAACAAAAGGAAATCAAAGGCATCAAAATTGGCAAAGATGAAGTCAAGCTTTCGCTTTTTGCAGATGACTTGATATTATACATGGAAAATCCGATAGACTCCACCCAAAGTCTGCTAGAACTGATACATGAATTCAGCAAAGTTGCAAGATACAAAATCAATGTACAGAAATCAGTTGCATTCTTATACACTAATAATGAAGCCACAGAAAGACAAATAAAGAAACTGATCCCATTCACAATTGCACCAAGAAGCATAAAATACCTAGGAATAAATCTAACCAAAGATGTAAAAGATCTGTATGCTGAAAACTATAGAAAGCTTATGAAGGATATTGCAGAAGATATAAAGAAATGGAAAAACATTCCGTGCTCATGGATTGGAAGAATAAATATTGTCAAAATGTCAATACTACCCAAAGCTATCTACACATTCAATGCAATCCCAATCAAAATTGCACCAGCATTCTTCTCGAAATTAGAACACGCAATCCTAAAATTCATATGGAACCACAAAAGGCCCCGAATAGCCAAAGTAATTTTGAAGAAGACCAAAGCAGGAGGCATCACAATCCCAGACTTTAGCCTCTACTACAAAGCTGTCATCATCAAGACAGCATGGTATTGGCACAAGAACAGACACGTAGACCAATGGAATAGAATAGAAACCCCAGAACTAGACCCACAAAAGTATGGCCAGCTAACCTTTGACAAAGCAGGAAAGAATAGCCAATGGAAAAAAGACAGTCTCTTTAACAAATGGTGCTGGGAGAACTGGACAGCAACAGGTAGAAGGATGAAACTAGACCACTTTCTCACACCATTCACAAAAACAAACTCAAAATGGATAAAGAACCTGAATGTGAGACAAGAAACCATCAAAACCCTAGAGGAGAAAGCAGGGGAAAACCTCTCTGACCTCAGCCACAGCAATTTCTTCCTTGACACATCCCCAAAGGCAAGGGAATTAAAAGCACAAATGAACTATTGGGACCTCATCAAGATAAAAAGCTTCTGCACAGCAAAGGAAACAACCAACAAAACTAAAAGGCAACCAACGGAATGGGAAAAGATATTTGCAAATGACATATCAGACAAAGGGCTAGTATCCAAAATCTATAAAGAGCTCACCAAACTCCACACCAAAAAAAAAAAAAAAAAAAAAATCCAGTGAAGAAATGGGCAGAAAACATGAATAGACACTTCTCTAAAGAAGACAAGCAGATGGCCAACAGGCACATGAAAAGATGCTCAACGTCGCTCCTCATCACGGAAATACAAATCAAAACCACACTCAGATACCACCTCATGCCAGTCAGAGTGGCTAAAATGAATAAAACAGGAGACTATAGATGCTGGAGAGGATGTGGAGAAACGGGAACCCTCTTGCACTGTTGGTGGGAATGCAAACTGGTGCAGCTGCTCTGGAAAACAGTGTGGAGGTTCCTCAAAAAATTAACAATAGACCTACCCTATGACCCAGCAGTAGCACTGCTAGGAATTTACCCAAGGGATATAGGAGTACTGATGCATAGGGGAACATGTACCCCAATGTTTATAGCAGCACTTTCAATAAGAGCCAAATTATGGAAGGAGCCTAAATTCCATCAACTGACGAATGGATAAAGAAATTGTGGTTTAGGGAGAGGATTCTGGGAAGATGGCGGCGTAGGAGGACGCTGGGCTCACCGCGCGTCCTGCTGATCACTTAGATTCCACCTACACCTGCCTAAATAACCCAGAAAACCGCCAGAGGATTAGCAGAACAGAGTCACCGGACCCAAGCGCAGACGAGAGGCCCACGGAAGAGGGTAGGAAGGGCGGCGAGGCGGTGCGCGCTCCACGGACTGGCGGGAGGGAGCCAGGGCAGAGGGGCGGCTCGCCAGCCAAGCAGGGCCCCCGAGTCTGGCTTGCAAAAGCGGAGGGGCCTGACGGACTGTGTTCCGACAGCAAGCGCGACTTAGCGTCTGGGAGGTCATAAGTTAACAGCTCTGCTCGGAAAGCGGGAAGGCTGGAGGACAAAGGGAGGGTGAGCTGCGGAGCCCCCGGATGACAGAGCTCAGTTTGGCAGGGAACAAAGGCGCTCGCCAGCGCCATCTCCCCCGCCCATCCCCCAGCCAAAATCCCAAAGGGAACCGGTTCCGGCCAGGGAACTTGCTCGCACCGCGCGAACACCCAACTCTGTGCTTCTGCGGAGCCAAACCTCCGGCAGTGATCTGACTCCCTCCGGCTGCCACAGGGCCCCTCCTGAAGTGGATCACCTAAGGAGAAGCGAGCTAAGCCTGCCCCCCCTGCCGCCGTGCACCTTGCCTTCCCACCCCAGCTAATACGCCAGATCCCCAGCATCACAAGCCTGGCAGTGTGCAAGTAGCCCAGACGGGCCACGCCACCCCACAGTGAATCCCGCCCCTAGGAGAGGGGAAGAGAAGGCACACACCAGTCTGACTGTGGCCCCAGCGGTGGGCTGGGGGCAGACATCAGGTCGGACTGCGGCCCCGCCCACCAACTCCAGTTATACACCACAGCACAGGGGAAGTGCCCTGCAGGCCCTCACCACACCAGGGACTATCCAAAATGACCAAGCAGAAGAATTCCCCTCAGAAGAATCTCCAGGAAATAACAACAGCTAATGAGCTGATCAAAAAGGATTTAAATAATATAACAGAAAGTGAATTTAGAATAATAGTCATAAAATTAATTGCTGGGCTGGAAAACAGCATACAGGACAGCAGAGAATCTCTTGCTACAGACATCAGGGAACTAAGGAACAGTCACGAGGAGCTGAAAAACGCTTTAAAGGAAATGGAAAACAAAATGCAAGCCACCACGGCTCGGATGGAAGAGGCAGAGGAGAGAATAGGTGAACTAGAAGATAAAGTTATGGAAAAAGAGGAAGCTGAGAAAAAGAGAGATAAAAAAATCCAGGAGTATGAGGGGAAAATTAGAGAACTAATGGTACACTAAAAAGAAATAATATACGCATAATTGGTATCCCAGAGGAGGAAGAGAGAGGGAAAGGTGCTGAAGGGGTACTTGAAGAAATAATAGCTGAGAACTTCCCTGAACTGGGGAAGGAAAAAGGCATTGAAATCCAAGAGGCACAGAGAACTCCCTTCAGACGTAACTTGAATCGATCTTCTGCACGACATATCATAGTGAAACTGGCAAAATACAAGGATAAAGAGAAAATTCTGAAAGCAGCAAGGGGTAAACGTGCCCTGACATATAAAGGGAGACCTATAAGACTCGTGACTGATCTCTCTTTTGAAACTTGGAAGGCCAGAAAGAATTGGCACGAGATTTTCAGGGTGCTAGACAGCAAAAATATGCAGCCAAGAATCCTTTATCCAGCAAGTCTGTCATTTAGAATAGAAGGAGAGATAAAGGTCTTCCCAAACAAACAAAAACTGAAGGGATTTGTCACCACTAAACCAGCCCTACAAGAGATCCTAAGGGGGACCCTGTGAGACAAAGTACCAGAGACATCACTACAAGCATAAAACATACAGACATCACAATGACTCTAAACCCGTATCTTTCTATAATAACACTGAATGTAAATGGATTAAATGCGCCAACCAAAAGACATAGGGTATCAGAATGGATAAAAAAACAAGACCCATCTATTTGCTGTCTACAAGAGACTCATTTTAGACCTGAGGACACCTTTAGATTCAGAGTGAGGGGATGGAGAACTATTTATCATGCTACTGGAAGCCAGAAGAAAGCTGGAGTAGCCATACTTATATCAGACAAACTAGACTTTAAATTAAAGGCTGTAACAAAGCTGAAGAAGGACATTATATAATAATTACAGGGTCTATCCATCAGGAAGAGCTAACAATTATAAATGTCTATGCGCCGAATACCGGAGCCCCCAAATATATAAAACAATTACTCATAAACAGAAGCAACCTTATTGATAAGAATGTGGTCATTGCTGGGGACTTTAACACCCCACTTACAGAAATGGATAGATCATCTAGACACACGGTCAATAAGGAAACAAGGGCCCTGAATGAGACACTGGATCAGATGGACTTGACAGATATATTTAGAACTCTGCATCCCAAAGCAACAGAATATACTTTCTTCTCGAGTGCACATGGAACATTCTCCAAGATAGATCATATACTGGGTCACAAAACAGCCCTTCATAAGTTTACAAGAATTGAAATTATACCATGCATACTTTCAGACCACAATGCTATGAAGCTTGAAATCAACCACAGGAAAAAGTCTGGAAAACCTCCAAAAGCATGGAGGTTAAAGAACACCCTACTAACGAATGAGTGGGTCAACCAGGCAATTAGAGAAGAAATCAAAAAATATATGGAAACAAACGAAAATGAAAATACAACAATCCAAACGCTTTGGGACGCAGCGAAGGCAGTCCTGAGAGGAAAATACATTGCAATCCAGGCCTATCTCAAGAAACAAGAAAAATCCCAAATACACAATCTAACAGCACATCTAAAGGAAATAGAAGCAGAACAGCAAAGGCAGCCTAAACCCAGCAGAAGAAGAGAAATAATAAAGATCAGAGCAGAAATAAACAATATAGAATCTAAAAAAACTGTAGAGCAGATCAACGAAACCAAGAGTTGGTTTTTTGAAAAAATCAACAAAATTGACAAAACTCTAGCCAGGCTTCTCAAAAAGAAAAGGGAGATGACCCAAATAGATAAAATCATGAATGAAAATGGAATTATTACAACCAATCCCTCAGAGATACAAACAATTATCAGGGAATACTATGAAAAATTATATGCCAACAAATTGGACAACCTGGAAGAAATGGACAAATTCCTGAACACCCACACTCTTCCAAAACTCAATCAGGAGGAAATAGAAAGCTTGAACAGACCCATAACCAGCGAAGAAATTGAATCGGTTATCAAAAATCTCCCAACAAATAAGAGTCCAGGACCAGATGGCTTCCCAGGGGAGTTCTACCAGACGTTTAAAGCAGAGATAATACCTATCCTTCTCAAGCTATTCCAAGAAATAGAAAGGGAAGGAAAACTTCCAGACTCATTCTATGAAGCCAGTATTACTTTGATTCCTAAACCAGACAGAGACCCAGTAAAAAAAGAGAACTACAGGCCAATATCCCTGATGAATATGGATGCCAAAATTCTCAATAAGATACTAGCAAATCGAATTCAACAGCATATAAAAAGAATTATTCACCATGATCAAGTGGGATTCATTCCTGGGATGCAGGGCTGGTTCAACATTCGCAAATCAATCAACGTGATACATCACATTAACAAAAAAAAAGAGAAGAACCATATGATCCTATCAATCGATGCAGAAAAGGCCTTTGACAAAATCCTGCACCGTTTCTTAATAAAAACCCTTGAGAAAGTCGGGATAGAAGGAACATACTTAAAGATCATAAAAGCCATTTATGAAAAGCCCACAGCTAACATCATCCTCAACGGGGAAAAACTGAGAGCTTTTTCCCTGAGATCAGGAACACGACAGGGATGCCCACTCTCACCGTTGTTGTTTAACATAGTGCTGGAAGTTCTAGCATCAGCAATCCGACAACAAAAGGAAATCAAAGGCATCAAAATTGGCAAAGATGAAGTCAAGCTTTCGCTTTTTGCAGATGACATGATATTATACATGGAAAATCCGATAGACTCCACCAAAAGTCTGCTAGAACTGATACATGAATTCAGCAAAGTTGCAGGATACAAAATCAATGTACAGAAATCAGTTGCATTCTTATACACTAACAATGAAGCCACAGAAAGACAAATAAAGAAACTGATCCCATTCACAATTGCACCAAGAAGCATAAAATACCTAGGAATAAACCTAACCAAAGATGTAAAGGATCTGTATGCTGAAAACTATAGAAAGCTTATGAAGGTAATTGAAGAAGATTTAAAGAAATGGAAAGACATTCCCTGCTCATGGATTGGAAAAATAAATATTGTCAAAATGTCAATACTACCCAAAGCTATCTACACATTCAATGCAATCCCAATCAAAATTGCACCAGCATTCTTCTCGAAACTAGAACAAGCAATCCTAAAATTCATATGGAACCACAAAAGGCCCCGAATAGCCAAAGGAATTTTGAAGAAGAAGACCAAAGCAGGAGGCATCACAATCCCAGACTTCAGCCTCTACTACAAAGCTGTCATCATCAAGACAGCATGGTATTGGCACAAAAACAGACACACAGACCAATGGAATAGAATAGAAACCCCAGAACTAGACCCACAAACGTATGGCCAACTCATCTTTGACAAAGCAGGAAAGAACATCCAATGGAAAAAAGACAGCCTCTTTAACAAATGGTGCTGGGAGAACTGGACAGCAACATGCAGAAGGTTGAAACTAGACCACTTTCTCACACCATTTACAAAAATAAACTCAAAATGGATAAAGGACCTAAATGTGAGACAGGAAACCATCAGAACCTTAGAGGAGAAAGCAGGAAAAGACCTCTCTGACCTCAGCCGTAGCAATCTCTTACTCGACACATCCCCAAAGGCAAGGGAATTAAAAGCAAAAGTGAATTACTGGGACCTTATGAAGATAAAAAGCTTCTGCACAGCAAAGGAAACAACCAACAAAACTAAAAGGCAACCAACGGAATGGGAAAAGATATTTGCAAATGACATATCGGACAAAGGGCTAGTATCTAAAATCTATAAAGAGCTCACCAAACTCCACACCCGAAAAACAAATAACCCAGTGAAGAAATGGGCAGAAAACATGAATAGACACTTCTCTAAAGAAGACATCCAGATGGCCAACAGGCACATGAAAAGATGTTCAGCGTCGCTCCTTATCAGGGAAATACAAATCAAAACCACACTCAGGTATCACCTCACGCCAGTCAGAGTGGCCAAAATGAACAAATCAGGAGACCATAGATGCTGGAGAGGATGTGGAGAAACGGGAACCCTCTTGCACTGTTGGTGGGAATGCAAATTGGTGCAGCCGCTCTGGAAAGCAGTGTGGAGGTTCCTCAGAAAATTAAAAATAGACCTACCCTATGACCCAGCAATAGCACTGCTAGGAATCTACCCAAGGGATACAGGAGTACTGATGCATAGGGGCACTTGTACCCCAATGTTCATAGCAGCACTCTCAACAATAGCCAAATTATGGAAAGAGCCTAAATGTCCATCAACTGATGAATGGATAAAGAAATTGTGGTATATATACACAATGGAATACTACGTGGCAATGAGAAAAAATGAAATATGGCCTTTTGTAGCAACGTGGATGGAACTGGAGAGTGTGATGCTAAGTGAAATAAGCCATACAGAGAAAGACAGATACCATATGGTTTCACTCTTATGTGGATCCTGAGAAACTTAACAGGAACCCATGGGGGAGGGGAAGGTAAAAAAAAAAAAAAAAAAAAAGGACGTTAGAGTGGGAGAGAGCCAAAGCATAAGAGACTGTTAAAAACTGAGAACAAACTGAGGGTTGATGGGGGGTGGGAGGGAGGGGCGGGTGGGCGATGGGTATTGAGGAGGGCACCTTTTGGGATGAGCACTGGGTGTTGTATGGAAACCAATTTGTCAATAAACTTCATATAAAAAAAAAAAAGAAAACAAGAGGAGGAAAGTTTTCTCAGTTTTGAAGGCATTGTGAAATTACTATGTGTTTTAAAATGAACCCAGTTTCGAGGCGCCTGGGTGGCTCAGTCGGTTAAGCGGCCGACTTCGGCTCAGGTCATGATCTCTCAGTCTGTGGGTTCAAGCCCCGCGTCGGGCTCTGTGCTGACTGCTCAGAGCCTGGAGCCTGTTTCAGATTCTGTGTCTCCCTCTCTCTGACCCTCCCCCGTTCATGCTCTGTCTCTCTCTGTCTCAAAAATAAATAAATGTTAAAAAAAATTTTTTTAAAAATAAAAAATAAAAAAATAAAAAAAAAAAAGAAATTGTGGTTTATATACACAATGGAATACTACGTGGAAATGAGAAAGAATGAAATATGGCCTTTTGTAGCAACATGGATGGAACTGGAGAGTGTGATGTTAAGTGAAATAAGTCATACAGAGAAGGGCAGATTCCATATGTTTTCGCTCCTTTGTGGATCCTGAGAAACTTAGCAGAAGACCATGGGGGAAGGGGAGAAAAAAAGTGGTTAGCGAGGGAGGGAGCCAAAACATAAGAGACTTTTAAAATCTGAGAACAAACTGAGGGTTTATGGGGGTTGGGAAGGAGGGGTGGGTGGGTGATGGGTATTGAGGAGGGCACCTGTTGGGATGAACACTGGGTGTTGTATGGAAACCAGTGTGACAATAAATTTCATAATAAAAAAAAAGAACAAAGGCAAACAAAGACATGTTCTTAGAAACAATAAACTTTGAAAGTTTATCACCATCATACTCTGACTAAGGAAGATCCTATAGGATGTACTTCTGGAAGAAAGAACGTGATCCCAAATGGAAGGTCTGAAATGCAAGAAGGAATAAAAAACAAAGAAAGTGGTAAATATGTGGGCAAATGTAAGTAAACATTGGCCACATTAGGCAGTAATAATAATGTCTAGAAGGATTAAATAAAGTCCCCGACAATACATTTGCTCCTCTTCATCCCCAGTTTTGCCTTCAATTGAGCTAGAATCTGCTTCTAGATAACATTTACCTCTTGCAAAGCACACCCCATACAATAGGCCTTAAAGATCTGCAATTCTGGAATCTTCAGGAAGCACCTGGGACCTCAATTCCATAGAAGTGTGCTTCAGTTTGCCTGAGTACCTTCCAATTCCATCAGCTTTCCTTCATCTTTTCTGAAAAGCTCTTGGAAGGAAGTTTCCTTTGCCATTGTCCCTCTCATAATCTGACCACAATAATAAATAAACAAATAAATAAATACATACATACATACATACCAGACAATACCATCTAGTTTGGGAGGGAACAAAGCAAGTTATCTAGGATGAGGGTAAAGTTTTAATGAACTTTAGACTTTGATCAGAGGCAGGGTAACCAGTAAAATAATAGAAATCAATGATGTAACTTCCAAACCAGTAGAGAGGAAATAAATGGCATGATAAAAATATTCAATCAAAATGGATTAAAAAGCAAGATGTGAGAGAAAAGGAAATAGAATCTGTATCTGAAGAGAATGGACAAAATAAGATATAAGATTTAAACCATAATATATCAGTAACCATTTTAAAGGAAAATAGATTTAAATGCTCCAGTTAGGAGATAAAGATTATCACAGTGGATAAAAAAAAAATAAGCAAAACACAAAACAAAAAAGTCTTTAACTTGATGAATAATGTCTATAAAAAAACATATGGTAAACATCAAATTAGTGGAGAATTAATAGAACCATTCCATTAAAGTCAATAACAAGATAAGATTTCTTATATCTTCTGTCACGATATTGTACTAAAGGTCTTGACCTATGCAAAAATGGAGAATAAGACTATAGGAGTATAAGACTTTAAGAGTATAAAGAATATGAGTATAAGACTCAGAAAATAAAAGACAAAATTGTCATTATTAAATATGGTTGTCCACATAGAAAATCCAAGAAAATCTACACATCATTAGATCTAATAAGAAATTTCATTAGGATTTCTGGATAAAGATCAACATATAAAAATAGCACCCCTTGGGGCGCCTGGGCGGCTCAGTCGGTCAAGCGTACGACTTCGGCTCAAGTCACGATCTCATGGTTTGTGGGTTCAAGCCCCACGTGGGGGTCTGTGCTGACAGCTTGGAGCCTGGAGCCTGGAGCCTGTGTCTCCTCTCTCTGCCCATCCCCCGCTTGTGCTCTTTCTCTGTCTCTCAAAAATAAATAAATGTAAAAAAAAATAGCACCCCTTGCCTAAGTGGTTCAGTCAGTTAAGCATAAGATTCTTAATCTCAGCTCAAATCTTGATCTCAGGGTCATGAGTTCAAGCCCCATGTTGGGCTCTGCACTGGATGTGAAGCCTACTTAAAAAAAATAGCACCCCTGTAACCAGTAATAACTATTCTAAAATGAAATTTTAAAAAGAACTCATTCACAGTGACAAGGAAACAAACCCATTCACAGTAATAAGGGGGGATAAAATGATATACCTGATGTATATGCTTTTTAATGCTGCATAATAAGTTAAAACAAATTTAGAGGCTTAAAACAGCACACACTTATTTTCTCACAGTTTCTGTGGATCAGGAGTCTGGGCACAGCTGAGATGGATCCTATGTTCAGGGTCTCACCAGAATGGAGTCAAGGTGTTGGCAGAGTCTATGGTCTCATCGCGGGCTCAGGGTCCTTTTCTAAGCTTACATGGTTATTAGCAGAATTCAATTCCTTGCTATTGTAGAGCTGAGGGCTCTAATTTCTTGCTATCACCTGAGGCCTTGCTCTGATTTCCTAAAAGCCATCCTCAGGTACTAGCTCTGATGCCTCCTTTTTATAGCATAGCAGCTTGCTTCTTTCTTCAAAGCCAGCAGGAGAATCTCATTTCAGTCTGCTATAATGGAGTCTTACATAATGTAATGTAATCATAGGAGTGACTATTCCATCACTTTTGTCACATAATGTCATCTAATCAAGGGAGCAACTATCCTATCATACTCATATCCACGTGCAAGGGAAGGTGATTATACAGGATATGCATACCAGGAGGTGGAAATCTTGGGGGCCATCTTAGAATCGTACCTACTCACTTAAGAATAAATATAACAAAAATTGTGGTAAATATATTTGAGAAATATATGAAACATAGGCCATCAAAAAGAACCTACTTGAATAAGTGGAGAACTATCACAAATTTTGTGTGGTAAGACTCAGTATCATAAAGCTATGAACTTTCCCTAATTAATCTTTAAATTAAGTTAAATTCTAATCCAACAGGATTTTTATGGAATTTTTCAAACTGATTCTAAAATTCATAAGGAGAATTCGGAAGAAGGTGGCGGCGTAGGAGGACGCTGGGCTCACCGCGCGTCCTGCTGATCACTTAGATTCCACATACACCTGCCTAAATAACCCAGAAAACCGCCAGAGGATTAGCAGAACGGAGTCTCCGGAGCCAAGCGCAGACCAGAGGCCCACGGAAGAGGGTAGGAAGGGCGGCGAGGAGGTGCGCGCTCCACGGACTGGCGGGAGGGAGCCAGGGCAGAGGGGCGGCTCGCCAGCCAAGCAGGGCCCCCGAGTCTGGCTTGCAAAAGCAGAGGGGCCAGACGGACAGAGTGTGTTCCCACAGCAAGTGCGACTTAGCGTCTGGGAGGTCATAAGTTAACAGCTCTGCTCGGAAAGCGGGAAGGCTGGAGGACAAAGGGAGGGAGAGCTGCTGAGCCCCCAGACGACAGAGCTCAGTTTGGTGGGGAACAAAGGAACTTGCAAGCGCCATCTCCCCCGCCCATCCCCCAGCCAAAATCCCAAAGAGAACCAGTTCCTGCCAGGGAACTTGCTCGCTCCACGCAAACACCCAACTCTGTGCTTCTGCGGAGCCTAACCTCCCGCAGCGGATCTGACTCCCTCCCGCTGCCACAGGGCCCCTCCTGAAGTGGATCACCTAAGGAGAAGCGAGCTAAGCCTGCCCCTCCTGCCCCCGTGCACCTTGCCTACCCACCCCAGCTAATACGCCAGATCCCCAGCACCACAAGCCTGGCAGTGTGCAAGTAGCCCAGACGGGCCACGCCACCCCACAGTGAATCCCGCCCCTAGGAGAGGGGAAGAGAAGGCACACACCAGTCTGACTATAGCCCCAGCGGTGGGCTGGGGGCAGACATCAGGACTGACTCCAGCCCCGCCCACCAACTCCAGTTATACACCACAGCACAGGGGAAGTGTCCTGCAGGTCCTCACCACTTCAGGGACTATCCAAAATGACCAAGCGGAAGAATTCCCCTCAGAAGAATCTCCAGGAAATAACAACAGCTAATGAACTGATCAAAAAGGATTTAAATAATATAACAGGAAGTGAATTTAGAATAATAGTCATAAAATTAATCGCTGGGCTTGAAAACAATAGAGAGGACAGCAGAGAATCTCTTACTACAGAGATCAAGGGACTAAGGAACAGTCACGAGGAGCTGAAAAGCACATTAAACGAAATGCAAAACAAAATGGAAACGACGACAGCTCGGATTGAAGAGGCAGAGGAGAGAATAGGTGAACTAGAAGATAAAGTTATGGAAAAAGAGGAAGCTGAGAGAAAGAGAGATAAAAAAATCCAGGAGTATGAGGGGAAAATTAGAGAACTAAGTGATACACTAAAAAGAAATAATATACGCATAATTGGTATCCCAGAGGAGGAAGAGAGAGGGAAAGGTGCTGAAGGGGTACTTGAAGAAATTATAGCTGAGAACTTCCCTGACTGGGGAAGGAAAAAGGCATTGAAATCCAAGAGGCACAGAGAACTCCCTTCAGACGTAACTTGAATCCATCTTCTGCACGACATATCATAGTGAAACTGGCAAAATACAAGGATAAAGAGAAAATTCTGAAAGCAGCAAGGGATAAACGTGCCCTCACATATAAAGGGAGACCTATAAGACTCGTGACTGATCTCTCTTTTGAAACTTGGCAGGCCAGAAAGGATTGGCACGAGATCTTCAGTGTGCTAAACAGGAAAAATATGCAGCCGAGAATCCTTTATCCAGCAAGTCTGTCATTTAGAATAGAAGGAGAGATAAAGGTCTTCCCAAACAAACACAAACTGGAGGAATTTGTCACCACTGAACCAGCCCTACAAGAGATCTTAAGGGGGATCCTGTGAGACAAAGTACAAGAGACATCACTACAAGCATAAAACATACAGACATCACAATGACTGTAAACCCGTATCTTTCAATAATAACACTGAATGTAAATGGCCTAAATGCGCCAACCAAAAGACATAGGGTATCAGAATGGATAAAAAAACAAGACCCATCTATTTGCTGTCTACAAGAGACTCATTTTAGATCTGAGGACACCTTTAGATTGAGAGTGAGGGGATGGAGAACTATTTTTGATGCTACTGGAAGCCAAAAGAAAGCTGGAGTAGCCATACATCTATCAGACAAACTAGACTTTAAATTAAAGGCTGTAACAAGAGATGAAGAAGGGCATTATATAATCATTACAGGGTCTATCCATCAGGAAGAGCTAACAATTATAAATGTCTATGCGCCGAATACCGGAGCCCCCAAATATATAAAACAATTACTCATAAACATAAGCAACCTTATTGATAAGAATGTGGTAATTTCACGGGACTTTAACACCCCACTTACAGAAATGGAAAGATCATCTAGACACACGGTCAATAAAGAAACAAGGGCCCTGAATGATACATTGGATCAGATGGACTTGACAGATATATTTAGAACTCTGCATCCCAAAGCAACAGAATATACTTTCTTCTCTAGTGCACTTGGAACATTCTCCAAGATAGATCATATACTGGGTCACAAAACAGCCCTTCATAAGTTTACAAGAATTGAAATTATACCATGCATGCTTTCAGACCACAATGCTATGAAGCTTGAAATCAACTACAGGAAAGAGTCTCGAAAACCTCCAAAAGCATGGAGGTTAAAGAACACCCTACTAACGAATGAGTGGGTCAACCAGGCAATTAGAGAAGAAATTAAAAAATATATGGAAACAAACGAAAATGAAAATACAACAATCCAAACGCTTTGGGACGCAGTGAAGGCAGTCCTGAGAGGAAAATACATTGCAATCCAGGCCTATCTCAAGAAACAAGAAAAATCCCAAATACAAAAACTAACAGCACACCTAAAGGAAATAGAAGCAGAACAGCAAAGGCAGCCTAAACCCAGCAGAAGAAGAGAAATAATAAAGATCAGAGCAGAAATAAACAATATAGAATCTAAAAAAACTGTAGAGCAGATCAACGAAACCAAGTGTTGGTTTTTTGAAAAAACAAACACAATTGACAAACCTCTGGCCAGGCTTCTCAAAAAGAAAAGGGAGATGACCCAAATAGATAAAATCATGAATGAAAATGGAATTATTACAACCAATCCCTCAGAGATACAAACAATTATCAGGGAATACTATGAAAAACTATATGCCAACAAATTGGACAACCTGGAAGAAATGGACAAATTCCTGAACACCCACACTCTTCCAAAACTCAATCAGTAGGAAATAGAAAGCTTGAACAGACCCATAACCAGTGAAGAAATTGAATCGGTTATCAAAAATCTCCCAACAAATGAGAGTCCAGGACCAGATGGCTTCCCAGGGGAGTTCTACCAGACATTTAAAGCAGATAATACGTATCCTTCTCAAGCTATTCCAAGAAATAGAAAGGGAAGGAAAACTTCCAGACTCATTCTATGAAGCCAGTATTACTTTGATTCCTAAACCAGACAGAGACCCAGTAAAAAAAGAGAACGACAGGCCAATATCCCTGATGAATATGGATGCAAAAATTCTCAATAAGATACTAGCAAATCGAATTCAACAGCATATAAAAAGAATTATTCACCATGATCAAGTGGGATTCATTCCTGGGATGCAGGGCTGGTTCAACATTCGCAAATCAATCAACGTGATACATCACATTAACAAAAAAAAAGAGAAGAACCATATGATCCTGTCAATCGATGCAGAAAAGGCCTTTGACAAAATCCAGCACCCTTTCTTAATAAAAACCCTTGAGAAAGTCGGGATAGAGGGAACATACTTAAAGATCATAAAAGCCATTTATGAAAAGCCCACAGCTAACATCATCCTCAATGGGGAAAAACTGAGAGCTTTTTCCGTGAGATCAGGAACACGACAGGGATGCCCACTCTCACCGCTGTTGTTTAACATAGTGCTGGAAGTTCTAGCATCAGCAATCAGACAACAAAAGGAAATCAAAGGCATCAAAATTGGCAAAGATGAAGTCAAGCTTTCACTTTTTGCAGATGACTTGATACTATACATGGAAAATCCGATAGACTCCACCCAAAGTCTGCTAGAACTGATACATGAATTCAGCAAAGTTGCAGGATACAAAATCAATGTACAGAAATCAGTTGCATTCTTATACACTAACAATGAAGCCACAGAAAGACAAATAAAGAAACTGATCCCATTCACAATTGCACCAAGAAGCATAAAATACCTAGGAATAAATCTAACCAAAGATGTAAAGGATCTGTATGCTGAAAACTATAGAAAGCTTATGAAGGTAATTGAAGAAGATTTAAAGAAATGGAAAGACATTCCCTGCTCATGGATTGGAAAAATAAATATTGTCAAAATGTCAATACTACCCAAAGCTATCTACACATTCAATGCAATCCCAATCAAAATTGCACCAGCATTCTTCTCGAAATTAGAACAAGCAATCCTAAAATTCATATGGAACCACAAAAGGCCCCGAATAGCCAAAGGAATTTTGAAGAAGAAGACCAAAGCAGGAGGCATCACAATCCCAGACTTTAGCCTCTACTACAAAGCTGTCATCATCAAGACAGCATGGTATTGGCACAAAAACAGACACGCAGACCAATGGAATAGAATAGAAACCCCAGAACTAGACCCACAAACGTATGGCCAACTCATCTTTGACAAAGCAGGAAAGAACATCCAATGGAACAAAGACAGTCTCTTTAACAAATGGTGCTGGGAGAACTGGACAGCAACATGCAGAAGGTTGAAACTAGACCACTTTCTCACACCATTTACAAAAATAAACTCAAAATGGATAAAAGACCTAAATGTGAGACAGGAAACCATCAGAACCTTAGAGGAGAAAGCAGGAAAAGACCTCTCTGACCTCAGCCGTAGCAATCTCTTACTCGACACATCCCCAAAGGCAAGGGAATTAAAAGCAAAAGTGAATTACTGGGACCTTATGAAGATAAAAGCTTCTGCACAGCAAAGGAAACAACCAACAAAACTAAAAGGCAACCAACGGAATGGGAAAAGATATTTGCAAATGACATATCGGACAAAGGGCTAGTATCTAAAATCTACAAAGAGCTCACCAAACTCCACACCCGAAAAACAAATAACCCAGTGAAGAAATGGGCAGAAAACATGAATAGACACTTCTCTAAAGAAGACATCCAGATGGCCAACAGGCACATGAAAAGATGTTCAGCGTCGCTCCTTATCAGGGAAATACAAATCAAAACCACACTCAGGTATCACCTCACGCCAGTCAGAGTGGCCAAATGAACAAATCAGGAGACTATAGATGCTGGAGAGGATGTGGAGAAACGGGAACCCTCTTGCACTGTTGGTGGGAATGCAAATTGGTGCAGCCGCTCTGGAAAGCAGTGTGGAGGTTCCTCAGAAAATTAAAAATAGACCTACCCTATGACCCAGCAATAGCACTGCTAGGAATTTATCCAAGGGATACAGGAGTACTGATGCATTGGGGCACTTGTACCCCAATGTTCATAGCAGCACTCTCAACAATAGCCAAATTATGGAAAGAGCCTAAATGTCCATCAACTGATGAATGGATAAAGAAATTGTGGTATATATACACAATGGAATACTATGTGGCAATGAGAAAAAATGAAATATGGCCTTTTGTAGCAACGTGGATGGAACTGGAGAGTGTGATGCTAAGTGAAATAAGCCATACAGAGAAAGACAGATACCATATGGTTTCACTCTTATGTGGATCCTGAGAAACTTAACAGGAACCCATGGGGGAGGGGAAGAAAAAAAAAAAGAGAGGTTAGAGTGGGAGAGAGCCAAAGCATAAGAGACTGTTAAAAACTGAGAACAAACTGAGGGTTGATGGGGGGTGGGAGGGAGGGGACGGTGGGTGATGGGTATTGAGGAGGGCACCTTTTGGGATGAGCACTGGGTGTTGTATGGAAACCAATTTGTCAATAAATTTCATATATATATAAAAAAAAACAGCAAAGGCAGCCTAAACCCAGCAGCAGAAGAGAAATGATAAAGATCAGAGCAGAAATAAACAATATAGAATCTAAAAAAACCATAGAGCAGATCAACGAAACCAAGAGTTGGTTTTTTGAGAAAACAAACACAATTGACAAACCTCTAGCCAGGCTTCTCAAAAAGAAAAGGGAGATGACCCAAATAGATAAAATCATGAATGAAAATGGAATTATTACAACCAATCCCTCAGAGATACAAACAATTATCAGGGAATACTATGAAAAACTATATGCCAACAAATTGGACAACCTGGAAGAAATGGACAAATTCCTAAACACCCACACTCTTCCAAAACTCAATCAGGAGGAAAGAGAAAGCTTGAACAGACCCATAACCAGTGAAGAAATTGAATCGGTTATCAAAAATCTCCCAACAAATAAGAGCCCAGGACCAGATGGCTTCCCAGGGGAGTTCTACCAGACGTTTAAAACAGAGATAATACCTATCCTTCTCAAGCTATTCCAAGAAATAGAAAGGGAAGGAAAACTTCCAGACTCATTCTATGAAGCCAGTATTACTTTGATTCCTAAACCAGACAGAGACCCAGTAAAAAAAGAGAACGACAGGCCAATATCCCTGATGAATATGGATGCAAAAATTCTCAATAAGATACTAGCAAATAGAATTCAACAGCATATAAAAAGAATTATTCACCATGATCAAGTGGGATTCATTCCTGGGATGCAGGGCTGGTTCAACATTCGCAAATCAATCAACGTGATACATCACATTAACAAAAAAAAAGAGAAGAACCATATGATCCTGTCAATCGATGCAGAAAAGGTGTTTGACAAAATCCTGCACCGTTTCTTAATAAAAACCCTTGAGAAAGTCGGGATAGAAGGAACATACTTAAAGATCATAAAAGCCATTTATGAAAAGCCCACAGGTAACATCATCCTCAACGGGGAAAAACTGAAAGCTTTTTCCCCGAGATCAGGAACACGACAGGGATGCCCACTCTCACCGCTGTTGTTTAACATAGTGTTGGAAGTTCTAGCATCAGCAATCAGACAACAAAAGGAAATCAAAGGCATCAAATTTGGCAAAGATGAAGTCAAGCTTTCGCTTTTTGCAGATGACATGATATTATACATGGAAAATCCGATAGACTCCACCAAAAGTCTGCTAGAACTGATACATGAATTCAGCAAAGTTGCAGGATACAAAATCAATGTACAGAAATCAGTTGCATTCTTATACACTAACAATGAAGCCACAGAAAGACAAATAAAGAAACTGATCCCATTCACAATTGCACCAAGAAGCATAAAATACCTAGGAATAAATCTAACCAAAGATGTAAAACATCTGTATGCTGAAAACTATAGAAAGCTTATGAAGGTAATTGAAGAAGATACAAAGAAATGGAAAGACATTCCCTGCTCATGGATTGGAAGAATAAATATTGTCAAAATGTCAATACTACCCAAAGCTATCTCTACATTCAATGCAATCCCAATCAAAATTGCACCAGCATTCTTCTCGAAACTAGAACAAGCAATCCTAAAATTCATATGGAACCACAAAAGGCCCTGAATAGCCAAAGGAATTTTGAAGAAGAAGACCAAAGCAGGAGGCATCACAATCCCAGACTTTAGCCTCTACTACAAAGCTGTCATCATCAAGACAGCATGGTATTGGCACAAGAACAGACACGTAGACCAATGGAATAGAATAGAAACCCCAGAACTAGACCCACAAACGTATGGCCAACTCATCTTTGACAAAGCAGGAAAGAACATCCAATGGAAAAAACACAGTCTCTTTAACAAATGGTGCTGGGAGAACTGGACAGCAACATGCAGAAGGTTGAAACTAGACCATTTTCTCACACCATTCACAAAAATAAACTCAAAATGGATAAAGGACCTGAATGTGAGACAGGAAACCATCAAAATTTTAGAGGAGAAAGCAGGAAAAGACCTCTCTGACCTCAGCCGTAGCAATCTCTTACTCGACACATCCCCAAAGGCAAGGGAATTAAAAGCAAAAGTGAATTACTGGGACCTTATGAAGATAAAAAGCTTCTGCACAGCAAAGGAAACAACCAACAAAACTAAAAGGCAACCAACGGAATGGGAAAAGATATTTGCAAATGACATATCAGACAAAGGGCTAGTATTCAAAATCTATAAAGAGCTCACCAAACTCCACACCTGAAAAACAAACAACCCAGTGAAGAAATGGGCAGAAAACATGAATAGACACTTCTCTAAAGAAGACATCCAGATGGCCAACAGGCACATGAAAAGATGTTCAGCGTCGCTCCTTATCAGGGAAATACAAATCAAAACCACACTCAGGTATCACCTCACGCCAGTCAGAGTGGCCAAAATGAACAAATCAGGAGACTATAGATGCTGGAGAGGAGGTGGAGAAACGGGAACCCTCTTGCACTGTTGGTGGGAATGCAAATTGGTGCAGCCGCTCTGGAAAGCAGTGTGGAGGTTCCTCAGAAAATTAAAAAATAGACCTACCCTATGACCCAGCAATAGCACTGCTAGGAATTTATCCAAGGGATACAGGAGTACTGATGCATAGGGGCACTTGTACCCCAATGTTCATAGCAGCACTCTCAACAATAGCCAAATTATGGAAAGAGCCTAAATGTCCATCAACTGACGAATGGATAAAGAAATTGTGGTATATATACACAATGGAATACTATGTGGCAATGAGAAAAAATGAAATATGGCCTTTTGTAGCAACGTGGATGGAACTGGAGAGTGTGATGCTAAGTGAAATAAGCCATACAGAGAAAGACAGATACCATATGGTTTCACTCTTATGTGGATCCTGAGAAACTTAACAGGAACCCATGGGGGAGGGGAAGGAAAAAAAAAAAGAGGTTAGAGTGGGAGAGAGCCAAAGCATAAGAGACTGTTAAAAACTGAGAACAAACTGAGGGTTGATGGGGGGTGGGAGGGAGGGGAGGGTGGGTGATGGGTATTGAGGACGGCACCTTTTGGGATGAGCACTGGGTGTTGTATGGAAACCAATTTGTCAATAAATTTCATATATATATAAAAAAATAAAATAAAAATCAAAAAAAAAAAACCAATGAAGAATCCTGGGTGTATGGTTGTTTGTTATATTATTCTTTGTACTTTTCTGAATTTTTAAATTATAAAATAAAATATACCATAGAAGGAAAAATTGGAAATTCTTCCCAAATTATGCTGGCAGACAGGATCACATTTAGGAGCCAATTCCGGGATGTCTGTGCTAAGCAGCAACCAAAAAGGTAAAGGGAATGAAAGGAAAAGGAGCTGGTATGCCCATCACCATACAGTTCCCATGCTATTCAAGTGTTCTTGTCTATTTGTAAATCTTATTAGTCCTCCCAAAGCTCAAAAAAAATATAAGATGACTAATACATCATTAATATTCCTATGTGTTCTTTGAAAACAAAACTGTAAGGCTCTGGGCAGCAACTTCATAAAATGTCAAATTTTATAGGAAAATAAAGTATATATGTACAGAATTATTGAAAACTTGTTGGGTTGAGCACTGGTTGTTGTATGTAAGTGATAAATCAATGGGTTCTACTCCTGAAACCAATAATACACTGTATGTTAACTAACTTGAGTTTAAATAAATAAATCATGTACTCTAAGAAAACCTTGCATATTAAAACAAGATTCTCAAAGAAGGATCTGGTAGAATAGAAGCTCTTTTATCTGATGCAATTATAACTGTAGTCAATCAGCAAATGGGAAAAGTCAGTAAAGCAGAGAATCACATACATGATATATTCATATATTAAAACTTTTACTTTAAGTTAAAACATATAAATGTACATTCATTCACCAATCTTTATTTAAGATCAAGGACTTTTCTTTGTGTATGTTCCCACTAATTGGCCTTCTTCTTCATTTTTCCTACAGAAACCATAGTTGGTGCATTATCAGTGAGTGACAGTTTTGGTTTCTTCAAAGTGGAGCAAGAACTTGAAGAGGATTCTAATGCAATGCTTTCAGAATTTTAAGAGGGGCTAATAATGTTGAATGTGCTTTCATATCCTCATTTGCCATCCCTTTTCTTGCAAAAATAAATCTCTTCATGTGTGTTTCCGTTTAACACCCCGTTTAATACATATTGTTGGTTCATTATCATTGAACTCACAGCCAACAGCACTATAACTCACGCCCAAATGAAGCTTACCTAACATGTGTAATTCCTTTATATAAGGTATATCACAGCCTTCTTTTGCTGAGAAACACTAGACAGCATTTAAGCATTAAGCTTGGAGGCCATTTTAAACAGTAAGCCACCAACAAAAGTCACAAAAATGTGAAAAACATGGCACTAAATATACCAGAAAGAGGACACTAGTCTACAGTATGAGAATCCAAACAAAAAGTCAGAACATCATCTTGTTTGACCTCAACTAGTCACATGTACATTAGGCAACCCAAATTTTTTGCCACTGTGCTCATCCACATGTCTGCAAATAACTATGAGAGTATTGCAAGTATTGATTTCAGGGCTACATATTAATTTTAGAGAGTAAGTGAATTCACAAATATATGATTCATGAATAATGAGAATTGACTGAATATCCAAGATCACTCCATAGGAAGTCTAATAAGGATGCCACTCTTGGCATGCCACCACTGTCAACGGTCACTTCATGCTACTGTCAGTTCTGAGAATAATTTTTCAACATTGTCTGTGCATCTGTTTCTCTTAAGTTTCAATGATGTAACGGAAGCATATTGTGAGAAAAACCCAGGGCTCTGTCTCTTATCAAGACTCATAATAGGGGGTTGCCTGGATGGCTCAGTCAGTTAAGCATCTGACTTCAGCCCAGGTCATGATTTCATGGTTCGTGAGTTTGAACCCTGCATCGGGCTGTATGCTGACAGCTCAGAGCCTGGAGCCTGCTTCAGATTCTGCGTCTCCCTCTTTCCCTGCCCTTCCGTCACTTGCACTCTCTCTCTCCCTCTCTCTCTCTCCCTCAAAAATAAATAGACATTAAAAAATATATATATTTAAATTAAAAAAAATTTTAAAGACTCATAATGGGAAATGATTTTTGCATACAAAGGGTGTTCTTATGTTAGATAGTACCCACAATGATAAATACTCAGTAAAGTTTATTACTTTGCTCAAAGTCTGCATACACCATACTTTCCATGTTTACAGTTTGTGTTTCAAATTGTTCCCACCTAAAATAATGCAGCTAAAGTTCCAACAACTGAAAATAGGCTCGTTCTCTCCCTAAAATGAGGGGCATCTCAAAGTCTTATCACTTATTATATCCGGCTCCAGTTCCATAATATCTGTGTAATGTTCATCCCTCCTCCAGGTCTGATGCAATACTATCACAATATTCTGAGACTATGGTGTGAAAGCTGAAGTTCACTCTCACTACCAGCATTTCCCACATGAAGTAATGGTCAAAAAAAAAAAAAAGAAGAAGAAGAAGAAGAAGAAGAAGAAGAAAAGAAAGAAAAGGGAGATTTGTTAAAATAGATTAAAACATACGTGGCATAATAAAAAATAAATTCAGGTGGAGTCTATAATTCTTGGTTTTATACTTGGTAAAGATGTAATTTGTACAAAAATAATGATACAAAGGAGAAGGGGAAACAGGAGTATATTAGTGCACAGCCTAGTTGAAATTAGGCTGGAATCAATGCAAAGTCTATTGTTTAAAATACAGGTGTTAATTGTAACTCCCAGGACAATTACTTAGAAAATACCTCAAAAATGTAGTAAAGATGGCTCTGGTCCAAGATTGTGATTTAGGAAGACCCTAAATTCTCCTCCTCCATGGAACACACCAAATTACGCCTATTTATAGAATAACGCCTCCTGAAGAACAACAGAGGGGCAACTGAACAGCTTCTGCACAACATAAGATAGAGAGAATGGCAAAAGAGAACAGCAAGGGAGATACAGACAGGAGTGCCCACTGTATGGAATGTCCCAGGACCCCTAGATCACACTAGCCACAGATCCAGCCAGGGAACAAAAGTCATCAATCACACACAGTCTACATAGGGGAGAATCATAGACAAGATCATTCCTTCAAGTTAAGGAGAAGCAGCTGTTTCATCTAATCCATAGAAAGAAACACAGAAAGTCAAGCAAAATGAGGAGACAAAGGAATATGCCTCAAAGAAAACAACACAAAACCTCAGAAGAAGAACTAAATGGAACAGAAATAAGCAATATACCTGATAAAGAATTAGGGGTGCCTGAGTGGTCAGTTGCTTGAACATCCAACTCTTGATTTTGGCTCAGGTCATGATCCCAGAATCCCTGCATTGGGCTCCACACTGAGCATGGAGCCTACTTAAGGTTATCTCTCTCCCTCTGCCTCTCTCCTCCACTCATGCTCTCTGTCTCTCTAAAATAAAAAAAAATTAAATAATGCTCATAAAGATACTCACTGAACTGTAGAGAAAAGTGGAAGAACTCAGTGAGACCTTCAATAAAGAGATAGAAAATATTTAAAAAGAATCAATTAGAGTTGATAAATGCACTAGAAATAAAAAAACAAAACAAAACAAAACACTAGAGGGAATCAGCAGTAGATTCATGGATGCAGAAGAACATATCAGCAATCTGGAAGATAGGGTAATGGAAAGCACCCAAGTTGAACAGCAAAAAGAGAAAAGAAATTTTTTTAATGAGGATAGGTTAACAGATTTTTTAGACAAAATCAAGCAAACAAACATTTGCGTTATAGAGATCCCAGAAGGAGAAGAGAGAGAGAAAGTGATAGAAAACTTATTTGAAGAGATAATAGCTGAAAACTCCACTAACCTAAGGAAAGAAATAGATATCCAGACTGAGGAAGCACTGAAGTCCAAACAAGGTGAACCCAAAAAGATCCACACCATCACACATAATTATTAAAATGCCAAACGTTCAACATAGAGACTTTTAAAAGCAGCAAGGGAGAAGCAAAAAGTTACCTACAAGGAAAAACCTATAAGGTTATCAGCTGACTTTTCAGCAGGAATTTTGCAAGCCAGAGGGAATGGCATAATATATTCAAAGTGTTGAAAGGAAAAATCGCATCAACAAGAATATTCTAGTTGATAAAATTATCACTCAGATTTGAAGAATGTATAGTTTCCCAAACAAAAGATAAAGTTTATCACCATCAAACTAGCCTTGCACAAAATACTAAAGGTAATTTATTAAGTGCAAAAGAAATGGCCATAAATAGATATAAGAAATTCATGAATAAAAATGTGTAAAATATGATAGCATATACACAAAACATGGTGGAGGGAGTAAAAAAATAGAAAGAAGTGTTTTTTAGAACACTTACATTTTTGAACGTAAATAACCATCATATTAATATAGACTGCTATATACTTAAGGTGCTACGTAATAACCTCATGGTAACCACAAATCCCAAACCTATAATGGATACATAAAAAAATAAAGAGGAAGAAAGCCAAACATAACACTATAGAAACTCATCAATCACAAAGAAAAAGAATGTGAGAAAAATAAAAGGAACAGAGAACTACAAAAGCAATGAAAAAACAAATAACAAAATATCAATACATTACTTATTGATTTAAATGAAATGGCCTACATTCTTCAATTGAAAGGAATAGGGTGGAAGAATGGATAAATAAACAAGACCATCTATATGTTGCCTACAAGAGACTCACCTTAGACCTAAAGGCACATGCAGACTGAAAGTGAAGAGATGGAAAAATATTTACCATGAAAATGGAAGCAAAAAAAGAGCCATCATAGCAATATTTATATCAGACAAAATAAAACTTGAAGAATGTAATAAGACAAAGAAGGGCATTGAATAATGATAAAAAGAACAATCCAACAAGAGGATGTAATCATTGTAAATATCTACACACCCAACACTGGAGAATATAAGTACATAAGGCAAATATTAACAGATATAAAAAGAAAAAATGATAGTAATAGAATAATAGTAGGGGACTTTAACACCTCACTTACATCAGTGAATAGATCATCTAGAAAGAAAATCAACAAGGAAAGAGTGTTTTAGAAATATGCATTAGACCAAATGGCCATAACATATACAGAACAGTCCATTCAAAAACAGCAGAATGTACATTATTTTCAAGTGCACATGGTACATTCTCTATAATAGATCACACGTTAGGCCACAAAACAAGCCTCAATAAATTTAAGAAAATTGAAATCATACCATGCATCTTTTCTGACTACAACAGTATGAACCTAGAAAGAAATCACAAGAAAAAAAAAAACTAGAAGAAACACAGTCATGTGGAGGCTAAACAAAATGATATTAAACCACCAATGGTGTCAAGAGAGGAATTAAGATGGTGGGGTAGTAGGGGGGGCCTACACTTGCCTCTTCATCCCTCAAACACAGCTAGATAAATATTAAATCATTCTGAACACATGAGAAATTGATCAGAGGACTAAAGAACAAACTGCACAACCAGAGGGAAAAAAGAGGCCACATTGTGGAAGGTAGGAAGTGCATAGACGTAATTTGGTAGAAAAAATAGACACAAGTGCTACAGAGGGGAGGGAGCCCTCTCATGAAGGGAGGGGAGAGAGAGAGAGAGGGCGCTGTGTGCAGGAGATTGCACAAGAAAAACACTTCCCCCAAACCATTGACTGGTAAAAGGAGAGGGGCTGATTATCACAAGTTTTTATAAGCATCAGAGCTCAAAGTCTGAAGTTTTAGAAGCCTGTGCCATCACCAGGGTGGAGCCTGGCAGGCATAGTGGTACTCCTGTTGAGAAGGAGGGCAGAGGTCTGGGAGCAGACAGTGTGGTCTCAGGATCCCCTGGGTCACACTGGGATATACAGTTCCCCTTCTTGGAGTGCATTTCAGAGAGGTGGTGTTGTCTCTAAGGGGACAAAAAATGCTGGTGGTCACTACTGAGCTGCCCCATATATTAGCATAGCATCAGAGGCACCTACTGAGGGCGGCTAACCTGGACACCAACTTTTTGCTGCACTTTACCACAAACTCCAAGCCCCTGAGCATTCATGCAACTGCCCTCCAGGGACAAAACAGCACCAGCTGCAGCTCAGTGAGACCCTCCTACAGAGGATCAGTGAGGGTCCATGCTGCACCCGGTCCCTAAAATTTGGCATTTAAAAACACAGCCAGTGTGCCTGAGATTAAAAAAAAAAAAAAAAAGGAGTAATGCACCGCTGTTGTGTGGGCAGACAGCTCCAACACGGACAAGGTGAAGGCAGGGATCTGAGGGATCCTTGGGAAACATGAGGGGAGATTGTTCACTTTTCTGTGAGGGCTTCCTGAACAACGGCAGGTGCAAATTCCCCTCTCCTGGGATGAATGAGTGGGTTGATGCCATTTTTACCCCCCATCCATTATCTGGGACAGACTTCAGTGAGTAGAACTGCACCTACAGTGGAGGTTTGAGCTGCTTACACTTATTCCCACCCCCTGCCTTCTGCAGGCAGTTTTTTACAGGGCAAGTGTGCATGAAAGCAAGAGAAGCAGCAAGCCCTTCTCCCAGAAGACCAGCACAAACCCCCCACACACACACACACGCACCAAGTCTACTGGCCATAGAATGTTAAAAAACTTCAGCTCTAGTGGAAATAGGATCTAGCCTCTTTTAACAAGCAGACCAAAACACACCTAGTCAAAACTTGCCACACACTTTACAAGGTCCAAATACTCCTCAATGCGGGCAAGGAGAAATTCTGGAAAGGACAGACCTGAGGGAAAGAGCAGCCAAAACACAACAGCAGAGTGCACACAGCATATAAACCAGACACACTTCCTGAAGCATCAGGCCCTGGTCAGTATATGACATCTTTTTAATATAGTCATTACTCTCAGGAGCAGGAAACATAACAGGCTTTCTTAACATGCAGAAGACAGAGTTGTAGGCAAAATACCAAGATGGAAGATTTCATCCTAAAAGAAAGAACAAGAAAAAGTCATGGCCAGCGATCTAATTGAAACAGATATAATTAATTTGCCTGATCAAGAATTTAAAGGAGCAATCATAAGGATACTAGCTGGGCTTGAGAAAAGCATAGAAGACACCAGGGAGTCCCTTACCATACAGATAAAAAACCTAAAAACTAGTCAGACCACAATAAAAAATGCTATAAATGAGATGCAAAACCAACTGGATGTAATGACCACAGAATGGAAGAAGCAGATGAAGGAATACGTGATATAGAAGATCAAATTATGGAAAATAATGAAGCTGAAAAGAGAAAGGAAAGAAAAATATTGGATAACAAATGCAGACTAGGGAACTCAGAGACTCCATAAAGCATAATAAAATCTCTATCATAGGAGTACCAGAAGAAGAAGAGATGGAAAAAGAAGCAGAAGGTTTATTTGAGCAAATTATAGCTGAAAATTTCCCTGATCTTGGAAAGAAAGCACACATCCAAATCCAAGAGGCACAGAGAGATCCCATCAAAAGCAACAAAAGTAGTCCAACACCAAGATATATCATACAAAAATTTGCAAAATACAGAGATAAGGAAAACATCTTTAGAGCAGCAAAAGAAAAGAAAACCATAACTTACAAGGGAAGACAAATAAAGTTAGCAGCAGACTTATCAACAGAAACCTGGCAGGCCAGAAGGGAATGGCATGATATATTTAATGTACTGAATGGGAAAAATATGCAGCCAAGAATACTCTAGGCAGCAAGGCTGTCATTCAGAACAGAAGGAGAGATTCCCAGGCAAACAAAAGCTAAGAGTTTGTGACCTCTAAACCAGCCCTGCAAGAAATATTAAAGGGGACTCTTTGAGTGGGAAAGTAAGACCAAAAGCAACAAAGACTAGAAAAGAACAGAGAAAATCTCCAGAAACAATGATTTATAGGTAATACAATGGCACTGAATTCATAACTATCAATAATCACTCTGAATGTTAATAGACTAAATGCTCCAATCAAAGGACATTGGGTATTAAAATGGATTAAAAAAACAAGACCCATATATGAGTCTGCCTACAAGAGACTCACTTTAGACCTAAAGACACATAGAGACTAAAAGTAAAGTGATAGAAAACCATTTATCATGCTAATGGATGTCAAAAGAAAAATCCAGAAAAACTGGATTTTTAAACCAAAGACTATAACAAAAGATAAAGAAGGGCACTATATCATAATAAAGAAGTCTATCTTACAAGAAGATCTAACAATTTTAAATATTTATGCCCCCAAATTGAAAACACCCTGATATATAAAACAACAAATATGAGGGGCGCCTATAAGATACACTTAGCAGATATATTCAGAACATTTCATCCTAAAGCAACAGAATGCACATTATTTTCCAGTACACATGTGTGACATTCTCCAGAATAGATCACATACTGGGTTACAAATCAGGCTTCCAGAAGTACAAAAAGATTGAGATCATACCATGCATATTTTCTGACCACAATGATATGAAACTTGAAGCCAACCACAAGAACAAATTTGGAAAGACCACAAATACATGGAGACTAAAGAACACCCTACTAAAGAATGAATAGGTTGGCCAGGAAATTAAAGAAGACATAAAGAAATACATGGAAACAAAATGAAAACACAACAGTCCAAAACTTTTGGGATACAGCAAAAGTGGTCATAACAGAGAAGTATATAGCAATACAGGTCTACCTCAAGAAGCAAGAAAAGCTTCAAAAACATAACTTAACCTTTCACCTAAAGGAGCTAGAAAAGGAACAGCAAATGAAGCATAAAACCAGCAGAAGAAGAGAAATAATAAAGATTAGAGCAGAAATAAATAATACAGAAACAAACAAACAAATAAACAAAAAACCACAGTACAGCAGATCAGTAAAAGTAGGAGCTTGTTTTTTGAAAGATTTAATAAAATTGATAAACCCCTAGCGAGATGTATCAATAACAAAAGAGAAAGGGCCCAAATAATTACAATCATGAATTAGAAGAGATCACAAACAATACCACAGAAATACAAATAATTATAAGAGAATATTATGAAAAATTATATGCAAACAAATTGGGCAATCTGGAAGAAACGCATGAATTTTTAGAAACATATAAACCAACAAAACTGAAACAGAAAGAAATAGAAACCTTGTGCAGGCCAAAAGCCAGCAAGGAAATTGAATCAGTAATCAAAACTCTCCCAACAAACAAAACTCCTGGGCCAGATGGCTTCACAGGGGAATTCTACCAAACATTTAAGGAAAAATTAATACCTATTCTTCTCAAACTGTTCCCAAAATGGAGGAAATGGAGGAAAACTTCCAATTCATTCTATGAGGCCAGCATTATCTTGATTCCCACAAGACAAAGACCCCAATAAAAAGGACAATTAGAAGCGAATATCCCTGATGAACATAGATGCAAAAATTCTCCACGAAATACTAGTAAATCATATCCAACAGTACATTAAAATAATCATTCACCATGATCAAAAGGGATTTATTCCAGGGCTGCAAGGGTGGTTCAATATTCACAAATCAATCAACGTGATACACAACATTAATAAAGGAAAGGAAAAGAACTATATGATCCTCTCATTAGACACAGAAAAAAAAAATTTGACAAAGTACAGCATCTATTCTTGAAAAAAAAAACTTTAACAAAGTAGGGATAGATGGAACATACTTCAATATAATAAAGACCATACACTAAAAACCCATAGCTAATATTATCCTCAATGGGAAAAAAACTGAGAGCTTTTCCTCTAAGGTTAGGAACAAGACAGGGATGCCCGCTCACAACATTGTTATTTAATATAGCACTAGAAGTCCTAACCTCGGCAATCAGAAAACCAAAAGAAATAAAAGGCTTCCAAACCAATAAAAAAGAAGTAAATCTTTCACTATTTGCAGACAACATAATACTCTATGTGGAAAATCTGAAAGACTCCACCAAACAATTGCTAGAACTGATACACAAAACCAGCAAAGTCCCAGGATACAAAATCAATGTACAGAAATTTGGCGCGTTTCTGTACACCAATAATGAAACAGCAGAAAGAGAAATCAAGAAATTGGTCTCATTTATAATTGCACCAAAATCCAGAAGATACCTGAGAATAAACCTAACTAAAGTGGCAAAAGATCTGTACTCTGAAAACTATAGAACACTTATGAACAAAATTGAAGATGATACAAAGAATTGGAAAAACATTCCATGCTTATGAATTGGAAGAACAAATATTGTTAAAATGTCTATACATCCCAAAGCAATATACATATTTAATGTAATCCCTATCAAAATATCACTAGCATTTTTTACAGAGCTAGAACAAACAATCCTAAAATTTGTATGGAACCACAGAAGACCCCAAATAGCCAAAGCAATCTTGAGAAAGCAAAGCAAAGCAAAGCTGGAGGCATCACAATTCCAAACTTGAAGCTCTGTTACAAAGCTATAGTGATCAAGACAGTATGGTACTGGCACAAAAACAGACACATAGATCAATGGAACAGAATAGAAAACCCAGAAATATACCCATAACTATATGGTCAACTAATCTTTGACAGAGTGAGAAGGAATATCCAATAGATAAAAGACAGTCTCTTCAACAAATGGTGTGGGGAAAACTGGAAAGCAACATGCAAAACAATGAAACTGGACAACTTTCTTACACCATACAAAAAAATAACTTCAAAATCGATGAAAGACCTAAATGTGAGATATAAACCATCAAAATCCTAGAGGACAACACAGGCAGCAACTTCTTTGGCATAGGCCACAGCAACTTCTTACTAGACACATCTCCAGAGGCAAGGGAAAGAAAAGCAAAAATGAACTATTGGGACTTCATCAAGATGAAAAGCCTCTGCACAACAAAGGAAACAATCAACAAAACTAAAAGGCAACCCACGGAATGGGAAAATATATTTGCAAATGATATAACTGATAAAGGGTTAGTATACAAAATCTATAAAGAACTAATCAAATTCCACACCCAAAGAACAAATAATCCAGTGAAGAAATGGGCAGAAGACATGAATAGACTTTTTTCAAAGAAGACATCCATATGGCTAACAGACACATGAAAAGATGCTCAACATCACTCATTATCATGAAAATAGAAATCAAAACAATGAGATACCACCTCACACCTGTCAGAATGGTTAAAACTAACAACACAGTAAGCAACAGGTATTGGCGAGGATATGGAGAAAGGGGAACCTTTGGTGGGAATGCAAACTGGTACAGCCACTCTAGAAAATGTATGTAGGTTTCTCAAAAAGTTAAAACTAGGACCACCTTATGACTTAGCAATTACACTACTATGTATTTACCCAAGGAATGCAAAAATACTGATTCAAAGGGACACACGCATCTGATGTTTATAGCATCATTATCAACAATAGTCAAATTATTGAAAGAGTCCAAATGTCCATTAACTGATGAATGGATAAAGAAGATATTGTGTTTATATATACAATGGAATATTACTCAGCCATTAGAAAGAATGAAATCTTGTGCACCTGGGTGGCTCAGTCGGTTAAGTGTCTGACTTTGGCTCAGGTCACGATCTTGTGGTTCATGAGTACAAGCCCCACATATGGGTTCTCTGCTGTGAGTGCAGGGCCTGCTTCATATCCTATCTCCCTCTCTCTCTGCCCCTCTGCCCACTTGCTCTCTCTCTCTCCAAAATAAATAAATAAACATTAAAAAATTAAAAAGAAAAAAAAGAAAAGATGAAATCTTGCCTTTTGGAACAACATGGAAGGAGCTAGAGAGTATTATGCTACATGGAATTAGTCAGAGAAAGACAGATACCTATGATTTCATTCATATGTAGACTATAAGAAACAAAACAGATGAACATAGGAGAAAGAAAAAAAGGAGAGGAAGGCAAACCATAAGAGACCCTTAATGACAGAGAACAAACTGAAGGTTGCTGGAGAGGAGGTGGGTGGGACACAGGCTAAATTGTGATGGATATTAAAGAGGGCACTTGTGATGAACACTGTATATTATATGTAAGTGGTGAATCACTAAATTCTACTCCTGAAACCAGTATTACACTATATGTTAACTAAGTAGAATACAAATAAAAACTTGAAACAAGCAAACAAAAATAACCAACAACCAAATGGTCAATCAAGCAATCAAATAAGAAATTAAAAAATACATGGAAACAAATGAAAATGAAAACACAATAGTCAAAAATCTTTGGGACACAGTGAAAGTGGTTCTAGAAGGATAACATATAGTGATTCAGGCCTACTTCAAGAAACAAGGCTCAAACTGTCTAACCTTACACCTAAAGAAATTAGAAAAAGAAGAACAGACAAAGTCAAAGATGAGTAGAATGAAGGTAATAATAAAAATCAGAACAGAAATAAATGACAGAGACTAAAACAATTTTTTAAACAAAATCAATGAAACCAAGAACTGGGTCTTTGAAAAGATAAACAAAATTGACAAACCCTTAGCCAGACTCATGAAGAACAAAATGAGAAAGAATCCAAATAAATAAAATCAGAAACAAAAGAGGGGCAACAACTAACACCACAGAAATACAAATAATTACAAGAAAATACTTTGAAAAATTATATGCCAACATATTGGACAACCTAGAAGAAATGGATAAATTCCTAGAAGCATAGAAATAGAAAACATGGACAGGCCAATTGCTAGTAACAAAATGGAATTGTCTATTTTAAAAAACTACCAAAAAATAGAAGTTCAGGACCATATAGATACACAGGTGAATTCTACCAAACATTTAAAGAAAAAATACTATGTATTTTCCTCAAACTATTACAAAGAAAAAAAAAGAAGATAAAGGAAAGCTTCCAAATATATTCTATGAGGCCAGCATTACCCTGATACCAAAACCAGACAAAGATAACAAAAATAAAGAAAACTAAAGGCCAATATCCCCGATGAACATAGATACGAAAATACTCAACAAAGTATTAGCAAACTGCATTCAACAATATATTAAAAAGTTCATTCACCACAACTGAGTGGAATTTGTTCTGGGGATGCAAAGATGATTCAATATTCACAAATCAATCAACATAATATACTACATCAACTAAACAAAGAATAAAAATCATATGATCAGGGGCGCCTGGGTGGCTCAGTCGGTTAAGCGTCCGACTTCAGCTCAGGTCATGATCTTGCGGTCACGAGTTTGATCACCGCATAGGGCTCTGTGCTGACAGCTGAGAGCCTGGAGCCTGCTTTGGATTCTGTGTCTCCCTCTCTCTATATGCCCCCCTCCCTCCCCACATGTTCGCTCTCTCTCTCTCTCTCAAAAATAAACAAGCATCAAAAAATTTTTAAAAAATCATATCATTGCAATAGCTACAGAAAAAGAATTTGACAAAATTCAACATGCATTCATGATACAAACTCTCAGCAAGGAGAGAACATACCCCAATATAATAAAGGCCATACATGAAGAATCCACAAGTAATATCTTACTCAATGGAGAAAAACTGAGAACTTGTTCTGTGTATTTAAGAGTCTCTTATGGTTTGCCTCCCTCTGTTTTTATTTTTCCTTCCCTTCCCCTATGGTCATCTGTTATGTTTCTTAAATTCCACATATGAGTGAAGTCATATATTTGTCTTTCTCTGATTGACTTACTTCACTTAGCATAATACACTCTAGTTTCATCCATGCTGTTGCAAATGGCAAGATTTTATTCTTTTTGATCGCTGAGTGGTATTCCATTGTATATATCTACCACATCTTCTTTATCCATTCATCACTTGATGGATATTTGAGCTCTTTCTATAATTTGGCTATTGTTGATAGCACTGCTATAAACATTGGGGTGCATGTGCCCCTTGAAATCAGCATTTGTGTATCCTTAGATAAATGCCTACTAGTGCAATTATTGGTTTACAAGGTGGTTCTATTTTTAATTTTGGGGCGGAACCTCCATACTGTTTTCTGGAGTGACTATGCCAGTCAACATTCCCACCAACAGTGCAAAAGGGTTCCCCTTTCTCCTCATTCTTGTCAACATCTGTTGTTTCTTGAGTTGTTAATTTTGGCCATTCTTGACAGGTGTGAGGTGGTACCTCACTGTGGTTTTGATATGTATTTCCCTGGTAATGAGTGGTGGTGAGCATCTTTTCATGTGTCTGTTAGCCTTCTGGATGTCTTACTCAGAAAAGTGTCTAGCCATGTCTTCTGCCCATTTCTTAACTGGGTTATTTGTTTTTTTGGGTGTTGGACTTGATAAGTTTTGAGATTGACATAGATTTATATGTCATTTAGATTTTGTATACTAACCCTTTATCAGATATGTAATTTACAAATATTTTCTCCCATTCCATTGGTTGCCTTTTAGTTTTGTTGATTGTTTTCATCACCGTGCAGAAACTTTTTATCTTGATGTGGTCCCAATAGTTCATTTCTGGAGGTAACATTTCTTATATGAGGCCTGATGCTAAAACCAATGACATCATTAGAAAAGAAAACTATAGACCGATATCCCTTAAGAATATAGATGCAAAAATACTCAACAAAATACTAGCAAACTGAATTTAGCAGCAAATAAAAAGGATTATACACCATGACCAAGTAGGATTTAGCCCAGGAAGGTAAGGTTGGTTTAATATAGAAAAATCAAGCAATAAAGAACAAAAGTCGTATGGTCATCACAGTAGACACATAAGTTCATTTGACAAAATACAACACCCCTTCATAATAAAAACATGCAGCAGACTAGGAATAAAGTGGAACTTCTTGAACCTGATAAAGGTCATTATGAAAACCCTACCTCTAATACATACATAATGGTGAAGGACTGAGTGTTTACCCCTAAGATAAAGAAAAAGACAAGGATATCTACTCTTGTCATTTCTGTTCAACATTGTACTGAAGGTGCTAGCCAGTGTAATTAGGCAACCAAAGAAACAAAAAGCATCCAGATTGAAAAGGAAGAAGTTAAACCACATGTATCATAGATGATATGATCTTGTATATAGAAAATACTGAATAATCTATAATATCATTAGAACTAATAAGCAAGTTCACCAAGGTCACAGGATACAAGATCCATATATAAAAATCAATTGTTTTTCCATATACTGGCAATAAACAATTCAAAAATAAATTAAGACAATAATTCCAGTTTTGAAAGCATCAAAAAGTATAAAATACAAAAAACTTTAACAAAGAGTGCAAGAATTACATTCTGAAAGCTATATAACATCATTGAACGAGATTTTAAGACCTATATAAATGGAGGGGTGCCTGAATGGCTCAGTTGGTTAAGCATCTGACTTTGGCTCAGGTCATGATCTCACGGTTTGTGAGTTCGAACCCTGTGTCGGGCTCTGTGCTGACAGCTCAGAGCCTCGAGCCTGCTTCAGATTCTGTGTGTGTGTGTGTGTGTGTGTGTGTCCACCTCCCCTCCCCGTCTCTCTCTCAAAAATAAATAATTGTTAAAAAAATTTTTAATAAAATACAAAAATTTAAAAAGACCTACACAAACGGTAAGAATACTGTGAAAGATTTAATGAAGATGTTGATTTTCTTAAAATTAGGGTACATATTTAGTGAAATTCTTATCAAAATCCCAACAAGATTTTTTTGTACATATAAACAATATTACCCTAAAATTTATATAAGTAAAGGCAAAGGAACCACAATAGTTAAAACAACTTGGAAAAAATAATAAAATAGGAGGACCCACTCCACCTGATTTCAAGACATATTACATAGCTACAATTAGCAAGACTATGTGTTATTGGTGGAAGGATAGAAACATAGATCAATGGAACAGATAGAAAACCCAGAAACAGACCCACAAAAGTCCTGTCAACTTATTTTTGACAAAGATAAAAAATAAATTCAATGGAGGAAAGATAGCCTCTTCAACAAAAAGTGCTGAAGCAATAGGATATCCATAAGCAGATAGATGAACTTCTACCGAAACCTCAAACTTTATACAAAAATTAACTAAAATGGTTCATAGATTTAAATATAAAATGTAAAATTATAATCATTTTAGAATAAAATATTAAAGAAAATCTTCAGAATCTAGGGGTTGTTGAAGTGTTCTTAGACTTGACACAAAAAAACATGACCCATAAAAGAAAAATATCAACAAATTGGACTTTATCAAAACTTAAAACTTTTGTTCTACAAAAGAACTTGTTAAGAGGATAAAAAGACAAACTATAAACTAGGACAAATATTTTCAAACCACATATTTGATAAAGGACTTCTATCTAAAATTCATAAAGAAATCTCAAAACTCAGCAGTAAAAAATAGATAATCCAATTAGAAAATAAGCAAAATATATGAAGAGACATTTTACTAAAAATGATATATGGATGACACATAAGCAAAGGAAAATATATTGAACAGCATCAACCATTAGACAAATGCAAATTAAAATCATAAAGCGGTACCACTACTTACCTATTAAAACAACTAAAATAAAAAATAGTGACAAACCAAATGCTGGCAAGGATGTGGAAAAACTGTATCTCTTATGCAATCCTGATAGAGCCACTCTCAAAATGGTAGAGCCACTCTCAAAAATAGTTTAACAGTTTATTATAAAACTAAACATGCAATTACTATGTGACTCAGGAATTGCACTCTTGGACATTTATCCCAGAAAAATGAAAACTTTTGTTCACATAAAAACCTGTACATAAACGTTCATAAGCACTTTATTCCTAATGGCAAAAGTACTGGCAACAATCCAAGTATCTTTCCATGAGTGAATGGCTGAACAAATTCTGATACAGCCATATAATGGTATAATGCTCAACAATTAAATTGATATATGCAAAATATTGATGCATGGATAATGAAACAAAGTCAATACCTAGGAGTCACACACTGTATGATTCTTTTTATATCATATTCTTCAAATTACAAAATTACAGAGATGGAGAACAGATTAATGGCTGCAAAGGATTAGGGATGGTAGGGGTAAGAAACAGATGGATGTATCTATAAAGGCATAGCATCAGGGGATTATTGTGGTTATGGAATAGTACTGTGTGTTGATTGCAATGGTGGCTACACATATCTACGTACTTTATACTAATGTCATTTGGGGAAACTTAGTGAAGGGTACACTTAACCTCTTTGTACTACCTTTTTAACTTCCTATGAATCTAAATTGGTTCAAAATAAAAAGTTTCCTTAACAAACAAAAATGTTTGTTTATAAATCAGGCTGATCTTCCCTGTAACACTAAATGCCAGAAGACAATAGATCTATGTCTACAGTTTTGAATGGAAATGGCTGTGACTCCAAAATTTTGTACTTAGCCAAATTGCCTTTCATATGTAAAGGAAATAGAAAGGCATGCTCAACTTCATTCATTTATTCCACAAGATATTTTGAGTTCAGGTAAGATATTCTGTACCAGGTAATATGCTAGGTGCTGGGGATAAAAAGGTAAAAATATAAATATGTTTCCTTCCCTCATGAAGCCCTCCAAAAGTATTGTGTGGTGCTTAGAATAAATTAGCACAGAAACAAATGTAGAAATACTTTAAAACTGAAATCATTTCCATAAAGAATAGAGTGCCATTATTTAGAATAATGTGGGAGAACCTAATTTAGAATGTGTAACCAGTACTATTGGTTTCCCATCCCAAATCATTCCCAGCCCCTTTCTTCTCATCACATAAACTGAGAGAGCTAAATGTTCACTTTGGCAGCCTTCTTCACAACTAAGGAGTAGGCATGGACCTGAGAAGTCTGTTCTGAGGCTTCTTGGAAAGATTTCCTTTCCTGATAGAAATGCAAAGAAAACTTTTTCTTTCCTATTTTTTGATGACTGAAGCCATGGCAGACCCCTGAAGGGAATAGGTTGATAACAAAAGCCAAAACATTTTCTGGTGTTAGGCCATTATTTTCCTGGTCCTTTGGCTAGGGGAACAGGCTTTTCTTGAAGTTTTTTTGTCTGGGCCTGTTGGCAATTCAGAGTTGGAGGCTTCTGCAGTATTCTATCCAATCAGGACATAGGGGAGGCACTACAGAAACAAAGGGACTCACTGCTGTGTTGTTCCTCAAGTCCCAAGGTCCCTAGGCAGTTTATCTCCTTTCCACCAGAGTCTTCATATGCTTGTTTGTTGCATACATCCAGCGTTTATTAGTTGTAAGAGCGAAGACCTGGAAAGAATAAGCTATTCCATCTGGGAAAACTGGAAGTCCAGAAACTAGTTTAAATGTTCATTCTGGCTCTGTAGAGCCTGGCTTATATAGAGGCAAGGATAGAGCATGTACATTTATTAGGAAACTGTTGCATTGTTCCCAGACAGGTGATGGCAGTAGAATCAGATAGACACCAACAAATCTGAAATATATGTTAGAAATAGAATTAAATGGACTTGCTATTGGATTAGGAATGGGGGATAAGGAAAAGAAAGGAATCAAACAGAAATCATTTAATATCTGGCATTTTCAGAGATGGAGGAGACTGGGGCAGGGATGGCTTTCAAGGGGAGGGGAAAGGAAAGCAGCATTTTCATTTTGAACATGTTAAATTTGAAATGTCTGTTCCAAAAAACTAGCAGAGATGTCATGTAGACATCTAGAGCCTGGAAGAGTGGCCTAGGCTAGAGAATTTAAATTGGGAATCTTCAGATTAAAACCTTGGTACTAAAGAAAGTCACTTAAGGAGAACATATAGAAAGAGAAGAGAGCCAGGACCAAGTCCTGAGAAGCTCCAATATGTAGAGGCAGAAAAGTCATAAAAGAATTATAAGAAGAAGCTAGTGATGTAGGCAGCAAGCCTGCAAGTCTTCTGTGACTCTGGTGTCACAGAAGTTGAGAAAGGAAAACATTTCAAAAAGAAAGGAGTAGTAAATGGTGCCAAATCATGATGGAAACAAATTAGAAGTCAGCAAGGTAGCCACTGGATTTGGCAACATGGAATCCACTTGTCATATTGACAAAAGCAGTTTAAGTTGGATTATGAGTTTGGAAGCCAAATTTGAATGAAATGACGAATAAAGGGGAATCAAGAGATGGTAACCATAAAGAAGAGCATAGACAACCATTTTTGGAGGGGTGGCTGTGAAGGAGAACAGGGATTTTCATTCATTCACTCTGCAAATAGTTACTGAATGATTAATATAGTCTGGGTATTGTTTTAGGCTCTGGGAATATATCTGTGAACAAAACACAGTGGGAAAGCCCTAATGTGGAAAATTATCCGGATAAAGACTCAAAGGAGGATTTTGAGGTTAGAAAAGCCAGAATATGTCAATAATCTACTTGAAAGAAAAATACTGTTCTGCAGAATAGTGGATAACACAAGAAGAAAAGTCCTTGAAAAGGCAAAACATTAATCATAGGCTCAGAAAATATATATCACCAGTACCTTGTGAAAATTACTTGAAAATGATCTCCAAACAATGAGGCCAAGTTAAGTTTAAGAATCAACTTCTAGGGATGCCTGGGTGGCTCAGTTAATCGTCTGAATTCTGCTCAGGTCATGATCTCACAGTTTGTGAGTTCAAGCCCCGTGTAGGGCTCTGGGCTGACAGCTTTGAGCCTAGAGCCTGCTTCGGATTCTGTGTCTTCCTCTCTCTCTGCCCCTCCCCTGCTTGTGCTCTCTTTCTCTCAAAAATAAATAAATAAACATTTAAAAAGGAATCAACTTCTAGTTTGAAAATAATAAATTTTCAATATTTATTGTTTTTTCAAGCATACAGAAAAATTATAAGAATGATACATTGAACACTCATATATTCACCATCTAGATTCTATAATTAATATTTAGCTAAATTTGTTTTGTCACTATCTATAGCAACTCATATTACTTTTTTTTAAATTTTTTTAACATTTATTTATTTTTGAGAGAGAGACAGAGCATGAGTGGGATCAGGGCAGAGAGAGAGGGAGACACATAATCTGAAGCAAGCTCCAGGTTCTGAGCTGTCAGCACAGAGCCTGATGCGGGGCTCGAACTCATGAACCATGAGATCATGACCTGAGCTGAAGTCGGACGATTAACTGACTGAGTCACCCAGGTATCCCTCATATTACTTTTTGATGCATTTCAAAGTGCTAGAGACATCAATACACTCATCTCCAACCACTTCAGAATGCATAAAAGGTAATGATTTCAACACATGTGTTTAAGTCCCTTCTTTTCATAATCCCATTGAAACAACCTAAGAACTATAAAGATAGGAAAAGCTCTTTATAGGTGAACAACGAACAGATTAGAAACTTTTAAAAGCATCTACAAGACTGTCAGATAAAAGCAGTGAGTAACCTAAATTCAACTCAAAACAAAGTAGAGGTTCATGTAAGAAGTAAGAGGACTGTTCTCTCAGAAGAGCTTTGGAAATGTCCAAAGTTAGCAGCTGAGACTGGAAACAGAGGCAGGCTACAAAATAGATACAAGGGAGAAAACCAAACAACTGGGGTAACTGTTTCAGCATCCCACATGTGGACCAACTGGCTCAAGTCTGACTCCAGCCTTCATTTGCTTCAGATGGTGAGGAAAGTGGGAGGCATTACCATAGGAAGGCATTACCTAAAATAGGTAGGTGAACAAGTTAGAGAAGGTGTGATGTGCCCCAATTAGCTGCAGGCTGTCACAATTATCATTGGCACATCAGGAACTTACTTGCACTGTGGGCTCCCTATTTTCCATGGGAAACTGCACTTAGGACCCAATACAAGAGCTCTAAATCTCAGACAGCAGGAGCCTGAGGCGAGAGTGGAATAAAAGATCACTCTAGGGGAAAATTCAAATCAAGAGAGACATTGGGTACCACCCACCATGTTGCTGGCACATAGAATAGCTGGGGGGAAAAACTAGTCATTTGACAAAATACTTAACCTCCTTGATATATGACTACATTTTGGTAGTTCATTCCATACTCTTCATGTCTTAATTGAATTCCCCCAATACAATAAAATAAAACTACAGAAAATACAAGCTTTCAATTTTCTTCTTTGTCTAGGATATCATCTCAGAGAGAATCTGTCTCAAATGTCAGGAAGAGACAAACATAGGCTCCCTCTTCAGAATTACCAGTCAGAGACCAGTAATGAACTTGTGAAAAAAATTCAAAAAATTTTAGAGAGACCATTCCAAGGAAATGTTTACCTTTGAAATAGACTTGATGGGATGAATAGGTGATAACTTTAGAAAATTGTAAATTAGTATTCTCAATGAGCTTTGAGAGGACATTCCATTTCTACAGAGGGAACAATCGAAGCTTAATTTCAGATGAAAAACATAATTGCTGAATTTGAAAACATAATGGTGATAGTACATTGGATATTGCAGCAAAAAGTCACTTACTTAGAATAAAAGCTAAAGAAATTCTTTTATAATCTAAAAATTTTTAAAAAGATGATGATAATGAGTCAAAAGAAAAACCACATGAAAGAATTTCATGCGTAAGGAATGAAATCCTATAAGAATCCAGAAGGAAAAGAGTAGGTTAACCACAAATGGAAAAAAATTAGGCCACCATCAGATTTCTTTTCCACATCATAAAATGTGAGAACTGAGCAGTATCTATAGAGTTTAGGGGAAGCCAAAGTTGTGATCCAAGAACTCTATATCCCACCAAGTTATCACTCATGTATGAGGGTAGAAAAAAAGACATTCCCAGATAGTCAGGGACTCAGAAGGCATACACATTTATTTCCCCCATGCCCAATCCTGCTTTGTAGAAAAAATTTTCTGTGCACAGACCATGGAAAATGTCCCCAAACACCTGGCTCTATGGACCATGCCCCAAAACTGAACATATCAGGTTATTCAGAGAACTGGAAATGGGACCCTGAGAGACTGGTCAGGGAGAGAGCTCTGGGCATTTGAAGCAAAAGGTCATTTATTTATTTTTTTTTATATATATGAAATTTATTGACAAATTGGTTTCCATACAACACCCAGTGCTCATCCCAAAAGGTGCCCTCCTCAATACCCATCACCCACCCTCCCCTCCCTCCCACCCCCCATCAACCCTCAGTTTGTTCTCAGTTTTTAACAGTCTCTTATGCTTTGGCTCTCTCCCACTCTAACCTCTCTTTTTTTTTTTTTCTTCCCCTCCCCCATGGGTTCCTGTTAAGTTTCTCAGGATCCACATAAGAGTGAAACCATATGGTATCTGTCTTTCTCTGTATGGCTTATTTCACTTAGCATCACACTCTCCAGTTCCATCCACGTTGCTACAAAAGGCCATATTTCATTTTTTCTCATTGCCACGTAGTATTCCATTGTGTATATATACCACAATTTCTTTATCCATTCATCAGTTGATGGACATTTAGGCTCTTTCCATAATTTGGCTATTGTTGAGAGTGCTGCTATGAACATTGGGGTACAAGTGCCCCTATGCATCAGTACTCCTGTAACCCTTGGGTAAATTCCTAGCAGTGCTATTGCTGGGTCATAGGGTAGGTCTATTTTTAATTTTCTGAGGAACCTCCACACTGCTTTCCAGAGCGGCTGCACCAATTTGCATTCCCACCAACAGTGCAAGAGGGTTCCCGTTTCTCCACAACCTCTCCAGCATCTATAGTCTCCTGATTTGTTCATTTTGGCCACTCTGACTGGCGTGAGGTGATACCTGAGTGTGGTTTTGATTTGTATTTCCCTGATAAGGAGCGACGCTGAACATCTTTTCATGTGCCTGTTGGCCATCTGGATGTCTTCTTTAGAGAAGTGTCTATTCATGTTTTCTGCCCATTTCTTCACTGGGTTATTTGTTTTTCGGGTGTGGAGTTTGGTGAGCTCTTTACAGATTTTAGATACTAGCCCTTTGTCCGATATGTCATTTGCAAATATCTTTTCCCATTCCGTTGGTTGCCTTTTAGTTTTGTTGGTTGTTTCCTTTGCTGTGCAGAAGCTTTTTATCTTCATAAGGTCCCTCCCAGTAATTCACTTTTGCTTTTAATTCCCTTGCCTTTGGGGATGTGTCGAGTAAGAGATTGCTACGGCTGAGGTCAGAGAGGTCTTTTCCTGCTTTCTCCTCTAAGGTTTTGATGGTTTCCTGTCTCACATTCAGGTCCTTTATCCATTTTGAGTTTATTTTTGTGAATGGTGTGAGAAAGTGGTCTAGTTTCAACCTTCTGCATGTTGCTGTCCAGTTCTCCCAGCACCATTTGTTAAAGAGGCTGTCTTTTTTCCATTGGATGTTCTTTCCTGCTTTGTCAAAGATGAGTTGGCCATACGTTTGTGGGTCTAGTTCTGGGGTTTCTATTCTATTCCATTGGTCTGTGTGTCTGTTTTTATGCCAATACCATGCTGTCTTGATGATGACAGCTTTGTAGTAGAGGCTAAAGCCTGGGATTGTGATGCCTCCTGCTTTGGTCTTCTTCTTCAAAATTCCTTTGGCTATTCGGGGCCTTTTGTGGTTCCATATGAATTTTAGGATTGCTTGTTCTAATTTCGAGAAGAATGCTGGTGCAATTTTGATTGGGATTGCATTGAATGTGTAGATAGCTTTGGGTAGTATTGACATTTTGACAATATTTATTCTTCCAATCCATGAGCAGGGAATGTCTTTCCATTTCTTTAAATCTTCTTCAATTACCTTCATAAGCTTTCTATAGTTTTCAGCATACAGATCCTTTACATCTTTGGTTAGATTTATTCCTAGGTATTTTATGCTTCTTGGTGCAATTGTGAATGGGATCAGTTTCTTTATTTGTCTTTCTGTTGCTTCATTGGTAGTGTATAAGAATGCAACTGATTTCTGTACCTTGATTTTGTATCCTGCAACTTTGCTGAATTCATGTATCAGTTCTAGCAGACTTTGGGTGGAGTCTATCGGATTTTCCATGTATAATATCATGTCATCTGCAAAAAGCGAAAGCTTGACTTCATCTTTGCCAATTTTGATGCCTTTGATTTCCTTTTGTTGTCTGATTGCTGATGCTAGAACTTCCAGCACTATGTTAAACAACAGCGGTGAGAGTGGGCATCCCTGTCGTGTTCCTGATCTCAGGGAAAAAGCTCTCAGTTTTTCCCCGTTGAGGATGATGTTAGCTGTGGGCTTTTCATAAATGGCTTTTATGATGTGTAAGTATGTTCCTTCTATCCCGACTTTCTCAAGGGTTTTTATTAAGAAAGGGTGCTGGATTTTGTCAAAGGCCTTTTCTGCATCGATTGACAGGATCATATGGTTTTTCTCTTTTTTTTGTTAATGTGATGTATCACGTTGATTGATTTGCGAATGTTGAACCAGCCCTGCATCCCAGGAATGAATCCCACTTGATCATGGTGAATAATTCTTTTTATATGCTGTTGAATTCGATTTGCTAGTATCTTATTGAGAATTTTGGCATCCATATTCATCAGGGATATTGGCCTGTAGTTCTCTTTTTTTACTGGGTCTCTGTCTGGTTTAGGAATCAAAGTAATACTGGCTTCATAGAATGAGTCTGGAAGTTTTCCTTCCCTTTCTATTTCTTGGAATAGCTTGAGAAGGATAGGTATTATCTCTGCTTTAAACGTCTGGTAGAACTCCCCTGGGAAGCCATCTGGTCCTGGACTCTTATTTGTTGGGAGATTTTTGATAACCGATTCAATTTCTTCGCTGGTTATGGGTCTGTTCAAGCTTTCTATTTCCTCCTGGTTGAGTTTTGGAAGAGTGTGGGTGTTTAGGAATTTGTCCATTTCTTCCAGGTTGTCCAATTTGTTGGCATATAATTTTTCATAGTATTCCCTGATAATTGTTTGTATCTCTGAGGGATTGGTTGTAATAATTCCATTTTCATTCATGATTTTATCTATTTGGGTCATCTCCCTTTTCTTTTTGAGAAGCCTGGCTAGAGGTTTGTCAATTTTGTTTATTTTTTCAAAAAACCAACTCTTGGTTTCATTGATCTGCTCTACAGTTTTTTTAGATTCTATATTGTTTATTTCTGCTCTGATCTTTATTATTTCTCTTCTTCTGCTGGGTTTAGGCTGCCTTTGCTGTTCTGTTTCTATTTCCTTTAGGTGTGCTGTTAGATTTTGTATTTGGGATTTTTCTTGTTTCTTGAGATAGGCCTGGATTGCAATGTATTTTCCTCTCAGGACTGCCTTCGCTGCGTCCCAAAGCGTTTGGATTGTTGTATTTTCATTTTCGTTTGTTTCCATATATTTTTTGATTTCTTCTCTAATTGCCTGGTTGACCCACTCATTCATTAGTAGGGTGTTCTTTAACCTCCATGCTTTTGGAGGTTTTCCAGACTTTTTCCTGTGGTTGATTTCAAGCTTCATAGCATTGTGGTCTGAAAGTATGCATGGTATAATTTCAATTCTTGTAAACTTATGAAGGGCTGTTTTGTGACCCAGTATATGATCTATCTTGGAGAATGTTCCATGTGCACTCGAGAAGAAAGTATATTCTGTTGCTTTGGGATGCAGAGTTCTAAATATATCTGTCAAGTCCATCTGATCCAGTGTCTCATTCAGGGCCCTTGTTTCTTTATTGACCGTGTGTCTAGATGATCTATCCATTTCTGTAAGTGGCAAAAGGTCATTTAGAGTCAAGGTGGGAATCACCATTATTGCAAACCTGCAAGTTCAAATTATGGTGGAGCAGTGAGGCTCTGAGGGAGAGGAAGAATCTGATTTGCAGAAAGAAGCAGGAGAATGGAGTGGATCCAGAGAGAGAGAGAAAAGAAAGACAATGACTTATTTTCCTGTCTTTGGTTATGTAAAGATGCTGTTGTTTTTGTTTTATAAAACCCCTTTTTGTCATTTTTCATGTTTTATTTCTGTATTGGTTAATGTTCTTATAGTTGAAGTAACAGAAACAAACTAGAATTATCTTATACAAGAAAGAGGATACTTTATAAAGATGTAAGAGTAGCTTGAGAAATCCAAAGGAAAAATGAAACCAGACCTCAGGAAACAAAGTCTTAAACACCCAGGAAGTAATCTCTTTCCATCGCTAATCTCTGCTTCTCAATATATATTTGTTTCATTCTTCTCTCTCTTGTTGCCAATTGATTCTCACTGCTTCCTAGTCTACCTGTTGGGAAATGATTACCAACAGCTCTAGAGTTTCCATCTCCTCCATTGTTTAAGAGAGCTTTCAGACTGAGATGGGAATCTCTTAGACTCAATTCCAAGGGCTGCAGGGAAACGGATTATTGGTTCTGTTTGGGTCAGATACCCACTCCCAGTCTAATCATATGTATCCAGGGTGATTCCCAAAGTATTCCTAAGAAGTGTCGACTATAGACTATCTTATTTTATTTTTCTTTAAAATTTTTAAATGTTTATTTATTTTTGAGAGAGAAAGACAGAGACAGAGCACAAGCGGGACAGGGCAGAGAGAGAGAGGGAGACATAGAATCTGAAGCAGGCTCCAGGCTCTGAACTGTCAGCACAGAGCCTGATGCAGGTCTCGAACTCATGAGCCGTTGATCATGATCTGACCTGAGCCAAAGTCGGACGCTCAACCTACTAAGCCACCCAGGTGCCCTTAGACTATTTTAATTACAAATATGAATATGTTGGATGATAACAACTGTTGGCAAGGATGTGGAGAAATCAGAACCCTCATACATTGCTGGTGGGAATGGAAATGGTGCAACTGCTTTAAAAAACAGTTCAGCAACATCTTAAATGGTACAGCACAGAGTTACCATATGACCCAGAAATTCCACTCCTAGGCATATAGTCAAAAGAATTGAAAACATATGCCCACATTAACACTTATACACAAATGTTCATAGCAGCATTATTCATAATAGCCCCAAAGTGGAAAAAAACAAATGTCCACCAATTGACAAACAGATAAACAAAATGTGATATACCTATGGAATTTAACATGATTTAACCAGAAAAAAGAATGAAGTATTGGTATATGATATAACATGGATAAATCTTAAAAACATGCTAAGTAACAGAAGCCAACATAAAAGGCCACATGTTGTATGGTTTCATTTATATATAATGTACAGAAAAGGCAAGTCTATAGAGACAAGAAGTGATTGCCAGGGTCTAGAGGAAGGAGAAGTGGGTAGTGAATGCTAAGTGGTATGGGGTTTCCTTATGGGATGAAGAAAATATTCTAGAACATTTAATACCCTGAATTAGTTATTGGTGATGGTTGCACAACCTTGCAAATACACCAAAAAATCATTAAATTGTACACTTTAAAAGGATGAATTTTTTGATATGTGAATATGTCTCAACAAAATAATTGTATGGGAAAAAATGAAAGAAACCTTTAAAAACAATGCTTATTCTTCTTTAAAAATCTGAACAATAAGGAACCCCATAAAGGAAAAAGGCAGTAGTTTTCTGATCACCTCTAAGGAGTAACCATTGTTAACAGGTTGTTGTATATTCTCCCAGAACTTTTGTTATACATATAAAATGTACGTATACTCTCCATAAGTAAGTTTAGTGAGGTTTTTTTTCTCTTTCACAAGGGTCAAATAGATAGAATCATACTATATGCTGTTTTAAAATTTTCTCTGCACCTTGCATGAGTTCTACATTGTGTTGACCAAAGCCTGCACTCAGTGTTGGGTGGGATGGATATGGTCCACATGCTGATGGACAGAGTGCACCCCTAGGTAGTCCTCTGGGGGTAGGAAAATTCCTTGCCTTCCAGGGGACATCAGTTGCCTGGGTACTACCTTATCTCTGCATCCCAAGGGCTTCAGCTCACACAGCTGCCCTCGTTTCATCCTTCACCCTTGACTCTCTTTTGCTATGTTTCTATTATATCTAAATTTGGAACACCCCCTTCTTCAAGATGCCTCCACCTTTTGCTTTATTAATTTAAAAAATTTTTTTAAAGTTTATTTATTTTGAGAGAGACAGAGACAACGTGAGCAGTGGAGGGACAGAGAGAGAGGGACAGGGAGAATCCCCAGCAGACTCGGCACCATCAGAATAGAGCCTGATGCAGGGCCTGAACTCACGAAACCATGAGATCATGACCTGAGCCCAAACCGAGAGTCAGATGCTTAACAGATTGAGCCATCCAGGTGCCCCAAGATGCCTCCACCTTTTGTAGCATTTGTTGCCTGATTGTGTGATTCAAGTATTTGGTTTCCTTCATCTTTCCAATCACATTTGCCTTCTCTCTTTCACAGATTCCTCATAATTCTAGATCTTCTGGGAGTATCTATTTCAGTTTTCAAGCACCACATCTATTTATTTTAGAAATATGTAATTTCTGGGGCTCCTGGTGGCTCAGCCAGTTCAGTGTCCAACTCTTGATTTCACCTCAGGTCATGATCGCACAGTTCCTGAGACTGAGCCCTGCATCAGGCTCTGTGTTGACAGCAAGGAGCCTGCTTGGGATTCTCTCTCTGTCTCCCTCAAAACAAATAAATAAACTTAAAAAAATATATATATATCATATATATATATCGGGGTGCCTGGGTGGCTCAGTCGGTTAAGCGTCCGACTTCGGCTCAGGTGATGATCTTATGGTCCGTGAGTTTGAGCCCCGCGTAGGGCTCTGTGCTGACAGCTCAGAGCCTGGAGCCCGTTTCAGATTCTGTGTCTCCCTCTCCCTCTGCCCCTCCCCTGTTCATGCTCTCTCTCTGTCCCAAAAATAAGTAAACGTTAAAAAAATTAAAAAAATATATATATATGTATATATATAATTTCTATAATTTCCAAATAGTTAGAGTAGGAGGAAGATGCTGGATCATGTGCTTAGTCCTCCATCTTGATCTACTCTGCTTCATACTGCTTTATGACTTATCTTTTTCATTCAGCAATATATAATGATATATAATGGGGTATTGGTTAAGATCCCTTGATTACAAGCCACCAAACCCGATTTATTTTAACAAAATAAAAAAAAGGAATTTACTGAAAGAAGAATGAGATAGCTCACAGAATCAAAGAAAAGCTTAACAACTGAACCTGAGAAAAGACAAGAACCAGGACAACTTGTAGGATCTCGGTAATCAGTTCTAATGAACAGGATGTCACTGTTGAGAGAGGTTTGCTCCTATAATAATTTTCCTATTTTTGTGTGATTACACCCAAGATTCAAGTTCTTGAGAAAGTTTTATTGGCCTAAACTAGATCACATGCTCAGTCCTTCAGCATGGTAAATAAGAGGATTTAATGGGTAGTTTCATCAAGAGTCGGTGGGTTCTTGCCCCCATATCCAACTTTGTGCTGAACCACAGTGCTTCAATGGTTCTGTGTTGAACCACAGTCCTGTGTTGAACTACGGTTGGTGGTTTCAAGCCCCATATCCAGCTTTGTGCTGACAGTGTGGAGCCTGCTTCAGATTCTCTGTCTCCCTCACTCTCTGCCCCTCCCCAACTTGCTCTCTCTCTCTTTCTCTCTCAAAAATAAATAAACATTAAAAAACAGTGATGTAATTTTTGGGATGGGATAGTTTTTCACATGAAAAAGGAGGAGTTATTACTAAAGGAAGTATACTATACAGACAAGAAACGATAGCTGCCCACCAAAGGCCCATCCTCATCTGCCCAATAACCACCTTCCTATACCTGCAATTTCAAAAAATTCCCCCTTATATAATGCAACTGTTCCATGTACAATTGAAAGCACACTCAGCCCTTTCCCCTAGAGTCAACTGAAGTCTCATCAGTTACTACACCCAGATCCAAGTCTAGGATCTCTGCATGATAACTTTCTTTCCCCACTTCCATGCTGATCCGTTTTTTCTGTAATCCATGGACTAAATAATAGCATTCACTATCACATCCATCACTTCTACATAGAGCAATGGAGGAGAGTTTAAAAATATATTTAAATATATGTAAATATAGACAGACATATGTATGTGTAAAACATGAAGTATAATATTTAAGTGAAAATGTAAATATTCATTTTTACAACTGGCCAGGAGGCTGTGGTTGGTATTTATGATTTCCCTTCCCCATTACCCATTCTAAATTTTGAGCTATTGGTGAGCCTGTCTACATGGAGTTGTTTTAGTCTTCCACTAGCTTTTACTTCTGGACACAGTAGTAGCAGAAAGTGCCCCAGAAGATTTGCTGGCAGGGGAGCAACCATACTCAACCATACCCCATTGGGTAGTAGCAATCCTGTTTCACCTTGATAGAGTCAGTCATTCCAACCTAATCGGTAAGTCCCTTCCTTTTTCTGGCTTGTCTTCCCAGCAGCATGAGAAGCTTGAAATGACAACGTGGCTGCTGTCAAATATACTTCAGGAGAAGCATTCCTTTCTTCAGTATTAAAACCTCTAAACTGATAGAGTTCAGAATTGCAGAAACAGGAAGCAACATTTTTACAAGTGATGCATTAAGTATAATAGTAAGAAGGATCACTCCTATTTACATCCCCTGGTTCCTTGGTCCCTGTGTTCTAGCTATGAAATAAAAGCACCATATATTTATCAGTTACTATAGAATGGCATCCTGTCTTAACAAGATGCTGCCTACCAACTGAGGCACAACTATCCTTCCCATTCTATAAAGCTAGTTGGTTTTGGTTGATGGGAAATGTGGTAACACCAGTGCACGTCAGTTCCTTGCCTGACTTTTTCTTCTGTAAGGTAAGTTTCTTGGTCAGTGACATCTTTCTATGTACCTGTCATAATGGATAAGGTATTCAATAAACCCATGGATAGTGAAATTTGCAGAAGCACAGTGAGCAAGGTAGGTAGATATGTTTCCAGAATAATTAGACATTACAGAGACAACAAATCACTGCCTGCTCCATGAGGGAAGGGGTCTAGCATAATCAACATGCCACTGTAGCTGGTTTGTCCTCTTGAACCATAATCCCTCATTGAAAGCTTATGACAAGCAATCTGGGTTAACAACATGGTCACTCAGCAAAGACCAATTCAGACTTAGGAGGGGGGAGTTGGACTTTTGTTCATGAGTCCATTTAGCAAGTGCTGGGTTGGCTGAGAAGGGAGGTTGACTGACGTTCATAGGATGGTGCATCTTGTCCACCTGCTTATTGAGAGCCTCCTCTGTAGTTGGGCGCATTGGTGAGTATTCTAGGAGTATACAAACAGTCCCAAAATCTGGGACCATTTTGAGAGTTCTGTGTGCATGTTTCTTCCTTAGATCTCTATTTCCCTTTCATTATGGAATATTTGTGGGAACACCAATTTTATTGCTTGTTAGATCAGAAAAAAAATAATGACAAGCAGCTTAGGTTGTATGCCTAAGGATGTTGTACGCCTAAGATCAGGTATTCAGTCTCCACCAGAGCAAACCATGATGTGCTACTAAAAAGGAGATCAGTGTTTGATGAAAGGGGCACAGATTTATTCCAAACTCTTAAACATCTCAGTTGTGATTTCCCTATCAGGGCTTTCCATAGAATCCCTTCCCATTGCACATTAAGCTGTTTGTTCCATAATGGAGATAGGGGAAAGAGTCTGAATGGATTTTGGATTTTGAAATGGTTGATGTTCCCTTCCTCCAGCCAGCACCAGAGGGAGAGAGAGAGAGATGTGTGCACTTTCTTTGGATTCTTCTCATTCTATATATAGAACCTGTGGTGGGGGAATTCCTGGATGAAAATGCAGCAATAATGCCCCTGTCACTCCCACGAGATCCATACTCTCATGCTGGCTCACACTCCAGCAATTGCCCCCAGCAATTCATCAAAACTTCTAGTTTAATGTTCTTACTTCTTGCCAGCTTTTTTCATTTTTTAATATTTTATTTATTTATTTTGAGAGAGAGAGAGAGAGAGAGGAGCAGGGGAGGGGCAGAGGGAGAGAGAGGGAGAGAGAGAATCCCGAGCAGCCTTCATGCTCAGCACAGAGCCTGAAGTGGACCTGACCTCAAGAACCATGAGATCATGACCTAAGCCAAAATCAAGACTTGACACTTAACCCAAATGAGCCACCCAGGTGCCTCCAGCTTTTTCTGATAAGGGTTAAGAGTGACATCTTTCTAGCTCTCAACATCTCCAAGTTGAAACTGGACATTCATTGGAGACTGAAATTTGAATTTCATGTGATTTTCATATGTCACAAACTTTATTCTTCCTTTGATTTTTTTCATCTCTTGAAAAATTTAAAACTACTGTTAGCTCACATCCTGTACAAAAGCAGGCAACAGGCTGGATTTGGCCCACTAGTGGTAGTTTACCAATCCTGATCTGAGGGATTTATGCTACCTTATGGTCATGTGATATGGGAAAAGGTCTACCGAGTGAGTATCTTCCAAGAAAGGTTTTGGATGTGTCCTTACTCTGAGAGGCACATAAAAAAGACAGTCCAGATTCTTCCTTTTGATGTTGCATGACTGAATGTGATACACAGAACTTGAGAAGCCACATTGCAACTATGAGGGGACTAGCCTCAGGAAGCTGAGGGTGGCAGAACAGAAAGATAACAAGATTCTCGGGTCCTTGATGACATTGTTGAGCAGTTAAATTAACAAACACTGGAGCCATCCTACCTCATAACATATTATATAATACAATTTATCTTTAATTATATCTTTAATTATTTAATTTATTATAATTATATCTTTAATATCTTTAATTATAGGTATTTTAGAGTTATATTTTCTGTTAGACATTCTAACTAAAACAATAAGTCAAAAGTTCATGTTTTTTAGAGAGAGACAAACAAAAGAAAGACTCTTAACTATAGAGAACAAACTGATGGCTGCAAGAGTGGTGGGGTATGGGTGAAATAGATAAAGAGGATCAAGAGTACACTTACCTGGGAATGCAAGCTGGTGCAGACACTCTGGAAAACAGTATATAAAGTTTTCTCAAAAAACTAAAAATAGAACTACTCTACAACCCAGCAGTTGCACTACTAGGCATTTATCCACGGGATACAGGTGTGCTGTTTCAAAGAGACACATGCACCCCCATGTTTATAGCAGCACTATCAACAATAGCCAAAGTATGGAAAGAGTCCAAATGTCCATCGATGGATGAATGGATAAAGAAGATGTGGTATATATATATATATATATATACACACAATAGAGTATTACTCGGCAATCAAAAAGAATGAAATCTTGCCATTTGCAACTACATGGATGGAACTGGAGGGTATTATGCTAAGTGAAATTAGTCAGAGAAAGACAAAAATCATATGGCTTCACTCATATGAGGACTTTAAGAGACAAAACAGATGAACATAAGGGAAGGGAAACAAAAATAATGTAAAAACAGGGAGGGGGACAAAACAGAAGAAACTCATAAATATGGAGAACAAACTGAGGATTACTGGAGGGGTTGTGGGAGGGGCGATGGGCTAAATAGGTAAAAGGCATTAAGTAATCTACTCCTGAAATCATTGTTGCACTATACGCTAACTAATTTGGATGTAAATTTTTTTTAATATGAAATTTATTGTCAAATTGGTTTCCATACAACACCCAGTGCTCATCCCAACAGGTGCCCTCCTCCATACCCATCACCCACCCTCCCCTCCCTCCCACCCTCCATCAACCCTCAGTTTGTTCTCAGTTTTTAAGAGTCTCTTATGCTTGGATGTAAATTTTTAAAAATAAAACAAGTTAAAAATAAAGAAAAGAAAAGAAAAGAAAAGGAAAGAAAAGAAAAGAAAAAGAAAGTGATGTAAGGTGGTGGTTGTTGTATGAGTATAGAAGTCTTATGGAAGGTGAAGGTATTAAAAATTATATGCTTTCCTAGAATATACCAATGACTTTTCATGCTTGTCACTTTTACCATATTGTGAAACTTTTTAGGATAAATAAATGGATTAAGTAATATGAATAAAAAAGAGTACACTTACCAAAAAAAAAGTTCCATTATCATGATGAGCAATGAGTAATGTACAGAATTGTTAAATCACTATATTGTACACCTAAAACTAACATAACACTGTAAATATACCCGATATAAAAATAATAAATTTAAAAAAATTCTTTTACTTCATCAAAATAATTATGTTCATTTGAAGAAATTATTTTTATTTAATTTTAATTCCACTTATTTAGCATACAGTATTATATTAGTTTCAGGTATACAATATAGTAATTCAATAGTTCCATACATCACCCTGTGCCCATCCTGACAAGTGCACTCCTTAATCCTGATCACGTATTTAACCCATTCCCCAACCCTCTCCCCTTTGGTAACCATCAGATTGTTCTCTACAATTAAGAGTCTGTTTCTTGCTTTGTCTCTCTCTCTCTCTCTCTCTCTCTCTTATTTTTTTCCCCTTGCTTTTTTCTTCAATTCCACATATGAGTAAAATCATATAGTATTTGTTTTTCTCTGACTGACTTATTTTACTTGGCATTTATCCTCTCTAGTTCCATCCATGTCTTTGCAAATGGCAATATTTCATTCTTGTTAATGGCTGGATCCTATCCCATAATATATATATATATATATATATATATATATATATATATATATCACATCTTCTTTATCCATTCATCAATCAGTGAAAACTGGGGCTACTTCCATATCTTGGCTACTGTAAGTAATGCTGCTATAAATATAGGGGTGCATGTATCCCTTTGAATTAGGGTTCTTGTATTCCTTGGGTAAATACCCAGTAGTGTGCTTGCTGGATCATAAGGTAGTTCTATTTTTAACACTTTGAGGAACCTCCATACTAATTGCCACAGCGGCTGCACAAGTTTGCATTCCCACCAACTGTGCACGAGTGTTTCTTTTTCTCTACATTCTCCCCAATGACTGTTGTTTCTTGTGTTGTTGATTTTGCCCATTCTGACAGGTGTGAGGTGATGTCTCATTGTAGTTTTGATTGGCATTTCCCTGATGATTAGTGATGTTGAGCCACTTTTCATGTGTCTGTTGGCCATCTGCATGTCTTCTTTGGAAAAGTATCTGTTCATGACTTCTGTCCATTTTTTATCTGGATTATTTGGTTTGTTTGTGTCAAGTTGTGTCAGTTCTTTATACATTTTGGATACTAACCCTTTATTGGATATGTCATGTGCAAAAATCTCCCATTTCCTAGGCTGCCTTTTAGTTTGTTGATTGTTTCCTTCACTGTGCAAAAGTTTTTATTTTCATCAAGTCCCAATAGTTTATTTTTGCTTTTGTTTCCCAGGCCTCAGGAGACATATCTTGAAAGAATTTGCTGCAGATGATATCAGAGATTTACTGCCTATGTTCTCCTCTAAGATTTTTATGGTTTCAGGTCTCACATTTAGGTCTTTAATCCATTTTGAATTTGTTCTTATGTATGGGTGAAAGAAAGTGGTCCAGTTTCAGTATTTTGCATGTTGCTGTCCAGTTTTTCCAATAGTATTTTTTGAAGAGACTGTCCTTTTCCCATTGGATAGTCTTTCCTGCTTTGTCAAGATTAATTGACCATATAGTTGTGAGTTCACTTTTGGGTTTTCTGTTTTGTTACATTGATCTATGTGCCTATATTTGTACCAGTATCACACAGTTTTGATTACTACAACTTTTTAAAAACATTTTAAAAGTTTATTTATTTTTGAGAAAGAGAGAGAGAGAGAGAGAGAGAGAGAGAGAGAGAACCTGAAGCAGGCTTCAGGCTCCAAGCTGTCAGCACAGAGACCAATGCGGGGCTCAAACCCACGAACTGTGACATCATGACTTGAGCAGAAGTCGGACGCTTAACCAACTGAGCTACCCAGGTACCCCCAATTACTACAGCCTTAAAATATAAGTTGAAGTCTGGAATTGTGATGCCTCTAGCTTTGTTTTCCTTTTTCAATATTGCTTTGGCTATTCAGAGTCTTTAGTGGCTCCATACAAATTTTAGGATTGTTTATTACAGCTCTGTGAAAAATATTATTGTTATTTTGATAGGGGTTGTATTAAATGCTTAGATTGCTTTGGACAGTATAGACATTTAAACAACATTTGTTCTACCAAGCCATGAGCATTTCCATTTCTTTGTGTCATCTTCAATTTCTTTCATCAGTGTTTTATAGTTTACAGAGTACAGGTCTTTCACCTCTTTGGTTACGTGTATTCCTAGGAATCATATTATTTTTTGGTGTAATGGTAAATGGGATTGTTGTCGTCATTTTTCTTTCTGACGGTTCATTATTGGTGTATAGAAATGCAAGAGATTTCTGTACATTGATTTTGTATCCTGTGACTACTGAATTTGTAGATCAGTTCTAGCAGTTTTTTGGTGGAGTCTTTTGGGTTTTCTATATAGAGTATCATGTCATTGCCAAATGCTTCTTCCTTACTGATTGAATGCCTTGTATTTCTTTTCGGTGTCTGATTGCTGTGGCTAGGACTTCCAGTATTATGTTGAATAAGAGTGGTGAGAGTAGGGGTGCCTGGGTGGCTCAGTTGGTTAAGCGTTTGACTCTTGATTTTGGCTCAGGTCAGGATCTCACAGTTCATGAGTTTGTGCTGACAGTGTGGAGCCTGCTTGGGATTCTCTCTCTCCCTCTCTCTGCCCCTCCTGTGCTCTCCCTCCCTAAAAAACAAAACAAAACAAAACAAAACAAAAACTTAAAAAAACGTGGTAAGAGTAGACATCCATGTCTTGATTGTGACCTTAGGGGAAAAGCTTTCAGTTTTTCTCCATTAAGGATGATGTTAATTGTGGGGTTTTCATATATGAACTTTATTATGTTGAGGTATGTTCCCTATAAACCTATTTTGTTGGGGGTTTTTATCATGAATGGATGTTGTACTTTGTCAAATGCTTTTTTTGAGTCTATTGAAATGATCCTATGGTGCCTATCCTTTCTCTTATTGAGGTGATATATGACTTTGATTGACTTGCCTATATTGAACCACTCCTGCAACCCAGGAATAAATTCTACTTGATTGTGGTGAACAATTTTTTTAATGTATTGTTGAATTTGGTTTGATAGTATTTTATTAAGAATTTTTGCATCATGGGGCGCCTGGGTGGCTCAGTTGGTGGAGATCTGACTTCAGTTCAGGTCATGATCTCGTGGTCCATGAGTTTGAGCCCTGCGTTGGGCTCTGTGCTGACAACTTGGAGCCTGGACCCTGCTTCAGATTCTGTGTCTCCCTCTCTCTCTCTCTCTCTCTCTCTCTGCCCCTCCCCCACTCATGCTCTGTCTCTCATTCTCAAAAATGAATAAATGTGAAAAAATATTTTTAAAAAAGAATTTTGCATCTATTTTCATCAGGGATATTGGCCTGTAGTTCTCTTTTTTACTGGTGTCTTTATCTGGTTTTGGTATTAGGGTACTGGCTTCATAGAATAAATTTGGAAGTTTTCCCTTTTTTCTATATTTTGGAATACTTTAAGAAGAACAAATATTAACTCTTGTTTAAAAGTTTGGTAGAATTTGCCTGTGAAGCCACCTGGTCCTGGACTTTTGTTTGTTGGGAGTTTTTTGATTACTGACTCAAATTCTTTGCTGGTTATCAGTATGTTCAAATGTTCTATTTCCTCCAGTTTCAGTTTTGGTAGTTTAAAATGTTTCTAAAAATTCATCCGTTTCTTCTATGCTATCCAATTTGTTGGCATATAGTTTTTCATAATATTCTCTCAAGATTATTTGTATTTCTGGGGCGCCTGGGTGGCTCAGCGGGTTAAGTGTCTGACTTCGGCTCAGGTCATGATCTTGAGGTTTGTGAGTTTGAGACCCGCGTCGGGCTCTGTGCTGACAGTTTGGAGCCTGGAGCCTGCTTCGGATTCTGTGTCTCCTTCTCTCTCTGCCCCTCCCCCACTTGTGCTCTGTCTCTTTTTATCTATCAAAAATAAATAAATGTAAAAAAAATTTTTTAAGATTATTTATATTTCTGTGGTGTTGGTTATTATTTCTTCTGTCTCATTTGTCATTTTATTTATTTGAGTCCTTTCTCTTTTTTCCTTGATAAATCTGCTTGGAGGTTTATTGCATATGAGAGAGGAGAAATGGATAAATTCCTAGAAACATATAACTACCAAAACTGAATCAGGAAGAAATAGAAAACTAGAACAGGCCAATAACCAGCAAAGAAATTGAATCAGTAATCAAAACTTACCCAAAAAACAAAAGTCTAGGGCCAGGTGGCTTTCCAGGGGAATTCTCCCAAACTTTTAAAGAAGTGTTAATACCTACTCTACTCAAACTATTGCAAAAATTAGAAATGGAAGGAAAGCTTCCAAATTCGTTCTATGAGGCCAGCATTACTATGATTCCAAAACCAAAGACGCCACTAAGACAGAGAACTACAGGGGTGCCTGGGTGTCTCAGTTGGTTAAGCATTCAACTCTTGATTTTGACTCAGGTCGTGCTCTCATGGTTTGTGGGATCAAGCCCTGCATCAGGCTCTGCACTGACAGCAAGGAGCCTGCTTGGGATTCTCTCTCTCCCTCACTCTCTCTGTCTATCTCTCTCTCTGTCAAAATAAATAACATCTAAACAAACAAAAAAGAACTACAAGCCAATATCCCTGATGAACATGTATGCAAAAATTCTCAAGAAAATACTAGCTAATCAAATCCAACAGTACATTAAAAAAAACATTCACCATGATTAAGTAGGATTTATTCCTGGGCTGCAGGGGTGGTTAAACATTCACAAATCAATCAACATGATGTGCCACATTAATAAAAGAAAAGATAATAAAGAAGTTATCAAACTCAACACCCAAAAAACAAATAATCCAGTGAAGAAATGGGCAAAAGACATGAATAGACACTTCTCCAAAGAAAATCCAGATAGCCAACTGATACATGAAAAAATGCTCAACATCACTCATCATCAGGGAAATACAAATCAAAACCACAATGAGATATGACCTTACACCTGTCAGAATGGCTTTGGTTCAGGTCATGATCTCATAGTCTGTGGGTTTGAGTCCCACATCAGGCTCTGTGCTGACAGAATCGAGCCTGCTTGGAATTCTCTCTCTCTCTCTCCCTCTCTGTCTTCCCCTCCACCACTTGAGCATGCTCTCTCTCTCTCTCTCTCTCTCTCAATAAATAAATAATCTTTTAAAAAACTCAATAATAAAAAAAGCAATTAAATAAAAAACAGGCAAATGATTTGATCAGACACTTTACCACAGAAGATATATAGATGTCAATAAGCAAATAAAAAGATACTCAAGGTATCTTGATTGGGTATCTTGATTGGGTATCTATTGATTTTGGGTCAGATTATAAAACTGTAGTTCATGGGATCAGGCCCCTTGGCAGCCTCCATGCTGACAGCATGGAGCCTGCTAGGAATTCTTTCTCTCCCTCTCTCTCTCTCTGCCCCCACCCCGCTAGTGTGCGCTCTCTTCCTCTCTCTCAAAATCAATAAATAAACTTTAAAAAAAGAGACTTAAGATCATTAGCCACTAGGGAAGTGCAAATTAAAATTACAATGTGATACCACTAGTCTCTTATTAGAATGGCTAAAGTTAAAAAGACTACTAAAACCAATTGTGGAATATGTGGAGGAACTGGAACTCTCACACAATGCTAGCAGAATTTAAAGTGGTACAGCCTCTTCGGAAAACAGTTCAGTAGTCTTTTGAAATGTTAAATATACATCTGCCATATGATTCAATCATTCTTCTCCTAGGAATTTACCCTCAAAAAAAAAGTATTTTCACACACGGACATGTAGAAGAGTGCTTATAGCCGCTTTATTTTTAACAGTCACCAACTAGAAATAGTCCAAAGGTCCATCAACAGGTAAATGGATGAACTAATTGTGGTACAACTATACAATGGAATTCTACTCAGCAATAAAAATGAATGAACTGGGGCGCCTGGGTGGCTCAGTCGGTTAAGTGTCCAACTTCAGCTCAGGTCACGATCTCGCGGTCTGTGAGTTCGAGCCCTGCGTCGGGCTCTGGGCTGATGGCTCAGAGCCTGGAGCCTGCTTCCGATTCTGTGTCTCCCTCTCTCTCTGTCCCTCCCCCATTCATGCTCTGTCTCTTTCTGTCTCAAAAATAAATAAACGTTAAAAAAATTTTTTTTAAAAATGAATGAACTACTGATACAACAGCATGGATGAATCCCAAAATAAAGTGCACTGAGTAAAAGAAGCCAGACAAAAAAGACTACATACTGCATGACTCCATTCCTATAAAGGGCTAGAATATGAAAGCTAATCAAGCCATAAAAGGACATGGAGGAATCTTAAATTCACTCTGCTGAGTTAAAGAAGCCAGGCCACAGAATGTATGATTCCAAATATATGACAACCCTGAAAAAGCGAAACTATGGAGTGAACAGTAAAAAGATCAGTGGTTGCCAAGGGTTTGGGGAGAGGAAGTGAGGGATGAATAGGTAGAAAACCAGGGATTCTTAGGGCAGAGGAACCATTCTGTATGATACTGTAATGGTGGATGACATTACACATTTGTCAAAACCAAGAGAACTACACAACACAGAGTGAACCCAAATGTAAACTACGGTTTTAGCTAATAGTAATGTTATCAATATCAGTTCAATTGTAACAAATGTACTATGCTAATGCCAAATGTTATGAATAGGGGAGAATGGGGACATAGAGGAGAGGGGGTATATGGAAACTGTATTTTCTGCACAATGTTTGTGCATACATAAAACTGCTCTAAAAAATAAAGTTTATTAATTTACTTTAAAAAAAGAGAAAGTTCAAGCTAATCTATAGTGACAGAAACAGAGCAGTGGTTGCTAGGAGTAGGGGTAGAGGGAGCCAGGGTAGGTAGGAGTGATTACAAAGGGGCTAGGGAAATTTTGGTGGTGATGGATATACTCATTATACAGATTGTGTTGATGGTTTCATTGGCATACACATATGTCAAAACTTATCAAATTGTGCACTCTAAATATGTGCAGTTTATTAAATCCATTAGTTCTCAATAAAACTCTTAAAAAACTCTTGGCTTACACAAGTTAAGATGGGTTTTCTATTGCTTTTAACAATTTTTAAAATTTATTTTAAATGTTGTATTTATTTTTGAGAGAGAATGCGAGCAAGTGAGGGGGGGCAGAGAGAGAGGGAGACACAGAATCCAAAGCATGATCCAGGCTCTGAGCTATCAGCACAGAGCCTGATGCGGGGCTCCAACCCACGATCTGTGAGGTCATGACCTGAGCCGAAGTAGGGCCCTCAACCGACTGAGCCACTCAGGCACCCCAACGATTTTTAAATTTTTTAATGTTTTGGAGAGACAGAGAGCACAAACAGGGGAAGGGCAGAGAGAGTAAGACACAGAATCCAAAGCAGGCTCTAGGCTCTGAGATATCAGCACAGAGCCGGAGGCAGGGCTCAAACTCACGAGCCATGAGATCATTACCTGAGCTGAAGTCAGACACTTAACCAACTGAGCCACCGAGGTGCCCTGCTTTTTAACTAAAATTTTTGCCTGATACAATCATCATAGTTAAGCAAACTATGTCTAAATGATACATTTAACCAACCTTTAATGCACCCAGTTGCACAGTGGTAGAAGAAAAACTAAGTAGCTAAAATTAAAACTCGCATTTGAAGCAGAGAAAAGGAAATAGCACACAGCAGTTACTACTTGGCCAAAGTCCAGACTCTAGTGGGGGTAACACGGATTCCATTCCCTCGGTACAGTACATTCCTTGATCCACCAATCTGTCTGTTCCTACCTCTGGGTCTGTCTTGGGAGAATTACCCTGGCTTATTATCCCCCTTTGTCCCGTTTGGGATTATTGGGAAGAAATCCTCTTCTTAAGGCTGTATCACTTTAATGGCACACTTTTTGTTGGCAGATTCAGTGTTTCTGAAAGTATGATACCTTATCCACCTTCACTAGAGTCCCCTGTTTAAAATGCAGGCTCACCTGGGTCTCACCTCTGACCTACTGAATCATAATCACTGGGAGTATGGCCTAGAAATCTACATTTTATCAATCATTCTAGGTGATTCTTAGGTATACTGTAGTTTAAAAACATTGGTTCAAGCCTTGAATTATCATTCTCATTCCATACAAAGGAAAGTTTAATTTAGGTTTCAATATTATTTATTCTCATATTGATAATCCCTTCTGAGAGTGTCCTAATATGGCTTCTCAAACTAGGGTCCGTGGCCTGGAGTCCCCCCTTCCCAGGGGTTCAAAAGTGTATTCTCAGTCGTTCATAAATACTTCATTTTTAAAATTTTTCTTTTGATGATAACCTAATGCAACAATTATATTTCTAGATTTGGATGATCGCCTCATAGTAAAGTCCGGCTATATAATTTTGGTAGCCATGTTACCACTGATTTTGTTATAAAGTTGGTACCCAGGCATATTATTTCAGTTGTCAGGTGTATAACAGTGTCTGTGGCCCTCTGTCCCTAGCTAGTGATGTGCTCATATGTCCCATTCCTTGTCTCAAAGTGTAGATATAGGACTTCCTCTTTGACACAGTACAGTAGATGCCCAAGGTAACCTGAAAGCACCCCTTCAAGTGCTACAGCTAAAGGTCTTCACACATTAGCTAGATGATAGTGATATAGGGTCTTGAGGCACAGACAGGATCTTGTTTCCATTCATGTCACAAGAGGGCAGTAAGGAGATGAGGTCCTGGGGTATAGGCAGGGCAACTGTTTTGTCATGAAGATGCCTAGGAGGCAAGATCTCAAAGAACAAAGTGATGTTTCATTCATGGGATGGATACCTTTGAGACTTAGCCCCTGGCCATGGTTTGGGTTTGGTTCCCTGGTCCAAATCAGTGTTTCTCATGACAATACTCCTCACCCATTGACAGGCCCTTCTCAGGCTATGTAACTACAGCCAGTGGCTGGTTTCCATTACCTTAAAGGATGAGTAAATGTTTTCATTTTTTCAAGATCTCAACCTAGCCTCAAGAAGGACTTCTTGCCACAATGTGTGTGTCACAATTGGAGCTCTCACAATTTACTATGCTATGCTCCCAGTAAAAATCTTTGTGTCTCCACAAGGAAAATTCATTCCCCATCCCAAGAGAAAAAGGAATGTGTCATTTTCTAAAACTGATTCAAAAATTCCCATGTGGTGGTTTCAGAGATGATTGAATTAACAACCAACACCATCAAAGGCACAGGGTCTTCCATTCTTCTTTCTGTCTTCCTCTACTGACAGCAGATCTTTCTTCCTGGTTGCAAGGTGGCTGCAGCAGTTCTAGCATTGCATGCAGACACAGAAACGTCCTGTTAAGAAGAGGGGAGTTTCCTTCTATACATCTCCTTTTATTAGTGAGGAAACCCATTCCCAAAAGTCCCCCAATAGACTTCCCCTCAGATCCTAGGACATGATCCCCTCAGATCCTAGATCACATGCCCATACCTAAACCGATCATGGACCGGGAGAATGAGCCCATTAATGATTGGCATTGACTATTCAAGATTTCACCATCACCTCAAAAGAGGGCTGGGGTAAGGCCCCTTCCCTAAGCACATGACCACTTCAGGACTATGCCAGCAAGGAAGAAGAGAAAGAAATGAATTTAGGCAATTAGCGTCGTCTACTTTACCTACCTACCTTCAGATTTCCCTCATATGGATTGGTCCAAAGGGTGCTGCACAGGATCCCCCAGAGGTGTAGATGGGTGGGCATCTTGATAACTGGCTGTCTCCATCTTCCCACTTGAATTCACCACCAAGCTCCCTCACACCTGATATTTTGGGTTCTGTTTCCCTCAATTTCGTACACAGCTGAATCCCTCAAAGAATTTGTTCCTACCTTCTGTTACGGATGTGGCAAGATTGTTCCCTGTCTACACTGGGGTATGTGGAGGTAGTTTTTCTAATCAGTTCCTTTATAAGCGATAAGCTATTTTGGTAGATCACTTTATCTGGACTTGACTACATTTCTGACTACACTTGGTACACAGTAATGGTACCCAAGTTACCTTAACACGTGCTAGGAAGTAGCTGTCTAGTGATGGCTCACAGAGCAGCCCCAAATTTCACAGCAACACTCAGGCCCCTTATCCTGTCATTTCCCTTGCTTTTTCCTCTTCTTGCTTATGATGAGAGACAGTAGTAGCTAGCTTACCAACCACTACTAAGGGTATTAAGGGTAGATGAACACTGAATGAAGTTACCTGTAGTCTTGCCTCCCTCACCTATTCCAAATCAGAGATCAGTGAGCAGCTAAGTATGTTATCCAAATACAAAAAAGCAGTGGCAAATCCTATGGCATTAATTCATCCTGGTGTATTTCAGATGTGTGCCAAGAATGCCTCATATTGGTTCTACTGCATTTTCTCATCAGGCCTGAGCATCCCAAATATATCTAATATAAGTCATTTAAACCCCTCTGGTTATGGGTCTCCCCAGGGATGGTAGGGCTCAGTCCTGAACTTCTGTACCCTAGCTATTCAAAGTATTGTCGTTGGCAAATGTAAATTTAGAGGATAGCTCCTATACTGAGAATTTTAGAACAGAAACTCCCTAAAGTTGTTATACATAGATTTCTTATCTTTGGCACCAAATGGCTGCTACCAGAAAATATACTCTGGTGCCTGATTTTGTCCCCAGGTGTGTTTGGGTGCATCCCATTGAGGGATCAAAGGCAATGACTTGCTGAGAAAAGTACTCTAAATTCTCTCCCTCCACCCACCACCACCACCTACTTGCTCCCAGATCACCCAGGTCATCATGCCAGGGCCTCTAAACAAGGAAGTTATATTCTAAGGCCAATACTAGTTGCTTTCTCTGCCTTGTATAGGGGACTGAAACTCCTGGTCCTGCCCCTGCTCCCAACCATTAGGCAGTTCTCATTCACTCCAATCTGGCAGCAAAATATTAAGGCCCTGAGGGAAATAGAACCCTTGTTCTTTTTTTTTTTTTTTTTTTTTTGGATCACTTTCCTCAGCTCAGGGTCAGCCCACTCTGCCTTCCTCTACTCTACCCCCAAATGAGGTAGCGATGACTAACTTGGTGCCACGTGACACCAGGCAGCCCCCCCCCCCCAACCATCAGCCTGTACTCTGTCTCTTGCTACTCTTTTTGCGTGTACATTTGAACCCACTTCCTCTGGTTAGGGACTTCCCCATCTTATGATTCTTGGAAGGAGGCAGGCTCTGACTGCCTCCACGGACTTAAGAATGCCACATTTACTCTCCCTTGCAGCTAGGGTGTTGGCACATAACCTAGACCAATCACCCTAGACTTTGTCTTAAAAGTTAGAGACTCGGAGACTGAGTCTCTCTCTCAGGCAGCACTAGGATTCACGGCCACACAGAGCTTCCTGCAGGGAAACAGTGGTGAAAGCTACAGACTGGAGTGCTCAGAGGTGCTGCAGTGGGCTCCTCACCAGACCAGTTCTGCAACGTGGTTTGAGTGTTGTTCCTGCCTGCAAACCTACTTCTCCAGCCTGCCTGCTCGTTCTGGGAGCTGCCCAATATCCTTTTTTTTTAATATGAAATTTATTGTCAAATCGGTTTCCATACAACACCCAGTGCTCATCCCAAAAGGTGCCCTCCTCAATACCCATCACCCACCCACCACTCCCTCCCACCCCCCATCAACCCTCAGTTTATTCTCAGTTTTTAAGAGTCTCTTATGGTTTGCCTCCTTCCCTCTCTGTAACTTTTTTTTCCTCTTCCCCTCCCCCATGGCATTCTGTTAAGTTTCTCAGGATCCCCATAAGAGTGAAAATATATGGTATCTGTCTTTCTCTGTATGGCTTATTTCACTTAGCATCACACTCTCCAGTTCCATCCATGTTGCTACAAAAGGCCATATTTCATTCTTTCTCATTGTCAAGTAGTATTCCATTGTGTATATAAACCACAACTTCTTTATCCATTCATCAATTGATGGACATTTAGGCTCTTTCCATAATTTGGCTATTGTTGAAAGTGCTGCTATAAACATTGGGGTACAAGTGCCCCTATGCATCAGCACTCCTGTATCCCTTGGGTAAATTCCTAGCAGTGCTATTGCTGGGTCATAGGGTAGGCCTATTTTTAATTTTTTGAGGAACCTCCACACTGTTTTCCAGAGTGGCTGCACCAGTTTGCATTCCCACCAACAGTACAAGAGGGTTCCTGTTTCTCCACATCCTCTCCAGCATCTATAGTCAATATCTTTTTAATGAATTCTTTTTCTACCTAAATCAGCCAGAGTCCAATTCTGTTGCTTGCAATCAAGGATCTGTGCTGTTACACAGCTGCCTCTCCTTCAGGAATTTGTCCTAGTTCCAAGAAGGCCCCAAAGGCTTTCTTTGTCCCCAGGGAGAGTTGAAGGGGATTCTTCATAGATTTCCATTTTGTTATACATACTAAAATTATAAACAGTAAAGCTACCCACTATTGTCCCATGGTATCTAGTTTACTATCAGTGAACACATATGTTCTGAGCAATGCCAGAAAGCCCCTTTTAAAGAGATTTTGTCCTGGCAAAAGACCTTATAATGCTTCTTGAAATAATTAGTTTCATGATGTCCTGTATATAGTAGACCTGATCTTTGTGAACACATTATCTTGAAATGGGGATTTAAAATGTACTTTGGCAGGAAATAAATATTCAAATGTAATGAGTAAAATTGATCGTGTTTCTTTTGAGATGACGCAATAGCTGCCTGGTATTGAGCCTGCTTCTCCAGTGTGTGCTGGCAGGAAGGTTTTCAAAGTTTACCTTGGTACCTTTGAAACCTAGTAAGCGACTAGTTCCCTTTCTAAGCTCTGGGGCAGAATCTAGCCCTAAATGATAAGGCACTAACAATGTCCTCAAACCTGACCAAAATAGGGCCACACCTTGCTGGAAATTGGAATTTTAGCCATGTCAGTCTGTCTGGGAAGACAGTGGGGCCAGCCCTTCTGTCATGACTGCCAGGATCCACCTTTCCCATTTATTTCCACCTGCTGTGCCCACTTTAGGAGGGTCAAATGTGGCTGCATTGGATGTTGTACCAAAGCTGTCCCTACAGGCACTAAGCACCTGGGGCTTGAGGGGATGGATGCAAGGTTTCTGCAAGTCAAGAATATATGAGCTGGTACAGGAATTTGGGGGAATGATAGAACTGTTATATATTGATTATGGTGGTGGTTGTATGACTGACTCTAGGCTCTGTCTAAACTTGTAGAACTATACACTAATAAGAGTAAATTTTATTGTATATAAGTTATAGAGAAATTCAAGGTTTTTTTTTCTTTAAAGAATAAGAGTGCTGGAACATCTATTTTCCATATGTAAATTGTGGCTGTGCAGTAGCACAGCAAGCAGGCACATGACCACCATAAAGGACAGTGCCTCCAGCTAATCTGAAAGCACTATGTGACTGTCAGTTCACACTTAAATAGCCACCTCAAACATGAACTTCTAACACTTGTGACTGACTGCACAATTTAGGGAAAGGAATTCAAATTTGTGAGGAGTGTATTGGGCATCTTTCTTTCAGGCTCCTGCTGGAAGCTGAAAGAATCTGTTCCCCTTTGTCTTGATATAGAACTATTTATTCCTAGACCCAAAAAGCTGACACCTATGTGCATAATGAAAGGCTTTGTAGGACCACCTAATGCTGAGAAAGCAATTTTCACTGACCAGCCCATAAGACCCAAATTCCCAGTAATAGGACCAACTTTCCCTAAAAGTTTTATGGAGTGGCTGGATTCCCACTATTCTGCTACTTAGTTGGTAAAGCCCAGGTCCCAATCACCTTCAGGTGCTGTGTCACACAACTCTTGGTTGACCTCCTATCCCAGTAGTTCTCAGCCTTGGCTGCAGTTTAGAATCACTTGATACCCAGACTACCACTCAGAGCAGTTAGGTAAGAATCTCTGGGGTGTGGGACGTAACATCAGTGCTATTTTTTAAAAATACCTCAGGTGATGTCTCTACTTTGGAAAGGGGACATGCTAGTGGTGCCTGGGTGGCTCAGTCAGTTGAGCATCTGACTCTTGATTTCGGCTCAGGTCATGCTCTCACAGTTCTTGTGTTTGAGCCCGGCGTCAGGCTCAGTGCTGACGGCATGGAGCCTGCTTGGACTTCTCTCACACCGTCTCTGTCTGCCCCTCCCCTGCTTGTGCTCTCTCTCTCTCTCTCTCAAAATAAATAGATGAAAATGGAAAGGGGGCATCCTTCCATTTCATGGACTGGCAGAAACACAGGAAAAGGAATGTATTAGTCTGCTCAGGCCGCCATAACAAAATATCTCAGACTGGGTGGCTTACACCACAGAAATTTATTTTCTCACAGTTCTAGAGGCTAGAAGTCCAAGATCAAGGTGCCATCAAGGTTGGTTTCCCCTGAGCTCTCTTTTTGGCTTGTACATGGACACCCTCTTGCTGCCTCTTCACGAAGTGATCTTTCTGTGTCATGCGCCCTGGCATCTCTTTGTGTGTCCTCATCTCCTCTACTTATAAGGACACCAGTCAGATTAGATTAGAGTCCACCCTAATGGCCTCATTTAAAAATTTGTTTTTGTTTTTTTATTTTAATGTTTATTTTTGAGAGCAAGAGAGAGACAGAGCAGGGGAGGGGCAGAGAGGCGTCCCCCTAGTGGCCTCATTTTAACTTAATTTCCTTTTTGAGGCACTGGGTGGCTCAGTAGGTTAAGTGTCCCACTACGGCTCAGGTCATGATCTCGCACTCCGTGAGTTTGGGCCCCTCATCGGGCTCTGTGCTGACAGCTTGGAGCCTGGAGCCTGCTTCGAATTCTGGGTCTCCCTCTCTCTGCCCTTTCCTCACTCATGCTCTCTCTCTCTCTCTCTTTCTCTCTGTCAAATACAAATAAACATTAAAAAATTAAAGGCTCTATCTCCAAATACAGTAATGTTCTGAGGTACTGAAGGTTAGGGCTTTATATGAGATGGGGCTGGGGGACATAATTCAGCCTATAACAAAGGAGATCATGGTTCCTGGTAATACTCCTTAACTTTTTTAGCTTAACCTGTTGGGTTTAATAGACAAACTCATGGTCCTTTGAGAGTGTGGTTGCCTGAATCAAGGGTAGGAGACTAGAACTCAACAGGCCAGTCCAGTTTCTATCTTCACAAGACAATTCTTTCAATACCAACCACTGTTTCTCTTAGGACCAATGTTGGGCACTTCTGCTTTGTCTCCAGAAGTCTCTGAGGTGGATAAGCATAGGACATTAATCAAATTAACTTCAAATTCCCTGCTGCACCCTAAGCTGTAAAGTCTGTCCCTGTCATATCTCCCTACCAGATTATACCCACATTGTCTAAAACAGTTCACCAGAAGTTACATGTTCAGCCCAAATGGTAGTATTAAAATGTCACAAATAATGTATCAGTGTCCAAATTCTGAACAATGTGAAATTTCTCCTCTCCTGAAATTCTTAGGAGGAAAGTAAATTTCAAAATTCCGAGGAAATTTAGGTCCAAAATTATTTCCTTCCCTTTTACTATTTCTGCTCACTCTCAGCTAGAAGGGTCTCACTCTGCGGTGGGAAGAGAATGGAGGTTCCTTTGACAACTTAAACCTGGGCTGCCATCCACTGGAATAGGTGAAGTTCACTCAGGATCCCCTAAAAAGAATTAATCCAACTCCAAGATTCTCATAAATCCCATTGTGTAAGAGTTAAAAAAATTACTTAGACACATAAGATTTTCCCATCTCCGATGCCACATGTACAACTTCAGAAGAACATAATGCAAAGAAGCAACCAGACAAAAAAATTCTGCAGAACCATCAGCCTGGTATCCTCAGCAAATCAGTATTATTAAAGATGGTCTGTGATCGATTAAAAGAGACTTAAGGGACATAAGAGCAAAATGTAATGCATGGTCTGGATTGGGTACTGCTTTGGATGAAGCAACTGCAAGGGACATTTTTAGGTCATTTGGGGAAATATAAATATGATCTTGGTGTTAAGTCAGTTGAAATTTTACTGAAATAGCAAAACAGAGGTTGATAACTAAAAAAAAGAAAACAGGGTAATACAACAGTATATGTAGTAAGATCTCAGTTTGTTGATAAAACAAAAGCACGTATAGACACACACATGCTCATGCGCACACACACACAGAGAGAGAGAGAGAGAGAGAGAGAGAGAGAGAGAGAAAGGAGAGATCCTGAAAGCAATGCACCAGGGTCTTAGAGTGGTGATTGCTGGGTAGTAGAAATTTTACTTACGTAATTATTTATCATATTTCTGCTTGTCTATATAGTCTCATTTCCTATAATGCATTGGGACTGACTGCTTCTGTATTAATAAAATATTATTTAAAAAATTCTTAGTCACAAGCAAATCTCAGCCACTGAAGCAGTTGTCCCAAGCAAAATTATGATGCTAGAAAGTAGTATATAATACAGTCCAGACCCACACCGCCGTCAGAAAGCAAAGCATATGTCTATCAGAGACAGCAATATCTGGAAGAAAGAAGAGTAACCACAGAAAACGTGAGAGAAAGAGGAAATTGTCTTGCTTTCAGTCTCAACAGGAGGCAACTTACATCGTGCTATTTGTCTAGGGTCCACAACCTTTCACTTTGAACTCTGCTGGGATTTATCAAGAGATTAACAGTAACACTCAGTTTACCCTATGGTAGAGGATGAAGTTCCATGCATGTTTGCTGTTACCTCTCTCAGAGAGTGGCATTTGAGACAATCCTGTCTTCTTGAAAAGTTAAAAGATATTTTGCGGTGGCACCCTAGTCCTTAGGTCATCTTTGTGGCTCCTTTCCTCAACCTCTACTCTATTTGAAACCACTTAATTCCCCATTTTGAACCCTGTGCTCCTGGCATCCCGCATTCCCCTAAGGATGGGCTTTGTGTGGTGACCCAGCCTCCACACTGTGAGTAGTTACAAGTAGTAAGCATGGCTCTGAGCATGGTTCAGAACCTTACTGCAGGAATTTTCTATTGCTGCGGAAACAAATTACCACAAACTTAGTGGCTTAAAACACACATGCATTCTCTTACAGTTCCAGTGGTCAGACATCCCACATAAGTCTCACTGGCTGAAAATCAAGTGTTACCGGCCCCATTCCCTGTCTGCAGGCTCCAGAGGAGAATCCATTTTGTGCTCATTTGAACTGTTGGCAGAATTCAGGTTTTTAAAAAAATTTTTCAATGTTTATTTTATTTTTGAGAGAGAGAGACAGAGCTGAGCAAGGGAGGGCAGAGAGAGAGTGCGACACAGAATCTGAAGCAGGCTCCAAGCTGCCAGCACAGAACCTGACACAGGGCTCAAACCCACGAACCATGAGATCGTGATCTAAGCCAAAGTCGGACGATTGACTGACTGAGCCACCCGGGTGCCCCAGAGTTCAGGGTTTTTTTTGAAGTTGTTGAACAGAGGTTCCCATTTTCTTGCTAGCTACAAACTAAAGCTGACTACATTCCTTGGTTTGCGGCCCCTCCTCCACCTTCAAACTCAGCAACACTGAATCTCTCAGACCCACTCTTCCTCCACTTTTAAAGACTGGTGTGTTTAGACTGGGCTATCTCTGTTTCTGAGCCCTGGAGAGCTCCTTTTTTATAGTTTTCAAGCTCAGCCATCCATTTTTTTAACTTTAAAAATATTTTATAAAACTGTGGGACAACTGTTTCAAATTTAAACTAAAGAGACATACGATGCAATGCATGAAACTCGACTGGATACTGGTTTTTAAGAAAGCTATGAAAATTATAATAAGATATTTGTGATAGAGGATAAAGAATTTCCCAAATGGAAAGCTAAAGGACAGTTTCAAATAAGTCCCAACAGCTATATATGTCTCTGGACTACCTCATTGTCCTTGCTGACTAACAGTATAGAGATTTTATAAGATGCTGTGTGTTTTTAGGCTTGTGTATTATTTAGTGTTCATTTGGAGAGAAGCTTGCTTTCTTTTTCTCCTTCAATCAGTAAGTGACCAAGTGATACTGACACTTGGTATCATGAAGCCCTGAATATTTCAGAATGTTCTGGGTGCTTGATAAAAGAGTCAGAAAGTTCAACATTAATGGAGATTGTTAAATGGGGGGGGCGGAATATAACTTTAATTCACTGTTTTTATGACAGCATTTAGAATAGTGTATCAGGGTTAGAGAAAATAGGTTAAGTATATTAATAAGATTTCATGAAAACCAGGTAATAATTTTATGGGATTGGAACTATCTGCTTGAACACATGCCTTATTCTTATCTTCTTATGTTATTTTTTGAGATGACTCTTGTTATACATTTAATTAGCTTCTTTCCTAATGTTATTACCCATGAATTCAGTAGTAATGAGAAGCTGTATACTCTGCTCCAACAATAATCCTGATATGATATTGAAAATGGCTTTCTAACTAAAAGGATTCGAGAGTCCTTGATACTTTATATAGTACAGAAGAATTCAAGATGATCATGTGATCTCTTGCTATTATCAGAAATCAAGGACACACTGAGAGGTATCAAGATATCCTTAAAAACAACAATATGGCCATCATCTACAGAGAACTGATATAGTGACAATTTGAGCATCCAAAAGGAAATGATAATGAAAGCTAAGTGCATCTACTTTGGTGTGTGTAAAGTAATAAAGTATGATGCTTTAAAGAACACCCAAATATAAATTGTACTAGAAATAATCTTATATGCCCAATTCTCACTGTAAATATGTGGGACAAATCACTCAAATGATAAATTTGCAGTGTTTTAAGTTGTAAAACCAATACAATATCTTTCTTACATGAGGAAGTTTAAATAGACATTATGGTGAAGTGGTAATATATTTATTTTGTTTTCTTCCTACAATACACGAAGTGGTAAATTTTAGAAACATTCCCCAGTATAAATGGGTTTGTTTCATTTTATCTTTATTTATTTATTTATAAAACTATTTATTTATTTATGTAATTTATTGTCAAATTGGCTTCCATACAACACCCAGTGCTCATCCTAACAAGTGCCCTCATTTTGTCTTTATTTATATAGTCACTTAGATTTCAACTTTCTCAGTTACAATTGTTCAGCTGCTTTCCACCTTTAAAATTTTTGTTGATGTCTACTACTGACCTTATTTACTTCTCCTTTTCCTTAATTGTAATTTTTTTATTTGAGAGAGAAAGAGAATTAACAGGAGAGGCGCAGAGGGAGAAAGAGAGGGAGAGAGAGAGAGAGAGAGAGAGAGAGAGAGAGAGAGAATCCTAAGCAGGCTCCACGCTAAGCACAGAGCCGGATTCAGAGTTCAATCCCACCACCCTGGGATCAGGACCTGAGCCAATATCAAGAGTTGGATGCTCAGCCAATGGAACCACCCAGGCGCCCCTCCTTAATTGTATTTTTGGTAGAGTTGGAATGAGAAATAACAATGTAAGTGAATATCCATTTAATTATGTTTAGTGTGTAAGAGGGTTTTTTTAGAAATAAAGTATTTCAATTATAAATAAAAACAGAAGCTATTAAAGACATTTTGGGGACAACCAGGGAAATCTTAATATGGCCTAGATGATATTATTAGATATTAAAATATTATTGTGAGAATACTATTGTTAATTTCCTTCGCTATGACAAAGGTTTTGTGATTATATAGGAGAATATTCTTTCAAGATGCACACTGAAGTTTTTAGGAATAATGTAAGTCAACTCACTTTCAGATGTTTCAAAAAATTAGATATATGATGATAGATAAAGCAAATATGGCATAATGTTAACAACTGAAACTGAGTGGTGAGCATAATGATATTCACTGTATTAATTTGGATTTTTCTATGCATTTGAGATTTTTCACAATTAAAAACTGGGAACATTTTACAGTAGCTTTCTAGGTATTTGAAACAGGGCTGAGGGGAGGTGTTAGCAAATGCCCAAGTCACCATCTTGATCCAGAAGCTCAGCTAAATTTTTCATATTTTAATCTGCTTCTTAGGTTGGTTACCTCTCCTTCTCTAAAGTGTACATGGCTATATTCACTAGGATATAGGTTCAGTTTCTTGTAACAGACATACAAATTGACAGAGGCATAAATAAAGCAGAAATTTATTTCCCTTGGATGTAACAGACCAGAAGAAGACAGTTCAGGACTAGTGTGGTAGCTGTTCTATAAGATTTTTCAGAGATTCAATCACCAGAATCGTGCTCCTAACCATATGATACAAAATGGCTCACATTTCAGCCAGTAGGATGAAGAAGGGAAGAGCTCTTACATTAAGGTCTCTATCCGAAAGTTGTACACATCATTTCCAGTCACATCCCATCCGCTAATATTTAGCCACACCTAGCTGCAATGGAGAATAGGAAATGCAATCTTTAGCTGGGCAGGTATGTGCATACCTAAAAAGATAATTACCTTGAAAGAAGGTGAGAACAGATATTGAAGGACAATTAGCAATGTCTGACGCATTAGTTACTACTTTTTGAATCACAGTGCATTCCTTCCTTTTTCTTTAATTTTGGATTCAGACTCAGCCACTTGGTTTTCCTAACAAACTCCTCTATCTTTTGTCTTGTGAAATTCATCATAGTGAAAGACAAGTACTTGAGAAATTGTGGTTAACTAAACCTATTGTGGCAATCATTTTACAATATATACATATATCAAATTATTATCATGTATGCCTTAAAGTAATAAGATGTTATATGTCCATTATATCTCAATAAAACTTGGAGGGGGAGAAATTCTGGAGCTGGCAAAAGTATCTACAGTTCAACAATTCTTGTCTACCTTCACCTTCCAGAATTGGATAATTCCACCAGAAGATATTCTCCCATTAAAATCAACATCTATTCCAGACTTAACTCAATCCATTATTTTCTTGCCTGATTTCCCTTTTGTATGTCATCTTCCCCATTTCTTTCTCTTGGAGTCCTAACCCTACACAGGTTCTAAGCTTGTGCCCTCAAGGACATGTCATACTTGTTCTCCCACCCCTATTTGTGTTGCCTTGAAACTCATCTAAAATGCTTGAAGTATTTTACAATGATCCTTAGTCTCTCTTTCATAAATCTGTCCAAATTTTTATACTCACTTAATGTTGCGGTTTATAGTAGTTTTCTATTACCACAAACTTCCAGGCTTAACAATACAAATTTATTATCTCATTATTCTGTATATCAGCAGTCCAGATTGGCCCAACTGGTTTCTCTGCTCCAGATTTCACAAGGCCAGAATCAAGGTATCGGCCAGCTGGGCTCTTACTGAGAGGCTCTGGAAGTAATCTGCTTCCAAAGCTCATTCAGGCTGTTGTCAAAATCTAGTTTTTTGCACTGACAGACCTGAGGACCGAGTTTTCTTGTTGGCAGTCAGATGGGAGTGGCCCTTAGTTTAAAGGCCTATTTCCAGTCCTTGCGCGTTGATCCTTACATCTTACACTTGGAATCTTTCTGATTTCTCCTTCTGCCATATCTCTCTTGCTGCCAGCAGTAGGTTCTTTGATTTTAAGGGCTATCATATTGGGTCTACCTGGAAAATCCAGGATAATCTCCCTGTCTTAAAGTCTGTACCCTTAATTATGTCTGCAAAATCCCTTTTGTCATGTAATACATCATATTCACAGTTTCTCAGGATTAGAGTGTAAACATCTTGGGGGAGGGGGCAGTGTGCCTACTAAGCTGAGGTCTCTAAGGTCAGCTTTCAGAGAACACCTTTATATGCAAATACTTGCCCATAGCATTGTAGATCTGGACTCTCACTGGTAGAGTAATTCCAGTGTGTTTTTCTTCTCTACCTCTTTTTGGTTTCTTTGGGACTCAGAAAAGCTCTCTGACCTAGTAACAATTAAAATATCTCCCTGTTGTCTAGTTACATCTTTAAAAGCTTTTAGATCTGAGTATCTCTTTTTCCCTTTCATCTCTGTTTAGCTCAGTATCCAGTTTTCCTAAAATCACATTTTTCAAGACAATCCCTCTCTTTCTCCAGCTTAAATAGCATAACATTTTGTATCTTTTTCTTTCATTCTCCTACTGCTCTTGTTCTGACAGTAATGCTTATTTTTATTTTTCTAACGTTTTATTATGGGAAATTTCAAACATACACAAAATTAGAGAGATACTATAATGAACCCCTAAGAATAGTATAATGAATCACTCAGCTTCAATAATTATCGACACTTCGCCAATTTTATTTTTTTTAAGTTTTTAAAAGTTTATTTATTTATTTTGAGAGAAAGAGACAGAGCGCAAGCAGGGGAGGGGCAGAGAAAGGGAGAAACAGAATCCCAAGCAGGCTCTGTCAGCAGGACTCGAACGCACAAACTGTGAGATAATGACCGGAGTGGACATCAAGAGTCAGACGCTTAACCAACTGAGCCACCCAGGCACCCTGGCACTTTGCCAATTTTAATTCATCTATTCATACTGTTTTTTAATATTTCAAAGCAAATCTCAGAAATGTCATATCACTCACACATAAATTAGAATAAAGCATTATTTTGAAGGAAATCCAGTGCCTCCTTGATTTCGCAAGCAAACCCTATTCCTAGAGATGGTGGTCTTTACATTTTTTTGGTTTAGTCTTTGGAACTTCAATAAATTTAAGACTTGTTTCTTCACCTCAATACAAGAAGATGCTATAGCATAGCATATATATACTTTATATGGTAGGGGCTCCCGTTTCTCTATCTATACCTTGATAAAAATCACCTGCCTTCCTAGGTTAAAACCAGAGTCTGGGTCTTTAAAATCCAAAGTCATAATCATGTTTCATGTAATTAATAAGTCTAGTGCCAACCTGACACCAGGCGGAGGTGGTGGTGGTGTTGGGGGGAAAGGGGATGAGTCTAGGAGTCTGTGGACATGCCACAAAAATTCAAGAAGGCAGCTCCTCCATATTTTTTCCTTGCCTCTGTAACAAGATGCAATTCAAATCAAGATAGAGGGATGGTACTGATAGAATGTCACCTACTAAATGCAAAATATATAATGTCACTCTTTAGTACTTTGTGGTTCACATGGAATTTAGCTACTTTTGCAGTTAAAAGCCTCAGCCTATAGTTCTGAGAAATAGGGAAAAAAAAGGAGCAAAAATGTTTCAGCCCTCTGATTGTTAAAGCTGTTTTCAACACTGTAATTAATGTAACATTGTGTGTCAATTATACTTCAAAAAACTGTTTTGAGGTGAACCTAACCAAGGCCAAAATATTCTTTTCCTGATACTCTAATCCCTTTCTCAGCCACAAAAGCATGCACAGTCTGTTCTTACTAGGGTTCACTTGGTTCCACCTGCTTTTAGACACCTGCCACAGTTGTAAGGTCAAAGACCTCTAGGGCCTGTGATTTCTAAAGCTGCTGTCTATTAAAAGCAGTGGCATGTCTGCAGACACCAATCATAATGTAAACTGCTACAAACTCCCAAAGTCAATGATGAGCATGGCCAGTGCTTTCCAAGGCTTGACCTTATGGCAAAAAGAAAGAAAGAAAGAAAGAAAGAAAGAAAGAAAGAAAGAAAGAAAGAAAGAAACAGAAGAAAGAAAGAAAGAGAAAAAGAAAAAGAAAGAAAAGAAAGAAAACCAGCTGCAACACATGTGCACACCGGCCACCACACTCCCACAAAGAGAACTGCTTCCCTCAAATGTTATTCTAGATCTCAAATGCCAGTCATTGCATTTGTTTCTTGAGGTTTCTCAACCCAGACACCATGGGGGTACCTCTAAAGGTCCCATCTATAATCATATCACTTTCTCCCCTGAATTCCAAACTAGTTATGAAATAGACACAAGAGGGGTGCCTCGGTGGCTCAATCGGTTAAGTGTTCGACTTCGGCTCAGGTCATGATCTCGCCATTCGGAGAGTTCGGAACCCCACATTGGGCTCTGTGCTGACAGCTCAGAACCTGGAGCCTGCTTCAGATTCTATGTCTCCCTATCTCTCTGCCCCTCCCCTGCTCTCTCTCTCTCTCTCTCTCTCTCTTTCTCTCTCTCTCAAAAATAAATAGAACATTAAAAAAATAAACTGACACAAGGGTCAAAGAGGGATCTGAATATTGAGATTTATTGTTGATAAGACTGATTTGGAGAATGGATCCGTGGCCTGCAGCCTGAATCGGGTTTTCAACTTTTTTATCCCAAACCTAGATTTTTGTGCCTTCCTGAGGGAATAGATGTGTCTGTGCAGCGGAGCCTTACCCCACTAAGCTGGCCTTAGTAAGGCTTGGCCACATGGAGGGGCAGATAGGAGGACATAGCATGCTATATAGGCAAGGGAGCTCTGAAAAACATGGCAGGGAGCTCAGCAGGGGCTGAGCAATAAGCCCTCAATTAAATTTTGGAATCTCACCAATCAGTCACTGTGGGGAGGAGGTGGTGAGTGAAAGAGGTGGCGTGACACATAGTGGGGACTGGAAAGCTCTCATCCCAACACTTCTGAAAGGGCAGAAATTTCTAGTTCATGTACAGATGGAAATACTAGAAAGGGAAACATCACATAACTATTAAATATGGTCAAAGGGGAAGAAGCAAGAGAAGGGCTCCTTCCCCACAAGGCCAGGGCTTTCTCCAGTGGCCAGCCTTACATACTCACTGCATGACTGGAACAAACCAGAATGCAGTAATATGTAGAAATGGGTACTCCAGTGCCCAGTAGAAACACTGGAACATACTGGTTTCGCTCCATGAACATCTCTTAAGAGTCTTGCCTGATTACTGTGGCCATATGGGAGGGAGAGAACTTTAGAGCTAATTTAAGCCCAGTTATTGGTGGTTTGTGTTTTTTTTTTTTTTTTTTTTTTGCCCCAGATGGCAGAAGACAATCAAGTCCAAATGCAAGACAGAGAATAAAAGAGAGCTTAAAACAGAGCTTGCAAAATGGTAGCCTGCTGAACAGATCCAGCCCATAGATGTGTTTGAATTGGCCTGTAAGATTTTAAAGATCTTTTTAAGTTTATTTATTTATTTTGAGAGAGAGCGTGTGTGCACACGTGCATGAGCGGGTGAGGGGCAGAGAGAGAAGGAGAGAGGGAATCCCAAGCAGACTCCACACTGACAGTGCAGAGCCCAATGCAGGGTTCAAACTCACAAACCGTGAGATCAAGCCCTAAACTGAAATCAAGAGTCGGATGCTTAACTGACTGAGCCACCCAGGCACCCCTAAAAAGATATTTTTCAAATTAATTGTCAGCACCTAAAAATTGGTAGAGCTCATATAAAAACCCAGATTTTATGGCCTCTCTGGAAAAGTTGGAAGATTCTGGCCATGCCAATGTGCATTTCTGTATGGCAAAATCAGCTGGACAGAGTAGCCACTGCTTCTTTTAGGAAGGGGCACAGTCCCCACCTAGGCTTTTGTGTGACTTGCCTACATTTGGGTTTGTGATCTCTGATTTAAATTGACTGCATTAGCGATTGTTTGTGATCTGAAAGAAATGCAAATCACCCATCTCTGGGAGTGTTTAATCATGTCAGAGTATTTGGCAATGTAGAGAGTGCCAAGGAGGTGTGTGCCAAGAATCTGACCATCCATCAGCAAGGGGAGGGATGAGAAGACATCTGTCTATGTAACGAGGATGAAGAAATTGTTATGAGAGGCAGGAGAAAAGGGGGCCACAGCCCGCAGTGTGGAGAAGCAGGCTAGGCTGGAGCAGGTGACAGCAGGAGTCAATTACAGCCAAGTGTTGCTAGGGCAACTCAGTCTCCATGAACAGCCTGGAGGGCCTCTGGCCCTCTCACTGCTAAGGCAGCTGATTTAGGAGGCTAGAGCTCTGAGGTCAGGGAAGCTTATGGGGGAAAAGATAAGGCTGCTGAAGCATTGTCCTGGGTTAGGGCTCCAGTCTTGGTAACAGGTACAGAGGGAGCCACAACATCCCACACAAGAGTTACTGGTGGCTACTCTAAAGGCCTCTGGAATTTAGAACCATTACGTCTCCACCCTTCAGGCCACTTCTTTCCAAACTGCAGGTTGTAACTCATTGGTGGGCTATGCAATTAATTTCGTGGGACAAGATCAGCATTTAAAATTTTTTTAATGTTTATTTATTTTTGAGAGAGAGAGAGAGTGCGAGTAGGGGAGGGGCAGAGAGAGAGAGAGAGAGAGAGACAGAATCTAAAGCAGGCCCCAGGTTCGAGCTGAGCTGTCAGCACAGAGCCCGACGCGGGGCTGGAACCCATGAACCACGAGATCATGACCTGAGTCGAAGTTGACGCTTAACCGACTGAGCCACCCAGGCACCCCCGATCAGCATTTTTAAAAACAAAACAAATGAATACAATATTTTATAATTTTCTAATTTTTTTTTGCTTAAAAATACTTAAATTCTATTTGTTTGTTTATTTATAATTTACATCCAAGTTAGTTAGCATATAGTGTAATAATAATTTCAGGGGTAGATTCCTTAATGCCCCTTACCTATTTAGCCCATCCTCCCTCCCACAACCCCTCCAGTAACCCTCTGTTCTCCATATAAAATGTTTATTTTTGAGAGAGAGAGAGAGAGAGGGAGAGAGAGAGAGAGGAAGTGGGGGAGGGGCAGAGAGCGAGGGGGACAGAGGATCTGAAGCAGGCTCTTGGCTGACAGCAGAGAGCCCGATGCGGGGCTCGAACTCAAGAATCGTGAGATCGTGATCTGAGCTGAAGTCCCACTCTTAACTGACTGAGCCACCCAGGCACCCCTAAATACAAAATTTAAACAACAGAGTGCATTACACACAGTAAATACTGTTTTGTGAAACAGTGGTTTCAGATGTCTCTGAGTGTACGTGTGCATGCATGTACTGAATTGTGATGTCAAATATGTTTCTTATTCTGTAAATTGAGCACAAAGAAGTTTGAAAGCCTCTGTCACAGGCTACAGTCAGTCACCGTGACTAGCTGATTGGATGTGCCTCATTTGGCATGTCTAGTGGAGCTTTTTGCTCTTTTGTTTTTGTTGTTGTGAGCAAGAATGGCAGATGTAGGCCAATTATAACCTCTGGTATCAGGACTCTGGTACCAGGACTCTCTGGTATCAGAAAAAATACAGGTTATGTTGGGCCAGCTGGGAAACAGGTTTTGAGGTGTGGCTTCTCAAAAGAAGTGCAACTCCACCTGACTGCTCGAGACTCTACCCACTAGGAGTGGGAGCACTGCAGGTGATTGTGCAGGTGAAGCCAAAAGGAGAGCCTGCTCCACAGTAGTGGACCCAAATTATGCTTTTGTCGGTAATTTTCCAGGTTTTTTGCCTCAAATTTTTATTTAAATTCCAGTTAGTTAATATATAGTGTAATATTAGTTTCAGGTGTAGAATTTAGTGATTCAATACTTCCATACAACACCCGGTGCTCATCACAACAAGTCCCCTCCTTAATGTCCATCACCTATTTCACCCATCCCCCACCCACCTCCCTTCTGGTAACCATCAGTTTATTCTCTATAGTTGAGAGTCTGTTTCTTGGTTTTCCTCTCTTCCCCTCACCACGTTCGTTTGTTTTGTTTCTTAAATTCCACATATGAGTGAAACCATATATTTGTCTTTCTCTGACTGACTTATTTCACTTAGCATAATACTCTGTAGCTCCACCCACGTCATTGCAAATGGCAAGATTCCATTCTTTTTTATGGGTGAGTAAAATTCCATTGTGTGTGTGTGTGTGTGTGTGTGTGTGGGTGTGTGTGTGTGGGTGTGGGTGTGTGTGTGTATTTATGTGTGTGTGTGTGTGTGTGTGTGTGTGTGTGTATATACATACCACCTCTTCTTTATCCATTCATCAGTCAATGGACATTTGGGTTCTTTCCATAATTTGGCTACTATAGATAATGCTGTAAACATCAGGGTGCACGTATCCCTTCAAATTAGTATTTTTGTGGTTTTGGGGTAACTACCTAGTAGTGCTATTGCTGGATCACAGAGTAGTTCTATTGTTAACTTTTTGAGGAACCTCCTTCCAGAGTAGCTGTACCAGTTTGCATTCCCACTAACTGTGTAAAAGGGTTCCCCTTTCTCCATATCCTTGCCAACACCTGTTGTTTCCTGTGTTAATTTTAGCCATTCTGACTGGTGTGAGGTGATATTTCATTGTAGTTTTCATTTGTGTTTCCTTGATGATGAGTGATGCTGAACATCTTTTCACGTGTCTGTTAGCCATCTATATGTCTTCTTTGGAAAAATGTCTGTCTTCTGCCCATTTTTTGAATGGATTATTTGTTTTTTGGGTGTTGAGTTGTGTAAGTTCTTTATATATTTTGTATTCTAACCCTTTATCAGGTATGTCATTTGCAAATATTTTCTCCCATTCTCTGGGTTGCCTTTTAGTTTTATTGATTGTTTCCTTTGCTGTGCAGAAGCTTTTTATCTTGATGAAGTCCAAATGATTTATTTTTGCTTTTGTTTCCCTTGCCTCCAGAGACAAGAAGTAAGAAGTTGCTAGAAGTAAGAAGTTGCTACAACTGACGTAAAAGAGGTTGCTATGTTCTCTAGAATTCTGATGGTTTCCAATCTCACATTAAAGATTTTCATCCATTTTGAATTTATTTTTCTGTATGGTGTAAGAAAGTGGTCCAGTTTCATTCTTTTGCATATTGCTGTCCAGTTTTCCCAACACCATTTGTTGAAGAGACTTTCTCCCATTGCATATTCTTTTCTACTTTGTTGAAGATTAATTGACCATATAGTTGTGGGTTCATTTCTGGGTTTTTTATTCTGTTCCACTGACATATGTGTCTGTTTTTGTGCCAGTACCATATAGTCTTGATCACTACAACTTTGTAATATAACTTGAAGTCTGAAATCATGATGCCTCCAGCTTTTCTTTTCTTTTTCAAGATTGCTTCGACTATTCAGGGTCTTTTGTGGTTCCATACAAATGTTAGGACTGTTTGTTTTAGCTCTGTGAAAAATGCTGGTGATTAATAGGGATTACATTAAACGTGTAGATTGCTTTGGGTAATACAGACATTTTAACAATGTTCTTTATTTCAATCCATAAGCACGGAATGTCTTTCCATTTCTTTTTGTCAACTTCAATTTCTTTCATCAGTGCTTTATAGTTTTCAGACTACAGGTCTTTCACTTCTTTGATTAGGTTTATTCCAACATATGCTTTGGTTTTTGGTGCAATTGTAAGTGGGACTGATTCCTTAATTTCTCTTTCTGCTAGTTCATTATTGGTGTATAGAAATGCAACAGATTTCTGTACCTTGATTTTGTATTCTGCAACTTTACTGAATTCGTGCATCAGTTTTAGCAATTTTTTGGTGCAGTCTTTGGGGTTTTCTATATAGAGTATCATGTCATCTGTAAGCAGTAGAAGTTTGACCTCTTCCTGTCTGATTTGGATGACTTTCATCTCTTTGTGTTGTCTGCTGTGGCTAGGACTTTCCAGAACCATGTTAAATAACAATGGTGACAATGGACATCCCTGTCTTGTTCCTAACTTTAGAGGAAAAGCTGTTTTCCCCCCACTAAGGATGATATTAGCTGTGCATTTTTCATATATGGTCTTTATAAGGCCTTTCATATATGGCCTTTATTTCATATATGGCCATATATGGCATTATTTCATATATGGCCTTTATGCATATATGAAATATGCATATTTCATATATGGCCATTATGGCCATATTATATATGTCCATTTTCATATATGGCCATTATTATTCATATATGGCCTCCCTCTATCACTACTTTGTTGAGGTTTTCTATCATGAATGAACGTTGTAGTTTTTCAAATGCTTTTTCTGCATCTATTGAGAGGATCATATGGTTCTTATCCTTTCTTTTATTAAGGTGGTATATCACATTGACTGATTTGTGAATATTGAACCACCCCTGCAGCCCACGTGATCGTGGTGAATGATTCTTTTAATGTACTGTTGGATTTGATTTGCTATTGTTTTGTTGAGAATTTTTGCATCTACGTTCTTCAGGGATATTGGCTTGTAGTTCTCATTTTTAGTGGGCTCTTTGTCTGATTTTGGAATCAGGGTAATGCTGGCCTCATAGAATGAGTTTGGAATTTTTCCTTCCTTTTCCATTTTTTGCAATAGTTTGAGAATAGGTAGTAACTCTTCTTTATTTTTTTAATTTTTTTAATGTTTGTTTATTTATTTATTTATTTATTTTTAACATATGAAATTTATTGTCAAATTGGTTTCCATAAAACACCTAGTGCTCATCCCAAAAGGTGCCCTCCTCAACCCATCACCCACCCTCCCCTCCCTCCCACCCCCCATCAACCCTCAGTTTGTTCTCAGTTTTTAACAGTCTCTTATGCTTTCGCTCTCTCCCACTCTAACCTCTTTTTTTTTTTCCTTCCCTTCCCCCATGGGTTTCTGTTAACTTTCTTAGGATCCACATAAGAGTGAAACCATATGGTATCTGTCTTTCTCTGTATGGCTTATTTCACTTAGCATCACACTCTCCAGTTCCATCCACGTTGCTACAAAAGGCCATATTTCATTCTTTCTCATTGCCAAGTAGTATTCCATTGTGTATATAAACCACAATTTCTTTATCCATTCATCAGTTGATGGACATTTAGGCTCTTTCCATAATCTGGCTATTGTTGAGAGTGCTGCTATAAACATTGGGGTACAAGTGCCCCTATGCATCAGTACTCCTGTATCCCTTGGATAAATTCCTAGCAGCACTATTGCTGGGTCATAGGGTAGGTCTATTTTTAATTTTCTGAGGAACCTCCACACTGCTTTCCAGAGCGGCTGCACCAATTTGCATTCCCACCAACAGTGCAAGAGGGTTCCTGTTTCTCCACATCCTCTCCAGCATCTATAGTCTCCTGATTTGTTCATTTTGGCCACTCTGACTGGTGTGAGGTAATATCTGAGTGTGGTTTTGATCTGTATTTCCCTGATAAGGAGCGACGTTGAGCATCTTTTCATGTGCCTGTTGGCCATCCGGATGTCTTCTTTAGAGAAGTGTCTTTTCATGTTTTCTGCCCATTTCTTCACTGGGTTATTTGTTTTTCGGGTGTGGAGTTTGGTGAGCTCTTTATAGATTTTGGATACTAGCCCTTTGTCCGATATGTCATTTGCAAATATCTTTTCCCATTCCGTTGGTTGCCTTTTAGTTTTGTTGGTTGTTTCCTTTGCTGTGCAGAAGCTTTTTATCTTCATAAGGTCCCTCCCAGTAATTCACTTTTGCTTTTAATTCCCTTGCCTTTGGGGATGTGTCGAGTAAGAGATTGCTACGGCTGAGGTCAGAGAGGTCTTTTCCTGCTTTCTCCCCTAAGGTTTTGATGGTTTCCTGTCTCACATTCAGGTCCTTTATCCATTTTGAGTTTATTTTTGTGAATGGTGTGAGAAAGTGGTCTAGTTTCAACCTTCTGCATGTTGCTGTCCAGTTCTCCCAGCACCATGTGTTAAAGAGACTGTCTTTTTTCCATTGGATGTTCTTTCCTGCTTTGTCAAAGATGAGTTGGCCATACGTTTGTGGGTCTAGTTCTGGGGTTTCTATTCTATTCCATTGGTCTGTGTGTCTGTTTTTGTGCCAATATCATGCTGTCTTGATGATGACAGCTGTGTAGTAGAGGCTAAAGTCTGGGATTGTGATGCCTCCTGCTTTGGTCTTCTTCTTCAAAATTACTTTGGCTATTCGGGGCCTTTTGTGGTTCCATATGAATTTTAGGATTGCTTGTTCTAGTTTCGAGAAGAATGCTGGTGCAATTTTGATTGGGATTGCATTGAATGTGTAGATAGCTTTGGGTAGTATTGACATTTTGACAATATTTATTCTTCCAATCCATGAGCAGGGAATGTCTTTCCATTTCTTTATATCTTCTTCAACTACCTTCCTAAGCTTTCTATAGTTTTCAGCATACAGATCTTTTACATCTTTGGTTAGATTTATTTCTAGGTATTTTATGCTTCTTGGTGCAATTGTGAATGGGATCAGTTTCTTTATTTGTCTTTCCGTTGCTTCATTGTTAGTGTATAAGAATGCAACTGATTTCTGTACCTTGATTTTGTATCCTGCAACTTTGCTGAATTCATGTATCAGTTCTAGCAGACTTTGGGTGGAGTCTATCGGATTTTCCATGTATAATATCATGTCATCTGCAAAAAGCAAAAGCTTGACTTCATCTTTGCCAATTTTGATGCCTTTGATTTCCTTTTGTTGTCTGATTGCTGATGCTAGAACTTCCAGCACTATGTTAAACAACAGCGGTGAGAGTGGGCATCCCTGTCGTGTTCCTGATCTCAGGGAAAAAGCTCTCAGTTTTTCCCCGTTGAGGATGATGTTAGCTGTGGGCTTTTCATAAATGGCTTTTATAATCTTTAAGTATGTTCCTTCTATCCCGACTTTCTCAAGGGTTTTTATTAAGAAAGGGTGCTGGATTTTGTCAAAGGCCTTTTCTGCATCGATTGACAGGATCATATGGTTCTTCTCTTTTTTTTGTTAATGTGATGTATCACGTTGATTGATTTGCGAATGTTGAACCAGCCCTGCATCCCAGGAATGAATCCCACTTGATCATGGTGAATAATTCTTTTTATATGCTGTTGAATTCGATTTGCTAGTATCTTATTGAGAATTTTGGCATCCATATTCATCAGGGATATTGGCCTGTAGTTCTCTTTTTTTACTGGGTCTCTGTCTGGTTTAGGAATCAAAGTAATACTGGCTTCATAGAATGAGTCTGGAAGTTTTCCTTCCCTTTCTATTTCTTGGAATAGCTTGAGAAAGATAGGTATTATCTCTGCTTTAAACGTCTGGTAGAACTCCCCTGGGAAGCCATCTGGTCCTGGACTCTTATTTGTTGGGAGATTTTTGATAACCGATTCAATTTCTTCGCTGGTTATGGGTCTGTTCAAGCTTTCTCTTTCCTCCTGATTGAGTTTTGGAAGAGTGTGGGTGTTTAGGAATTTGTCCATTTCTTCCAGGTTGTCCAATTTGTTGGCATATAATTTTTCATAGTATTCCCTGATAATTGTTTGTATCTCTGAGGGATTGGTTGTAATAATTCCATTTTCATTCATGATTTTATCTATTTGGGTCATCTCCCTTTTCTTTTTGAGAGGCCTGGCTAGAGGTTTGTCAATTTTGTTTATTTTTTCAAAAAACCAACTCTTGGTTTCGTTGATCTGCTCTACAGTTTTTTTAGATTCTATATTGTTTATTTCTGCTTTGATCTTTATTATTTCTCTTCTTCTGCTGGGTTTAGGCTGCCTTTGCTGTTCTGCTTCTATTTCCTTTAGGTGTGCTGTTAGATTTTGTATTTGGGATTTTTCTTGTTTCTTGAGATAGGCCTGGATTGCAATGTATTTTCCTCTCAGGACTGCCTTCGCTGCGTCCCAAAGCGTTTGGATTGTTGTATTTTCATTTTCGTTTGTTTCCATATATTTTTTAATTTCTTCTCTAATTGCCTGGTTGACCCACTCATTCATTAGTAGGGTGTTCTTTAACCTCCATGCTTTTGGAGGTTTTCCAGACTTTTTCCTGTGGTTGATTTCAAGCTTCATCGCATTGTGGTCTGAAAGTATGCATGGTATAATTTCAATTCTTGTAAACTTATGAAGGGCTGTTTTGTGACCCAGTATATGATCTATCTTGGAGAAGGTTCCATGTGCACTCGAGAAGAAAGTATATTCTGTTGCTTTGGGATGCAGAGTTCTAAATAGATCTGTCAAGTCCATCTGATCCAAGGTATCATTCAGGGCCCTTGTTTCTTTATTGACCGTGTGTCTAGATGATCTATCCATTTCTGTAAGTGGGGTGTTAAAGTCCCCTGCAATGACCACATTCTTATCAGTAAGGTTGCTTATGTTTATGAGTAATTTATATATTTGGGGGCTCCGGTATTCGGCGCATAGACATTTATAATTGTTAGCTCTTCCTGATGGATAGACCCTGTAATTATTATATAATGCCCTTCTTCATCTCTTGTTACAGCCTTTAATTTAAAGTCTAGTTTGTCTGATATAAGTATGGCTACTCCAGCTTTCTTTTGGCTTCCAGTAGCATGATAAATGGTTCTCCATCCCCTCACTCTCAACCTGAAGGTGTCCTCAGATCTAAAATGAGTCTCTTGTAGACAGCAAGTAGATGGGTCTTGTTTTTTTATCCATTCTGATACCCTATGTCTTTTGGTTGGCGCATTTAATCCATTTACATTCAGTGTTATTATAGAAAGATACGGGTTTAGAGTCATTGTGATGTCTGTATGTTTTATGCTTGTAGTGATGTCTCTTAACTCTTCTTTAAATGTTTGGTAGAATTTCCCTGTGAAGCCATCTGGCCTTGGACTTTTGTTTTTTGGGAGATTTTTGATTACCAATTCAATTTCTTTGCTGGTTATCAGTCTGTTCAAGTTTTCTATTTCTTCCTGTTTCAGTTTTGGTAGTTTGTATGTGTCTAGGAATTTGTCCATTTCTCACAGGCTGTCTGATTTGTTGGCATATAGAATTTCATAATATTATAACTGTTTGTATTTCTGTGGTGTTAGTTCTTTTTTTTTGTAGTTTTTTTTATATATGAAATTTATTGACAAATTGGTTTCCATACAACACCCAGTGCTCATCCCAAAAGGTGCCCTCCTCAATACCCATCACCCACCCGCCCCTCCCTCCCACCCCCCATCAACCCTCAGTTTGTTCTCAGTTTTTAACAGTCTCTTATGCTTTGGCTCTCTCCCACTCTAACCGCTTTTTTTTTTTCCTTCCCCTCCCCCATGGGTTCCTGTTAAGTTTCTCAGGATCCACATAAGAGTGAAACCATATGGTATCTGTCTTTCTCTGTATGGCTTATTTCACTTAGCATCACACTCTCCAGTTCCATCCACGTTGCTACAAAAGGCCATATTTCATTTTTTCTCATTGCCACGTAGTATTCCATTGTGTATATAAATCTGTGGTGTTAGTTCTTATTTCTCCTCTTTCGTTTGTGATTTTATTTATTTGGGTCCCTTCTTTTTTGTTTTTGATAAGTCTGACTAGGGGTTTATCAATTTTATTAATTTTTTCAAAGACCAACTCCTGGTTCCATTGATCTGTTCTAATTTTTTTTTAGTTTCTGTATCATTTATTTCTGCTCTTGTCTTTATCATTTCCCTTCTTCTGCTGGCTTAGGCTTCATTTGTTGTTCTATTTCTAGCTCCTTTAGATGTAAGATTAGATTATTTCTTTGAGATTGTTCTTTCTTCTTGAGGTAGGTCTGTATTGCAATATACTATGGAATTTTCCAGGGTTTTTAGGAGTCACATCATTCGCATCATTGATTTTTCATGTCCCACATTGTTGGTACCCTACCCAATGGCCATCCTTCAGTTTCTCCCTCCCTGATACACCCCCATTTCTGTTGATATTTAGGGAAATCCTAGACTTCACGGGAGCTGGGATCTCAAATGAAGACCCACAAAATGTCAGCCCCCAATTTTTATTACATTCAAAAGACATCACAATTACTTAGTCAGCTTGTTATAAAAGTTTCTACATGTGTAATCTCAATTTCTGCACTTAGTTTGTCTTGGACTAGTAACCAACAGTTTGTAGATTAGCACCAGTCCAGGGGCCAGACTATGAGTGGCACTGGTCTGAGCTAACTAATCATGGTAATTGTAATTCCCTCACCAAATGATTGGTTTGGGCATGGACAAAAAACATGGACAAGAGGTTATGTTTACTGGGGATGCCTAGGAAAATTTCTCTTGGTCTTAATAAGGGACACATGACATTTATAATCTTTCTTCCAGCCTTTTGATGTTAGTGTATGACCATGTGATGCCTGAGTAGCTACAGCTATCCTGGCGTCATAAGGTGAAGGACCAACAGGCAGAGGATAGTGGAACAAGATGGCAAGGATGAAAAATGGTTGAACAAAGCTGCAATTGTGTACTGATTCACCAGACATACCAGGGGTCATTCTAAATCTAGCTTCATTTTTTTTGTATTTTAATTTTTTTTCAAGCTTCCATTCACTTTATTTTTCTTGTGAGGTGACCACAGCCAGAGCCTGGGTCCTCTGCACGGAGACCCTGGGTTGGGTCTTTACAAGACCCAGTGAATTCCTGACAGGGAGACTTGGTGAACACAGTCTCTTTCCAAAGGTCAGGCATGAGATAGCTGTAGGTCTTGGAAATGGCATCAAAAGTAGCCTTGGTGAAGTTGCCCAGGGTGGCAGTGCACCCCCTGGCTGAGGTGTAGCAGTCAATACCAGCCAGCAGCAGCAGCTTCTTGGGCACAGGGACTGAGACAATGCCAGTGCCTCTCGGGGGCAGGGATGAGGTGCACCAGCACAGAGCCACAACAACCTGTCACTTTGCATGGGAAAGTGTGGGGCTTGCAGATCTTGTTCCCCCAGTAGCCTCGCCACACGGGAACCATGGAAAGCTTGGACAGGATGATAGCCCCACGGATGGCAGTGGCTACCTCTTTGGAGCACTTAATACCTAGACCGACGTGTCCATTGTAATCTCCGATGGCAACAAATGCCTTGAACCTGGTTCGCTGGCCAACGTGGGTCTGCTTTCGCAAAGGTATAATCTTTGAAACCTCGTCCTTGAGGGACACCCCCAGGAAAAAGTCAATGATCTCAGATTCCTTGATGGGCAGGGAGAAGAGAGAGATCTCCTCCAGGTATTTGATCTTCATGTCCTTGACCAGGTGGCCCAGCTTGGTGATGGGGATCCACTCCTCGTTCTCAGCCTTGCCTCCATGAGCTCCGCTGCCCCGGCCCCGGCCCGGGATGCCGCTGCCTGCCGAAGCCTCCGCGGAAGCCGCCAAAGCCTCCCATTCCAGGGCCTCGGGGCCCTCCCGGCCCTCCAGCAGGACCGGCGTCATCCGCCATTTGGTGTTTTCCCAGAAAAGCAACTGTATTTTAATTTTAAATTAATATACAGTAAATTTGATTTTTTGTGTGTACAGTTCCATGAATTTTAACACATACAGAGATTCATGTAACCACCAACATAATCAGGATACCGAATAGTTCTATCATCCCATAAAACTCCATCATGCTATTGCTTTGAAGTCACACCCTCTCTCCACTCCTAACCACTGATCTGTTCTCCATCGCTATATTTTTGTCCTTTCAAAAATGTCATATAAATGGAAGCAAACAGTACATAACATTTTGAAGTCATCTTTCACTCAGTACAATGCTTCTGAGATTCATTCAAGTTCTTGCATATTCATTCCTTTTTATTGATAAGTAGTATTCCATTGGATGGACATATCACAGTTTATCCATTCATCACTTAAAGGGTATTTGGGTTGTTTCCAACTTTTGGTGATTATGAATAGAACACTTCTAAAGATTTTATGTACAGGTTTTGTGTGAACACAGGTTTTTATTTCTCTAGGGCAAATAACTAGGCTTGGCATTGCTGGGTTATACAGTAAGTATATATTTAACTTTATAAGCTGCCTGTTTTCCAGGGTGTCTATAGCATTTGCATCCTCACCAGCAATATAAGAAAGTTTCAGATGTTTCCCTATATTTTCCTTTAAAAATCTTATAGTTTTATGATTTACATTCAGATCTGTGATCCATTCTGAGGTAATTTTGGTATTAAGTATGAGGTTTTAGTCAAAGTTCATTTCTTATATATGGATGTCCAATTGTTCTAATATCATTTGTTGAAAAGACTGTCATTTCCCCCATTGAATTCTTTGTACCTTTGTCACAAATCAATTGACCATATTTGTGTGGGTCTATTTCTGAATTCCCTATTCTGTTGCATTGTTCTATATGTCTGTCCCTTCACCAACACCACACTGTCTTGATTGCTGTAGCTATTTGGTAAGTCTTAAATTCAGGTGGTGTGACTCCTCCAAGTTTATTAATCTTTTCAAAATCATTTTGGTTATTCTACTCCCTTTACCATTCTATATGAATTTTAAAGTTTTTTTTCAACGTTTTTTATTTATTTTTGGGACAGAGAGAGACAGAGCATGAACGGGGGAGGAGCAGAGAGAGAGGGAAACACAGAATCGGAAACAGGCTCCAGGCTCCGAGCCATCAGCCCAGAGCCCGACGCGGGGCTCGAACTCACGGACCGCGAGATCGTGACCTGGCTGAAGTCGGACGCTTAACCAACTGCGCCACCCAGGCACCCCTCTATATGAATTTTAGACTCAACCCAACTCTATTTTACAAAAAATCTTGAGATTTTTATAGGAACTGCATTAAATCTATAGACCAACTTAGGGAGAACTGACATCTTTAATATTTTGAGTGTTCCAGTCCATAAAAATGGTATGTTTCTCCAGTTATTTAGGTCTTTGGAAATTTCTTTCATCAGAATTTTATAGGTTTAAGCATATAGATCCTGTCTATGTCTTTTTCTTTTTCAAATTTTTTTTTTTTTATTTTTGAGAGAGAGACAGAGCACAAGCAGGGGAGGGGCAGAGAGAGAGAGAGGGAGACACGGAATATGAAGCAGGCTACAGGCTCTGAGCTGTCAGCACAGAGCCCAATGTGGGGCTTGAACCCACGAGCCATGAGATCATGACCTGAGCCAAAGTCGGATACTTAACCGATTGAGCCACCTAGGCGCCCCAAGATCCTATACATGTTAGATTTTTCCCTAAGTATTTCATTTTCTAGAGCTACTATAAATAGTACTGTTTATTGCTAGTATACAGAAATGTGATTGATATCTGTGTGTTGATCTTGTATTCTGCAACCTTGCTAAATTTACTTATTAGTTCTAGGTGTGTGTGTGTGTGTGTGTGTGTGTATGTGTGTGTTATTTTGGGTTGTCATCTGTAAATAGGGATGGTTTTATTCATCCCCTCTCCTTTCTTCTCCTCTCCATCCCTAACTGCCTACAGTTGAGCTGCCTAATTCAGATGAAATATAAGAGTGGAGGATAAATAGAGTTGTTATAGGTCATCTGCAAATTATTCAAGTTGCTTTGAAGTCATTCTACAGCAAGGTGACAAAAATATTACATGCAAATGATGTGATCATGTACTATGAAAAATGGTAAAGCAATAATAAAAATTTTACAATAATAAATATTACAAAAATACCAGTACTTATGTGCCAGGGACTGTTCCTATTATTGTACATAAACAAACTTTTGTAATCACAACCCTATGATGTGGGTACTATTATCCCCATCTTACAGATGTGTAAACTATAAATGGCAGAGGTGGGCACAAACCCAGGTAGTCTGGCTCCATTGCTTACACCCTTAATCATTACCCATTGGAACAGAAGTTTCTAGAAATGGACTCTACAATATCTGAGATATTAGTATGATTTCAAATGAGTAAAACATTGACTATTCAACAATTATATAGAAATAACTGGATAGCTATTGGGAAAAATTAAAGTTGGAAACCTACATTTATACTACACATCAAAATAAAACCTATATGGAACATGCATTTAAAGGTGAAAATTAAAACCATAAAGGTGCTAAAAGAAAACATAGAGAAAGAATTTTATAATCTTAAGGTGGGGAAAGGTTTTCAAAGTACAGCACATAAGCCATCTATTATACATGAAATAATCAGGGGTGCCTGGGTGGCTCAGTCGGTTAAGTGAACAGCTCAGAGCCTGGAGCCTGCTTCAGATTCTGTGTCTCCCTCTCTCTCTGCCCCTTCCCCACTTGCGTTCTCTCTCTCTCTTAAAAAGAAATAAACATTAAAAAAAGAAATAATCAGTAATTTGATTATATAAAATATTTTAAATTTGTATATTCTAAGAAATTTACAAGTTAAAAGACAAACTGAGGAAAGTATCTGTGACAGGAAGCCAAAGTGTTATTATCCACAATATAAACAAAACTATTCCAAATCAATAAGAAAATACTAAATTCAATAAAAACCTGGGCAAGCAACGCAAACAGGCTACATATTTGAAAAAAGAAGAATACAAATGGCTAAGAAACAAATTAAGAGGTGTTCAATTTCACCAAAACATCAAAAACATGAAAATGAAAGCAATGACATATCACCTTGTATCAGATTAGCAATGATAAAGTAAGGGAAAATACACAGCTTTGGTAAGGGTATGGGGAAAAAAACATTCTCATACTCTGGTACTAGGAATATAAAGGTGTATAATATCTTTGGGAGGGAGAACTGGCAATATCTATCCAGTTGCAAAATGTGCATATCCATTGCAGCAATTTCATTTCCAGGCATTTGTCTTACAGAAGTACATACATATACAAAGCTATTTACAAGGATGTTCATTTTAGCACTCTATAATGATGAAAGCTCAGTAACAATCCAAAGAAGCATCTACCCTATGCAAATAATTAAAAACCAGTGTATACCTTTAAATATTGACATATTAAGAAACTCATAACTGAGTGTTATCTATTTATTTCTGAGGATTCTCAAGGGATTTCATATAGGGTGACTAAAATGGGCATAATCATAATGCTTGCCTTATAGGGTTTTTTATTCATTCAATCTTTCAAAAAATATTTATTGAAAAGATACAATTGTCAGGCACTATGATAGGTGCTGGGGTACAAATATAAACAAAAATGACATGGACCCTGCTCTCAAGAAGATCACTGTTTAGTGTAGGGTGTATGTGGGGTGTGTGTGGGGGGGCAGGGAGAAGGAACAGACCTTAATCACACAACTGTACAGTTGTCTTGGGTGCCTAGGAAGGCAAATAGCAGAATATTATGAAAGTATTACAGGGTGCCCTGATCCAGTTTTGGGGGGTCAGGGAAGGCTTCTCTGAAGTGGTATTTGAATTAAAAAGAAAGATAGTGATAGGCCAAGCACTTGTATAAATGCCAGCTCCAGAGATTAGTTTAAAATAATACACACACACGCACACACACACACACACACACACACACACACTGACATAGAAAGAATGTCAAGAATACACCAAGTCATTCATCAGTCAATGGACATTTGGGCTCCTTCCATAATTTGGCTATTGCTGACAATGCTGCTGTAAACATTGGGGTGCATGTGTCCCTTGGAATTAGTATTTTTGTGATCTTTGGTAACTACCTGGTAGTGCAATTGCTGGACCATAGGGTAGTTCTAATTTTAACTTTCTGAGGAACCTCCATACTGTTTTCTAGAGTGACTGCACCAGTTTTCATTCCCACCAACAATGTAACAGAGGGGAGGTAGGTGGGAGGATGGGTTAAATATATAATGGGAATTAAGGAGCGCACTTGTGATGAGCACCAGGTATTGTATGTTAAGTGTTGAATCTCTAAATGTACACCTGAAACTAACATTACACTTTATGTTAACTAACTGGAATTTAAATTAGAACTTAAAAAATACATTAAGTCAATAAAGCAGGTTGTAAAGCATATATGGCATGATTCTCCCCCTTTTTATGGTTTAAAAAGTCCTATATTATAATACACATATGTATCAATATATAGATAGAATACAATCTGGAAGAATATAAACCATACTAACGGTTGTTAACTCTATTTGAATAGTTTATGAGTTTGACATTCTGTAATCAGAAAAACCAATAAAGATATATATGAGGAGTGATAGCATCAACATTAGAAATATTAGTATTCAAGGCAAAATGTTTTAAAAAGGGTAAAGAGAGATACGGATAAAAGAAACTATCTACCAAGAATATCTTCTATCATAAACATACATACCGAACAATATTACATAAAAATATATGAAAACAGAAAATCAGATAAGTTATACCTTATAATGTGTATTTTTTAAACAATGCCTATACAACACTTGCAAAAATTATCATATACTGAGTCACAAAAGAAAGCACAATACAGGGGCGCCTGGGTGGCGCAGTCGGTTAAGCGTCCGACTTCAGCCAGGTCACGATCTCACGGTCCGTGAGTTCGAGCCCCGCGTCAGGCTCTGGGCTGATGGCTCAGAGCCTGGAGCCTGTTTCCGATTCTGTGTCTCCCTCTCTCTCTGCCCCTCCCCCGTTCATGCTGTGTCTCTCTCTGTCCCAAAAATAAATAAACGTTGAAAAAAAAAAAAAAGAAAGCACAATACATTTCCAATAGTAGAAACCATAAAAGTCACATTATTGGACCACAGTGCAATACAACTAACTTATAACCACAAAAACAGAAAAAAAAAGTTGAGTCACTTCAAATATCAAATAACACTTCTAAATAACTCATGGTCAAAGAATAAATCAAAACCAAAATTATAGACTAGAAATTAATAAGAATGAAAGCACTACATATTAAGGTCAAACACAGAAAAAGGTTATAACTTTAGATGCTTTTAGAAATAAATGACTGAAAATGAATAAACCACATGTTTCATGTAAGCCATTACAAAGAAAGCAGCAAAATACACTTGAGAGAACTAGAGGAATATATTAATAAGTATAAAAGCTGAAAATAATTATTTCTCAAGTAGAGAGTGGGGAAAATGGTAGAATAGGAAAATAAATCCAAGAAATGGTCCTTTGTAAATATCAACAAAGCAGAAAAACCTCTACGGTCTAGTTAAAAGAGAAAGAAAGAAATGCATCAAAAAATAAGACTGTTTAATTCATGGATAGATGATAGCTATGTGATAAAGCAAGTGTATTAAAACATTAATGGTAAAATGTATGTTTGTGGGTATGCAGGTATTTACCATAAGATTCTTTCAACTTTTCTATATGTTTGAAAACGTTCATAATAAAATATATGAAAATCTATTATCATCCAGAACATAAGTTTTGGGAACATTGCATTAGAAGTTTCATTAAAACCAGGGAAGAGACAAAGATGCCCACTGTTACCTCTATATTTAACATTTTTCTAGAAATTCAATAAAATGTAATATGTCAAGTCATTGCACATAGGAATTATAACCATGAAACGGAGGGGAAATCATTATTTGCAGATGATATCATGATCTACCTCTAAAACTAAAGAGAGTGAATATAAAAACCATTAGAACTGATAAAGAAGGTAGGTAGGGTGACCAGTTACAAAAAGATGTCCCATTATGCACAAAAAATATAAAGGCTACTTCCAAATAGAGGTTGTAGCGCGAAGAGATGTGTGAAAGGTGTCTTTCATGTTTTGCTCCATGTTCAGTACTTCTGTGATATTTGAATCTTTTATAACCAGAATGATTCACGTAGTTGTTTGAAAAAGGGAAAATAAATCTATGGTAGGCAGAATCCTAAAATGCTCCCTTCCTCAGATTTTCAGACTGTGAATATGATAATACCTGTGATTATGTTATATTACCTGCCAAAAGGGATTTTGCAGATGTAATTAAAGTTCCCCTTAAAATGGGGAAATTATTCTGGATTATCCCAATGGCCTTAATCTAATTGCATAAGCCTTTTAAAAGCAGAAAGCTTTCTCAGGTTAGTGGCAGAGGAGAAAGGCAGAGAGATCCTAAGCAAAAGAAGGATTCAGCATGCCACTGCTGGCTTGAAGATGGAAAGAGGTAAGTAAGGAAAAGAAAGTGTGGGTGACCTCTAGAAGGTGGGAGCATGGGGATCTCAGTCCTACAATGGCAAGGAACTAAATATTGACAACAGCTTGAATGAAGTTGGAAATGGATTCTTCCCCAGAGCCTCCAGATAAAAGCCAAGTCTGGAGACACCTTGATTTTGGCAATTGTTTGATCCAAAACAAAGAACTCAGACAAGCTCACCAAGACTTCTCACATACAGAACTGTGAGACAATAAGGTATTATTTTAAACTGCTAAATACGTAGTGATTTGTTATGCAAAAATAGAAAACAAATACAAAATACTTTCCATGTGCAAAACAATGAAATATGTAGCCTATCAAATTTTCAAAGGTTTAAAACCCTTTAATGACCCAGTCATGCAAGCAGGATAGGGAAATGACTCACCTACATGCCCCAAGGGAATGTAAATTGGTAAAATCTTTCCCAAAGTACACTGGGCCCCTAAAATGTGGATATGTTTTGCTTTGTTGAAATTTATTGTAGTTGAATAAACATAGTGGTGAGCAAAGATTTTTCTGAATATCCTTTACAGAACTACTTATAACAGTGGACAATTACAAATAACATGAGTGGGACACCTGGGTGGCTCACTCGGTTGAGCGTCTGACTCTTGGTTTTGGCTCAGGTTATAATTTCACGGTTCGTGGGTTCGAGCCCCATGTCAGGCTCTGTGCTGGTCATTCGGAGCCTGCTTGGGATTCCCTGTTCTCCCTCTCTCTCTGCCCCTCTCTCTCTGCCCCTCCCCTGCTCGCTCTCTCTCTCTCTCTCTCTCTCTCAAAATAAATGAATAAACGTTAAAAAAAAAGAAAAGAAACGGGCACCTGCGTGGGTGGCTCAGTTGGTTAAGTGTTCGACTTCAGCTCAGGTCATGATCTCAAAGGTTGTGGGTTCTAGCCCAGCATTGGGCTCTGTGTTGACAGCTCTGAGCCTGGAGCCTGCCTCAGATTCTGTGTCTCCCTCTCTCTCTGCTCCTCCCCCACTCACACGCTATCTCTCTCTTTCTCAAAAATAAATAAACATTAAAAAAAAGAAAATATGATTATACAGCAATAGAAGACTGGTTTGTCAAATGTAATATCCTACAACCATTTGATGAAGTAAACTTATGCAAATAGAAGGCCGATAGGAATTCTTATAGAACTCTACAAGCTAATTTTAGAATTCATCTGGGAAAGAAAATGCACAAGAAAAGTCAAGAAATTCGTGGGAAAAAAAGAGAGGGGCTTGCCCTAGCAGATATGAAATAATAATTTAAAGCTCAAGTGCTTAAAAAATGTGTGGTATTGATGCTCGTATGGATTTTAGGACTATTGAACTGATGATTTACATTAAAACCTATGTCTATACTTAGGAATTTGGTTTTTGATAAGGGGAAAAGAATGATCTGTTCAATAAATGTTTAGGGCCTAATGAAAAATACTAATAAGTAATTAGTATTACAAGGGAATAATAGTCACGTATTAAGCATAATATTGTTAGAATGTTTAATGACTTAGAAAAATGTTTACCAGAAAAATTCCAGATAATTAAAGAGCTAAACATAAAAAAATCTAAAATATTACAAGGAAATACAGAACAATGTTTCTAATCTTGGAGTAGAAAGGCCTTCTTACGCAAGATTCAAAATGCAAAAGCCATAAAAGAAATGACTGATAAATCTGAATACACCAACTTTAAAAACATCTATGCCCAAAAAGACCCCACGAGCAAAATTTAAAAATAAGCAGAGGTCTGCGAAACATTTCCCACACATGTAACAAAGATTTATATCCAGACTACATAATTCAGTAACAAGAAGCCAAATAATGCAACTGGAAAACAGATAAAAGATATGAACAGGCAAGTCACAAACCAACACAAGCAAGTAGCCCACCAACATATGAAACTATCCCTTAACCTCACTAACAATCAGCAAAATGCAAATAATAAGACATTTTTCACCCATCACATTGGCAAAATATTCAAACAATTGGTTAATATTGAGTGTGGATAAAAATTTAGGGGAATGGTTATTCTTATTCACTGCTGGTGGAGGTATAAACTGAGTCATTCTGCATGGCAATTTGTCATTAAATATTAAAATTTCAAAATGTGCTGTCTTTGAGCTATCTATTTCACTTTTCCATATTTGTCTTACAGAAATATTTTAGCATATGCACAAAAAATGTACAAGGATTTTCACTGCAGCACTGTCAATAGTAAGAAAAAATAACACTCTAATAGTAAAAAATTGAAAACAATATATATTTATCAATGGGTGACTATATCAATAGTTAACTATAGTACACTCACTCAATGGAATACTATGCAGTACATAAAATAATTGAGGTAGATTTATATACACTGACATGGAAAGATCTTCAAGCCACAGAAAGTGAATACAGCAATGAACAGAACAATACATAAAATAGGATGTCATTTATATCTTCAAAAAGGAAAAAACACAAAACAAAGCTATGTATTTCTATATGTGTATATGAATCTAAGAGGAACTTTAAATTTATCTGTGTTAAGTGTTTTGCAATAATGTATTCATTCATGTGTAATTAGGAAAACCTTTGTAAAATGAAAAAAGGACAAAAAGCTAAAGAATGTTTCATGTCATTAAAATGATGTTATAAAATAAAATAAAATAAAATAAAATAAAATGTTATAGACAAATATTTAATTGTATGGAAAATATTTACTAGGTTATTAAATAACAGCATGCCATACTTTTGTTTAAAACTATAGGGGCGCCTGGGTGGCTCAGTTGGTTAAGCATCCAACTTCAGCCCAGGTCATGATCTCGCAGTCTGTGAGTTCGAGCCCCGCGTCGGGCTCTGTGCTGACAGCTCAGAGCCTGGAGCCTGCTTCTGATTCTGTGTCTCCCTCTCTTTCTGCCCCTCCCCTACTCATGCTCTGTCTCTCTCTGTCTCAGAAATAAACAAACATTAAAAAAAAACTATAAATACATATATAATGCATAGTAAAAGGCAAGGAGGACAAAACTAAAGCATTAATAGTGGTCTTCTCTAGGTGGTGAGATTACAAGTTTTTTATCTTTTGGTATTTTCTTTATGCTTTCATATATTTTCTGAATATTCTACAATAAGAAAAATAGAAGTGTGTGTGTGTGTGTGTGTGTGTGTGTGTGTGTGTGTGTGTAAGGGGATGCTGGTTGGAATTAAGACTATAAAAGGAGTGCAATTGCCAAGAGAACTAAAGGATGCTACAGATTGAAATGATAACGAGGATTGTGGAGGTAAGTGGGATTTTAGAATTAGGAGTTGGAAAACTAGACTTTATGGGGCCTAGGAATTAACAGTAGAAATGTAGGGGTTAGAATTAGGCATAGAGCCCATGGATTATTAGAATTAATGCAGTTGCTGTGAGAGATTGGAATTAGAGTCAAAAGCCTTACTAAATTAAAAGATTTTTTGAAGACTATAAGCACTATTGATGAGGATATTGGAATATCCAAATAAATTGGAATTCTCACGTATTTCTGGTGGGACCGTATATTGTTAAAATTGTTCGGAAAAGCCTGTCATGTGCTTTTGGGAGGAGTGACCTTTTGACCCTATCTATTCCACTTCTACAAATTTCTCCTCGAGAAAAATCTTAGAAATATGCACATATTTAGTTATATCAAAGTTCATGTCTGTATTTCTTTTAATTAAAAAAAACCTAAAAATAGAATCCTGGTTAAATAATTAACATTACAATGGAATAACATTCACCCATTAAATATTTAATGGATCAATCTCTCTGAAAAGGGGCCTCCATAAAGCAGAGATCATACACAAAATTTTATGTATAAATATTTATTTGGCAGGCAGTGGATCCATTCATCAGATTCTCAATTCGAGGCATGAACCACTGTTCTGGAGGGCTAGAATTAGAACTGGAAGGTATAATTATAGTTTTTATTTCCTCTATGTCTCAAGAGTACTTTGGATATTGCCTTTTGTCTTTATGCTTTAAAATACTAAGTTAATACATGCTTTAAAAAAACTCAAACCTTATCGAAGTATTTAAAGTTGCGATTCAAAATTCCCCTCTCTTTTCACTTTCTAATCTCATTCTGCAACCCAGATGAAGCGCGATTAATAGGGGTATCTCCTACCAGATCCTTTTTATTCCTATGCATTCACAGGTGCAGATCCTCTATAAATTCTGCCAATCGCACTACCACCCCAAATAATACCAAGGAGAACAATAAAGAGGATGTTTATTGAGAGCTTACTACGTGCCTGAAGTACGTGTTCTAAGGGTTTGCCGCGGAGGGGGGGGGGATTCACTGTGGTCAGCGTCCCCGTCGTCTCCAGCCCTCCACACCGTGTCCCCGCTTGCCCTCTTGCCCCCCATTCTTCACAAGGCGGCCGGAGAGATTGTTAATTTTTAAACGTAAATCAAATCAAATCAAATCACGTCACCCTTCAGCGGCTCACATCGTGCCTCGAATCAGATCCCAATTCCTTAGCGACCCTACTATCCTCTACTGTTGGATATGCTGGACAGGAAATAAATAGCTCAGGCGCAGTCCGCTATAGGGGACTCTACTCCACCGCGGAGGGAGTGCTCTCTAGAGGGGCAGGGGCGGGGCTTCTCAAGCGGGGGGGTGGAGCCTCAGATCGGGTGTGAGGAGAGCCAGAGGGGTAGGTTTTCCGCGGAGGGCGAGCGAAGGGAGCAGGGCCGAAGCAGGGCCGCGGACCGGGCACGCTCTCGCGGGCCCCGCGGAGCTACTGCCACCGAGGTAAGCGTCTTTTCCCCGGGTCGGGGGGCGGCCTTTGCTCGCGAGGCCGTCCTCGGCTCCTCGCGGAGGGTTGTTCCCACGGGACCCTGCGCAGAGTCGCGGAGGTGGCGGCCTTGGGGAGCCAGCAGGGGAGGCTGGTGAAGGGGCCCGGCGGCCTGCCCCAGCCCTCCCTCAACCCCGCCTTCTCTCCCCTCCCCCAGGCCTTGGCAAGCGCCAGCCCAAAGCTAGCCGCATCTTCTGGGGCAGCAGGGCAGCGGCAGGCAGCGCGGCGGGAGAGCGGCTGACAGTGGGGATGCGAGGTACCGGCATTAGCTGTGGCCAAGTGGCCCTAGAGAGGGAGTAGAGGCCAGGCCTTCAGCGTTTATCTCACGGGTTCTCGGAAGGCGGCCTCAGAGGAGGGGGAAGGTGAGGGGCCGATAGGCAGGCTTCGCGGGTAACTACTAGGCGTTGTATATGTATGTTTTGGTATCTAAATGGTACTACACACACACACGCAAAAACATTCGTTTCGGCTAATTGCTTTTTAAAAACTTAATATATCTTGTAGATCTTCATATATCAGGGACTCTAAATTTATCTCATTTATAAACAGCTGCATTGTATGATTGTACTACAGTTTATTTAACCATTTCCCGATTGGTGTACATTAGCTGGTTTCCCTTTGGCGGGGGGAAGGGGGCTATTACAAGCAATGCTATAATGAATGGGTTTGTATATATACGTTTCATGCACATGTATGAGTATTTCCGTAGGACAAATTCTTAGAAGAGTAATCGCTACTCAGTGTATATGCATTTTGAATTTTGATAGATTTGTCCAAATTGCCTTACCAAAAGGCTATACTGATTTACACTCTTCCAATGTTGTGCAATATTGCCCATTTTTCCACAGTTGTGCCAACATGAATTATTATCAATCTTTGTTATTTGGGCCAATTTGAAGCGCAAAAAATGGTATGTCATTGTTTTCATTTGCATTTCTCTGATTACCAGTGAAATTGAACATATTTTTTATTTGCCCGATTATAAAAGTAAGTAGGCAAATATAAAATATCTATAAGCAATAAGCATTTCGAAATTTTAATATTAAAAACCCCATTCGCAGTAGCAAGAAAAACGAAAAAATACCTAGAAGTAAACTACAAAACTTTATTGAGGTATATAATAAAAGAACGTTTGCATACATGGAGAAGGGATACCATGCTTCTCGGTAGGAAGGCTCAATTTTGTAGTGATGGTAATTTTTCCTATGTTGAGTTATACAATTGATGGAATTTCAATAAATATGCCAAGTTTTTGGAACTTAATATTATTCTAAAGTTCATCCAGAAAAAAAGATGGCTAAGAAAAACCGAGAAAATATTTTAAAAGATAAGTAAAGATGGGGGTATTTGTATTACCAGCTATTAAAATGTACTCTAAAGGAACAGTATTTAAATTAGAATGGACAGAACAATGCATTAGAATAGAAAAGCCCACAAATCGAGCCAGATTGGATCCAAGATTTATTGGAGAAACATTGTTGGCTAGACGTGGAAAAACTGCCATATTAAAAACTGCAAGCACGCACCCCCCATCCCCCGCTTGAATTTTCCTTTGAGGGCAGACTCCTTTGTTTGGAGAAAACCACTTTATTGGATCTTTTGGTTATGCCAAGGTAAAGCGTCAGGAGTTAAAAATTAGTGGCTTTAGAGCTAGAACTAACGATATGAGCCTTTCGTTACATTAAGATGGATTCAGGTTAGCCTGCAGTGCGGCGATGGAAGGAGTGTGGTTATTAGGTCTTAAAATTTTTTCCCCGATCTAATGGGCAAAAAATGTTATGTCATTGTTTTCATTTGCATTTGTGAGCTTATTGTGAGACTGAACGTCTTTCATGTGTTAGTCCAGGATAATATGTGACTACTGGAGGCAGGTAACAATGGGGGACCCATTGCTCCTCTTCCAGAACGCAGTTTGGTTAATTGGTACAGCTCTGTACGGGAGCGTGAGAATAAACAGGTTGACTTTTTAAATTTTCCTCAAGCACTAGGCTCTAGACACCTTAGATCGGGGGCGGAGGCAGTTTTCAGGACATGGCCGAGATTTGGCGCTGAGCTGTGTCATCGCGAGGTTTGGCAGCCAGCTCCGCAGTGGGTCGGAAACCTCGTGGTAGGCGAGATCCCTGCAGGACGGGAGGTTCCTCCCTTCCCCCCGAAAAACTCCCAGTCATTTTCATGAAGCTCCGCCTCTCTCCTTTTTAGGAGCGTGCATTAGGTCTCGCGAGATCTCGTGTTTCCTAAAGGCGAGGCGCGGGCGGCATCCTGCAGTGAATTCGAAGGTCTCGCAGAAACTAAAACGTAATATCGCGATAGTTCTCTTGGCGCATGCGGGAGCCGGCGGCAGCGGCAGATTGGCTCCGCCCCTCGGTGCTTAGTGAGGTTGTGCGTCATTTGCTCTTCGCTTCGCGTAGGGTGAGAGCGGAACCGTAAAGACTTCGGCTTTGGTGGGAGGAGGGGTCTGGGAAGGGCTGGGCTCAGGCTTTTCCCGTCCGGTAGGAGGTTCTCGCGGGATCGCGCGGAGGCGGCCGCGGTTAGTGTACGGACTGCAGCAGCCGCGGAGGCGGCGGTAGCGTCTTCGGCTCGTGCTGTTCTTATCCGGTGAGTTCTCGCGCGAGCGGGGTTACGTCCTCGTGGGATCCGTTGGCGGTGGCGGAGGTAGCTTGGGGGAGGGGGGCAGTGACTAGGGTCGGTTCGCTTGCTGTTAAGATGGCGGCGGGAGATGATGTCTGTCCGGCCAGGACCCGAGACTGAAGTGTTGGCTGTCCGCGTTTATGACGCTTCTCAGGCACCCGACGTTAAGAAGGTGAAGGTTGGGGAAACAGTGAGGTGCCGGTAAGCCAAACCTGAGGCGAAAACCACGCCGTCTCTGTTCGGTTGAGGCGACACCATTTCCCGGGCCTCAGTCGCGTGTGGGCCCGCCTTTGCCCCACCAATCGGTTGTCGCCACTGCAGTGGGCGGGTTGGGAAGGGTGGGGGGCGGGAGACCTGGAGTTAGTTAGGGACTGGGGTTGGGGTTAGATTGGGCGGTGGAGGGAAGGGGACCAACCTACGACGGCTGGTTCCCTTTCCACTACCTTTTATCGGGCCTGCCTCTGTTCTCCGCCCCTTCAGCGGCCCAGATGAATCCCCTGGTTTTTCTTGAGTTGAGGTGGGTTCTACTTCCCCAACTGCCTTGGTGTTTGAACTAAGATTTAGGGGTCTAGTTTTGGTGTCTCTGACGTACTCCTCCTCCTTTTCCCCTAATTCTGTCCTCATCCACATGGATATTTGAGGATTGTATTTAAGAGGAGCTTTTCCCTGTAACCCCAGCCCTATTAAGGAAAAGCTTAGCCAAGTTCTCTAACCTGTCCTGTCTCCCTCTTCCATTGGTTCTCTTGACGCAAGTGTTGAGTAGAGCCTTTCCCCTTTCTTGCATTTATTCCATCTTTGTGGATGGAACTGTACAGTAGCCTTCCGTTTCCTCAGGTCTTCAGATTTGTATGACCCTGATTCGAGTACACGACACTGATTTCTGCAACTTTGCAGGCTGCTCGACCACTTTTAACTCTTAGATGGAACAATGAATGGATTGGTGGTTGGATGATTGCAAATCATCTGTTCTTGGGGCTGTTAGCCTTTCCTTCCTCCTTACGCTCCCCGACACCCCCGGCCCCCCGCCAGAACCCTAGAGGAAAAGCTGTGGAGGATAATCTTCCAATAAACCAACTTTTTGTCCTTCTCTATACCCTGCAGTCTTTCTTTGCAAGCTTGGGAACTGCCCCTTTTCCCTGCCTTCCTCTGAGTTCCTGAGTCCTCTTGGTTTGTGGACCTCTATCTTTGCTTCTGATCACCTCCTAACATGCTTCTCAGTTCTTTTATACCCCTCCCCGTGTTCTTTTTTCAGGACTTCCATCCCTTAGAGAGAAGATACCCTCCTGTCAGGCTCCACTACATTTTCCCCTCCTCCATGTGGTAGAAAATAAAATAGCTTTGATTATCCTCTGACCCTCAATCATTGCCCTGTTCTACTTTTTTCTCTGCCTTTCCCCCATTCCACCATTACTGTAGACAATTCCCTATCATTTGTTTTCTTTATAGATTACATATTCACCATTGTTTTCTCTTAGGCTCCCTTAGCCTTGCAAACATTGAGGAGACACCAACATTCTCCAGTCAAGGGAGGCACTGGTATGGTGGAAATAACTGTATGCTTTGGATTCACATGGGAGTTTGTGACCTTGGGTATATGACTTCAGATTCTCAGTTTTTTCATCTGTGTAATAGGAATAGTAGCGCTTTATAGGTGCTAGAATTAGTTTGTAAAGTGTCTGGCTTATGGTAGACACACAATAAATTGTAGTTAGTTTTTATTGGTGTAAGAATAGATTGGAAGATGTATCTGTGTCATAGGGTAGTTTTATGACCTGAGAAAGAAGAGATTTTTATTCCTCTAAGTTTTTAGTATATTTCTAGGCTTGTCCTATCGTTTTTGTAGTTTTTTCCTCCTTTTGGATCACACTATTTTATCTCCTTTGGTTCATGATGTTTGATTGGAATTCCCACCTGTGTTAACCTACTAGTCTAGGAATTTTAGTGCAAAATCACTATCTTGAAATGACCACTGGCCATGAGATTCCTGTCAAGAGCCACATCCAGGTGTTTGCCTTTTAGAAGGGGTGCCTCATCCCTTGCCTACTCCCTTCCACTGCTTCAAAGAGAGTCTGTCCTGTTGTTCACCCAAAGATGAAATTTGTTACCATGCTTTACACAGTAAGCAAGGGAACTTCTGCCAGTTAGTTTTCAAGGGTTCATACTGCTTTTCTCCCACCTCCTTTCTTTGTTTGGTTCCTCAGATTAGTGTGGGGATCTGCTATTTGGCTTTACCTGCACAAGGCAATTCCTATCTGAGAGAATTTAGGAAAGTTGTTTGGAATACCAAGATACTTTCCCATAGTGAGTTACTGCTAGTTTTTTTAATATACTCCTCCTTGTTGTATTTTACCATGTTATATTTTCCAACATTCTTATTAAATAGAAGTGAATGTATTCAATTTGAAGGTAGTTTTTCCTACTGTTAATATTTTGATTAGACCAATATTAAACTCAACACTTTTATCTATTACCTTGGCCGGGTGATGAGGTTTGAAATAGGAATATGATGAGGTGAAAAGTTTACCTAGGAGTAAAGATACCATAGGTAACCATCTGGTAATTAACTACGTGGGCACTAGTTTTGAGCTTTCAGGTTTGCTTTGTTCAGTTTAAAGTGCTTTGGAGGTAATAGAGTTTTCCCCCTATTCATTGGAGGACAGGAGATCACTTTCTGTTTTGTGATATTGCCTTGGTGTTTTTTTACAGTGGGTCAAGTAATGAATCAGAAATTAACTAAACCTCAATTTGATTCTTGTTCAGAACTAGAATAAATCTGGGAATGATAATCTAGGTGTGACCTAAAAGGTTTAATTTATTCTAGGTAGATCTCAGAGAAGTGAGGAAGGAGTGGCAATACCAGTTAAAAGCTTTGTGTAAGGTTCAGTGGCACAGTTCAACCTGAGTTTCCCAGGTGTTTATCAGTTGTCTCCCAGTATGCCCAAAAAGATGTGTGAAGTTGTAAAGTAGTGTGTGGTTCTTTTCACAAAAAAATAATAAATTTAACATTGCCTTAGTATCAGTTTACAGTGAGTATATAAAGTTTTCTATAAAGTAATTACTGTCCCCTATAATTTCGTTTGGGTTGAGGACTGAGTTGAATTTTCAGGGGGTGTTGTCTGAATGTCAGAATGGAAGAATTGGCTTGGCTTTTGGTTTTGAATTCTTATTACTGTCTAAAGCGGGTCCTTAAAAATGCAAATTGATACGTGAGGGCTATTACTTAAATAATAATTGAGTATGTTTGAACATTTATATAATGGTTAACTCCCCCACACCCTAATAAATGTGTATCTCTCTCTCCCCACCCTTTTTTTTTTTTGTAGGTCCTCCAGTAGTCTGATCTGAGTGGGTTAGCACTCCGGAGGAACCAGCAGACCAAGACCAACTTGGTCAGGAAGGTTCAGGAGGCTGTAGAAGTGTTGGGATTTCCCACCAGGATGAGTATGATTGGCTGTGATTTTAGGTTAGTTTTTGTAGATCTTTGGGTAGTATTTGTATTTTACTTCCTGGAATGGAGGTGGTGGTGGGGAGTATATGTATTTCCATTCTGTAATTGAGCTACTTTGGTTTTTTTCATTATTTGGATCTGATGTGGCATTGGTTGCATATCATGTTATTGTTTTAATGAATTCTGTGTGCACATGATTTTTAAATCACCCTAAGCACCATTCAGAAAATAAAATTACAAGATACTATGTCTAATTAGTTATTTCTCAAAGAGTTATGAAAAATATCAAACATACAGAAACTGGATAGTGTAATAATCCCCCTGTGTACCCATAACCAGCTTAACAGTTGCCAACTTGTAGCGGTTCTTCTTCATCTGTACTTCTACCTACTATCCCCACCCATTATTTTGAAATAAACCCCTGCTGTCATATTTTTATTTGTAAAATATTTGTATCTCTAAAAGAAAAGGGCTCTTTAAACATAATCTCAAAACCATTATCACAACTCAAAACATTAACAATGATTTTTGAAGATCTCAAATATGAAACTAATGTTTAAATTTTAGTTTGTATTAGGGTCCAAAGAAAGTCCATTTGTCACAAAGGTGGATTGATGTTTATTTCTTAAATCTGTTTTAATCTGCAGGTTCCCTCTCTCTTTTTCTGATTTATGTGTTGAAGAAATTGTTCTGCAGTTTCCCTCACATTTGGTGATTACATCCCAGCAGTGGTATCTAGCTCATTCTTACTAAGTTAAAGACCTTGGAGGACCCCCATTATAATGGGACAATGGCAGTAATCTCCTGTATCCCAGTTGGAGTTGATAGTGCTGGCCTAGGCACTATCCTGAAATAACTAGTCATGGATTCCCCTTACTGTGGTAGAGTCTGATTTAATTGATACCTGATCTCAGTTCCATGTCTTGGCCCTGCTTGCTGCTCCACATGAAAAGTAGGCCTCCTTATGGAAGAAGCTAATGTTTTCTAGATAATGACCTGACTGTGCCTTTGGGATTTTTCATGGTTTCAATTTCCTAGGTGGCTTAGTTATTTTTATACTATCTTAAAATGTTGCTTTTTATTCTTTTGATGTTGGTATCTCAGCTGCTCTGACTCATAACTTCTAAGCTATTAAGACTTAGTGGTGAGTTCTTCTGGCTAGAATAAAGTTTTTGAAATGGCAATACTAAACAATTTTTGAGAACTTTCACTTTCCTCTTGATTTTCAGCTATTAATATACAACCATGGTTTTTCTGTTGTTATTTTTCATTTTATTTCTTTTGGAAATAATGTTCTACAGCATAAAGTCGTTTAAACTGTTCATTTCTTTCCTTGTGCAGAATTGGTTATCTTGGGATCTACTGTATGTCCCTTCCATGGTCAAACCTGGGAATGGAAGTTGGCACATAAAGGCTCCAGCCAGCCTTTGACTTAAGCACAAATGTGGGCAGAACAAGGCCACTTGTGCCTACTTTTGAAATGAGAGTCATTCCAAGTTGTAGAGGCAGAGAGGATAGAGGTCATGAATGAAAGTTTTTGAGGTACTTAGATGAAATATGATTTTGAATCACCAGTGCTACGGATCAGGAGTTCAGGCTTTTCAGTTCTTCGTTCATTAATGGAGAAATCAGATCACTAGTTAAAAAGTGACCACGTAAAGAGGTAATTTCTTGGGAATTACAGCGAAGTCCATTTATTCGGCAAAAAAATTTTGAGCATGTTGGATGTAGTGGTTAGGTATTTACTCCTGTCTTGAGTTTTCTGTAGTTACTAGGAAGTTTGAACAAGGTCACTTAAACCTTCTAATCCAGAGTTTTGAAACTGGAATAACTAGATTTTTGGAACAGAACTTTACACAGTAGGCATTGCAATGTTTGAATTGTTTCCAGAGTTCTTAACAGCTACAAGTCTTTAATGGAAGAGCTGTTGGTTTTTTCTCTTGTTGTGTGTTTTCAACCATGGGTTCAGAGTATTGAAATGCCCAACTTGGTTGCTTTGAAAATATTTGCCCTTCATGTTCCATGTTACCTTTCCTGCAGTTAGAGTAAATTGTTAAAATCTCATGTGTAGCTGTAACCATATTAAGCTGCTTTACAATGATCTCACCATCTATAAGGTTGATAGTCAAAGTACTTGGGCTCTGGGTGTTTGCTGTATTGTTCTCCAACTTGTTTCCTCAATGACTGGTTACCAGATGTTTATATGTTAATGTCAGGGATAATTCAGCTCTGAAGATTCTTTGGAAGCCTTCTCATTTGATGTGTCATAGGGGTTGAGTTCCTAAAACTTGATGTACTTGTTGATCAGCTTAGTCTTCTGGTTATAGAAATGTTTTCAAGTAGTGAAAGTAGCTCTCTATGAGTAGAACAACTCTGGGTTTCATTTGGACTGTTAATACTGAGCATTTTCACATTTTAGTGCCCTTAAAAAGTTTTTAATTGTTTGGCTTTAAAACTTACAGTGGTGACATGGATTGATCCCAGAATGTGATTTTACAAAAGTTGGAATTTCTTTTAGCTTCTTATGAATATTGAATGGAAATTGGTATTATACATGGATTCAGTCTGGGTTGCGCATTGTACTTGAGAAGTGTGAAAGTTCTTTTTCAAACCCTAGATTCTGATTGTATAGTGACTAAAAGGGACAAGGAGTAGGGAGGTTCAAATTATTCTGGAATGATCTTTTAGTATAATCATTTAGATTTTAAAGATTGGTAAATGTGAACATACTGCCATGAATTTATGTACCATCTTTAGCATAACCCAGATTTTAAGTCCTTATAATTAGATATCAGAGATAATTGCTTTGGAAATATTGGGATATATTAACATTTGGGGGCTGCTTATGTTCTGGAATGCTTTTGGAAGATTGCTTTTTTAATGATAACATTATTTGCCTGATGATTTTCTTATTCACCTGTCTTTATAGTGAAGTGTATTTCTCCTGGTCTTTGCATTTTTTTTATCTGCTAATTCTTTATTATTGCATTCTGCCAATTGAGTTCTTATAGGTGGAAAGATCTTTCAGCATAGTGATTAAAAACATGGACTTTGGAGCCAGACTCCCTGGGTTCAAGTTCTGGCTCCATTTTTTACTAGTTGTCATCTTGTGCAAATTATTTATTTTTTTTTAATTTTTTTTAAGGTTTATTCATTTTTGAGACAGAGAGAGAGACAGAGCATGAATGGGGGAAGGTCAGAGAGAGAGGGAGACACAGAATCTGAAACAGGCTCCAGGCTCTGAGCTGTCAGCACAGAGCCCGACGTGGGGCTCGAACTCACGGACCGCGAGATCCTGACCTGAGCCGAAGTCGGACGCCCCACCGACTGAGCCACCCAGGCGCCCCTTGTGCAAATTATTTAACCTCTGTGCCACAGTTCTTAATCTGTAAAATGCTGATAATGTTACCTATTTCATAAGGTTTTGGAAAAGTATAGCTGAGTTAATGCATTTAAAATGCTTAGAATAGTAGTTTTGAAACTTCAGGGAACATCAGATTCACCTAGAGGGCTTGCTGAAGTAGATGGCTGGGCTCCAACTCCAGAGGTTCTGATCCTGTAGGTCTGGGAGGGGCCTGAGACTTTGCATTTCCAGCAAGTTCCCAGGAGTTGCTGATGTTTATGGTCATGGAATCAAGGGAATAGAACAATGCTTGGCATAGTGTTAACTTTTTTCTGGACTGATTTCTCAGTCCCTGAGTAAAACACTTTACTTTCCAGTGCTGTTTAGTACTGCTTTGAGCTGGAAGTGTTTTTAAAATCCTCTGTTGCAGTGGTTCTCAAAATGTGGTCATTCAAAATGTGTGCAACAGCAGCAGCATCTGGGAGCTTGTCAGAAATGGAAATTTTGGGGCTCTATCCCAGTCTTTATTTTAAAAGTGTGTCTTGGCTTAACTGGGGTGTCTTAGACTTTTTTTTAAAACAGTTTTGTTGAATAGCCAAATTATGGAAAGAGCCTAAATGTCCATCAGCTGATGAATGGATAAAGAAATTGTGGTATATATACACAATGGAATACTATGTGGCAATGAGAAAAAATGAAATATGGCCTTTTGTAGCAACGTGGATGGAACTGGAGAGTGTAATGCTAAGTGAAATAAGCCATACAGAGAAAGACAGATGCCATATGGTTTCACTCTTATGTGGATCCTGAGAAACTTAACAGGAACCCATGGGGGAGGGGAAGGAAAAAAAAAAAAAAAGAGGTTAGAGTGGGAGAGAGCCAAAGCATAAGAGACTGTTAAAAACTGAGAACAAACTGAGGGTTGATGGGGGGTGGGAGGGAGGGGAGGGTGGGTGATGGGTATTGAGGAGGGCACCTTTTGGGATGAGCACTGGGTGTTGTATGGAAACCAATTTGTCAATAAATTTCATATATATATAAAAAAATAAAATAAAACAGTTTTGTTGAGACATAATTCCCATACCATACAACTTGCCCATTTAAAGCGTACGGTGGTCTTCAGTGTTTTCATGGTTGTAGAGCCACTACACACCAATTTTAAAACATTTTCATCCCTAGAGGAAACCCAGTACCACCACTCATTATTTTATGTTTCTATAATTTGCCTAGTCTAGGCATATCGTAGAAATAGAATCATATCATATGTAAGCAGCATTAATGTGATTAAAGTGTTTTTCTTTTATTGTAACTAATAATATACAAATAGGAAAAACCACCCCAAAACAAATTTATAGTGTAATAAATTATTTTAGGGCAAACACTTTTGTAACCATAACTCAAGAAATAGAACCTTGCCTGTTACCCTGTTAAGTCCATCCACCTGCCCATCCCAACCACAGAATCCAGAAAGTATCTCTCTGGAAAGTATCTACTGTTCTGAGTTTATAGTAATCACTTGCATTCTGTTCTGTCTTTATTATCCAAGTGTATATCCCTGGACAGTTAATTTGCTTTGTCCATTTATTTAAAACTTGATGTATTTTAAATACTTGTAACTTCCCTTTCTTTCTTTTCCTTATGCTATATCTGTTGAAGAACTCAGGCCATTTGACCTGTGGAGTTTCCCACAGACTGGATTTTGCTTATTGCCTACTCAGTACAGTTCTTACATATTCCTCTGTCCTCTATATTTCATGCAAATTGACAGTGGATCCAGAGGATTTTATAAATTTAGGTTCATTCCCTTTGGCAAGAATATTGGTGGTGTGTTCACAGCATTCATTAAGTTGTAATGATGTCTTGTGTTTTTTTTTTTTATATTAACAGCGATTTCTGAACATTAGTCATTGGGAATGTCAAAATGCTGATGTTCTAACTCTGTCATTTTGTTTTCATATATTAAGTGGAATAATTATAAGGTTACTCAGTGATACAGTTTGTAGGAGAAGGATAGGATTAATGATGAATTAAAAAAAATTTTTTTCTGGCCACGTATTAGTTTTGTCATGTTGGACACATTAACGTATCTTTTGCCTCATCTGGGGAAAATACATTATTTGTGGGGTTATTGGGCTTAAATGGGAAAATGTAAGTTGTTAGTACACTCTATGTGGTCAGTAGATGGTTATTTCTTTAACATACTATTTCACTTAACCCCTCCAACAGCTCAGAGATGGGCAGTCACGGTGGTGAAGTGATGGCCAGTTAGCAAAGCCTGTCTGGACCCTTCAGGTCTGTGTTGGGATCATCAGTGGTGGGGAGGAAAGGGTTGTTCTTTGGTCATTTTTGGGCTGACTCTGGCCAGTGATAACTGGGTGTTAACCAGAGTAGTTTTTTCACTTTGCCACACATTAGGAATCACATTCATATCCTCTGAAGGGTCTTATCCAGTTCTGTGGTGATGTGTAATAATACATTGGTTGTCTTTATCTCCCTATATCTACACAGCCCCCTGTGGCTCAACTTTGTTCTGTTCATGATTCTGCTGTAACCTTAGTAACCCATAATGAGTCTTCGTAATGGTCATCAGTATCACCACTGTTAACATACTTCAGTAGCACCATACACAGATTAGAAAAGAGGTAAATATTATCCCTTTTAACATTTTATATATTCTCTGAAGTACAGCACATGGCATATAGTAAGTGTTCAGTAAATTGGAAGCCATTGTTTTTTAAATTAATGTATGTTTTTTCTTCATGTCTTAACCTCTTTTTAGTTCAGTAAGCATTTACTGAGTGTTTTTAAGTACAAGGATCTGGGGACATAAAATGAATGGTCGTTGTTCTCTTCACTGAAGAAACTCAGTTCATTTAAGGACTGGGATGATGTTTAAAGGTCCTTAGCCTTTTCCTTTATGTTAACATTTTTTCCCTGCTTTGTCCATGCATGATATAACCTATTATTTTTTAAAGCTCTCCTTAACTCTTTATCCCCAGCCTTTGAGACTGCTGATATGTGAGAAAGCCTGCAGTTGTCTTCTATGAATACTGGGTAATACCAAGAAAAACCTTTGGGTTTCAAAATGGCACATGTGATTAACACTGTGATACCAGTTTATAGTCTTCAGGTGGACCTTTAACTGGTTTCCAGTCTCCATCCTATTGCTTTGACTGTCTTCTGCTCTCTCCCTCCTCTCCCCTCCCTTCCCCTATCATTCTGCAAGATGTTTGCTGCATAAAGGTATCTATTTTTAGAGGTATTGGGTATTGGCTCCTATACCCAATTAGTGATTTATAAAGTATGTAAAGAGACCACTGTGCTTCATATAAACTAGAATTGGAGTGTGCCTCAGGTTTCATTCTCAATTATGAAATGGTAATCAAAAAGCCTACTTCATAAGTTGCTATGAGCATTAAAGTGAGATGATGTATTATTTCAAATGTTTAAATTTTACAGTATACTACAAAGGTAAGGCCATAGTAATTTATGTAAAATAAATACTTAATAGCTATGTTACTTGGGGCAAATTACTTCATCACTGAAACAGTTTCCTCATCCTTTAAATAAGGGTGATGAGATATCAGTCACTCAACAAATATTTGAGGACATACCCAATAATGCTAGATACTGGGGATATAGAGGCAAGCAACTGGAGGAGGGAGGGCAGCATGGTGTACCAGGGGAGAGAGACTTGTAAATCACAGTCAAAATGATCATTACAATGAGGAGGAGTGAACAAAATGTGCTATAGCAGTTTATGGGAGGGCATCAGAAAATGTCACAAAAAAATTTATTCGAGTTAAACAAGATTTGTGAAAAGTACATCATGAACTCAAAGAAATGCTGTACAAAAATGAAGTTAGTTAAATGTATCCCAAATGAATCAGTAGCCACAACCATTATTTGATTTCTTCACAAGACTTGTGCTTTAGTTGTGTTTATTTCCTTAAGCTAGATTTTATGAGCTCCTCTAGGGTGGTGTTGTGTGCTCCTATAATAGGTATCCTGAAAGTACTAAGTAAAACGTTGGTTTGCGAGCATAATTCGTTCCGGAAACATGCTTGTAATCCAAAGCACTCATATATCAAAGCGAATTTCAAGAACCATTGACTAAGTTGGGATCATGTGACATTTGGTGTCACTTACATTGCAAGACATCGCTTGTTATTAAGTTAAAATTTATTGGAAAGGTGTGCTCGTCTTGCGGAACACTCACAGGAAAAGTTACTCGAAATCCAAGGTTTTACTGTACTTGCATCTAAAAGGATCTTTTTCATTCACTTATATCATTTTCTACTTTCTGTTACTGAATTAATTTAGGAAAAACTAGGAAATGTGTTATTTTGGGAAAAGATTCCTACTCCCACAAAAATATTCAGTCATCATTAATATTTTGTTTGGTGTGTTCCCATCTTAATAAGAGTAACGGTTTAAAAGTAAGAGGAGCAGAAAATTAGGGACAGACTTTACCCAGAATAGGAACTAAAACTGTCTGGTAACAAGAAAAGATACTCAAATACCAGAATTGCAAACTAAAATGAGATACTTTTTAACCATTAGATTGGCAAAAAATAGTTAGATACTACCAGGTCATGGCAAAAATACAGGTGAGAGTATGGTCTTAGAATACTGCCACAAGTGGTATAAATTAATACAGCTATTTATACGGAGATAATTTTGGCAAGTTGCAAGATAGCATGTACTATATGGCGCTATTTATATATTTTTTAAAAACTAGGGTAAAATGATTATTTGGAAGGAGTAGCCAAGGCAAACTTTAGCTTTTTCTGTAATTATTCTGTAATTATTGCATTTCTTTTTCTGAGAAATTCAAAACATACTGAAGAATACAGAGAATAATATAACAAAAACCCTTTCCTTACCCCCCTCTCCTGAGCTGATGATCATCTTTAACATTTATTTTTACCTTAGATCTTTTAATGGGGAGGTTTGATAAAAGGGGAAATATTTGGGGCGCCTGGGTGGCGCAGTCGGTTTAGCGTCCGACTTCAGCCAGGTCACGATCTCGCGGTCCGTGAGTTCGAGCCCCGCGTCAGGCTCTGGGCTGATGGCTCAGAGCCTGGAGCCTGTTTCCGATTCTGTGTCTCCCTCTCTCTCTGCCCCTCCCCCGTTCATGCTCTGTCTCTGTCTGTCCCAAAAATAAATAAAAACGTTGAAAAAAAAATTAAAAAAAAAAAGGGGGGGGGAAATATTTAAGAACTTTCTCCCAGCATTCCCCTCCCTACTGCTATCTTTACCACGAATTGCTTGAATTATTATATTGTGAGAATGGTATAAATTACTTATGTAAGTAGAAATTTAAAAACTATGTGATGTTCACACTATTACTTATGTAATATTGTTTGCATACTTGTTAAAAGTTTATAAAACCATTTAATAAGAGTACTTTGGGAATGGGATGTTATTTAGTCATTTGTTCATTTTATTGTAATTCTTGTTTGAAAATGCTTTCCTGACTTTAAGTAATGTTCCCCACGATTATAGAAGTATACATGGCTTACTATTGAAATAATACAGATAAGCACAGAAAATTCTTGCCATTCAGATGAATACTATTAGTATGTTGGTACGTAATATATTCTTCCAATGCTTTTCTTTATGTTTGAGTAGCATAAGCACACTTTTTTTCAAAAATTTACTCTTTGCAAAAATGTAATTCATAACCTTCCCTCCAACTTTTTATTGTGAAAATTTTCAAACATAAAAATGTTGAAAGACTAGCAAAATGAGCATCTATATCACCAACAGTTGTTAAAATTTGCCATATTTGATTTATATGTACACATGGGCATTTAATTTTTCTGAAGCATATGAAGTTAGAGTGACATTTCATCCTTAAATCCTTTGGCAGGCATGTCTTAATCAGGACCTACAATGCCATTTATCACACCTAGGAAATTCGTTCTTTTTGTTAATATTATCTAGTATCCTGTCCATATTTACATTTCCTTGGTTATCCCCAAATTGTCTTTTTTTTTTAGCTGTTCCCCAAACCAATATAGAAATGGTGTTTTGAAATTTGTTGTTCCCACTTAATATATTGATCTCTGTTCTGTCATAATATATACTTCTATAACATTTTTAATGGCTGGATTATATTGTGTACATGATTTATAGTTTATTAACCAACTCCCTATGTTCAAACCTTTTTAAGTCCTAGTCTTCCATGATCTTTAACAATGCTTCCTAGCACACAGTAGTCCATTTGGTAAATAAGTGCTGAGTAAAGGAAAGAAACTCAAGAGCATCCAAATGAGAAGTCTTTGTGACATTATGTTTATTTCCTTAAGAAATTTCTAGAACTGGAATGCAAAACTGTAAGACTTTTGATACTTCTCAAATTGCCCTTCAGAAATATTATCCTGCATTATTCACTGTGGTATGTTTAGCATATAATCCATGTTGACTTAGAGTATGACAGCACCTCAGGGTAAGCCCTGATACATTAGTATTAGAGAAGAGCATAAATCCGGATAGATTCAGTATCCTTGCTATAGGTGGCTCTTTCCTTACGTTTATACCTACTTCCATGTTTTGTGGGGGCTAGCTTGACTCCTCCAGCCTAGAGTACCTTGCAGTCCTTTGACCTAATCTGGGTATCCATTTCCAGGCTCCTCAAATTTCCTAACTGTCTTTGCAAGGCCATCCTTAAGAGGCAGTATAGTCTGGAGAGATGCAGGTATCACTTGACAACCTTTCACATGGAGCATTTTGGTTTTTTATATTTTTATTTTTTAATTTTAGAGTGGGAGCGGGGATGAGGGGCAGAGAGAGAGAATCTCAAGCAGACTCTGCTCAGTGTGGAGCCTGATGTAGGGCTCTGTCTCACAACCGTGAGATCATGACCTGAGCCAAAGTCGGGACGCTTAACCAACTGAGCCACCCAGGTGCCCCACCAGTGACTTTAAAATGGTAGTCTTCTGGGGTGCCTGGGTGGTTCAGTCGGTTAAGTGTCCAACTTCGGCTCGGGTCATGATCTCACAGTTTGTGAGTTTGAGCCCCGCGTCAGGCTCTGTGCTGACAGCTCAGAGCTTGGAGCCTGCTTCGGATTCTGTGTCTCCCTCTCTCTCTGCCCCTCCCCTGCTTATGCTCTGTCTCAAAAATAAATAAAACATTAAAAAAAATTTAAAAATGGTAGTCTTCTCCAGGTCTAACAGAAGAGCTGAGAAAGAACCTGTATTTGATATTATCCATATCAAACTCATTTTTTTAAAGTTTATTTAATATTGAGAGAGAGAGACAGCACAAGTGGGGGAGGGGCAGAGAGAGAGGGAAACAGAGAATCCCAAGCAGGCTCTCTGCATTGTCAGCACACAGCCTGATGCAGGGCTTGAACTCATGAAACCGTGAGATCATGATCTGAGCCAAAACCAAGAGTAGGATGCTTAACTGACTGGCGCCTCATCAGACTCCTTATTTTTTAGGCTCAGGTTAGGGGAAGTGATTTGTCCAAGATAACAAATGTTGCTGATTAGTGGTGGAGTTGGGTGTCAAACCCAGGTGAACCTATTTTCACGGTGCTCTATCTTTTCTTGAAACTGAACTGAATCAGTTTCTAAATATTCCAGCAGATACCATCCATAGAAGTGCAGAATAAGTGGCCCCTTCCTATAAGAAAGTTACCCCTCATAATCGGGAAATTTTAGGGAAGTAGAAAGGTAAATGAGAAAAAGCAAAGAAAGCTCAGTTTCTTTGTCCTTTTGACTGTGGTGGCTACTTTCAACACGGGGATCAATTTTGAGCTCTTTCATGGGACAATTCAATTTGGCTATGTGTGTTACCATGCATATTTATGGATGCCATAAGCTTGTAGATAGGACTGGATTTCCTATTTGTAAAACTTTCAAATTAATGTTTTCTAAGCTCATCTTTTTTCCCTTTTCAAACATTTTAAATTATAAAAGTAACGTGTTTACTGTTAAAAGATTCAAACAAAATATTTTATTTAAAAATTAGTGTCCCTGTCCTTCCCCAAATGATAGTCTTGTTTTATTCATACCACATTTCAAAAATCTTCTGACAATTTGTGTATATTCTTTTATACCTTTTAGCATCTACATACTGTGCTTATCTATTTATGTGCTATGTGTATTTTTATGTTAAAACATACAGCTCAACTCCATTCTTTTTAATGGTTGCGTTGAATTTCAAAGCATGGATCTAGTATAATTTAATCACTCCCTACTGTTGAGCCTTAGAAGTAGAATTCATTCTGGGTCAGAGTGGTACCATTTAAATTTTTTATCAGTACTGCCAAAATGACCTCCAGAAAGGCTATACTGAATTACCATTCTGAACAGCAGTGTCTTTCAGTGCCCTTTTCTCCACATATATCTGCCAAAACAAGATACTGTTGATCTTTTTATTTTTAATTTTAACCAGTCTGGTAAATGAGAAATAGCACCTTCTTGCTTTGGTTAGAATTTTTGTAAGGATTAGGATGAGCAAATGTTACATCCTCTGTAAATTGCAAGTTTTTGCCCTTTTTATCTTATTTTAATGTTTTATGTATTTTGAGAGAGAGCAAGAGTACAAGTGGGGGGGGGCAGAGAAGGGGAGAGAGAATCCCAAGCAGGCTCCGCTCTGTCAGCAAACAGCCTAATGCAGGGCTCCATCCCATGAACCATGAGATCATGACCTGAGCCGAAATCAAGAGTCAGATGCTTAACCAACTGAGCCACCCAGGTGCCCCAAGTTTGTGCTCTTTTACTTTCAGTCAGATTATCTTACTATGTTTTGGGAGTTCTTTGTATATTAGAAATAAATTTTTTGCCAAGATTAAAAGAATATTTACATGCATTATCTTCTAATACATTTACAGTTTAGCTTTTTGTGTTTAAGTAATAATGTGAAGTAGGTGTGTGCTTTTATTTTTGTCCAAATGGTTAACGGGTAGTTCCTATTTTATCTTGGGAAAGACTATTTGGTTTTTGAATATATGTTCAGCTTAAAACTGAATTATTTGGGAAAGTGTAGTTTGTTAAAACATAAAAGTTGGAACTTGTGCCAAATAGAAAACTGGCTTGGTTACTTTTTGGTCTTTAGTTTTTGAGAATAATTCAAATTGTTCATGTTTAATATTTAACATTTGTCTTGAACTGGAAATAGTGCTTTAAGAGATTGTAATTACTTTATTTTCATTTTATATGTTTGAGGCCCAGATTATCCTAAGGTCACAAAGTTAGTTGGTGGCAGGGAATTAGAGTACCTTTGCATATTATTCATTCGTTTTCAGCAAACATCTTTCGTGTTATAGACATAAATGTTTTAAAGCAGCAGATTGTTCACATTATTTGGCTTAATTAAAGGACATTGGAAATGAGTGTATGCCAGTCTGTGTGTCGTGCCATTAAATTTACTCAGCCAGTTTTGTCTATATGCTGGGACATAATTTTTTTTTCTAAAAGTGTTGTTTTAAGTTTTCTTGTCAATGAACTAATTTCAGCCTCATAAAAATCCTATGAGGTTGGAGTTATTTTATACTGAGAGGAGTTTGCTGCCCTGTTGATAATTGCTCTAATTATTGTTCTTTTAAATCATATAAAAGAATCTTGGTCTCTCTTCCTTCTAAATTCATTTGAACCAGCTCAAAATAATTGAGATACACTTAAAATCTCTGATTCTTAAGTTGTATGGCCCAGACAGTAGTTAGTAGACTGTTTAATCTTTGGAGAACTTATAACTAACTTGAGAACGAGATCCAGAGCTGCTCGGTCTCATCAAAGTTGAGTTTAATTTTTTGGTTCATGTCAGTACTTTAATATTCTAGAGATTGATATATGCCTAATATTCTCTTTCATATTCAGATAACATGTAGAAAGGTTGAAAAGACCAGCTCTTCCTTGCTTTTGATTCTTTCTGTTTGTAATATCTGTCATAAGATTGTTACCCTTAGGGGCGCCTGGGTGGTTTAGTTGGTTAAGCGCCTGGCTTTGGCTCAGGTCATTATCTCGCAGTTTGTGGGTTCAAGCCCTGTGTCAGGCTCTGTGCTGACAGCTCAGAGCCTGGAGCTTGTTTCAGATTTTGTGTCTCCCTCTCTCTGCCCCTCCCCTGCTTGATCTCTGTCGCTCGCTCTCTCAAAAATAAACATTAAAGAAAAGATTGTTGCCCTGAGATTAATCTGGAACTACAAGAACTAGAACGGGGCACCTGGGTGGCTCAGTTGGTTAAGCGTCTGACTCTTGGTTTCAGCTCAGGTCATGATCTCACAGTTTCATGAGTTTGAGCCCTGCATCAGGCACTGTGCTGACAGTGTGCAGCCTGCTTGGGATTCTCTCTCTCCTCTCTCTGCCCCTCCCCTGCTCTGTCTCTCTCTCAATAAATTTAAAAATTTTTTAAATACAAATAAAAGAACTAGAGCAAAAAATAATATGGCTTATTCATTGCCAGATACAGTCCTTTGAGATGGACTATGTTGTTTATTTTACAGAGGTTACCCATTCATAGAGGTATAGGAACTTGTGTAAGATCATACAGCTAGTAAATGGAATTTAAGCCCAGTCCCATTCAACTCCCAGGCCTTTGTACTGTGCTGTTGTCCTCTACTTCATTTTGACTTTTCTTCCAGTAGTATTCCTCAATTTCTACCTTTAAACTTAAATAATCCACAATGTACGGTAGCAAGTAAATATGTTACTGAGGTCTCTTCTCTCCCCATACAGATACATCTTTTGTTAGACTATTTTTAGGCATTAAACTTAGCTTTTATTTAGAAATATACTTAATCTAGCCTTTTATTTTTTTAATTTTTTATGTTTATTTATTTTTGAAAGAGACACCGCACAAGCAGGGGTGGGGCAGAGAGAGGAGAGAGAGAATCCCAAGCAGGTGTACCTGTTACCCCCTCTCTAGGGGGACACAGAATCTGAAGCAGGCTCCAGGCTCTGAGCTGTCAGCACAGAGCTCGACGCGGGGCTCAAACTCATGAACTGCGAGATCGTGACCTGAGCCAAAGTCGGATGCTCAACTGACTGAGCCACCCAGGCGCCCCTAATCTAGCCTTTTAACAGGTTTGTGCCTCTTCTACCTTTCTTCAGGATATGGGACTAGAGGATTTTATCCAGGAATACAGAATTCCCTCTTACACAGAGGAGGTTTAATCTTGAGAGATGCTGTATATTTCTTTGTAAATCCAGGGATATGAGACAGTTGGAGCTGAATAATGCAAAAGGGTTGGAATTCTGTTCTTCGGTTTCCTGTACTTTTTGTATTTGACAGTAGCCTATCGTGGCTTTAGAGGCAAAAACCATATGCCTGTGTTTCATTAAGTGAAAGTGAAAACAATGTAGTCATTAAGCAGGCTATGTCTTGGAGATCTTTTCTGTGGGGTGATGGTTCCTAATGTTTCAGGTCATAGATCTCTTTAAGAAGCCAGTGAAAGCTATAAACTGTGTTCTCAGAAAAATACCAACATATGCAGAAACTTTCCATAGAACTTCAGAATTATTGTGGGGATCCCTTGGTATAGGACAAGAGGAAATGTTTTGATTATGTCCAAATTGCTGTGTTGTTTGTTTTTATATTTTCGTGTATATGTTGATCCAGATATAAAGCACTATGCCCGCAAAGTGATACTGGGCTAATTGTTTCACTTTTGCCGAAGCTGTACTCTGCTTTATGCAACGTGAATCTCTAAAAATCCAAATTTTTAAAAAATCAAGAGAATTGTGGTTGGTGTTATATAAGGATTTATTTTATGTATTCTGTTGCTCTCTTGTAATTGTGTTTCTGGCTTTGCTTTGGCCACCAGGAAGTTGTAATTTCATTGTGCATTTTCATGTACTTTTTGTTGCTTTTATGTAATCATTGCTTCTAGTTTTCCTTTTTCTCTGATTTACATTTCTGAACACCTGGCTATCTCCTAGCACCTATTGCAATGCCCTGTGTGTAGTACATTCATACCTATATGTTGAATAGAATATATGCAGAATAAATGAATCATAAATTGGTTTCCTCAGTTGAAAATTTCACCAAGAGTGTGACTTGGGTTTTTAGCTTCCTTAAACATTTACTGGATAGTCCTTCATGTATTATTCTAATAAGTGACGGTTCCTGTTCTGGTGACAGTAAAGATAAATAGACACAGTCCCACTCATGCAGAACCTACCCTAGTGGGGAGACTGATATGTAAATAAAGAGGTGTGTTGATTGAGGATATATGCAGTACACAGTGGGGGCACAAAGGAGGGAGTGATCAATTTTACTCTGGGGAAGAGGGTATCTGAAAAGGCTTCATAGAAGTGACATTTAAGCTGAGCTCTAGGGGATATGCAGAGAAGCAGCCATTTTAGCAGAAAGCACAATCTGAATCAAGGTATTAAAAGTCTTGTATGTTAGGGGAACTATAAAAAGCTTCGCATGGTTAAAGCACTGGGGAGCCAAGGGTAGTAATATGTAATGTTGTGGCCCTGGTAAGAGAGGTGAGCAGGGACCAGGTCTTGGATGCTGGGTTAGGTAAGGAGTTAGCACTTGATGATGTAGGTAGATTTTGAGTTTGAGGAGATTGCTCTGGTAGTGATGTGGAAGATAGAATGGAGGGACCTGGCAGGATAAAATCTTAATTTAAATTTAATTTATGAGATTTTCAAACATGTACAAAAGTTAGAGAATAACATAATGAACCTGGGTGTACCTGTTACCCAGCTTCAGCAGTTATCAACACATGGCTATTCTTGCTTTATTTATACCCCATTCTTTTAAAGAAAATTCCTAAGTCAGTTACAAATAGGCAAAGCACAATTAATACTATCTAACAAAGCAGCTCTTACATCTGGCTGTGCAACTAGATCACCTATGTAGCTTGAGAAAAAAGTTCCCACCTCCTATTTACTGAGTCAGATACTTGTGTGGCCTGACATTTTTAGTTCTTAAAATGAGTCTCAGATGATTTTGTACAGCCAGGGTTGAGAACTCTGGATTTAATTTTTAAGTAAATTGTTTTTAAGATAATTTTTAAGCAGCTTGATTTCTGGCAGATGTTTTTTCTGAACTCAACTGAATGTTGCCTGTGGCCCTTCTGGGTGAAGTTCACCTATTAGAAAGTGGCACACTTTTTTTACGGTTAAGTTCTTAATATTAGTTTGAATAGAGAGTATTAGTTTAAAGGCTGATGTCTTAATTTTCGGTAGATGTGGGCAAGACTGAAAGAAAACGCATTTGCATCTTTGAAATTGGATATGATGAAAAGGAAATAACCATTGTTACAATTGATCTCTTACACCAAATCCAGCCACAAGTAAGGAAGGGGATGTGAGACAGATCAGTCTTAGTGTACTAGGATTATTCCAGAGCACTAGTTGAAAATGCATAGACAAGGAATCTCTTCCTGTCTTCCTTAATTTACATAATTTTCATGCTGGCATTACTCTTTGTTTTTTTTTTTTTTGTTTTTTTTTTTTTGGTCATTGTTGGGAATGCTAAGAAGGGGCTGCTTGGCATGCTGCCATTTCCTTTCTTCTGGCGAAACTGATCTGTGACTTTGGTGAGCCCTGTTTTTGTTGCCTGATTTTTCTGATGCCAGTTTGTCTCTATTAAGTAATTGGGAGTAATGACCAAAAGGATAACTCTTAGATCTGCAGCTTCCCAGGGCTGTAGGGTAGAGCAAATGTAGGGGATGCATTCTCAGACACCATTCTTTTCTTTTTAATTTTTTAAAATGTTTACTTATTTTTGAGAGAGACAGAGCATGAACGGGGGAAGGGGCAGAGAGAGAGGGAGACACAGAATCCAAAGCAGGCTCTAGGCTCTGAGCTATTAGCACAGAGCCCAATGCGAGGCTTGAACCCACGAACCATGAGATCATGACCTGAGCTGAAGTTAGACCCTTCACTGACTGAGCCAACCCAGGTGACCCTCTCACACACCATTCTTACCTCCAGAGTCGGTATTGGAGGTTTCAGATTCCTCATCCTTGGTATCCCTGCAAGAGATTTTTTTGAGTATACTGCAGAGCAAAGATATACACTTACTTGAGGTATATAGTGTTTACAGATTTTGAAGGAGAATCAACCAGGGTAATTTCCAGATTTGTCTTGAGTGAATAAAAGCTATTTTTTGGGGGCGCCTGGGTGGCGCAGTCGGTTAAGCATCCGACTTCAGCCAGGTCACGATCTCGCGGTCCATGAGTTCGAGCCCCGCGTCAGGCTCTGGGCTGATGGCTCAGAGCCTGGAGCCTGTTTCCGATTCTGTGTCTCCCTCTCTCTCTGCCCCTTCCCCGTTCATGCTCTGTCTCTCTCTGTCCCAAAAATAAAATAAAAACGTTGGGAAAAAAAAATTAAAAAAAAAAAAGCTATTTTTTGGTTGCTTTATTACTACATTTTACTATCAGTGTCCAATAAAATCTAGGTCAGCAATCCTCAGGGTCATGTTTTATTTATATGGCCAAGGATAGGGTTATTGGTGTCTATAGGAGGGGTTTGGCAGGATGGGCTATGTATATAGACATTTTGTGTACTATAGAGTTGTGGAGCAGATTTGGTTTTAATCCAGCTCTACCACTTACTGAGTATGTGGCTACTCTTGGCCTTAGTAAACTGGGAACAGTCTTCAAGTTGTTACAGCTTCATACAAGGATTAGAGATAACGCATAGTTAGGTGGTCAGTAAATATTAGCTGATGTTATTATGATGACACATGGGTTCTGTGATTATTTGTTGGATGGATATTAATGTAAATAATCAGAAACTAGACTGGATGGAAATGTGCCCCCTTTAAGAAATCAGTTAATGTGCTGTCTGTGCCTTCCTAATCAAACAGTGTATAGCAGGCTGGATTTCAAAATTCACTTCACTGCTTCCTGAGATAATGGATGGTCCAGGCAGTTCTCACCTGAATTTTCTTTCAGAGACTCTTAGAGGCAAAGGCTTTTGCTTTGTGGTACATTGGAGGTTAGGGTTCTCTAAAGCATTTTTTGTTTACAAACGGCCATAATGCTTTTCCATGATTTCAAGGGGAATTTTAGGCTGACTCAGATTCAACCATACTCCCATACATGTTTGAAGCATTTCTTAACCTACCAATACTAAATCAATAAATATTGAGTGCTTGCTGTGTGCTAAACTCCAGGATTAAACAGCAGAGTGTATAGGAAAGAAGCTCCAAGAGCAGGCAGCAGCCACTCCAGGGCATTTGTTTAGATGATATTGTTCTTAATTTGATTCATGCCATTTGGAATAGGGGCCACTCTTTTCAACCTTAAGAAAAATTGTACAAAAGGAAAATTCTTACTATAAATGGATGCATGATTATAGAAAGGCTGGAAGGACCTGGAAAGCGTGAAGCATAAATAAATAAAAACCGTGTTATCATGCCACCTAGAGGCAACCACTGATAATGTATTTTTTTTTTTTTTATCTTGCTCCCAGGTTTGTGGGGTTTTGTGTGTATGCTTGTTTTAAACTTCCTCACCCTTGTGGCAAACATTTTGTCATTAATAGGGACGTGATAGGTACAGGGTACAATGTAAGCACATACAGAGATAGTCAAGTATTAAGAGATTGGGGAGAGGATTGTCATAATTCTCGTTAGTACTTGTGCTTTCAAAATCCAGATAAGTGTTCATTATGTTAAGGTGAAATAGTGAGAGGTTTAAGGGTCCCCTACCCTCAACTTTCTTAGGGATTTTCTTTCTGTTACCTCCTCTTGCCCTCTACCTTTCAGTGACCCCATAATTCTCTGCTTGCATTTACAGCCACCTTTTCAGAAGAGTTTTCTACACGTTCCATCTGTATTGCCTCGCTTTCCATTGGTTCCCTGACTCACTCCAGTCTGGCTTCCCTTCCCACCATCCCCCTGAAACTATTGTTGGTCAAGTTATCTCTACCCCCAATTTCAACATACATTTTTCGGGACATACCTCATTTCGACATTGGACACAATAGATCAGTCTGGCCATCTTTTGTCTTTCATGATAGCATAATGAACTAGTTTTGCTTCTACCTCACCAACCTCGCCTTTTCTGGTAGATTGGGGTGCCTGGGTAGCTCAGTCAGTTAAGCGTCTGACTCTTGATCTCGGCTCAGGTTATTATCTTGCCATTCGTGAGATCGAGCCTCGCGCCAGGCTCCACACTGAGAGTGTGGAGCCTGCTTGGGATTCTCTCTCCCTCTCTGCTTTCCCCCTTCCCTGCTTGTACGTGAGCGCTCGCTCGCGCTCTCTCTCTCTCTCTCTCTCTCAAAATAAACATTAAAAAAAACTGTTGTATCAAGTAGGAACTTAGTTCTGGGCCTCTTTCCTTCCTTCTTTTTAAGTCATCATCTCCAGACCCATGACTTCAAATACTGTCTATATGCTGACAGTCACAGATTTTTATTCTCAGTGTGTACTTCTTTCATGAACTTCATTCTGTAAATATTTGTCTACCTGTCATGTGGAAGATGCTGTGCTACATGCCAAGAGCTTAATACTGTAGAAAGTCAGACTAGTTATATTGATACTTGCTATGAGAGAAACAAGCAAGGTAGTGTAATTGAAAAATAACAGACCAGCTTTAGGTGGGTTGCCATGGGAAGCCACTTTGGGTCTTAAAGTCACTCCTTAAAGGGAACTAGCTGAGGGAAGAATAGGTGTGTTGGGGCAGAAGCATTCCAGTGGAATAGCAGTTGTAAAGGTCTAGAGGCCAGAAGGAACTTAAAGCATTCTAGAAACTAAATGGAAAGACTAAAGTGGTAGTGCAAAGAGGAGATTGGAGAGAATTGCAGGAACTAAATCATGCCAGAGCCCTGAGACTCATGGTTAGAGTTGGGATATAATTTTAGGGAAACTGTTGAAAGGTTTTAAGCAAGGAAGTAACATGAGCTGACTTATGTTTTAAGATTATTTTTGCTGCTCTCTGGAGAATGGATTGGATGAAAGTGAGTATGGAAGTGAGATCAGTTATCCCTGTTTCACAGTTGAGGAAACAGAAGTGCACAGAGGCTGATTGTCCACGCTCATACAGTGAGTAAGTGATACAGCAGGGATTCTAACCTGGGTTTCCTGATTTTGAGCCTGTTTTCTGATCTGGTGCTTCTCAAACTTTAAATATATTAATCACCTGAAGATCTCATTAAAATACAGGTTGATTCTTCAGCTCTGGGTGAGATTCTGCATTTTTAATAATTCTCAGATGATGTCAGTGCTGCTGATCCTTCAGCCATACTTTGAATTGTAAGGCTAACCTGCCACTATACTCAACTGCTATTGAGCCAGCTTGGAAATTACTCCTCTGCTTTTAAGCTAATTCAGTATTGAAAGTCATTCTAAATTTTATCACCTGGAGGTGGTTACACAGAGTGAGTTGCCCTTTAAAGAGTGACTTCTCCTCAGTATATATTAAGTGAACACCCTTGCCTTGATGTAAACAAACCCTGTAAAACCAAGATTAGAAACCTCAAAGGTAAATGAAGTTTGGGGGAAAGGAGGAAGGGAAAAAAGAAATGGTTAATTAAATAGAAGTGTTAAGTAATGTATAGCTGTGGATGGTGGTTCATAATTCATTAATTTCCTTAAAGTTGATCTTTAAACCTTATTTTAGGAAGAAATCTTTAATTACCTGTAAAGATTGCTTGGTGCTCAGAGTTCTGGTCTGAACCAACAAAGGCAATAGGCCATTTCCAGAGATTTGTTTAGAACTAATTTCTTTTTGTTAGAGGCTTTTTTATGTAATGGGATTTTAACTTGTTTAACTTCTAAGCATTAGGTAGAACTCATTCCCTGGTCATTAGTATGATTTGACAGTATCTCAGCTTCTCACATTGTGCCCCAGCTTCCTGTCTTGCAGTAATTTTCTGAATAGGATCTAACAGTGTAGAAGAATCTGTCACAAATACATGTTTTCATCTGCAGGAATTTATTGTAATAAAACTAGTGAAGTGGGGCGCCTGGGTGGCTCAGTTGGTTAAGCATCCGACTTTGGTTCAGATCATGATCTCACTGTCTGTGAGTTCGAGCCCTGCATTGGGCTCTCCACTGAGCGCTCAGAGCCTGGAGCCTGCTTTGGATTCTGTCTCTCTCCTTCTCTCTGCCCCTCCCCTGCTCTCTCTCTTTTAAATAAATAAACATTAAAATAAATAAAACTAGTAAAGCGAACAGCATGTTATTAAAGCATGGACTTGGGAGCCAAAAAGGCCTAGATTTAAATCTTGGTGCCAACTAGCTAGACAAGCCACTTAATTTCTCTGAGCCTTCGTTTTTCTATCTGTAAATGGGACAAAACTTGGTTTGAGTGGTGAGGATTGTATGAAAGACTATTATATGAAGACTCTAGGCAGCATGTCTCAAAGTTTGTTCTTTGGGATACTTACATTCATGGACTTCGAGTAGATAACACTTGAAAAAATTGTTCTGTGGCCTAATAAGTTTCCTTTACCCAAGGTTTCTTGGAGCCATTAGTAACGTAAGTCAGCCACCTAACTATTCTAAAGGAAAATGCCTTTTGTACTTCCATTTGTAACATTTCGCAAGTTACTAAAACCTTGTCTTCCTTCATGGAGCAAAATGATCTAAAATGCTTTAGGAAACACCAACCTGAGTATTGTCTGGCTTATAGTGAGTGTTCAAAAAATACTTTCCCTTCCCACTGTGAAACTAGCTTAGAATAACTAGGGGGGAAAAACTTTTGAAATATTCTTAATTGATGTCTCATGGACTGTGATACCTTTCTTTTTCAAACTATAGGTGTTTCTTGCAACAAAATTATATAAACAGGTTAACATTGCACTTGTTTGGGGGAACATGTGTGTTCATTCATTTGTTTTGGACTGGTTATTTGATTGGGTGCCTATCATCTGAATCTGTTCATGAAAAGTTTGGAGCCCAAACACTGGAAACTGAAAAAATACTTGCTCTCCCTGAACCTTGACAATTATGGCCTGGACTTACCCCTGTACTTTACCAATCAGATGCTCACACTTGGAACTTTTGGTGTCTAGAGCCATTGATGCAAATAACCTGAGACTGTTCAGAAATCATTCTACCACCGGGGTAGCTTCTAGGCCTCCAGAGTCTGGTGTTGACAGTAGAGGCACCCCCAGCTAAGCTGTGCCTGTGGGAGGTCCCTTGGCTGTAGTCCTAGACTGCATAGCTTCCTTGGTTCCTCCCCATTTTCTGAATGTGGATCAGTAAGCCTTCCTGATGATTCCCTGAGCTGTCTGTTATCCTTCCATTAAATCAGTTTTCTGCTTTAGTTAGCCAGAGTCTATTCTCAACCCAGGCCCTTGACTGGTACAGAATCCTAAGTCAAAACAGCTGTAGTTAAAGTGAGATATGTGTGTGAAGATTTGCCCATGACCTCATCTACATTTTCTTAAGCCATTAAAATACTTGGAGCTAAAAAAAAAAATAGTTGCAGCTACAAGCTAATCCTGCTTTTGTTTTGGAGGGTTGTTTGGGTTTTTGTTGAATTTTGAGAGTTCTTTGTGTATTCTAGATATTATATATAGTTTTGAAAATATTTTCTCCCAGTGAGTTCTATAGTTTAAGTCTGTGATCCGTTTTTTTATTTTGCAGTCTTAAATTGAGATAATCAACATACAACATTATAATGGTTTCAGGTGTACAACATAGTGATTTGATTGTATATGTATATATAGTGTAATGATCACAGTAAGTCTAGTTATAATTTTTTCTTGCATTGAAAAGTTTTAAGATCTGCTCTCATCAGTTTTCAAATATATAATACAGTATTAACTATAGTCACCATGCTATACATTACATCTTCATGACCTATTTGTTTTATAACCAGAAGTTCATACCTTTTGACCACTTTCACTCATTTCACTCACTCCTGCCTCTGGCATCTAACAGTCTGTTCTCTGTGAGTTTAGTGTTTTGGGAGTTTTTTGTTTCTTGATACTCTGCATGTAAGTGAGACCATACCATATTTGTCTCCTCTGACTTATTTCACTTAGCATAATGCCTTCAAGGTCTAACCATTTGTCACAAATGTCAAGATTTCCTTCTTTTTTATGGCTGAATAATATTCGTGTGTATCCACTCATCCATCAATGGACAGTTAGGTTGTTTCCATGTCTTGGCTGTTGTGAATAATGCAGTAAACATGGGGATGCATATGTCTTTTTAAGTTAGTGTTTTAATTTCCTTTAGCTAAATACTCAGAAGTGGATTGATGGATATTTTTAATGTTTTGAGGACCCTCCATACTGTTTTCCCATATTGGCTGCACCAGTTTACATTCCCACCAACAGTACACAAGGGTTTGCTTTTCTCCACAATCATCACATGTTTCATTTTGAGTTAATTTTTTTTTTTAAACTCCCACTTACTTGTGCTATCTCTTCCTTCTGTTAATCCAGAGCATCTTTTTTTTTTTCTTCAACGTTTATTTATTTTTGGGACAGAGACAGAGCATGAACGGGGGAGGGGCAGAGAGAGAGGGAGACACAGAATTCGGAAACAGGCTCCAGGCTCTGAGCCATCAGCCCAGAGCCTGACGCGGGGCTCGAACTCACGGACCGCGAGATTGTGACCTGGCTGAAGTCGGACACTTAACCGACTGCGCCACCCAGGCGCCCCGAGTTAATTTTTATGTAAAGTATGTGACTGAGGTCAAAGTTCATCTTTTTGCCTATAGATGGCTACTTGCTCTGGTACCATTTGGTGATGAAACTATCCTTTGATTGAATTGCCTTTTTAAGCGTCAAAAATCAGTTGGGCATATTTGTATGAGTCTATTTCTATTCTTACTGGTATATGTGTCTGTCCCACCTCCAGTACTACATATATTGTCTTGATTATTACAGGGTGGTATACATATGAATGTCATAAAATCAGAGAGAGGGATTCCTACTTTTTCAAAATTATTTTAGCTATCATAGTTCCTTTCAGCTATTGTAGTTCCTTTGTCTTTCCATATACATTTTATAATAATCTCAGTTTATTTAAAAAAAAAAGAATCTTGCTGGGATTTAGATAGGATCTGCGTTAAACCTGCATGTCAGTTTGAGGGGAATTGCCATCTTTACTATGTTGACCCATCTTAATCTATGAGGATGGTATATCTCTCCATATATATAGATCTTCTTTGATTTAAAAAAAATTTTTTTAACGTTTACTTATTATCAAGAGACAGAGTGTGAGCATGGGAGGGGCAGAGAGAGAGAGGGAGACACCGAATCCGAAGCAGGCTCCAGGCTCTGAGCTGTCAGCACAGAGCCCGACGTGGGGCTCGAACCCACAAATGGCGAGATCATGGCCTGAGCTGAAGTCAGATGCTCAACCGACTGAGCCACCCAGGCGCCCCCTTCTTTGATTTTTTTTAAATCAACATTTTATGGTTTTCAACATACAAGTCCTGTACATGCTTCGTTAGATTTACACCTAAGTATTTCAAGTTTTGTTTTGAGCAATTGTGAGTGGTAGTGTATGTGTCTATTGCCAGTATATAGAAATAGATTGATTTGTGGATGTTTATCTTATATCCTGCAACTTTACTGAGATCATTTATTCTGGGAGAGGTGTTTTTGTACGTTTGGGGGATTTTATACTTAAATAATCCTTTGTCATCTGCACATAGGGAGTTTTGTCTCCTCCTTTCTGATCTGTGTACCTCTAATTTCCTTTTCTTATTGCAGTGGCTAGAACTTCCAACACTGTGTTGAATAAAAGTGGTGAGAATGGACATCTTTACTTTGTTCCTAATTTTGAAGGGAAGGCATTCAGTGATTTGGGTTGTATGGTGTTGGGGCTGGCTGCTACTTCCTGCAGCAGAGTTAGTCTTATAGCCTCCCAGCAAATGACTGCAGCCACAATAATGTGATAGCCACTTGCTTTAGGTAATGAGTATGAGAAGTTTTGTGAGGAAAATCAAAACTGAGTATAAGTAGCTCACTTACAGTTTTTACTACATGGATCGGATTGTTGCCAGAATCCTATTGGCCTCATTTTAGATATTTTGGAAGTTGTTGGCAGCTGGCACTTGGTTCATTTTTTCTTAGATGCTGAGGTAATTTTTTAAAAAGTAATTTGGAATCCCATATCTTAAAATGTGAACCTTAGAGGGAAAACATTTTTTTTCTTCCAGGAATGCATTTTAGAATATACTCTGGATGTTTGATCAGTTCTTCCTGAATGCCCTTTGGTTGAAGAGATACCGACCATGTAGGCAAATAACACTTTATTTCCACACTACTGAGTATGTTGGACTAAATCTAGGCCAGAAGCTGCCTGAATTTTATACCTGTGCTTGGTCAGCTTTATATTATGACCGCCTTCTTGGGGAAGGGACACTCACCTTCAGTTACTGCTATGTAGCAAATACATTATTATCAGGAGAATCTTTGGTATATAAAGAGCTTTCAGTTCACCTCTACCTCTGTCCATGTGTCCTGGTTGCTAATGGGAGAATCCTTTATTTCTTCTTGTGCCTTGGTCAGAGTATCTTGAGGGACCTGTCTACCATGAAAGATCACCTAGGTTTATACGAGGGGTTACCCACTTTTGTGCCTTCCAAACTGAAGGATCTTAGTAAAATGATTGTGTTCTGTGCTCAGAAAACTTCTAGTGGGAGTCTTCTATATCATTTTCTAATTAACAATTAAAGTATTATGCTGCCTTTGTTCTTATAACACAACTAATATATTTTTATTGGTTAAAACAATAAAAGATACAAAGATGCATCTACATAATCCTTTTGGTCAGCAGTGAGTTAACATTTTGATGCATACCCCTTCTAAGTGGTTTAGATAGGTTTATACTATTTGTTTTGTAATTTTTATTTCACCATGAACATCTTTCTGTTACATAATTGTGTGCAGTGTTTATAACAATTGTGAAATATTTCATTTTAAACCAATCCTTTTTGGGCGTGTGTTCTTTTCCAATTTTTCACTATTACATATGGTCATGGAGTATAGGTTTTTATGGTTAAATATTTTGTGCATCCTTATGATTTTCTTTGGCTAAATTCCCAGAAGTAGAATTGCTAAGTTTTCCAGAAAACTGCAAGGATATGGTGAATTTTTCCATCCTGAGGTGTGTTAAAAACATTGTGATCTTTTATTTTCAATTATGAGTTTGAGAGGTTTGTTTTTAAAAAGCGCTTTAATTTTGGCTTAAATTGATTAGTCTTATGCAACATATGGATGTGGGCCAGTTTTATCTGGAGATATTCCTTATCCTTCCCTACCTCATAGCTGTGCTTGTGAATTCGCGTAGCATCATCATAACTCCAGAGTTTTTGCTTTAAGCATTTTGCATGCTCTTCATTTTATCTTATGTCGAGCATGTAGAGCTCAAGATTGCAACTTTAAATTCTCACTTTTTTGGGGAATTTCTTTTCAGATCATAAAACAGAAAATCGAAAACATGAAAGTAGACAGGACTAAACTGAAAAAGACACCTACTGAGGCTGTAAGTATCCAAAAGTATGGTCTTATTTTTTTCATTTTAGAAAAAGTTCTTGTAGACAGTTCACCATACTGACCTTCCAAATACATCATCATTTATATATACAAAGTGCAATAAAACAAGTTGTCTTGAAAAAGTCAAATTTGCTTTTGAACTTCCCTTGTTTAAAAAGGCAAATAAGCAAAAGAGAGGGAAATAAACCATTAAAAGACTCTTTAACTATAGAGAATAAATTGAGGATTTATGGAGGGGAGGTGGGTGGGGGATGGGCTATAAATGCGTGATGGGCTTTAAGGAGGGTGATTGGCATGTTGAGCACTGGGTGTTATATGTAAGTAGTGAATCACTAAATTCTACTCCTGAAACCTATATTACACTGTATGATAACTAACTAGAATTTAAATAAAACTTTGGAAAAAAGTGAATAAGCTAGTCGCCAGTGGAAAGTAAGCACTAAACTGTTGTAGTTGTATGTACCTGAAGCAGGCTCTCTGGCTGCTTTTCTTATGCACTGAAAGGCAGTATGGTATAATGGAAAGAGCAGGTGTGGATTCAAATTCTGTCTGTACTTGTGTGGTCTTTCTCAATTTTGTTTTCGAGAAAATTAAAGTAGTAACATGTTTCTTAACTAGATTTCTTGTGGGGCCAGTGGTGTAGCTTTTTTAAATCATGGATTCTTAATCATACAGTTTAGTTTAACCTGTATTAATCTGTGTGTTGGGTGACCATGTCCTAGCAGCAGAAATCCTAGCTTCAGTCCGGTATTCCATCAGCTGTCTTAAACTGCGTTTTGAGGTTAAGAAAGTATTGCCTTGTTATGACTCTCCTGTAGACCCCGTTGTTCAAGGAGCACAAGCTTTGGAATTAGACATGAGTTTGAATCTTACTAGTTTTTGTGGCTAAGCATTTATTTTCTCACCTGGTTTTCACAGTGGTAAAACAGGGTTGATAATTCTTCCCTCCTTGGTATGAGGCAGATGCTTAGCAAAGGATTTGGCACATAATCAGTTTATTTGCTAAATACAGGTCACTTGGTTTTTAAAAACTAACTACCTGGCAAGTAACACTATGGATATCGCTATTAACAGTTTGCTATATTTCTTCTAGTCTTTAAAAGATTATTGCATGGACATTCTCTGCCCTTTTTTGTTAAGTATTACACTGATGAGTGCGAGAAATGCTGTCTTCCCATACCCTCTTCTAGCATTACAGATTATCTTTTAAATTTTTGTTAATAAGGGGGGAAAATATTACATGGTTATAATCTGCATGCCTTAATTAAATATATTTTCAAGTTTATTGACCTTATATTGGTTGTCTGCACATGCTGTACATTTTTGTGTTTGCCGTTGAAATGTCAGGTTGTTTCTTGAATGCCGTACATAATGAGTATATTCACTTTCATAGCTGTTGCATATACATTTGATTTTGGTTTTGATGTGTTTTGGCATCTTGGACTTTTAAGTATATTTTTAATGTTTATTTTGAGTGAGAGTGCAAGGAGGAGAGGGACAAAGAGGGAGAAAGAATCCCAAGCAGGGTCCACACTGTCAGCAGAGAGCCCGATGTGGGACTCGAACCCATGAACTGCAAGACCATGACCTGAGCCAAAATCAAGAGTTAGATGCTCAACTGACTGAGTCACTCAGGCCCCTCCACTTTTAAATATATTTTTTTAATGGGCATCTTGAATTTTTGACATTTATGTACTCAAATTATTTTGGAAACTAAAGAGCAAATAGAAACCTTGTCTTAAGAAGTGACACAAATTAAAACAGTAACATCAGTGTAAGAAAATAACCTAGAAAAGGATCCTAGTATTCATGTGCATAAGAACTTAACATATGATAATTGTAGGAATTATTGGTTGTTAGGGAAAGGCAATATCAGTCAAGAAATGGTTTCAGGACAATTGTTTGACTTTTGAGGGGTGGGGACTATTATACTGAAATAAATTCTAGATAAAAGTCAAATATTTTTAAAAGAAATCCACACCTAGATTATAGGTGTAAAATATAGATGGATATTTACCTAGTCTTGGATGGAGATGTCCCTTCCAAGCATTAAAGCAAAGGAGAAAAAATAATGGGAGCATAAAGTAGTATATCCAAAGTAAAAAGGCATATGACAAGCTGGGGGAAATATTTGTAACCCAGTATACAGTTGACCCTTGAGCAACCCGGTTTTGAACTGCATAGGTCTACTGATATGTGGACTTTTTCCAATAAATACAGTACTGTAAATGTATATTTCTTATGATTTTCTTAAAAATTATAGCACTTTATTTTTTCTAGCTTTATTGTAGGAATATAGTATACAATATACACACCAAAAGAAATATGTGTTAATTGTGTATGTTATCAGTAAGGCTTCTAGTCAACAGTAGGCTTTTGGTAGTTAAGGTTTTGGGGAGTCAAAAGTTACCCGTGGATTTTCTACTGCATGGGGGTTTGTCAGCACCCTTAACTCCCATGTTGTTCAGTGAACTGTAGTTAATATCTTTAGTAGCTACATCAGTAGGGGAGATGAATATCCCAATGACAAAATGGGTATAGATCATTTCAGAAAAGAACAGATTCAGTAAACTTCTAGAATAATTTAATGTTGTAGATAATCAAAGAAATGCAAATTAAAAAAAATTTTTTTTTCTTTTATTACCTAATGGATTGTTAGGGATTTGTTCTTGGGGTGACACCTATATACAAATTTCTGGCTCACAACATTTGATAGCTACTAATTAATTACTTAGGACGAACTCCTGGAATTGGAATGTTTAGATCATAGACCATACATTTTTAAGGCTTAAAGATGCCTAGTTTCCTTGAGCAACATACTCAATTCTCTGTACTGTGGTTAATACTAGATATTATTTTTAAGAAGGATATTTATTTATTTGTGCATGCATGCATGCCTTTTGATCCCTTTACCCATTTTCCTCTCCTGGCCACCTCTGGCAACCACCAGTCTATTGAGCTTGGGTTTTTATTTTGTTTTTTTGTTTTTTGAATTCTGTGTATAAGTGAGATCATAGGGTATTTGTCTTTAACTTATTTCACTTAGCTTAATGCCCTCGGGGTCCATCCATGTTGTCACAAATGGCAAGATTCTGTTCTTTTTTATGGATGAATAGTATTCCACTGTATATGTATGCTACATCTTCATCCATTAATTTAAGATGGACACTTAGATTGTTTCATATCTTGGCTATTGTAAATAATGTTGCAGTCAACCTGGGGCTGCATATATCCTTTCAAATTATTGTTTTATTTTCTTGAGATAAATACCCAGAAGTGGAACTGCTAGATCTTATGGTAGTTCTATTTTTAATTTTTTTGAGGAATCTCCACACTGTTTTCCATAGTGTCTGCACACGAAAGACATTTATTGATCACTTTGTATATTAGCAGCTGTGCAAAGGATTTTCCCCCTAGATTTGATATCTTTATTGGAGCAAATCAAAGTGAACCTTGGCAATTAGTACACAGCCATTGAATTGGCAAATGCTTTCTTTTGTATTGCCAGAAGGAAAATAATAATCAGTTTGTATTACTGCATTTATTGCATTTATGCAGCAGGAACAAGATGGTAAAGATACACTTTTGTCCCTGGTGCATTCTGCAAACTATGGACCTTGATACAGCTGATAAAACAGAACATTGTGCTGGCACATGACATTGATGCCATTAGGCTGACTGAATCTTGTGAGCAGAAAACACAAGTACCTTAGATGCCTTAGGCATTTGTGTACCAGAGAGTGCCCTTTGAAGCTTGAGGGCCTCCCACATCAGGAAAGTTTCTAGGGGTCCAGAGGTCTGGGAAATGTCAAGATTTCCCTTCTAAAGTAGAGATAAATTGCTGCACCTTGTACCATGCACCATGAAGACAGAGGAACAACGTATGAGGTTCTCTTTGGATTTTGGAAACACCATGTATCAAATATGGGCTTGGTGTTCTGATTCATTTGCTGGATAACCACTAAAGTGATAGTGAGGTCTGGATCTAGAAAAGATTCTGCAAAAGGTTCAGGCTATGATGCAAGCTGCCCTACTATGCGGACATTTTGACCTAGTAGATCCAGATGTCTGATTTAGGTGTCAGCCAAAGATGCCTCTGGCAAGCCCTGATAGGGGAAGTGCAGCTAAGATTCCTAGAATTTGGCAATACTATTACCTGCCAACAAGTATTCTGACATTCAGAAAAGCAGTTTCAGGCTTGCTACTGGAACTTGATAAAAACTGAATGCCTGATTATGAGATACCAAGTGACTATAGTATTCAAATGTTCATCATGAATTGGGTGTAATCTAACCCACAAAATCATAAAATTGGTTCTGCATAGCTGCAGATTAGATTTGAAGTGGTATATTTGATACTAAACTTCAGTAGGTTCAGAAAGCACAAGTGAACTATATGAGTAGATGGTTTAGACTCCCATGTTATGTTTATCCTGCTTCATCACCTCTCCCTCAACCTATATGACTTCAAGGAGAGGAGAGAAAAGTGCAGGCCTGGTTTATGGAAGGATTTTATGCCAAGAATTTTACATGCATTTAATCACCACAAAAATTTGAGGTAGCTCTTAATAACGCTTACTTCAGAGGGAGAAACCCCTGTTATTCCATGTTTGTTTTGGGTACTGAAGGTACCTCTAGTTTAAATCTCATGACGACATTGCTGGGTAAATAGGTGATGTTAGTTTATTTTGCAGAAGAGGATACGGAGATTCAAAGAGGTAGCTTACCAACTGTCTAATTCCAAAGCTCATACTCTTTGAAGTAGTATGCTGTGTCTCAATATTTAAACTCCTATTATGTGAAATAAGTGCTTTATGTATGTTGCAAACATTTGAGCTTCACATTACCAAGGTAGTTATTAAGTGTGTTTTCCTGGTAAGAAAACTGGCTGAGAGATTGGAGTAGCTCATGATCAAACAGCTTAGTAAACATCAAGCTAAGAACTGAACCCAGGTTTGTTTGGTTGCAAATCTAGGCCCATTTTCAGGATGCCATGCAAGTGTAGTCATTTCCAGCTGCCATCCATAATGGAAGACTTCTATGTCCCATTCCCTATCCTTCCTCCTCTGCTTTAAGAAACTTTACTAAACTGTCAATCCACACCTTGTTACCTGACAAACAGGCCTTTCATCAGTTAAAGAGAGCAGGAATGTATGGCAATGGGAACCCCGTAAGAATGAAGTCCCGGTGTTCAGAAGCTCTTGGCCCTCCTACAGTTAAGAGGATTTAATAGTTGTAGGAAAATATAGCCACCTTTAACTTCACCTTTAACTGTGAATTCACTAGGGCTTTTCAGTGTTCCTCTGATTTCAAGATTTCTTATCAGGTATTCTAGTTAACTTTCAGACTGTGGTACAGATTCCTTCGTTTTTTTTTTTTTATGTCTAGCTTGTTTCCTTTATTTCTATTGTACAAGTTTATCCAAGTTAAAAATGCACAGATGGGGGCACCTAGGTGGCTCAGTCAGTTAAGCGTCTGACTTCAGTTCAGGTCATGATCTCATGGTCTGTGAGTTTGAGCCCTGTGTCATGCTCTGTGCTGACAGCTCAGAGCCTGGATCCTGCTTCAGATTCTGTCTTCCTTTCTCTCTGCCCCTCCCCCACTCATGCTCTGTATCTCTCTCTCAAAAAAAATAAACATTAAAAAAATGAAAATGAACAGATGGATGGTTTTATTATAAGATTTCCATTTAATCCCAAGTGATTGTCTGGCAAATTTCCAGTTTTCTAAATTGCTGAGTGTGTTGGCTTAAAGATTCCTTTACTCCAAAAAACCTTTTGTGAATACCTGTTTTTCTCAGCCTGCAGACTGCAGAGCCTTAATAGACAAACTCAAAGTTTGTAATGATGAGCAACTACTCTTGGAACTGCAGCAAATCAAAACATGGAACATTGGAAAGGTATGTGAACCCACACTCCCAAAAGGCAGGGCTCCCTGGACTAGTACATCATTTTGTTTATGTTCTGATATGGAAAGAGAAACCACAATGAGGTAGCATCATTCATCAATTAGTATCTGATAAGCTGTATGTCTACAGTTATAAGATGTATTATCTAAGCTGTATGTCTAGTATAGCTCTAGGTCAGTAGCTTTTAGCTTATGAATAGTTACCAAGGAAATTTTGAAAGAAAATGTGAAAGGAAAAGTTTGCTAGCTGAGGGTGAGGAACATTTACACGGGTGATGATAAAGAATCTCAACCACAGAATTCCTTTAGTTTGACTGACAGTATGAGTTTGAGATAGTTAAAAGAATTTTCTTTAGATAACTCTAAAAGTGAACATTTTTGATAAAATGGATTCTGGCAGGGAGAGTCATTGTTTTGTAGACCTCAGAAGGTAGCTAGAATTCTCCCTTTAAAGACCTAGTTAGGGTGTCTACTGGTGTTTGTACATAATGTACTTTGATGGATATAACAATGATCACAGGTTTATGTGGCTCAGAGTATGATCTTTGTCATATGGATTTCTGTACTGGTAGGGGGATTGAAGAGAAGCAAAGGTGGGAAGTGAACTTGTCTAGGTGTCCTGCTCAGCAGTCCATTGTAGCAGAGTACCCACATAGTACTTCGACCTTATTCTTACATGTTCCTCTTTCTCTTCCTCTCTCCAGTGTGAGTTATATCACTGGGTGGATCTGTTGGACCGCTTTGATGGAATTCTGGCAGATGCTGGACAGACAGTGGAGAATATGTCATGGATGCTCGTGTGTGATAGGCCGGAGAGAGAACAACTAAAAATGCTTCTCTTGGCTGTGTTGAACTTCACTGCCTTGCTCATTGAGTACAGCTTTTCCCGGCATCTGTACAGTTCCATAGAGGTATGAGAGGTTCAAGCCTATGTGATCTGTTCTTAACTAGAATCGCTCATATCTAGAAATAAATTGCTATTTCTCTCTGATAATTCTTTCCTTTTCATTTTGGAGCTCTGGGGTTTTCAGTGTCAAAGACAATGATAAAATTGAGAATGTAATACATATATTGAAGTATTCCTGGGAATTTGTGGGAATTGATCTTTGTTCCGCATTCATTATTAGAGCAGCCCCAAACCACTTAAACTATTGGAAATAGTTTGATTTCCTTGACACATTACTCATTGCCTAAGTGCCCTGTTGTTAGTGTTAATTTTTCTAATTCTTTGGTAAACAGAATTGAAAGGAAATGGTTTGGGAAAAGAAGTGGAATAACTGAACTAAAGTATAGCACCCAGAGTTTTAAGTGAGGAACAGATAAGCAGTCTGTTAAAGATAAAATACATTAGTTGCAAAAGGAAGACCATGGCCTTCAGGATTGTCAGCAACCAGAAATACTTAGGTTTATTGCCATCTAAATGACATACTGATTTTAACACTGACTAGATGCTTAAATATATTGATAGACTTCGATTTTATTAAAAAATCAAAGGAGTCACTCTTGGGTTAATGTTGCATACACTATACTGTAACAGTCATAAGTGCCACCAGCTGTTGTTTTTTGTTTTTGTTTAATTTTTTTTAATGTTTACTTTTGACAGAGAGAGAGACAGAGCATGAGCGGGGGAGGGGCAGAGAGAGAGGGAGACACAGAATCCGAAGCAGGCTCCAGGCTCTGAGCTGTCAGCACAGAGCCCGATGCAGGTCTCAAACCCACGAACTGCAAGATCATGACCTGAGCTGAAGTCAGACACTCAACCGACTGAGCCACCCAGGCGCCCCATCACCAGCTGTTGTTGATATCTTTAGCTTCCATATGGAGAACCCTACACTTTAATTCATTCTATATCTCAAAGAATACAGGAGCATAAAATTATCTTTCTTTCACAGTTCTTTTAGTCTAGCTGGAGACTTAATGTTCTTGAGTTCCACTATGTATTAAAATATCACATTTGTCTCTTTTGTAATTTCTTTTTCTTGTGGGGACACCTGTGCAGTTTTGAGCTGCTGCTCATGTGTTTTTGTTTTTGTTTTTCTTTTACTTTTATTGGACTTTGTGGCTTGCTGCCAGATTATAAGTTGCTTGGGAACAAGGTTGCATGTTGTAGGTGCTCAAATATTTATAAATTTTTTTGTATTGTTAAACTTCTTAATAGCTTTGTATATATTGACAAATCTATTACTACATTGGTATTTTAAGTTTTCAAGGCCTAATGTGCCTAATACCATGAACTTGCCCTTTTTTGTTCCCTGTAGCATTTGACAACTTTATTGGCTTCCTCTGATATGCAAGTGGTGCTGGCAGTCCTTAATCTTCTGTATGTATTTAGCAAAAGATCAAACTATATCACACGCCTTGGATCTGACAAGAGAACCCCACTGCTAACCCGGCTGCAACACTTGGCAGAGGTGAGTCATGGGTAAAGAGTGGAAGGGCACAAAATTGGACCATATAGTTCGTTTCCACAGGTGTTTTTTGCATTGTCAAAATGGATAGTAATCCCTAAGTTTACTGGCCTAATTAAATGGAATTATGGGGGCCCCATTAGCGAAGTTCCCCCTAAACCTAAGAAGTATTCTCAATTGTTATGAAGTAATCGTGAGAGATTTCATGAATCTCTACTCACAAAGTAGAATCTCCCTTTTTTCAAAAATGACAACTTCGTTCTGGAAAGTTCAGAATCAGATTCTACTCACGAGGGAGGTATAGTGCAATGAAAGATCTGGATTGGAGTCTTGTCTTGTCTCTGCTTATTAGCTCTGATACCAGTTTTTTCATTTGGGAATTTAGTATATCTACTTTCAGAGTAGTTTCAGAATAAAATACAAGGTATTTTGCGCTGTGCTCAGTAATTGGCTTGTGATGGTAGTAATTGTAATTGAAGGCAAAAAGAACTCTCATGTAAAAGTTCAACTCCACCAAACTATTGTCCAATGTTTCTGGACACAAAAGGATGATACGTACTTAGGTTTGAAAGAGGTAGCCATTGCTAGAACGTTTTGTTAGAAGAAATTGGTAAGTCTGACTTTTTAAAAGCCAATTGAATGGTTAACTCAAATAATGTAACTCAAGTTTCAGGCTATTTTTAGGTACATGATTCCTTAAAAATCATTTTTGTAGGATAGTGAATGCAACATGTATTGTGAAAATTCTAGGACATACAGAAAAGTGTAAAGAGAATATTAATCACCTGTATATAACTTACCCAGATGCAGCTTCCTTCAAAATTTGAGCATATTTTCTTAGATTTGCAAATATGCATATAGAGACATGCAACCTGTTTTCTTTAACATAAGTAATTTTCTCATGTTATTAAAAAAATGTAAGATAGTTCAACATTGGCTACCCAAATAACAGTAAAAGGGAAAAGAAGCCGTATCTCAAGTAGATGATGCTTCAAAAAAGCATTTGATAAAAATTCAGCACATTAATAAAAACTAATATAAACTCTTAGAAATAGGAAAACAAACTTTAAATTTATGAATCATCTACTCATCATAAATTTATGAGTCATAATGGGAAAACTGAAGCATTTCCATTGAATTCTAAAGTCAGACAAGATGTTACCTACTACTTTTGCCACTGGAATTTGTAGTAGAGGTCCTAACAAATACAAGAGAAAAGAAAGAAATGAACGATACATACTAAAAGAGAAAACTTGTTACTATATGAAGGTGATAGGTTTGAGGCTTTTGGGTTTTTTGGGGAGATAGCATAAAATTACTAGAACTAATAAAAGTACAGTGAGACAACCAAGTCAACAATCAGTGTATAGAAACAAATATCTCCTCTGTACAGTAGTAATAAACAACTAGATGATTAGAATAAAGACCTCAAGTATAGTTAAACCGTCTTGGGCAAAACCATACATTTAAGAGAAGATAATGTAGAAGGTTATATTTTGATATACTGGTAGGGAAGGAACTCTTAAAAACTTTAAAGCGTAAATCTTACTGTAAAAATTTGAATTTTATAATACAAAATTAAGACTTCCTTTTCAATGGAAAACATCATAATTCACTGCTATGCTAGCACTTAACTGGAGTGTAAATCAGCACACTGCTTCCTTGAATGAGAAAAACACTAGTTGACCTAAACAGTGCACCTACTGATGTGGCTAACAACATTCTGGTGCCAATTCATTTTGTCATGGACCAATCAATACTACATTCAAACAGTTGGTGGAATAACAGCTGGTCTGTGGACAATATTAAGCAGCACTGCCAAAGATAAAACTTAGTAGTGATAGATTGAGAAGTGTTTAGCCATGTTTTAAAACTGTCAAGGGACTGTCCCTGTAGTATATTTAAGGAACTCCCCCAAATTAACGTGGATAAACAAAAGTATGGATAGATAATTCACAGAAAACTCAGCACATTAATGATGCTCCAGACTCATTAGTAATTAGAGAAATACAACTAAAGCAAGATACAGCCTTTTAAACTGTCAGATCAGCAAAAATTAGAAAACTGTGTAATGGTAAGTGCTAATAGGCATGTGAGGCTATAGGAACCTTGACTGGTACTCCTGGTATATATCCCAAAGATATCACATTATTCCGTCAGGTAACATGTGGGAGAATATTGCATCATTGTGGCAGTAGATTGGATAAGCAAAATGGAGTTTATGCATATTATGGACTGTGTAGCAGTTAGAAGCAGGGGACCAAATAATGCACGTAGCAACATCAGTAGCTTTTGAAAATAATGCTGAGTGAGAGGGAGTTAAAAATGTTTATTGGTAGTACCATTTCTGAAGCTTAAAGATGTGCACCCAAAACAACATACAGTTTTGAAAAAACAAAGGATATAGGAAGTGGTGAAAAGTGTTGTCTTTGGCAAGGAGAAAGTAATGTGTATGGGCAGTAATTGGATGGACAGATGGTGTATATAAATAAGTAAAAGAAAATAAACCTAACCAGCAGTATTTAAGATCTGTTAGAACAAAACAACCCTTACTTACAGATTTAAAAAATGATCTAAATTTGTTAGCAAAGACAGATGATGCCATTTTTTGCATGAGAAGACTCAATATAGTAGAAGCCCTCTTAGATCAAATTAGGGTTAATAGTTGGTAGGTTAATTATTGTTAAAATGTTGTTAAAGCAGAACTTTTTTTAAGTTTATTTATTTTGAGAGAAAACGTGCATGCACACGAGCAGGGGAGTGGCAGGAAAAGAGAGAATCCCAAGTGAGCTCTGCACCAGTAGCATGGTTTGTAAAGGAACTTGAATACAGAATTAGAAATTTCTATAATTTACCCCTGAATCTCTTTCCCCTAACTTGACACTATTTTTATATTTTTTTATTTTATTTTTTTTAATGTTTATTTATTTTTGAGAGACAGCACAAGCAGAGGGGGTGGGCAGAGAGAGAGGTAGACACAGTACAAAGTAGGCTCCAGGCTCCGAGCTGTCAGCACAGAGCCCAATGCAGGGTGTAAACCCACAAACTGCAAGATCATGACCTGAAGTCAGACACTCAACTGAGTCACCCAGGCACCCTGACACTACTTTTAGCATCTTGCCTTTTAGTCTTTGCCAAATATTCAGATTAGTTTTTATTTTAAGAAGATAGTTCCTTTTTCAGTTTAAATCATTGTTTTATATGGTATTTTATTTATATAAATATTTTTTGAGAGAGAGCATGCACATGTGCATGAGTCGGGGAGGGGCACAGAAAGAGAATCTTACGCAGGCTCCATGCTTAGTGCAAAGCCCAACATGGGGTTCCATCTCATGACTGTGAGATCATGACCTGAGCCAAAATCAAGAGTCACATGCTTAACTGACTGAGCCACCCAGGTGGCCTTGTATAGTATTTTTTTTTAATGTTTATTTATTTTTGAGACAGAGCATGAACGGGAGAGGGTCAGAGAGAGAGGGAGACACAATCTGAAACAGGCTCCAGGCTCTGAGCTGTCAGCACAGAGCCCGACGTGGAGTTCGAACTCACGGACTGTGAGATCATGACCTGAGCCGAAGTCGGACGCTTAACCGACTGAGCCACCCAGGCTCCCCTAGTATTTTAACATCCTTCTATATTCAGGTTCCTTTAGAAACTAAAATCTTGACACCATTAATTGCTCTACAGACAGCTGACATAAATGAGTTTGAAGACCAACACCTGGCTTGGTACACTTACCGATAACTGGTGGGAGCAAAAGAGTGACTGCAGCAAGATTGCATTAGTCAATATATTTTACAGAAGGCATGGAGAATACAGTTAATCTGTCAAATTGGTTAAGTAGAGGCCCTGTTAATAGCATTTACTGGAAAGCAGAAGGCACAAAAATATCTAAGAAAATACTGATAAAGAATCAGGGTCAGTTGCTGTAACAGATAACAAAATATAAAGCCATAGTAGTTTTAATTTTTTTAATTGGCATAGAAATAGACATATCTACAGAATAAAATAGTAAGCCTCATTTATAAAGAAAAGTACAGTTGGCTGTTTGAGGGAAAAATGTGTTGTAGGTCATTTCTTCACCCTATTCACATAAATCCTAGAAACATATTTAGGAGTAAATATAGGCAACTCCTGAACATCTTTCATGAGGAAGGATTTCCTAAGTCAAGAAACCTATAAGCCCTTTTTTAAAGTTGACAGATTTTATGTGAAAATATTAAAACTTGTGTGTAAGAATTAAAAGGCAGATGACTTCTTAAGCTGGGAAAAAATATTTGTACTGTATACAACAAAGGAATAATGTTATATAAATAGCATCTATAAATTATTAAAAATGTAGTAAGTAATCCAGTAGAAAAACATGCAAAAGTATATGAACAGACAGTTCACAGAGGAATATTAAATATTTTTAAAGAATTGGTCAAGAAAACATGAAAAGTTTACACTAGGAATAATGGGGAAATGCATATTATGTGAGGTCATTTTTAACCACTAGATTGGCAATAGTATATAGTATTGACTAGGTTGTAGGGAAACAGTACTTACAGGTACATATAAACTATTGGTGTCAAAATGTCCTTTTGTAGGGTTTGGCCACATCTTTCATTTAAAAATGTATACATTTTAGGGGTGCCTGGGTGTCCCAGTTAGTTGAGCGTCCGACTCTTGATTTCAGCTCAGGTCATGATGCTAGGATTGTAGGATTGAGCTCTCTATTGGTCTCCACTCTGAGTGTGGAGCTTGCTTAAGATTCTCTGTCTCTCTCTCTCTAAGAAAATAAAAATGTATATATTTTATTTCATCCAATAGTTCTATTTTAAAGAAATGTTAGAAACATATTCAGATGTGTGCAAAAGTTATATTGAAGTATTCTTATTGCACCATTGTTTGAGAAAAATTTTTGAAATGTCATAATTAACATGGCATCAACCGATGTGTGACACTAAAAAAGCTCCTCAATGAAAGGATCTCTTAGCAAGAAAACTTAGTTGAAGATCCCGTCTATGGTTTTTTAAAAGTCCAAAAGTAAAACTATTAGTAAAGTCCAGAAAGTTACATATCTAATTGTAAGCTCTGAAAGGGAATTGTAGGGAATGATGGTGGGTGAGTTTCACTTTTTATATTCTCTACTTTGAATGTTTTATAGCCATTGTGTATTATGTATTATTTTTATAATTGAGAATTTGTAATGACTTTGTAGATATATTTTTAATGGCTATTATATTCCATTGTGCTATAGTTGTTAACCTGACTTAGTACCTATTATATGTAATCCTCTTAATACTCTGAAGCTAGGAATTCTTATCCTCATTTTACAGATGAAGAGTATGAGGTGTTAAGCAAGGTGAAGTGATTGCTTATAATTCCCACAACCAGGCATTGATGGAACTGGGGTTTGAAACCTGATCTATTTGCTTATATGTGCCATCCCCTTTCCAAGAGCTATACTATGTTGAATGGTTTTCAGATTTCAAAACAAGCTTTACGTTTAAAGATGGAAGAACATTCTAGTTAATTTGGTATTTTGTGTAGAGCCATAACACACCTACCAGAGTTAATATCTTGCCAGATATTAATTTAGAAAGTAAAAATTAAGATGTATACTGTACTCTTACATGGCACGCATATGCAAAGTGTGGAAGTGTAGGATTTTCTTTTTTTCTTTCTTTTTTTTTTTTTTTTTTTTGCTGTTGTTTTTGGATAGTTCAGGATTATCAGGTTCATTTCTTCCCTTGGACCATTCTATTACCAGGAAGGATTGCTTAAATGATTGCTATTACAGTATTCTCCCTGCCCCCTCACCTTATCCATGGGGGATATATTCCAAGACTCGCACTGGATGCCTGAAACTGCAGACAGTACTGACCCTATATATACTGTTTTTTTTTTTTCCTGTACATACCTATGATAAAGCTTAGTTTATAAATTAGGCACAGTAAGAGATTAACAATAACTAATAATAAAATAGAATAATTATAAGAATATACTGTAATAAAAGTTACATGAATATGGTTTCTCTGAAAATAACTTACTGTACTGTATTCAGTCTTCATCTTGTCATGATATGAGATGATAAAATGCCTATGTGATGAGGTGAAGTGAGGTGAATGACTAGGCAATGTGACATAGTCATCATAATGTAGCCTTAGGCTACTGTTGACTATCTGACAGTACCTCAGAAGAAGGATCATCTTTCAGATTGTTCTTGTCTGTGGGTAGCAAAAACCATGGAGAATGAAACTGCAGATACTGGGGGACTGCTGTATGTTCTTTTGTGTTTTGGACTCCTTTTACCTTTGACAGATATGCTTCCTTTTTCCTCTGAATTGGGATAACATAGAGACTGTAGATTGAAGGCTGATTTTTAAGTCCCAAACAATTCAGAATCTTGATGGGTGCAATACATTGCAGCTTTTGTTAATACATAGTGTGTGATGCTTTGTTATTACAAATAAGAGAATCTTGCAGGTTTTTGAGGGGTTAGACATAATATGCTAGGTGTTAAGTAATAATAACTATCATTACTTACACTCCCTATTAAGATTTTAAAACTTCATTTTTCTCAAATGTAAAATTCTCTAAAAATGTAACTTGTTGACATGGTTTGCTTTCTCCTACATCTTCCTTTTGAAATGTAACAGTTTTTGTAACAGTGGTCTTGATAGACATTTTGGTTCATGTCTCTTCAGTTTTTAGACTGCTTTTTGAATCAATTCTTTTGTTATCCACGCCTGTGCAACAAATACATGTATTCACTTGCATGTGGTTAAGAACCTGGATTTAGAGGACCTAGAGCTCTTAACAGATCAAATTAATCTCAGTTTATGGATCTGTAAATTGGGGATTATGATCATCTTCCTCCTAGATTTCAGGTATAAACTAACAGGTCATGAAACATTTAGGTTGAATGCTGATCATGTTGCAAGTACGTAATGGAAGCTATTTTTGAAGATGGTTGTCAGCGCATAACTACATGATATTCCCTTTTATATTTGCTTTCTCTTAAGACCATATATACATTATTTTGCACAAACATATACATACTGTCACACAGTTTTTTTGTGCATTCTTCTTTCTCTTGGGTCATCTTCCTACAGTCTTCCTACAATCCTGTATGTATTTTATCTTCATATTATATTGACATATTGGGGGTATTTTTTTAATATGAAATTTATTATCAAATTGGTTTCTATACAACACCCAGTGCTCATCCCAAAAGGTGCCCTCCTCAATACCTATCACCCACCCCCCATCAACCCTCAGTTCTCAGTTTTTAAGAGTCTCTTATGCTTTGGCTCTCTCCCTCTCTAACCTCATAGAGGGTATTTTTAAGGGTACTTTTGTCACAAAGGCAGGACACTTTTGCATCTAAATTTTCTTATTTAATATTTTGTTAAAATTCGCTAAATCGCTGTATAGCTATGTCATTCTTTTAAAGGTTACACAGTATTCCATAGTTTGTATGTTCTGTAATTTATACAACTATTTCCCTATTAATGCATACTCTTTTTTTTTCCTGTTAACAGTGATTGGTACATTAAGCAATCTTGTACTTTTACCCTTACTTACTGATAGTTTTGATTCTGTGAAAGAGTCCCAGTAATAATCCGTGTTACTTTAATTGGCCCTTACTTTATGAGTAGTGAATTTGAGCATCTTTTTTGGGCTATTAGGATTTGCTCTTGTGAATTGTCTGTTCGTTTGCCTATTTTTTTCTTAGTTTAGTGTTTTTCTGCTATAAAAGCTCTGTTGGAGATAATAGCCCTTTGTCATCTGTTAATTTTTTTCCAAATCTTCATGTTGTTTTGTTTATTGTGTTTACGTACATACTTGTTTTCAGAAATGGTTCAGAAAAAGTGTGGAATAGCTTTTAGGAAAAGTGTTGAATATCATGTTTTGGTCTTTATGAAAAATGACTGTGTATGTGGTATCTTTTCTCATGATAGGTTTTTAGTGACTCAGTTAATCCAATGATGTGGGCCAGTTGTAAATATGAACAGTGGCTAGTGAACTGCAAATGTAGGGGAAGTTCTCCAGGAAGGCTTATTGAATTGTTAAAAGCCAGTTGGTTTGGTGAAGGTCTAGTACACTGGTTCTCAAACTTGACCATGTAGCAGAGTCACTTTATTAAAACATAGATTGGTCTCTGTCCCCTGCTCACACTCCTTTACCTCTTTCCCCCTCCAGTTTTTGATTCAGTAGACCTAGGACAGGGCCCGGTAATGTGCATTGTTAACAAATTTCTGGGTGATACTAAGGCTGCTGATCCAGGGACCACACTTTGAAAACCACTGGTCTAGTCTGTCCTATTGAGTAAAGCTACAAAATCTTACTGAATTCTCACAGTTTCATCTCAAAGAACATCAAGCTTTTTCCTGATGTCTGAATAATTATTCTTTAGCAAATCCCATCCAGTGACGTGGTGTCAAATATGCCTTTATGGCATGGTTGATACAATAGTTATTTATTGGGTGTCTGCTTAATTGCTAGGATCATATGATAACACTATAGCATAGATGAGGATAATGACATTCAGAAGTTATATTATTTTCGGGAAAAGCCTATAGGCTCTTAGTCCTTGATAAAGTGTGAAATGCATTATTTGCTGTTACTGTCTTAGGTGTTTGGGGTTGTTATAGCATGGTTTTTATTCCAAACCTGGGTGTTGGCCTGAGACCTGGCTCTTGAATCCACACCCAAACCTTCCAGTTGACACCATTCAAAAACTATATAACCAGCCCTGTGCTGGATAAAACATGTTCTGTTCCTTATAAAGGTCACGTAGTAATTGAAAAAGCAGGTATATGTGTATAATAAAAAGGACAAAGAACTAGTTGCTCTGAGTAGTACTAATAAGTACCCTAGAATTTCAAACATTCCATAGATTTATCTTGTTGGCTGCAAAAGAAACTTCCTCATAATAAAATATATATGCTTGATTTTTTTTTAATATATGAAATTTATTGTCAAATTGGTTTCCATACAACACCCAGTGCTCATCCCAAAAGGTGCCCTCCTCAATACCCATCACCTACCGTCCCCTCCTCCCACCCCCCATCAACCCTCAGTTTGTTCTCAGTTTTTAACAGTCTTTTATGTTTTGGCTCTCTCCCACTCTAACCTTTTTTTTTTTTTTCCCCTTCCCTTCCCCCATGGGTTTCTGTTAACTTTCTTAGGATGCACATAAGAGTGAAACCATATGGTATCTGTCTTTCTCTGTATGGCTTATTTCACTTAGCATCACACTCTCCAGTTCCATCCACGTTGCTACAAAAGTCCATATTTCATTCTTTCTCATTGCCACGTAGTACTCCATTGTGTATATAAACCACAATTTCTTTATCCGTTCATCAGTTGATGGACATTTAGGCTCTTTCCATAATTTGGCTATTGTTGACAGTGCTGCTATAAACATTGGGGTACAAGTGCCCCTATGCATCAGTACTCCTGTATCCCTTGGATAAATTCCTAGCAGCACTATTGCTGGGTCATAGGGTAGGTCTATTTTTAATTTTCTGAGGAACCTCCACACTGCTTTCCAGAGCGGCTGCACCAATTTGCATTCCCGCCAACAGTGCAAGAGGGTTCCCGTTTCTCCACATCCTCTCCAGCATCTATAGTCTCCTGATTTGTTCATTTTGGCCACTGTGACTGGCGTGAGGTAATATCTGAGTGTGGTTTTGATTTGTATTTCCCTGATAAGGAGCGACGTTGAACATCTTTTCATGTGCCTGTTGGCCATCCGGATGTCTTCTTCAGAGAAGTGTCTTTTCATGTTTTCTGCCCATTTCTTCACTGGGTTATGTGTTTTTCGGGTGTGGAGTTTGGTGAGCTCTTTATCGATTTTGGATACCAGCCCTTTGTCCGGTATGTCATTTGCAAATATCTTTTCCCATTCCGTTGGTTGCCTTTTAGTTTTGTTGGTTGTTTCCTTTGCTGTGCAGAAGCTTTTTATCTTCATGAGGTCCCTCCCAGTAATTCACTTTTGCTTTTAATTCCCTTGCCTTTGGGGATGTGTCGAGTAAGAGATTGCTACGGCTGAGGTCAGAGAGGTCTTTTCCTGCTTTCTCCTCTAAGGTTTTGATGGTTTCCTGTCTCACATTCAGGTCCTTTATCCATTTTGAGTTTATTTTTGTGAATGGTGTGAGAAAGTGGTCTAGTTTCAACCTTCTGCATGTTGCTGTCCAGTTCTCCCAGCACCATGTGTTAAAGAGGCTGTCTTTTTTCCATTGGATGTTCTTTCCTGCTTTGTCAAAGATGAGTTGGCCATACGTTTGTGGGTCTAGTTCTGGGGTTTCTATTCTATTCCATTGGTCTGTGTGTCTGTTTTTGTGCCAATACCATGCTGTCTTGATGACAGCTTTGTGGTAGAGGCTAAAGTCTGGGATTGTGATGCCTCCTGCTTTGGTCTTCTTCTTCAAAATTCCTTTGGCTATTCGGGGCCTTTTGTGGTTCCATATGAATTTTAGGATTTCTCGTTCTAATTTCCAGAAGAATGCTGGTGCAATTTTGATTGGGATTGCATTGAATGTATAGATAACTTTGGGTAGTATATGCATTTTGACAATATTTATTCTTCAATCCATGAGCAGGGAAGGTCTTTCCATTTCTTTATATCTTCTTCAATTACCTTCCTAAGCTTTCTATAGTTTTCAGCATACCGATCTTTTACATATTTGGTTACATTTATTCCTAGGTATTTTATGCTTCTTGGTGCAATGGTGAATGGGATCAGTTTCTTTATTTGTCTTTCCGTTGCTTCATTGTTAGTGTATAAGAATGCAACTGATTTCTGTACATTGATTTTGTATCCTGCAACTTTGCTGAATTCATGTATCAGTTCTAGCAGACTTTGGGTGGAGTCTATCGGATTTTCCATGTATAATATCATGTCATCTGCAAAAAGCGAAAGCTTGACTTCATCTTTGCCAATTTTGATGCCTTTGATTTCCTTTTGTTGTCTGATTGCTGATGCTAGAACTTCCAGCACTATGTTAAACGACAGCAGTGAGAGTGGGCATCCCTGTCGTGTTCCTGATCTCAGGGAAAAAGCTCTCAGTTTTTCCCCGTTGAGGATGGTGTTAGCTGTGGGCTTTTCATAAATGGCTTTTATGATGTGTAAGTATGTTCCTTCTATCCCGACTTTCTCAAGGGTTTTTATTAAGAAAGGGTGCTGTTATGATCTTTAAGTATGTTCCTTCTATCCCGACTTTCTCAAGGGTTTTTATTAAGAAACGGTGCTGGATTTTGTCAAAGGCCTTTTCTGCATCAATTGACAGGATCATATGGTTCTTCTCTTTTTTTTTGCTAATGTGATGTATCACGTTGATTGATTTGCGAATGTTGAACCAGCCCTGCATCCCAGGAATGAATCCCACTTGATCATGGTGAATAATTCTTTTTATATGCCGTTGAATTCGATTTGCTAGTATCTTATTGAGAATTTTTGCATCCATATTCATCAGGGATATTGGCCTGTCGTTCTCTTTTTTTACTGGGTCTCTGGTTTAGGAATCAAAGTAATACTGGCTTCATAGAATGAGTCTGGAAGTTTTCCTTCCCTTTCTATTTCTTGGAATAGCTTGAGAAGGATAGGTATTATCTCTGCTTTAAACGTCTGGGAGAACTCCCTTGGGAAGCCATCTGGTCCTGGACTCTTATTTGTTGGGAGATTTTTGATAACCGATTCAATTTCTTCACTGGTTATGGGTCTGTTCAAGCTTTCTCTTTCCTCCTGATTGAGTTTTGGAAGAGTGTGGGTGTTTAGGAATTTGTCCATTTCTTCCAGGTTATCCAATTTGTTGGCATATAGTTTTTCATAGTATTCCCTGATAATTGTTTGTATCTCTGAGGGATTGGTTGTAATAATTCCATTTTCATTCATGATTTTATCTATTTGGGTCATCTCGCTTTTCTTTTGAGAAGCCTGGCTAGAGGTTTGTCAATTTTGTTTATTTTTTCAAAAAACCAACTTTTGGTTTCGTTGATCTGCTCTACAGTTTTTTTAGATTCTATATTGTTTATTTCTGCTCTGATCTTTATTATTTCTCTTCTGCTGCTGGGTTTAGGCTGCCTTTGCTGTTCTGCTTCTATTTCCTTTAGGTGTGCTGTTAGATTTTGTATTTGGGATTTTTCTTGTTTCTTGAGATAGGCCTGGATTGCAATGTATTTTCCTCTCAGGACTGCCTTCGCTGCGTCCCAAAGCGTTTGGATTGTTGTATTTTCATTTTCGTTTGTTTCCATATATTTTTTAATTTCTTCTCTAATTGCCTGGTTGACCCACTCATTCGTTAGTAGGGTGTTCTTTAACCTCCATGCTTTTGGAGGTTTTCCAGACTTTTTCCTGTGGTTGATTTCAAGCTTCATAGCATTGTGGTCTGAAAGTATGCATGGTATAATTTCAATTCTTGTAAACTTATGAAGGGCTGTTTTGTGACCCAGTATATGATCTATCTTGGAGAAGGTTCCATGTGCACTCGAGAAGAAAGTATATTCTGTTGCTTTGGGATGCAGAGTTCTAAATATATCTGTCAGGTCCATCTGATCCAATGTATCATTCAGGGCCCTTGTTTCTTTATTGACCGTGTGTCTAGATGATCTATCCATTTCTGTAAGTGGGGTGTTAAAGTCCCCAGCAATTACCACATTCTTATCAATAAGGTTGCTTATGTTTGTGAGTAATTGTTTTATATATTTGGGGGCTCCGGTATTCGGCGCATAGACATTTATAATTGTTAGCTCTTCCTGATGGATAGACCCTGTAATGATTATATAATGCCCTTCTTCATCTCTTGTTACAGCCTTTAATTTAAAGTCTAGTTTGTCTGATATAAGTATGGCTACTCCAGCTTTCTTTTGGCTTCCAGTAGCATGATAAATAGTTCTCCATCCCCTCACTCTGAATCTAAAGGTGTCCTCAGGTCTAAAATGAGTCTCTTGTAGACAGCAAATAGATGGGTCTTGTTTTTTTATCCATTCTGATACCCTATGTCTTTTGGTTGGCGCATTTAATCCATTTACATTCAGTGTTATTATAGAAAGATACGGGTTTAGAGTCATTGTGATGTCTGTATGTTTTATGCTTGTAGTGATGTCTCTGGTACTTTGTCTCACAGGATCCCCCTTAGGATCTCTTGTAGGGCTGGTTCAGTGGTGACAAATTCCTTCAGTTTTTGTTTGTTTGGGAAGACCTTTATCTCTCCTTCTATTCTAAATGACAGACTTGCTGGATAAAGGATTCTCGGCTGCATATTTTTCCTGTTTAGCACACTGAAGAACTCGTGCCAATCCTTTCTGGCCTGCCAAGTTTCAAAAGAGAGATCAGTCACGAGTCTTATAGGTCTCCCTTTATATGTGAGGGCACGTTTATCCCTTGCTGCTTTCAGAATTTTCTCTTTATCCTTGTATTTTGCCAGTTTCACTATGATATGTCGTGCAGAAGATGGATTCAAGTTACGTCTGAAGGGAGTTCTCTGTGCCTCTTGGATTTCAATGCCTTTTTCCTTCCCCAGTTCAGGGACGTTCTCAGCTATAATTTCTTCAAGTACCCCTTCAGCACCTTTCCCTCTCTCTTCCTCCTCTGGGATACCAATTATGCGTATATTATTTCTTTTTAGTGTATCACTTAGTTCTCTAATTTTCCCCTCATACTCCTGGATTTTTTTATCTCTCTTTTTCTCAGCTTCCTCTTTTTCCATAACTTTATCTTCTAGTTCACCTATTCTCTCCTCTGCCTCTTCAATCCGAGCTGTCGTCGTTTCCATTTTGTTTTGCATTTCTTTTAAAGCGCTTTTCAGCTCCTCGTGACTTTTCCTTAGTCCCTTGATCTCTGTAGCAAGAGATTCTCTGCTGTCCTCTCTACTGTTTTCAAGCCCAGCGATTAATTTTATGACTATTATTCTAAATTCACTTTCTGTTATATTATTTAAATCCTTTTTGATCAGTTCATTAGCTGTTGTTATTTCCTGGAGATTCTTCTGAGGGGAATTCTTCCGCTTGGTCATTTTGGATAGTCCCTGAAGTGGTGAGGACCTGCAGGACACTTCCCCTGTGCTCTGGTGTATAACTGGAGTTGGTGGGCGGGACCGCAGTCAGTCCTGATGTCTGCCCCCAGCCCACCGCTGGGGCTATAGTCAGACTGGTGTGTGCCTTCTCTTCCCCTCTCCTAGGGGCGGGATTCACTGTGGGGTGGCGTGGCCCATCTGGGCTACTTGCACACTGCCAGGCTTGTGGTGCTGGGGATCTGGCGTATTAGCTGGGGTGGGTAGGCAAGGTGCACGGGGGCAGGAGGGGCAGGCTTAGCTGGCTTCTCCTTAGGTGATCCACTTCAGGAGGGGCCCTGTGGCAGCGGGAGTGAGTCAGATCCGCTGCGGGAGGTTTGGCTCCGCAGAAGCACAGAGTTGGGTGTTTGCGTGGAGCGAGCAAGTTCCCTGGCAGGAACTGGTTCCCTTTGGGATTTTGGCTGGGGGATGGGCGGGGGAGATGGCGCTTGCAAGCTCCTTTGTTCCCCACCAAACTGAGCTCTGTCGTCCGGGGGCTCAGCAGCTCTCCCTCCCTTTGTCCTCCAGCCTTCCCGCTTTCCGAGCAGAGCTGTTAACTTATGACCTCCCAGACGCTAAGTCGCGCTTGCTGTGGGAACACACTCTGTCCGTCAGGCCCCTCTGCTTTTGCAAGCCAGACTCAGGGGCTCTGCTTGGCTGGCGAGCCGCCCCTCCGCCCCGACTCCCTCCCGCCAGTCCGTGCAGCGCGCACCGCCTCGCCGCCTCGCCGCCCTTCCTACCCTCTTCCGTGGGCCTCTGGTCTGCGCTTGGCTCCGGAGACTCCGTTCTGCTAATCCTCTGGCGGTTTTCTGGGTTATTTAGGCAGGTGTAGGTGGAATCTAAGTGTTCAGCAGGACGCACGGTGAGCCCTGCGTCCTCCTATGCCGCCATCTTCTTCCCCTCTATGCTTGATATTTTTAAAAAATTCAGAAATCTACAAAAGATAATTTATGATGATCATGTATCCTTAGTATTTTGGTAGATTTTCTTGGACTTTATTTTATACATATTTCTTTACATAGCTGAACACATGGTATATATAATTTTATAATTTCATTTAATATACTAGCATTGGTGTTTTCCCTTGTTAATTTTGCATAATTTTGTAAGAAATGTGTCTTTGTGTTTAATATAATGGTAATATGAACGTCACATTATCACAGACTTTCAGGAATCAGATTTGACTTGGCACATGGTCTTTTAAGGATTCCAGCTTATTAGGCCAAGTCACTGGTGCTTGATTTTTTTTAATTACAAAACATGGGAAGAAAGATTCTGTGATGACATGAATAGTGGAAGTAATACTAAAACAATTGTGACAACAGAAGAAACAAAAGGAAAATAATTGTGAAGGTGTACAGCTTTTCAAGCTTATTCTGCCTTGCAGAATAATTCCTTCAAGCCAATAATTCCTTGGCTTGAATCTCAGTCTCTTCTATGTGGCATCAAATGAAGATGTATTAAAAAGTTGAGTGTTGAAAGTATGAAGGTAAAAGCATTCAGGGAATGTATAACTCCATCTTCTTTTGTTGTTTGGGTGGGCAAGGTCTTTTTGGGGATGAAACTAATACCATCAGAGAAAAAATTGATATTAAGGTACAGTTTTATATCTTCTGTAAGTGAATACTTTAAATACTGTGAAGTTATGCCATCATACGATTCTCTCCGTTTACATAACATTGCTCTTATTTGTTTGGGTTATTTTCAATATTTTTCTATTGTAAATAATGCCACAGTGAATATCTTTAATGCATCAGTATGTGGTAACAGATGCTTTTATTAAGTTCTTAATGTTGGACTTTCTAATTTACACATTCTTGTCTCATTTAATCTTGAGAAAGATGCTACAAGCATCATTTTCTCAATTCTTTTTAACAGGAATGGTTCATTTTTTTACTGTATATTTTAATGTTTATTTTTGAGAGGGGGGAGGGGCAGAGAGAGAGGGAGACAGATGATCTGAAGTGGGCTCTGAGCTGACAGCAGAGAGGCTGATGCAGGACTCAAACTCAAACTGCAAGATCACAACCTCAGCCAAAGTCAGATGCTCAACCAACTGAACCACCCAGGCGTGCTGCATCATTTTCTCAATTTTATACATAGATTGAGGTAAAGATCAGAAAAATCTAGTAACTTGTTCTGTCGAAGATGAACATCATAATAGCCAGCTGCCTTAAATCTTTCCCTTTTCACTAGTTCCTGCTATCTATATGTACCTTTGAAAAAGAAAGCAAGAGAAAGCAAGAACTTCTATTTTCTGGGGGGCGGGGGGGGGGGTCAGTCTAGCTAAAGGCATGTCTATTTTTGTTGATTTTTTTTTTCAAAGAACCAAATTTGGTTTACTTATATTTTCTGTTTCATTTATCGCTGCTCTAAGTTTTACTATTCTTTCTGTTTGCTGTGGATCTAGTTCACTCTTTTTTTCCCTAGTTCCTTAAGGTGAAAGGTTAGTAATTTTAGATATTTTTTTTAATGTAGGCAATTATAGCTGTGAATTTCCTTGTAAGCACTGCTTTCAGTGTATCCTATAAGTTTTAGTATGTCATGTTTTTATTTTCATTCATTTTGGGGAATTTTCTAATTTCTTTCCATTGTTCTGGAGAAGATACCTTTATATGATTTTATTCTTTCTAAATTTTGAAGCTTGTTTTGTGGTCTATCTGGGAGAATGTTTTACTTGTATGTCAGAAGAAATGTGTGTTCTGTTGTTGGGTGGATTATTATATCTGTTAGGTCTAGTTTGTCTTCTATTTTCTTGTTTATCTTTTGTCTAGTTATAAATGTTTGCCTTGTGGGTTAAGCTAACATCTTGATTTTTGAGAAGTTAGTTTGAATTAATACCAACTTAGTTTTGGGGAGCCTGGGTGGTTCAGTCAGTTAAGCGTCTCTTGGTTTCGGCTCAGGTTATGATCTCACTGTCTGAGAGATCGAGCCCAGTGTTGACAGCTTGGAACCTGCTTGGGATCCTCTGTCTCCCGCTCTCTCTGCCCCTTCCCCACTTGCACTCTTTCCCTCAAAATAAACATTTTTTTAAATACTTAGTTTTAATAGCACACAAAAACTTTGCTCCTGTGTAGCTGTTTCCCCCACTTTGTATTGTTGTTGCCACAAATTACATCTATACGTTGTGTGCCTATCAACATAAATGTATAATTACTCTTTTATATAGTTGTCTTTTCAAGCACACGAAACAAGAGGAGTTATAAAACTAAAAATACATCAGTGCTTTTATAATTTACCTATGTAGTTACCTTATTGGTGTCTTTTATTTCTTCATAGGGAGTCAAGTTACTGTCCTACGCCCTTTCATTTCAACCTGAAGGACTCCAGTTAGCATTTCTTGAATCACGTGTGCCAGCAACAAGCTCCCTCAGCTTTTATCTGGGAATGTCTTAATTTCTCCTACATTTTTGAAGGATAATTGTGCCAGGTCCAGAATTCTTGACTGGCAGTTCTTCTCTTCTAGGACTTTGACTATGTCTTCCCACTGTACTCTGACATCCGTGGTTTCTGATGAAAAATTAGCTATTGATCTTATTGAGGATGCCTGGTACTTGACAAGTCCTTATTCTCTTGAATTGGGATTTATAGGTCAAGTCTTTGGTCAAATATGGTATGATTTTGGCCATTATTTCTTTAATTTCTCAGCTCCTCTTTCTCCTTTCATTCTGGGACTCTCATTATGCATATGTTGGTACACTTGATGGAGTCCCCACATAACTCTTAGACTATACTTTTAATTTTCTTTCTTTCCACTCTTTCAACTGGGTAATGCAATTGACCTAGCTTCAGATTTATTGATTTTTTTTTCACCTTCCAGAATTTATTTTTCAAATCTATTTGTCTCAGAATTTTTACAAAAGTAATACATGTTTAGTGTTAAAAATTAAGAAAACACAGAAAATTGTAAAGAAGAAAATAACAAATAATCCTCACCATCATGTAGAAAAAATAACTGATAACGTTGTGTTTCATATGCTGCTTTTCCCCCACATAACCCATGGTATTTTCCCACACGAATTAAATATTCTTTGAAAATGTAATTTTTAAAATAGAACTACCGTATGATCCAGTAATCACACTATTGGGTATTTATCGAAAGAATATGAAAACACTTAATTTGAAAGGATATATATACACCTTTATGCTTATTGCAGCATTATTTACAACAGCCTAATGATGGAAGTAGCATGTGTCCATCAAGAGATGAATAAATAAAGGTGTGTGTGTGTGTGTATAATGGAATAATACTCAGCCGTAAAAAAATGAAATCTTGCCATTTGCAACAACATGGATGGAGCTACAGCGTATAATGCTAAGTGAAATAAATCAGAGAAAGACAAATACCATATGATTTCACTCATTTGGAATTTAAGAAACAAAACAGATGAGCAAAGGGAAAACCAAAGAACAGATGGTTGCTGGGGCAGGGGCGAAGGGATGGGTGAAATAGCTGAAGGAGATTACACTCCTTGATGAGCACAGAGTAATATATGGAATTATTGAATCTGTATTGTGTACTTGAAAGTAATTTAACAATTATGTATGTCAACTATACTAGAAGTAAAATAAAAATGCATAAATAAAATATGTGTTGGCTTAAAGATTAAAAAAATAATAAAGTTAATTTCATTTCAATATTTGACTGGACATTAGTCTTGGCTTCTAAACTGCCCTCCTTGTCCTCTTGAGTTTTCCATAACTGCCCTTCTATGTCTGCTTGGCCGGTACCTCCTCCTGTGCTCAGCCTCTGTCACCTGCTGTAGTTACCATTTTTTGTGGTGAGAACATTTAATATTTACTCTTAGCAACTGACAAGTATATTGTCAACTATATCGACAAGTATATTGTCGGTATTGTTAACTATAGTTACCATGCTGTACATTAGATCCCCAGATCATCTTATCATATATAACTGGAAGTTTATACTCTTTGACCAACATCTTCCCATTTGCCCCAGGCCCCAGCCCCTGGCAACTACCATTCTGTTTCTAGGAGTTCAGCTTTTTTAGATTCCACATATAAGTGATAGGATACAGTAATTATCTTTCTCTGTCTTATTTCAATTACTAAAATACCCTCAAGGTCCATCCATGTTGTCAAAAAGGCAGGATTTCCTTCTTTCTCCTGGCTGAATATTAGTCCTGTGTGTGTCTGTGTGTGTGTGACATTTTTATCCATTCATCCATAGATGAACACTTAGTTTGTCACCATAGGTTGGCTGGTGTGAATGTTGCAGTTAATATGAGAGGGAAGATACCTCTTTGATGTCCTAATACCATCTCTTTTGGATATATGCCCAGAATTGGGATTGCTGGATCATATAGTAGTTCTATCTTTAATTTTTTGAGGATAGCATTTCGCTAGAAACTGTACCAACAGTGCATGAGGGTCTCCTTTTCTCCAAATCTTAGCCAATACTTATTTCTTAACTGTATTTTGATTCTAACAGGCATGAAGCAGTATTTCATTATGGTTGTGATTTGCATTTCCCTGATGATTAGCAGTATTGAGCACCATTTCAAATACCTGTTGGCCATTTGTATGTCTTCTTTGGGAAAATGTCTATTTAACTCCTGTGCCCATTTTAAAATCTTTTTTATGTGTGTTACTGAGTTGTATGAATTATTTTAGTGTTGTGTCACTTCATTTTGCTTTTGTTGCTTATGCTTTTTGGTATCCTATCCAAAAAAACTAATAATTATTACCAAGACCAGTGTCAAGGAGCTTTTCCTCTATGTTTTCTTTTTTTTTCCTAATTTTTTTTTTTACATTTTGTTTATTTTTGATATACAGAGAGAGAGACAGAGCACAAGTGGGGGAGAGGCAGAGAGAGAGAGGGAGACACAGAATCTGAACCAGGCTCCAGGCTCTGAGCTGTCCACACAGAGCCCGATGTGGGGCTCAAACTCCCAAACGGTGAGATCATGACCTGAGCCGACGTCAGATGCCTAACTGACTGAGCCACCCAGGCGCCCCTCCTGTGTGTTTTCTTTTAGGAGTTTCATGGTTTCAGGTCTCATGTTGAAGTCTTTAATCCATTTCAAGTTCATTTTTTTGGGTGGTATAAGAAAGGAATCTATTTTCTTTTTTCTGCATTTTGTTACCCAGTTTTCCCAGCACCACTTATCAAAGAGTCTATTTTTTCCCCATTGATTATTCTTGGCTCCCTTTCAAATATTAGTTGACCATATATGTGAGGGTTTATTTCTGGGCTCTTGATTCTGTTTTGTTGGTGTATTTGTCTGTGTTTATGTCAATATCATCCTGGGTCTTCTTTATTGCTATAGCTTTGTAATAATGTTTGAAATCAGGAAGTGTGATACCTCTAGCTTTACAGTTCTTTCTTCTGATTGCTTTAGCTATTTGGGGTCTTTTGTGGTTCCATATAAATTTGAGGATTTTTTTTTCTATTTCTCTGAAAAATGTCATTGGACTTTTGATAGCAATTACATTGAATCTACAGGTGGCTTTGGATTGTATGGATTTTTTTTTCAATTATTTTTTTAGTGTTTATTTTTGAGACACAGAGCAAGAGACAGAGTGCAAGTGGGGGAGGGGCAGACGGAGGGAGACACAGATTCTGAAGCAAGCTCCAGGCTCTAAGCTATCAGCACAGAGCTTGACATGGGGCTCAAACTCAGGAACCATGAGATCATGACCTGAGCTAAAAAGTCAGACGCTTAACCAACTGAGCCACCCAGGCGCCCTGGATTGTATGGATGTTTTAACAGTGTTCTTGGGATTCATGAACACAGGATATCTTTCTATTTGTGTCTTTAATTTCTTTCGTTAGTGTTTTAGTTTTCAGTGTACAGGTCTTTCATCTTCCTTAAATTTATTTTTTTTAATGTTTATTTTTGAGAGAGAGAGTGAGCGGTGGAGGGGGAGGGCCAGCGAGAGGGGGGCAGAGACACAGAATCCGAAGCCAGCTCCAGACTCCAAGCTAGCTGTCCCCACAGAGCCCAACATGGGGCTGGAACTCACTAACCACAAGATCATGACCTGAGCCGAAGTTGGACACCCAACCAACTGAGCCACAGACGCCCTCATTAAATCTATTTCTAAATATTTTACTGTTTCTGGTGCTGCCTGTTTACTTCTTTTTCATATAGTTCATTAATGTTTAGAAATGTGACTGATTTCTATATGTTTATATTCTGCAGCTTTACTGAATTTATTCTAACAGTTTTTTGGTGGGATTTTTTGGCTTTTTGTATACATAAGATCACATCATTTGCAAATGGAGACCGTTTTATTTCTTGCTTTCCAAATTGGTTGCCTTTTATTTCTTTAATTGCCTAATTGCTCTGCTAGGACTTTTAGTACTGTATTGAATAGGAGTGTTAAGAGTGGGGATCCTTATCGTGTTCAGGATCTTGGAGAGCTTTCATCCTTTTACCATTTGATTTTGACGGTCATGATCTCACCGTTTGTGAGTTTGAGCCCCACATCGGGCTCTGTGTGGACAGCTCAGAGCCTGGAGCCTGGTTCAGATTCTGTATCTCCCTCTCTCTCTCTGCCTCTCCCCCACTTGTGCTCTGTCTCTCTCTCTGTATATCAAAAATAAACAGGTCTCATAGCCTTTATTATGTTGAGCTGTGTTCCTTTTATATCCCTTTTTTTTAGTTTTTATCATGAAAGGGCATTGAATTTTTGTTAAATGTTTTTTTCAGCATCTGTTGACATAATCGTATGATTTTTGTCTTTTATTGTTATTATGGTGTATCATATTTGTTGACTTGTTTTTGTTGAACTACCCTTGCATCCCAAGGATAAATCCTACTTGAAATGGTGTATGATCGTTTTGATGTGCTGTGCAATTTGGTTTGCTAGTATTTTGATGACAGTTTTGTGTCTTTGTCCATCAGAGATGGTGGCCTGTAGTTTTCTTCTAGTGTCCTGTTAGGGTAATTCTGGCCTCTTAAAATGAGTTGGAAGTCTGGCCTCTGCAAATTTTTGGTAAGAATTTGAGAAGAATTGGTATTAATTCTTTTAAATGTTTGATGAATGTATTAGGGAAACCCATCTGATCCTAGGCTTTTCTGTGTTTTGATTACTGATTTAATATTCCTGCTCATTATTAGTCTGCTTAGATTTTCTATTTCTTCATTATTTACTCTTGGTAAGTTCTCTGTTTCTAGGAATTTACCCAGTTCTTAGAGGTTATCCAATTTGGCAATGTGTTCATAGGTAGTCTCTATTTTTATTATGTTTTTAAATATTCCAGTATAGTTAACATACAATGTTCTATTAGTTTAATGTGTACAGTATAGTGATTCAACAATTCTTTACATTCTCCGTGCTCATTATCAGTGTACTCTTCACCCCCACCACCTATTTCACCCATCTCCCCACCCACCTCCCCTCTGGTAACCATCTGTTTGTTCCCTGTAGTGAAGAGTCTGTTTGTTGGTTTTTCTCTCTCTTTGTATTTTTCCTTTTCTTTGTTTTGTTTCTTAAATTCCTATATTAGAGAAATCATAGGTAGTCTCTTAATAATCCTTTCTATCTCTGTGGTATCCATTGTAATGTGTCTTTCATTTCTGATTTTATTTAAATCTTCACTCATTTTCTTAGTCTAGCTAAAGTTTTGTCTATTTTGTTTATCTTCCCCCCACTCCAAAAAACACACCTCTTATTTTTATTGAGCTTTTGTATTGTTGGCTCTTTTTTTGATCATTGTTATTTCCTTCCTTCTACTAACTTTGGGCTTAGTTTGTTCTTTTTCTAGTTATAAAGTTAGGTTGTATTTGAGATCTTTCTTGTTTCTTACTGTAGTCATTTATCCCTGTAAATTTCCTCTTGTAGCTTTTTTTGGTTCATCCCATAAGTTTTGATATGTTGTGTTTGCATTTTATTTTTTGTCTCAAGATATTTTTTAATTTCCCTTTTGATTTCTTTTTTTGACTCCTTGATTTTTCAGGAGTGTATGGTTTAATTTCCACATACTGTGAATTTTTCAGTTTTCCTCCTATTGATTTCTAGTTTCGTACCATTGTGGTTAGGAAAGATACTTGGTATAATTTCAGTCTTCTTAAATTTGCTAAGACTTGTTTCGTGACCTGTCATATAATCTATCTGGGAGAATGTTCTATGTGTGTTTGAGAAAAGTGTATATTCTGCTGCTGTTCAGTGAAATGTTCTGTATAGTCCTGGTAGGTCCATTGATCTAAAAAGTATAGTTCAGTAACTCAAAGGGATACATGCACCCAATGTTCCCCAATGTTTATAGCAGCATTATTTACAATAGCCAGATTATTGGCAACAGTCAAGTGTCCATCAACTGATGAATGAATAAAGATGTACGTGTGTACACACACACACACACACACACACACACACACACACACAGGAATATTACCCAGCCATATAAAAGAGGAAGTCTTGCCATTTGCAACAACATGGATAGAGCTAGAGAGTATTATGCTAAGCGAAATAAGTCAGAGAAAGACAAATACCATATGATTTCACTTATATGTAGAATTTAAGAAACAAACAAGCAAATGGGAAAAATAGGCAAACCAAGAAACAGACTCCTAACTATAGAGAAAAACTCCCAGAAGGGAGGTGAGTCCGGGGTGGGTTAAATAGGTGATATGGATTAAGGAGTGTACTTGTTGTGATGAGCCACCAGGTGTTGTATGGAAGTGTTGAATCACTATATCATACACCTGAAATTAATATCATACTGTATATTTACTTGAGTTTAAATAAAAACAAAAAAATGTACAATTCAAGTCTAACATTTCCTTATATTCTGTCAGGGCGATCTATCCCTCATTGAAAGTAGTGTGTACCATTGTTGAAAGTACCAGTCTACCATTATGTATTGTTATCTGTTTCTCCCTTTAGATGTTAGTATTTGCTTAATATATTTAGGTGTTCGAGTATTGTATGTATATAATTTACAATTGTTATATGCTCTTTGAATTGACCACTTTATAAATAATGACCTTCTTTGTCTCTTGTTACAGGTTTTGAGTAAAAGTCTATTTTGTCTGAAATAAGTATAGCTTACCCATTGGCTCTCCTTTGGTTTCTGTTGCATAGAATATCTTTTTCCATCCCTTCACTTTGAGTCTGCATGTACCCTTAAAGGTGAAGTGAGTCTTTTGGAAGCTGCTGGGTCTTTTTTTTTTTTATCCATCTAAGTATGCCATCTGTGCCTTTTGATTGGAAAATCAGTACACCTACATTTAGAGTAATTATTAATGGGCAAAGGCGATGCCATATTAATGTTTTCAGGCTGTTTTGTATTTTCCTCGTCCTTTCTTCCTCTCTTGCTAACTTCCTTTGTGAATTGGTTTTCCATAATAATATCCTTTGATTCTTTCTGTTGATCTTTTTTGTATCTAACTAGGTTTTTGTTTCTGGCTACAATGAGTCTTATGTAAACATCTTATAGATATAAAAGTGTATTTTAAGCTGATAACAACTTTGTATACAAATATTCCACCCTTTTACTTCCTCCAAATTCATTTTATGTTTTTAATGTTCAGTTTACCTCTTTTTGTAGTGTATATCTTTAACAAATTATTTTAGCTTTTAATATTTTTAATACTTTTATCCTTTAACTTTTATCATCTGTGGATGATTCTTTAAGACCGTGTTCTTCTGGGGCTCCTTAGACTGGCTGCAGCTGGTTCACAGGCTACTGCAGGGTCTATAGCTGAGACCAAGGTCTGTAGGTCTATTACCCAACAGGTGGGTGAGACTCCTCCCCCATCCCTTGGCTTATGGGGCTAGGTTTCCCAACTCCAACAGAGGCACTTATGTCCATGGATGGATGCCAAATTGTTGTTGCATGGTGGCAGTGAGGTCTTATTTGGCCTTATTTGGATGCTGACATCACTGCTCATGTTCATGTTGCTATAACTTTTTTTTCCCCCTTTATGTGTTTCACAGTGTCTCATTTCTTTGCACACCTCATAGTTTTTTTGTTGAATAATGGATATTATTTTTTAATATTTATAATTTTTTATATTTTTAATATATAATTTTTTAATATTTTAATATTAATATTTTAATATTATATTCATATTGTTTAATGTTAATATTTTTAAATTATTTTAATATTTTAAAAATATTTTTAATATTACAATGTGGCTGCTCTGGAAATCAAATTCTCACTCTTTCCTAGGGCTTGTTATGGTTTGTTGTTGTTTAGTTAGACTTTTCTGAAGTGATTTCATAACTGTTTTTGTGTGGTCATTGAAGTCTGTTCTCTTAGTTTAGTGGTCAGCTAGTGGTTTGCCTTAAACTCCTGGAACAAAAAAATACATATTTTTCCCAGTCTTTGTAGTAGGTGGGTTCTCTGTGTACGTTGGTATCTTTAGTGGCAATACTCAATATCTTCAGTACTTAACCAGGATGTTTATAACTCTGCCTTAGCCTTTACTTCTGACTTGCACAGAGCCTGATGCTCATCCAGAGGTGTGGAACTTAGGGCCTTCTCAGGCATTTTCTACGAATGTGCTTAGTTAGCCTCAGGCACACACATGGCCTTCTAGATTCCCAGGAATCTGTGGAACTTTTCCAAGTCCTTATTCTCCAAAGCATCTCATTCCCCAGCCTTTTTCCCCAAGCTTTTCACTTTGTCTGTTGTTTAATCCAATTGTACTGTATGCCTTGTCCCAGGAAGTGAGGACTAATGCATTTGCCTTTGAAGGATTTCAATAAATGCTCACCCCACCCTTGATAGCATCCGAATCAGACTAAAATAAAAATGTTTGATATCAAACACATTGAAAATGCAAGCTAGTTTATTAAGCAAGACTATATGGTCAGTGGTTTGGATTTGAAAGCCAATAATAGTGTACAATTTAGTCATTCTCCCCCAGTACCTTAGGGGCTAGTACTTGATGAGTTTTTAGACTTTGTGGAGGCAGAGTATATTTGGAGTAAGCAACATACAGTCTTCTGCTTTGCAACTTGGCAACCATGTCAAAAAGGAACTGTAGAGGGGCTCCTGGGTGGCTCAGTAGATTGAGTGTTCGACTCTTGATTTCAGCTCAGGTCATGATCTCATGGTTTGCAAGATCGAGTCCCATTCTGGAGCCTCCTTGGGATTCTCTTTCTGCACCACCGCACCCCCGGCTCAAAATAAATAAACTTTAAAAAAAAAGGAGATATAGAGCATGTGATTCCTCAGTCTAGTGAGGGAGGTGAAAATGTATTTGGAAAGCAGAATACTGAAGGCCTGATGAGATAAGACTTACCTGTCAGCAAGTATGACTGCAAACATGCACAGTTCGATTATTTGCAATAGTTGCTTATGTTCTTCCCAGTCGCATCCTCACAGTGAACAGCTATTTGATCTCATTGGAGAAATTACCTTTAGGCAGATCATCTTGCCTTGAGTCTTTTTTTTAATGTTTATTTATTTTTGAGAGGAAGAGCACAAGCAGGGGAGGGGCAGAGAGAGAAAGGAGAGACACAGAATCTGAAGCAGGCTCCAGGCTCTGAGCTGTCAGCACAGAGCCCGACGCAGGGCTCAAACTCAGAAACTGAGATTAAGACCTGAGCTAAGGTCAGTCAGACCTTAACCTGACTGAGCCACCCAGGCGCCCCTTGCCTTGAGTCTTTAGTCCTTGCTTCTATTTCTTCCTTCTCTTTGTTGGACTTTAACATTGGCTGTCTCCTTGACGCTGTGTTTCAAGCAGCCACATACTTTTTTTAAGTATTTTATATACAAGGCTACCTTAAACACTATTTTAACACTGTCTTTTTCCTTTTTTAAGAGCTGGGGTGGAAAGGAGAATGGCTTTGGACTTGCAGAATGTTGCAGAGACTTGCATATGATGGTAAGTAATTCTTGGATATGGGTATCTTGGCAGAGCTATTATTTTGAGCCTTACTTTACAATGAATATATGGAATATTAAGTTGCCACTTCAGATCAAGATATTTGAGGAACCTGACATCAGTTAAGACAGAACACACCTTATCTAGGTGTTTGGGCCCTCATTGTGTTGGCATTTGGAAGAATTTCAGAAACACAGTGTATGTTCATACCCAGGTCTTAAGTAGAACGCTGCATTTGGTGAATCAGTTTGAAAGTGATGAGAAATCCTAGAAAGTGCATTTGCTTGCATTCTTTCACTGTAACTGTTGGAACTCTGGGCAGTGTGGTGCAGTTTTTAAGAATGGATGCTTGAGGGGCGCCTGGATGGCTCAGTCAGTTAAACATCTGACTTCAGCTCAGGTCATGATATCATGGTTTGGAGTCCGAGCCCCGCATCGGGCTATCTGTTTTCAGCATAGAGCCTGCTTTGGATCCTCTGTCCCTCTTTCTCCGCCCCTCCCGTTTGCTTACTTGTGTGTGCTCACACGCTCTCTTGCTCTCTCACTCTCTCTCAAAATAAAATAAACTTTAAAAAATTTTAAACACACAAAAAAAAGAATGGACACTGGGAACAGTTCTGCCATGAGAGTTATTGGGACCTTTACAATGTTACATGTGCTTTCCAAGTTTACCACTCATGCCCTGTCCTACCTTTTTATCTGTGCTTAGATTACAAGCTTAGGCCATCCTCCTTTCTGCTTTGATATGTTGCTTTGTGATCCCAATTTGGGATCACAATTGGGTGTGTGAAAACAATTCGATGTCAAGAAGCAACTATATTTTTTAGCAGATGTTGCTGCCTTTGTCAGATTGTCGTGTATAGGACAAATAGCTGTGATGAAATGTAGTGATTTTATTTTAGCAAGCCTTTTTCCCCTGGAGGAATGGTTCTTTTTCTGATCAAAGAAAACTACAAATTAGAACAAATTACTTTCCCATCTTAGTTGGTATATTTTCTTTAGTGTGCATTATAGGAATGAATATTGGGTAGTATGGGAAATAAGTGTTACCTAATGAGCAAAGCTACATAAATCTTAAAGAGTATTCAGTTTGGAATTCTAATTCTGAGAAAATAACATTTCATCTTTAAGTTGGTTAATTCTGAGCCTCCATTTGTGTATCAAGCTTGTTCTTTACCCCTTGGGCAAAATAGTATGATATACTCTACTAGGTTTGTATGATGCCTGTTTTGGGCCCAGCCTTTGTTAAGAAATCACACACATCCTTCTATTTATTGATATTTGGTGTATCAGTGAGACTTTGAAAAGTATGATGTATACTTTCAAAGGAATTAACATATATATACATGTTTTTTTTTTTTAATTTTTTTTTTCAACGTTTATTTATTTTTGGGACAGAGAGAGACAGAGCATGAACGGGGGAGGGGCAGAGAGAGAGGGAGTCACAGAGTCGGAAACAGGCTCCAGGCTCTGAGCCATCAGCCCAGAGCCCGACGCGGGGCTCGAACTCACGGACCGCGAGATCGTGACCTGGCTGAAGTCGGATGCTTAACCGACTGCGCCACCCAGGCGCCCCTATATACATGTTTTAAAAACTTCTAAGAATTATTGTATACAATAATTCTCCATTTCCAGAGACAACCACTGCGATTGTTTATTTGTTTTTTTTTTTTAACATTTATTCATGTTTTAAGAGAGCACAAGCAGGGGAGGGGCAGAGAGAGAACAAGACACAGAATCCAAAGCAGGCTCCAGGCTCTGAGCTTTCAGCACAGAGCCTGATGCAGGGTTTGAATTCATGAACTGCAAGATCATGACCTAAGCTAAAGTCAGACACTTAACCAACTGAGCCACCAGGTGTCCCATACTGCTACTGGTTTCTTTTAAGGATTCATTCTAATGTACATTCTGTTGTGGTCTTAATTTTGTTTTTGCTTTTTTAGAGTTAAAGAGGATTTGTTGCCAGGGTCTGGTTCATAGTGACTTGGTATTTACCTGTGCAGAAAGCATTTTGATATCATAGGAAGTGGTGTAGAATGATATGAAAGGGACTATTTGAAGAATTAAGAAGGTACACCAGTGAGGCATAGTTTGAATAAAATATTTCCAGAGGTGATGATGTACACTAAAATTTCCAAGAGAATGTTCTTTTCCCTTCTCGAGCTGGTACCTAGACTCTTATATTTGTTCTCCATCCTTTCTTGGATTCTTATTCATTATTGGTTGGTGGACTTGCCTCTCTTTTCCCTCTTAAGAATAGCTGCAGCCAGAATTGATCTCTTGAAAGAAAGGGCAACTGATAACTTATCCTCTCTTTTCCCTCTTAAGAATAGCTGCAGCCAGAATTGATCTCTTGAAAGAAAGGGCAACTGATAACTTACAAGTAAGAAATATGAAGGCATTTGGAGCCTTGGGCTTCATCCTCCTGATTGTGTGTGTGTGTGTGTGTGCACGCGCGCGCGTGTGTGTGTTTAATGTTTATTTATTTTGAGAGAGAGTGTGCACGTGAGCTGTGGAGGGAAGGAGAGAGAGAATCCCAAGCAGTCTTCTTGCTATTAGCATAGAGCCTGATGTGTGGCTCCATCTCACAAACTGAGATCGTGACTTGCACCGAACTCAAGAGTCATTTAACCAGTTGATCCACCCAGGTGCCCCTGATTCTGTGTCTTATAAGACATCTGAACTCTGCTAAGAAAGGAGTAAAGGCAGTGTAGCTGCTGTGACTATACTGCTTATTCTGCTGCTACGATGATTTGGACAAGTGGTTAGGACTTGGAAGGAAGAGTGGGGGAGAAGATGGTATCTAATTCTTTCATGTGCTTTATACACAGAAATACCCACCCAGTGCAACTACACTACACTTTGAATTCTATGCAGACCCTGGGACCGAGGTCAAAATCGAGAAAAGGGTAAGTCTCATGATAGACTTGTTCTGATAGAGTCTATCATGTACTGTAACTGGGGTTGACTTTTTCTAGGACTCCTCAGTTAAATGAGGGAATGGTTTTGAGCTACATTGCTGCCCTCCCAATTTAAATACATCTACCAGTTTCTCAGGAATAAGTGTTCATTGTATGCCCTGTTCTGGTAGGTTTGGATCTTACTTATGTTGGAGCTGCCGAAAGATAGGACTCCTCTATGGTGTGTTGCCATGACGTGCATTTTTCTTCATTTCAGTTGGGAATTTCAACATGCGGTTTAAGTCTGGATAGTGATCACTCAACTTTCTCTACTTAAGCCAGTTTGCAAGAAGTCTATATATTGCTTACAGGGTACTGCTTCAATTATGTGATCATTCCATATTCTTTGAGGAAATACTAAAATTATTTTTGTTTAGAAGTAGCTTAATGAATAAGATCTTCTTTTTGATCTATAGCATAATGAATAATCCTTATAGATTAATGACTCCTTGAAAACAGTTGTAATGCATATTTGGAGAGTGAAGCCATTTTCATGGATTTTGTCTTTGCTATGAATACATGATCTGTAGGATAAGGAAGAGAAAAAGACAAAAAAATAGACAAATACAGAAAACACTGGTGGTTGCCAGAGTGGAGGTGAGTGGAAGGGTAGGTGAAGTAAATAAAGGAGATAAAGAGTACTGTGATCAGCACTAAGTGATGTGTAGAAATGCTAAATCCTTATACTGTACACTTGAAACACTGTATGTAAATTATACTTCAATTTAAAAGTGACAAACTTTTTTTTAAGGAATGAGGAAGAATATGAAATGTGTCTGTGCATTATATTTTGATACTATTATCTTCAAAGAAGCTTTCTTGAAAATATTCTGTATATAAAATGGATATTTTGGGGCATTCTAAAGTTGCTTTGACTTTAAGAGTATTCAGTTAGGCTTCAGCCTAGGGTGGCATCTTGGTTTTCAGACCACTCTCTTGCAGTCTTATGGCAGGGCAAGCTGAGGTATTACAGTGACTCCTAATAACTCTCCTATCTTAAATTTCAGACGACTAGTAACACACTACATTATATTCACATAGAACAACTTGACAAGGTAAGAGGAATTTTTTACTATTGGCTAGTTTTCTAACATTCAGTTTACTTTTTGTTCCTAACCATTTTTTTTTCTAATGTAGATTTCAGAAAGCCCTTCTGAAATCATGGAATCTCTTACCAAAATGTACAGCATTCCTAAGGATAAACAGGTATGGTAGGTCCTAATAATTATCTAAAGGGTGTGGTTGTTATCCAAATAGATTAATGATGTGTGCTGGGCTGGGAGACAGCATATCAGAAAGGATCATGGGTAAATTAGCCTCAGTGAGCCTTAGTTTCCTCATCTTTTATGAGGCCGACACCTACTAACTTCCTAGGTCCTTATGAGAGTTTGAGTAAAACATAAGCTGCCTTACCCACCATGTGAATCTAATAAGTGTTAGTAGCTTAACACTTTGCATGCCAAAGAAGAAAACATTTAGTTGTGTTATTTTTTTCTGTTCATTGTTATAGTAATAAAATATTTGATTTGATTAATTACAATCTGAACTCTTGCCAAATGTCTTCAGTTTGTTTCCTGTCAGTATAGTGATAGTTCTTGGCTTATGTTAGGATATTAGGAGTCTCTGAGCCTGTGTTTTGTGGCACTCATTTTGTCAGCTAGCCTCAGAGTGGAATTGTTGTTTGACACCTTAACAAACAGCAACAATAAACCATTTAACAAGTATCCCAAGAGGTAAGATTTAACCTTCAGAAAGTATAGTCCCCTTTTTCATTGATTGCTAATTTAGGTCTTGTATCTTTACAGATGCTGTTATTTACACACATACGGCTGGCCCATGGTTTTTCTAATCACAGGAAGCGATTACAAGCTGTTCAAGCCAGGTTGCATGCTATATCTATATTAGGTAAGAGAATAGCACTGTAATTAATAGGCAATTTAGAGATAAATTCCTTTGAGCTTCATCTGTCCTTGATGCTGTGAGGCTTATTGTAGTTACTTTAAGTGGCAAGTTAAATTGTGAAATTGCCAGCATTTCTAATGTTCACCATATTCATCATTCTTCAGCTCCTTAATGTTGTATTAGAAAAAGGATATAATACTTACAGACATATCACATGGGTTTAGTCTTGATTTTTGCCCTTTTCTTGTTTTGATGGGTGTTCAGGTAGCCCTCTCCCCTGGCCCCTAGTCTTCCTCTTGCCATTTCATCTTCCTCTTCTGTCCCTTCAGTGGTATAATTTTAAGTCAGAAGGTATTTGTTAAGAAGTCAATACTGTGCATTTTACTTTTACTGTAGAGTGGTAGAGTGGAAAGGACACTGGTTTTGGAATCAGTCCTGGGCTCTCCTCCAGATTCTGCAAATGATTAGCTTATGGGTTATGCTTTTGGCCTCAGTTTCTTCATTTAATACTGGGACAACACTTCCCTTATAGGCTGATATAAGGATGAAATGAAAACCTATAAAGCACTTAGCATGCCAGACACATAGAAGGTATAAAATGATAGCTGCTGTTAATATTACCAGCCTTAGTATGTTATTGTCTGCTCTTTTAAACTATGAGTTCCTTGAAGTGAAATTCCTGCTTTTCACTTTGTATTCAACACCTAGCATAACTTCTGGCACATTGGTGGGTATGTTTTTGGTAAACTAAATGAATTATGTTCTAATCCCATTAGTTTGCACTTTAGGAGACTATGTCTACTGTTACTTCTGTGAGGGATTCTTTGAAAGTGGATTATAGATATTCTCAGCTTTTATTCCACAGTGACATACAAGTTTCTGACTTAGTCTGTAGTTGTCCAAAATTCTTTTCTTTACAGCCTATAAAGTGTTGCCAGTGAAAAACAGAAGCACATGAAGAGACTAAAATGGAAGTCTATCTCCAGTGTACAATAGTTGTTATATCAAGTAGTGATGTTCTAAAAAACATTAACTCTTCACATTCTTTTCATACTTCCATTTCCCCACAATCCTTGCTCATGACAACCGATGCTAATAATAGGAGAATCTGTCACTTTGGAGGGTATTTAGGGCTTATCACTATATTTGATCAGTCCTCTAGAATTCAGTGATTCTGTCCTCCAGTGCTGGTTGGAAGGGAATCTTTTCCTAGAACCAGTAGGTGCCAAAAGGTTTGTCATTGGGCAGTGGCTTGACCACTGCCTTCTTGCCTAAAGTGTTTATTTCTCCTTTTGCAGTGTATTCCAATGCCTTGCAGGAGTCCGCAAACAGTATCTTGTATAATGGGTTGATAGAGGAGTTGGTAGATGTCCTTCAGATAACAGATAAGCAGCTTATGGTAAGTATTAATATTCTCCTGTGTGTGTCAGGCTTGTGTGTATTTATTTTCCTTTTGGTTTTTCCCAGGGGTTGAGAATGAACCCCAAGAGGGAAGCTTGGCTCTTTTACTTCTTCTTCTTTGGATATTTACCTACAGAGTTAACAAGTGCTGGATTTTCAGTGTTCTCAGCAGACCTCCATCTCCCCTAAACAGTCAACAGTAGAATGAGTTAAATTTTGGAATATTGTGTATTAGCACCTTGGCTCACATCCAATGTTTAACACATCCCATGTTTGCCTTCTACTTTCTTAGGAGATTAAAGCCGCGTCTTTACGAACGTTAACATCAATTGTCCATTTGGAGAGAACTCCCAAACTCAGCAGTATTATTGACTGTACTGGAACTGCCTCTTACCATGGATTTTTGCCTGTACTTGTGCGGAACTGCATCCAGGCCATGATTGGTAAGTTTTGATGATTGTTATTTTAGGCAGCAAGAACTTTACCCTTTTGCTCGTGAGTCTTTGTTTAACATCTTGCCAGCTTAACATCACATTCTCAGCTTGCTCTTTTTCTGTCTCTCCCAACTTCCCTTATAGATCCTTCCATGGATCCATACCCTCACCAGTTTGCCACTGCTCTCTTCTCTTTTTTATACCATCTGGCCAGCTATGATGCAGGTGGTGAAGCCTTGGTCTCCTGTGGAATGATGGAAGCCTTATTGAAGGTGCTCTACTTTTTTTAAAAAATAACATTTGTGGGGAAATGAACTAAGCAAGTATAGAATTACAAGTTTGGAATGGTTCACAGTGAGAGCAAACAGCATAAGAAAGCTTACCCAGAAAACGTTATCCTTAATTTTTCTAGTTTGGCATTCTAGTTATCTGTCTCATTAATAACTTTTAAGAGCAGCCATCTCCATTATTAAGAATTGATCAAAGTCCAGCATGGTGTGATAGTCAGAAGACCCCAGGTACGAGTCAAGACTAGCTACATCTTCTGATGACCTTAGGCTGTCACCCTAAAGAAAATGTATGTAAAGGTACTTTGTAAATTGTGCTATTAAGGTAATAGGCTTTAGTGTGTGCTGGGCACTAGACACCAGCTTTTTTTCTCCCTGAATATTTTATTTAATCCTGAAAGGTAATTTAGGTCCGCATTATCTCTGAAGGATGAGTCCCAGAAGTGATAGACTTGACGAACACCTGTTTTTTTCTCCCACACCTCCCCGAGACCCTAGACTGCATGTTTCTAAAAGTATATTCACAGTTTTGTGTTTTTTTCAGTTGATTAGCTTTGCCTCCTTTTCTCCTCGATAGGTCATAAAGTTTCTTGGCGATGAACAGGATCAGATAACGTTTGTCACCAGAGCTGTCAGAGTGGTTGACCTCATCACCAACCTGGACATGGCAGCTTTTCAATCCCATAGTGGACTTTCTATCTTCATTTATAGACTTGAGGTATTATTATATAAGGAGCACTTAACATAGACCCTACCCAATAAGATTTGAGCCTAGGAAGTATCCAAATAACCCCCAAAGAGCCATCTTAGCCCTTTTCTGTTTTTAGAAACCAATTTTGTAATCTGCCTTTGACATTCTTTCATTATAATTATTTTTAATCTCTGATATATATGTAGGATTTTCTTACTACTTTTCCCTTGATTGTAGCATGAAGTAGATTTGTGCCGAAAAGAATGTCCATTTGTGATCAAGCCAAAGATCCAGAGACCTAGTACTACACAAGAAGGAGAAGAAATGGAAACAGATATGGATGGTAATCAACACTTATTAAGTCAGTATATTTGTGCTTGGCATTTTCCTATCATCCAACCCTAATTTTCATTCTGCCTTCTTATAAATTCTAAAGTGCACAACTGATTTGATTATGTATTTGTATAAATACAAAACAGTATTTTTCTATATAAGTGATTTGTATGTTGTTTTTCATGAGGATAATTGTAAATGGGGGAGGCACAAGTTGTTGGGAATAGAGATGGAAGGTGAAGCAGATGGTAGAGCGGCAGTAGAGCCCCTCTGTTTTATTTCAAGACTTTAATAGGTGTCTTCTAAGTATTGATTCATTATCTTCTTATTCCTGCTAAAATGTAAGTTCCATGAGATCAGGGTACTGTTTTGTTTACTGCTCTATTCTTCAGCAGTGCCTGATATATCGTAGGTGTTAAAAATGTGTTTGGGGAAAATAAGGAGAACGTAGACTCTAAAATGGGCTCTTTTGAAACTATCAGGCTATTTTGAGAAGGATGAGGAGAGGTGAAAAATTTGTTGAATAGGGAACATGTTTTAAATCATAAAGTCAAAAAGATAGGTGGCCCAATAGTCTTAATCTTTGGGTTCATCATCATGTGTGTGCTTTTTTTTTTTTAAACCTCCCTACCCTCTCCTTGCATAGTTAATGATAATAGTAATAAAAACAAAGAACTTCTCCAAAACAGCTTTCTTAGAATTTAAATTGTTATCAACCAATCCAGGTGATTCTGATGTGTTTGTAGAGAAAATTTCCTATTCAACAAAAAAAGGGTTACAAAATCATGAGTTGTGCTTCCTTGTATATAAGTAGGCACAAATGGGAATGTTTATGTATAAAAAGATTGGAAGAGGGGCGCCTGGGTGGCTCACTCGGTTAAGCATCCGACTTCGGCTCAGGTCATGATCTCACAGTCCGTGAGTTCGAGCCCCACGTCGGGCTCTGTGCTGACAGCTCGGAGCCTGGAACCTGCTTCAGATTCTGTGTCTCCCTCTCTCTCTGACCCTCCCCCATTCATGCTCTGTCTCTCTCTGTCTCAAAACTAAATAAACGTTAAAAATTAAAAAAAAAAATAAAAAGATTGGAAGAGTATTTAAAAATGTAAACTGATTTATTGCTAGTGGAGCTTTATTATATTGTACAAGTTGTAAGAAGTAATTTTGTATCATGTACTTCATTAAAATTCCAAAAAGCTCTGCCTGCTGTCTGCTACCCACCAGTAGTATATGAAATTCCATGTTTTACTTACCACTCTTTTTCCTCCCACCACATTTGGTGGGTAAGAAATATTGAAAGGGATTTCTTTTGAAGAATTGTTTTTAATTTGCATATCTTAACCCATGACGTTAAATACTTTTCTATTTGTGAAAAGTTTACATTTTTATTTTGGGTCTCAATATTCTAATCTAGTCTCCATTTTTATATCATTCATCTCACCTTAATGGGAAAAAATTTCTCAAACAATCGTTCTTTTGGTGGTGCCTTTATTCTAACTAGTTTCTTTATCATAACTTTTACTCTAGTTGCAGATGTGACTATGGAAAGTAGTCCAGGCTTATCCATCTCTATGGAGCACCGGCTAGATGTTGACTTAAGGGCGTCAAGTTCCAGCAGCAGCACTAGCATCTCCTCTGGCTCTGGACCTGGCCCCCGTCCTGGTGTGTAGACAAGTAGATACATAGTCTTTCACACTGAATTACTAAACTAGTAAAGAAGGTGCTTTGGGAATAGCTTTAGTGGTATATTTTGAGGATTGCTTCTTAGGACTGTGCATGTTACTGTGCCATTCTGGTGTCCATTTTCTTATATTAACATGTATTTCATACTTCTCCAACTATTCACACATTGATTATTTTATCAAAGCAGCCATATCAGAACACAGATAATATCTAAAACAGGAACTGAGGATCAAAAAGTTAATCTTTTTACTTTGTGGTTTTACTTCAGGCTTTTAATTTTAGCATTAGTTTTGTGTAGGCCTCAGTGATTTACTTTCCCAATTTCAAAGCTTAGTAAGTATTCTTCCCACCATTCAGAGATGTCACTTTGAATGCTAGTGTTGATATAGTGTATATGCGTCTCTTAAAAATTTGTTCTATGTGCCTGTTCAATCTGGTCTCTTGGTGAACTCAACATAATCCTCCATCTTTCTCCCTTGCCAGGAGTTCAGTGTATTCCACAAAGAGCAGCACTTCTCAAATCCATGTTAAATTTCCTCAAGAAGGCCATTCAAGACCCTGCTTTCTCAGACGGCATACGACATGGTATTTGATTTTAGATACTTTCTTGAAGGATGTTTGACTTTCTCAGAGATTAGTGATTTTGATACTTTCTGATGTTACTCTTTTTTTGTAAGACAGGCTTAAGAAAAGGCCTGCCATTTTGAATAGCCTTTAGTCATTTAGTGTCACTTTTCCTAGACCTAAGGATTCTAGCCATTTTCATAATGATTCACCTATGTTTTTCCTTTTTCAGCTTTTGACTCTGTGCTCACTTCTGGCCTGCTACTTCACTTTGTCTGTGTCTGTATTCTTTTATTCTTTGATCCACTGTTAAGAGGCTATTTCATGGACAAGGAATGAATAATAGAATGTGAGGAGGAGACAAGTAGAAACCATTAGACTGGAATCAGCACAAGAGTTTGTTTACCACAGTGGTGGTACACATAATATATTGCTCCATCAACCCTACCCATCAAACTACTCCTGGACTAATCATATTCTCCTTGATGTTCACTTTTCTTTTCTCTTAGTGATGGATGGTTCTCTCCCTACCTCCCTGAAGCACATCATCAGCAATGCAGAATACTATGGCCCATCACTTTTCCTCCTAGGTAAGTGGTGTTAATAATTGGTTATACCAAGCTGGAATGACCTGCCAGTTCTCTGTGTATTTTACATTCTTACAGGGTTTTATTGTCCACATTTGTCCACTGTGTGATTATGTATCTTTCTAGTTAGTGATGAAATAAAGATCAGAATTCAGTTTCAAATATCCATTTCTGGAATGCCAAACATAAAGTATATAAGCAATACGTTATAAACCATGTGTGATAAGTACTGTTGTACATTTGTGCCATACTTACTGCTGCAAGTGTGAGTTTTTCAATGGTTAGTCCTTAATCTTGGTCCAGAAAATTCAGTCAGCATGGTTTCCATTCTTAGAATTGAATGTCAGACCCCACAAACTACAGTATAGAAAATCATTTCTCACTGTAGAAAATGCAATTTCAGAAGCTGTGGATACTTTGTATTTGTAAAAACATCTTTGCAATTTTATGTTGGCAATACTTTGAGTATTGCTGTTGTTAAAACCTCATTTTTGTTAACTGGCATTTATTGAGTGCCACATATTTAGGACAGTGTTTGAGATATTTAGCTTCTAGAATTCTCCTTAAACCTAAAGGAATGGGGATGCCTGGGTGCCTCAGTCATGTAAGCATCCGACTCTTGATTTCCACACAGGTCATGACCCCAGGGTCCTGGGAACAAGCCCCATGTCGGGCTCTGTGCTAAGTATGGAGCCCGCTTAGGATTCTCATATTCTCTCTCCCCCCCCCACCCAACCCTCTCACCTCGTCTCTCTCCCTCCCTCTCTCCCTCCCCCTTTTCCTCCTCCTCCTTTCTCTCCCCTTCTGCCCCTCTCTCCTCATCCGCAGTCTTTTCTCTAAAATACAAATGAAAGAAACTAATGGAATGTAATGGGAAGTGTAGAAATAAAGGAAACCTCCTTGTACCAGTAACACATGTTTTTTTGATACTTTGGGATGTCTGGAGGGAGTAGTTTTGGCTACTTCAACTTGGTACTTACTCCCCTGCTGAAGCAAATTAGGATTTTTAAATTTAAAGTTTATGTCCTATGACCTTGCTAGATTCACTTTGTAGTTTATAGTTACTTTGTTTTTATTTTTAAAGATTTTTTTCAAGTTTATTTATTTTGAGAAGAGAGCACATGGGTGATTGGGGGAGGGGCAGAGAGAGGGAGGGAGAGAACCCCAAGCAGGCTCCATGCTCAGCACAGAGCCCACACCCTGGGATGATGACTTGAGCTGAAATCAAGAGTTGGACACTTAACCGAGCCACGCAGGCACACCCCCATAATTGCTTTGTTAATTTCTTAAGCTATTCTATAGTTTTGTCATCTACAAATAGTTCTTTTTTTTAATTTTTTTTTTTTTTTGCTTTTTATGTCTTCGTGCATTGGCAAAGATTTCCAATACAGTGCTAAATAGAGGTGGTGAGAATGGGCCTTTTTGCTTTGTTCACGAACTCAAGGGAAAAGCATTCAGTATTTCACCATTAAGTTTGAGGTTAGCAGAAGGTTTTGTTCCTCTTTGTCAGGTTGAGGAAGTGTTTCTTTGTATTATAGCACCTCCATCTTGACATAGACTCCCTCCCAAGGTTAGGTTCATATGACAGAACTCATGATAGCAGCCTTTTGGTATGATTGAAGATTTGTTACACAGGTAGAGAAGTCCCAAGTCAAGATGCAGAGAAGGATGGTTCTTTCTGGGAGGAAACCCCAGAACAGAGAAAAGCCAGGTGCACAGGCATCTTATAAAGGGGAAGTTTAAAGGAGGCAGCAAGAGGACACATGTGGGGTGTGGGCAGGGAGCAAGTGAGGCCTCTCAGAATGACGCAGGAAGCCAGAAATGAGACTTAGAACACTAAAGCAAACATTAGTGGAGGGCAGAATTCCTTCTCTAGAGTCCTGATTCATCCCTGATGTTTGAATTAACATAGCAACCTTCCTGGATTCCTATAAATAAACTTGTACTTGAGAGGGACCAGATTTGCAAAGCCAATTTAAAATAATTAGTCCAACAATTACTGTTTTAGCTCCATAAGTGATACTACAGCCTTTCACCCCAGGCAGAAGGAGAGAGCCAGGAAACAAAATTAATGGGGTTTTGAGAATCTCTTGGCACATTTTTATAATATAGTTGGATGTTTAGTTCTTTTATTTTGTTTAAGTATTCTGGATACTTGAACCTGTATATTAGCCCACATGCAGCAGGAAGTCCCATTTAAGGCACAAACACCACCTTAAAATAACAGTAGGTAGTTAAATGCCAATCTTTTTACCAACTATCATAGCAGCTAGACTCCTTTTTCCCTCATTAAGGGCTTCTAAGGCTTGAGGTGTTTGATTTATATGGTCGGCCAGTTGTGCCATTGTTGAGATAGTCTCTATAAAAGGTATCTGTGTTACAGAATTAAAAACACCTAAGGTGCAGCTCAATATAATAGATAAAAAGATGGCCCAGTGCTCCCTTTTATGGCAAAACTTGATGAAAGAGCTAGACATTCTGGTTGAAACTAGGGTACCTGGGTACTAAATGTTCATAGGACACAGGTCATCGTATGGGTTAGAAGGGAGCAGTTGATGGAGTAGAATGTATGACTTTGCTGTACAGGAGTTGTGTCATAGATCCAGTAGCCTAAGGTGGTTGGAGGGTGGAGTTTCTAGTGGCCAAATTATATCAGGGAAGACATGCAAGGGCAAAATAGTCTCAACGTGGTGGAGGGTATCATTGTGTCGACTGGATTGGTGGGGGAAGCTGGAAGGGCATGAAGGAAGTCAGTGAAGAAGCATCTGGTGAGGTTGTGAAGTCTTGTTCAACAACTATGTGCTGAAACCAACCAAATAAAGATTCTGACTCCTCCCAAATTCAGCCTCTGGCCCTTTTACCCCACTTTTATACCCAACTGTATCCCTTTTAACTTTTCTAACTGCCTTTTCTTCTCTCTCACCGTCTGTCTTAGTGCTGCCACATTTTAACGTGTTCATGTCTGCTTGTGCTCTATTCCTAGCTTAGCTGATGCCAACACTATGATGTTTATTATGGACTGCTTAACCGGAGAGGGTGGTAGGTAGTCAATATCAATCCTGAAGACCTTCAAGGGGACAAGAGTTACTTATATAACTGATTGCCTGGGCTTGGGCACCTGTTAACATTGCTAGAGTTTTAGTGCTCACGTTACGTTCTCTGTTAATATTACATAAATATTGTCTGTCAGGTTGAGGAAGATGGGAAATGTTGGTACAGTTATGGTGGAGTAATGGAAAGTGAAGTGTGGGACTGTCAGATAATGGGGCTCTTGGAATGGTGACAAGTGATGTGGCCACCCATTACAGGTGCAGTTAATATTTGGGGGTGTCACCACTGAGCCTGGGACTACCAGTTGTACTGAAATCATCATCTAGGATGCTGGGTTGATAGGAGTCCTGGCCTAGCCCAAAACCTTTAACGGAAGGCTTTATACATTTGAGAAATAATTACAAAAGTGACTGAATGTCAGTATGACATTGTGTCTAGGAGTTATAGAGTAATTTCTTACAGGGAACTGTGGACTGATTGAATATCCCCAAATAATTGAGGTCATAGCATGGGCATAGAGGAGACCAAAGAGTGTGGCATTGATTGAGTTGGAATGGTAGATTCCTAGACCCAGGCCATGAGCCAAATCAGGTATTGCCAGGCCAACCAGAACCAGAATGTTCCATAATATTTTCAGATCTGTTGTGGTCTATAGGTCTTGGTGTGGTGGAGGTGCCCATTTATTATGGAAGTCACAGGTATTGTTAACCCAGATTCTATAGTGGTTTGCTGTTCGTTATCTCTCTAATAGGGTGGATCAAGAGCTAGTCCTGTTTGAGAAGGTTAGTACTGGGAACTAATCTAAGATCTTCCTTTCCTCTTTAGAAGAACCATAAAATTATAGGTGTGGAAACAGGCAGGCACCAAGACCTACATTTCCTAGCAAGAGGGACCTCCAGTTAACCAACCTTTGAAACTATTATATTGGGAAAGGTCTTCAGCAAAGACCTTCTTTTTGTGGCATACAGAGTAGTCTGAGAGGGTGAAGGCCTTCAGTTTTCAGTGGATTCCTTTGTTACCTAACTCTCAATACAGGCACCAATCTAGCATAGGTTGCACCAGGATAAAAAAGTCTTTAAGTGAGGAGGGATTGATTCTATTTAGGTATTATAGATTCATACGTGGAAATTGTCCCTTTTGTGGCTAGAGAAGGAATAGAGAGGTCCTTGTTGAGGATTTTGTTAGGATGTCCTATGACTTAAAATGTTGACAGTTGGGGCGCCTGGGTGGCGCAGTCGGTTAAGCGTCCGACTTCAGCCAGGTCACGATCTCGCGGTCCGTGAGTTCGAGCCCCGCGTCAGGCTCTGGGCTGATGGCTCAGAGCCTGGAGCCTGTTTCCGATTCTGTGTCTCCCTCTCTCTCTGCCCCTCCCCCGTTCATGCTCTGTCTCTCTCTGTCGCAAAAATAAATAAACGTTGAAAAAAAAAATTATAAAAAAAAAAAATGTTGACAGTTTAGGATAAGAAAAAAGTGGGCAAATAGAGACCAATTCAGTAGACCATTGTCCATTTCATAAATTTAAGAGCATGTCTGTAAGTAGATTATTAGGTTTTTGTATTAGGTCTGCTGTCTGCAGGTGATAAGTTGGAAGTCCCAGGTGGTGCCTTGTTTGTACTGCCCATGCTCAGACTGAATGGATAAAATGTGTACCCACATCAGAGTCAGTGTTATCTGGATGCTAAAAGGAAACTAACATTTAATGTGGCCTATATTAAGTGTTGGTAGTAGCATGGCAGGAAGGGTAAACCAAGAACAGGCTTGTATAACACTGAATCTTTGTGAGGGCATAGTACTTGAACCAGCAGATAGGGACAGTGGCTCGATAAAATGAATTTCCCAGTCAGAGAAGGGGTGTTCACCCCTTTGTATGTATTCCCGTTGACTATGACACCAATGGCAGGACGTTGTGCAAAGATCACATTGGGAGGCTGGAGCTTGGGCCAAGGCCAGTAGCATTGGATGCTGTGGCATTTAGCCCAAATTTTAAACGTTCCGGGACTGCGATGGCTGGAGGTCTCATAGGACCTGTTGAGCCATGGGCCAGGAATAATATCTGAACTTATTTGGAAAGTATGAACAAGTCAGTTAGCTATGGCATAAGTATGAGCTTCCTCTGTGGCAGTCTTGGCATGAGTGGAGACATCAGACTTCAATTCTAATATGCAAAGTTTGAGCAGCAATATATTCCCAGTGTAGAAAGCCCTTTGAGCACCATCCTGAATGTGGTAACTTTTGAGCCCATTGACCAAAAAACCAATAAGGCCATTAGCTATCATCCAGGTGTCTATAAAAATGTGAACAATGGTCATACCTTTATTGAGGTGTGTCCTCCAGTACTAGAATGACTGCAGTCAGCTGTCTAGTTGGGCTGACTCTTGAGCCCCATCCTTTATCAGAAGTGACCTGGTCATGAGTTAGAAAGCGACAACTTTTCCAGCAGGCTCCATCACATGTAATTGGTGTTATTGCCATCTGTAACATAAATAGACTCCCTTTCTACTGGATTTCCTACTCAATAAAGGTTATGTCCCTGTGCGTTTAAGACAAAAGCCTGAGGCTGTAAGTTCACACTTTGACTTATTTTGGACCTTTTAACTATAATTTACTTTGTCTGCTCTTCACATTTTAAAAGATGTTTCAAGTATTCAATCCACCCTTTAGTTGTTTTCGGCAGAATGATTTATTCATACAACTATTGTGCCTTTTTTATCTTGAAGAATTTTGTATGTTGAATTTTTTGTGACTGCCAATGTTTTTCTTTTTTCTCAAGTCTTGTGTCTTCTGTTAATTTTTTTTTCATATTCTGAGTCTTAATTTTCTTACTCCTTTTTTTGTAATAGTTATTCCTATATTGTTTTATTGACATCTAAACTTTAAAAATTTCTCAGTTTGTCTTCTGCCAAGCTGAATAAAATAAGACCTTCAACCTGCCTTCACCCCTTTCTCATCATTTTCTTTGTCTTCTTTTTTTAGTAACTCTTGATTTTTCCTTTCTGATTCATTTTAATTTTGTTGGAGTGCATCTTTGGGTAATTTTTAAAGTGTTAATACTTCTTTTACTTTCAGAATTTTTTAGACCTTTCTCCATTGTCTTCTAATGTTACATAGTGTAGATAACCATGATGTTAAACTGGTTCTTGTTCCTTTGTAGGTAACTTCATTTTCTCTATTCTTAGAGTTCACATATTTCACCAGGATGTATTTCGTTCCGTTTCTTTTCAGTATTCTCTCATAGCACTTGGTTAGGCCCTTTATAATATCTGAATATTTTTTTTGCTTCAGGAAAATTCCTGAATTTGGTTCCTCTTACTTTTTCTCTCCAGGAAGCCCTATTATATAGCTAGTAAGCCTACCACATTGATCGCATGTCACTTCCTGAGAGAATTTCTCTCTATAATTTTTCAAGATGCCTACTGAATTATCAAACTTCTTATTTGTTACAAACTTTTAAATTTTCTATTTCCTTATTCTTTTAAATTTTTATAATGTTTATTTTTGAGCGAGAGAACTAGCAGGAGTGGGGAAGGGGCAGAAAGAGAGGGAGACACAGAATCTGAAGCAGGCTCCAGGATCTGAGCTGTCAACACAGAGCCTGACATGGGGCTCGAACCCACGAACCGCAAGATCATGACCTGAGCCAAAGTTGGACACTTTACCAACTGAGCTAGCCAGGCGCCCCTCTGTTTCCTTATTCTTAAGGGACCCTTTGTCTTAACACACCATTGCTGTTTTATGGGTTTTGTAGATTCTAGTTTCAATTTAATCATTAATTTTTTGAGAGTTGTCTTTCATTATTTAACTCTTAGGAGTCAGTTGCTAGGTCCCATATGGAGCCAGTTGGATTTTGTGTGTTTCCTTTTTTAAATTCTAATATTTGGTCATCTGTTAATTTTAAAAGAGGGATTAAACTGTCAGATTGCATTAGTAGCATTATGGCATAGCCTTTTAGTTAGACCTCTGGAAAATAAAAATTAGATGTCCTAGTAACCTCTAGTAGAACATTAGTTTTAGTTTATGAATACTAAATTTTAGTGACCCCTTGGAATTAAGACATTTGTAAAAAAAAAAAAAAAAAAAAGAAGAAGAAGATCTACGGAAGGGTGTATTATATACCAGTAGGAACCCGCAAAAGGACTTAACTTTTCCATAAGTTTATAGCCCATCACAAATCTCAAAGACCATTGACAGCTGTTGGTCCCCAGTAATTGTCATGTATTTGCCATTTCAATGACATTTGGAATAGATGAGAGGTGCTCTATTCACCATCTTAAACTGATAAAATCCTTTGGTATCATTTAGATATCAGGTATCAGCATTACAAGTTTGTTTTACACATGGTTTATTAATATTGTATGTGTGTGCACCTCTTTGTCAGGTTTTAAAATAAAAAATTTTAAATCTCTTAAAATGAGCTGGCAAGCCTTGTCTTAATGGCTCTTAGAAGGTTTAATAACACTCCCATCTAAAACTTTTGGTTCAGTGCCTTTCTGTTACTTGGTATTTTTACTTCTAAAAATTCTTGTGGTTATTGGTGTAGTCTCTTTTGCTATCATATCTTGGGAATCAATTTTTATGACATTTTCTTACAAAAGCATTGCATTTCACTCATTATTAACATACAGTTTGTAAAAGAACTTTATTGTTCTGAACCCGGTTAGATCCTTTGTTTCATTGCTGACATATTGCTTGCTTTTCTTAGATTACCCGTAAGTCTGTAAGCTTTTTCAGTCTTTTCAAATGGCTAGTTATTGGTTTTAATTATTCATGCTATTTGCTTGCAGTTTCACTAAATTTTGTGTTTTTTCAATTATTTCTAGCTTCACTTTTGATTACCTTTTAATGTTAATTTCTTCTTGACATTGATATTAGTCTTTATAGCACTTTTTTTAACATTTATTTATTTTAAGAGAGACTGAGCACAAGCAAGGGAGGGACAGAGAGACGGTAGGGACAGAGGGTCCAGAGTGGGCCCTGGGCTGACAGCAGAGAGCCCAAGGCAGGGCTCAAACTCATGAACCATGAGATCATGACCTGAGCCGAAGTCGGACACTTAACTGACTGAGCCACCCAAGTGCCCCGACAGCACATTTAAAATATATTGTCAAAAATTGGTCAGAATAATACCTAAGAACTCTTAATAATGCTAATGGTGTGTTAAAATTGGTGAAAGGCTTTTTAGAAGACATTTTGTCTGTTCCATCAGTTACGTTTATATTTACCTCAACCCAGCAAACCCCTCTCCCCAATTTTAGATATTTTTTCTGCTTAAACAAAAAAGGATATGCTTTTAGGTTTATCAGTTCTCACAGTTGTGGACTAGTTTATATCCACAGAGGTTCGTGTATTTAGGGGAATGGTATGCAGCCAGTCAAATTGAATGAACTACAGTGACTGGGAAAAATAAAGGAGTATGTATGATACGTATTATAATTTAGAAGAAATAGGTTATATAGCAGTATAACCTCATCGTTATAAAAATATGCTCATTAAATCAATGTTTTTGTTTTTCATTTATATATTTAATAAAACTACATACTTTTAAGATGAAGAACATGATCTGGTGGTATATAAAAAAAGTGATTTCTATAATCAACCTAATTAACAAGGCATCCACATAGTTACCTTTTTTTTTTTTTTTTATGTTATGAGAGTACCTGAAATCTCTCTTGGTATATTTTTCAGTATTCAGTATGGTATTCATAATTATTTTTATGCCTGTACATTGCCCATAAAAATCTTGAAGGTTTGTCACCAAATTCTTAATAGTGATCTTTTGATGAGCAGTGAAGTTTCGTTTCAGAGGCATTTCATTTGTTGTATATATTGAGTTGGTTTTTTTAAGCCTTTGGAGTTTTGTTAATACCTGTAAAGAATCTCCCACTTTCTCATATTTCTTGTCTTTTTTAGCTACTGAAGTGGTGACTGTGTTTGTATTTCAAGAACCATCACTGCTCTCCTCACTCCAGGACAATGGATTAACAGATGTCATGCTTCATGCACTACTTATCAAAGATGTGAGTCCTTTTCTGCTTTTGTGTGAAGATTGCTCTGTATGTACCCCTCCCCACAGAGGATGATACAGAGACATACACCCTACTATCTCTGTGCAGTACCCTGGTCAAAGTTTCCTGGCATCTACATCTGAATTATTTTAGATGTCTTCAAACTCACTTTATCTTCTCTCTAGGTTCCTGCTACCCGTGAAGTCCTTGGCTCCCTCCCAAATGTATTTAGTGCACTCTGCTTGAATGCCCGAGGTCTTCAGTCATTTGTACAGTGTCAGCCTTTTGAACGTCTTTTCAAAGTTCTTCTGTCTCCAGATTACCTACCAGCCATGCGAAGGAGGAGGAGCTCTGATCCTCTTGGTAAGTCACCAGGATTTATCTCATAATTGGTGCCAATATTTTAATTCTTTTTATTTATTTATTTGTTTATTTATTGTTATTTTTTTTAATATATGAAATTTATTGTCAAATTGGTTTCCATACAACACCCAGTGCTCATCCCAAAAGGTGCCCTCTTGAATACCCATCACCTACCCTCCCCTCCCTCCCAACCCCCATCAACCCTCAGTTTGTTCTTAGTTTTTAAGAGTCTCTTCTGCTTGGGCTCTCTCCCACTCTAACCTCTTTTTTTTTTTTCCTTCCCCTCCCCCATGGGTTTCTGTCAAGTTTTTCAGGATCCACATAAGAATGAAAACATATGGTATCTGTCTTTCTCTGTATGGCTTATTTCACTTAGCATCACACTCTCCAGTTCCATCCACATTGCTACAAAGGGCCATGTTTCATTCTTTCTCATTGCCACGTAGTATTCCATTGTGTATATAAACCACAATTTCTTTATCCATTCATCAGTTGATGGATATTTAGGCTTTTCCCACAATTTGGCTATTGTTGAGAGTGCTGCTATAAACATTGGGGTATAAGTGCCCCTATGCATCAGTATTCCTGTATCCCTTGGGTAAATTCTTAGCAGTGCTACTGCTGGGTCATAGGGTAGGTCTATTTTTAATTTTTTCAGGAACCTCCACACTGTTTTCCAGAGCAGCTGTACCAGTTTGCATTCCCACCAACAGTGCAAGAGGGTTCCCGTTTCTCCACATCCTCTCCAGCATCTATAGTCTCCTGATTTGTTCATTTTGGCCACTCTGACTGGCGTGAGGTGATACCTGAGTGTGGTTTTGATTTGTATTTCCCTGATGAGGAGCAACGTTGAGCATCTTTTCATGTGCCTGTTGGCCATCTGCATGTCTTCTTTAGAGAAGTGTCTTTTCATGTTTTCTGCCCATTTCTTCACTGGATTATTTGTTTTTTGGGTGTGGAGTTTGGTGAACTCTTTATAGATTTTGGATACCAGCCCTTTGTCCGATATGTCATTTGCAAATACCTTTTCCCATTGCGTTGGTTGCCTTTTAGTTTTGTGGATTGTTTACTGTGCAGAAGCTTTTTATCTTCATGAGGTCCCAATAGTTCATTTTTGCTTTTAATTCCCTTGCCTTTGGGGATGTGTCAAGTAAGAAATTGCTGCAGCTGAGGTCAGAGAGGTTTTTCCCTGCTTTCTCCTCTAGGGTTCTAGTGGTTTCCTGTCTCACATTCAGGTCCTTTATCCATTTTGAGTTTATTTTTGTGAATGGTGTAAGAAAGTGGTCTAGTTTCAACCTTCTGCATGTTGCTGTCCAGTTCTCCCAGCACCATGTGTTAAAGAGACTGTCTTTTTTCCATTGGATAGTTCTTTCCTGCTTTGTCAAAGATTAGCTGGCCATACTTTTGTGGGTCTAGTTCTGGGGTTTCTATTCTATTCCATTGGTCTGTGTGTCTGTTTTTGTGCCAATACCATGCTGTCTTGATGATGACAGCTTTGTAGTAGAGGCTGAAGTCTGGGATTGTGATGCCTCCTGCTTTGGTCTTCTTCTTCAAAATTACTTTGGCTATTCGGGGCCTTTTGTGGTTCCATATGAATTTTAGGATTGCTTGTTCTAGTTTCGAGAAGAATGCTGGTGCAATTTTGATTGGGATTGCATTGAATGTGTAGATAGCTTTGGGTAGTATTGACATTTTGACAATATTTATTCTTCCAATCCATGAGCAGGGAATGTCTTTCCATTTCTTTATATCTTCTTCAATTACCTTCATAAGCTTTCTATAGTTTTCAGCATACCGATCTTTTACGTATTTGGTTACATTTATTCCTAGGTATTTTATGCTTCTTGGTGCAATTGTGAATGGGATCAGTTTATTTGTCTTTCTGTTGCTTCATTGTTAGTGTATAAGAATGCAACTGATTTCTGTACATTGATTTTGTATCCTGCAACTTTGCTGAATTCATGTATCAGTTCTGGCAGACTTTTGGTGGAGTCTGTCGGATTTTCCATGTATAATATCGTGTCATCTGCAAAAAGTGAAAGCTTGGCTTCATCTTGGCCAATTTTGATGCCTTTGATTTCCTTTTGTTGTCTGATTGCTGATGCTAGCACTTCCAACACTATGTGAAACAACAGCGGTGAGAGTGGACATCCCTGTCGTGTTCCTGATCTCAGGGGGAAAGCTCTCAGTTTTTTCCCCATTGAGGATGATACTAGCTGTGGGCTTTTCATAAATGGCTTTTTTGATGTTTAAGTATGTTCCTTCTATCCCGAAGTTCATGAGGGTTTTTATTAAGAAAGGATGCTGAATTTTGTCGAATGCTTTTTCTGCATAGGTTGACAGGATCACATGGTTCTTTTCTTTTATTAATGTGATGTATCACGTTGATTGATTTGTGAATGTTGAACCAGCCCTGCATCCCAGGAATGAATCCCACTTGCTCATGGTGAATAATTCTTGTTATAAGCTGTTGAATTCGATTTGCTAGTATCTTACTGAGAATTTTTGCATCCATATTCGTCAGGGATAATTGGCCTGTAGTTCTCTTTTTTTACTGGGTCTCTGTTTGGTTTAGGAATCAGTAATACTGGCTTCATAGAATGAGTCTGGAAGTTTTCCTTCCCTTTCTATTTTTTGGAATAGGTTGAGTAGGATAGGTATTATCTCTGCTTTAAATGTCGGGTAGAATTCCCCAGGGAAGCCATCTTGTCCTGGACTCTTATTTGTTGGGAGATTTTTGATAACCGATTCAATTTCTTCACTGGTTATGGGTCTGTTCAAGCTTTCTATTTCCTCTTGAGTTTTGAAAGTGTGTGGGTGTTTAGAAATTTGTCCATTTCTTCCAGGTTGTCCAGTTTGTTGGCATATAATTTTTCATAGTATTCCCTGATAATTGCTTGTATCTCTGAGGGATTGGTTGTAATCATTCCATTTTCATTCATGATTTTATCTATTTGGGTCATCTCCCTTTTCTTTTTGAGAAGCCTGGCTAGAGGTTTGTTAATTTTTTCAAAAAACCAACTCTTGGTATCATTGATCTGCTCTACACTTTTTTTAGATTCTCTTGTTTGTTTCTGCTCTGATCTTTATTATTTCTCGTCTTCTGCTGAGTTAGGGGTGTCTTTGCTGCTCAGCTTCTATTTCCTTTAGGTGTGCTGTTAGATTTTGTATTTGGGATTTTTCTTGTTTCTTGAGATAGGCCTGGATTGCAATGTATTTTCCTCTCAGGACTGCCTTTGCTGTATCCCAAAGCGTTTGGATTGTTGTATTTTCATTTTCGTTTGTTTCCATATATTTTTTTAATTTCTCCTCTAATTTCTTGGTTCACCCACTCATTCTTTAGTAGGGTGTTCTTTAACCTCCATGCTTTTGGAGGTTTTCGAGACTTTTTCTTGTGGTTGATTTCAAGCTTCATAGCATTGTGGTCTGAAAGTATGCATGGTATGATCTCACTTCTTGTATACTTATGAAGGGCTGTTTTGTGACCCCGTATGTGATCTATTTTGGAGAATATTCCATGTGCACTCGAGAAGAAAGTATATTCTGTTGCTTTGGGGTGCAGAGTTCTAAATATATCTGTCAAGTCCATCTGATCCAATGTATCATTCAGGGCCCTTGTTTCTTTATTGACCGTGTTGTCTAGATGATCTTTTCATTTTGTAAGTGGGGTGTTAAAGTCCCCTGCAATTACCACATTCTTATCAATAAGGTTGCTTATTTTTGTGAGTAAATCTTTTATATATTTGGGGGCTCCTGTATTCGGCGCATAGATATTTATAATCGTTAGCTCTTCCTGATGGATAGTCCCTGTAATTATTATATAATGCCCTTCTTCATCTCTTGTTACAGCCTTTAATTTGAAGTCTAGTTTGTCTGATATAAGTATGGCTACTCCAGCTTTCTTTTGAGTTACAGTAGCATGATAAATAGTTCTCCATCCCCTCACTCTGAATCTAAAGGTGTCCTCAGGTCTAAAATGAGTCTCTGGTACACAGCAAATAGATGGTTCTTCTTTTTTTATCCATTCTGATACCCTATGTCTTTTGGTTGGCACATTTAATCCATTTACATTCAGTGTTATTATAGAAAGATACGGGTTTAGAGTCATTGTGATGTCTGTATGTTTTATGCTTGTAGCGATGTCTCTGGTACTTTGTCTCACAGGATTCCCCTTAGGATCTCTTGTAGGGCTGGTTTAGTGGTGACAAATTCCTTCAGTTTTTGTTTGTTTGGGAAGACCTTTATCTCTCCTTCTATTCTAAATGACAGACTTGCTAGATAAAGGATTCTCGGCTGCATATTTTCTGTTCATCACATTGAAGATCTCCTGCCATTCCTTTCTGGCCTACCAAGTTTCAATAGAGAGATCAGTCACGAGTCTTATAGGTCTCCCTCTATATGTGAGGGCACGTTTATCCCTTGCTGCTTTCAGAATTTTCTCTTTATCCTTGTATTGTGCTAGTTTCACTATGATATGTCGTGCAGAAGATCGATTCAAGTTACATCTGAAGGGAGTTCTCTGTGCCTCTTGGATTTCAATGCCTTTTTCCTTCCCCATATCAGGGAAGTTCTCAGCTATTATTTCTTCAAGTACCCCTTCGCACCTTTCCCTCTCTCTTCCTCCTGTGAAATACTAATTATGCGTAGATTATTTCTCTTTAGTGCATCACTTAGTTCTCTCATTTTCCCCTCATACTCCTGGATTTTTTTATCTCTTTTTCTCAGCTTCTTCTTTTTCCATAATTTTATCTTCTAGTTCACCTATTCTCTCCTCTGCTTCTTCATTCTGAGCTGTGTTCGTCTCCATTTTATTTTGCAGCAGATTAATAGCATTTCTTACCCCCTCTGGCTGTTCCTTAGTTCCTTGATCTCTGTAGCAATAGATTCTCCGCCGTCCCTTATATTGTTTTCAAGTCCAGTGATTAATTTTATGACTATTCTAAATTCACTTTCTGTTATATTGTTTAAATCGTTTTTAATCAGTTCATTAGTTGTCGTTATTTCCTGGAGGTTTTTTTGAGGGGAATTCTTCCGTTTGGTCGTTTTGGATAGTCCCTGGAGTGGTGAGGACCTGCAGGGCACTTCCCCTGTGCTGTCTTGAATAACTTGCGTTGGTGGGCAGGGCCGCATTCAGACCTGATGTCTGCCCCCAGCCCACCGCTGGGGCCACAGTCAGACTGGTGTGTACCTTCTCTTCCCCTTCTCCTAGGGGCGGGATTCACTGTTGGGTGGCATGGCCCGCCCAGGCTACTTGCACACTGCCAGGCTTGTGGTGCTGGGGATCTGGTGTATTAGCTGGGGTGGATTGGCAATGTGCACAGGGGCGGGAGGGGCAGGCTCAGCTCACTTTTCCTTCGCTTCAGGAGGGGCCCTCTGCCACCAGGAGGGAGTCAGACCCACCAGAGGGATGGATCCGCAGAAGCACAGCGTTGGGTGTTTGCGTGGTGCAAGGAAGTTCCCTGACAGGAACCTGGTGCCAAGATTTTAGATGTTAGATGGTTATCAAGCCACCAATTGGCAAGGAAGTCCTTTCTTGAACTCACATCGTTTCTCTGGCTAGATTTGCTAAGCTTAATGGGAATTATCACTGTAATTATCGTTGTATCACTATTTACGTTGTATTGCAGGTAGAAAAGAAGACTTCATCCTTATCCTCTGCTCATATTTTCATGCTTCTCAACAGTTCAGTGTGTGTGTATGTGTATGTGTAAGTTCAGGGTTTTAATCTGAATTGGGACAAGTGTTGGGAAAACCAAACTTCGGCCATAGAAACTTTTTCCTTCCTAGGCCACCAAGGGGACCAGATCATGTCCCCAGGTGCCCCTGAGTGGCTCCAGGTCTCTGGGTGTGCCTCCAGGCCATATCCTCAAGCTCCAGTTGGCTGCAGGGTTTGGGCTGGTCAGAAGCTAAACTGTAGGGGCGCCTGGGTGGCGCAGTCGGTTAAGCGTCCGACTTCAGCCAGGTCACGATCTCGCGGTCTGTGAGTTCGAGCCCCGCGTCAGGCTCTGGGCTGATGGCTCGGAGCCTGGAGCCTGTTTCCGATTCTGTGTCTCCCTCTCTCTCTGCCCCTCCCCTGTTCATGCTCTGTCTCTCTCTGTCCCAAAAATAAATAAACGTTGAAAAAAAAAATTAAAAAAAAAAAAAGACGCTAAACTGTAGTAGAGTGACTTGCAGAGACTACACCCCCTCCTCTTGGGTCAGGGCAGGAGAGGCAGTCCCAGATTCCCCTATGGGCTCCCGGGTAGCAAGGCCTATACTGTGCTTCTACCACAATGGGAGAACCTGGGGGAGCAAGAATTATCCAGTGAAGATCTTGGGGGCGAGGTCACTTAGGGCATGGGGTCTGACAGAGGCGGCAAAACAGAGAGAAGGAGGGTCTCCTTGGGAGTCCACATTTCCACCTGTCATCAGTCTGTGCCACTGAGACACCTCAGTGACCAGAGCTTGAAAGATGCTGACGACTCTTTTCCGGTGACCTTTTAGATGTCAGCAACAAAGGAGTGGTGTTCCTCAGACTATCAACCATTCGTTATTAAATGTACGGTTATGGTGCTAGTGAGAAATGGGTATTAGGGGCAGTAGATTTCCAGGCCCACCATCTAATCTGTTGCAACAGGATTTATAAAGTCCCAGGGTGTTGCTCCTCGTGATCTTCTATTCTAATGTTCAAATCCCTACGATACTAAGAAATTAATAGATTTTTTTCTCAGTGTATTTGAGGCCAGATTATTACAGAATAATGAGAAAGTAGGGCTCCGGAATCTAGTTTTCACAAATGTGCTTTGTGCTTTCAGCCACCACTGTAGCATTCTAGCCAATATCGTTCTTAATTGGGGCAGCCAGTGTGTTAATGGTTTTATGCTCCTCTCTCTCCCTCCCTCCTAGTTCAGACCTTGGCATTAGAGATTGCCAGAGTAGAATGTAGAATATGTGGTTATTTTAAAATGTTTTCACTAGGACCACCTGGGTGGCACAGTCGGTTGGATATCCCACTCTTGATCTCAGCTCGGGTCATGATCTCATGGTTTGTGGGTTCAAGCCTCACAATGGGCTCTACACTGATGGTGTGGAACCTGCTTGGGATTCTGTCTCTGCTTCTCTCTGTCCCTCCCCCACTTGTGTGCTCACTCTGTCTCGCAAAATAAGTTAAAAAAATTTTTTTTAATGTTTTCGCTAGACTGATAAAGTTCCTTTTTCCTCCCCAGTGATTTGCTTTCAGAGGTTGGTGTGAATTCATTTGAGAAAACATGGCATTAGAAAATCACAACAACCTTCTCAGTTTCTTCTTTCCTCCTCATATTGGCAGAGAAAATAGCTCAAGCTTTATTTTCTTCAGTCTTTCTAACAGTTCATTTTTTGCTTTAAGGGGATACCGCATCTAACCTGGGGAGTGCTGTTGATGAGCTCATGAGACATCAGCCCACCCTCAAAACAGATGCAACAACTGCAATCATTAAGGTATGAAGTGATAAGGCTGACCGTGGGCATGAGAGAGCAGTTAAGGGGGAGTTTTTAAGAAAAAGCTTGGCCTACTGGAGGTCATTGGGATTCTTGGCCTATGCCTAGAAGATGATTATGCCTACCTTATTTTCTCCTTATCCTTGGGTTGGTCCTTGCTCCCCCCCCCCCACCCCCAGAAAGTCACTTAAGTATTATTTTCTTCTGTAGGGTATTAACAAGTTGCCAGAATTTAGCTTCTATTTGTAAAAGCATATTAGTTTTTCTAACCTTTGTTTCTTGATATTTTTTTTCACATTTAGTAGCCCTGCCAGTTACAGTATAGTATATGCCTGGTGCTTATGAATTAGGACATGGAGTCAGGTTAGTCACTTAACAGCTATGTGATCCTGAACAAGTTACTTCATGAAACTTCAGTTACCTTGTGTGTAAAATAGGATCGATGACTATATTCCAGGAGTGATGTATGTTACATACATGTCAAGATAAAGTGTTTTGTGTCAGCACTTCTGTGTACAACACATAGAAAATGCTCCAAAAATGTGTTAGTTGTCCCATTTCTTATTTACTAATAAATAATATTTCCTGTGTCTTTCAGTTACTTGAAGAAATTTGTAACCTTGGAAGAGACCCTAAATACATCTGTCAGAAGCCATCAATCCAGAAGGCAGATGGCACTGCCACTGCTCCTCCTCCAAGGTCTAATCATGCTGCAGAAGAGGCCTCTAGTGAGGATGAGGAGGAGGAAGAAGTACAGGCCATGCAGAGCTTTAATTCTGCCCAACAGAATGAAACTGAGCCTAATCAGCAGTAAGTGTTTACAAGACAGGTCCCCTAGCCTTGTGACCTTGGGCATGTCATTTTCATCCATAAAAGCTAGGGAGTTGGATTAGATCATTATAAGGTTCTTCAAACCCTAGGAGTCTTGTTTTTCTTTCTTTGACCATTGTGTATCATTTATCCTTTCATATTTAATTGTATTGGTTGCCTTAGGAAGGTGTCCTTCTTAAAAAGTTCATGAAATTGAATCAGTTCACTATATCAAGTTGATGGGCTTCTCTCAGAGAACTTATGTTCCCATTGTTGGTATAGTATTCGTATCATTGCTTAATTGTTTGCATAAGTGAGCACATATGAAACATACTTTTGAAGCCTGTCTCCTAAGAAGTCCTTAAGAATTACAGGGATTTTTTGTGGGTCTTTGTTTTTTGTTTGATTACTATCTGTTCATTCCAGATAAATCAGAAGTCTTTGGAATGTACTGTATGGTTGTAACCAGGCACAGTAGATTTTCCTTCTTATTTCTATTGAAGGTTTGTTTTATATTAAAATTGACTACCTAGATGGTGAAATGGGGATGGGGGTGGGTTTAAAGACTGCTGGCTGATAGTGACTCTTTGAAGCTTATATTGTTCACATGCTAGGAATGAAATGTAACTATTGTAGTTATAACTCTTAGGGGTGTGATCCCTCTGGACTGTCATGCATTTATTCATTTAATAAGTGCTCTTTTGGTTTATAAATAACTAGTTCTGAGAAAAGCAGGAATGTTTTAGGTGTGGATATGAATGGGTTTAGGCTAGTGTTGAAGGATTGCTGGGAACTTAAGAGAAAATTATGGTCAAGTAGATAGAAGGAGTGAAGGCCTAGACTCCAAAATCGGTGCCTTTTTACAACTCTAGGAAGTAATGAGCCTGTTGGTATGAGTTTTTGTTTTCTTTTTGAGGAGAGGCATTAACCACTAAGTACTGTAAATTGCTTTGTTGAGCAGATGTCTTACCCTTGTCTGAGAAGGCAACTTTACCTTCATTCTAACAGCATCTTCTATTTTGATTAAAATGTTCTCTTTCTGGAAGAGGAGGACACCTGAAAGAAAGCAAGACTTCACATGCAAAGGAGTCAGAATCAGTGCTTCCTTGCCACATCCTTGATTGTCTGCCACCCTGCTGAGATATGATTTCCTTTCCTGGCTACAAAACAAGAGAAGGATTTCTTAAACTTGAGAGGTGGGAGGGTGGTTTTGAGTGAAGCTGGGCATGTTCATCTGCATATAATGTTTTCTCTGCCTGGACATCTTACACCTTAGATCTAACATGCCCAGATTTCAAGCTGTCATAGTAAATTGACATTTTCTCATGGCCTCATGTTTTTTCACTCCATGCTTTTCTTAGGATATGTGTCACCGTGTTATAGCCATATTTATCCCCATCCGCAGATTATCTTATCTCCTTCTTTTCTATCTACCAAATTCCTGCAAAGCCAGCTCAGATGTCTCATTCTTAAAGGAGCTTTTCTTTTTTTTTTTACCTCCAAAGGGGGAGTTGATCATGTTTACTATTCTTGCATGACGTTTTCAGCCTGGAAGCCAAAAGATGAAGATAGTGAAAAAAAGTGGTTACCAGTTTGCTCCTAGATGTGGATTAAGAACCATTATTGGTTTGTTTTCTCTCTCATTCTCCTCCCTAACTTCCATCTAGCAAATGAGGGAAGTACCTGGGTCCCATTTCATAATATTACTTTGGCTCTTTGCCATTACCGTTGTTTTTTTACAAAGGGACAGGTGTTTCATCTGGGCTAGAACCACACCTGGACTCCTTAGCTGTAGAGATGGATCTCTAGGTTCTTTCCCAGGAGGTACGGTCAGGCTGGGGTGGATGATTACTGTAAGTAGGGATTGCTGTAGTGGTTGAGGAGGAACTTTATAGTCAAGGAAAAGTCGCAGTCTTCCCATGGAATCATTTCACTCCTGGCTTATAGACACCTCCCCCCCCCCTTTGTAGTAAGTTCTTCCCTGTATTCTTCAAATATCCTTGTCAAACTCTAGCTCTAGGTATGTCATCACTGAAGCCACTGTCTAGTCTGCATTTTGATGCCTGGTAAATCTTTATTTACATCTTGAGGACTATTAACTTCTTGCCAGTTTTCTTGCCCTCTCTCTCCCTCCACCTCTCCCTTCTTTTATTTCTGCCCTTTACCCAAATGTCTTCAAGGGCCTATATCCAGAATGCTCCCTATTCGACTGAAGTTTTGACCCTTCCTAGGGTTCATCTTTGAGGTAAATTGTGTTTCATTTTAATAGATATTGTGGGTTTCCCCCCTTTTGTTTCTTGCAAAAGCCAAGATTGGGCTTAAAGGCTTCGTTTCCTGCAGCTATGGCATTACTGCAGCCGCCTTGTCTGTGGTGCAGCATTTAAGTATTTGAAGCAAAAGACCTGATCACAGGTTTTGGATATTTCAGGGACTGTTGTGATACAAGTATAAATAGTTAGGGAAGGAGGGCTTGGGTGTTGGCTTCATCTTTGATTAACTGTTCTGAATGGTTTGTCAATCTAAGCATGGAATTTTGAACAAAATTAAATTCCATTTCCTGCCGTCTATTGTAACTTTAAACCTGATGCAAGAACATGGTAAGATGTTGTATTTGTTTCTTTGCCTAGCTCCTATCTTTAAGCAAATGTGTCAGTAGTCTCAATCGAACTTACTGTTTTCATACCGATGAATTCGTCCTATGATAGTTTGCCTAAGATAGGATAGTTTCTTTTGAGATATGTGCAAATGCTGAGTTTGTTAAGGCCTGGTTTTTTCTTTTGTGCTCTCAACCTAGGCAGGCTAGAAAAGCTAGCTTCAGATTTGATTTCAGTTTTTTCTTTTTCCTTGTGCTGTACTAAAGACTAACTTAAAGAAAGAACCTAGAATTTCGTGCTGTTTCCCTTTCCTTTGTTTTCTTGCACTAGTATTGCGAATTTGTGTAACTCACTCTTTTCTCCCTTAACAGGGTTGTTGGTACAGAAGAACGTATTCCTATTCCCCTCATGGATTACATCCTTAATGTGGTAAGATTCATGGTAGGGCAAACTGAGTAAAGGAGTGTGTTATTCTGGAAAACGTGTGGGATTACCAAATAGTCCAGTGATTTTTGCATTTATTTTCACTGGAGCCTTTACAGTGCAGAACAGTGGGCAAATATGTGCAAACCTTGTTCTGTGAGACTGGTTTGCCAAAAATGGACAACACTCTTCCCCTTTTTTAGATACTCCCAATTTTCTGTTCATTGCTACTATTCCCAATTGGAATCCAAGCAGAAGAGTGGGATTTGTTAGGCCAGTCCAGTATTATATTCTATGAATATGTCCAACATATATTTTTTCCCCATTATTTGCTAGATTTCCCATTAATTTCTCTTTTGTATAAAAAAATAGTAATGTGACGTTTCGTTTTAACTTCCCGTGTGTCTCAAGAAAAAAGTAAAGAGTTTGAATTTTCCCAGAATTATTTCTCTATAAGGGGAAGCCCACTTAGCAATTATTCTAACCCACTAAGCACTTCCAAGACTTCCAGAGATGGTATCTTTTGTGCCTGTGTGTTTGTTGCCCACATTTTATTTTGTTACCCTTAAAAAATGCTTTGTTTAGTCCAAACCACTCTTCCAGAGTTCTAGTTTTCATTTGTATTATGGGCACATTGAGGGAAAGTATCCATTTTTGCTTCCAGGGGAGAGGTAATGCACTGTCACACTAGGAGCAAATTAAGAGAATTAGATCTGATTTTGCCACTAATTCATGGGTGTGGCTCTGAGCAAGTCATTTATCCTCTCTATGCTCTCAAATTATATAACTTTAGGTAGCCAAAAAGGTAGATTGGGGAGAAGTAATCATTCGTATTTGTGGTGTTTGTTTTTTGTTTTTTGTGGGTGTTTTTGGCAGATGTTTAGGGTCCATATCATCTCTATACTTACTTACCTGAGGTTTTGGTATCTTAGAAAATACTGATTACATGAATACAAGGCTACCCCTGTTCTTACTCCAAGCTGGCCTTTTAGTTCCAGGTGTTAGTCTCTAACATTTTCTTTTTCATTTTCATTACCTAGATGAAATTTGTGGAATCTATTCTGAGCAACAATACAACAGATGACCACTGCCAGGAATTTGTGACTCAGAAAGGACTCTTGCCTTTGGTCACCATTTTGGGTCTTCCCAATCTGCCCATTGATTTTCCTACATCTGCGGCCTGTCAGGCTGTTGCAGGTGTCTGCAAATCCATATTGGTAAGAGCATCTGGCTAAATATTTTCATTTCTTTTTAGAAATCAATTTTGCAGTACTTCTGTATACATGTTTTTATTGTGGTCTCCCTTTACCTACAACCAAAAAATAATGAAGAAATTTGTGGTTATGTGCTACAGGTGAATTTTGTGCCTAATAAATAGTGTGTCACATCATTTCTCATTGAAAAGTTGAAGTTGTTTATTGTTCCTAGGTTTGGTACATGGTTCTAACATTTGAGTTTATTGGAAGAGAAAGTATATCTTCAAGAATGTTTTGGAGCTGGGTTTTATTATGTCATCCTTTCTCATAGATGCTTTTAACACAATCTGGTATTGTTTAGTTAATGTAGTTTTTTTTTCCTTTTTCAAGATTGTTCAAGTTTTGCCAAGAAATTAAGTGCTTTATTTTTTTTAAATAGTGGTAAAATACACAGCACATGATATTTACCACTTTAACCATTTTTAACTGTATGGTTCGGTAGTGTTAAGTACATTCACATTGTTGCAAACCAATCTCCAGAAGTTTTTTATCTTGCAAAACTGAAATTCTGTACTCATTAAATTACAACTCTGCATTCCCCTTGCCCTCCCAGCCCATGGTAAATTTGTTCTACTTTCTGTCACTCTGAATTTGACTGTTCTAGGTACCTCATGTAATTCATAAGCTGTTTGTCTTTCTGTGGTTGGGTTATTTTGCATAGCATAATGTCTTCAAGATTCACCCATGTTGTAGCATATGTCAGAATTTCCTTTCTTTTTTTGGCTCTATTATATGTGTAAGCCACATTTTGTTTAACCATTCATTCACTGATAAACATTTGGGCTACTTCCACCTTTTGGCTATTTTGAATACTGCTGAAATGAACACGGGTGTGCCTGTATTTCTTCAAGACTGTGTGTGTGGGGGGGTGAGAACACTTAAGATCTATTCTCAGCAAATTTCAAGTACATAATATAGTATTAACTATAGACACCATGCTTATATTAAATCTCCAGAACTTATTCATAACTGAAAATTTGCCCTTTGACCAACATCTCCACATTTCCCCCCAGCCCCTGGCAACCATCATTCTGCTCTCTGGTTCTTTGAATTTAACTTGTTTAGATCCCACATAAAAGTGTGATCATACTCAAGACTCCTTTCAGTTCTTTTGGTTATACACTCAGAAGTAGGATTGGTGGACTATATGGTAGTTCAATTTTTAATTTTTCAAGGAACCACCATACTGTTTTTCATAGTTCCACCATTTCACATTCTGACCAACAATGCACAGGGGTTCCAGTTTCTCTGCATCCTCACCAACACTTGTTAATTTTCTTTTTCTTTGTTTTTCCTTGATAGTAGCCAACCTAGTAGGTATAAGTGCAACCTCATGGTTTCAGTGTGCATCTTTCTAATGATTAGTGATGTTGAGTACCTTTTTATGTGCTTATTGGTCATTTGTGTATCTTTGGAGAGATGTCTACTCAAGTCCTTTGCCCATTTTTTAGTGGGGTTTGATTCTTGTTGTTGAGTTGTAGGAGTTCTTTATATATTCTGGTTACTCCTTATCAGATAAATGATTCGCAATATTTTCTCCCACTCTATGGGTTGCCTTTTACCTCTGTTAATAGTGTACTTTGATGCACAAGAGCTTTCAATTCTGATGAAATCCATTTTATCTTTTTTTCCTGCCATTGCTGTGCTTTTGATGTCAAATCTAAAAAACCATTGCCAAATCCAGTGTCACACAGCTTTTACACTATGGCTCCTTTTAGGTGTTTTTATATTTTTAGCTGCTACCTTCAGGTCTTTGATCTATTTTGAGTAATTTTTTCATATGGTGTAAAGTAAGGCTCAACTTCATTCTTTTGCATGTAGATACCCAGTTTTCCCACCACTATTTGTTGAAAAGCCTGTTCTTTCTCTTGCACCTTTGTCTTGAAACCCTTATCAAAAATCATTTGACTGTAGATGTAAGGGTTTATTTTGGGGCGTTATTCTGTTCTGTTGGTCTTAAAGTCTGTCTTTATGCCAGAACCACATTTTTATTACTGTAGCTTTGTGATAAGTTTGGAAATCAGGAAGTTTGAGATCTACAACTTTGTTCTTTTTCAAGATAGTTATATCTATTTGGGGTCCCTTGAGATTCTTCTTAAGGATTTTAAGAGAGAGATTTCTATTTCTTACCCCCACCCAAAGGCCATTGACCTTTTCATAGGGACTGCATTAAATCTATGAAGTTCCTTTATTAGCTGGATTGTGCAATGGCAAGTAATTGCTGCTAAAAATCAGTAATCCAGTTGCTTATGGACTTGGAAGGGTCCATAATTGTGACATAGCTGTAATTAATGTTTTATTTTGCTTTACTCTTTGCAATATTTAATTAAGTGCTATTCATAAGAGAGAGAGGAGAAGAGGCTGTGATCCATCTTTATCCTACCTCTAAGATACTGTGTGAGAATGGATAGATGTGTTTAAAGCCACAGGAAAGACACTTAAGTTCTCCTGTCTTTGGATGACAGAATTTTCTGTGGACTCAAAAAGCAAATTACAAGGGCCATATAATCTTGAGTCATCTCATAAAAAAGGAGATTGCCTAGCTGATACCTATTCTAGAATCACCTCTTATTTTAGGAAAAGAACAGTTGTAATACCGGTTTACTTCCATGCTTTGGAACCTTGCCTAATATTGCTCCCTATTGAGAAAAATTTGTAATTAATCACATAGTGTGGAGTCCTTCCTGTAACAGTATTTCAGTTTGGCCATCACAAGCTTTTAAATATGATTGGCTTACCACATTTGAAAGCCTCTCATTTGAGAGAAGTAAAACGTTTCTCTAGGAGGCATTTAGGTATGTCCTACCTGCATTCATATTTTGGCTCTGCCATTTACCCAGATGGGAGACCATGAGAGAAGTAAAATGTTTCTCTAGGAGGCATTTAGGTGTGTCCTACCTGCATTCATATTTTGGCTCTGCCATTTACCCAGATGGGAGACCATGGCCAGGTTTGAAATTTGTGAGACTTGTCTTGCACTTCTTCCGTTGTGACTATTAAAGACATGATGCATATGAAATTCATTGTACATTAATGATTTAATTATTATTCTTGTTTCAGACACTGTCACATGAACCCAAAGTTCTTCAGGAGGGTCTCCTTCAGTTGGACTCCATCCTTTCATCCTTGGAGCCGTTACACCGCCCAATTGAATCCCCTGGGGGCTCAGTGTTACTGCGAGAACTGGCTTGTGCTGGCAATGTTGCTGATGCTACCCTCTCAGCTCAGGCCACACCTCTACTGCATGCACTTACTGCTGCCCACGCCTACATCATGATGTTTGTTCATACTTGCAGAGTTGGACAGGTAAGAACTGGGGGTGAGCAAGTTGGTTTAAAGCTGGTAAAATACCTGTGGCATATACTGGGCATCTTACTGTGCTTAGAAGCAGTTCTACCTGGGCTAGCTGCTAAAAGAACAGATTTTTTTTCAGTGAGTAATGTAGGTTTATGTTTCAGGTTGCTGTCTAGTTTCGCTTTGCCTTAGTATTTTTTTTTTTCATTAGAATTTGGGTTACCATATAATTTGTTTTCTGAATTGGACTTTGTTGAGAGGAAAAGAGGTTGCTATAAATAATGGGCAGCTATATAGGCCAACTGGGATATATAGTCACCTCTTTTAGTAGGCAAGCCTCAATTGGGTGCTTATCTGGCCTTATTGTTTCCCAATCTTTCTACAAATGCATGTAGGCCTAATAATGGGATGGCAAGAAAGAAATTTGACCACAGAACATTTAAGTCAGTGGTAATTAACAGATTAATAAAGATTACTTAAATATCAAACCCTATGCCTGCCATCCGTGTGAGGTTCCTCTTGTGGTTCCAGAAACACAGGGTGTTTTTGTGTGCTCACGGTTTTACAGCCTTTAGTTCTCAAGTATTCAATTCTAAAGATTAATGATGTAATGTTTCAGCACCCCTGTTCTATGCCTTTGAGCAGGAGTATATTCTTTGGATCAAATCAAATGAAAAGCACAGGTATAAACTATTTAGAAAACAATTCAATTGCATTACAAAGCTTAGGGATTTATTTTCATGACTTTTTATTAAATTAAATAAAATTCATATGAAATGTTCCCTTCAAGAAATTAAATCAAACGTTTATTGAAATTAAGAAATAAGAGGAAAATAACAAGCTCCCTACCACCTAAAAAAAATTAGAAGGCTGTCAATCTACAGAACTGTTTCTTTAGATAAAGTTGCACATGACTGTTGTCTTTCACTTTCCAATAAAGCAATGAGAAGAAAATGAGAAGGGATGTTAGACACAGACAAATGTTGAGGAGGGCATCCCAAAGATCAGCTTCTGTTTACTTTGATTGCAGAGTGAAATTCGTTCCATCTCCGTAAACCAGTGGGGTTCTCAGTTGGGTCTGAGTGTTCTGAGCAAGCTGAGCCAGTTATACTGTTCCCTGGTGTGGGAAAGCACTGTTCTTCTCTCCCTGTGTACCCCAAACAGGTAAGGGAATGGTCATCTCTTTATTATCTTTGTCTTTCCTAACAGAGAAACTAAGTTCAATTATCCTGGAAGATTGTTTTGGTCAAGGATAGAAGGCTATTTATTAGTAAAGAGTTCAGAGGGTTCCTTATCTGTCTTAGTGCATTCAGGCTGCTGTAACATAATGCCACAGACTGGATCCTTATAAACAGCAGAATTTTGTTTGTTCATACTTCTGGAAACTGGAAGTCTGAGGCTGTGGTACTGGCATGGTTGAGTGAGGGTCCTTTTCTGGGTTGTAGACTTTTAATTGTTTTTATCTTCACATGGCAGAAGGGACTAGGAATCTTTCTAGAGCGTCTTTTATGCTTGGTCCCATTAATTTTATGCTTATTTATTTATTTATTTATTTATTTAATGCTTAGTCCCATTCATGAGGGTTCTCCCTCAAGATGTAAGAACTTCCCAAAGGCCTTACCGACTAATACCATCACATTGGGCATTAGGATTTTAACATACGATTTTGAGGGGACACAAATGTTCAGTCCATAGTATTGTCCTTCCCATTTACCAGCCTGGGGGCTTGCTTATAAATGTATTATCTTCTACATCTTTGATCTTATGTCCTTATTATGCAGTGTCAGCATGATAGGTATTTTAAATTTGTTACCCAAATCCAAAGAGTTGATTTCAACACCTTGTTGAGTGCTACCTCAGGAACTTGATCATTGCAGACACCCTATTAGGTTAACTTACCTGTTACAGGGAGGATAGTGTCAGTCAAGCAGATTAGGAACCAAGCATAACTTTAAAAATGAGCTATTGGGGCGCCTGGGTGGCGCAGTCGGTTAAGCGTCCGACTTCAGCCAGGTCACGATCTCGCGGTCCGTGAGTTCGAGCCCCGCGTCGGGCTCTGGGCTGATGGCTCAGAGCCTGGAGCCTGTTTCCGATTCTGTGTCTCCCTCTCTCTCTGCCCCTCCCCCGTTCATGCTCTGTCTCTCTCTGTCCCAAAAATAAATAAACGTTGAAAAAAAAATTTAAATAAAAATAAAAATGAGCTATGACAGTTCTTTTTACTCATGGTTTGTCTTGTTGCAGCCTACCATCTGGGTGTGAATTTGGCCAGGCGGACATGCAGAAACTGGTTCCAAAGGATGAGAAGGCAGGTACGACCCAGGGCGGAAAAAGATCAGGTAACCAAGAAACCAAAATCTTAGCCATTAATTCTCCTGAATTCTGTCTCTGTGTCTTTATAGGTGACTGTGTGTGTGTGTGTGTGTGTGAAAATTTAGTTACCTCTGTTTTCCTTAGTCCTCAATTTTTTTTCCTTTCATTTTTATTTTAAAATTATTTTCACTCATTTTCTCTATAAAATGTATATACACATAATGGTAAAAATTATGGGATATAGTAGAAAGAACAATCACTCATACTTGTATCACAAATAATATTTTGGAAGTATCTACCTGATCTTTCCCCTTGAGGATACATTTTATTAACATAGTTGAGATTATCTTAGAGGTAATATTTTAGATCTCTTTTCACTTGACATTAAGTGCCATGTAAAGAAAGGGTTTGTGAAGTAACCATTCCCTGTTAAGTTTCTAATGGACTATTTTTAAAAATGAGTATCTTTTTATATAGTTTTCTGTAAAGGGAAGATTAATTCCTAGAAGTTACTGAATCAAAGCGTATGGTGAGACTCTAATTTGTGAATGCATACTTATCAGAAGCTTAATTTCCCTGCTTAAAGATGGCAAATGATTGTCTTAAGTGACTGTGGAACACTTTAGAACCACACTGCTCAATATGGTAGCCACTAGCCATGTGTGGAATGTTGAACACTCATAAGGTAGCCAGTACAGCTAAAAAATTGAATTTTTTTCTTCCTCTTTTGCTCTCCCTCCCTGTTTTTTTAAATGTTTATTTTTGAAAGAGAGAGCATGAGGGGAGGACAGAGGATCTGAAGCAGGCTCCGCATTGACCACAGGGAGCCTGATGCAGGGCTCAAGCTCAACAAACCATGAGATGTTGACCTGAGCCACCCAGGTGTCCCCCCCCCCATCTTTCTTCTTCCCCTTTCTCTCTATCTTCCCTCTTGCTCTTTTTTTTTTCTTTATTTCCTCTTACAAGGGGAGGGTATTATGTTTTGAATTGTGTCTCCCCATCCCACCTACACAAAAAAACTATGTTGAAGCACTAAACCCCCAGCACCTCAAAATGTGACTTTATTTGGAAATAGGGTTGCTAAACATGTAGTTGAGATTATATAGATTGGATGGAGAAAACTGAATTCTTAATTTTTGTTAGTTTCAATATAACAACTATTACTGTGTTCAGTTGTTAGAAGGCTTCTAAGTATGTTTAGAACAACTTTGGTATGTGAATGTATTTTTTTTTTTTCAACTAAATTCTGTGAAAGCGGTACCTGGGTGGTTCAGTCAGTGTCCGACTCTTGATCTCAGCTCAGCTCTTGATCTCAGGGTCATGACTTTAAGCCCCAGGGTGGGCTCCACGCTGGGCATGCATCCTACGTGTGTGTGTGTGTGTGTGTGTGTGTATACATATATATATATATACATATATATGTGTGTGTGTGTTTATGTGTGTATATATGTATATATACATACACATACACACATATATTCATACATGCATAAAATGTATGAAATAAACGTAGATCGGCTATTTCTATGAAAATATAATGTCCAAATTGAGATGTACTCTAAACATATTTATAGATACCTGGTTTTTAAAAATTACTGAGTATAAAAGTGTAAAAACTTAACAATTTTTATATATGATTATATGTTGAAAAATAAAAATTGAATAAATTGGGTTAAACAGTATATTAAAAATTATCTGTTTGGGGCGCCTGGATGGCTCAGTCAGTTAAGCATCCGACTTCGGCTCAGGTCATGATCTTACAATTCGTGAGTTTGAGCCTTGCACTGGGTTCTGTGCTGACAGCTCAGAACCTGGAGCCTGCTTCAGATTCTGTGTCTCCCTCTCTCTCTGCTTTTCTCTCTCTTTCTCTCTCTCTCAAAAATGAATATTAAAAATTTTTTAAATTTTTTTTAATGTTTTTATTTATTTTTGAGACTGAGAGAGACAGCATGAGCAGGGGAGGGGCAGAGAGAGAGGGAGACACGGAATCTGAAGCAGGCTCCAGGCTCTGAGCTGTCAACACAGAGCCCGACGCAGTGCTCGAACCCACGGACCGTGAGATCATGACCTGAGCTGAAGGTGGATGCTTAACCGACTGAGCCACCCAGGCGCCCCAACATTAAAAAAATTTTTTAAAATTATGTTTTTAATTTTTAATGTGGCTACTAGAAAATTTAAAATTATATGTGGCTCACACATATATGGACAGGGCTATTTTGTTTTTCTGATTCCATGTTATATATTTAAAATTTTTCTTTTATATTTGTTAAAATTTTTTATTTTAATTCCAGTAGGTTAACATGAAGTGTTATATTAGCTTCAGTTCTATAGTATAGTGATTCAACAATTCCATACATCACCTGGACAAGCTCATCAGGACAAGTACACTCCTTAATCCCCATTGCCTATATAACCCCTTCCCCAACCCCTCCCCTCTGGTAATGATCAGAAACAATGTATAATTGTTTCTTGGTTTGTCTCACTCTCTTTTTTCCCCTTTTGCTCATTTGTTCTGTTTCTTAAATTCCACATAGGAGTGAAATCATACAGTGTTTGTCTTTGACTTGTTTTGCTTAGCATTATACTAAGTCCATCCACATCCTTGCAAATGGCAAGATTTCATTCTTTTTTATGGTTGAAGAACATTCTGTTTTCATATGTGCCACTTTTTCTTTATCCATTTATCAGTCAGTGAACACTTGGTCTGTTTCCATATCTTGGCTATTGTAAATAATGCTAATATAAACATAGGGGTGCATGTATCCCTTTGAATTAGTGTTTTTGCATTCTTTGGATAACTACCTAGTAGCGCAATTGCTGAATTGTAGGGTAGTTCTATTTTTAACTTTCTGAGGAACCTCCATACTATTTTCCAAAGTGACTGCACCAATTTCCATTCCCACCAGCAGTGAAAATGGGTTCCTTTTTTTCTACATCTTCACCAACACCTTTTGTTTCTTGTGGCTTTGATTTTAGCCATTCTGACAGGTGTGAGGTGATAGTTCAATGTAGTTTTGATTTGCATTTCCCTGATGGTGAGTGAAGATGAACATCCTGTGTCTTTTTGCCATCTCTATACTTTCTTTGGAAAAATATCTGTTCATGTCTTCTGCCCATTTTTTGGTTGGATTATATGTTTTTTGGGTGTTGAGTTGTAGAAGTAAGTTGTTTGTATATTTTGGATAGTAACGCTTTATCGGATACGTCATTTGCAAATACTTTCTCACGTGCTGTAGGCTGCTTTTTAATTTTGTTGTTTTCCTTTACTGTGCAGAAGATTTTTATTTTGATTTAGTCCCAATAGTATATTTTTGCTTTTGTTTCCCTTGCCTTAGGAGACATATCTAGAAAATGTTACTATGGCTGATGTCATAGAGGTTACAGCCTGTGTTCTCTTCTAGGGCTTTTATAGATACAGGTCTCACATTTAGGTCTTTGACCCATTTTGAATTTATTTTTGTGTATGGTGTAAGAAAGTGGTCCAGTTTCATTCTTTTACATCTTGTCCATTTTTCCTTACAGCATTTGTTGAAGAGACCATCTTATTCCTATTGTATATTCTTTCCTGCTTTGACAAAATGAGTTGACCATATAGTTGTGTCTATTTCTGGGTTTTCTTTTCTGTTCCGTTGATCTGTGTGTCTGGTTTTTTTTTTGCCAGTACCATACAGTTTTCGATAACTGCAGCTTTATATTATAACTTGAAGTCTGAAAACGTGATGCCTCCAGCTTTGTTTTTTTTTTTTTTCAAGGTTTCTTTGGCTATTGAGGGTCTTTTGTGTTTCCATACAAATTTTAGGATTGTTTGTTGTGGTTCTGTAAAAATTCCTGCTGGTATTTTGATAGGATTGCATTAAGTGTGTAGGTTGCTTTGGGAAGTATAGACATTTTAACAATATTTGTTCTTCCAGTCCATGAGCACGGAATGTCTTTCCATTTCTTTGTGTTCTCAATTTCTTTCATCAGTGTTTTAGAGTACCACTGTGGTTCAGTTTATTCCTAGAGTATATTATTTTTGGTGCATTTGTGAATGGGATTGTTCTTAATTTCTCTTTCTCTTCATTATTGGTGTATAGAAATGCACCAGATTTCTGTATGTTGATTTTGTGTCCTGTGACTTTACTGAATATGTATATCCGTTCTAGCATTTTTTAGTGGAGTCTTTAGGGTTTTCTATATATAGTATTATGTCATCTAGAAATAGGGAAAATTTCACTTCTTCCTTTTGGATGTCTTTTATTTCTTTTTCTTGTCTGATTCCTGTGGCTAAGACTTCGAGTGATGTGATGAATAAAAGTGATAAGAGTGGGCATCCTTGTCTTACTCTTGATCTTAAAAGAAAAGCTCTCAGTTTTCCCCATTCAGGATGATGTGAGCTTTGTTTTTCATATGTGGCCTTTATTATGTTTAGGTATATTCCCTCTAAACCTACTTTGTTGTTTTTTTTTTTTATCATGAATAGATACTGTTCTTTGTCATACTTTTTCTGCATTTCTTGAAATTATCTTATGATTCTTATCCTTTCTCTTACTGATTTGATATATCACACGGATCGATTTGCAAATATTGAACCACCCTTACAACCCGGGAATAAATCCTACTTGATCATGGTGAATGTTTTTTTAATATACTGTTGAATTTGGTTTGCTAGGAGTTTATTGAGGGCTTTTGCATCTGTGTTCATCAGGGATAATGACTTGTAGTTCTCTCGTTCAGTGGTGTCTTTATCTGGTATTGGTATCAGGGTAATGCTGGCCTCATAAAAAGAATTTAGAAGTTTTCTTTCCTTTTATATTTTTTGGAATAGTTTGAGATGAATAGGAATTAAGTCTTCTTTGATTTAATGTTTGGTAGAATTCGCCTGTGAAGCCATCCAGTCCTGGACTTCTGTTTGCTGGGAGTTTATTGATTACTGACTCCGTTTCTTTGCTGGTTATCAGTCTGTTCAAATTTTCTATTTCCTCCTGTTTCAGTTTTGGTAGTTTATGTGTTTCTAAGTATTTGTCCATTTCTTCTGGGTTGTCCAGTTAGCATATGGTTTTTCATAACATTCTCATGATTTTTTGTATTTCTGTGGTGTTGGTTGTTATTTCTCCTCTCTCATTGGTGATTTTATTTTTGTCCTTTCTCTTTACTGAGGATTAAAGAACCAGCTGCAGTTATCATTCATCTGTTCTGTTGTGTTTTTTTTAGTTCTAGATCATTTCTACTCTAATCTTTATTATTTCCTTCCTTCTGCTGGCTTTAGGTTTTGGTTGTTTTTCCAGCTCTTTTTGCTGTAGGTTGTTTGAGATTTCTTGCTTGTTGAGGTAGGCCTATATTGCTAAATATTTCCCTCTTAGAACTGTCTTTGCTGCATCCCAGAGATTTTGGACCATTGTGTTTTTCATTTGTTTCCACGTACTTTTCAAATTTCTTCTTTGATTTCATGGTTGGCCCATTCGTTGTTTAGTAGCATGTTGTTTAACCTCCACGTATTTGTGGTCTTTCCAGATTTTTAAAAAATGTTTACTTATTTTGAGACAGCACATGCAAGCGAGGGAGGGATAGACAGAATCCCAAGCAGGCTCCGTGCTGTCAGCACAGATGTGGGGGCTCCATCTCACAAACCCTGAGATCATGACCTGAGCTGAAATCAAGAGTTGGACACTTAAACCAACTGACCCACTCAGGCACCCCTCAGATTTTTTCTTGTGGTTGACTTCTGTTGTCATAGCATTGTGGTCAGAAAAGATGCATAGTATGACTTCAATCTTCTTGAATTTGTTGAAGCTAGTTTTCTGGACTAATGTGTGATCTGTTCTGTAGACTGTTGCATGTATAATTGAAAAGAATGTGTATGTGTTATTTTGCTATTTTGTTTCAGGATGGAATGTTTTGAATATATCTGTTAAATCCATGTGGTCCAGTGTGTCATTCAAAGTCCTTGTTACCTTGTTGATTCCCTGTTTAGATGATCAGTCCATTAATGTAAGTGGGTGTGTTAAAGTCCCCTACTATTATTGTATTCCTATCAATTAGTTCCTTTATGTTTGTTATCAACTGTATTGTGTATTTGGGTGCTCCTTTGTGAGTGCATATTCACAATTGTTACAGTTTTTTGTTGGATTGTCCCTTTTATTATTATATAGTGTCCTTCTTTGTCTCACAGTCTTTGTTTTAAAGCCTATTTTGTCCAGTATAAGTGTTGCTATTCTGACTTTCTTTTGACAACCATTTGCATGATAGATGATTCTCCAGCCCCTCGAATTCCACTTGCAGGTGTCTTTAGGTCTAACATGAGTCTCTTTTAGGCAGGATGGGTCTTGCTTTTTTATCCATATTGTCACTGTGTGTCTTTTGATTGCAGTGTTTAGTCCATTTACATTCAAAGTAATTATTGATAGATATGTAATGCCATTTTGTTACTTGTTTTGTGGTTGTTTCTGAAATTTTCTGATCCTTTCTTATCTTTCATGGTTTGCTATTTTCTTTAGTGATCTATTTGGGTTTCTTTCTCTTTATTCTTTGAATATTTTTAGTGGTTTTTGATAGATGGTTACCATGATGTTCGTATATAACTTCTTTTGCATATAGCAGTCTATATTAGTTGGTTGTGGTTTAAGTTTGAACCCATTCTTCTTTCCCCATGTTTTAGGTATTTGTTGTTACATTTTATATCCTTTTTTGTGAGTTCCTTGATATTGTCACTTTTTTTAATTAAAAATTTTTTAATGTTTGTTTTTTGAGAGAGAGAGCGAGCAGGGGAGGGGCAGAGAGAGAGAGAGAGGGAGACACAGAATCTGATGCAGGCTCCAGGCTCTGAGCACTCATTGCAAAGCCTAATGCAGGGCTTGAACTCACAAACCACAAGATCATGACCTGAGCCAAAGTCAGACACTTAACTGACTGAGCCACCCAGGTACTATTTCTTACAGGGCTGCTTTAGTGTTTGTGAACTCCTTTAGTTTTTGTCTGGGAAACTCTTTATCTCTACTTCTGTTCTGAATTATAACCTTGCTGAATAAACTGTTCCTGGCCACAGATTTTTTTCCCATTCAACACTTTGAATATTTCATGCCATGCCCTTCTGGCTTACCAAGTTTCTGCTGAAAAATCTGCTTGCCTTCTGGGTTTTCCCTCATAGGTTACCAACTTTTTTTGTCTTGCTGCTTATTGATTCTTCTCTTTATCACTATATTTTGCACATTTATTTCTTTTTTTCTTCCTGCTTTTCAGTTTTTTCTTTATCATTGTATTTTGCAAAATTAATCACAGTGTCTTTGTGTTCATCTGCTTTTGTTGATTCTGTTGGGGGTTCTCTGTGCCTCATGAATCTGCATATATGTTTCCTTCCCCAGATGAGGGAAGTTTCCAGCTATTATTTCTTCAAATAAATTTTCTACCCCCCTTTCTCTCTCTTCTGGGTCTCCTTGTAGTAATGAATGCTATGTTTTGTGGACTCAGTGAGTTCGATGGGTCTATTTTCATGTGCATATTTCCCAGCTCGCATGCACTAGCTGGGAGAGGGGAAGAGGGAAAGAGAATCTTAAGCAGACTCTTGCTCAGCGAGGAGCCCAATGCAGGGCTTGATCCTATGAGCCTGGGATCATGACCTGAGCTGAAATCAAGAGTTGAACACTCAGCTGACTGAGCCACATTAGGTGCCCACAGCCCCTCTGGTTTTTAAAGCCAAACGTTATGGGAATTAATCTCCTCTTGTGAGTTTCCTGGTGCGAGTGCCTGTTCCCTACCCTCTCTGCACCCTACTCCCTCCCTTCTGTGGGCAGCCTCTCTCAGCCTTTCTGACCTTCCTAACCTCTCAGATGCAGCTGCTTCTCTATATTTAGTTGTGGAGTTTGTTCTGCTGGTCTTCGAATTGCTCTTCAGTTTATTGACTTGGATGTGGATGATATCTAGTTGTAAATGTGGGAGTAGATGATTTCAGGGCCGTCCTACTCTGCCATCTTTTAGGCTCCTTTGTACAGTGGTATTTTTATTTAAGTAATCTACATCCAGTGTGGGCCTTGAACTCACAACCCCGAGATCAAGAGTTGCATGCTCTTCCAACCAAGCCAGCCAACCAAGCACCCCTGTACAATGGTATTTTAGAGAATAGCTTTTATGTTATATCACAATAAAAGTTCCAAATTGCAATAAGCATAAATTATACACAATTTTCAGATTCTAATGCAACAAACCTAAAATTAATAAAAGCGACTTTTGGGGCACCTGGATGGCTCAGTTGGTTAAGCATCCGGCTTCAGCTTGGGTCATGATCTCTCAGTTTGTGGGGTTCCAGCCCCGTGTTGGGCTCCATACTGACAGCTCAGAGCCTGGAGCCTGCTTCAGACTCTGTCTCTCCCTCTCTCTGCCCCTCCCCCACTCGTGCTCTGTCTCTCAAAGATCAAGAAACCTTAAAATTTTTTAATTAAAAAAAATAAAGGCAACTTTCTGGAAAGTTTTTTTTTTATTTTTTTAATGTTTATTTACTTTTGAGATAGAGACAGAGTGTGAGTTCATGGAACTCGAACTCATGGACTGCGAGATTATGACCTGAGCTGAAGTCGGACGCTTAACCGACTGAGCCACTCAGGTGCCTCTGGAAACTTTTTTCCCCTATATTCTGCAACAGGGAAGAAATTAATTTGGTGGACTATTAAGAAAACAGTGAAGACAGTTCCATATATAAAAACCCATAAGATATGCTTACAAATTGTACTGAGTTTAACTAAATGTAGGGAAAATGCTTAAGGAATAAAGGCATAACTTAACCAAATAAGGAGTTACACGATAGCTAGTTATTATGGGGGAGGGGAGAGCACTAATAAAACAAACACAAACCTTTGGCCCATTTAAATTTGGAGAGGGACGCCTGGGTGGCTCAGTAGGTGAAGCATCCAACTCTTGATTTTGGCTCAGGTCATGATCTCACAGTTAGATTGAGCCCCGCTTTGGGCTCCATGTTGAAAATGCTTAGGATAATCTCACTCTCTTTCTGCCCCTCTCCCCTACTCGCTGACTCTCTAAAATAAAAAAATAATAAAGTATTAATAAATTCGGAGAAAGAGGACCAAACCAAAAATTAGAACCTCGAATTTAGTCAAATACACCAAATTTTGACTCAAAGAAACTATAAAATAATTTACTAGGAAGGATATATGAACAAAATTAGACTCTGTCAAAGAATTGCTTCACCTAACAATCTGGATATATTTTTTTTCTAACAATTTCTTTTACATATTTAACAAAGATGACTCCCATTTCCACAGGGTTTCTTAGAACATTACAAAAAAAACTTGGTGATGTGTTTTATTAACGTTTGTCTAAAGCTGATTATTAGATCTAAGAGCACACATATCCCCACCAAAAAAGAAAAAGATTACACCTCACATTCATATGCAAAAATCTTATATACTAGAAAATGTATTTCTCCAGTGGTAATTTATGATATTTAATTTGAGTTTATTAGCAAGCCATGAAATTCAAACAGGGTATTCACCTTGACAGCATTGGTTGGGGCGGGGAGGGTGCACCACTCATATTGTAGTCTGTGTGAATGGTGCCCCTGTGTCATACAGTACCTAGTCTTAGAAGGTAGCCCTGTTTTAAGACAGTTCATATGCTCTCACTGGAAAATGTCAATATTAGCTACTTAGAAGGGCTTCAAGGAGAGGAGCATGTTAGTACAGTTTTGTTTTTCTTTTTCTATTTCAGATTTAGGAAGTTATGGAAACTTAAAGTGTAACAAGCACCATGGGTAGCTATTTCTTGTGACTTCAGAACAAGGAACCAGGTAAGTGACAACTCAACATGGTCTTACTGCTTTCCTCTGTGTCTACAGATGGGGAACAGGATGGAACAGCTGCAAGTATGGATGCTTCTACCCAGGGCTTATTAGAAGGCATTGGGCTTGATGGTGATACATTGGCTCCCATGGAGACAGATGAACCTACTGCTTCAGATTCTAAGGGCAAATCTAAAATCACACCTGCTATGGCTGCCAGAATCAAGCAAATCAAGCCTTTATTGTCAGGTGAGGGTTTTTTTTTTCTTTCTACTCCCTTTTCTGGGTTTCAGAGCTTTAACCAGTTCTCAGACAAATTCAGTTGATATGGCTGCGTTGTTTCCTTTAAGGAACTTTTCAACTTTGGTGACTTATTTTCAGGTGTACTTAATACAATATCTGCTATGTGATAGGCTTTGTACTAAGTGCTAGGGATTCAGGCATAAGAGACTCGCTTCTTGAAAGCTATGTCTACCCCTCCTTGTCTTTAATTCTTTCCTACCTATTCATCAACTACTGCAAATGGCTTCTACTCCTACCATTCCACTGAAATGTCTCATTAGTAACCTATTGCTAAGTCCATTGGATACTCTTCAGCTCCTTTCTCACTTTTTTGCAGGATGATAGTTGGCCCACCACCTCAAAATACTCTTTTCTTGGCTTCTGTGGTATGAAACTGTCCTGTTTTCCTGTTACTTGTGTGGCTACTCCACCCAGTCTCCTTTTCCTTTCTCTGTCCCTTAAACATAGCTGGCAAGTGACATAGTTGATTCATGTTTTAATAATGTAAATTTGGCAGCTCTGTGGAGACCACATTAACATGATACAATACTGCATTAAAGATGTGCACGGATCTTTGTCTTCTTTTGCCTCTTAATGTCAGTGTTTAAGGAACCTATTTTGTATGTTCCTCAATATTTACCTCTTTCTGACACCTTAATGTAGAGGAAAGTGAAGACATAACTCCTGGGAATCTGGAGCTGTGCCCCAAAACAAGCAGAAAATGGACTTTGGTTATTCTGTTTATTATTTTTAACTCCCTTGAATTTTACATTCTGTTCTAATTTGTTTACTTGTACTCGTTTTAATTTGAAAATCTACCACCACAAACCCCATATTGAAGGTAAATTGACCAAGACGGTGCTCATGGTTTACCTCTACTTTCTTTGCTAGACCTTTTGGACAACTCTGACCTTAGAAAAATCTGGGGTTTATTTGTGGGCCCGGCCCATGGCTTTTAATGTCTATTTATCTGTGGCTACTGGCCTTTTATCTTCTTTTCTTATCCTTGCTAACAACCTTTGAGCCACTTTGCTGTTTGTTCACCTGAAGGTGAAACAGTGCAGTCTTAGGTTTGAATGCATTGGTTTTTCAGAGTCTGGGCATACCCAGCATCCAGCCAAGCAGTGCAAGTATCTGTACCGCTTAATATTAGGAAATCCTAATTCGGATGGATTAAGAAGAAGAAGAAAGGCATATTCCTTTTTTCTTAGGCTGTTTAACTCTGCTTACTAAGTTTTGGGTATGATATGTACTGTCAGCTCTAGTAGAGCCTATTTTTCAGAGTGCATTGTTGTATACAAGAGATTTTACTTTGACTCAGATCTAACCTTTCTTAACTCTGGATCATGATGAAATGTTTGTTTTAGAAATTCTGTAGCAGTATTTTCATTTATGATTTTGAGTAATACTGTAGAACAAAAATACAGAGAAATGGTTTAAGAAAAGCAAAGAAACACCCAAATAGAATATGTTTGGCCATGTTTCCTTTCCCGTTTTCTATTTTCAAACATGAGTTTGGATTCTACTCTTTGGTTCAACAACGTATACCAAAAAGCATCCTACAAGGATGAAAATTTGAAATACTTACAATCTACCTAACACCTTAAGAAAGGCATTTATAAAATTGTTAAGCTTTTCATAGCAGTCTTTTTTCCTTTGGGGATCATACATTTAATGTTGTGATCAGACAATATATAGTATATCTGATGTTCTTTCCTGGTCCAAATTGTTAACGGTTTTGCTATGTTTAAAGTTCTGTAGGCATTTTAAGTGATTCCATAACCCAGTAGATGTATTCATTTACTTAACTGGTTCATATTGCTGTGTTGCTTTTTCTACAAAGACGGTTTCCATTAATACCTACTTTAACAATGTGTTTATCTTGTCTTTCACATATATAATGAGTGCCAACATACTTCTCTGTTGCCTTCAAAAGAGGCATTTATTCTCTGGAACTTCCTTTTTGGATTGTCAGATGTAGAAACAAATCCAGGTGTTTGTGTGGGAGGAAGTGGTCGATCATAAAAAATATATCGTCAGTAATGTCAGTTATAATGAAACCATTCTGAGAGTACTCTCATGCCTTATTTTGACTTTTGGGTTCCAGCTTCCTCCAGATTAGGCCGAGCACTTGCTGAACTATTTGGACTCCTTGTTAAACTTTGCGTGGGGTCTCCTGTCCGCCAGAGAAGGAGCCATCATGCTGCCAGCACCACCACAGCACCGACACCTGCTGCTCGATCCACAGCTTCAGCCCTCACTAAGCTCCTCACAAAGGGCTTATCTTGGCAACCTCCACCATATACACCTACTCCCCGCTTCAGGTGAGATTCTGCTTGAGATACAGAATCAAATTCATTGCTTTTCTACTTAAATGGAGAGTGAACCACTGAACTAGAGGACTTGAAAGGTCCCCTGTTAACTATAGATGCGTAGCCTACATGCAGTTTAATGTACTGTCTTGGTTTTTCTTAGTCTAGAATATAGAGATTTTTCAAGTATTTATAATCAAACTATATTTCAGTAACCTTGTATTTTTTCCTAGGTGTAAAAATCATCACCTTTTTTGCTTTAGAAATTTTAACAACCAGACTAGCCACCCACCTGAATTCCAGTCAGTCTCTCAGTCACTTCAGTACAATGTTAAATTTTACTCTAGGCTTCTACATGAATTTTCCTACTGCTTCTGTGACTGCTTCAGAGAAGTCTAAAATTTTTTTTCCCTCTTTCAGGCTGACATTCTTCATCTGTTCCGTTGGTTTTACATCTCCAATGCTGTTTGATGAGAGGAAATATCCTTACCACCTCATGCTGCAGAAATTTCTCTGCTCTGGAGGCCACAATGCTCTTTTTGAGTAAGAATCGAGTTGTTTCACAGAGAAGCATTTTTTGGAGTTTGGTCTTTCTGTGTGCCTTAGCACACAACTTTCTACATCACCTGTCCTGTGACTGTGAGATACATAGAGACAGCCATTAGTTACACCCTTTTACATTCTGGGAACTAGACATATTTGTCTGTCTTCTTGGAGGTTGGGATTCACCCTGTCTTAGAGGTGTTCATAAGGGTCTCTGCTTTTTCTCATTTGATTTTTAGTGCTTGGTACATATTTTTCTAATAGACTTGTCTTTTTCTATTGTTTCTCTGACTGATAATTTTTCTCCTTCTCTTAGTCTGAAGATTCTAAGCTGAATTTCACTTTTTTATCGAAGTATAGTTGACATATAGTTTTCTGTTTGTTTCAGGTGTACAACATTATGATTTGACGGTTTTGTGCATTATGCAGTTTTCATCCCAATAAGTGTAGTTACCGTCTGTCACCATACAAAGTTATTATAATGTTATTAGCTTCATTCCCTATGCCGCAGTTTTCATTTCTGTGAAGTGCTTGTGTTTTATAACTAAGTTTGTACTCCTTAATCCCCTTCACCTATTTTACCCATTCCCCTACTCCCTTCCCTTCTGGTAACCACTTTTGTTTTTTTTGTTTGTTCAGTTTGGCTTTGAAAAGTAAAGCTAAAAGTGGTAATCATTTTGCAGTCTGTATGTGTATCAAATCATCACATTGTATACCTTGAACTTACATATGTTATATGTCAGTAATACCCCAATAAATCTGGAGTAAACCCTCCTCCCCAAAAAGATAAAGCTAATAAATATTGGATAGATTAGCAGCTGTAGCTCTAAGAGGAGGGACGTGTAGTACCAGTGTAGATACTGGGAACCTTCTGAATGCCCCCCCATCTACAATACTAATATTCTCTGTATATACTTTTTCTTTTTTGAATTTAGAACTTTCAACTGGGCTCTGTCCATGGGAGGCAAAGTTCCTGTTGCTGAGGGATTAGAACATTCAGATTTACCTGATGGCACAGGAGAATTCCTAGATGCCTGGCTAATGCTAGTGGAGAAGATGGTGAATCCCACCACGGTGCTTGAATCTCCACATTCACTGCCTGCCAAATTGCCTGGAGGCGTCCAGAACTTTCCACAATTCAGTGCCCTCCGCTTCCTTGTGGTAACTCAGAAAGTGAGTATTGAGCATTCTGAAACCAAGACAAATTTCTCATGCTGATTAAGTAGCTCTCCTTCTTTTTGGTCCTTAATGAAATAACTTGATTGTTGGAGAACCATTGGATCCTACTCCCAGATAAGGGCTGCCTTACAGAAGAGGGGGATAGAGACCATTGGAGAATATGCTATGGTGTAAATATTTGAACTGTAAACTTGAGATTGGTTCTTTAGATTGGGTTCAATGCTCCTTCTGTGTGCTTCTTCATGCCCCCTCAGTACTGACCAAGGATTTTGTTGTTGGCACTGACCTTTTGTGGAAAGACTTTCCCGTAAGTTCTTGACTTACTCCTCCAGTAGCTTTGAATTGAGATAGAATGATCACGCAGCTTTTCAAATGATTTCTAGGCAGCCTTTACTTGCATCAAGAACCTTTGGAACCGGAAACCCCTGAAGGTATATGGTGGGCGAATGGCTGAGTCCATGCTGGCCATCCTATGCCACATTCTCCGAGGAGAACCTGTGATTCGAGAGAGACTAAGCAAAGAGAAGGAGGGGTCTCGAGGAGAAGAGGACACAGGGCAAGAAGAAGGTGGCTCTCGCCGGGAACCTCAAGTCAACCAGCAGCAACTGCAACAGGTAGGGTCCTAGCCTCCCACTCCAGGGCCTAGGCTTTGCACCTGATAGAGTATACTGCTTGTGGGTTTTCTAAGTTTACATGCCACTGAGTGCCTGGTCCTCTTAGCTAGGAGATATGTTTAAATTTGTTCCCTCTTAGCATTTCTTTTTTCTCCTGAGAAAGCTGGAGTGTAATTTTCATGCCCCTAACAGGTAAAAGATTTGTGTCCTCCCAAGCATGTTGTTAAGTATTAAAACTTTTTTACAGTATTCTCAATAGGCTGTGGCTGCTATGTTCTTTGGACACAAACTGTTCTCAGCTACTTTCTCATTAATCTGTAGAGGGAAAGGGTAAGGGGTATCATGACCCAAATTTATTCTCCAACAGAGCTCTCTGAAACCTTATCTACAAAACTTTTGTTTGTTGTCTTTAAGTAAATATATAAACCACATTTTGAAAATTGGAGGCTAGAAGCAGACTGAGGAGGCTCTACAATCCTGACAATTCAGTATCACAGAGCATTTAGCTATTCCTCTGGGAATTTATGTGTGTATGTGTGCTCTCTTTATGTCTAGAGTCCTTTTTAAATACAAATATGTCTTTTATTTATTTTTTTTTTTAATTTTTTTTTTTTCAACGTTTATTTTTATTTTTGGGACAGAGAGAGACAGAGCATGAACGGGGGAGGGGCAGAGAGAGAGGGAGACACAGAATCGGAAACAGGCTCCAGGCTCCGAGCCATCAGCCCAGAGCCTGACGCGGGGCTCGAACTCACGGACCGCGAGATCGTGACCTGGCTGAAGTCGGACGCTTAACCGACTGCGCCACCCAGGCGCCCCACAAATATGTCTTTTAAATATACATATATAACTATTAAATGCTCACTTTAAGAAAATTTGGAAATATAACAAAATATTTTTAAAGGCATTCATAATGTCAACAGAAAAGATGGGTTTTCATCACTTGATTTTGTGTCTAACTAACATCATACAGTATGTAGAATTGTACTGCTGTCATTAAGAAAATGGGTGATTTTTTAGCTTCCTGTCATTCTTTTATTACTGGATGTTAATCCTCTTATTTGATGTTGTAAATCGGTGGTGTATAGTTTCTTTTTGTACATATCTTTCTGTACATCTCATGATTATTTCCTAGTAATAAAATGTCTGGGTCAGTTTCTCAGGCTCTTGTTCTGTTGCCAGTTTGTTTTCCAGAAGAGTGGGGATCCATTTTTGCTTCTGTGTATGAATCTCAATCTGTGAATTAGAGTGATCCTGTTCATGGTGATAAACATCTAGCCCCGTTTTCTTAGAGGATAGAATTGAGAATCACCTTGGCTCCCTGCCCCAATGTGTAGCTCTGATGTTTGAATGCTGTGGAAGCACCAAATGGAAAGGATTGTTTATTTACTTAACTGCCTTAGCTTATTACTATTCTCAGTTCATATGAAGTTAGAAAACCTTGTTTTCATCTTGGAGGGGTTTCTACCTTTTAAAAATGTATTTGAATTTCTCTTTTATTGTGGTTCTGAGATCCTGCATTCTTTTTGTAGCTCATGGACATGGGCTTCACAAGGGAACATGCCATGGAGGCCCTCTTGAACACCAGCACCATGGAGCAGGCCACAGAGTACCTTCTAACCCACCCTCCCCCAATCATGGGAGGAGTTGTTCGAGTAAGTTGGCTTAGCAGTTGTAATTTTCTAGGGCATTGGTTTGGCTGCTGCTATGTTTTTTCTTCTGTAGTGTTTCCATCATTGGTCTTCCCTTCTATAAACTACTTGTCATTTTCAGACTTCTGCATGCCAGTATTTTTGTTTTGTGATAACACTGTTCTAGAATGTAATAAGCAGAAGCTTCCTATCTCCCAGCCATGCAAATTACTGGACTTTTTTTGCAGAAGAACTCTTAGTATCCACAGTCAGGAAGCAATAGAAGAAATGCTTTTCTGAAATGCAGACTAGGTAGTCACATTGAAGTCCCCTTCCTATGCTTAATTTCATTGTGATTTCCCCTCTTTGTTTTTGTAGCAACCAGGTAAGCCTAGGATTTGAATTTAGAGAGCAGCATTCAGGGCACCTTCTCTTTTTCTCTAAAGCTTGAGCACAGGATGTCTGATTTCTTGTGAGTTGTTATGTGTTTTGTTGCTGGATTTTCTGTTGCTTCTCTGTAGGATCTGAGTATGTCGGAAGAGGACCAGATGATGAGAGCAATTGCCATGTCTCTAGGACAGGATATCCCAATGGATCAAAGAGCGGAATCACCTGAGGTAACTAGGACATAGGACATCCAAAAGGGTCTGACAACATTAATCTTTACTGTTTTTATGAACATTCTGCTACTACTGCAATGTAATTGGTGGAATTAATGTCTAAAGAAAAGTCATGAGAGTATTCATTCATCCCAACCTTGCCATCACTGATCTACATTGTACTGACCTGAAGCTAAGTGAGGCAGATGAAATGTTAACCTTTACTGTCAAATAAGAGACCCAAAACATACCTGGTAATTAGGCCAATCTTGGCTTGTCTGTTCTTAAATAACAATTGCTTCAGTTTACTTAGACTGGCAGAGAATGCAGGACCATTTCTCCAGGTGATTTTCTTGGGAGGGTGTGATACAGGATGCTGCAAATAAATTTGCAATGCTTTGGGAGTTAAAAGTGTCTTTCTCTGCTTTTCCTGTCTTGCCTTAGCCTTTGTGGCTGCCCTCATGAATAATTGCCACGCCTAAGAACATATCTCCTGCTTGAGGAGAAAGGTAGTAGGTATTCAGTATGGTAGGGCCAGTACATTTTTAGAGTATTCTCTGTCTTCGCCTCTCCCATATGCTATCATTCTTCCTTCCCCACCTCCAGGAAGTTGCTTGTCGGAAGGAGGAGGAGGAACGGAAAGCTCGGGAAAAGCAGGAGGAGGAAGAAGCTAAATGTCTAGAGAAGTTCCAGGATGCTGATCCATTGGAACAAGATGAGCTCCACACTTTCACAGATACCATGTTGCCAGGCTGCTTTCACCTTCTTGATGAGCTGCCGGACACAGTATACCGGGTGTGTGATCTGATCATGACCGCAATCAAACGTAATGGAGCTGACTATCGAGACATGATTCTGAAGCAAGTAGTCAATCAGGTGAGCTCTCCAGGAGCCAGAAGAAAGGAGTGTGTGAAGTGGTTTTTCTGCCATCCATCAAAATCTGATTTATTATTATTTTTTTAAATAAAACTGTTGGCTTGGGGCTTGGAGGGTTTTGTTTTGTTTTTGCATTTTGCCTGATATGGATGTATTCTCTTTGAATTCTTTAGATCTGGTAATCTTGCTCTTTCTTGAGTGTTCCCTGCAAAAAGTGAATAAACTACTTAACAAAAAAAATACCTTTTCAAGGAAAAAACAAAGCTTTCTTTTTCTAGGCATCTCCTCTGAAATTCATCCAAAACGTCCCAAATGTGTCTCACTCTTGAGCCAAGTTAGTCCCCTTGGACTAACCGTGAATAAATGTTTTATTTTCCCTCTCCTATGCAACCACTTTGACAAGTCCCCATCCTAATTAATAGTTGTGACCTGATATTTGTCTTCTTTTAAAGTGTTTTTCTTTATTGTGAAATTAACGTGTACTAGTTACATGAAAAGGATAAGAAATAACCCTGAATCCCCACACAAAGAGGTAGTTAATATTTTAGTCCTATTTACCTTTTTTTTTTACTGTTCATGTTTTTAAATCATTGGAATCTTCTTTTGTATATTTTTTTAAGTCAAGAGAGCAGAGGAAGAAATCAAAGTGATTTATGTGGGGCGCCTGGGTGGCTCAGTCAGTTAGGCATTTGACTTCAGCTCAGGTCATGATCTCATGGTGTGTGGTTTCAAGCCCCATGTCAGGCTCTGTGCTGACAGCTCAGAGCCTGTAGCCTGCTTCAGATTCTGTGTCTCCCTCTCTCTCTGTCCCTCCCCACCTCATGTTCTGTCTCTCTCTGTCTCTGAAAAATGAATAAACCTTAAAAAAATTTTTTTTAAGTGATATATGTAAACATAATAATTTTAGTGTATGGAGATAGCACAAAAGTAAAAGGAGAACTAGGTAAACCTTTTTTCCCAAGATAGGATCTAGGTTTAGTTATCTTTTATATTAAGAGCTTATAGAAATGGTTTTAAGAAAACTGAAACCTAGAAAACAGCAATTATGTCAAATTTGTAAGAAATTGAACATGCAGACTAAAGACCAACATTTCTAACATTCTGGTTTATTTTTGTTTTTAATGGTAATTCTGGGGCAATTGTAGTAAAAGATTGTTGATGGAAATGTAAGTTGGAGAACCTTTGGGGTTGACTTACATGCACTAGAAATTAAAAATGTTTTTAATTTTTTTTGTTTATTTTTGAGAGAGAGACTATGCCTGAGTGGGGAAGGACAGAGAGGGAGGGAGAGATAGAATCCAAAGCAGGCTCCAGGCTCCACGCTGTCAATGCAAAGCCGAACACGGGACTCGAACTCAGTGAACCATGAGATCAGGACCTGAGCTGAAGTCAGATGCTTAACCAACTGAGTCACCCAGGCACCCCTAGATTTTTTTTTATGTTTATTTTTGAGAGAGACAGAGTGCAAGCGGGGAAGGGGCAGAGAGAGAGAGGGAGACAAAGAATCTGAAACAGGCTCCAGGCTCTAAGATATTCACACAGAGCCTGACGCAGGGCTCTAACTCAGGGACCATGAGATCATGACTTGAGCCAAAGTTGGACACTTAACTTAGTGAGCCACCCAGGAACCCAGAAATTTTTTAAATATTCATTTCCTTTAAGTTAAAATTGAGGCTTGTAATCTAGCCTAAGAAACTTCTCTTTTTAGAGGCATTCCTTTCGTAGCATGCATCTTTTGATACACTAAATCCCTTTAGTTAACGTTTTATTATTCACTCATCCTTCTTCAGCAAATGTGTTGGGAGTGGAGGGAGTGTTTTATAAGGTTAAGGATGTTTTGACAAACCTTATCATACTCTATCTACAGTTACCTGACTTGGCCACTTCTCTGCTTTTCTAGGTGTGGGAAGCTGCTGATGTATTGATCAAAGCTGCTCTTCCCCTGACAACGAGTGACACAAAAACTGTGTCAGAGTGGATCAGTCAGATGGCCACCCTGCCCCAAGCCTCCAATTTAGCTACTAGAATCTTGCTTTTAACACTGCTTTTTGAGGTAAGATTTAGATCTTTTGGTTCCTGTAATTCATCATTAAAGAACTATAAAACACCTACCATTTGAGACCTTTAAGAAGGTAGAATTGTAAGACATGATCTCTTCATTTCATGAGCCCACAGTGTCCGATAGGCTATAAGACATATAATTAAGTACAGTATGCAGTGTTCTGTGCCACATGAATAGTATAAAGAATTTTCTCTGAATTCAGGAGGAGGGCAAATATATCACTTCTGGCTAATGAGGGAAGAGCTTCTCAGAACAAGTGTTAATTAATTGAATCATGTCTTAGAGGATTTGGGGGGTGGTAGTTATAAGGTTTTTAGAATGACTATCCCAGTACAGTTGTGGGATAGTTTGGCGTCTCTGAGGAAACCTAACTGGTAGACAAAAGGTGGGGTCAAATGTGGAAATTGGATGATGGGCATCAGATAGAATCTGATTCTTCCTTCATACTTGGTCAATCAACAGATTATTTTAAGCAAGAGAATGGCCAGGACATGTTCTTGTTTTATCCTACATAGGAATTAGGAGGCAACTGACCTTGAACAAGTGACTCTTCATTTGTAGGTCAGGCTTAACAGTAAAACCTGAACTTAACGGAGTAAACCCTTTACAAGAACTCAGGAGATTAAGTCCAGTGTATGTGTCAAATTGTGTGTTTACAGTCTTGGGGTTTTCATTTTTTGATGGACGTGGTAATTCTTATTATAGCACTTGTGAATAAATAACTTTTGGGAAGGATTGCAAAGTAGTACTGAATGCAGGGTCCCCAATAACATTATAATGCAGACGTAAATCACTCATGAATCTCCCCCCCCCTTTTAAAAATCACAAGTAATAGTCTTTAATTTTTTTCTAGTCCTTTTTTATGCATTTAAAATAATTAGGATCAGACCATTTTAAAAAAGAAAATTTGTATTTTGTTCTCTCAGTATTATGAATATTTTCCATGTCATGTATACATTCCATCTTTTGGATGTCCCCTAGTTTAAGTAATTGCCTATTGGACATTTAAATTACTTCCAGTGCAGCCCCTATAAAGGAACTACTTTATAGTGTAGCACCTGTAGGGGAACTACTAACTAACTGTTGCTATGTTTAATTATTCCATCTTCCTGGAAAGAATATAAAGGTTTTCTGTAAATCAGAAGCTTTTCAACTTCAACATAATTAAGATTATATTTCCTAGATGGTAATCCTTAATGATAATGATATTAGTGATCCTAATAACAGCTTCTGTATAAGTACATACTAATGTGCCAGGCAATGCGTTGGGCATTAGGGTGAACGAGTATACACACACACACTTCATTTAATCCCCACAGTTAACATTCGAAGTAGAAATTATTACTTCCTATGATCCCTGAGGGTCTAAACACTGAAGGCCTAGAGAATTTAAGTAACTCATATCAGATCACACAGCTAGTAGGTGGTAGAGGTGGAATTTTAATTCAGCAGTTCTCTTAGTGTTCAGCTTTGTGTTTTTCTATACTGTGCCAATCTTTAATGGTGAATAGAAGTTGTATTTATTTATTTTTCTTTGGCCAATTAGGAGTTGAAGCTACCTTGTGCCTGGGTTGTTGAATCTAGTGGCATCCTTAATGTCCTAATCAAACTCTTGGAAGTGGTTCAACCCTGCCTACAGGCCGCCAAGGAGCAAAAAGAGGTCCAGACCCCGAAGTGAGTGATCTTGTATCTCACCTGGTTTCATTTCTGTTCCTCTCAAACTTGGGCCCTATAGCTCAGGCCCTAAATCAAGCACTTTTCTAGAGCACGTATGGGGCAAATCTTGTGTACCTTTTGTGGTTTGAAAATAGATGAGGTGCCTAATAAAATCACGATAAGTTTTCCCATATTGTACAGGTTTTCTGGCTTGCCCAAAGTAAATCATTTCTTTCTTTTTTAGGTGGATCACCCCCGTGTTGCTCCTGATAGATTTCTATGAGAAGACAGCCATCTCTTCAAAAAGGAGAGCCCAAATGACTAAGGTATATAATACATAGTTGACAAAACTGCTTAGCCTCTTGAGGTAAGAATAGACCAGAAGAGAATATGGTCGAGTAGTAAAGAATGAATGGAAAGCTGCCTGATCAAGACCTAAATCTCTTGAGGGATCTCAGTAGCTATATTTTTCTTCTGAATGGCGAGTTAGAATTATTTTTTTATGGAGCTTCTGGGTGAAGGACCCTAGAACTTACCTGGAAGAAAATGTTAAAGGAGTGTGCTATCTCCAGAGGAGAGAGTGGCTTCTATATGAAGGACTGAGTGTGCAGCAATTCCTACAAAAGCCAAGTGCTTTTTATACAAAAATTATATAGGCCACATTATCTTAGTGCCTTCTCAGAAACAGAAATTTGGTTCCTGCACATTTGAACTAGTGTTTCCCATTTGTGGAAAACAGTTGGAAACAAAAGAAAAGCAGAGGATTGCAGGACAAGGGTGTAGAGGTCTTTATGCTTATGGAAGGGATCAGGAATGTGAGAATTAATGTATACAAAAAACTTCTCTTGGTTCTCAAAATTTTACTAAATGTTCACAGTATTCTTTCTTTTTCCTGGTTAGCTTTAGTAGTGAACAGTTACTGTTTCTTCTAACAACCAAACTTGTAGGAAATACAAAGAAATTTTTTGTTTTTGTATTTAGTATCTACAGTCCAACAACAACAACTGGCGCTGGTTTGATGACCGCTCTGGGCGTTGGTGTAGTTACAGTGCAAGCAACAACAGCACTATTGATTCTGCCTGGAAATCTGGAGAGACGAGTGTGCGTTTCACTGCAGGCCGAAGAAGATACACTGTCCAGTTCACTACAATGGTGCAGGTACGTGCTCACTCGGTGCTGTAAACTTCTTTGAAAAGAGGGAAGATGCTGAGTATGCCTTTTGGTTTGCTTCTTCCTGAACCAGACGTCCTGACATGTGTTATAAGAAGCGCTATTACCACTACTAAATTTGGTATAGCTGACAGAGAATGGAGTCTTCCTAAAGTCATTAGTTAGACCGTGAGTCTGTTGTTTGTGGCAATTTGATACTGTTCCAACCAGAAATGATTTTAAGTGTTAGGGATGGTATATACTCTATTGGAAAGTTTCCAGTTTGTTATAGGACCTTGTGTATGCTGCTTTACTTTGGGGGACCTTCAGGCTTTCTCTCTGTAGGTGATAAGGATGGGAAAAGTTGCCAGGGTTCCTTCCTATTGCAGCATTTTACCTGGGAGTTCCAGCCCCTCTTATAGTTTCCTTTTCTTTTGTAGAGCTGTTTTTTGTCTTCTTGAATTTCTAGGTTAATGAGGAAACAGGGAATCGGCGCCCTGTGATGCTGACTCTCCTGAGGGTACCACGGCTGAATAAAAACTCAAAAAATAGCAATGGACAGGAACTAGAGAAGACGCTGGAAGAAAGCAAAGAAATGGATATCAAACGTAAAGAAAATAAACCCAGTGGTATGGACCTTCAGTTTTGAATCTTTCAAGGAGTGTTACATAAAGCTTCATGTGCCTTTATGGCTTAAGTTTTGGCCAATTTTATCATGAGTGATTTCTTACCCATCATATTGCTTGGTGACTTAAAGATACACAGTCCCTTTTATATGTCCTTTTATCTGGTCCTAGAATTGGTGTTTGGTATATTTTTTAATAGAAACAAACCCAAGTGCTTGACCTAGCTATGCGGGAGAGATATGGAAGGAAATGTCAAATTAAACTTCTGAACTCTTACTTTCTCATTTGTAGATACTCCTTTGGCCCTAGAGAGTACAAATACTGAAAAGGAGACGAGCCTGGAAGAAACAAAAATTGGGGAGATCCTGATCCAGGGCCTGACAGAGGATATGGTGACTGTTTTAATCCGGGCCTGTGTGAGCATGCTAGGAGTCCCTGTAGACCCAGACACTTTGCATGCCACCCTTCGTCTCTGCCTGAGGCTCACCCGAGACCACAAATACGCCATGATGTTTGCAGAGCTAAAGAGTACCCGCATGATCTTGAATTTGACCCAGAGTTCAGGCTTCAATGGGTTTACCCCCCTGGTCACCCTTCTTTTAAGACATATCATTGAGGATCCCTGCACCCTCCGTCATACCATGGAAAAGGTGAGTCTTTTTGATGTCAGAAGCTGGTTTAGCTTTATATCATACCTTTGTTCTCCTTGATCTCAGATACACTTCTGGTTTTTCATAGGGTATATAACTAGATACGTAGACTATATGTTTTGTCCAGCAAACTTTCCCAGCTGTGTGCTCAAGTGCTTGCTTACATATGGAAGATTGTCCCATTGAATGATTTTTTTTTTAACTAGAAAATAACATTTTCTGTCCTTAACATTTACTACAGTAATAAATCTTACCTATAAAGTCTTTGGCAGTATAGGTTTTTTGAACCAAAAACTGTTAATGAGGAACTGGGATACCTTTCACCAAGTATATGTCTTAAAGTTGATTCCCTTATAGGAGTATTTCTCATGTATTCACCTGTGAGCACATTTTCCAACCATTGTATTTTGGAGTTGTAAAAGTAGTAAAGTTTTGGGAATATTATAATAGGCCAGACACTTTAATAAGCATTTGCAGATACCCGTTGTGCAGATTGGAAAATTAAGACGTTTATATGTTTATTTTAGGAAACACAAAGCAGTGGAAAAAATGACAAAGTAATTAGAAAAGAGAAAAATGTTTATGGGGCACATGGGTGGCTCAGGTCATGATCTTGCAGTTCGTAAGTTCCAGCCCTGCATCAGGCTGCCTGCTGTCAGCACAGAGCCTGCTTCACATCCTCTGTCCCCTTTTCTCTCTTCCCTTTCCCCACTCAACGCACATTCTCTCTCAAAAATAAATTTTTAAAAACATAAAAAAAATTTTGTAACATCAACATAAGACCTCAAAGGGGAGAAGTAGGGAGGACAAATGTCTTATTTCCTCCTATTAATTCTTTGTCAACAGTCATCATGTGAATGTTATTGGACTTCCATTTTCCTCTCTTGGGACACTGTTTCCCACATTTATAATTAGTGTTGCAGTTTGCATTTTTGTGCATGGTTTTGTCATATTTAAGATTTGTTTTTCTCAGAGATTCCTAGAAATTGGATGAAAACGTATGAGTATTTTTTAACTTGCTTGCCAAAAAGGTGGAACCACTTTATACTTCTGTGTGTATGAGTATACATCTTGCATTCATTCACCCAGCCTATTTGATTTCATCTGACATGAGCAAAATCAAAAGAAGGAGCACTATTAAAAACAGCATATATACTGATCCAGGGCAAGAGACAGCCCAACAGGGAAGAAACAGCTACATACAGATAGAATTCTGACTTAAAAACAAAATACTTAAAACGTTTAACGTTTATACAACTTAAAAAATGCTAGGAAGGGACACTGGGGTTGGCTCGCATCTGACTCTTGATTTCCGCTCAGGTCATGATCTTATGGTTTGTGATTTAAAGCCCTGCATTGGGCTCTGTGCTGACAGTGTGGAGCCTGCTTGGGGTTCTCTCTTTCTCCCTCTCTTTGCCCCTCCCCTGCTCAGTCTCTCTCTCTCAAAATAAATAAAACTTCAATTTTTTTTAAATGCTAAGGGGGCGCCTAGGTGACTAAGTCGGTTAAGCGTCTAACTCTTGATTTCAGCGCAGGTCATGATCTCATGGTTTGTGGGTTTAGGCGCCACGTCAGGCTCTGTGCTAGCAGTTGTGGAGCCTGCTTGGGATTCTGTCTGTCTCTCTCTCTCTCTGTCTCTGCCCCTCCCCTGCTCACTCGCTCTCACAATAAATTAATAAACATTTAAAAAAATTTAATGCCTGGAAAATACAGGTTCTTGTTGGATAAGAGCTTTCTAAGCTTAATTGTATTTAGGATTATGAGGAGCAAAGGAAGATCAGTGGCACTTTTAATGTATCAAGTTGGCAAAATGTAAATGCTTGATAATATCCATTGAAGGTATGGGTATGGACAACCAGGCATACTCTTACTTTTTTGGTAGGAGTGGAAATTGGTGCAGCCACATTGGAGGGCAATTTGGTACTGTCAGTTTGAGATATTCTTTGACCTAGAAATTCTATGATTAGGAATTTATTTGATAATTAAAGTCAAGTATGCCAAGGTACATATACAAAAATGTTCACTATAGAAGAAACTGGAGATCTAATGTCCAGCAGAGGACTGGATAACTAAATTACAGCACATTCTTTATAGTGAAATTAGACTTTTCAGTATTTAAAAAATGAGAGTTTAGGATTATAGCTTTACAGGCAAGATATTGGGGTTAATATGTTCAACTAAAGAGATGACTGATTTGGTAAGGAAAGCATTAAGGTTCCAAAAGATGTTTGTGAACATAGTTCACAAAGGAATGATAATGGAAAATACGGTAGTTATTTTCTTTATACCTTCTTGTATTTTCTATTGATCAATGAGTCCTTTTGTGAAGACCAAAAGCATAATGTGTAAGCCCTATAGTTTCAGAGCAAGCCATCTGTAAATAGTTCAGTATTTTCTGTGTCTAAGACTGATGATTGACTTTGAGGCATAAAGAAACGTTTAATTTCGTTCTTAAACACTGAGTGGATATTGGTATTGCATATTTTTAGAGTTTGAACCATTCTGGTTTAAAATTGGGACAGCATTTGGGAAGGCTAGGAGCTGGCACTTACATGTGAGGGCTATAATTTAGATGATCAGTGGTCTAGATACATTTCCCAATTTCTATAAAGATAACATGCCATCTGTTATAATAATTGATAGTTTTGGGATGTGCTGAATCCTGTAACTTTTTATAAGCCACATATTTTGAATCAGGAAGGAATGGGACTTAAAAGACCCAAGTGCATCTTTTCCCAAAAACCTAAAACTATCATCCAGTGTCTTGAGGCAGAGTTTGGATAGTATTTTAATCCTTGGTAACTCTTCCTTGAATGCAATTGGAGTTTTAGAAAGTGGTCATTAATCCACATTGCTTCTTCCTTTCTTTACTAGGTGGTTCGCTCAGCAGCTACAAGTGGAGCTGGTAGCACTACCTCTGGTGTTGTATCTGGCAGCCTTGGTTCTCGGGAGATCAATTATATCCTTCGTGTCCTGGGGCCAGCTGCATGCCGCAATCCAGACATTTTCACTGAAGTAGCCAACTGCTGTATCCGCATTGCCCTTCCAGCCCCTCGAGGCTCAGGAACTGGTGAGTTTCTCCCCTTCTTCTGGCCTTTGAGACATTGAAGTCTATGGCCTAGTATAACCCCAGAGATAACTTGGAAAGCTTCCTTAAGCAAGTGTTGGGACATGTGGGCCAGTTCAGAGGTACTTCAGTATTTCTTGTGTCTATCTGTCTATCTTACTTGCCCTGTGGTAATCCCTGCCAGAAACACCAAGGACTCATTTGGTCTAGTCCTTGCCCTCAAAGAATTTGTCTTAGTGTGACAACAGAGTGTGAATGGTTTACAGATAAAGTGGTAATTGAGGGACAAGTGGACATGTGACTCACATGGTACAGTAGGAAGTACACTGTATCATCAGTGTGTTCTTGCCCAAAATGTTTGGCCCATGTATAATTATGAGGAAGCAATTAAATGCAAATTTTGAGACATTCTATAAGACAGCTCACCTGCACTCTACAAAAATATTAATGTCATAAAGGGAAAAAAATGCAAGGTTCTCCTAGATGATGAAACTAGAAAGAACTACCAACCATGATGGGACTCTGGACCCAGGTAAAGAGATTTGGAGAAATTTGAATACTGTATATTAGATTATTATATCTGTTAAATGCCTTGGGTGTTAATAATGGTATTATGGTTATGTAGAAAAATATCTTTGATCTTAGGATCTAGATGAAAAGCATATGGGTGCTTTACTAACCTTTCAACTTTTCTGTAGGGTTGTGGAGGGAGAGTTGTGTTTTGTTTTGTTTTTTAATAAAATGTTGGGAAGGGAGCTAATTATTTTTGGAAGCCCCCAGATACGTGCCTGACCTCCTGTGCTGGGCAGGTCTCCTGTATGATCTCATTTAATCCTCAAATTTTAGGAATGAAAAAAGAATAATTTTAGGAGTGAGAAAATTAAGGTTTGTTGAAGTAATCTGGCCAATGATCCTGTAACAGAACTGGATTTCAAAACCAAGTCTCCCCCAACTGCAAAGCCTATACTCTTTTTACTATTTGGTACTGCTGTAATAAATTCTGTGGGATTTAGGGAAAGTAAAAGCTAGATTTCCTAGTAGGCTACTTGAACGTTGTTTGGAAATGGCCTTTGTCCCAAGCATGTGTGTTTATACAAACCCCCTTCTGAGTCTTTATTAGTAATCAAGTATAGGTACTGGTTATGAGTCTTTATCAGTAATCAAGTATAGGTACTGGTTCACTGTTGACTGATTTTTCTCTGTCTGACCTTGGCTTAGCTTCAGATGATGAATTTGAGAATCTTAGAATTAAAGGTCCTAATGCTGTACAGCTAGTGAAGACGACCCCTTTGAAGCCCTCACCTCTGCCTGTCATTCCTGATACCATCAAGGAAGTGATCTATGATATGCTGAATGCCCTGGCTGCATACCATGCTCCAGAGGAAGGTATGTATCTAGTCTACCTCAGGAGGCCGGGCACTTTGCCTGGATCTCTCAACCAACTTACGGCATAGTGAGCACTCCTTGTGTGCCCATGTGCACTTCTCTGAAAAAACCAATGGTCATACATTATGACAGATGGCAAGGTAGGGGTGAGTCTTAAAGCAAGGCATCTGACCTTGTGGGGGTGACCTATAGGAAGGTTTCTTAGAACAAGTAGTTTCTGAAATAAGTCTTGAATGATAAGAATGAGAATGCTGACATATGAGAGTCTATCCCATACAGAGGGAAGAATGAACAAAGATTAAAGAGGAGATAATGGCATCTTGTGGGCAGGAAAATTTATACCAAAAAGTCTCTAATGTTTTCATTCTCTTTGTTGCTAAAACATCTTTGTTTCCAAAAAAACTGGAATCAGTATTAGAAGGTGTGATTAGGCTTCCTGACCTTTGAGACCACCATCCCAATCTACCTTTATTCCTAGTTAAGGTGCTGCTTGTAAGTACTGGTAAAGTCATGAGTGAATTAAATGGAACTTAAGATTGCATTCCAGTCATATCCTTCAGGATTTTATTTAGGACATACTTAATTGATAGGTCCCACAGAATTGCCAAAAATTGGTGAATATAATCTTTAATTAAGTCAAAATATGAGTCTTTGGTGCTTTTCATCTATTGAGCACTTTGATCCATATAGAGCTTCTTGCTTCTACAACCATAGAACCTTTATTCTACCTCACATATCAGCCCCACCCCCCAAAATAATTTAGCTTATATAGCTAGGGTAACCATTTATTGATCTCTGTTGCACTAGGTATAATACCAAGTATGTTCATTTAAGCTTAGTTGTGAAGCTGAGGAAAGTGAGAAAAATAAGTAAATTGCTTGTGGTCACAAAACTAGTTAGTAAAAGAATGAGGCTTTCAACCATGCTCTCTTGGTCATAACTACGTTTCTCCTCTTAAGTGAAAGTCTAGCCACATCACTATGTAAATAGTCATAGTAAGTGAAGTGAAATTGACCAAGCTGCCAAATAGGCATTAGCATTGCATAGTTATTAATGAGTTTTGTTTTGTTTTTGTTTTTCTAGCAGAGAAATCTGATCCTAAACCTGGGGGTATGACCCAAGAGGTTGGCCAGCTCCTGCAAGACATGGGTGATGATGTATACCAGCAGTACCGGTCACTTACTCGTCAGGGCAGTGACTTTGATGCACAGTCAGGTTTTTCCATTAATGTAAGTCAACTCCAACCTCCTGTTTTCCTTCTCGCTTTCTGATACCTATGTGTTCTCCATGTTTAAGGTTATGCCAGGGAAATTTCAAAGGTATTAATTTTGATGTATCTGTAAATCATCTGTTGCCTAAGAATGAAGATAAATTTGGGGTATCCCTGGGATTTTTCTCTCTTTGGATTGGAAATATGAAATTCATTTTTCATTCTCATTGTCTCTTGTGTGTGCCCCCAATCTTCCAGTCACTGTTTATAATGATAGCTTCCCACAGATTATAGTATGTACAGAGTGAAGATGGTTAAAAGATCAGCCAAAGAGAGTCTGTAGCATTCGTAATGAGTACCCTGGGAAGGGTTCCTACCATTTAGAGACAACTGTCTCTGAAATTAATAATGGCTCAGGGGTATTCTTCCTCCATAGAGTCAGGTCTTTGCTGCAGATGGTACCTCCACTGAGACTTCCACATCTGGGACATCCCAAGGAGAAGGTAATGGTTTACTTTTCTCCCTCTTTTGTTCTTACTTTCTTGAGAGAACAAAGAAACTGTGGGTGTCCTGGGCAGGGGATATGGGAATACAGGCATAATTGTCACATTTACTTGTCTAAGTGAACTTTTCTCAAGGGTGAGCTCCATGTTCTGTAAGTAAAGGATTTCTCTATGCTAAAATTAGTAGAACTGTGACTTACCTAACAAAGTAATGGTTGCTGTGGTGAGATCTTTTAGATCTACTCTTTAAACCACCACATATATTTCTTATGGTGGGTTTTATGCTGGCGTATAGAGCTTTGGTGCCAGTGACACAATTCTAGCCATAAACCTTGCATGGTGGATTCTAGCAGTGTTACCAGAGCCCATTGGCTACTTAGTCAACAATTAGAGAAATGTCACATGGAAACAATTCTAAGGATACCTTCCAAGAGCTGCTGCTTCTTGGATAGGAAAGATCTTTGAGATCTAACCAAGGAGATACCATACTTAATATAACTGCTGGAATGGAGGCATGCTGGGATAAGGTACAGTGGGCACATGTACCCGCTATGTCTCTGTATTCCTGGATGAGACAGGAAAGTATTTATGGAGGAGATCAGAATTTGAATTAAGTTAGATAAGTAAATGTGTGCCAGGGAGACATGTGGGAAGGAAAGGTAAAAGGGGGTACATAAGGCGTCTTTGGAGAACTCTTAGTACAGTATTTCTGGAGTGCAAAATTATGTATAAAAGAAGGGAAATGGCAGAAGATATGTGAACAGTTGGGCAAAGCCTCCCTGCTGCACCATATCTACAGATTATATCTGAGACCTGTCATCCTATGTGTCCTTCCACTGCATTATGAGGAGGACATTCCATTTGTATCAGTGACCTAAAGTGGAATAGAAGTAGTATTCTCTTTCCACATAAGGCTTGATGTTTGCCAGTATTTCAGTGTGAAATTGAACCAGTGTTTGACTCTTTCTCAACAGCATCAACTCCAGAAGAGTCTCGTGATGGGAAGAAAGATAAAGAAGGGGACCGAGCCTCTGAGGAAGGCAAGCAGAAGGGCAAGGGCAGCAAACCTTTAATGCCCACCTCCACTATTCTTCGTCTTCTGGCAGAGTTGGTGAGGTCCTATGTTGGTATCGCTACCCTGATTGCCAACTACAGCTACACTGTGGGCCAGTCTGAGCTGATTAAAGAGGTAATATTTCTAGTCTGTTTAAGATTTGATACTGTCATCATTTGGATACAAATGTGTCAGACAGTTTGCTAGGAACCTGCACATGTTAGCCCAATGTTGAGAGGCAGAGGCCTCTTAGACACGTTAAAGAAGCTAGGCTTTTCCCCATGATGCAGAGCTATTGGGCTCATTACAGGGAGTGAGTTTATGCCATTTGTTAATTTGTTTGCAGAAAATCACTTGTTCTGCAGTGTAAAGACTGCAAAACGCAAGATTTGGTGTCAGACCAATTAGGAATCTGATGTAGATAGCAATCTAGGTAATACAGGATCTTGGTGAAGTTGTTGGGGAAAAAAATGGGTGAGTTGAAGAGATTTTTTAAAGGTAGAAATGGATCTTTGGAAAATAAAAACAAAATCAAGGATTCCGATGTTTCTTGTTTTATGTTTTTCTATTCCTTTTATGTTAGAAGAAATGGCTTGAAGAGAAAATGTGTAATTTGAAAGGTATCTGTGGTTTGTCTACATAAGGGTGTCTAGGGGACAGTAGAATAAGCCAAATAGACAAAATGGCTGTTTATCTTCCAGATATACTCACACCTGTGCAAAGACACCTGCTATGGTAATAGTATTGGTAACATAGAACATAAGGAAAGCCTAAATGTTTATCAGAGCTGTGGGAAAGAAATGTCTTGATATGGAATTATCTTCAGGTTAGATTTTTCAAATGAGAGGGCACTTTAAGAAACTAGATCATGTTCCCGTATACATAAAAGGGGTGCCCAAGGAGATTTTTTTCAAAAAGGGAACCTTGTTTGGGAGGTTATATTTTAATTTCATGGTTAGTAAGCAATAAATGGTCTGAGAGTAGAGTAGGGGCATTAATGTTGCAGGCAAAGAATATGAAATCAGCTGCCATTTTTAAGCTAGTTTTACTGTAATCTGAGTTTTTTAAAATACATACAAAAATATGCAATTCCTGAATGAGCCGTTAGTTTTTCTTGGGTGACTATTACCCAAATTAAAACATTAAAAACTCCACAAAAGCTTACCCCTTCATGCCTTTCTGCAGCTCCCCCTCCCTTTTAAACTTCCATAATGTCAACCATTATCTTGAGTTCTGTTGTCATAGATTGGTTTTGCACTTTATATAAATAGAATCATACAGTGTATATTCCTTTGTTTGCAATATCCATTTTTGTGTGTGGTAGTAGTTTATTTGCTGTATAAGATTCCATTGTGTGAATGTAACACAGTCTTGTCCATTCTAGTGCTAATAGACAATTGGGTAGTTTTCCATTTTACAGGTATTGAAAGTAGTGTTGCTACAGTCCATTCTTATATATGTCTTGGTGAACGTATACAGTTGACTCTCGAACAACGCAGGGATATTAAGGGTGCTGACACCTCCTTCCCCTCTCCTCACGTATGTAGTTGAAAATCTGCATAAACTGTTGACTCCCCCAAATATTTTACTAATATCCTCCTGTTGACCAGAAACTTTACCAATATCATAAACACTCCATTAACACATATTTTGTATGGTTACATATATTAGAGGGAGAAAAATGTTATTACCCCTGAGAAAAAATAAAATTGTAATTTCTGCTTGGATCACTAATTCTTAGATTGTTGCAACTTTGAGCTGAAACTCTTAAATACAAATTTGCTTGTTCACAATTTTTTTTAATTAAATAGAAAAAAAACAATCAAAACTATTTAATTTCAAGTGAAAAGGCAGTAAGGGAAATAAAGACTTGCTAATGGTTTCAGTAAAAAAAAATTGTAAGGTAGAGAAAATGTATTTACAGTATGGCACCAATATATTGAAAAAAAATCTGCATATAAGTGGACCCACACAGTTCAAATCCGTGTTATTCAAGGATAAACTGGATTAAGTGTTTCTATTAGGTGTTAACATGCCTAAGGAGTAGAATTGCTGGTCTCTTCAGCTTTAGCAAATGGCACCAAAAGTTTTCCAGAGTGGTTGTGTCCATTTATATTATTACCAAGCACAGCATATGGTATGCTTGCCATACCTCCTTGCCAACACTTGGTATTTTCTTATTTTTCATTTTAGCTGTTCTAGTGGATTACTACAAATCCACTAGATTTTGCATTATGGTTAAAATATCCTTTTCTGTATTGGCTATTTGGATATTCTCCTGTGAGGTGTCCAAGTCTTATATTCTTGTTCTCTACTGAATTTTTTACATATTCTACATACAAGTCCTTTGTGGAGTTATGTATACTAAATATATATTAGGCTTTTATTTCAAAGCTTTTACTCATTATGCCAGTTGTAGTTAATATAAGCATTCCTTGTGGAATAAGACATTTAATTGCAAATTTATTAAGTATCTATTATGTGTCACGTGACCTTGTGGTACTGGGTACTCCTAGGTGATTTACAAATACTGTTGATTAATCCTTACCTCAGCACTAGAAGGTTGTTGGTATTGCTCCCCTTAATAGAGAAGTAGAGAAGGCTCAGAAAGGTTAGTAACTTGTTCAAGGCCAAACTGCAGAGTAACAGGATTAGAATTGGAATCCAGGTCTCTGGTTATAAATGCAAGTCTTTTACTACATCACCCTGCTTTCCCAAATTGCAAAAAAGCTTTTTTTCCAGTTTTTACTAATAATGTTACATAACATATTTACACAATTTTGTATTTTATTCAGTACTGGGGAATTTTTATTTCTAATAGTTCCATCTTAACCTAGCCACCGTATCTAATTTTCCAGACTCTAGAATTCTTCAATGCAGTTTTTATTGAGGCAAAATTTACATAAAATCAAGCATTTTAAAGTGTGCCATTGAGTGGCATTTGGTACATTCAGTGTTATACAGCCATCCTTTCTAATTAACTCCAAAATTTTGATCCAATATCTGCTTAAATGACAATAGAACTAAGTTTCTTTCTAATATAAAGAATTATCAGGACAGAAGTCCTTGTTAGAAGGAACAAGTCTCACGTAATTTCTTTCCCTTGTTGGGCCTTTTTTTGCTATTTACTTTGCTTTAAATATTTTTGCATATCTATCTGTGGCTGTGCTGTTTCTCTTTTAAATGCCTATTTTTAGCCTAGGGTCCTTAGCACATTATAGGTATCAGTAAACATTACAACTTAATTGAATACGTGAAGGCATTATAGCACTTAATTATGAACAAGATTTGAATCCTTGCCATTGGTTAAGTTCTTTGCACAGGCCCTGTTTCTTTGGGCCTCATATTACCCATCTGTCAGAATGGGAAAATACTGAACTTGCCTTAACTGTTCTATAGGTTTACTGTGAACAGTTCTTTTAAATACCACACATAAAAATGTTCTGAGAAATATCAAGTGACCTGTAAATGAAAATGTGTAAACTAGTGAGAAATGAGTGGAGTTTAAAAGCATAAAATCTGGATTTGCTCACTTAGTTTGTACTTTCAAACCTTGGTTTTCTCATCTATAAAGTGGACCTAATAATCACTGACTGGGTGACTTGAAGGATCAACTTTGTGTATGTGTACCTTGTTGATGTGCAAACAATATGGCATAATTATGCTTGTGAGTAAATATCCGAATTAATGATTTTTCAGGACTGCAGTGTGCTAGCCTTTGTTCTGGACCACCTCCTCCCACATACCCAGAATGCAGAAGACAAGGACACACCTGCCCTGGCCCGCCTATTCCTCGCAAGCCTAGCTGCTGCAGGGAGTGGCACAGATGCCCAAGTAGCCCTTGTGAATGAAGTAAAAGCAGCTCTGGGACGGGCACTGGCTATGGCTGAGAGTACAGAGAAACATGCCAGGTAAAACCCATGCCTGACCTAGTGCTGATAATCAGTAGCATCTCCTTACTCCATTCTTGGCCTGTGGGATTCCTAGCACTTGAACAAGAGTTCTGGTCACACTGGCACTGTATCTTCTCTGGTCCTCTCAAATAGTTCTAGTGCCTCAAAATACCTAGAGAACTGATTACATTTGGAGGAGGGTAAACAACTTAGAACAAAGGGATGTTGTCATTATAGTTCTGATATCTCCAAGAAATTGAGCAGATTATTCAGTCTTATTTTTTAAATTATGTGTAAAGAGGGGGCGCGTGGGTGGCGCAGTCGGTTAAGCGTCCGACTTCAGCCAGGTCACGATCTCGCGGTCCGTGAGTTCGAGCCCCGCGTCAGGCTCTGGGCTGATGGCTCAGAGCCTGGAGCCTGTTTCCGATTCTGTGTCTCCCTCTCTCTCTGCCCCTCCCCCGTTCATGCTCTGTCTCTCTCTGTCCCAAAAATAAATAAACATTGAAAAAAAAAATTAAATTATGTGTAAAGAAAATTAAGAATGCTACCACTCAGGGAGTGAGCTCTCACCTGTTTAAATGTTACTTCCAGAAGGAAACACAGGGCACCAGGAGGGTTATCTGAGGCCGGTTAGTTTAAGACTCCTAAGAATGGGCAGTATTCATATGATAGAGGTGTCAAACTTCTCTCCCAGGCTTCAAGCAGTGATGTGTATCATCAGTACTATCATGGAGTCCTGCCCCTCAACGTCCAGCTTCTACAGCAGTGCCACAGCCAAGACCCAGCACAATGGCATGAACAACATTATTCGACTCTTCCTGAAGAAAGGACTGGTTAATGACCTGGCAAGAGTGCCTCATAGCCTGGACCTGTCCAGGTAAAATTATTCCTGAACTCCAGCTGCAGGCTTTTGCCCTGTCTTTAATCATGCTGCTTTTATTTCTTCATTTGCATGTGTTTCATGTATCCTCACCAGAATCAGTAGTGAGCCACTGGTGTGATAGGAAAAGTTTGGGTATAGGTGGGAACCTGACTTCTTAGTATTGTGGTTTTTAAGCAAGGCACTTGCCTTTCTTTAGACCTTAGTTTTCTCATTTGCTTCAAACTCAAGAGTTGGACTGTATCAGTAATTTCTTCCCCAAGATTCCCCCATCTTAATTAAAAGTAACCTTTTATTATAAGATTATATGTATGTCATGAAAAATGCAGATGAGCAAAAGTAGATACTGGGTTTCTACCACCAGATATCACTGTTACTTTACTACATTCTTCGATGGTTTTTTCATATACATACAAAATGTATTTTTTACTAAAATGATATTATATATGCTGTTGTATAACCTAGGTTGGATTAGGGTTTTTTGTTTTTCCAGTTATAAATCTCTACCTTGCTTTTGTAAGTAAATTTTCATCATATATAACACCCAAATCCATATTCAGGAATTTTTGTCTGAACCAGAATCTAGTTACAGACCTTGCATTACATCTAGCTATATCCTCTGAATCTGTTATTCTAACACAGAATCTTAATTAACTTTTTAATTTTCATTTTATTTCTGCTAATGACACTAACTTGTTAAGGTGACCAGGCCTGCTGTCATGCTGAATGTTTTGCCTTCTAGATTTGGTCCATTTGGTTCCTTGCAGTGTCATTTAACTTGTTCCTTTACTCCCTGTTTTCTGTTAACTTCTAATTAGAGCTAGAGGCTTAATGGAGCAATTTGAAATTATTGGTTAGGATATATCATAAATGAGGTGTATCTCATATTCCATCATGGGGAGACACATCTCTTTGAACTGTCATTAATAATCATGATAAAATTGACTTACTCTAGAGTAGAGTACTGTTAAATTTCCCCCCTTCTTACTAGAAAGTAGCCTATATTACTGTTTTGGTGCTATATAAATGTCTGGTTTCCTATCAGCCGTATACCTAATTAATGATCTTAACACCAACTGATAATCCTTTCCTGTGTCAGTTTTTTTGGGGATTATCAATGACTTTTCTAATTTCTGTCATTCCTTTGACATTATTAGCTGGCATTTTTCAGTGACAGCCCCAATTCAAGGGGGAGAGTCTGGTTACCCTGAAATACAGTTCCTACTTAAGAGGCAGGATAAAAACTTAATTTTTTTTCTTAAGTCACTAATTTTTAGAGTAAAGTCAAAATAGATTTAATCACCACCTCAAATGCAACTTTTCTCTGGTTTTTCTATTTTTATTGATTTTTTTTTTAATTTTTTTTTTCAACGTTTATTTATTTGTGGGACAGAGAGAGACAGAGCATGAACGGGGGAGGGGCAGAGAGAGAGGGAGACACAGAATCGGAAACAGGCTCCAGGCTCTGAGCCATCAGCCCAGAGCCTGACGCGGGGCTCGAACTCACGGACCGCGAGATCGTGACCTGGCTGAAGTCGGACGCTCAACCGACTGCACCACCCAGGCGCCCCAATTTTTATTGATTTTTTTTTAAGCCAGTGATTGAATTATTTGGATCTCTGCAGTCATTCTTTTCCATTACACCTTTGGCCCATGGGGCCTCTTCAAGTTGATTTTTGTCCTCTTGATACAAACTCATTAATTTTTTTAAAACATTTAAAAATTTTAGACTCACAGTGTAATGAGCACCATATGTTTCATGTAGATTAACCAGTGGTTATCATTCTGTCCTATTTGCTTTAGTTCCTCCTCTCCTTCCCCCTTTTAGGAGCAGAGTCATTTGAAGTTTGTTGCAGACAACATGATGCTTAACCTCTGAATACTTTAGCATGTGTCTCCTAAGAATAAACATTCCTATACGTGGCTAGAATATCGTCACATCTAAGAAATTTTACCATTACATAATAGGATTCAACATGTAGTTCATATTCCAATATCCCCACTTATTCCAAGTATGTCTTTATAGCTTGGGAGAGAGCGTTTTAATCCAGCATCCAGTGAGCATCACTAATTGCATCTGATGTCATGTGTATCTTGTTTTTTAATGACAGTTGACTATTTTGAAGAATCTGGAAGGCGCCAAATGTCTCATAGAATATTCCATAACCTGGATTTGTCTAATTGCTTCCTTATGGCTAGGTTCAGGTTAAACTTCTGGCATGAATACTACATGGGTGATATTCGCCCTTGGTGCATCACATCAGGAGACACATAATGCTAATTTGTCCCATTATTGGTGATGCTAAGTTTGATCACATAAGCATTAGCTTTCCCTTTTGTACTTAATAAATGTTTTATGGGTGATGCTTTGAGTTCATATGAAGATTATATGAATATCTTATGCCCTGAAGATTTTTAACTCAGTAGGTTAGCATTTATTGGTGATCCCTGCCTGGATTGCTTACATTGCTGTTCGAAAAGTGAGGATTTCTGATTTTCTCATTCCTATTTATTAGCAGGCATTCTTTTATAATGAAGATTTCCTTCTGCTTATGTTTGTATCCCTGTGGCTGCAGTTTCTTTTTATATTTAATATGGTATAATCCACTACCGTCATTATTTTTTATTCTCAGATTTGGCCTGTGGTAATGACCCCATCAATTTTTTAAAGCCTTCTGGCACAACAAGATGTTCCAGGCTCACCTTGTACCCTCCATGCCCCATCCCCTGGAATCAGTTGTTACTCTGATAAGCCTTGGTTCCTTTTAGTGCAGGTTTCTGTGCTAAGTCCGTCTCTGTATCTTTACCTCAGTCCAAACATGGCCAACACAGTCAATGCTGCTTTGAAGCCTTTGGAAACACTTTCCCGGATTGTGAACCAGCCTAGTAGCCTTTTTGGCAGCAAGAGTGCTTCTAGCAAGAGCAAGTCTGAGCAGGATGCCCAAGGAGCTGCTCAGGACTCCAATAGCAACCAGCAGGACCCAGGTAGGGAATTAGAGCCAATGGACTGGAGAGCAGGCTGGGTGGGCATAGTTACTTTATGGGCATGACATCACAACTCTTCTGGCTTGGTATTGTTTCCCTGGGAAATTGCTGGCCTTCTAGAGATCTGTCATAGTGGCGTGGGAATCTGCCCCACAAAGAATTCCTTAAAATTGCAGCCTTATTTGGCTATCCTCACACGTAGCCTTGTCTTTTCCTTTGTCACCCATTCATTTTTTCTCTGAGAACTTGTAAACTTGCCCAGGGAAGGGATCTTACTGTCTTCCATGCTTGCCTCATGGTGCCCTGCATATAGGCACCCTTTGATTATTTTGCTGGTTGGTTGATTGTTTCAGGCGAGCCTGGGGAAGCAGAAGTGCAGGAGGAGGATCATGATGTCACTCAGACAGAGGTGGCAGATGGGGATATCATGGATGGGGAGGCTGAAACCGACTCAGTGGTGATTGCTGGGCAGCCTGAGGTGCTCAGTTCACAAGAGATGCAGGTAGGGAGGCAGATCACCCAGCATACCCCTTTTGCGGCGCTAAACAGAATCCCCAAGTGGTGTGGGTGGGTGAGTACCTTAGATCCTTGCCTCAGTGCTGTCTGCTTTACACAGGAGCACAGATGATATGCTTAGTAGATGTTCAGTAAATGTGTTTGAGTTGTATTAAATGAGAGGTGGGGATAAGGCCAGGATGCCATCCATGTACTATAAAATGGAATGGATCCCAGCAGGAATCCCAGACTTAGGCACAGGTGAAATGTGGATGTAGAAAACTGGCCTGAGCCCTTTGGGCCCAAGGTCTTTGATTTATTTGGCGCTGGTCATTAATGGAAACTCCTTAATATCACTGTTGTGCCTATAGCACCAGGTCTCACTGGAGCATTCAAACAACTATTTTCTAAAGACCCTAAAGAAAGCATTGTAATTTCTGGAGCTGGTAGCAGTTGTAAGAAATGGGGCGTACAGTCCTAAGCTGCTAGCTCTGAGGAGATCTGCATGTATTTCTGGATAGTATAAAGACTCGCCTGGTCTGAGATAACTGGGATGAACCCATTTGAAGGACAGTCTGAGTGTGGATTGACAGCACATGGTAGTTTCTGTGCTCTTAGCACCAAATGTGTGGTGTTTATGCAACATTCTCTGTCACACGTTATCCTGGAAATATGTACTCCCTTGCTGGCTTTTTTTAGGGTTTCCGTGCTAGCGCAATGATAGACTTGTGTACATCCATATATATGTTCTATTTCTCTCCAGGTTGAGAATGAGCTGGAGGACCTGATAGATGAGTTGCTTGAGAGGGATGGCGGATCTGGGAACAGTACAATTATAGGTGAGAGCCCCAGAACTGAGTATAGCCTTTACCTTTGCCTCAGTCTCTCTTGGGAGGACCCTTTTTCTCATCATCTGCTTGCTCAGCTCTGCCTAAGGGCTCATAGCCAGCCTAGATTGCTGCTTGTCTTGATGTTGACGATCTTACAGATGAGAAATTCACAAACCATCTACAGACCTGTGGCGGATCTGAAGTGTTGCCTATGTGGGGGAGGTGGAGGGGGTGGCCATCAGTATAAATGATACATCAGGCACATCAAGAGTGTTTTTTATTCATGGAATCCTAGAGGAGGCTGTAGAGCCTGTAGGGTGAGAAAGTGCTTTCCTTGCAGTTCTTTAGCAAAATCCAGGGGCTTTCCGCCTCTGAGTCTCAGTAGTGTAAAAAGTGTGATCATTCCCTAAGGGTGGCCCGTTTTTACAACTCAAATGGAAAACGGCAAAGGTACCCTACTGTCACCTGGCTCCAAGGGTCTATGTGTTACTTGTTTTTATTTTATTGATGAAGGAAATCAAAAGATAAACGGAAGTAGACATGTATTCTTAAATTTGACAAGACTTTTCACACCCATTATCCTCTGTGGTTTCACAATTAGTGGGATGGGCAGAGCAGATGTGATCATCCCATTTTACAGATGAGGAAACTGAGACTCAGACAGGTAAAGTGACTGGCCAAGCTCACCTAGCTAGTTGACAGCAGAGAACCTAGGTCTTCTCCCTCATCCAAAAAAAAAAAAAGTGGATATCTGCTGGGTGTACATAGCTACTTTAGACGCACCCAATCTGGAAAGGGAAGTCCTCTGTTGTTCAGTGAAGGCTCTGCTCTGTAACCTTCAGTGAGCAGAAGTGGAGAGGATGAATCACAAGAGGACGTGCTGATGGATGAAGCTCCTTCCAACCTCAGCCAAGCTTCCACCTTGCAGGCCAACCGAGAAGGTGAGAGTGCCGAGGCCAGAAAGGCCTCCCTTCTTGCCCTGCACGTCTGACAGACACTACACTAGGGTTTTCCTGGAGGCAGCTGCCCACATGTGCAGAATAAGGAAGCATCTGTCTGCATGCGCTGACATATATCATCCACTTTATACTCAGCCAGTTTTTCAAATAACATGTTACTACTGCTTACCCAAAAGTTTGTCACTTCTTACTTGGTTCGCTTTCTTCTCACCCACCTGCTATCATCGCTCCAGATTCCCTCTTACCAACAGGATGCAGTCAATAGCAAAGTAGAGCTGGAAAGGCAAGGGGGCACCAGCAGACTTGGCCAAGTCCTAGACCATGGCTCCTGAAGCACCACCCTATAGCCAGCCTCCACATTCAGCCACCCTGCTCAGCGTGTTGATGCATTGATTGGCACTCTCAGGAAATCAGGGCTGGCTCACTAAGTCTGTACATCACCCCAGATCTGGTTCTTCCTCTCCTAGAGTCAGATACCCCATCGCCTTCCCACTCAATCTGCCGGCCTGCCACAGTAGCCTGTTTGCTAGCTGCTCAGTATAGTCCTCCAATGTGCTCCCTTTGTTTTAGATTCCATGAATATCCTGGACCCTGAGGATGAGGAGGAGCACACTCAGGAAGAGGACAGCAGTGGCAGTAACGAGGATGAGGATGATAGTCAGGATGAAGAGGAGGAGGAGGAGGAAGATGAGGAAGATGATCAGGTGAGGGGGGACTGTGTTTGGGTTGGTTCAGACAACCTCTTCCATGGGAACACAGAGCTGGAGAAAACCAACAGCCTGGGTTGCTAGCCTCAGCGCCTCCCTCCCTCATGTGCAAATGTGGCCATGACATCAGACTTCAGAAAACCCTTACCTCCAGCAATTCTCCATCTCCTATTTTCCCCTTAAGGAGGATGATGAAGGTGAAGAGGGAGATGAAGACGATGACGACGATGGCTCTGAAATGGAATTGGATGAGGATTACCCTGATATGAACGCTTCTCCCTTGGTCCGATTTGAGCGCTTTGACCGGGAGGATGATCTCATCATTGAGTTTGACAACATGTTCTCCAGTGCTAGTAAGATACAGGGGCTCAGCTGGGTTTTATCTCTTGATTCTTATACCCTTCTTTAGGGTAAACCAAGCAGTGAACCAGAGCAGCTATCAATCTGATACAGACAGCACTTCTTTTCCTATGCTGACTTCCTGGGGCAAGGGATATCTGAATCCATCTCTCTCAATAAATGTATACTTAGAAGAAAGAATTGTGAGAGGCTGCTTTTTGTTCTCTCCACCTCAGTAAACAGGCAGCCATTTTAGAGCCTGGACAACTTGATGATTTGCTTGAATTTTTTTTTTTTAAGTGAGACCAAGGCTGACTGCATCACGCACCCATGTGCACACTACAGTGACAGGGCAATCAATTCTTATGTCTGTAACACTGGATCTTGAGAGTTTGAATGAACACCTTTGAGCTTGGCATTGGGGAGTAGATTTGAGCACATTCACTCTGTTCATCAAGGACGCATCTTTTCGGAGGAGAGAGTGAATCTCTTTCCTTCTCCTCTATCAACGTCAAAGTTCACTTTTAGCATCTAGTTCTTAAAATCAAGCTGTCTTGAGAAGGCAGGTCTTGACCCCAAATCACAAGCATGGTATAGCAGAAAATACTGAACTGTGCTGGTCTGTTGTCTTGGCCAAGTAGTCTCTTACCTCTTTGAGCCTCAGTTTGTCACCTGTAAATGAAAAGGTTTTTTTTTGAAAATGGGTTGTATTACATAATTTTCAAGGTGCCTTCTATTCTGTGATTTTTTTTTTTTTACATTTTTGTGATTTCTGTCAGTCTTCCTTACGTTGAGCCTCCCTTCATTTAGTAAATCAAATTGAACAAATGTTTGAGGATGCCTACTATTTCCTAGGTACTAAGAATACAGCAGTGAAAAAGAAAACGGTCCCTTTCCCTCAAAGGAGCTTATGGTCTATTAGGAATCATAAGTAAGCAGGCATTACACTGTAGTATGGTAAGAAAGCCCAGAGTAAACAATAGCCAATCTGTAGAATCTGAGCAAGTGACATCTGGGTCAAAAACAAAAGAGCAAGTATAAAGAAGGGGGAGAGGATTGGAGTCTTCAAGGTGGAGGGAGTAGCATGTTTCTGAGGGGTCTAAAAGCATCACTGTGGCTGTAGTGTGGAAAATGGATTGGGAGAAGGTACTAGTTAGGAGACTGTTGCAATATCTAGGTAAGAGATGGTGGCATAAGCTATGGTAGTGTCAGTGATTATACATGAGGTATGGGAATGAGGGAGAAAGGACAAAGCTCAGGTTTCCGTGTGAGGAAGTAAGGCCCAGGAGACATGGCTCTGGTTGAACAACCTTGGAAGAAATTTCTTTTTGACACTGACCCCTTTACATATTGTCCTTGCAGCAGACATCCCCCCATCCCCAGGAAATATCCCTACCACTCACCCACTGATGGTACGCCATGCAGACCACAGTTCTCTGACGCTGGGCAGTGGCTCCTCCACAACACGTCTCACCCAGGGCATCGGGCGCAGTCAGAGAACCCTAAGGCAGCTGACAGCCAATACAGGCCACACCATTCATGTTCATTACCCTGGGAATCGCCAGCCCAACCCTCCTCTTATACTCCAGAGGTGAGTTACATTTGTCCCATTTCTTTTTGGGTTATATGTGCAGCCTTCTGGAGAATACCAGATTGTATCTTTTTGCTTCAGTGTTCTATGTATGCATTCAACAGTCAATGAATCATTTCATATGCCAAGCACTTTAAATATAGACATGATGGGATTTCTGCCTTCAGGTTTAGAGTGTAGTGAGAAGAAAAGACATAATAATCCATGTACAGGCAACAGTGGGTATACAAGAGAGATATTCTATCCTAACACAATTCCTGGAGTTATCAGTGACACTCACTGTACAAGGAACTATGGAATAATATGTGACCTCAACCCAAATAAAGTTCACAGACAGATGGAATGGTTAGAAAGATAACTAAGATTTATGCTTAGTGGGGCACCTGGCTGGCTCAGGCGAAGGAGCATTCGACTCTTGATCTCAGGGTCTTGAGTTAGAGCCCTGCATTGGGTGTGGAGATTTACCTAAATAAATAAGACTTTAAAAAAAAAAAAGATTTATGCTTAAGTATGATCAAGTCTATAATAGCATTAAGCATTTCCTAGAGGTTACAGAAAGGATCACAACAACAGTTGCAAGACCCCTATGGATTACAGTGACCATGGCACTCCACCATCACCCTACAGGTTGCTTGGTCCTTCTGCTGCTGCTGACATCCTTCAGCTGAGCAGCAGCCTTCCCCTACAAAGCCGAGGCCGAGCCCGCCTCCTGGTGGGCAACGATGATGTCCACATTATTGCCAGATCTGATGATGAGCTGCTGGATGACTTTTTCCATGACCAGAGCACAGCTACCAGTCAAGCAGGCAAGTTTGGTGAAAAGGGAGGATACATAGAGTTTTTCGCCTTCTACTTTTTCCCTGCTGAGGGAAAGGAGAGCATTATCTGCCCTGCCTAGAGAAACCACATATTATAGGGGCAGAACCACTTGATAATTTAGCCAAGGTCAAAACTTTTACTATCTCTGGATACCTGTGATGTGCCAAACCTTGTGATAAGACATTGGGTCTTGTTAGAAAAATATGGCAATTTTTGCATCAGATGACATGTGACCAGGCCAGGAATCTCATTCTCTTTTGTTCCCTCACAGGGACCCTGTCCAGCATCCCCACAGCCCTAACCCGCTGGACAGAGGAATGCAAAGTTCTTGATGCTGAGAGCATGCATGACTGTGTTTCAGGTATGTGGTAGCTTGGTTATCTGAGCAGTAGTGAGCCTTCCACAGCTAGGATGAGTGCATGGGAGAATGTTGCCCTCATTCTCTGGCCACAAGCTCTGCCTCTTGGTTTCCTTCCTCACCTCCCCTGAGTAACCTCTGATCTTTGTTTCTGTGATCCAGTTGTTAAAGTGCCCATTGTCAATCACCTGGAATTCCTGAGGGATGAGGAGCTGGAAGAAAGGCGGGAGAAACGGAGGAAACAGTTGGCTGAGGAAGAAACAAAGATAACTGACAAAGGCAAAGAAGATAAGGAGAACAGAGATCAGAGTGCACAGGTGATTTGCAAGGGCTGGGAGGATTCATCTTTGGTTATGTCTGCCTTTACTTTCATGTGGTTTTGGCATACACATAGCACCAGTCATTGAAGAATCCTGGGATGTTCACATTGAACTTGAGAAATGATTCATTCCAAATTCACCATACATTCACATGTTTTTTAGGAAAAAGAATTCAAACCCAGAGGGAAAATTATTTCTCCATTGTCTCTCACTGGGGAAAACTGGAGAAAGAACCAGAGTGTCTCCTGACTTACCAGTCGCACTGTGTAATCTTTACCTTCAGTGACTGCAGCTAGATTAGACGAATGATTTTGATTATGCCCATGCTCTTGGGGGTTCAATTCCACTTCACTCTCTGAGGATTGACTTAACAAGTGTGGGGGCAACCTTACCAAGATGGCCCCATTCCATCATTTAAATAAGTTAGGCTTACGTTTCGGCTTCAGATCAGGAAATGTTCCTTCCCTGAACCCCATAACCACATGTCATTTCTAAGGCTTGATTTTTCATTTTGATTTAGAAAGAAGCTACTGGTTTAGAAGTTTTGGGGACTTTAAACAATATTAGCTTTAAAATATATGAAGTAAAAGCTAACAGAAATACAAAGAAATTAAAAGACTTGAGTTGAAAGACTATTATGTCCCATTCAGCAGTTAAGGTATTAGGTTAAGGATATCAAAATGTTCAGTTAGGATAACAAGCTTGATCTAACAAATAACTTTGTATGGAAGTTTTGCTTGATATAAACAATAACATTGTTTCAAACATGTGAAAAGGGATAGAAAATCAGTAAGCCTGGTATATGATTTAAGAAGCTGGAGTAGACAAAATGAGCCCAAGGAAGGGAAATAAAGAGAGGTGAAACTTTAAGAAATTCTTGCTGGCCTCACAATTGTGTTTAGGTCATGTCCTATGCCAAGCCCAGCTCACTCTTCAGTCAGCCCTCTGGAAGTCCCCCCTGTCCCCAAGCCATCCTTGAACACAAGTATGTATGAGAGAAATTGGAGATACATTTGCTCACTAAAGTGCTCATCTTCATCCAGGTCATTGAACTCCTAGGTGGCTTATGTTGGAACTGGTGGCTATTATAGTTGACCCCTATCTTAATGTGCTTGCAAAGTCCCACATGGGTCTGTCTCTTCTCTTTCCAGTGTACTGCATCTAAGACCAGTGACTCCACCGAACAGAACCTCTCAGGTAACTCTACCTGCCTTTTTACCTTCTTGCTAATTGGTTGGCTCTTTTTCCTGACCCAAGTAGCTGGCCCAGGTGGGCTGAAGATGAATGAACACTGGTGCTCTGTGGGATGAGGTAGTAGATTGTATAGTTTTAGGGTCATACCCCATCTTGGAGATAACTATACAGTCTACTGTCTTTCCCACGGTGGTACACTTCCCCTCCGACGTGCTCTGTTCAGGTTCTCGCTCTGATCTTGCTGTGCTGCATTCTGGCATGTATAGCAAGGCCATGTGTCCTGCCCCCTTTGGTGACCACCATGGTGTGGTGCTTCATGAGAATACCTGATGGCGGTAGTTCCCAAATGCCAGTCCTTAGTGGAAATGAACAAAGTAAAGAGGGATCGGGGCGCCTCAGTCGGTTAAGTGTCCAACTTCTGCTCAGGTCGTGATCTCATGGTCTGTGGGTTCGAGCCCTGTGTCGGGCTCTGTGCTGATAGTCTGGAGTGTGCTTCGGATTCTGTGTCTCCCTCTGTCTTTGATCCTCCCCTAACTCATGCTCTCTCTTTCTCTCTCTCAAAAATAAACATTAAAAAAAAATTCAGGGGTGCCTAGGTGGCTCAGTCAATTAAGCATCTGACTTTGGCTCAGGTCATGATCTTGCAGTTCACGAGTTCAAGCCATACATCAGGCTCTGTGCTGACAGCTCAGAGCCCGGAGCCAGCTTCCAATTCTTTCTCTCTCTCTCTCTGCCCCTTCCCTGCTCGCTTTCTGTCTCTCTCTGTCTCAAAAATAAATAAACATTTAAAAATTTTTTTTAAAATTTAAAAAGTAAGGAAGCTTTATTTAAAAAAAAACTAACGAGGGATTAATGAGTTTTTCAGAAAGCTAAATTTATTCGATTTAAAGAAATTATGTCCTTTCTAGGTCTTTGGTATCAAAATATTTTTATTAAGTGATATTGACGGGATTCTTTTTTATTTGGCTAAACTAAAAGTTGGTAATCCTATGTTAGTCTCTTATTTTTTCCTTTTTGTATAAACTTTGTGGGTCTGGAATCTAAAAGTCTAATACAGATATTATCTTGAGCAATCTGCTTTTGGGGAAGGTAGCTCTGTGGGTTAAATGGTATTACTGCTGTACGTTTTGTATTCCTCCTTCTAATCTTAATGTCAGTAGCTATTTCATGATTCTAGTAACTGGTCCGTGTGGTATTAGGTCTCCCCCACCCCATCTCCTCAGAATTTTCCTCTGCTTTCCTATACCTTCTGTCTCTGGCATTTGAGTTGCAAAATGATTATACTAAAGACTATTGTATTTTTTTTAAAGCAGTGAAAGTGGGTGGTAGGTGTCCTGGTCCCTTTTATGAAAGAAAGGTCTTTGAAAAGGTCTGTCATCAGGAAAAATGGCCTTTTGCCTGCAGCCCTTGCTAGAGGATTCTGCTCATGCCGGGGTGAGGTAGTAAGTTGTATTGTTGTGGGGTAGGGATTTTAGGCCCCAATTAGAAGATAACTATACAACTTACTACTTTCCCTGGTGTGTGGCATATTCATACTTAGTCTTGGCACTGTTGCCTCCATCAGAGTTGTAGATATTCCTTGGATAATCAGGACCGGGGGAAAAAAAGGGAGGTGGAAGGGAATAGGTGATATTTAGGGTGAGGCAAACATCATTATAAAGTGACTTGAACTCTTTCCCCTTCCACCCAGGACACAGAAAGATTTAATTCTTAGGATCTACAAAGATTCAGATCTCCATTTCTTGAGACTAAGATAGCACTGTGCCTTAGCCCTCATCCTGGGTATACCAGACCAGCCACAAGCTGTTCCTAGGAACGGTCATAGCCCGGGGGTGGGCAGGGGTACTTGTCAGGCCACTTGTGCTGATTAAGTGGTTCCCTGGGTTCTTGGCTGATTGCCCCTTAACACCCCCATTGTCATTCTTTCCGAGAAAGATGGGACTCCTATGCCTGACAGCTACCCAACAACCCCATCTTCAACCGATGCAGCAACATCTGAGTCCAAGGAGACCCTTGTCGCTCTGCAGCCCTCACAACAACAAACACTCCCACCCCCACCAGCCTTGGGAGACATTCCTCAAGAGCTGCAATCCCCAGCTGGTGAAGGGGCAAGCTCTACACAGCTATTGATGCCTGTAGAGCCAGAGGAACTAGGTCCCACAAGGCCAAGTGGAGAAGCAGAAACGACTCAGATGGAGTTGTCCCCAGCTCCCACTATAAGTGAGTAGAATTTCAAGGTTTTGCCGGGGGGGGGGGGGGGGGGCAGGAGGTTATAGGGGTGGAGAATGGGCATCTTTGTAGTTTCTCTTTACTTTTCTTAGAGAAATAATAGAAGCTCAAATTCTCAAAGAGTATGTTCTCACCTTGCACATTAGCTTTCCTAAAGTTGAGGTTTCTTCTCTGTGTCTTCAAGTGATAATATATCTGAGTGTCTAATGATACAAGTGATGATGCCAGCAGTTTATTGAGGTAATCAAACAACCCTCCTGAGACACCTGGGTGGCTCAGTCAGAAGAGCATGTAGAAACAACCCTCTAAAGTAGGCAGTGTTATTTCCATGAATAAACTGAAACTCACATGAAATATTAGCCCAAGATCACTCATTAAGTGGTTGAGCTGAGATTAAAATCCAGATCTGGGTGATTTTAAAGCTTGCTCTGCTTCAGTATCCTTCAGGGATGGCAAGCATCTGACCCCACACACATATAGCTCTCCCATCCTGGCAGACACCATTTATATCGTGGCACTGTTTCCCACTGGTTTAAAATGGGGCCTCAAAATTCTTCTCGGCAGTGTTCCAACAGGATGAATTGAAACCTAATTACTATTCCTGCTGTATACCATGCTGCCTATGATGTGCTCTGGAAAAGTCTTAAGGTGTAGGAGTTTTTTCCTTCAAGGAACATTGTTTATTTAGATAAACAGTACCAACACGCATGTATAAATGTTGCCTGCAGGGAATCTGAAAGTGACAGGCTCCCTTAATCTGGCTGCATCTTAATTCAGCCCCCTCTTCTAGGCAGAGATCTAACCTCTCCATGTGACTTCCTCCTAGCCTCTCTTTCCCCAGAGAGAGCTGAAGATTCTGATGCACTGACAGCTGTAAGCAGTCAACTGGAAGGCTCTCCCATGGACACCAGTAGCCTGGCTTCCTGTACCCTAGAGGAAGCTGTGGGTGACACCTCAGCAGCTGGCAGTTCTGAGCAGCCCACAGTAGGCAGCTCCACTCCTGGGGATGCCCCACCAGTTGTCACAGAAGTGCAAGGCAGGGGTGATGGGTCAGGGGAACCTGCCCCACCCCCTGAGGACAGGTAAGTATTGTGTACAGAGCAAGAAGAAGGCAGGATATGATGGCGGGTCTTTCAAGCCACATGTAGACTTGTTAGCTACTGCATACACTTGGTGCACTAGGGAGGTCAACATAGCTTCTATGAGAAAGGGATATTGTAGGCGTGTTTTCTAAATAGGAAAGCATTAATACAAAAAACAACCTGAAATTTATTTTTTTCAGCTCTCCCCCTGCATCCTCTGAGAGTTCTTCCACCAGAGATTCTGCTGTGGCCATTTCTGGAGCAGATTCCCGGGGAATCCTAGAAGAGCCACTGCCTTCAACAAGCAGTGAAGAAGAAGATCCCCTTGCAGGTGAGCTCCATGTGTGCTCAGGCCACCCAGGGGTTGTTTAGGCTTCTTGTAGCCTTTGGCATGGAAATGGCCCACCAGTCAAACGGTTCCATTTGGAAGGCGCATACACATGGGAGGAGGACTTAGCGGTAAGGGTGTGTTAATGCCGCATGATAGGATGAGCCCAGGCTTTGGAGTCAAACAGATCTTAGCTCAGGTTCCTCCCTCTGCAGCGACCTACCTTCAGAACCTGGGGGCATCACTTAACTTCTCTGATTCTCATTGATAATGAGGCAGTAATAATAGTTACATTGTAGGGTCTTTATAAAGATTAAGTGACAGTGTACACACAGAATCTGGCATATAACAAGTGCTATTCTGAGCCTAGGGAAGGTGAGTGGGCCTTCTGTGTGTCCTCTGTCTTTTGTGTGCAGTGAGGACAAACAAAGCTCATTTCCCACAAGTAAGGCCCTGAGTTTCTTTCAAGTGCATCTTAAGCATCGGTAGAGGTGTGAGTTCCTTCACATCTTGCACCTCCCCTCAGGTATCAGTCTACCCGAAGGTGTGGACCCCTCTTTCCTGGCTGCTCTGCCTGATGACATTCGCCGGGAAGTCCTGCAGAACCAGCTGGGCATTCGTCCACCAACTCGGACTGCCCCTTCAGCAAATAACTCAGCTCCTGCAGTGGTGGGGAATCCTGGTGTGACTGAAGTGAGCCCTGAGTTCTTGGCCGCCCTGCCTCCAGCTATCCAAGAGGAAGTATGTGAGCAGGGACCTGGTGGGACCAGGCTGCCTGGTTGTGGGTGTGCCCCATTGACATCTTCTGCTCTATAGGTGTTGGCACAGCAAAGAGCTGAGCAACAGCGACGGGAACTGGCACAGAATGCTAGTTCAGACACCCCCATGGACCCTGTGACCTTCATCCAGACCCTACCCTCAGACCTGCGCCGTAGTGTCCTAGAGGACATGGAGGATAGCGTGTTGGCTGTGATGCCACCTGACATTGCAGCTGAGGCTCAAGCCCTGAGGCGAGAACAAGAAGCCCGGCAGCGACAACTCATGCATGAGCGGCTCTTTGGCCACAGTAGCACCTCTGCACTCTCTGCCATTCTCCGAAGCCCGGGTACAGAGGGAGGCAAGTGGGAGGGCTCTGAAATGTTTGAATTTGTATACACAAGGCTCTGTTGTTGCCCTTTGTGTTACTCGGACCCGGCATACTACCCGCCTCCCTAGTTTCAGTTTCCTATTTCTTTTCTTCCAGCTTTCACCAGTCGCCTCAGTGGCAACCGTGGAGTTCAGTACACTCGCCTTGCTGTGCAGAGGGGCGGCACCTTTCAAATGGGGGGTAGCAGCAGCCATAACAGGTACCTTTGTCTTTTTTCACCTTGCCATATCATCTCTCCCATATACTGCCAGTCCAACGTCCTTAATTTACAGATAGAGAGACTCGGTGACCTCTCTAGCTGTTGCCTTGAATGAGTGGGGAGCCAAATCTTTGGACTCGCCTTCAGAAAGCCACACTTTGGGGTTGGTATAGCTACTGTAAACCATAATCACAAAGTAAGGCAGGCTGGCAGCAGGTTGTGGTATAAGGAAAGCCATTTGCCTAGAGATTGTAATATCTAGGCCACAGAAGAAGAGGAGTTCATTACTACCCAGGCTGAAGCAGACTGTACCCAACATGCCAAAATGTAAAGGGAGTGATCAGTCTCTGAGGCAGGCAGGCAACCCCCTAGTAGTCTAGAGAAGGCAGAAATAAACATTATTTTTAAGACTTCAAGTGCAATCCAATTTTACCAATTGATGATACAGACATCGTGTGATGTAAGCAAGTCACTTAACCTGTTTGAGCCTCTTGTTCATCACCTCAAAAATGGGCAATTCTTTAGTCTTCTCAGCAGCCCCGTACCAGCTGGTATGGACATTGTAGAGTGCTTGGTACCCAGTGGGCACACAAGAGGGCAGCTCTTATTATTAAGAGCCCTTAGACTTAGGCACTTCTTCTTATGCCTCCTTGGAGGTATGCAGCTCATCCCCCTTACCCAGGCCTTTTACCTAATCCCAGCATTCTAGCTACGTGTTACCCAGAAACTATGCTCTGTTCTAGGCCTTCTGGCAGTAATGTAGACACTCTCCTCCGCCTCCGAGGACGACTCCTCCTGGACCATGAAGCCCTATCCTGTCTCCTGGTCCTACTTTTCGTGGATGAGCCAAAGCTTAATACAAGCCGTCTACACCGAGTACTGAGAAATCTCTGCTACCATGCCCAGACTCGCCACTGGGTCATCCGCAGCCTGCTGTCCATTTTGCAGCGTAGCAGTGAGAGTGAGCTGTGCATTGAAACACCCAAGCTCTCCTCAAGTGAGGAGAAGGGCAAAAAGTCAAGTAAGAGCTGTGGGTCAAGCAGCCATGAACACCGGCCCCTGGACCTCCTACACAAGATGGAGTCTAAGAGCTCCAACCAGCTTTCCTGGCTCTCAGTATCTATGGACGCAGCCCTAGGCTGCAGGACTAATATATTCCAGATTCAACGTTCAGGGGGTCGCAAACATACCGAGAAACATGCAAGCAGTGGCTCCACTGTCCACATCCACCCCCAGGCTGCTCCTGTTGTCTGCAGACATGTTCTGGACACGCTCATTCAGTTGGCCAAGGTGAGGAGCTTGAACCCAACCAACTCTTGGGGATGGAAGAGGGATGGCAGTCACAGCCTAGATGAAATCTGAACTCTGAGCAAGTAGGTCTTTCTTCACCGTTAGTGCTGAGGCCTGTATTGTTTCTGAGAGTTGTCAAGTGAATAATTTTGTGGGGTTCTTTTTACTTTTTGCAATTTTTGTGCATTATTTCGTTATCAAAACAACTTTCGGTAATCTGTATGATTCCCATTTTACACATGAAGAAGCTGGGGTACAGAAATTTTTAGTGGCTTTGTCACGTGGCTAGTAAGTGATGGAGCTGGACCTAGAACTTAGTTCAGTTTTCTTTTTAATAATCATTGATGCCATTTGTTGAAGGCCTGCCTTGTGCCAGGCACTGTGCAGAAATACATTATCTCCTTTTATCTCAACAGTTTTTCAATGCAGCATAGGTGTGCTCCCCATTTCATAAATACACAGACTGACGCTCAGAAGTTAGCTAATCATCTCCCTTCAAAGCCCTTGTTTGTTTCTCTGGGCCACTTCACCATCAGTTAGATAAAACTCCTGTATGACATCTCTCCCATGTCACCAAAGCTATCCAAAGGAGTAGAGAGTCTAGGAACCAGTTGTCTTTCCTTGTCAAGAAGACATATTTTCTCTGTGCACCCCCTAGATCAAGCATGTCCTTCTCTTGCCGGCAGGTATTTCCCAGCCACTTTACACAGCAGCGGACCAAAGAAACAAACTGTGAGAGCGATCGGGAGAGGGGCAGTAAGCAGGCCTGCAGCCCATGCTCTTCACAGTCCACCAGCAGTGGCATTTGCACAGACTTCTGGGACTTATTGGTAAAACTGGACAACATGAATGTCAGCCGGAAAGGCAAGAACTCCGTGAAGTCAGTGCCAGTGAGCGCTGGTGGTGAGGGGGAAACCTCCCCATACAGCCTCGAGGCCTCTCCCCTGGGGCAGCTCATGAACATGTTGTCACACCCAGTCATCCGCCGGAGCTCTCTCTTAACTGAGAAACTCCTCAGACTCCTTTCTCTCATCTCAATTGCTCTCCCAGAAAACAAAGTATCGGAAGCACAGGCTAATTCTGGCAGCAGTGCTTCCTCCACCACTGTTGCCACCTCAACCACATCTACCACCACTACCACTGCCGCCTCCAGCACGCCCACTCCCCCTGCTGCAACCACCCCTGTCACTTCTGCTCCAGCTCTGGTTATTGCCACGGCTATATCCACCATTGCCGTAGCTGCTTCGACCACGGTGACTACCCCCACGACTGCTACCACTACTGTTTCAAGTAAGTGTGGATATAGGCTGGAAGCCTGGGGTGTGTACACCCACCTCACCCCTCACTCCCCCATCCAGGTATTACTCCCTAAATGATAGCAGTCAGCTTGGTTTGTGTTTGTGAGAGCCAGAGGCGTTCATTCTTGACCTCATCAGTCCCAATTCACTCTCTCCATCCTTTTCCTCCCCACACCCATCCATCCACCCACACAGACACTCATAAAGACCAGCAGGCATTCACTGAATGTGGCTTCCCTAGGCTAAGCACCAAAAGGAGGGTAGAGAGAGAAAGTCCCTATTTTCAAAGAACTCCCAACCTTTCCATCCTGGTTGAAGGAGCCAGTTCTCAGGAAAGAGTTCAAGAACAGGCAGGACACCATGTGAATCAGGGTAGACTAGCCAAGCTGTCCTAGGAAGTAAAGGGAATGAGCCCTACAGCAGACTAGTAAGAATTATTTGAAGAAGATTTTGAGGAAGGGGCTCAATGGTAGGGAAACAGTTGAGAAATGTTTGGGATTATCACTTTAGAAGGTACAGTCCTGAGACTCCTTGACAAACTGAGTCATTGGGATTTGGCTTTGGTGGGTGGCTTTTCTTTTTCACTACTTTCCCGTATTGAAGCCCTGGATGATTTCATGATTTTGGTTCTGGCCTGTGAGTTTTAGAGGCTTACAGTATTTCATCTGTTTCCTCAAAGCTTCTACAACTACTAAGGCCAGCAAATCTCCAGCAAAGGTGGGTGATGGGGGCAGCAGCAGTGCAGACTTTAAGATGGTATCCTCTGGCCTCACGGAAAACCAGCTACAGCTCTCTGTGGAGGTGAGTCCAGGCTCTTCTGAATTCCCAAGACTGGGGGAGAAAAGGTTAATGGGAGTAGATAAAGTTTTAATTCTTAAGTTGAGGCTCACCCCTTCTCTTTTCTTTTTCCCAGGTGTTGACGTCACACTCTTGTTCTGAAGAAGGTCTGGAAGATGCAGCAAATGTGTTACTACAGCTCTCTCGGGGGGACCCTGCAACCCGGGACACTGTTCTCAAGCTGCTACTGAATGGAGCTCGCCATCTGGGCTATACTCTTTGTAAACAGATAGGTAATAACAGGAGTAAAACGACTTGTCTTTCTGAAACCTTCCACTGAGGTGTCCCCTCTTTATGGAAGCCTTCCCCGAATCCCCAGGTTGAATCAAACTCCTTCCGCTTGTGTAGCATAGCCCCCTGTACTCTTCGTCTATTGCAACAGTGATAATACTGGGTTGTCATCTGTTTTCCTCTGCTCAGTTGTTCATGGAGAGCAAGGCTGGGCTTTTCTCTATATTGCCAGTGCCCGGCACGTGGCATGTAATCCATGCTTATTAGTAAAGGAAAACAATCATGTGTAGGACCAGCAGTGCTCTTTCTTCCACTTCTACATTCTGGGCACTTGTAGGAGTCCTATGATGAACCTGCTTAGGCAACTTCACCACCTCAGAGATGCACCTGCACTTAGGTTAGGCTCAAGAATTGAGAGTCCAAATGGTACCCTCTGCCTTTGTGTACTTGTGAGGGTACAAAAGTTCTAAGAACACTTGGAAGTTGTCTCGTTTCAATCTTCCTTCCTGTTGTTACCAAGAGAAAACTAAAACCCAGGTTGATGAAGCAATTGAATTGACGAGTAGAGCCAGGTTTTCTTTCAGCATAGAGAGCCTGTTTGCTCTCTCCCACTCCCATCCCAATCATGGCTCTCCCTAGATTTTGGTTACCTGGTTAGTTCTCTCCTCACAAATGTGCCCGGGGCTTAGGTGATATGGGTGTTAATTAAACTGTTATGACCCAGGACATTATGTTCTTTGCTACATGAGAACTATAAGGTTCTTCCGGGAGGAATTTGGCCACAGTCTGACCTTTCTTGACTGCTACCATTCAACACCCATGGGCCAGGCAGTGTCCTAGGCACTCTCCTGCAGTTCTTTCCTTATCCTCAAAATAGCCTTGTGAGATTAGTCTCATTATTAAGATGGATAAGTAAACTGGGAGAAGGAGCTAAGCAGTTTGCCTGAGATCACCACAAAAACCTCAGAAGTTCAAAATGTATACAGGCTCCCAAACCGATACTTTTTGTTCTCTGTACTGATCTGCATTTCATGTAGATTGTACAGATTCTTGAGGCAGGGTAAATTGGTAGTCTCTGGATGGTTGATCCATGAACACACATAGGTGAACAGCAAAATTCTGCTCACTCCAGATTCTCTGCAGCTGAGCAAAGACAATAGCCTGGTAGGTTTCTTGCAAAGGTTTGGCTTTCACCTGCTTCACTAGGGAAGTCTGAACACTTGTTGGCTCCTCTACTTGACCCAGGTACCCTTCTGGCTGAGTTACGGGAATATAACCTAGAACAGCAGCGGCGAGCCCAGTGTGAGACCCTCTCTCCTGATGGCCTACCTGAGGAGCAGCCACAGACCACCAAGCTGAAAGGCAAAATGCAGAGCAGGTGGGTGGTAGCCACTCATTTGGCTATGGGGCCAAAATCTGGGATATTCTAAAAGATGGCTCTTGCTGGTTTCCTGGTTTGTTTGGTTTTCCCCCCCCCCTCTCTGGGCAGATTTCTTTATCTGTCCTATACATACCTGACCCTATTTTTTCCCCACTGTGGGATTTCCTTTGGAGATTCTTTAACCCTCTAGTCAACACCAAAAAGCCCTGCTCACTCTGGATGTTTGTGCTTTGATGCTGTCAATATATGCAAGCCACCTCTACACTGTCCAGGTTTGACATGGCTGAGAATGTGGTAATTGTGGCATCTCAGAAGCGACCTCTGGGTGGCCGGGAGCTCCAGCTGCCTTCTATGTCCATGTTGACATCCAAGACATCTACCCAGAAGTTCTTCTTGAGGGTACTGCAGGTCATCATCCAGCTCCGGGACGACACACGCCGAGCTAACAAGAAAGCCAAGCAGACAGGCAGGCTAGGTATGGAACTGGAGTGTCCAGTTGAGGGTCAGGGTTGGTGGTGGTGAACTCAGAGTCCCTGGAAGGCAGGACCTAATGTCATGTCTCCATCCTGCTTGAACTTTCCAAAAAAGGAAATGATGATACTTTGCTAGAATGTTGATGGCTGCATTCTGTATCTCACTCAAGCTGTCTGCATAGGAAATTCATTAGGGCAAGTGAGAATTAAAGGGGAGTGGAAATCTGGCAAAGAAATTGGGGGCAGATCTTTCGCTGAATAAGGTTTAAGTCACCGTGTCTCCATTCTGCTTCTTGGCTCACTCCTGACTAAAACTTTGCAGCCATGTTGCCTCAGCCATGGCCTGCCAAATCCTACCTTTCTTCCTGTCCCACAGAACCTTCTCTACCTGCTACTATCCATCTGTGTACCACTATGTCCCCTGCCCTTACTTGTAATGGTAGCTCTTAGTGCCTGGTGATGAGCACTGTGTAGCTGCCTGAGCTAAATAAAGCTCAGAGACTTCAGCAGGATGCCCTGTGGCAGCCCAGGCGATGGGAGAGAGAATATTGGGCATTCTCTCTTTCTACATTTTATATCTTGCCTTTCTTTTTCTTTCTCCCAGGTTCCTCCGGTTTAGGCTCAGCTAGCAGCATCCAGGCAGCTGTTCGGCAGCTGGAGGCTGAGGCTGATGCCATTATACAAATGGTACGTGAGGGTCAAAGGGCGCGGAGACAGCAACAAGCAGCAACGGTTAGCATGATGCCTGTGGCCCCTCATTCATTTGTCTCTCTCCCCTCCCCACCACATCGTCAGTGGGGTTTCACTGCCCTTACCTTGTATGCTTTTGCATTAAGTTTGCTGTATGAATGCTTCTGGACAACAGGGTTACTTTCTGTTGGTGTTTTCTCTACTGTTTGTTCATTGTTTTGTTGGTTTGGTTTGGATTGATATGATTTAAAGCTTGGCCATCATACCCCACTCCCAGCTATCCAGTCAATAGTGGCGCTTTTGCATACTGCATAATGCTAAGTGTCTGGGTTCTGAGGGGCTGTGGAATAAAGATTTTTCAGTCTCCTGGAATAATGCAAATACATCAGGAATCCAGCCCATGAAATTCTCCCAAGCTTGCTCTACGTCCCACAGCCTCTTCTAGGCTATGGCTGGTCCATCTACCCTGGCCTCTGCTTCTGTTTTCCATACTCTCTTGGTACCTTGGCACCTAGGCACTCAGTCACTTTTAGGAAGAAACCCTCAGGTTTCTAGATAGCCAACTCATTGTTGGGATCCCAGCACAGAGTGGCTGCGGGAAAAGCCTGGCATCATGTATGTATGCTGTGGCACTCTCATTGTTTTCCTGTTCTTGAAACATGCAAGTCACCTTCCCAAGATCCAGGAAATAAAGGTATCCTGAGGCTTGGTTTTTCTTTACGTATAATTACTATTCTACAGTATGATTTCATTGAGCATGCTGGGAACGTCCTAGAATTTGCGGGCTGTGACTCCCAACAAGAAAGGGAAAACAGCTATTATTCTGAAGTACTTTTTTCTGCCCCGTCTTTCCCACACCCGATAGGGTAGATGTTGGCTTTGTGAATAATGCCACCCATCAAAGGCTTTCCCTTATTATTTCCCCTTTTCTGAGCAAACAGAAACAGAGAGCCAAACCTACAGTCTGTTCACTTGAGTTTTATATGTAGATGCGCATATATGTAATCTGTCTCCAGAAGAAGTCTTCCAAGTCTGTATCCAGAAGGCTGGTGTCTGACTAGATATAGGTCCAGAGTAGAGTGGAGGCAATGCAGGAATCTAAGGAGCTTTTCGGAAAAGCTTGCTAGCTCAGGGTGGAGGACAGCAAAGGAGGTGGGAAGGCCATTCTTTTGTTCTGGAAAGCCACAGGGTTTTCTGACCAAACATATAGGAAACCTCTTTCCAAACTTAGTATGTGTGAGAATGGGTAGAAACAGCCTCTAGCCTCTCCCTGAGGAAAGCAGAGTTGCATTGCACCCTTTATGTGACTTTGTCTCCCTTTTATCCAGTCGGAGTCAAGCCAGTCAGAGGCCTCTGTCCGGAGGGAGGAGTCACCCATGGATGTGGACCAGCCATCTCCCGGTGCTCAGGATACTCCGTCCATCGGTCAGTACTACTTCCTGTTTCCAGTGCACCAAAAGAGCCAGTCTTCATGAAGTGTCTGCTGGGTCCCCTGCTCTCTACATATATAAGCTCTGTTTTCCAGTTTGTTCCACTGAACGCTGGTTTATGTAAACGTTAATAAGCTTTTACTAACGAAGATCAATATCACCATCTCATGCCCTTATTAGAGATTCGTAGCATACACTACAATTCCTGGAGTTAAGAAACTGTGATGTGATGTTAGATGTGGAGACAGCATGTGTTTCAGTTGTGGCTCCCCCATTTAGGGACTGGTACCTGAAGCAAATCTCTCTTGGCTTCAGTTTCCTTGAATGTGGCTCTTGCAAGTGAGAAACCAAATTTTTTATTGTATTAATTTTATTTAAATTTAAATTTCATCCAGTGTAGGATTAGAGCTTACTTCCAGATGTCACTCAGTATTACTTAGTAGCCAGTGAGCCAGTCTACTTGATCTAATGGCCTGCACAGCTGGTCTGGGAAAAAGCTAAATGAAGGAAATACCTCAAAGGCTTTCTGTCTCTCTTCTGTGTGGCCTATAGGCTCAGATGGAACCTCACAAGGGGAGAAGGAAAAGGAGGAGAGGCCACCTGAGTTACCCCTGCTCAGTGAGCAGCTGAGCTTGGACGAGCTATGGGACATGCTGGGAGAGTGTCTAAAGGAACTGGAGGAATCCCATGACCAGCATGCGGTGCTAGGTGAGTTGTGGCCTTTGGGCCAAGGTCCCAACCCACTGATCTGCTCTGGGCCCTTTCTGCGAGCTTAACTTTCTTCCTTCCAGATCACCCCCTCACTGTCTCTGAAATGAGAATTCAAAAGAGAATTCAAATTCTGTCACTTTAGTATCAGAAAAAAAAGATTTGCCTTTTCTTTTAGTAGCTGGTACCTTTCACTTTTTAGACCAGGGGAATCTTTATAACTGGTAGCCTATTCCATTTTTATTTTTTTTTTAATTTTTTTTAACGTTTATTTATTTTTGAGACAGAGAGAGACCCAGCACAAACAGGGGAGGGTCAGAGAGAGAGGGAGACACAGAATCTGTAACAGGCTCCAGGCTCTGAGCTGTCAGCACAGAGCCCGACGCGGGGCTCTAACTCACGGACCGCGAGATCATGACCTGAGCCGAAGTCGGACACGTAACCAACTGAGCCACCCAGGCGCCCCTCCATTTTTCTTTAGTTTCAAGGAGGCTCAGACTTCCTCCGTGGCTTCATTTTTCTTTGTTACCATTGTATTTCTCCTGCAGGTTTTCAGTATTTCTTCCATACTGTACTTCTGTAATTTGATCATGAAGGAAAAGAGGTTTGTATGTTGAAGTTTCAAAACTTCCCTATCATTCCTACCCCCAGTGCTACAGCCAGCTGTCGAGGCCTTCTTCCTGGTCCATGCCACAGAGCGAGAGAGCAAGCCTCCTGTCCGAGACACCCGTGAGAGCCAGCTGGCACACATCAAGGACGAGCCTCCTCCACTCTCCCCTGCCCCCTTAACCCCAGCCACTCCTTCCTCCCTTGACCCATTCTTCTCCAGGGAGCCCTCGTCTATGCACATCTCCTCAAGCCTGCCCCCTGACACGCAGAAGTTCCTTCGCTTTGCAGGTAAAGGGAACTCTTAGGCCTCCAGCGTAGAAGGATTCATTTTTTTTACAGGGTCATTTCATACATTTTATTCTTAGCTGTTTCATGGGGGAGAGGGATGGGACTGAGTGAGAGAGAGAGAGAGTGGGGGGGAGGGGTGGCTGGGTGGGTAGGGGGAGAAAGAGAATGAAGCTAGTGAGGGTAGGGACCGGATCTGAAAGCCCTTTTGTGCCACACTTTTTCTCTGAAATAAGAAAGTTGCTGGTTGGTTGGCTATCATGTAGTCTTCTGGGAACCAGGACGTGCTGATTCCTGCTGTCCCTTTCTCCCCACAGAGACTCACCGCACTGTGTTAAACCAGATCCTACGGCAGTCCACCACCCACCTCGCTGATGGACCTTTTGCTGTCCTGGTAGACTACATTCGTGTCCTCGACTTTGATGTCAAGCGCAAGTATGTGCCCTGGAGGCTGTGGGGATGGGAACTTTTCAAATGCTATCTTCTCTCCGAGAAAGGAGCCAAAATTCCTCCCGAAGGAGTGTTTTCAGAGAAAGAAGTTTCCATGGGTGGCAGCCATTGGAAATGGTGCTGGGTGGGAGGGAAGAGATTCATCTGTGTCTCTGACAGTCATTATACCTAAATACTCCCTGGTCTTCTCCATCCTTCCTCAGAGAAGTGCAGAACCTTTATTTAATCACATGACTCCTAAAGTTCCATTCCATCCTTTGGGGTAATACAGGAGGTGCAGGTAGCCATAGCATACTTACAGCATGGCTCAGCAGAAATTCTCTGCCACAGACTCTGTGGGCCTTTATTCGGTGGAGATGGGAAAAATTTAGAGTTGGTAATGAATAACCTGCCTCTCCAAACTACTGGGCACTTCCCCAGGGGAACATGTGGGGAGCAAGGATCAAAGTGTTGGGAGGATGGGAGGACCATCACTGTGGGTCTTCATCCTAATCAAGATCAAGCAAACAGAAGTTTGCTCTGCCACCCCCAATCCTATTTTCCTTTTCTACCTCCCAAGATATTTCCGCCAAGAGCTAGAACGTTTGGATGAGGGGCTTCGGAAAGAAGACATGGCTGTGCACGTCCGCCGTGATCATGTGTTTGAAGATTCCTATCGTGAACTGCACCGGAAATCCCCTGAAGAAATGAAGAATCGATTGTAAGAGCCCATAAGAGAGAAAAGAGGATGGGAGGGTGGAGCAACTTCCTACATGGTAGTGAAGGCTTACTTAAGCACCAGATGTGCCCAGGAACTGAGGGAGGTGCTCCCCTCCCCAGCAGGAATTCCAAATAGGAACCTGGTATAGATAGTCTCACTGAGCTGTCTTCTGTCTTCTCGGTCTGGTCTCAGAAGACTGGTCTAATGCTGGCTAGGCTGCCCTTTGGGATGAGCTACGCAACAAATCCCAGAGCGAAGAGTCTTTGGCATTTATAAGGATAAACCTGATGGCTTCACAGAGAGCTTTCTCTGTTGTTACATTAGGAATGGGAAGACTGCTGAGCAGATGGTATCCTGGCTTCAGGGAGACCACACTTGCATGAGTGGCTCCTCACCAAATTGGTAATTGTTCACTGGTGATTCTGAAGCTACCTAGAAGAGATCATCAGTTTAATGCCAGTGAGATGAAAGACCTGTTGGAGTAGTTTGACGCTCCTGAGCTCAGGAACTTGATTCCTCCTCTCCCTCATGGCATGGGTTCCCCATCCATGTAATCATATAGGAAGTTAGAGACACTTCTGAGACAGACTGGGCCCTGCTCCTCCACCACCAAATCCTTAACAGATATCAGCCTGATCAGCCCTCTCTGACACCACTGGATTCCTCCTCTCCCTGCTTTCCCTAAGTGAGGCCCTCATTTAAGCCTCTATACCTTTCCTGTTGATGAACCTTTACTGATAATGCAGGACTTCTTTTCTGTCGATGCATTTTGTTTTGTCCCAGATCCCTACCCTTGGGCTTTCCTGGCACTCTGTGTTCACTTCTGTTCTCTGATCCTGTACTCCCCAGCCATTGCTTCACTCACTCACTCGGGTCATACTACATAAATGAATGGATTTGTCCTGGGCTTTCTGCACATCTGTTTCTGGTCTCTTACGCAGGTATATAGTGTTTGAAGGAGAAGAAGGGCAGGATGCTGGAGGGCTCCTACGGGAGTGGTATATGATCATCTCTCGGGAGATGTTTAATCCTATGTATGCCTTGTTCCGTACCTCACCCGGTGACCGGGTCACCTACACCATCAACCCATCTTCCCACTGCAACCCCAACCACCTCAGCTACTTCAAGTTTGTTGGACGCATTGTGGCCAAAGCTGTATATGACAACCGCCTCCTGGAGTGCTATTTTACTCGGTCCTTCTACAAACACATCTTGGGCAAGTCTGTCAGGTGAGGATGTGGCAAAGGATCCACATTCTCTTTTGACAGGTTCTTTTCTTGTGTCCCACCCCCATGCTTCTCTCCTGCACTAACCCATGGTGACCCTGATCATGTTTTTCTAGATATACGGATATGGAGAGTGAAGATTATCACTTCTACCAGGGCCTGGTTTATCTGCTGGAAAATGATGTCTCCACACTAGGTTATGACCTCACCTTCAGCACTGAGGTAGGTCAAGAAATTGTCACCACAGCACATTCTAGCTAGTCCAGGAAACCCATTATGGGGCCACCCTTGAACTGGGATTGGATAATCTCTTAAGCTTCTAAGGAAGCATCTCAACTTTTAAGTCCCATGCTCCATTCCCCATCCAGCAGTGAGCAGTGCAGTGAGCAGTGGGTATTTATATGAGACATCACAAACAGAAAAACCAGGATTTGTAAAACAATTCAAGTTCCTAGTTTCCTCTTTATTTATATACATATGTATATATGTATATATGTATTTAAAGCCTCCAATTCCATATGCTTCATTTCCAGAAGTAGTTCATTGTAGAAAAATTGTATAAATAAATATCAAAGTTAGTCTTCCTCCAAATTGTTTTTCATACAGATTGTACCGTATCATATTACACATGTTAATCATGCCTTTTCCCTTTTACCATTGACAATTTCCTTATTTTCAGCCTCTATGTGTTTTGAGGCCAAACCCTTGGCTTTTCTCTATTACAAAGTTATGAGCTCTTGAGAAAAGATACTTTTCTATGACCTTGTTTCATCTCTCTGCCCAGGACATGGCAAAGATTTTACATATTCCCAGGTAGCTATATAAATCCCATCCTGGACCAAGCCTGGTATGAATGATTGGTGTTTTGGGTGTTCCAGGTCCAAGAGTTTGGAGTCTGTGAAGTTCGTGACCTCAAACCTAATGGGGCCAACATCTTGGTAACAGAAGAGAATAAGAAGGAGTATGTACACCTGGTGTGCCAGATGAGAATGACAGGTAGGGGAAATGTCCCTTATACTCCTTGTTGCTCATATGGGAAGAGGTCAGGCCTCACTCATTTCACAGATACTGTTTTTTCTCTTCCCCTGTGCCAGCCACAAATCCCAGCCAGAGTCCAAACACCTGACCAAAAAATATTTCCCTTAATTCACCCTATACAGGGGCCCAGAAACAGTGTTAGGTGAGGCAGGTATACCATTCACAATCCTAGTTGCAGCTGGAGCCAGATTGAGGACCTCTGACCTCTAACAGTTGTGTGAGTTTAGATGCCATATGGCTTGTTGGTTCTCTCCCCAGGAGCCATCCGTAAACAGCTGGCAGCTTTCTTAGAAGGCTTCTATGAGATCATTCCAAAGCGCCTCATTTCTATCTTCACTGAGCAGGAGTTAGAGCTACTCATATCAGGACTGCCCACAATTGACATTGATGATTTGAAATCCAACACTGAATACCACAAGTACCAGTCCAACTCTATTCAGGTGAGCTGCTACTGGCATCTTTCTCCTATCCCTAAGTAGTGCTAGTTTGTATGACACCACATAAACCAGTACTCTTTGGGGGCATGAAGGGGGTATAGGTGACAGCTTACTTACACCTAACTCTTCATCCTTCTAGAACATGTTTTCAGGTAATGTTTTTGCTCATCTTATGAATGGAGGAACTGAAGCCCATTTCACGGAAGGGACTTGCCTAAGATTTCAAATCCTATCCCCCTTCTTTCCAAGAGCTCTCTACCTAACACTGGCTTCTTGTGTCCTTTCCCACAGATCCAGTGGTTCTGGAGAGCATTGCGTTCTTTCGACCAAGCTGACCGTGCCAAGTTCCTCCAGTTTGTCACGGGTACTTCCAAAGTGCCCTTGCAAGGCTTTGCTGCCCTTGAAGGTATGAATGGCATTCAGAAGTTTCAGATCCATCGAGATGACAGGTCCACAGATCGCCTGCCTTCAGCTCACACATGGTAAGAGGAAGGATTTGTTCCCTGTTTTAAGCATTCATGATTGAGCTTGCATATTTGCTGCTTCTAGGCCCCTACCCAAGGGCAGGAACCCAAATCTGGCCCCAGCAATGCTAGACCTTGGGGTAGCTCACAGTTTGGTAGTTTTGTGGAAAAGGTGATGTTTGAGATGAGAAGCTGGCCCAGATTCACAGTAGGTTGGGGAGACATTGCAGGTCAACACTGCCACATGAGAGCACAGTGTACTCCAGGGCTCAGTTGGAGCAAGAGGTTGCAGGCAACAGAAGGCTGAATAACTCAGCAGAGGTTGGATCACCAGTGACCCCAAAGGCATCCTTGGAGCTTGCACATTAGCCCATAGGCAAGGCTGTGGTGTTTAAGGAGTGACAGGGTCAGATTTACATTTTAGGTGCCTCATGGCCAGTATTGGGGCCACATTAGAAAAGGGCAGAGCAGGCTAGGATAAGACTGCAAGTCTTCAAGAAGTGAGGAGTAGGTTCCCTTAGGGAGGACAGGTCAGTGGGCACCATGGGAACACAGGGATTTGGTTATCTTTTGTCACAAACTGATTTTTCTTCTTTCCCTAGTTTTAATCAGCTGGACCTGCCTGCCTATGAGAGCTTTGAGAAGCTCCGCCACATGCTACTATTGGCCATCCAGGAGTGCTCTGAAGGCTTTGGGCTGGCCTAATAAGGCTCTGCCCACCACTGTGGGGTTTTTCTATCATTGTTGGACCTGGGAATGGGGGGAAATGAAAACAAAAAAGAACCCGAAAGAAAATGTCAAAAACCAATAAATGAAATCCATCAACTCACCATGTGTGTGTCCCAGCTTCCCCAGCGCATACCCGTTGCCCCTCTCCTGCTCATTTTCTCTCCCTCTCCCTTTTCCTCACCTCCTCCTCCCTGTTCCATGCCGTCCATGATCCCCAGCCCATGTGTTAAAAAGGCATTAGCCTTTGCAGGGACCTGTTTGTCCCAACTGTTTGAACAGTGTGCTCCTCAGATTCTGTGTTCAGAAGGATTTGCTGCATTGAGACTTGAAACCTTTGGATAGGGGAAAAAATTATATATATATATATTTTTTTGTTCTGTTTGCATTTCTTAATTTGTGCTTGGAATGTGTTGATGTGCACAGCTAATGATTCAATGCGAGACAAGATTGGCGTCTGTGTTGTGGAGGTTTCAAATAAAGAGCACTCTTCATAACTCACTTTTCACAATGGAGTTTTTTTCAAACTTAAAAGAAACAACTCTTGAGCACATGCTAGACATCTGGAGAAAAGATGCAAATGGACTCCAGAAAACCATCTCTGCCACCACTACTGGTGCATCTTCCTTCTTCAAAGGCGGTTTCCCAGTTATCAGGAGAGATCAGCAGCCACCAGGAATTGAGGGAAGCATGTTTTTTAGAATGGGACCTGCACTTGAGGGCGGTGATGGTGTTACAGATTGCAGCCAAGGACAAAGCATCACCTTGCTTGAGGGGAACAAACCAGGTTTTAAGAAACATTCTGAGAACTCAACCCAACCGACAGTTCTGTTTGGTGAGCCTTTATAACAGCCTCAAGTCTAGAGCTCAGTTTAAAATTTTGATTTCATTTAATATTTTAGTTTATTTCTAACAAATTTCAATAAGCAAGTAATTTGACTGGCTTTCCAGAAGAACAGTCTTCCCATCCTTTTTGGTTTTGTTTCGTCATCTGCCAGTCTGTTAACAGATCACCCAATAGTCTCTTGTGGTTTTTACTCCATCCAGCAGTTACAGCTGATCGAAGGACTTTGGTTCCAGCCTTCAAAGAAAAAAATAATAAAGGTTTAGTTAGAAAAACAACCCCGAGTAATGCTTGCTTTGTGTGGTTTTTCTCATTCTCTGGAGGTCCTATTTCATAAAGATTTTCCCCTTAAGCTGCTCCCCCTTGACCCTGATGCAAATGGCTGCTAGATATTTTCTCCCTTTTTTAAATTGACACTTAACCTTTGCCTCATCTGGCTGACACCTGAGAAGACAGATGAATTGGCCCTGTCCCTGCTACTGAGATTCTAGTCCAAGGAGAAGGAGACTGAGTAGTTCTGTGACAGATGTAGGAAGGGGTCCCCAGGTTCCCAGAGAAGTACCTGACCTAGCCTGGAAGATCAGGGAAGGCTTTCCATTGTCAGCCACTCGACTTGAATCCCAAGGCTGGGAGTCAAGATTAAGAAGGCGAGATTAATCTAGGTCAAGGCAGTAGGAGTCCAATTGACACAACTTAAGCAAAGGATGGTGGTGGCCTAAGATGAGGCTGGCAGTCCAGCAGGGCTTTGAAATGAAAAGAATAAGCAGAAATATGGTAGAATTGATAAATAAGCTTAAGAACTGATTCTTGGAGCACCTGGGTGGCTCAGTCAGTTTAAGTGTCCGACTTCAGCTCAGGTCATGATCTCACAGTTCTTGAGTTCAAGCCCTGTGCCAGGCTCTGTGCCAATAGCTTGGAGCCTGGAGCTGCTTTGGATTCTGTGTCTCCCTCTCTCTGCCACACCCCCCACTCTCTCTCTCAAAAATAAACATTAAAAAATTTTGTTAAAAACTGATTCTTGGAAAAAAATCAAAGAATAAACCTCTAACATTTAAATTGGAGAGGTACAAGGTTTGGGAGTTGGGTATGGAGGCTGGGAGTACAGATGGAATAACCCTGAAAAACAAAAACATCTAATTCAGTGGCATACTACAGAAACCTAATGGGACCCCAAGTATGATTTGCCTTTGGGATATGTGTGTGGTGTAATATTTATCACCTCAATGTCAGTCAAATAAAAAAATCCTGTCAATTGATGCAAGGCATTTGCTAAAAATTATTACTGGTAACTTTAAAGACAGTACCTTGATGAGGTTGCCTTAGACCAACAGCCAACATCACGCTGGAAGCATAATGTGGCCAATCACCACTATCAACACTTAACACCAGTTCTAACCAGTTCAATAAAGCAGAAAATGAGGTATAACTGTTGAGAAACTTCACTAAACAAAGAGAACCACAAGTTGTTAGAACCTAAAATTGACTCCCAACAAGAGGACTACTTAACAATGAACAAAGCATTCACCCGTGTAAACATTTATTGTCCAACACGCATGAGTAGGTAATAAATTCATACAGTGGAATTCTGTGTAGCAGTAAAAATATCCATTGAATTTATCAACATGCACAATCTTGACAAGTATGAGACCTGTTTAAAAGTCACAAAACTACATGGCATACATACCAAGAGCGTGAAAAACTACATCTGTATACGTAAAGAGTATGAAAATCCATGCAGAAGTATGACAAAGTACTGCACAGTGTTCAGGATAAGTTATGGGGGACAAGGAGATGCAGTTTGGGACGGATAATTACACAGCCTCAACTATGTTGGTGATGTTTTATTTCTTAGGCTGGGTGGTGCTAGACAACGTGGGTGTTCCTTACAATGCTATCTATTATAATACTTTATAACATCTGAAATATTTTGTAGTTTTTTGAGATAGACAATTTATTATATTTCACGAATTTGAGTTAGGCAGCAGGGGAGTCTGTAACGCCTAATTCTACATGAAGGCTAATTAATAGATGCTTTCTTGATATGATTAAACAGGTCTCTTTTTGCCCCCTAGTAATTCCCACTGATCTGCCTGTGCATTATGATTACCATGGGTTGTTTCCTTATTAAAATAGTCCTCTTTTAATTATAGGGTGACCATGTACTTTGTCATCCAAAGTTAGACAATTTTAAGAATAAAAAGGATGCTATCAATAATTATGCTGGGCCACAGGCGCAAACCAGATAAACTGGAACATATGGTTCTATGTTTAGGATGTGTATCTGCCTTGGCTGGGGAGAGAATTATTACCCATAATAAACATAAAATATTATTGAGCACTTACCATGTGCTGACAATACTGAGAAGGCCGTGCTTTCCAAAAACTTACTGAAGGGAAGGAGGCAGGTGTTAGGAAAGTACAGGGGGCAGTGGGCACACAGAGACTTAACAGGCAGGGGTAGCAAGATTAAACATTTTCTCAAGTACAAGCAATAACCAGAGAACATAAGAAATAGATTATCTTCACAATGATAACAAAATACCCAAGAATAACCTTAAGAAGGAGTGTTTAGGACTCATGAAAAAAAATGGCAAAACTCACAAGCATAAAAAGGCAAATGAAGACTATCAATTTGCATAAAAATGCAAGTATAGCTGGCTTTGAGACTTTGGGGGACAAACTGACATGCTAAGCAAGATGGGAGTTGAAATAGACCTGGCAGAATGGCTTCAGCCATGAATATTCAGCATGCTGTGGGCTGTAAAAAAAAAAAAAAGAAAGAAAAAGTGCCAAGAGCCAGTTACAGAGGAATAGCTTTGTCAAGGTTAGGAAACTTGCCTAAGTATTGGGAAGGTAAAAGATAAAATTTTGCCTTTTAGTTTTCTTGTTTGTTTCCTTCACTGTGCAGAAGCTTTTTATCTTGATGAGGTCCCAATAGTTCAGGTTTGCTTTTGTTTCCCTTGCCTTCAGCGACATGGCTAGTAAGAAGTTGCCATGGCCAAGGTCAAAGAGGTTGCTGCCTGTGTTCTCTGGGATTCTGACATCCAAAGACCAAACAACTCAGGTAAGAAATGGGAAAAAGACATGATAGACACTTCCAAAGAAGACATCCAGATGGCTAACAGACACATGAAAAGATGCTCAACATCACTCATAATCAGGGAAATACAAATCAAACCCACAGTGAGAAACCACCTCAATGGTTAACATTAACAAGAAACAACAGATGTTGGCGAGGATGCAGAGAAAGAGGAAACTTCTTGCACTGTTGGTGGGAATGCAAACTGGTGCAGCCACTCTGGAGAACAATATGGAGGTTCCTCAAGAAACTAAAAATAGAACTACCCTATGACCCAGCAATTATACTATTAGGTATTTACCCAAAGGATACAAAAATACAGATTCAAAGGGGTAGATGCACCCCGAAGTTTATAGCAGCATTATCAACAATAGCCAAAACTATGGAGAGAGCCCAAATGTCCATCGACTGATGAATGGATAAAGAAGATGGGGTGTGTGTGTGTGTGTGTGTGTGTGTACACATATATATACATATACATACATATAATGGAATATTAGCCATCAAAAAGAATGAAATCTTGCCATTTGCAATGACATGGATGGAGCTAGAATGTGTTATGCTAAGCGAAATAACTCAATCAGAGAAAGACAAATACCATATGATTTCACTCATGTGGAATTTAAGAAACAAAACAGATGAGCACATGGGAAGGGGGGTGAAGAGAAGAGACGGAAACAAGCCACAAGAGACTTTTGATGATAGAGAACAAACTGAGGGTTGATGGAGGGAGGTGGGTGGGGGATGAGCCAGATGGGCGATGGATATTAAAAAGAACACTTGTGATGAGCACTGGGTGTTGTATGTAAGTGATGAATCATTGAATTCTACTCCTGAAACCAGTATTTCACAGTATGTTAACTTAAATTTAAAAAAATACAAATTTTGCTCTACACTTCACATAAATAAGTTCCAAATGGAAGAGTCAAGCATGAAAAATATGAACTTATTCTTTAAAGCACACAATGAAAATATGAGCAAATAATAACCGATACGGGATATGGAAAATCTAAGGCTAAAATCTATAAGAGACATCATAATGGAAAAGACTGATATATGTGACTACTAAAATGTTGGCAACACTGTGAACAGAATTAAAAAGCAATAACAATTTATGGGGCACCTGGGTGGCTCAGTCAGTTGAGTGTCTGACTCTTGATCTCAGCTTAGGTCACTATCTCATGGTTCGTGAGTTCAAGCCCCACATTGGGCTCTGCACTGGCATTGCAGAGCCTGCTTGGGATTCTCTCTGCCCCTCCCCTGCCCTCTCTTTCTCTCTCTCAAAAAATAAACTAAAAAAAAATTTAAAAAGCAATGACAATCTAGGAAAAAACATGTCTCTGACAGACAATGGGTTAATCATATATATATATATATGTATATATATATATAGTGTGTGTGTGTGTGTGTATAGTGTATTATGTGTTTATATATTTAAATATATTAAAATATATATATTATGGGGTACCTGGGTGGCTCAGTTCGTTGAGCATACAACTTTGGCTCGGGTCATGATCTCGTGGTTTGTGAGCCTGCTTCAGATTCTGTGTCTCCCTCTCTCTCTGCCCCTCCCTCTGCTCATTCTGTCTCTCTCTCCTCTCTCTCTCTCAAAAATAAACATTAAAAAAGTTAAAACTTACAAATCACTAAGAAACAAACTCCCCAACAGAAACACATACAAGTACATGAAAGGTGATTCACAAAAGAAGAAATATAAATGAGCAATAAGCATATAAAAATGCTTACCTCTGTGATAATTATTACCACCTCTGTAATAATCAAAGATCCATTAAAAGCGCAATGGAAACCACTTACCAAATTAAAATATAAGATGGTTACCAGAAGGGATGTGGGGTTGGGGTGGGGCGCGGTGGGGCAGGGAGGGGGAGGGGGTGCACACGTGGAATGAGTTAAGCAGGTGATGGAAATTAAGGAGTGCAAGTTCATGATGAGCACCAGATGTTGTATGGAAGTGTTGAATCACTATATTGTACAACTGAAACTAATGTAACATTGTATATAACACACATATACACACACACACTCATATAAAGTTTTTACGTTAATTCCAGTTAACACAGGTGGGAAAGAATGTGAAGAAACGGGTACTGTTGTATAGTACGGAGAAACTGGCACCACCTTTCTGATGTGTAGTTTTGTAATGTCTACCGAGAAAGAGAAAAGCAGCCCCTGACTTCTGGGAGCAGTCTGGCCTGACTGACATTCACAGTTAGGCTTTAATGTTTTCCCATTGAACATAAACAATTTCACAGAATATCAACATCAGAGAAGGCCATTCTGTAACCATTGGATTAAGACAAAATTGAGGGGGGCGCCTGAGTGGTTCAGTCGGTTGAGCATCCAACTCTTGATTTCAGCTCAGGTCATGACCTCACTGTTCATGAGTTCGAGCCCCACATTGAGCTGTGTACTGACAGTGCAGAGCCTGCTTTGGATTCTCTCTCTCTCTCTCTCTGTCCCTCTCCTGCTTGCTCTCTCTCTCTCAAAATAAATAAAAATAAACTTTAAAAAAAAAAGACAAAATTGAAACCACTTCAAAATCATGTCTGAACACAGACAAAACATCAGAGACATTGTCTAAACCACAGAAATCACCCAACATCCCCTATCCTGATTAATGAGTGGCTGCTTTCTTTTCTTTTTTTTTTTTAGCCAATTACAGTTTTAGCCTCTTTCTAGTCCTCTCTATAGAGATGTAGTAGCATACCCAATCATAAAATTACCCTCACTTCTGGATACTATTCAATCTAGACCAAATTTTCACTTTTTTGAATTGTCCTCAAACCACCTGCCCAAATCCTATGATACATCTTTCCTCTGAGATACCCCACAGACCCCATGTTGTGTGTTCTCCCTCACTACCAACTTTCTTGACTCAGGGCAGGTTCATGCTCCTGAACTTTAGCTACAGGGGCACTGACACAAAGAAGAACCTCAAAATATGCACAATAAGGTGCCAAATGATATGTATCCTATACTCCTGTTAATGCTTTTTAATATTTATAAATTCAAATGGAAATTGGCAGCCCAAACTCTTTGGCTTGCCGACAACATGGTGAGTGTGTGCGTGGGGCGGGGGGGGGGGGAGTGGAGGGGGGGATGTTAATGTGAATGGTTTGGACCACAACATTGAGGCCCCACAGCCTCCACTACTCATTACACTTCTATCCTCCTGCTTTGTTCATTGAACAAACATTTATTGAGCATGTGCTGCGTGTCAGGCTAGGGATGCAAGCAGTGAACACTTGAGACATAAATTCGTGCTAACATGAAGCTGACATTCTAATGGGGAAGGCAGACAATAACACATATATCAGGGAGTGAGTGATGTATTTTCTTTTCTGAAGACAAATACAAATGTAAAAAGAGAGTTGAGGGGGGGAGGCTATTTTAGCTGAGGTGGTCAGAGGAAGGCGTCTCTAAAGAGATGATATTTAAGCTCAGAAGACCTGCCTGAAAGGAGCAAGAGTATAAGCCATTGGAGTATCTCAAGGAATAGTGTTCCAGGCAGAGGGAACAGCCAGTGTAAATGCTCCGAAGTGGGAATTTGCATGGCATCTAGAAGGAAGACCAGTGGGGTTCTAGAGAGGTGAGTGATGGGAAGTGTCCTAAGAGTTGAGGTCAGAGAGACGGCCAAATCCCAGGCTTTAACTCTGAGTTAGGTGGGAACTACCAAAGGGAATATATTGCATAGAAGAGATGTGACGCAGACCTCTCTACTGCAGGTGAAGAGTAGGTGGGAGGGGCCAGCGTGGAGGCCGGGGAAGTCTGAGGAGGCTGCTTCTGCCCTCTTCCAGGCGGGACACAAGTCACCGGCGAGGACTCTGAAAAAGTCATTAATAGGCTTACGCAGGCTTAGGTGAAACAAAGCATTGTTAACGGGAAAGGAGACTGAGGGCCTAAGGTAAGCCAGAGCCTCCTCTGAATAATGATGATGGTGATGATGATGATGATGATTTCCTTGTCTATTTTTCACCGTGAGCATGTGTTTCTACAATTGAAAATAAATAGCCTAGTTCCAGTGGGCACGCCCTGCCCACTCCCCTCTCAGACGAAATCTCTAGGATCTAGAAGCGCCCCACCCAGCCTTGCGCGCCAGTGCAGGAAAGTCTCGCCCAACTCTTCTGAGTCTGCCGGGGGCTTGCCTGGTTTAAACACTGAAAATCCCACCTCCCGGGCGAACCAGGATAGTTGGTCACCCTCTCCAAGCCAACTTGCTCCTTGGCCACTGAGGACGGAAGCCGGGCGTCAAGCCCCGCCCCAGCGCGACCTCCAGCCAATGGCGAAGCGGGATGTGGAGCACAGGCGCTCTCTGCCCGGCAACCCCAGCGCCTACCAGAAGCAGCTCAGCCGGAGACCCACGCCTAGACCGCCTTCCCCTAGCCCCTCCTCCTGGAAAATTAGTGGGTGTGACTCTGGGTTTGTGTAACAGGACGACTTAGGGGAGGGGACATTGTTACTGTGTTGGGGAGATTGCGTGTGGTCTAACTGCAAGTGATCGTGTGACACTGCGTGTGCACTGCTATAACCGAATGGGCTCGTGGGGGCTAACTGTGCACTGTCGTTCCAAAAGTGGATGTGTGACGGTGTGACCGCGCGTGGCCCTGGTTTGGTGCCTTGAGTTGTGGTGCTTGGGTTGTTAAATAACAAAAATTTAACCGAGTAAATTTTAATCATCTAATTGGCTTTATTAATCCATTCATGAATCGGGCAGCATTCCATCTAACCAAGTAGAGGGAAGCTCCAAAGGCTTACAGAAAGAGAAAGGTTTTTAAAGGCAGGACAAGGAAGTCATAAACAGAAAAAAGGATTATTTGGGATGAAGTCACTTCCTTTGGGGGAAAAGGGGTCTTATTAGGTGGATGACCTCATTTTCCTTTTGGAGACTGAGAAGGAAGTCCCATGTGGCAGATTACTTTTTTGGTGCTGACCAGAAAATTCCTGAGTGGTTGGTTAAGACTACATGTCTGGGGCGGGGGCGCCTGGGTGGCTCAGTCGGTTAAGCGTCTGACCTCGGCTCAGGTCATGACCTCACGGGTCCGTGAGTTCCAGCCCCCAGTCGGGCTCTGTGCTGACAGCTCAGAGCCTGGAGCCTGCTTCGCTGTGTCTCCCTCTCTCTCTGACCCTCCTCCGTTCATGCTCTGTCTCTCTCTGCCTCAAAAATAAATAAATGTTAAAAAAGATTTTTAAAAGACTACATGTCTGGGGAGGTTGAAACTACAATTAGGTTAGGTATTAAGCCCCAATTTGGTGACTTGGCCTAGCATAAATGACTCCATTTGGGGCCTGTGGTTTCCTTTTTAATAGTTTCCCCCTTTTGATCAGACTGTCAGCTTAATTTAGAGATGTGATCAAAATTTAAGGAATTAGAACTACTCCCAGCTTTCACTCTGAAGTTCTTGCAGTTGTTTCTCCTTTTGTGTGGTATCCACAGGTCTTAACCTTTGTGATGTTCACAAGTCACGGTTTTGGGGTCACAGCCTTTAAGTTGGTCATTCTCTTAGTCCCTTTTCTGACACCCCAGTCTCAGGAAGATAATTTGCTTGGCATGAGCAGCTACAAACACGCATTTCAAGCTCTTGAGAGAATACAATGCATTGGGGAGATTATTATGATTATAACGAGCAGGAGAATTTCCAGTGTTTGGAATGCACTTTGGAGTGATGGTCCCCAAGACCCAAACCACTCAAAATTAAATAAGTGAAAGAAAGACCCTGCTGAAGGAATCCCCTTTTTAAGCCAAGTGGCTTGCTCCAGGATCTTATGCAATTGTTTCAACTTCCCCAGGGGCACCTGGGTGGCTCAGTTGGTTAAGTGTCCCACTGGTGACTTTGGCTCAGGTCTTGATCTCACGGTTCATGAGTAAGCCCCACCCCCGGCTCTGCGCTGACAGAGAGGAACCTGCTCAGGATTCTCTCTCTCTCCTCCTCCTCTCTCTCTGCCCCTCCCCCACTTGCTCTCTCTCTTTCTCTTGAAATAAATAAGTAAACATTAAAAAAAAAAAGAAGCGTTAATCCAAATTCGGCAGGTGGTGTTGGCCACAGCACAGACACCTCCTTACTCAGCTAAAAGATAGTCAAGGGCTATCCTTATTATCAAGAACTACTTTGGCTAGAGAGTCTAAGGATCTTTTTAGGGCAACTATTGTCTTAGCAACAGAATCTACAATATCTTCAAGAGTTAAGGAGGGGGTCCTGATCATAGCCTCATTTACATTTGTTCCTAGCCAGAGAAGTAGGGCCCTGGTTCAGTGAATTCTGAGTCATTGAAAACCTCCTGGTAAGTCCTTTCTAACTCAATGATGTAAATACAGGAGAGTTGACCAATGATGTGTCTTAGTTCAGTTGTGGAAAGTTAGGGGCACAGTTAGAAAACCTAAAAGGCATTGATAGGTTACATGCCAGCCATCTAGGCATTCATAAACCCATAGAGAATGATAGACAAAGATAAACCCTGTCTTTGCACAGAGCATTCCCATTAGGGTGATACTGTTAACAGACTCACCCACAGGTCTGTAGCATCATGGGTAGACTGCTATCTTGGATGACAAATCCAGCAATCTGAAAGGTTACTGCTCCTCTTAGCAATGACCTAGGAAATACAGATGAGGGCATTATGTTTCCTGGCCAATGCCAGTAAAGGAAAGGGAAAAAAGGAGAAAGGGCTTCATGTTTAAAGTAGGAAGTCTTGATTTGATGTCTTTTTTTCTTTTTTCTTTTTCTTTTTCTTTTTTTTTTTTTTTTTGCTTGTTTGTTTGCTTGTTTTTCCTTACTTTTTGGTCTGATGTCTTGAGCAGAAGCAGTCTACCCCAATGTCAGCTACTTCTCTTCCTTGTCAGTTTGTGGGGTTTTTTTTGTTTTTTGTTTTTTCTTCCTTGACAATTTGCTTTGGAGGCCTCCAGACTGCACAGGATCAGCTTTCAGGTGAAACCTTCTTTAGTGTGAGGTGTGTATGTACCCCAGGCTCAATGCCTTCTAGTTCTGCAGTATTATCAGTGGTCAGGAGCACTTGGTAAGGCCCCTCCCAATGGGGCTGGAGGGCTGTCTTCCTCTGATGACATTTCCAGAATACCCAATCACCAGGCTCTAGGCTGGGACCTTTGAATTGGGATATGGGAAAACTTCTTTAACCTGTTGATAGGCTTGAGCATAAGACATTAAGGACTTACAGTAGCTGGCCATACTAGCTTGAGATAAGGGATCAGCAGAAGGTTTATGCCAATAAACACTGGTCTGCTAGTGACTATCTTGTATGGAGTGAGATTATGATTTCCAAAGGGGGTGCTACAAATAGTCAGCAAGACCAAAGACGGTACCTTAGGCCAAGGGAGTCTGGTAGTTTCCACAAATTTAGATATTTTAAGTTTGAGGATCTCTTTAGTTCGCTTGACCTTGCCTGATGACTGAGGGTGATAGGACAGTGATAATTCCAAGAAGTTTGCAAGGTTTTTTGTTAAAGCTTGTATGATTTGCCCAATGAAGTGGGTTCCTCCATCCCTGGAGATCATGGAAGGTATAACCCAAGTGGAAAATGCATTTAACAGTGTCTTTGCCACTGTGAGGGGATTAGCCCTGTGGCAGGGGAATGCTTCAATCCATCCAGTAAAACACACATACAGTAACAAGAACATATTGATACCTTCATATTAAGTGGCTGCTGAATGAAATACAACTGCAGGTGTTCAAAGGGTCCAGAGGAAGGTCTGAGGCCTCAGGGAACAAAAACTCTTTTTCCAAGACGATAGACCTAACAAGTCAGACATTGGTGGTAAACTGTTTTTGCAGTTTTATAGAAGTCTCCCCACCAATGTCTATTTCCAATTTAAGTCATCTTAAATGCACCAGAGTAGGTGAAGGAATGTAAAAACCGAAAAACGGGGTTTGCCAGGGAGCTGGGAGGAACTAAGTAGCCATCTGGGGTTTCCCATAGCCCTGACCATTTAATTCACATTGTTTTCCCATCTTAATTTCTCTGATTCTGACTGTGGCCATGTTGTAAGGACATCAGGATGGCAAAATTCTGGCATTGAGGGAATCCCAGTAAAAGTCTAGCAGAAGCAGAATGGACTTCATCCACTTGTGCCACAACCTTTACAGATTCTGTTGTGGCTGACTTTGCATGAGAGTCAGCCAGGGCATTTCCCTGATACTCAGGTTCAGTCCTTTCAGTGTGAGCCTCAATTTTATTTTTTTTTAAGTTTATTTATTTATTTATTTTGAAAGAGAGAGAGAGAGAATATCCCAAGCAGGCTCCGCGCTGTCAGTGCAGAACGCAATGTGGGGTTTGATCCCACGAACCATGAGATCACAACCTGAGCCAAAACCAACAGTCATATGTTTAACCGACTCAGCCACCCAGGTGCCCTGAGCCTCAAGTTTAACGACAGCAATTACAGAAGGTAGAGAATAGCAGTGAGAAGTCCATTTACTTGTTGCCCACTTTTCATTGGGCTCCCAGAGGATGTAAGAAAACTCCTTTGTTTCCATAACATCCCCAAATCATGGATAACCCCAAAGACATGCTGGTTATCAGTATAAATATTAACAGTTTGTCCTGATAACTGGCATGCTCTGGTAAGGGCACAGAGCTCTGCTCGTTGGGCTGATTTAGCTTGGGGAAGTTTCCCCTTTTGAGTAGCTCATATCGAATAGTGATAGTATAACCAGCCTGGAAATTCCCTTTTTCATGTCTACAGTATGACCTGTCCACAAACAAGATTAAATCAGGATGAGTTAAAAGGGTGTCTCATAAATCAGGATGCAATGCAATGAAATGGGATGTTATCACCTCGAAGTCACGGGGCTTGTCTTCATTGGGCAGGCGTAGTAGTGTAGCAGGATTAAGGGTGTTGCAATGTTAAAGATGTAGATGAGGTGGTAGAAGCAGGAGGATCCCATAGGAGGTTAATCTGCTTGTAGAGAAAATGGTTTAGTCAATTCAGAATTAAGAAAACTTTGTACAGAATGAGGAGTTTGTAAATAGACATGATTTTTTAGAGTTAGATCCTCTGAGGCTTCTATTAACTTCACATCTGTGTCTATAGCCTTAAGACAGGCTGGAACAGGTGCAAACAAGTGAAGCGAGTTGTGTGCTATAATAGGCAATAGGCATATGTTCATTACCCAGTTCTTGTGTGAGCATTTCCAAGGGCTTCACTATCCCTTTCTTGCACAAATAAGGTGAAAGGTTTTGAGTAGGTCAGGTAGCCCTAAGGCAAACAGTTCTTGTAGCACTTGTTTTAGGCTCTTGAAGGCCTGCTCATGTTTATCTTCCCAAGGAAGGGGCTCAAGGACTGAAATTTGAGTAAGTTCATACAGTGGAGAAGCTAACAGAGAAAAATTAGGAGCCATAATCTGCAATTGCCAGTCAAGCCCAGAAACCCATGAAGTTGTTGCTTGTGGGCCTAGGAAATCCCTGCATTAGTTTAATTCTTTTTGGAAATAGCTGACTTCCTTCAGCGCTTAGATTATGACCTAGGTAATGAACAGAACTTAAAGACAATTTGCAATTTTTCCTTAGAGACTTTATGTCCCTTTTCAGCTAACTGTTGTAGCAAGTAAATGGAATCCTTTATGGATGCTTCTTTGGTAATTGAGCACAGCAAGAAATCATCTACATATTGTAAAAGGCTCAATTTCTTGGGGAATTGGAGGGTACTTAAATCCTGGTGTAGCACTTGGGAGAAATAAGAAGGGGCCTCAGTGAGCCCTTGAGGCACAACTGTCCAGGTATATTGTCAATCGTCCCAAGTAAAGGCAAACAGATATTGGCTGTTGGGGTCTACAGGGAAGCTAACAGATGCTGAACAAAGGTCTACAGCAGTGAACCATTTGAGTCTAGTGGGACTTGTAACAGAAAGGTGTTCAGGTTTGGGACAACTGGGAAATGGGGAATAACTATCTTGTTAATAGCTCTCAAATCCTGGACAAATCACCATCCCCACCCATTAGGTTTAGGACCTATGGGTGTGTTACAGAGGCTAGTACAGAGAATGATTAGCCCCTGAGGGATCAGGTCTTACACTATGGGTGTGAAGTTTGGCCTCGGACTTTAATGGATGTTGAGGTGATTTAGAAAGAGGTTTAGTTATGTCTATTTGAATTTTTATAGGCTCTGCACTTTTTATTCTTTCAGTGTCTGTATTAGAAGTAGCCCACAGATTTGGGGGCACTTCGATTAAAATCAGGGTACTTTTGTTAGAAGTCTTCCTCTTCTATGTCAAGGACAAATTGTAAGAAATACAATTTCTTACAGGCTTACAGGCCTGGAGGTGACTGGATGGCTGAACTGGTTAAGCATCCAATTCTTTATTTCAGCTCAGGTCATGATGTCACAGTTCGTGAGATCAAGTCCCATGTTGGGCTCTGCACTGATGGTGTGGAGCCTGCTTGGGATTCTCTCTCTCCCTCTCTCTCTCTCTGTCCCTCCCCTCCCCTGCTCACACACACACACACTCTCTCTCTCCTTCAAAATAAATAAACATTTTTTTTAAAAAGATCGGCTTGAGTTGGTGAGTAAATTCCAAGAGGAGGTCTCCATTGGAGGCAAAACATATTAGCCCTTTTAATTTACAGAGATCTCTACCTAATAGGTTGACTAAGGCTGCATCTCAGCAAAAAAGAATGTTTCTCAGTGAAGTGTCCCAGAGTTATTTGTATTGGTTGAGATATAAACTCTCTCTGAATTTTATTAGATACCCTCACTATGGAAACTTCCTTATTACTCCAAGGGATTTGTCCTGTGATCGTGGAGTTTAAGGTAGAAAAGCATAACTCTGCTATCAACTAGAATTTGGCACAGTTTCCCATTAATTTTAATTTTAGTTTCCTCTTGGCTGTTTAAGGGAATTATTGTTAATACTTTACCAGAGAACCCCTCGAAGTCCCATCAGCTGTGGGAGGACACCATGTGGGGGCCCTCCTTTGGAGGTACATATAAGGGCCTTCAGGAAAAATTTGCATAGGACCTTTGATGACAATCTCTTTTCCAGTGTCCCAGGTGATTACAGCTGAGACATGGATCCTTGAGCCAGTGTCTTGATGCTGTACCCCTAGGAGGGTGCAATTTGAGAGGCCCACATGTTATTTTATGTCTCTGGCCTTGGGGCCACTGTAACTATAAGGCTAATAGCTTGGCAGATTATTGTTTGTGGTCTTGCTCCAGGGCTCTTCTAAAATGCTCAGCTATGGTCATGAGTTCAGTCAGGCCAGTGGCCTCCCATCCTGTTTTCTGTCTTTTTACCAATCCACTAATTTCAGGAGATAACCCATTTACAAATAGAGCAGGCTGGGTGACCTTATTTATTGTATGGAACCCCAAATGCTGTAGAAAGAAGGCTTCTAAACAGGCTTTAAAGTCTGCCACTGATTCACCTTCTTTTTGTTTGCAAGTTTGTATAATAACCGATCAGTGTGGGCAAGGAAGACCCTAGGAATGGCTTGTAAGGGTTCAGGTGCCATTTTGCGAGCTTTTTCCAGTCTCTGAGATGTTGAAGTTCCAGGATATTGAATATCATCCTCGGGGTTTTACCATCTTGCTTCCTGCATCCATTTCTGGGCTTTACCAGGTCCTACCAGCATGTGTACAAGCTGATGAAGAGCTGGCAGCCTGTGTTTTGTTTTACATAACCCCTTGTGTCTTTAATTTTTCATTAGCCTTCTGTGATGAATCTCTTAATGAAGCTATTTTGGAATATTGAAGTCTTTTGGAGACTTCTGCATACCAGTTAAAACAGGTATCTCATTCTGTTTGTTTAATTTGGGATCTCTTGCCTTCAAGTGCACTTTGTATATGAACAATCTTGTCTAATTGGAACATTCCCCGTAATGCCCATTGTAATTCTAGGTTGCTTTTAGAAAGATTTTGCCATTTTACTAGATATCTGCCACTTCAGGGACTATAGTTTTTAGACATAAGCAGGTGTGCCTGAAGGTAGCACACTCAACTCTCAAAATTTAAAGGATCTCACTTCAATTAGCTAGACCTTTGGGTTTCTCAGAGCCAAACCAATGCCTAAGAAGGACATGACATGAGGTTTGGAATTGTGGGGTGTTTTACAGTGTACCTTGTTGCAAAGAAGTTTTCTTAAGGTTGGCGAGTATCACTCTAACCCATTCTGTGACTAACTTATCCTATCAGGGCAGTTTACTTGAGGTGCCAAGTGCTTAAACAACCTTTAAATGTTTGACCCATGCCCACCAATGTTTGAGACTTTTTTTTTAAAATTCCAAGATTCCCGTTAGCAACTAGGCTTTATTTAAAATACAATTTTACTGACCTGAGGCCTTGTACTGTACCCAGCCCAGCTTAAATCAGACCCAGTCTGATCCTGGACCCCATCTAGTTTTTAAGCCAGACCCAGTTCAACTCAGTCCAGTAACCTACAACAGTTCCGAATGTGGAATCTGGGGACTGGGGACAGGATTGAGGTTTTTCAGTCAAAATAGGGAACTGTGGAAAGCAAATTAATATTGGGAGCTCAACATAAAGAAAATGGAGCTCAGAACTGAAAGAAACTTACCAAAGGCCCTTGGAAACAGGGAGAAACAGAGAACTCAAGAGCTCACAGGCACCACACCTATGTTTCTCATTGTCCCCAAATGCTGTCAGAAGTTTACTTTGGATCCTAATGCTGCCACCAAATCTGTTCAATAACAAAAACTCAATCAAGTAAATTTTAAAGATCTAATTGGCCATATTAATCCATTCATGAATCATATAGCATCTCATCTAGCAAGTAGAGGGGAGCTCCAAAGGGCCACAGAAAGGGAAAGGTTTTTAAAGGCAAGACAAGGAAGTCAGAAACAGAAAAGGGGATTGTTTGGGGTGCGGTGACCTCCTTTGGGGGAAAAGGGGTCGTATTAGGTAGATTACCTCATTTTCCTTTTGGGGATAGAGAAGGCCCATGTGACAGGTTACCTTATCGGGGCTGACCAGAAAATTCCTGGCTGACTGGTTAAGACTACATGTCTGGGAGAGGTTGAAACTACAACTAGGTTAGGTATTAAGCCCCAGTTTGGTGACTTGGCCTAGTGTAAGTGACTCCATTTTGCGCCTGTGGTTTCCTTTTTAACAGTGTGAGTGTCAGTCAGTATTTGACATGAAAGAGTGGCCATCAGTGAGTGTGTTTGTGTTTCTGTGTGTGTGTGTGTGTGTGTGTGTGTGAGAGAGAGAGAGAGAGAGAGAGAGAGAGAGAGAGAGAGAGACTGTGTGAGCACATGTCTGCATGGAATTGCCTCTGAGTTTGGAACTAGCTTTCTTATAGCCAAAAATTTTCTCTGTGTATCCCTGGGTCTCTCTGGGCTTGTGTGTACTTGCATAGTAGTCAGGCCATAGGTTCTGGAATTAGACAAACTAGCCTGGGTACAGATCCTGGCTCTGACACTGGCTAAGTAACCTTGAACAAAGTATTGAACCTCCTTGTTCCTCAGTTTCCTCATCTGCAAAACACGAATCCTAATCATTTCTATTTAGTGGAGCATAAGATGAAACAATAGGTGCTCAACACAGTGCCTGGCCCATAGGAAGCATTGGGTAAACATTTGCTCATATTAACATGTGACTGTACCTGCAGGAGTGTGCACTTGTGATTCTGCCGGCATTTCAGAGATCATGCATTTATGCATGACTCTTATGGGTTTCATCAGCTTAAGAAATATTAATTTGGCACCTCCTAGATACCAGGCACTGCATATGCAGTTATGAAAAAAAAAAAAAACAGCCATAAGCCCCTGCCTTCAGTCAACTACCACCTTCGGGATCTGACCACACTGACCACTTTTTTTTTTTTTCAACGTGTATTTATTTTTGGGACAGAGAGAGACAGAGCACGAACGGGGGAGGGGCAGAGAGAGAGGGAGACACAGTATCAGAAACAGGCTCCAGGCTCCGAGCCATCAGCCCAGAGCCCGACGCGGGGCTCGAACTCACAGACCGCGAGATCGTGACCCGGCCGAAGTCGGACGCTTAACCGACTGCGCCACCCAGGCGCCCCCACACTGACCACTTTTAACACTACAGATACACTTACTTATTGATGTACAAAATTGCGTGGGCACAAATATATTGCAGGAAAGATTATCTAAATCAGTGGTGACTAGTTACACCTATTGTAGTCCATCCTCATGATGCTATTTAGGCCTCTTCTATTTCTTGACTCTATTCTGTTCCATTGATCTATTTGTCTATCTTGATTCCAATACCATGCTGTTTTGATTACTGTAACTTTATTTTATTTTTTTTTAAGTAGGCTCCACACCCAATGTGGGGCTTGAACTCATGACCCTAAGATCAAGAGTCGTATGCTCTGGTAATGAGGAGTTCCAACATGGCAGAGAAATAGGGGGATCCTTATGTCCCACGTCTCTCAAACAAAGAAGTGTAGAAGCCAAAGGGCTTTGAACACAAGAGCCTAGGAGGAAAAGAGACTGAATCTACTAGGAAGAAAATGAGAAAGCTGGAAAAAAGATAGGTAGGTAACTGCGAACTGGGGGAGATAAAAAAAAAAAAGGCCACATGGGCACAGAGGGGAGGGACCCCCTTCTGCGGAGAGACAAAGGGAAGAGAAAGAGCGGCTAGGGAAGTGCAGAACCATATCTAGACATGTAAAAGACTTCGGACTAAGAGTCCGCTCTACTGACTGAGCTACCCAGGCACCCCTGACTGCTGTAACTTTATAAGAAGCCTTGAAATCAGGTAGTGTTAGGCCCTCCAATTTTGTTCCTCTCTTATAATGTTGTTTTGGCTATTCTAGATACTTTGCATAGGAATTTTATAAAAAGCTTGTCAATTTTTACCCACCCCTCCAAAAAACATCTCCTGGTATTTTGATTAGGATGTCATTGTATCTATAGATTAATTTGTGGAAAACTGACATTGCAGCAATATTGAGTATTTCAGTCCATGAACATGGTATATCTCTCCATCTATGTTGCTCTTCTTTAATTTCCAGTGCTTCCCAGTGTAAAGCATTTGCAAGTCTTTTGCTAAATTTTCCCCCAAGTATTTCACCTTTTTATGGTATTGTATTTTGTACTTCAATTTCTGACCATTCATTGATAGTATATAGAAATACAATTTTTTTTTCTATTAAACATGTATCCTTCAATCTAGCTAAACTCACTTATTAGTTCCAGTAGGTTTTTTGTAGATTCTACAGGATTTTCTGCATAGGTAATCATGTTGTGTGCAAGTAAAAACAGTTTTACTTCTTTTCCAGTCAGTCTGACTTTTATTTATTTTTCTTGCCTTATTGCCCTGGCTAGACCCTCCAGCACAATGTTAAACAGAAATGGTGGGAGTAGGCATCCTTCCTTGACTTTTTCTTTTTTCTTTTAATGTTTATTTATTTCTGAGACAGAGACAGAGCATGAGTGGGAGAGGGGCAGAGAGAGAGGGAGACACAGAATCTGAAGCAGGCTCCAGGCTCTGAGCTGTCAGCACAGAGCTTGATGCGGGGCTCGAACTCACAAATGGTGAGATCATGACCTAAGTCAAAGTCGGACGCTCGATCAACTGAGCCACCCAGGCGCCCCATTCCTTGACTTTTTCTGATCTTAGGGTGAAAACACTCTACGTTTTACCTTTAAGAATGAAATTAGATTTAAAAGAAGAATTAAATTAGATGTAGGTTGTATGTAGATACTCTGTATCAGGTTGAAGAAACCCCAAAATTCCTAATTTTGTAAGAGATTGTTTTTTGTTTCTTCTTTTTTTAAGTCACAGATGGATGTTAGGTTTTGTCAATGTTTTTACTTGTGTCAGTTGAGATGATCATATATTTTTGCTTTATTAGTCCATTAATATGATGAGTTACACTGATTGGATTTCAAGTGTTAAACCAACCTTGTATTCTTAGGATTAAACCCTACTTGGTCATGATATGCAATCCTTTTTATATATTATGTTGGATTTGATTTACTCAAATTTTGTTTAAAACTTGCATATCTATGTTTACGAGGGATATTTGATCTGTAGCTTTCTTTTCTCATATTATCCTTTTTGTAACAAAGATTTTACTTTTACAGCAGTTTTATTTATTTATGTTTTTATTTTAGAGAGAAAGAGTACCCAAGCAGGGGAGAGGGGCAGAGGAAGAAAGAGAGAGAATCCTAAGCAGGCTCCACACTCAGCATGGAGCCCAATGTGGGGCTCAATCCCACAACTGCAAGATCATGACCTGAGCCAAAATCAAGAGTCGGACGCTCAACCAACTGAGCCACCAGGCTCCCTTACCAGTTTTAGACTCATAGCAAAATTGAGCAGAAAGTATGATATTTCCCATATAACCTTCCACCCCTACACATGAATAGATTCCCTCATTATCAAAATCTTGTACTAGGTGGTACATTTGTTATAACTGATGAACCTACATTAACACATCCTAATCACCCAAAGTCCATAGTTTACATTAGAGTTTACTTGTGGTGTTGTATATTCTATAGGTTTGAAAAATATGTAATGACATACATCCATTATAATGGGTAGTTTCACTACCCTAAAAATCCTCTGTGCTCTGCCTATTCTTTCCTCCCTCCCTTTCCCTAACCCCTGGCAACCACTGATCTCCAGTTTTGTCTGTCTCCAGTTTTGTCTTTTCCAGAATGTCATATAGTTGGAACCATATAATATACAGCCTTTTCAAATCAGCTGCTTTTACTTAGTCATATGTATTTAAGGTTCTTCCATGTCTTTTCATGGCTTGATAGCTCTTTTCTACTTAGCATTGAATTCTATTCCATTGTCTGGATGTACCACAGTTTGTTTATCCATTCACCTACTGAAGGACATCTTCGTTGCTTTCAAGTTTGGGCAATTATAAATAAAGCTGCTACAAATATCCATGTGCAGATTTAAAAAAAAATTTTTTTTTAATTTTTTTTTTCGACGTTTATTTACTTTTGGGACAGAGAGAGACAGAGCATGAACGGGGGAGGGGCAGAGAGAGAGGGAGACACAGAATCGGAAACAGGCTCCAGGCTCTGAGCCATCAGCCCAGAGCCTGATGCGGGGCTCGAACTCCCGGACCGCGAGATCGTGACCTGGCTGAAGTCGGACGCTTAACCGACTGCACCACCCAGGCGCCCCTTAAAAAAATTTTTTTATGTTTTATTTTATTTTTGAGAGAGACAAAGGCAGAGTGTGAGGGAGGGAGGGGCACAGAAAGAGGGAGACACAGAATGTGAAGCAGGCTCCAGGCTTCAAGCCTGCAGCAGAGGGCCCGACGCGGGGCTCGAACTCACGAACCGTGAGATCATGACCTAAGTCAAAGTCGGACGCTTAACCAACTGAGCCACCCAGGCACCCCTCCATGTGCAGATTTTTGTGTGGACACAGTTTTCAAATTCCTTTAGGTAAACATACCAAGGAACATGACTGCTGGATGATATGGTGAGAGTATGTTTAGTTTTGTAAGAAACTGCCAGACTTTCAAAGTGGCTGTACCATTTTGCATTCCCACTAGCAATGCACGAAAATTCCTTTTGCTTTGTATCCTAACCAGCATTTGGTGGTGTCAGCATTCAGAATTTTGGCCACTCTGATAGGTATGTAGTAGTATCTCCTTGTTGTTTACATTTGTATTTCTCTAATGACATAGGATATGGAGCATCTTTTCATATGCTCATTTGCCACCTGATATCTTTTTTGGTGAGGTGCCTGTTGAGGTTTTTGGCCCATTTTTATATTGAGTTGTTACTTTTCTTACTATGGAGTTTTAAGAATTCTTTTTTTAAGTATATTTTTTAATGTTTTTATTTATTTTTGAGAGAAAGAAAGAGAACGCGAGCAGGGGTGGGGGCACAGAGAAAGGGGGACAGAGGATCTGAAGCAGGCTTTGCCCTGATAGCAGTGAGCCTGATGTGGGGTCCAAACTCGTGAACCTTGAGATCATGACCTGAGCTGAAGTCGGACACTCAACTGAGCCACCCAGGTACCCTGAGTTTTAAGAATTCTTTATATGTTTTGGATAACAGTCCTCTATCAGATAGGTAGTTTCAAATATTTTCTCTCAGTTTGTGGCTGATCTTTTCATTCTCCTGTCTTCTACAGAACAGAAATTTTTAAATTTTAACAAAGTCCAGCTTATCAATTCTTCCTTTCATGGATCATGTCTTTGGCATTATATCTAAAGAGTTATTGCCAATCCCAAGATTATCTTGATTTTCTCCTGTGGTATCTTTTAGGAGATTTATAGTTTTGCATTTTATGTTTGGGATTGTGATCCATTTTGAATTAATATTTATGAAGGGTATAAGGTTGGTATCTGGATTCCTTTTTTGGCATGTGGGTGTCAAGTTGTTCCAGCACCATTTTTTTGGTAGTAAGAACACTTAATATGAGATCTACCCTGTTAACAAATTTTTAAAAGTACAATGCATTATTGTTGACTATATAGGTACAGCATTGTACAGCAGCTCTCTAGAGCTTATCCATCTTATTTGACTGAATCTTTATGCCAATTGATCAGTAACTCCCCATTTCCCTCTTACTCCAACCCTTGACAACTACCATTCCATTCTGTGATTCTATGAATTTGACTATTTTGGATACCTCATATGAGTAGAATCATGTAGTATTTGTCTTTCTGTGACTGACTTATTTCACTTAGCATATTGTCATCAAGTTTCATCCATTTTGTTGCATATTGCATATTTTCCTTCTTTTTTAAGGCTGAATAAATAGTATTCCATTGTATATATTTACATTTTCTTTACCTATTAATTAATTAATGGATGCTTATGTTGTTTCTGTATCTTGGCTATTGTGAATACTGCTGCAATTAACACAGGGGTGCTTATATCCCTTTGAGATTCTGATTTCAATTTTTTTGGAGATATAACCAGAAGTGGAATTGCTGGATCATATGATAGTTCTATTTTTCATTTTTTGAGGAACCCCAATACTGTTCCATAGTGGCTGCACCATTTTGTATTCCCACCATCAGTGTTCAAGGGTTCTAATTTCTCCATATCTTTGCCAATACTTTGTTTGTTTGTTTGTTTTTAAAGTAATCTCCACACTCAATATGGGGCTTGAACTCATGGCCCTGAGATCGTCACATGCTCCACCAACTGAGCCCGCCAGGTGCCCACCCCCTTTTTAAATAATAGCTATCCTGACAGGTGCCAGCACCTGTTGAAAGATTATCTTTGCCCCCTTGTATTATATTTGCTCCTTTGTCAAAGATCAGTTGATTATGTTTATGTGGATCTATTTCTGAGCTCTCTCTTGTATTCCATTGATCTAGGTCTATTCTTTTGGTAATACCATGCTGGCTTATATACTGTAGCTTTATAGTAAGTCTTAAAGTTGGGTAGTATCAGTCCTCCTACTCTGTTCTCCTTCAATCAATATTGAATGTTGGCCACTGTGGTCTTTTGTCTCTCTATTATACATTTTACAATCAGTGTGTTGATATCCATGAAATAACTTGCTGGGATTTCTTTGTCTGATTAGGTATCAGGATTAGAGTAATGCTGAACTCATAGAATATGTTGGGAAGTGTTCCCACCCTGTGTTAGGCAAATTTCTATGATGGCCCCCAAGATTCCCAGTCTCTGGTATACACATACCTTCTCCTAGTTATTTAGTTAAACATGAATCTAGTTACTGCTGTTAAGGGAGTTTGAAGATGTAACTGTCCAAAATCAAAAGCACTAGAAACATTTGACACACTGTTGCTGGCTCGAAGACCTGGGGGTGGGGGTCACATGACAAAGAATACAGTGGCCTCTGGGAGAAAAGAGTAGCCTCAGCTGATTGCCCACAAGAAAGTGGGATCCTCCATCCTACAACTGCAAGGAACTCAATTTTGCCAACAAGAATGAGCTTGGAAGCATTTTTCCCCAGAGCCTCCAGACAAGAACTTAGTGTGGCCAGCATCTTGATTGCAGCCTAGTTATACCCTGAGCAGAGAGCCCAGTCATGTTGTGCTGGGCTTCTGACCTACAGAAACCGAGATAATAAATGAATATTGATTGAAGCCATTAAGTTTATAGTAGTCTGTTATGCAGCAATAGAAAATTAATATATTTCTTTTCTATATCCTTGAACAGTTTGTATACAACTACTACTATTTCTTCCTTAACTGTTTGGTCAAATAGAATGCCCAGTGAGGCTATCTGGCATGGGATTTTCTTTATGGAAACGTCTTTAACTATGAAATAAATTTCTTTAAAGACATATGGCTATTCAGGTTGTATTTTTTTCTGGAGTGAGCTTGGTAGCTTGTGTCTTTTAAGGAATGTGTCTATTTTATCTAAATTGTCAAATTTGTGAGTATAAAACTCTTTATAACATCCCTTTATTATTATCTCAATTTCTGTAGGATTTATAGTGTTGTCCCATATCTTACTCCTGATATTAGTTATTTGGGTCTTCTCTCTCTTTCCCTCCTCATTCTGGCTAGAGGTTTGTGAATTTTATTAATCTTCCCAAAAAGCCAGCTATTGGTTTCTTTGATTTTTCTCTATTGTTTTTCTGTTTTCTACTTGTGATTCCTGCTCTTATCTTTGTTATTTCCTTTTTCTGCTTATTTTGTGTTTAATTTCCTCTTTTTATCATAATTTCTTGAGCTGAGGTCATTGGTTTGAGACTATTCTTTTTTAATATAAGCGTTTAATGCTACAAATTTCTTTCTAAGCACTGATTTTGCTGGATTCCATAAATTTTGATAAATTATATTTTCATTTTAATTCCATTCAGAATACTTTCTAATTTTCCTTATGATTTCTTCTTTGACCCCTGGTGTGCTATTTGTCAATTTATTGCCTCTCAACTTCAAATTCACCCTTTCTGCCTGCTCTGTGATAATGGAGCATATTTTACCTATTTTTCCTTTGCCAGCTAGCACTGAAGGTTTCTCAGTACAGGGTGCTAGAGAGATATTGCAAGAGAAAAAGAGGTTTCCTTCCTGATTCCTGTGTGCTTGCTTGGCAGGCTCCTTCTACATCACTTTTTCTAGCATCAGACTCCTGCAATGCTCACAACTTTTCTAGTGCCTGGTCCTCACAGTACATGATGGCCAGTAGCACCCAGTGATCAGCAGCTTTTTGCTCCCCCTAGCACTTAACTCTCAGGCATTTTGGTAGCAAGCTGAGTGCTTCTGGATTCTGCAGCTTCCCCAGGGCCTGGCTCCTTCGGTGCACAGAGGCCAGCAGCACTCCGTGAATCCCATGGCAGGCAGATTTATGGCAAGTTCCAGAGGATAGATTTCCAGCAAGTTCCACCAATGCAGCACCACAGTGACTTCTCTGCCATTCAATGAGCTATAGTCATGCCTCTCCAACAAAATCTGGATCTCAGTCCCAGGGCATTGTACTTCACCCTAGAGGTAGTGATTACTTGTGTTTTTGAGGGGGGAGAAGGCAAGCTGGGGAGAGGGGCAGAGGGAGAGAGAGAGAGAATCTTAAGCAGGCTCACACTGAGCGTGGAGCCCAATGTGGGGCTTAATCCCATGACTCTGGGATCATGACATGAATTGAAATCAAGAGTTGGACACTCAACAGACTGAGCCACCCAGGCGCCCTAGTGACTACTTCTTATATCTGCTATTCCTGTATTCCTTAGAGTTCTCTTTACATCCTCCTAGCCAACCTCTCATTATTCTTATCCCTGTTATAGGTAATTCCTTATATTAACTTACCCTGTTCAAATTACTGTGTCATTCCTCTTTACAGATAGGACTCATGCTGATACCAATAGTGTCTGTCTGTCACCAAGAGTGGTCCCAGGAAACAGACCTGCAGAGATGTAACTTTGGGTTTGGTTTGTTCACACCTCTGTGCTTGAGCACAGTGCCTACCAATGAGAAATGGATGCTAGTAATCCATGGCATACAGTAGCATCATGATTAATCAATCTATGGTTAATTATGATGAAATGTCAACTGAAGCACATCCTTGGAAGCCTAAATGGCTGCTGCATTTGACGATTATGGCAATAATAATGGCTGGCAATAAAGACTCAGATGTGGGATGGATTATTCTGAGTGCACTGAGCACTTACAAAGAGAAATGACAAGCTTAGGCCCATTAATTTCTCAGCTCAAGCCACAGTCTAAGAACCAGAGAGCTTTCATGATGCCTAAAAAGATGCTCTTAGTTATTGTAGCTACAGGGCTAATATTGCTGAAAATAAAATACAATATTTAACTGTAGGGGTTGTTGAATTGCAATGACAATTGAATTCACAGTCTCAGCAAGCTTCTCATGTGAAAGTTAGGGCACTGACTGGCAAAAAATGGGATCCTGAAATTGTAATGGTAACATCAATTTGGTTCCAGATGAAACTGACAATCTTGAACTACCAAGTTACTCTGAGCCTCCCTTACTAATGGAAGTAGCTTGCCCTTCAGTGTCTGAGCCTAGCCTTTCTCTCCTTGAAAATACTGTAAAAAACTTGGTCCAAATGCCTTGAAAGGGGATGATGATTCTCCTCAAGACCAATAACAACCACCCCCTATTGCTGATAGAACCATAACTAAGGTCAGCACGTTCCAGGGGAACAAGTGCATGCTATGACCAAGGAGAAAACAGCTTATATACCAAAAGAGTTGTAAGACTTTGATGGTGTATATTGGCCAAAGCCTGGGATATCAGTGCAGAAGCAGATTCTAAAGGATGTTAGGTGAATGAGGGCATAATTCATTGATATTGGTACACTTACTAGAGATTCTGGATTTAATGTGTCAGCACATGCAGCTGAAGGTGGCTCTAAGAGCTTACTTCGTTGATTAACTGAAACTGGGACTCTTTGTGGCCCACATTAATGAGGTTGAGATGCCAGAGGTGCCCTGGCATGATATACAGGAGGGAACCCACAAGCTTAGGGTGATAGGAATATTGGACAGAATTTATCATGGATGGCCTGCATACAACCCCTATGTTCCATGAAGAGGCTCAGAAGACACCTCATTCACTAAGACATTAAGCAATCCATTAATGGGGCCTGTAGGTGGCTTAGTCAGTTGAGTGTCAGGTTCTTTTTTTTTTTAATATATGAAATTTATTGTCAAATTGGTTTCCATACAACACCCAGTGCTCATCCCAAAAGGTGCCCTCCTCAATACCCATCATCCACCCTTCCCTCCCTCCCACCCCCCATCAACCCTCAGTTTGTTCTCAGTTTTTAACAGTCTCTTATGTTTTGGCTCTCTCCCACTCTAACCTCTTTTTTTTTTTTCCTTCCCTTCCCCCATGGGTTTCTGTTAAGTTTCTTAGGATCCACATACGAGTGAAACCATATGGTATCTGTCTTTCTCTGTATGGCTTATTTCACTTAGCATCACACTCTCCAGTTCCATCCACGTTGCTACAAAAGGCCATATTTCATTCTTTCTCATTGCCATGTAGTACTCCATTGTGTATATAAACCACAATTTCTTTATCCATTCATCAGTTGATGGACATTTCGGCTCTTTCCATAATTTGGCTATTGTTGAGAGTGCTGCTATAAACATTGGGGTACAAGTGCCCCTATGCATCAGCACTCCTGTAGCCCTGGGGTAAATTCCTAGCAGTGCTATTGCTGGGTCATAGGGTAGGTCTCTTTTTAATTTTCTGAGGAACCTCCACACTGCTTTCCAGAGCGGCTGCACCAATTTGCATTCCCACCAACAGTGCAAGAGGGTTCCCGTTTCTCCACATCCTCTCCAGCATCTATAGTCTCCTGATTTGTTCATTTTGGCCACTCTGACTGGCGTGAGGTGATATCTGAGTGTGGTTTTGATTTGTATTTCCCTGATAAGGAGCGACGTTGAACATCTTTTCATGTGCCTGTTGGCCATCCGGATGTCTTCTTTAGAGAAGTGTCTTTTCATGTTTTCTGCCCATTTCTTCACTGGGTTATTTGTTTTTCGGGTGTGGAGTTTGGTGAGCTCTTTATAGGTTTTGGATACTAGCCCTTTGTCCGATATGTCATTTGCAAATATCTTTTCCCATTCCGTTGGTTGCCTTTTAGTTTTGTTGGTTGTTTCCTTTGCTGTGCAGAAGCTTTTTATCTTCATAAGGTCCCAGTAATTCACTTTTGCTTTTAATTCCCTTGCCTTTGGGGATGTGTCGAGTAAGAGATTGCTACGGCTGAGGTCAGAGAGGTCTTTTCCTGCTTTCTCCCCTAAGGTTTTGATGGTTTCCTGTCTCACATTCAGGTCCTTTATCCATTTTGAGTTTATTTTTGTGAATGGTGTCAGAAAGTGGTCTAGTTTCAACCTTCTGCATGTTGCTGTCCAGTTCTCCCAGCACCATGTGTTAAAGAGGCTGTCTTTTTTCCATTGGATGTTCTTTCCTGCTTTGTCAAAGATGAGTTGGCCATACGTTTGTGGGTCTAGTTCTGGGGTTTCTATTCTATTCCATTGGTCTATGTATCTGTTTTTGTGCCAATACCATGCTGTCTTGATGATGACAGGTTTGTAGTAGAGGCTAAAGTCTGGGATTGTGATGCCTCCTGCTTTGGTCTTCTTCTTCAAAATTCCTTTGGCTATTCGGGGCCTTTTGTGGTTCCATATGAATTTTAGGATTGCTTGTTCTAGTTTCGAGAAGAATGCTGGTGCAATTTTGATTGGGATTGCATTGAATGTGTAGATAGCTTTGGGTAGTATTGACATTTTGACAATATTTATTTTTCCAATCCATGAGCAGGGAATGTCTTTCCATTTCTTTATATCTTCTTCAATTACCTTCATAAGCTTTCTATAGTTTTCAGCATACAGATCCTTTACATCTTTGGTTAGATTTATTTCTAGGTATTTTATGCTTCTTGGTGCAATGGTGAATGGGATCATTTTCTTTATTTGTCTTTCTGTGGCTTCATTGTTAGTGTATAAGAATGCAACTGATTTCTGTACATTGATTTTGTATCCTGCAACTTTGCTGAATTCATGTATCAGTTCTAGCAGACTTCTGGTGGAGTCTATCGGATTTTCCATGTATAATATCATGTCATCTGCAAAAAGCGAAAGCTTGACTTCATCTTTGCCAATTTTGATGCCTTTGATTTCCTTTTGTTGTCTGATTGCTGATGCTAGAACTTCCAGCACTATGTTAAACAACAGTGGTGAGAGTGGGCATCCCTGTCGTGTTCCTGATCTCAGGGAAAAAGCTCTCAGTTTTTCCCCGTTGAGGATGATGTTAGCTGTGGGCTTTTCATAAATGGCTTTTATGATGTGTAAGTATGTTCCTTCTATCCCGACTTTCTCAAGGGTTTTTATTAAGAAAGGGTGCTGGATTTTGTCAAAGGCCTTTTCTGCATCGATTCACAGGATCATATGGTTCTTCCCTTTTTTTTTTATTAATGTGATGTATCACGTTGATTGATTTCCGAATGTTGAACCAGCCCTGCATCCCAGGAATGAATCCCACTTGATCATGGTGAATAATTCTTTTTATATGCCGTTGAATTCGATTTGCTAGTATCTTATTGAGAATTTTTGCATCCATATTCATCAGGGATATTGGCCTGTAGTTCTCTTTTTTTACTGGGTCTCTGTCTGGTTTAGGAATCAAAGTAATACTGGCTTCATAGAATGAGTCTGGAAGTTTTCCTTCCCTTTCTATTTCTTGGAATAGCTTGAGAAGGATACGTATTATCTCTGCTTTAAACGTCTGGTAGAACTCCCTTGGGAAGCCATCTGGTCCTGGACTCTTATTTGTTGGGAGATTTTTGATAACCGATTCAATTTCTTCACTGGTTATGGGTCTGTTCAAGCTTTCTATTTCCTCCTGATTGAGTTTTGGAAGAGTGTGGGTGTTCAGGAATTTGTCCATTTCTTCCAGGTTGTCCAATTTGTTGGCATATAATTTTTCATAGTATTCCCTGATAATTGTTTGTATCTCTGAGGGATTGGTTGTAATCATTCCATTTTCATTCATGATTTTATCTATTTGGGTCATCTCCCTTTTCTTTTTGAGAGGCCTGGCTAGAGGTTTGTCAATTTTGTTTATTTTTTCAAAAAACCAACTCTTGGTTTCGTTGATCTGCTCTACAGTTTTTTAGATTCTCTATTGTTTATTTCTGCTCTGATCTTTATTATTTCTCTTCTGCTGCTGGGTTTAGGCTGCCTTTGCTGTTCTGCTTCTATTTCCTTTAGGTGTGCTGTTAAATTTTGTGTTTGGGATTTTTCTTGTTTCTTGAGATAGGCCTGGATTGCAATGTATTTTCCTCTCAGGACTGCCTTCGCTGCGTCCCAAAGCATTTGGATTGTTGTATTTTCATTTTCGTTTGTTTCCATATATTTTTTAATTTCTTCTCTAATTGTCTGGTTGACCCACTCATTCGTTAGTAGGGTGTTCTTTAACCTCCATGCTTTTGGAGGTTTTCCAGACTTTTTCCTGTGGTTGATTTCAAGCTTCATAGCATTGTGGTCTGAAAGTATGCGTGGTATAATTTCAATTCTTGTAAACTTATGAAGGGCTGTTTTGTGACCCAGTATATGATCTATCTTGGAGAAGGTTCCATGTGCACTCGAGAAGAAAGTATATTCTGTTGCTTTGGGATGCAGAGTTCTAAATAGATCTGTCAAGTCCATCTGATCCAGTGTCTCATTCAGGGCCCTTGTTTCTTTATTGACCGTGTGTCTAGATGATCTATCCATTTCTGTAAGTGGGGTGTTAAAGTCCCCTGCAATTACCACATTCTTATCAATAAGGTTGCTTATGTTTTAATTGTTTTATATATTTGGGGGCTCCGGTATTCGGCGCATAGACATTTATAATTGTTAGCTCTTCCTGATGGATAGACCCTGTAATTATTATATAATGCCCTTCTTCATCTCTTGTTACAGCCTTTAATTTAAGGTCTAGTTTGTCTGATATAAGTATGGCTACTCCAGCTTTCTTTTGGCTTCCAGTAGCATGATAAATAGTTCTCCATCCCCTCACTCTGAATCTAAAGGTGTCCTCAGGTCTAAAATGAGTCTCTTGTAGACAGCAAATAGATGGGTCTTGTTTTTTTATCCATTCTGATACCCTATGTCTTTTGGTTGGCGCATTTAATCCATTTACATTCAGTGTTATTATAGAAAGATACGGGTTTAGAGTCATTGTGATGTCTGTATGTTTTATGCTTGTAGTGATGTCTCTGGTACTTTGTCTCACAGGATTCCCCCTTAGGATCTCTTGTAGGGCTGGTTTAGTGGTGACAAATTCCTCCAGTTTGTGTTTGTTTGGGAAGACCTTTATCTCTCCTTCTATTCTAAATGACAGACTTGCTGTATAAAGGATTCTCGGCTGCATATTTTTCCTGTTTAGCACACTGAAAATATCGTGCCAATCCTTTCTGGCCTTCCAAGTTTCAAAAGAGAGATCAGTCACGAGTCTTATAGGTCTCCCTTTATATGTGAGGGCACGTTTACCCCTTGCTGCTTTCAGAATTTTCTCTTTATCCTTGTATTTTGCCAGTTTCACCATGATATGTCGTGCAGAAGATGGATTCAAGTTACGTCTGAAGGGAGTTCTCTGTGCCTCTTGGATTTCAATGCCTTTTTCCTTCCCCAGTTCAGGGACGTTCTCAGCTATAATTTCTTCAAGTACCCCTTCAGCACCTTTCCCTCTCTCTTCCTCCTCTGGGATACCAATTATGCGTATATTATTTCTTTTTAGTGTATCACTTAGTTCTCTAATTTTCCCCTCATACTCCTGGATTTTTTTATCTCTCTTTCTCTCAGCTTCCTCTTTTTCTATAACTGTATCTTCTAGTTCACCTATTCTCTCCTCTGCCTCTTCAATCCTAGCCGTCGTGGTTTCCATTTTGTTTTGCATTTCGTTTAAAGCGTTTTTCAGCTCCTCGTGACTGTTCCTGAGTCCCTTGATCTCTGTAGCAAGAGATTCTCTGCTGTCCTCTATACTGTTTTCAAGCCCAGCGATTAATTTTATGACTATTATTCTAAATTCACTTTCTGTTATATTATTTAAATCCTTTTTGATCAGTTCATTAGCTGTTGTTATTTCCTGGAGATTATTCTGAGGGGAATTCTTCCGCTTGGTCATTTTGGATAGTCCCTGGTGTGGTGAGGGCCTGCAGGACACTTCCCCTGTGCTGTGGTGTATAACTGGAGTTGGTGGGCGGGGCCGCAGTCAGTCCTGATGTCTGCCCCCAGCCCACCGCTGGGGCTATAGTCAGACTGGTGTGTGCCTTCTCTTCCCCTCTCCTAGGGGCGGGATTCACTGTGGGGTGGCGTGGCCCGTCTGGGCTACTTGCACACTGCCAGGCTTGTGATGCTGGGGATCTGGCGTATTAGCTGGGGTGGGTAGGCAAGGTGCATGGGGGCAGGAGGGGCAGGCTTAGCTCGCTTCTCCTTAGGTGATCCACTTCAGGAGGGGCCCTGTGGCAGCCGGAGGGAGTCAGATCCGCTGCGGGAGGTTAGGCTCCACAGAAGCACAGAGTTGGGTGTTTGCGTGGAGCGAGCAAGTTCCCTGGCAGGAACTGGTTCCCTTTGGGATTTTGGTTGGGGGATGGGCGGGGGAGATGGCGCTGGTGAGCGCCTTTGTTCCCCACCAAACTGAGCTCTGTCGTCCGGGGGCTCAGCAGCTCTCCCTCCCTTTGTCCTCCAGCCTTCCCGCTTTCTGAGCAGAGCTGTTAACTTATGACCTCCCAGACGCTAAGTCGCGCTTGCTGTCGGAACACACTCCGTCAGTCAGGCCCCCTCCGCTTTTACAAGCCACGAGCCGCCCCTCCGCCCCGACTCCCTCCCGCCAGTCCGTGGAGCACGCACCGCCTCGCCGCCCTTCCTACCCTCTTCCGTGGGCCTCTGGTCTGCACTTGGGTCCGGTGACTCCGTTCTGCTAATCCTCTGGTGGTTTTCTGGGTTATTTAGGCAGGTGTAGGTGGAATCTAAGTGACCAGCAGGACGCGCGGTGAGCCCAGCGTCCTCCTACGCCGCCATCTGCCGTACTCTCGAATGTCAGGTTCTTGATTTCAGCTCAGATCATGATCTTGGGATCATGAAATTGAGCCCTGCCTTGGGCTCTGCACTGGGCATGGAGCCTGCTTGAGATTCATTCATTCTCTCTCTCTCTCCCCTACCTCACTCCCTCCCTCTCTCTCTGCCCCTCCCCTGCTCGTGCTCTCTCTCTCTAAAGAAAAAAAAAATCCATTAGTGAGAGGAACACCTGCATCCTTGGAAGCTCTGTGGTTGTCTTCCTTGCATGCCAGGTATGACCTCAGGGAAGAATGCCCCTGATTGCAATCCAGAGATCATCAGGGCTGCCTGTCCAGTCATAGGCCAGAGTACAAGGGCTCTGTGGACAGAACGGTTTCAAAGGAGGAGGTGTTGGCATATTGCCCAACACTGCCTCACATGGTGGTGGGTTCTGTTCCTGCAATCAATACCAAGCTCGCCAGCTACCTCAGGTGCAGCTCTGGCATCCCAAGATGGCACGGGCTGCACCATGGGGACATGGTGCCTCCACCTAGATTTCAAAGGACCAGGCCTCCAGGCAGAGCTGCAACCTGAGGACCCCAGCCAGGTGAACCATGGGGCCCTAGCAGAGAACTGCCTGGGGGCCGGATGCCAAAGCCTTAGGGGCCCAACTCATGCCCAGCAAAGCTGTGGAGTAAACCTGCCACGATGTGCCTCTCTCTAGTGTGTCTGGAAGGTAGGACCTCCACCCCAATGGGCCTGGAGAGCAGAGCATCCAGCCAAAGAGGAATATTCTTTTTTTAAAAAACTTTTGTTGAGAGTCCAGGGAAATTTACTTTTTAAAAATGTTTATTTTTTGCACCAAGAAGCATAAAATACCTAAGAATAAACTTAACCAAAGATGTAACAGATCTGTATGCTGAAAACTATAGAAAGCTTAGGAAGGTAGTTGAAGAAGATATAAAGAAATGGAAAGACATTCCCTGCTCATGGATTGGAAGAATAAATATTGTCAAAATGTCAATACTACCCAAAGCTATCTACACATTCAATGCAATCCCAATCAAAATTGCACCAGCATTCTTCTCGAAACTAGAACAAGCAATCCTAAAATTCATATGGAACCACAAAAGGCCCCGAATAGCCAAAGGAATTTTGAAGAAGAAGACCAAAGCAGGAGGCATCACAATCCCAGACTTTAGCCTCTACTACAAAGCTGTCATCATCAAGACAGCATGGTATTGGCACAAAAACAGATACATAGACCAATGGAATAGAATAGAAACCCCAGAACTAGACCCACAAACGTATGGCCAACTCATCTTTGACAAAGCAGGAAAGAACATCCAATGGAAAAAAGACAGCCTCTTTAACAAATGGTGCTGGGAGAACTGGACAGCAACATGCAGAAGGTTGAAACTAGACCACTTTCTGACACCATTCACAAAAATAAACTCAAAATGGATAAAGGACCTGAATGTGAGACAGGAAACCATCAAAACCTTAGGGGAGAAAGCAGGAAAAGACCTCTCTGACCTCAGCCGTAGCAATCTCTTACTCGACACATCCCCAAAGGCAAGGGAATTAAAAGCAAAAGTGAATTACTGGGACCTTATGAAGATAAAAAGCTTCTGCACAGCAAAGGAAACAACCAACAAAACTAAAAGGCAACCAACGGAATGGGAAAAGATATTTGCAAATGACATATCGGACAAAGGGCTAGTATCCAAAACCTATAAAGAGCTCACCAAACTCCACACCCGAAAAACAAATAACCCAGTGAAGAAATGGGCAGAAAACATGAAAAGACACTTCTCTAAAGAAGACATCCGGATGGCCAACAGGCACATGAAAAGATGTTCAACGTCGCTCCTTATCAGGGAAATACAAATCAAAACCACACTCAGATATCACCTCACGCCAGTCAGAGTGGCCAAAATGAACAAATCAGGAGACTATAGATGCTGGAGAGGATGTGGAGAAACGGGAACCCTCTTGCACTGTTGGTGGGAATGCAAATTGGTGCAGCCGCTCTGGAAAGCAGTGTGGAGGTTCCTCAGAAAATTAAAAAGAGACCTACCCTATGACCCAGCAATAGCACTGCTAGGAATTTATCCAAGGGATACAGGAGTACTGATGCATAGGGGCACTTGTACCCCAATGTTTATAGCAGCACTCTCAACAATAGCCAAATTATGGAAAGAGCCTAAATGTCCGACAACTGATGAATGGATAAAGAAATTGTGGTTTATATACACAATGGAGTACTACATGGCAATGAGAAAGAATGAAATATGGCCTTTTGTAGCAACGTGGATGGAACTGGAGAGTGTGATGCTAAGTGAAACAAGCCATACAGAGAAAGACAGATACCATATGGTTTCACTCTTATGTGGATCCTGAGAAACTTAACAGAAACCCATGGGGGAGGGGAAGGAAAAAAAAAGAGGTTAGAGTGGGAGAGAGCCAAAGCATAAGAGACTCTTAAAAACTGAGAACAAACTGAGGGTTGATGGGGGGTGGGAGGGAGGGGAGGGTGGGTGATGGGTATTAAGGAGGACATCTTTTGGGATGAGCACTGGGTGTTGTATGGAAACCAATTTAACAATAAATTTCATATATTGGAAAAAAAAGAAAAGAAAAAAAATAAAAATATTTATTTTTGAGAGAGAGGGAAAGCACAAGGGTGGGAGAGGCAGAGAAAGAGATGGGGATACACAGAATCTGAAGCAGGCTCCAGTCTCTGAGTTGTCAGCCCAGAGCCTGACATGGGGCTCAAACCCACAAACCTTGAGATCATGACCTGAGCTGAAGTCAGACACTTAACCAACTGAGCCACTCAGGCACCCCTAAAGAGGAATATCTTTGAGCCTTAAGGTCTAACAGAATTTGCCCCTTGAATTTTGGACTTGCCCAGACCATGTCACTCCTTCCTTTTCTCCCATTTCTCCCTTTTGGAATGGCAATGTCTACCCTGTGCTTGTGCCAAAACTAAATTTTGGAAGCACATGACTTGCTGGGTTCACAGTTGGAGAGCAATTTGCCTCAGGATGAATCATACCTTGAATCTCGTTCATATCTGATTTAGGTAATATTTTGATGAGGGTTTTAGATTTTAGAGTTGATGCTGAGATGAGTCAAGACTTTTAGGATTATTGGGTTGGAATGACTGTATTTTGCATGTTAAATGGACATGAATTTGGGGGGGGCAGGGGGAGAATGCTATACCCTTAATGTACCTCCCCAATTCATATGTTGAAACCTAACCCCCAGTGTGATGGTATTAGGAGGTGGAGCCTTTGGGGGGTGATTAGGTCATGAGAGTGGAGCCCTCAAGAATGGAATTAATGCCCTTAAAAAAAAACTCCAGAGAGATCCCTTCTACCATGTGAGGACACAGTAAGAAGACAGCCATCTATGAACCAGGAAGCATGTCTCAACAGACACTGAATCTGCAAGTGCCTTATTTGGACTTCCCAGCCTCCAGAGCTGTGAGAAGTAAATGTTTCTAACCTACTCAATCTATTATATTCTGTTCGAACTGCCTGAATACACTAAGACAAGCTCTCTGGTTTCAACGGGGATGATGGCTTCCCAGAAAAGTAGAGGCCAATTGGCAACACTTAACTGCCAAAGACAAGGTAGGAACATCTACCATAAAAGGCAGCATGAATGTATAGGCAAACTGATCATGATGTCCCTAGGAATGAAACAGATGAATGGCCTACTAGAATATTGCTAATTTATATAAGTTCTAGATCTAGTAGCCAGAAATCTGACTCAAGTCACCACAGTGGAGAGTCAGCCTCTTGCTGTTTTCAGTCTGAAGTCAATTCACAGACCCAGAGCCCTTTGACTGAAGGGAAGGGCAGGTTCCCTTGAGGAAGGAACATGCACCATTGCTGTAAGAACATACCACAAATCTTCCTCCAAGCCTTCCCCCAAGGGACCTGTGGCCAGTTAATAGAGTGAATGTGCATTGAGGAAAATGAAATACCCAGACTAAATGAGGATTCCTAGGCACTGGCTCTGAATTGACACTAATTCCTAGGGACCCAAAATGCCACTGTGGCCCAAGAAAGTGGGGGCTTCACTTTTACTTTACAAAGTGATGGTCAGGTGATAGAATTTTACCTCAATTCCCCTTGAGCCCAGTTGGTCTAGTAACCCACCTTGTGGTTATTTCCCTGGTTCCTAAATTTATTATTAGAATAAACATACTTAGAAACTGGCATAATCCCCACATCAGTTTGCTGTTAATAATGAGGGCCATTATGGTAAGAAGGGACTAAGTGAAAGTGAACTTCCTCTCCCTTTAACGTTAGTAAACCAATCATAACGCATCCCCAGGAGAATGCAGAGATTAGTATCACCATAAAAGACTTTAAAAAGTAGATGTGGTGATACTTATCCTGTCTCCATTTAACTCACCGGTTTGGCCTGTGTAGAAGTCAGCTGAATCTTGGATAATGACTGCAGACTATCATAAATTTAATTGGGTGGTGGGATGCCAGGGTGACTCAGTGGGTTCAGGGTCTGACTCTTGATTTCAGCTCAGGTCGTGATCTCGTGGTTCATGAGATTGGGCCTCACATCGGGCTCTGTGCTAACAACTGAAGCCTGCTTGGGATTCTCTCTCTCCCTCTCTCTCTGCCCCTCCCTTGCTTGCATGTGCGTGTGCACTTTCAAAACAAATAAATAGGGGTCCAGGAAGATGGCGGCGTAGGAGGACGCTGGGCTCACCGCGCGTCCTGCTGATCACTTATATTCCACCTACACCTGCCTAAATAACCCAGAAAACCGCCAGAGGATTAGCAGAACAGAGTCACCGGACCCAAGTGCAGACGAGAGGCCCACGGAAGAGGGTAGGAAGGGCGGCGAGGCAGTGCGCGCTCCACGGACTGGCGGGAGGGAGCCGGGGCGGAGGGGCGGCTCGCCGGCCAAGCAGAGCCCCCGAGTCCAGCTTGCAAAAGCGGAGGGGCCTGACGGACTGTGTTCCGACAGCAAGCGCGACTTAGCGTCTGGGAGGTCATAAGTTAACAGCTCTGCTCGGAAAGCGGGAAGGCTGGAGGACAAAGGGAGGGTGAGCTGCGGAGCCCCTGGACGACAGAGCTCAGTTTGGCGGGGAACAAAGGCGCTCGCCAGCGCCATCTCCCCCGCCCATCCCCCAGCCAAAATCCCAAAGGGAACCGGCTCCGGCCAGGGAAATTGCTCGCTCCGCGCGAACACCCAACTCTGTGCTTCTGCGGAGCCAAACCTCCGGCAGCGATCTGACTCCCTCCGGCTGCCACAGGGCCCCTCCTGAAGTGGATCACCTAAGGAGAAGCGAGCTAAGCCTGCCCCCCCTGCCGCCGTGCACCTTGCCTTCCCACCCCAGCTAATACGCCAGATCCCCAGCATCACAAGCCTGGCAGTGTGCAAGTAGCCCAGACGGGCCACACCACCCCACAGTGAATCCCGCCCCTAGGAGAGGGGAAGAGAAGGCACACACCAGTCTGACTGTGGCCCCAGCGGTGGGCTGGGGGCAGACATCAGGTCGGACTGCGGCCCCGCCCACCAACTCCAGTTATACACCACAGCACAGGGGAAGTGCCCTGCAGGCCCTCAACACACCAGGGACTATCCAAAATGACCAAGCGGAAGAATTCCCCTCAGAAGAATCTCCAGGAAATAACAACAGCTAATGAGCTGATCAAAAAGGATTTAAATAATATAACAGAAAGTGAATTTAGAATAATAGTCATAAAATTAATCGCTGGGCTGGAAAACAGCATACAGGACAGTAGAGAATCTCTTGCTACAGACATCAGGGGACTAATGAACAGTCACGAGGAGCTGAAAAACGCTTTAAAGGAAATGGAAAACAAAATGCAAACCACCACAGCTCGGATGGAAGAGGCAGAGGAGAGAATAGGTGAACTAGAAGATAAAGTTATGGAAAAAGAGGAAGCTGAGAAAAAGAGAGATAAAAAAATCCAGGAGTATGAGGGGAAAATTAGAGAACTAAGTGATACACTAAAAAGAAATAATATACGCATAATTGGTATCCCAGAGGAGGAAGAGAGAGGGAAAGGTGCTGAAGGGGTACTTGAAGAAATAATAGCTGAGAACTTCCCTGAACTGGGGAAGGAAAAAGGCATTGAAATCCAAGAGGCACAGAGAACTCCCTTCAGACGTAACTTGAATCGATCTTCTGCACGACATATCATAGTGAAACTGGCAAAATACAAGGATAAAGAGAAAATTCTGAAAGCAGCAAGGGGTAAACGTGCCCTCACATATAAAGGGAGACCTATAAGACTCGTGACTGATCTCTCTTTTGAAACTTGGCAGGCCAGAAAGAATTGGCACGAGATTTTCAGGGTGCTAGACAGCAAAAATATGCAGCCAAGAATCCTTTATCCAGCAAGTCTGTCATTTAGAATAGAAGGAGAGATAAAGGTCTTCCCAAACAAACAAAAACTGAAGGAATTTGTCACCACTAAACCAGCCCTACAAGAGATCCTAAGGGGGACCCTGTGAGACAAAGTACCAGAGACATCACTACAAGCATAAAACATACAGACATCACAATGACTCTAAACCCGTATCTTTCTATAATAACACTGAATGTAAATGGATTAAATGCGCCAACCAAAAGACATAGGGTATCAGAATGGATAAAAAAACAAGACCCATCTATTTGCTGTCTACAAGAGACTCATTTTAGACCTGAGGACACCTTTAGATTCAGAGTGAGGGGATGGAGAACTATTTATCATGCTACTGGAAGCCAGAAGAAAGCTGGAGTAGCCATACTTATATCAGACAAACTAGACTTTAAATTAAAGGCTGTAACAAGAGATGAAGAAGGACATTATATAATAGTTACAGGGTCTATCCATCAGGAAGAGCTAACAATTATAAATGTCTATGCGCCGAATACCGGAGCCCCCAAATATATAAAACAATTACTCATAAACAGAAGCAACCTTATTGATAAGAATGTGGTAATTGCTGGGGACTTTAACACCCCACTTACAGAAATGGATAGATCATCTAGACACACGGTCAATAAAGAAACAAGGGCCCTGAATGAGACACTGGATCAGATGGACTTGACAGATATATTTAGAACTCTGCATCCCAAAGCAACAGAATATACTTTCTTCTCGAGTGCACATGGAACATTCTCCAAGATAGATCATATACTGGGTCACAAAACAGCCCTTCATAAGTTTACAAGAATTGAAATTATACCATGCATACTTTCAGACCACAATGCTATGAAGCTTGAAGTCAACCACAGGAAAAAGTCTGGAAAACCTCCAAAAGCATGGAGGTTAAAGAACACCCTACTAACGAATGAGTGGGTCAACCAGGCAATTAGAGAAGAAATCAAAAAATATATGGAAACAAACGAAAATGAAAATACAACAATCCAAACGCTTTGGGACGCAGCGAAGGCAGTCCTGAGAGGAAAATACATTGCAATCCAGGCCTATCTCAAGAAACAAGAAAAATCCCAAATACAAAATCTAACAGCACACCTAAAGGAAATAGAAGCAGAACAGCAAAGGCAGCCTAAACCCAGCAGCAGAAGAGAAATAATAAAGATCAGAGCAGAAATAAACAATATAGAATCTAAAAAAACTGTAGAGCAGATCAACGAAACCAAGAGTTGGTTTTTTGAAAAAATAAACAAAATTGACAAACCTCTAGCCAGGCTTCTCAAAAAGAAAAGGGAGATGACCCAAATAGATAAACTCATGAATGACAATGGAATGATTACAACCAATCCCTCAGAGATACAAACAATTATCAGGGAATACTATGAAAAATTATATGCCAACAAATTGGACAACCTGGAAGAAATGGACAAATTCCTGAACACCCACACTCTTCCAAAACTCAATCAGGAGGAAATAGAAAGCTTGAACAGACCCATAACCAGCGAAGAAATTGAATCGGTTATCAAAAATCTCCCAACAAATAAGAGTCCAGGACCAGATGGCTTCCCAGGGGAGTTCTACCAGACGTTTAAAGCAGAGATAATACCTATCCTTCTCAAGCTATTCCAAGAAATAGAAAGGGAAGGAAAACTTCCAGACTCATTCTATGAAGCCAGTATTACTTTGATTCCTAAACCAGACAGAGACCCAGTAAAAAAAGAGAACTACAGGCCAATATCCCTGATGAATATGGATGCCAAAATTCTCAATAAGATACTAGCAAATCGAATTCAACAGCATATAAAAAGCATTGTTCACCATGATCAAGTGGGATTCATTCCTGGGATGCAGGGCTGGTTCAACATTCGCAAATCAATCAACGTGATACATCACATTAACAAAAAAAAAGAGAAGAACCATATGATCCTGTGAATCGATGCAGAAAAGGCCTTTGACAAAATCCAGCACCCTTTCTTAATAAAAACCCTGGAGAAAGTCGGGATAGAAGGAACATACTTAAAGATCATAAAAGCCATTTATGAAAAGCCCACAGCTAACATCATCCTCAACGGGGAAAAACTGAGAGCTTTTTCCCTGAGATCAGGAACACGACAGGGATGCCCACTCTCACCGTTGTTGTTTAACATAGTGCTGGAAGTGCTAGCATCAGCAATCAGACAACAAAAGGAAATCAAAGGCATCAAAATTGGCAAAGATGAAGTCAAGCTTTCGCTTTTTGCAGATGACATGATATTATACATGGAAAATCCGATAGACTCCACCAAAAGTCTGCTAGAACTGATACATGAATTCAGCAAAGTTGCAGGATACAAAATCAATGTACAGAAATCAGTTGCATTCTTATACACTAACAATGAAGCAACAGAAAGACAAATAAAGAAACTGATCCCATTCACAATTGCACCAAGAAGCATAAAATACCTAGGAATAAATCTAACCAAAGATGTAAAGGATCTGTATGCTGAAAACTATAGAAAGCTTATGAAGGTAATTGAAGAAGATTTAAAGAAATGGAAAGACATTCCCTGCTCATGGATTGGAAAAATAAATATTGTCAAAATGTCAATACTACCCAAAGCTATCTACACATTCAATGCAATCCCAATCAAAATTGCACCAGCATTCTTCTCGAAACTAGAACAAGCAATCCTAAAATTCATATGGAACCACAAAAGGCCCCAAATAGCCAAAGGAATTTTGAAGAAGAAGACCAAAGCAGGAGGCATCACAATCCCAGACTTCAGCCTCTACTACAAAGCTGTCATCATCAAGACAGCATGGTATTGGCACAAAAACAGACACACGGACCAATGGAATAGAATAGAAACCCCAGAACTAGACCCACAAACATATGGCCAACTCATCTTTGACAAAGCAGGAAAGAACATCCAATGGAAAAAAGACAGCCTCTTTAACAAATGGTGCTGGGAGAACTGGACAGCAACATGCAGAAGGTTGAAACTAGACCACTTTCTCACACCATTTACAAAAATAAACTCAAAATGGATAAAGGACCTAAATGTGAGACAGGAAACCATCAGAACCTTAGAGGAGAAAGCAGGAAAAGACCTCTCTGACCTCAGCCGTAGCAATCTCTTACTCGACACATCCCCAAAGGCAAGGGAATTAAAAGCAAAAGTGAATTACTGGGACCTTATGAAGATAAAAAGCTTCTGCACAGCAAAGGAAACAACCAACAAAACTAAAAGGCAACCAACGGAATGGGAAAAGATATTTGCAAATGACATATCGGACAAAGGGCTAGTATCTAAAATCTATAAAGAGCTCACCAAACTCCACACCCGAAAAACAAATAACCCAGTGAAGAAATGGGCAGAAAACATGAATAGACACTTCTCTAAAGAAGACATCCAGATGGCCAACAGGCACATGAAAAGATGTTCAGCGTCGCTCCTTATCAGGGAAATACAAATCAAAACCACACTCAGGTATCACCTCACGCCAGTCAGAGTGGCCAAAATGAACAAATCAGGAGACTATAGATGCTGGAGAGGATGTGGAGAAACGGGAACCCTCTTGCACTGTTGGTGGGAATGCAAATTGGTGCAGCCGCTCTGGAAAGCAGTGTGGAGGTTCCTCAGAAAATTAAAAAGAGACCTACCCTATGACCCAGCAATAGCACTGCTAGGAATCTACCCAAGGGATACAGGAGTACTGATGCATAGGGGCACTTGTACCCCAATGTTCATAGCAGCACTCTCAACAATAGCCAAATTATGGAAAGAGCCTAAATGTCCATCAACTGATGAATGGATAAAGAAATTGTGGTTTATATACACAATGGAATACTACGTGGCAATGAGAAAAAATGAAATATGGCCTTTTGTAGCAACGTGGATGGAACTGGAGAGTGTGATGCTAAGTGAAATAAGCCATACAGAGAAAGACAGATACCATATGGTTTCACTCTTATGTGGATCCTGAGAAACTTAACAGGAACCCATGGGGGAGGGGAAGGAAAAAAAAAAAAGGACGTTAGAGTGGGAGAGAGCCAAAGCATAAGAGACTGTTAAAAACTGAGAACAAACTGAGGGTTGATGGGGGGTGGGAGGGAGGGGCGGGTGGGTGATGGGTATTGAGGAGGGCACCTTTTGGGATGAGCACTGGGTGTTGTATGGAAACCAATTTGTCAATAAACTTCATATAAAAAAAATAAATTAAAAAAAAAAAAAAACAAAAAAAAAAAAACAAATAAATAAACTTAAAAAAATTAACCAGGTGGTGACTCCAATTGTAGCTGCTATTCCAAATACAGTGTATTTACTGGAATTGTTCAATATAACTCCTGGAACTTGGTATGCAGGTATTGGCTTGGCTAATGACTTTTTCTCCATACTAAATTTCAAGGACTACCAGAAACCATTTGCTTTAACACTGAGAACAACAGTATAACCTGGGGGCATCTGGCTGGCTCAGCTGGTAGAGCATACAACTCTTTTTTAATAATGTTTATTTATTTTTGAGAGCCAGAGAGAGGGGGACACAGAGGATCCAATGCGGACTCTGCGCTGACAGCAGAGAGCCCAATGTGGGGCTTGAGCTCATGAACCATGAGCTCATGACCTGAGCTGAAGTTGGATGGTTAACCAACTGAGCCACCCAGGCACCCCAAGCATGTGACTCTTGATCTCAGGGTTGTGAGTTTAAGCCCCAGGTTGGGCATGGAGCTACAGAAAGAAAGAAAGAAAGAAAGAAAGAAAGAAAGAAAGAAAAGAACAGCAGTTTGTCTCAGGGATACATAAAGTCTCCTGGTGTCTGCTATAATATAGTCTGCAGAAATCTTAATCATCTTGACACTCAACAAAACATCACACTGGGCTGCTACATTGATGAAATGCTGATTGGATCTGGTGAAAAGGAAGTATCAAGTACCTTAGATGCCTTAATAAGAATGAAAAGGTTGGTGTGATAGTTAATTTTATAACATTGACTTGGCTGGGCTTGTGCCCACATATTTGGTCAAATATTGTTCTAAGATGTTCTGTGAAGGTGTTTTTTGGATAAGATTAACATTTAGATTGGTGGACTTTGAGTAAAGCAGATCATCCTCTATAACGTGGGTGGGCCTCATATAATCAGTCGAAGGACTGATTAGACCAAAGACTGACTTCCCCTGAGCAAGAAGTAATTCTGCCAGCAGTGGCCTTCAAACTTGAACTTCAACACTGGCTCTTCCCTGAGTCTCCAGGCTGCCAGCTCACCCTGCAGATTGTAGACTTGCTAGCCTCCATAATAATGTGAGTCAGTTCCTTAAAATAAATCTCTCTCCAATATATACACATCCTATTCATTCTCTTTCATTGGAGAACACTGACAAATATAGTTGGGTATAAACCCCACAAAAACTCATGGACCTACTACCTTGGTGAAGTTTCTAGGAGTTAAATGGTCTGGAGTATGTTGAAAAGTTCCCTCTGAGGTGAAAGACAAGTTGCTACGCTTCATACCTCCTACCATAAATAAAGAGGTATAACCCTTGTGCTTTGTCTGAATGTTTATGTCCCCCGAAATTCACATGTTGAAATCCTAATGCCCAATGTGAAGGTATTAGGAGGTGCTTTGAATGTGCTTAGGTCATGAAGGTGGGGCCCTCATAAATGGGATTAGTGCTCTTATGAAAGAGACCCCACAGAGTTCCCTCTCACCTTCTTGCCTCTCATTTTCTCACTTCTCACCTTCTACATGTGAGGTGAGCTACATGTGAGTGAGAAGTGAGCTATCAGCAAGGAAGCAGGCCCTTACCACACATCAAATCTGCTAGTGCCATGATCTTGGACTTCCAGCCTTCAGAATTGGGAGACAGAAATGTTTGTGGCTTATAAGTCACCCAGCCTGTGATATTTTGTTATAGAAGCCCAAATGGATTTAGATGCCTTGGTAGGCTTCTTTAGATTTTGGAAGCAACATTTCAGTATGCTACTTTGAACCCCTCTACAGAGTTGCCCACACAGTTTCCAGTTTTAAATGGGACCAGAGCAAGCTAAAGCTCTGCAGCTTCAGTACAAGCTCCTCTTCAGTTGAAACCTTATGATCCAGCAGATCCATTGGCACTCGAAGTGTCTGTGACAAATAAGAATGCTGTATGACAAGCTGGCAAGGAAAAAGTCAAACTTTCACTCTTTGCAGATGATATGATACTCTATGTGGAAAACCTGAAAGACTCCACCAAAAACCTGCCAGAACTGACATACAAATTCAACAAAGTCATAGGATATGAAATCAACGTACAGAAATTGGTTGCACCAATAATGAAGCAGCAGAAAGAGAAATCAAGGAATTGATCCTGTTTACAACTGCACCAAAAACTATAAGATATGTATGAATAAACCTAACCAAAGAGGTAAAAGATCTGTACACTGAAAACTATAGAAAACTTATGAAAGAAATTGAAGGAGGGGCGCCTGGGTGGCTCAGTCAGTTAAGCATCCAACTTTGGCTCAGGTCATGAGCTCACGGTTTGTGGGTTTGAGACCCGTGTCGGGCTCTGTGCTGACAGCTCGGAGCCTGGAGCCTGCTTTGGATTCTGTATCTCCCTCTGTCTCTGTTCCTCCCCTGCTCTCACTCGGTCTCTCTCTATCTCTCAAAAATAAATAAAAGATTTTTTAAAAATTAAAAAAAATTGAAGGAGATGCACAAAAAATAGAAAAACATTCCATGCTCATGGATTAGAAGAACAAATATTGTTAAAATGTCAATACTGCCCAAAACAATCTACACATCAATGCAACCCCTATCAATATAACACCAGCATTCTTCACAGAGCTACAACAAACAATTCAAAAATTGGTATGGAACCAGAAAAGACCCCAAATAGCCAAAGTCATGTTGAAAAAGAAAACCAAAGCTGGAGGCATCCCAATCCTGGACTTCAAGCTGTATTACAAAGCTGTAATCATCAAGACAGTATGGTACTGGCATAAAAATAGACACATGGATTAATGTAACAGAATAGAGAACCCAGAAATGGATCCACAAATGTATGTGGCCAACTAATCTTCAACAAAGCAAGAAAGATTATCCAATGGAAAAAAGACAGTCTCTTCAGCAAATGGTGTTGGGAAAACTGGACAGTGACATGCACAAGAATGAAACTGGACCACTTTCTTACACCATAAACAAAAATAAATTCAAAATGGATGAAGGACCTAAATGTGAGACAGGAGACCATCAAAATCCTAGAGGAGAAAACAGGCAACAACCTCTTTGACTAGTCTCCTTAGGCTGTCATAACAACAAAACACCATAGACTGGGTCACTTAAACAACAGAAATGTATTTCTCACAGTTCTGGAGGCTAAGAAGTTCCAAAATTTGAGTGCAGGCTGATTTAGTTCCTGCTAAGATCTCTCTCCATGGCTTGCAAACAGCCATCTTCTTGCTCATGTAACAGAGAGAAAAGGCTCTTTTTACAAGGGCACTAATCCTATCATGAGGACTCCACCCTCATCACCTAATTGTCTTCCAAAGGCCTCATCTCTAAATACCATCACACTGTGGGTTAGGGTTTCAACATATAGATTTTGGGGGACACAATTCAGTCCATAGAAGCCCATGAACAAAGTGGTGAGGGTGGGAACTATGCCTGGGCTCAACAATATGGGCTTCTCTATACTGAGGATGGTATGGTTAATGCTATTGCTGAGTACCTAATCTGCCACCAAACAGATGAAAACTGAGTCCCTGGAATGGCACTATTCCTTTTGGGAACCAACCTGGTGGCAGGTTGATTATTTTGGACCTCCTCCATCATGGAAGGAGACAGAGATTCATCTTCACAAGAATAGACACATTTTCTAGATATGCTTTTCCCTTTCCCACTCGTAATGCTTGTGCCAACACCACCATCTGCGGACTCTTTTGCACAGCATTGTATCTGATCCAGAAACTCATTTCACAGCAAAGAAAATGTAGCAATGGGTTCATGTCTATGAAATTAACTGGTCTTACCACATACTATACCATCTGGAAGCAGCTGGCTTAATTGAAAGGTGGAATGGCTTTGAAGATTCAATTATGATGCTAGTTAAAAAACAACACCCTGAAAGGATAAGATTCTGTTTTATAGGACAGAGTATGCACTTTGAATCAGAGACCATTACATGGTGCCATCTCCCCCATGACCAGTATAAATGGGTCCTGAAATCAAGGGGTAAGAGTAGGAATGGCCCCTCTCACTATCATATTTAATAACCCACGCATAGAATTTTTGCTTCCCATCATAGCAACTTTGAGCTCTGCTAGTTTGGAAGTCTAAGCCCCTGTGGTGGTTAATTTTATGTGTCAACTTGACTGAGGCATGGGATACCCAGATAACTGACTAAATATTATTCTAGGTGCGCCTGTGAGAATATTTCTGAATGAGATTAACATTTGAATTGGTATACTGAGTAAAGTTGATTGCCTCCCCAATGTGAGTGGGCCTCATCCAGTCCACTGAAGGCCTGAAAACAACAAAAGGGCTGAGTAACAGAGAATTCACTCTTTCTTTGCCTGACTGGCTGTCTTTCAGCTAGGACATCAGTCTTCTTCTGTCTTCAGACTCGGACTGGAACTACACCATTGGCTCTCCTGGTTCTCAGACATTTGGACTGGGACTGGAACTATACCATTAGCTCTATATACTACATACTATGTACTATATACTACACCATCTCTGCTGGCTGCAGATCTTGAGCCTTCTCACCCTCCATAATCTCATGAGCCAATTCCTTGTAATACATCTCTTTATATATAAATATATCCTGTTGGTTCTGTTTCTCTGAAGAACACTGACTAATACAGATTTTGGTGCCAGCAGTGGGGTTAGATGAACAGAGTGTTAAGGATGAGTTTTCTAAATTGGATCTGGAGTTTCTGGAGTTGGCTTTCTAATCTGATTAAATTTAAAGATGCTACAGACTCAATTTCCAGTATAAAGAGAGCACTGATGAAAATGGATATATTTTCTAAAGAGAAAATATATCCATTGGATCATCCTAATCAACCACTTATAAGAAAGAGCTGAGTGATGGTGTATATGAGACTTTGAAACATTTTTTTGAAAACTAACAAAAATAGATTGGCCGGTTGCTCCTAATATTGCTGGACAAAGCAGAGGAAGAAAAGGATGAGCTCAGAGATTTGAATTCTCAGCTTAAGCACCATATAAATGACCTAAGATCTAGGTGTGCCCTGAAGGAGACCCTTATCTCCTATAGCTGGAGAGCTAAGATTATTGAAAATCAAATGCAGACTCTCACCCTGCAATTGGCTGAATTACAATGCAAACTGAATTTGTAGTCTTGCAGGGTGTCTACTGTGAAAGTGAGGGCATTGATGGGGAAGGATGAGGGTCCTGTAAATTGGAATGGGTATGGGTGGGAAGACCCTAATGAAGCTGGAGACATTGTCCTCTAAATTTTGGTGATTCTTTGCCAGTGGAAGAAGCCTCCACTAGGGGGCACAACAACAGCTCCACTGAATTGGAAGCTGAGCTATTTTGGGCTCCTATGCCAATGAAACTACAGGCAAATAAAAATGGGGGGAGGTAGAGTTAATTCACTGGTTGTAGTGACTGATTTTCATTACCAAGGGGAAATCAGGTTGCTGTTACACAATGGAGGCAAGGAAGACTATGCCTGCAACTCAGGATTATCTGGGATGTCTCTTAGTACTACCATGCCCAATAGTAAAAGTTAATGGAGAACTAAAGTAATTCACAACAGACAGGATGATGGAGGACTCAGACACTTTAGAAATGAAAGTTTGAGTCATTCCATTAGGTTAAAAAAAAGTACCTGAGTTGCTGGAGGAAGGCAGGGGAAATACAGAATTGATAGTAGAAGAAGAAAGCCACAGATGACAATTACAGCTTCATGATCAATTACAGAAATGAGTACTATTGTAGCTTTGCCTATTTTCTTTTTGCTTGTTATATTTATGTGTTTATGTATATGCTAGCAATTTAGGCTATTTTTCTCTCTCTTTCCCATTTTTATTTTATATATAAATAGTTGTTGGAAGTTAATCTTACAATTTAGTCTTTCAATATTAGAATATCAGTGGACTGTGACTAAATTTGAGGAATAATTAACACAGGCAACAATGGATACAATTACTCTTGAGACTATGTGTCTTATTTTGGGGAGTGACAACTTCCTCTTTTATGAGAAGGAGAGCTATACATTGTTTTGTTGTATAAGAATTCAATTATGTGTAGAGGGGTGCACATATAAGCTGAGTAGTCAAAGGGGTAGACTGTGCCAGTTGCTGATTTTTCCTCTTGGCTTCAAATTCACTCTTTATGCTTGCTCTGTGAAAATGGATCTGGCCCATTTAAATTCTACTCCCAAAGCCAATATTTCACTGAATGTTAACTAGCTAAAATTTAAATAAATTTAAAAAATTTTGAAAAAAAAAATTTTCTTTTGCCAGCTGGCCCTGAAGCTTTGCCAGTAGAGGGCACTGGAGAGACATTGCAAGAAGGAAAACGGTTTTTCTTCCCGGCTCTGTTGTGCCCACTCAGCAGGTTCCTGCACCATACACAGCTTTCTCCAGCACCAGGGTCCTAAAGCACTCTCAGATTCTCCAGTGCCTGGCTCCTGCAGTACATGGTGACCACCAGCACCCAATGGCCATCAGATTCTCTCTGAAATCCCCCATCATATGGGTTAGTAGTGATTTGCTTCTGGTATTTGAAATACTCACAGCTTCATTTTCCAGTTCCTGTGATGCACAGCAAGCAGCAGTGCCCAGTGGCCAGCAACCTCCCCTGGCACCTTCCCTCAGGTAGTTTTGTAGCAGAGTGCCTCTGATGACACAGCTCCCCATGAACAGCCTTCTTTGGCCTCCTACCTCTGAGGACTGTTCCTCTGATCCTCTTCAGTAGACTTTTCCTGGCCTCAGGCAGTATCTTCACATACATTTGCTGATCAGTATTTGGTTGAAGACTTGAAGGGAACCCTCTGTAGATCTCCAAAGGAGCTTTCTCTCTCTGTGAAGCTTTCTCCTCCATAGTACTCTGCCCAGTTCTGTGAATTCTAGCTGTTGTTAACCTCCACAAACCCTTACTATGTCTTCTAAACTCAAGAAGATCACCAGGCTCTTCTTGAGTCCCTCCCACACCCCACATGGCACCTGAAAATTCTCTCCAGGGAGTCATATGTTTCGACTATCTGTTTACTTTCTCTCAGGAATCACGGTCCCATGTATCCTGTTGTCTAATGTCTAGAAACCACTGTTCCATATATCTTATCTGGTTTTTCAGTTGTTTAAAGGAGAAGAGTGAATCTAATCCCTTTTACTTTACCATGGCTGGAAACAGAGATCCCAAAACCCTCTTTTCTGACCCATCTGAGACACTAGAACTCACATTTGATTATCACCAGAATCCCTACATCCTCAGCCTCCTCACTGAAGGTTGAATTTACCTTCTTGCTCCAATGGGAACCTGAATCTTGCTGGACAATACTGCAGCTCTCTCAAGCAGTAAATTCTCTCCCATAGCTCTCATACCATTGATCCAGGAGGCACAGGTGTTCTCCTTGAACTTCATGCACAACCCCAAACCATGTTCCTTCCCTCCTCAGGAAGTCCCCCAGCTCCTTTGAGACACAAACATCAGGTTATATGGCCCTCTGTGCATCTTTGTTCGCCATCTGCTGAGCCCCTCATCACTCCCCTTTGGGTTTTGAGGACATTTTCCTGGCTCACTGTGACACTCTCCAATACCTCTCTTGTCCAGAATCTTGGTGGTTTCAAAACCCAAACTGACGGTGGATTCGAAATACACATTCCAACCACCTAGTAATTCTCTGTGAAATAAGTTGGGTGTCCTACAATTCAATTCAATTCTAATACTATCTGCCTACAGATAGAGTCAGATCCCACAGGTTAAGGGCTCAGTCCTATAAGACTGCCCCACCCCAAATCCAGATGCCAGTCACAAGTCCAGGTTGTCACCTGGAAGAGATGCATAGGGAAAGGTAGGTGGGAAGAGACACTGAGTTTCCATGTCCTTTCTGGGCACACCACTCTCTCAACACCTCCACACCTTGTTCATCAACCCCAAAGCTCTATAGACCTTCTACTTTGAGGATTTTATGGAGGATTCATCATGTAGGCACAATCAATCATTAACTCCATTTTTATCCCTTTTCCCTTCTCAAGAAAATGGAGGGATGGGGCTGAAAATTCCAAGTTTCTAATCATGGTTTAGTTTTGCCAATGACCAGCCCTCATCCAGGAGCCATCCAGGAGCCCACCCAGAATCACTTCATTAGAACAAAAGACACTCCTTCTAGCACACAGGAAATTACAAGGGTTTCAGGAGGCTTGCATCAGGAACCAGGGATAGAGACTAATATATATTTTCTACTATCTCACAGACTTCAACATATGTATTTTGAGGGACACAAAAAATTCAGCCTATATCACAAAACAAGGAGGAAATACAATTACAGTCCTTGGTTCTGTAACTGGTCATATGCTTGTAGCTGGTATTTACAAACACCTTCTTCCACTACCTATTCTGTATTCCTTCCCTTTGCTCTCAGCAAGCACCTCAGCTGGTTGTGATTCTTTATTGGTTGGGTAACCTGAACCTTCATTCCTGAAGGGTCTGGGCCATTAGCACTCCTACTTGGATTGGGTTGTTGTAGTTTTTCATTGTAATCACAGAGCACTGTAACGCTAATAGACACCTTAAGGAATCCCCTGTATTCCATATGTACTCTTCCTTTTTGTTTTTCTTTAAGTTAGTTAGTTTAAGTAATCTCGACACCCAATGTGGGGACTCAAACTCACAACCCCTGAGATCAAGAGTCACATGCTCTTCTAAGCCAGCCAGGCTTCCGCAGACATACTCTTCCTTGTCTCTATCGTGGAGCAGCAGTTCAATTTCCCCTGAGTAGTCAGGATCAGTCACCCCAGCAAGCACAGTAACTCCCTTCTTTACTTGTTGATTCAGAGGTATGAGGAGCCCAAAGTGTCCAGGTGACACCAGTTCAGTGTAGTCATTGTTGTGTCTCCTGGTGGAAGCATTCCTCCTTTTGGAAACAAGACCTCTAGGCCCTCAGAGCATAAGGTCATGGGAACAGGAAGCACCCTGTGGCCAAGTCAAATTGACATATAAAATTAACCATCACATCCTTCAACCCCATTAGCACCTAGAATCTATTGACTCTATTACCTTTTCACTGTTCCATACCTCTTTCATGTCCCCACTTCCTAACCTACCCAGCTTAAATTCTATGGTCCATAATTGTGATTTATCTGTTTAATTGTCCCTCTCTCACTTCATTTAATTCACTCAAGCCTAGCTCCTAATGAAATCATGGGTCCAGGCAGTGATCACTAATGGTTGCTACATCCCAAAAAGAGACACACTGGATATCATTGGTTGTGCATGATGATATCCTTTTCTGTGTGCCTGTCTCTGACAATGTGTTTTAAGAAAATTTCTATGGCTTGTTATAGGTATGTGCGATTCCAGTCTGCGTGCTCCTTTGTTTCTCAGTCAGTATCTTTGTGAGTGTGTACCTGTGTGACTGTGTCTGCACAGGTCTGGTTTGGTATCACTGTATGTTAGCTTGTGTGGGCTCTGCCTCTGTCTGTACTCATGGGCTTTGTCTATGCATGCATAGGTCTCTATGTGGCTTGTATATCTTTGTGAGTGACTGAAAATCACTATACTCAGTGTCTCTGGGTGACTCTGTCTGTATGTATCTCTGTTTGCTGTTGCCATATGTCAGAATATGTGTGCCTATATCTGTGTTTGTGCTGTGTGTCTGTGTGTGTGTAAGTCATGCATGGTCACTGTATGTGGATGTCTCTGGGTGACCCAGGGGCTGTGCCTGTGCTGGCCCCTTCTTATGTGTCTGTGCCTCTGACTAAAAAAGGGGGTGGAGGGGGGTGAAAAGGGAGTGGGAGCAAAAAGACTCTGATTTAAAATCTTCCCTCCCACTCTCATAGGCCAAGGCCATCATGCAGTCTCAGGCATATACTATAGGGGTCAGGTCTTCTGCTGGGTGGGAAGCACCTGCCATCTGCAACCAAGGCTCTCCCCAGATGCAGGAGGGGCCTCCCCTGGGGAGGAAGAAAAGAAAAGAAAGGGGCAGGAAGGTGAGGTGGTCCCTTGGTACCCTTCAAAGTGTCCAGGAATACTCCACCTCCCTGTCCACATCCCCTCCCTTCCCCCCACCCATTCTAACCCTGACTTACCCTCAATTCTTAATTTTATGCCAGCCCTACCCCCAGCAGAGTCACTGAAATGCCATACACCTATACCTACCTTCTGGGCCCATGACCCTTTCCACCACCATCTGCACTTGCCCCACTCCAAAAGAATCTTTTCCCTCACTTCTCCCTCTGTGCTACCAGACTGAGCCATGCTGGAATGTGTGCCTGGCAAAAACACAAGCATTTCTGCCCTTATTGGATCCTTGTCACTAGCAAAGCTTATTTCCAAATCAGGACCTGTATTGTGTTGTGTTGTGTTGTGTTGTACTGTATTGTATTGTATTTAATATTTACTTTACCATTACTTATTTTATTTTATTTTATTTTATTTTATTTTATTTTATAAGTAGGATGCATGCCCAGTGCACAGCCAATGAGGGGCTTGACACGACCCTGAGATCAAGACCTAAGTTGAGATCAAGAGTCAGACACTTAACCAATTAAGCCAGCCACCCCCAACTCAGGATCTTTACACTATCTTCTGCCTGGAACACCCATTCTCCCATATCAATGTACAACTGGCTCCTTCAGGTCATCATTCCAGTCTCAGGTCCTGTGTCACCGCAGAAAGGCTTTCCCTGATCACCACTGGTAAGTACTAGCCCTGCTTCATTTCCTTCAGGGCATTCATCACCTCCTGACATAATGTACTGATTTGTTTGTTAACTGTTTGCTGTCTCTGCCAGAATGGCAGTTTCCCTGGGGCAGGAGTTCATGTCTGTTTTGCTCACCATGGTTTCCCTAGCACCTAGAACAGTATAGGTGCTCAATAAGGAATTGCTTGGATGAATTAAAAAATATCCTGGTGTTAGATATGGGCCCTAATCTCCCCTACCCCCTACTGTGGGCCTGGATGCTAATGGCTCTAACAGAGGGCAGGATGAAGCAGGCTGAAGGTGAAGTCACAGAACCAGTTAGGTCAAGGGCATTCAGCTAACCTGCACCTGGCAGTTCTCATGCTGGGCACACTCCCTGCACCCAGCCTTGGTTCCTAAGGATCTCACACCTGGAGGGCTGGGTAGGGCCTTTGCCCTAACTATGCCAGCTCAGATCAGCAACATGGAAATTTTGTCCAGCTGAAAAGCCTCTGGTGGCCTGGGGTGGGGAGCAGACCTACAGTCCTTCTGGGGGGGGGTCCCTCTGCTCTCTCCCCCTTCCCCTGGCCCTGAAAGTGTCAGAAATGGCGGGCTTCTCAGAGTGCCCAGATTCCCACCCTGGCTCTGAGGTGAATAGTTGCATTCATTTATAGTTTATCCTTCCTGGGTTTCTTTCTTTGCAAAAATGAGCAGATATATGTCTATATTCTTATTTCTTCTTCCTTATTATAAAAAAGATAACACTTTCTTTTTAGAACCCAATAGAAAATTTCCTACCCAAAGCAATCTACACATTTAACACAATCCCTATCAAATACCACCAGCATTTTTTCCAGAGTTAGAACAAATAATCCTAAAATTTGTATGGAACCACAAAAGACCCTGAATAGCCAAAGAAATCCTGGAAAAGAAAAACAAAACTGGAGGCATCATGATTCCGGATTTCAAGCTATATTACAAAGCTGTAGTCATCAAAACAGTACGGTATAGGCACAAAAACAGACACATTGATCAACGGGACAGAATAGAGAACCCAGAACCCAGAAATGAATCCACAATTATATGGTCAACTAATCTTTGACAAAGCAGGAAAGAATATCCAATGGAAAAAAGACAGTCTCTTCATTAAATAGTGTTGAGAAAACTGGACAGCAACATGCACAAGAATGAAACTGGACCACTTTTTTATAGCATACACAAAATAAATTCAAAATGAATGGAAGACCTAAATGTGAGACAGAAGACCATCAAAATCCTAGAGGAGAAAACAGGTATCAACCTCTTTGACCTCAGCCTCAGCAACTTCTTACTAGACATGTTTCCAGAGGCAAGAGAAACAAAAGCAAAAATGAACTACTGGGACCTCATCAAGATAAAAAAAACTTGTGCACAGCGAAGGAAAAAATCAACAAAAGTAAAAGGCAACTGACAGAATGGGAGAAGATATTTGCAAATGACATATCTGATAAAGGGTTAGTATCCAAAATCTATAAAGAACTTATCAAACTCAACACCCAAAAAACAAATATCCTTCCATGGGGGCCCAGAGCTGGGATGGAGCAGGAGTTAAAAAGTGAAGATGAGACCCCTTAAGTGAAGATGGCGGCGTAGGAGGACGCTGGGCTCACCGCGCGTCCTGCTGATCACTTAGATTCCACCTACACCTGCCTAAATAACCCAGAAAACCGCCAGAGGATTAGCAGAACGGAGTCACCGGACCCAAGTGCAGACGAGAGGCCCACGGAAGAGGGTAGGAAGGGCGGCGAGGCGGTGCGCGCTCCACGGACTGGCGGGAGGGAGCCGGGGCGGAGGGGCGGCTCGCCAGCCAAGCAGAACCCCCGAGTCCGGCTTGCAAAAGCGGAGGGGCCTGACGGACTGTGTTCCGACAGCAAGCGCGACTTAGCGTCTGGGAGGTCATAAGTTAACAGCTCTGCTCGGAAAGCGGGAAGGCTGGAGGACAAAGGGAGGGTGAGCTGCTGAGCCCCCGGACGACAGAGCTCAGTTTGGCGGGGAACAAAGGCGCTCACCAGCGCCATCTCCCCCGCCCATCCCCCAGCCAAAATCCCAAAGGGAACCGGTTCCGGCCAGGGAACTTGCTCGCTCCACGCAAACACCCAACTCTGTGCTTCTGCGGAACCAAACCTCCGGCAGCGGATCTGACTCCCTCCGGCTGCCACAGGGCCCCTCCTGAAGTGGATCACCTAAGGAGAAGCGAGCTAAGCCTGCCCCCCCTGCCGCCGTGCACCTTGCCTTCCCACCCCAGCTAATACGCCAGATCCCCAGCATCACAAGCCTGGCAGTGTGCAAGTAGCCCAGACGGGCCACGCCACCCCACAGTGAATCCCGCCCCTAGGAGAGGGGAAGAGAAGGCACACACCAGTCTGACTGTGGCCCCAGCGGTGGGCTGGGGGCAGACATCAGGTCGGACTGCGGCCCCGCCCACCAACTCCAGTTATACACCACAGCACAGGGGAAGTGCCCTGCAGGCCCTCACCACACCAGGGACTATCCAAAATGACCAAGCGGAAGAATTCCCCTCAGAAGAATCTCCAGGAAATAACAACAGCTAATGAGCTGATCAAAAAGGATTTAAATAATATAACAGAAAGTGAATTTAGAATAATAGTCATAAAATTAATCGCTGGGCTGGAAAACAGTATACAGGACAGCAGAGAATCTCCTGCTACAGAGATCAAGGGACTAAGGAACAGTCACGAGGAGCTGAAAAACGCTTTAAATGAAATGCAAAACAAAATGCAAACCACCACGGCTCGGATGGAAGAGGCAGAGGAGAGAATAGGTGAACTAGAAGATAAAGTTATGGAAAAAGAGGAAGCTGAGAAAAAGAGAGATAAAAAAATCCAGGAGTATGAGGGGAAAATTAGAGAACTAAGTGATACACTAAAAAGAAATAATATACGCATAATTGGTATCCCAGAGGAGGAAGAGAGAGGGAAAGGTGCTGAAGGGGTACTTGAAGAAATAATAGCTGAGAACTTCCCTGAACTGGGGAAGGAAAAAGGCATTGAAATCCAAGAGGGACAGAGAACTCCCTTCAGACGTAACTTGAATCGATCTTCTGCATGACATATCATAGTGAAACTGCAAAATACAAGGATAAAGAGAAAATTCTGAAAGCAGCAAGGGGTAAACGTGCCCTCACATATAAAGGGAGACCTATAAGACTCGTGACTGATCTCTCTTTTGAAACTTGGAAGGCCAGAAAGAATTGGCACGAGATTTTCAGTGTGCTAGACAGAAAAAATATGCAGCCGAGAATCCTTTATCCAGCAAGTCTGTCATTTAGAATAGAAGGAGAGATAAAGGTCTTCCCAAACAAACAAAAACTGAAGGAATTTGTCACCACTAAACCAGCCCTACAAGAGATCCTAAGGGGGAATCCTGTGAGACAAAGTACCAGAGACATCACTACAAGCATAAAACATACAGACATCACAATGACTCTAAACCCGTATCTTTCTATAATAACACTGAATGTAAATGGATTAAATGCGCCAACCAAAAGACATAGGGTATCAGAATGGATAAAAAAACAAGACCCATCTATTTGCTGTCTACAAGAGACTCATTTTAGACCTGAGGACACCTTTAGATTCAGAGTGAGGGGATGGAGAACTATTTATCATGCTACTGGAAGCCAAAAGAAAGCTGGAGTAGCCATACTTATATCAGACAAACTAGACTTTAAATTAAAGGCTGTAACAAGCGATGAAGAAGGACATTATATAATAGTTACAGGGTCTATCCATCAGGAAGAGCTAACAATTATAAATGTCTATGCGCCGAATACCGGAGCCCCCAAATATATAAAACAATTACTCATAAACATAAGCAACCTTATTGATAAGAATGTGGTAATTGCTGGGGACTTTAACACCCCACTTACAGAAATGGATAGATCATCTAGACACACGGTCAATAAAGAAACAAGGGCCCTGAATGAGACATTGGATCAGATGGACTTGACAGATCTATTTAGAACTCTGCATCCCAAAGCAACAGAATATACTTTCTTCTCGAGTGCACATGGAACATTCTCCAAGATAGATCATATACTGGGTCACAAAACAGCCCTTCATAAGTTTACAAGAATTGAAATTATACCATGCATACTTTCAGACCACAATGCTATGAAGCTTGAAATCAACCACAGGAAAAAGTCTGGAAAACCTCCAAAAGCATGGAGGTTAAAGAACACCCTACTAACGAATGAGTGGGTCAACCAGGCAATTAGAGAAGAAATCAAAAAATATATGGAAACAAACGAAAATGAAAATACAACAATCCAAACGCTTTGGGACGCAGCGAAGGCAGTCCTGAGAGGAAAATACATTGTAATCCAGGCCTATCTCAAGAAACAAGAAAAATCCCAAATACAAAATCTAACAGCACACCTAAAGGAAATAGAAGCAGAACAGCAAAGGCAGCCTAAACCCAGCAGCAGAAGAGAAATAATAAAGATCAGAGCAGAAATAAACAATATAGAATCTAAAAAACTGTAGAGCAGATCAACGAAACCAAGAGTTGGTTTTTTGAAAAAATAAACAAAATTGACAAACCTCTAGCCAGGCTTCTCAAAAAGAAAAGGGAGATGACCCAAATAGATAAAATCATGAATGAAAATGGAATTATTACAACCAATCCCTCAGAGATACAAACAATTATCAGGGAATACTATGAAAAATTATATGCCAACAAATTGGACAACCTGGAAGAAATGGACAAATTCCTGAACACCCACACTCTTCCAAAACTCAATCAGGAGGAAAGAGAAAGCTTGAACAGACCCATAACCAGCGAAGAAATTGAATCGGTTATCAAAAATCTCCCAACAAATAAGAGTCCAGGACCAGATGGCTTCCCAAGGGAGTTCTACCAGACGTTTAAAGCAGAGATAATACGTATCCTTCTCAAGCTATTCCAAGAAATAGAAAGGGAAGGAAAACTTCCAGACTCATTCTATGAAGCCAGTATTACTTTGATTCCTAAACCAGACAGAGACCCAGTAAAAAAAGAGAACTACAGGCCAATATCCCTGATGAATATGGATGCAAAAATTCTCAATAGATACTAGAAAATCGAATTCAACAGCATTTAAAAAGAATTATTCACCATGATCAAGTGGGATTCATTCCTGGGATGCAGGGCTGGTTCAACATTCGGAAATCAATCAACGTGATACATCACATTAACAAAAAAAAAGAGAAGAACCATATGATCCTGTGAATCGATGCAGAAAAGGCCTTTGACAAAATCCAGCACCCTTTCTTAATAAAAACCCTGGAGAAAGTCGGGATAGAAGGAACATACTTAAAGATCATAAAAGCCATTTATGAAAAGCCCACAGCTAACATCATCCTCAACGGGGAAAAACTGAGAGCTTTTTCCCTGAGATCAGGAACACGACAGGGATGCCCACTCTCACCGCTGTTGTTTAACATAGTGCTGGAAGTTCTAGCATCAGCAATCAGACAACAAAAGGAAATCAAAGGCATCAAAATTGGCAAAGATGAAGTCAAGCTTTCGCTTTTTGCAGATGACATGATATTATACATGGAAAATCCGATAGACTCCACCAGAATTCTGCTAGAACTGATACATGAATTCAGCAAAGTTGCAGGATACAAAATCAATGTACAGAAATCAGTTGCATTCTTATACACTAACAATGAAGCCACAGAAAGACAAATAAAGAAACTGATCCCATTCACAATTGCACCAAGAAGCATAAAATACCTAGGAATAAATCTAATCAAAGATGTAAAGGATCTGTATGCTGAAAACTATAGAAAGCTTATGAAGGTAATTGAAGAAGATTTAAAGAAATGGAAAGACATTCCCTGCTCATGGATTGGAAAAATAAATATTGTCAAAATGTCAATACTACCCAAAGCTATCTACACATTCAATGCAATCCCAATCAAAATTGCACCAGCATTCTTCTCGAAACTAGAACAAGCAATCCTAAAATTCATATGGAACCACAAAAGGCCCCGAATAGCCAAAGGAATTTTGAAGAAGAAGACCAAAGCAGGAGGCATCACAATCCCAGACTTTAGCCTCTACTACAAAGCTGTCATCATCAAGACAGCATGATATTGGCACAAAAACAGACACACAGACCAATGGAATAGAATAGAAACCCCAGAACTAGACCCACAAACGTATGGCCAACTCATCTTTGACAAAGCAGGAAAGAACATCCAATGGAAAAAAGACAGTCTCTTTAACAAATGGTGCTGGGAGAACTGAACAGCAACATGCAGAAGGTTGAAACTAGACCACTTTCTCACACCATTTACAAAAATAAACTCAAAATGGATAAAGGACCTAAATGTGAGACAGGAAACCATCAAAACCTTAGAGGAGAAAGCAGGAAAAGACCTCTCTGACCTCAGCCGTAGCAATCTCTTACTTGACACATCCCCAAAGGCAAGGGAATTAAAAGCAAAAGTGAATTACTGGGACCTTATGAAGATAAAAAGCTTCTGCACAGCAAAGGAAACAACCAACAAAACTAAAAGGCAACCAACGGAATGGGAAAAGATATTTGCAAATGACATATCGGACAAAGGGCTAGTATCCAAAACCTATAAAGAGCTCACCAAACTCCACACCCGAAAAACAAATAACCCAGTGAAGAAATGGGCAGAAAACATGAACAGACACTTCTCTAAAGAAGACATCCAGATGGCCAACAGGCACATGAAAAGATGTTCAGCGTCGCTCCTTATCAGGGAAATACAAATCAAAACCACACTCAGGTATCACTTCACGCCAGTCAGAGTGGCCAAAATGAACAAATCAGGAGACTATAGATGCTGGAGAGGATGTGGAGAAACGGGAACCCTCTTGCACTGTTGGTGGGAATGCAAAATGGTGCAGCCACTCTGGAAAGCAGTGTGGAGGTTCCTCAGAAAATTAAAAAGAGACCTACCCTATGACCCAGCAATAGTGCTGCTAGGAATTTATCCAAGGGATACAGGAGTACTGATGCATAGGGGCACTTGTACCCCAATGTTCATAGCAGCACTCTCAACAATAGCCAAATTATGGAAAGAGCCTAAATGTCCATCAACTGATGAATGGATAAAGAAATTGTGGTATATATACACAATGGAATACTATGTGGCAATGAGAAAAAATGAAATATGGCCTTTTGTAGCCACGTGGATGGAACTGGAGAGTGTAATGCTAAGTGAAATAAGCCATACAGAGAAAGACAGATACCATATGGTTTCACTCTTATGTGGATTCTGAGAAACTTAACAGGAACCCATGGGGGAGGGGAAGGGAAAAAAAAAAAGAGGTTAGAGTGGGAGAGAGCCAAAGCATAAGAGACTGTTAAAAACTGAGAACAAACTGAGGGTTGATGGGGGGTGGGAGGGAGGGGAGGGTGGGTGATGGGTATTGAGGACGGCACCTTTTGGGATGAGCACTGGGTGTTGTATGGAAACCAATTTGTCAATAAATTTCATATATAAAAAAAAAAGTGAAGATGAAAGGTAGTAAGGTTCATCTCAAAGTCGAGCTTTTCTAGATACTGAGAGTCTTAAGCTGAGCCTCACCCAGGAAGAGGCTCTAGTAATACAGAAAACAAAAGACAAAATAAACTGGATTTCATAAAAATTGAAAACTTTTGTGCATCAAAGGACATCGTCAAGAAAAAGAAAAGACAACCTACAGGAGAAAATATTTGTAAACTATGTATCTGATATATATTCAGAATATGTAAAGAACTCTTACAATTCAACAACAAAAAGAAAAACATTTTTTAAATGGGCAAAGGGTTTAAATATTTCTCCAAAGATATACAAATGGCCAGGAAGTACACAAAAAGATGCTTAACACCATTCATCACTAGGAAAATACAAATCAAACCCACAGTGAGATATCATCCCCACTAGTATGGCTATAATACAAACAAACAAACAAACAAACAAACAAGTGTAGGCAAGAATGTGGAAAAATTGGAGCCCTTGTGCACTGCTGGTAGAAATGAAAAATGGTTCAGCCACTGTGGAAACAGTTTGGAAGTTCCTCAAAAAGCTAAACAGAATTAACCACAATTCCAGTAATTCCACTGCTAGGTAGACACCCAAAAGAACTGAAAACTGGTACTCAACAAATACATGTACACACATCTTCATGGCATTACTATTCACAATAGCCAAAAGGTGGAAGCAGCCGCCCATAGGTCCATCAACAGATGAATGGATAAACAAAATGTGTTTTTTCCATATATACAATGGAATATTATTCAGTCATAAGAAGGTATGAAGTACATGATACATACTACAGGGTGGATTAATCTTGAAAACATTATGTGAAAGAAGCCACACACAAAAGGTCACATATTGTAATAGGTAAATCCATTGACATAGAACACAGATTGGTGGTTGTCAGAGGCTGGGAGGGGCAAGGGGGTAGAATGGGGAGAAACTGCCTAAAGGGTACAGGGTTTCCCTTTGGGGCTGATGGAAACGTTTTGAAGCTAGACAGAGGTGGTGACTATACAATGTTGTGAATATACTAACTGCCACTGAATTTCTCGCTTTATGATAATTATCGTAACATTTTAAAAAGCAAAAAAGAAGAAACAGGAGAAGAAGAAAAAAGGGAAAGATGGTGTGATCCAACTCTCTGATGGGGCCTGAGAGAGTGAGTTTTCCTTCAGACATTTTTTCCAGCTTTATTGAGGTATAATTGACATATAACACACTGTATAAGTCTAAGGGGTACAATGTGTTGATTTGATATGCGTATATATTGTGACATGCTTATCACAAAAAGGTTAATGTGCTTCCTTTACCTCACATAATTACCATCTTGTTGTTGTTGCTGTTGTGTATTGTTATGATGAGAACATTAAAGCTCTATTCTCATAGCAACTTTCAAGTGTACAATGCAGTGTTGTCACCACATTGTACATTAGATCCCTGGAATTTATTCATCTTATAACTGCAAGTTTGTACCCTTTGGCCTTTAAACGTTTTTATCACAGTAATTCATGAGCCTGGGAATAAGTCCCACAGTCCCATGAGGCTTTTGGTGAAAAGCAGATTTCTGTCTGCCCCTCCCACCCCCATATTGCAGCCCCAAAGATAACTATTTTTACCTCTTCAACTTCATTTTGGTTTTAGTTCTTCCAGTGATTTCTGCCATAACTCTAGACCAGCACTGTCCAATAAAACATTCTGATTGATGGAAATGTTCTATATTTCCACTGTCCAATACAGTAGCCACTAGACACATATGGCTATTGAGCACTTAAAATGTGGCAAGTATAGGGGTGCCTGGGTGGCTCCGTAGGTTGAGTGTCTGACTCTTGATATCGGCTGGGGTCTTGATTCCAGGTCGTGAGATCAAACCCCATGTCAGGCTCTATGCTGAGCATGGAGCCTGCTTGCGATTCTCTCTCTCTCTCTCTCTCTCTCTCTCTCTCTCTCTCTCTCTCTTCTCTCTACCTCTCTCTCTCTCTCTCCCTCCCTCCCTCTGCCCCTCCTTCCCTCTGCCCCTCCTCTGCACGGTCTCTCTCTCTCTCTAAAATAAAACAATTTTTTAAAAATTAAAAATTAAAAAAATGTGGGAAGTGTAACTGAAAAACTGAAGTTTTATTTTTTATTGTGGTAAAATACATAAAATAATAACAAAATAACATGAAATTTATCATCTTAACCATTTTTAAACATACAGCTCAGTAGTATTAAGTACATTGCATTGCTCTGCAACCATCACCACCATGTATGTCCAGAACACTTTTCCTCTCTCTTGCAAAACTAAAACTCTGCAATTAATCATTCCTCAGCCCATGGCAACCACCATTCTACTTTATGTCTCTATTCGACTACTCCAGGTACTTCATGTAAGTGGAATCATACAGTATTTGTCCTATTGTGACTGGTTTATTTCACTTAGTATAATGTCCGCAAGATTCATCCATGTTATAGCTCGTATCAGATACTTTATTTAATTTTAATTAAGTTCAATGTAAATACACACATACACCTAGTAGCCAGCATATTGGAGAGTAGAGCTCTAGATAATATGCTTCTGTCACTTTGTCTCAATTTATCAACTGCTATTGCTATTAACTGCTCCAGAGTAAAGAAAAGGGAAATTCGCCAACTGACTTCTTGTGACTCAAGTAACTCTATGTACCAGGAATTTATCTAGAGAATGTTGACAGGATTTTATACTTCAGTTTCCCTCACTCCAGGAAAAGAGAAACAGAAGTCATATTTATTATATATAAGACTGAGGGAGTATATTTTGAAACAAAATGTGCAATAGCCTTTGAAGATGACCTGTAAGCCCCACTTCTGCCTTAATGTCCTGGGGGCAAGGGGAAGGGTTTGGAAATAAGGAGCCTACCTGCTTCTGATGGACAGAAAGCAGATGGGAGAATTATCATGAGGGCTGATATGGGCTGGGACTACTGCTCTGATGCTCTGCCAGATCCATTCACTCATGAATGCATTTACTACACAGATGTTTATGTATTGCTTAAATCAGTACCAGGCCATGTTCTAGCTGCTGGGGACAGAGCAACACAACAACCAGACAAAGCCCCTGCCTTCATGAATGCCACTTTCTTGCAGGACAGAGACAAATAATAAGCAAGTAATAAAAATTTAAAACTCAAATGATACTAAGTGCAAAGCAGAGCAAAGGGAGGAGTGCCAGGTGGTTTGGGATAAGGGAGGGAGTGCTATTTTATATAAGATGGTCAGGGCAGACCTCACTGAAGAGGTGACATTCAAGTAGAAACCTGAAGAAAGTTTTCAATACCGGGCTGATTGCGTCTCATGGTCTTGTTCAACATGTGCCTTTGTTGCCTAGATATCTATAAACTGGGAATTGTCCCTACAGGTTGATCTGGTATAGGTTCAATCTTTGGGCAAGGATCCATCTTAGGTGGTACTGTGAGTTCTTCCATCAGGAGGCATGTATGTCTGGCCCTCTCTCCTTTCTGGTCCTAGGTAGGCATTGCTTGGATCCATTATTTCATTAGATATTTGCAACACGATGAGAGTCAATTGTTCTTTCTTCAATATGAGAGTTCTTTTTAAATCCTTGGCATACAGGGGTGCTTGGGTTGCTCAGTCAGTTAAGCGTCCGAATTCACCTCAGGTCATGATCTCACAGCTCATGAGTTCGAGCCCTGCATTCGGCTCTGTGCTAACAGCTCGGAGCCTAGAGCCTGCTTCAAATTCTGTCTCCCTCTCTCTCTGCTCCTCCCCCACTCATGCTCTGTCTCTCTCTCCTTCAAAAATAAAAACATTTAAAAGAATTTAAATCCTTGGCATACAGAGGATACATTCAAACATTCTCCCTCTCTTCTTCCCCAAACCCCTTAGTTTTTAAATTTTAATTCCATTATCGTTAATATAGTGTTGTATTAATTTAAGGTGTACAGTATGGTGATTCCAGAAGTCCATATTACTCAGCGATCATCAAGATAAGTGTACTCTTTAATCCTCGTCACTCATTTCACCCAACCCCTCACCCACCTCCCCTCTGGTAACCATCAGTTTGTTCTCTATAGTTAAGAGTCTGTTTCTTGGTTTCTCTCTCTCTCTTTTTTCCTTTGCTCTTTTGTTTCTTAAATTCCACATATGAGTGAAATCATGTGGTATTTCTTCCTGACTTATTTCACTTAGTATTATACCCTCTGGATCCATCCATGTTGTTGCAAATGGCAAGATTGCATTCTTTTTTATGGCTGAATAATATGTTCCATTGTATATGCATACCACTTCTTTATCCATTCATCTATTGATGGACACTGGGGCTGCTTCCATATTTGGCCATTGTAAATAATGCTGCTATAAACATAGAAGTACAGGGGCGCCTGGGTGGCGCAGTCGGTTAAGCGTCCGACTTCAGCCAGGTCACGATCTCGCGGTCCGTGAGTTCGAGCCCCGCGTCGGGCTCTGGGCTGACTGCTCAGAGCCTGGAGCCTGTTTCCGATTCTGTGTCTCCCTCTCTCTCGGCCCCTCCCCCGTTCATGCTCTGTCTCTCTCTGTCCCAAAAATAAATAAACGTTGAAAAAAAAAATTTAAACATAGAAGTACATGTATCCCTTTGAATTAGTGTTTTTGTATTCTTTGGGTTTGCATTTCCACCAACAATGCATAGGGGTTCCTTGTTCTCTGCATCCTTGCCAATACCTGTTGTTTCTTGTGGTTTTGATTTTAGCCATTCTGACAGCTGTGAGGTGATAGCTCATTGTAGTTTTGATTTGCATTTCCCTGATGATGAGTGATGTTGAGCGTCTTTTCGTATGTCTGTTGGCCACCTGGATGTCTTCTTTGGGGAAACGTCTGTTCATGTCCTGTGCCCATTTCTTAGTTGGATTGTTTGTGTTTTTTTGGTGAGTTGTATAAGTTTTCCATATTTTTTGGATACTAACCCTTTATTGGACTTGTCATTTGCAAATATCTTCTCCCATTCAGTAGGATGTCTTTTAGTTTTGTTGATTGTTTCCTTTGTTGTGCAGAAGTTTTTCATTTTGATGTAATCACAATAGTTTATTTTTGTTTTTATTTCCCTTGCCTCAGGAGACATGTCTAGTAAGAAGTTTCTATGCTCAATGTCAAAGAGGTTACTGCCTGTGTTCTCCTCTAGGATTTTTATGATTTCAGGTCTCCCGTTTAGGTCTTTAACACATTTTGAATTTATTTTTGTGTATAGTGTGAGAAAGTGGTCCAGTTTCATTCTTTTGCATGTAGCTGCCCAGTTTTCCCAACACCATTTATTGAAGAGACCGTCTTTTTCCCATTGCATATTCTTGCCTCCTGTGTCAAAGATTAATGGACCAAATAATTGTAGGTTTATTTATGGGGTTTTCAATTCTGTTCTATTGATCTTTGTGTCTGTTTTTGTGCCAGTACCATATTGTTTTGATTTCTACAGCTTTGTATATAACTTGAAGTCTGCAATTGTGATGCCTCCAGCTTTGCTTTGCTTTTTCAAGATTGCTTTGGCTATTGGGGGGGGGGTGTCTTTTGAGTTTCCATACAAATTTTAGGATTATTTGTTTTGGTTCTGTAAAAAAAATGCTGTTGGTATTTTGATAGGGATTGCATTAAATCTGTAGATTGCTTTGGATAGTATAGGCATTTTAACAATGTTTGGTCTTCCAAGCCATGGGCATGGAACGTCTTTCCATTTCTTTGTGTTGCCTTCAGTTTCTTTCATCAACATTTTATAGTTTTCAGAATACAGGTCTTTCACCTCTTTGGTTAAATTTATTCCGAGGTGTTTTATTATTTTTGGTGTAATTGTCAATGGGATTGTTTTCTTAATATTTCTTTCTGCTGCTTCATTATTATTGTGTAGAAATGCAACAGATTTCTGTGCATTGATTTTGTATCTTATGACTTTACTGAATTCATTGATCAGTTCTAGTAGTTTTTGATGGATTCTTTAGGGTTTTATGAATTGAATATCATGTCATCTGCAAATAGTATTTTTTCAAAGGTCTTCCAGGTGATCCTACTATGTAGCTGGGCTTGAGAACTATAAAGGAGCTGTTCAGTATACGGATGGAAAGATAGGCTAGAGCCAGATAACAGAGATGATAAATTAGCTAATGTTTATTGAAAGTTAACTATGTGCTAGACACTTTATGTGTAGTAATCCATTTAATCCTCACAATCCTATGAGTATAGGTACTATTATCATTATGTTACAGATGAGGAAACAGTAAATTGACCAAAGTCTTATATACCAAAAGAGTGTCAGGCAGTCTGGCTTCAAAGCATATCCTAGAAACACTTGTATTCCAGGCCAAAAAACTTGGGTTTTCTTCTGTAACCATCTTTATTAGTTTAGTGTATATCCATCCAGAATTTCTTTATGCATATACAAGCAAGTGCAAATGTATATTCCCCCTTTCTTACACAAAAGGTAGCACACTAGATATACTAATCTGCATCTTGCTTTATTAACAAAATATCCTAGAAATCTTTACATATCACTACACAGAGAGCATCCTCATTCTTTTTTTTTTTTTTTGCGGCTCCTTAGAATTTGTGTGCACGTACCATAATTTATTTAATCTTGGGTTGTTTTCAGTGTCTATCAAAATGCTGTGATAAATAATCTTGTATATGGATCACTTTGCATAGCCACAGAAATGGAATTACTGAGTCAAGGAGTATATGTGCATTTGTAACTTCAATAGATATTGCCAAATTATCCTCCACAGGTCTTGTACTATTTTGTATTCCTACCTGCAGTATGTGACATATGTTGGCACTTTTTTTATGAAATAACTTTTATTAATCATTTCAAAGGTCAATAAATAGGAAAAGTCCTAGAAAGACTGATCAAGGGGGTAAAAGTGAGAATTCAAATTACTAACGTCAGGAGTAGAAATTAGGAGTTAAAGGAAAAAGGAGGTCCAAGTAATAGTGAGGGAGAACAGAAGCCCATGATCTCCAAAAGTTTTAAGCTCTTCACAAAAACAGAAGAGGGAGCTATAGAGCCATGAAGTGAGAAAAGCAATCTTGAACCATGCTGCCCTTCTAAACATTCAAGAAAATTAATTCCATATAAAAGAATGGAGGTCAAATCCCATATAAAGTTATCGTAAGAAGAAAGAGGGTAAGGAGCAGAATAACCTCCCTATAAGCAATGAGAGAATTCCAGAAAGACACGCTTATAAAACAAATGAAAACTCCATCCTAGTGTTTTCAAATGAGCTAAGAGATAAGAAATGATTCAAGATATGAAAGAGGAGCATAAATCAGAATGAGAAAAGTTCAGAAATGAGGTAATAGAATTCAAGAAAGAATTGGAAATGAAACAAAACCATTTCAGAAATGACTAAACTAGAAGGAACACCAGAGCAAAGAAACACAACAGATAATGGCCTAAGAGAAACACATGAAAAAGAGGAAAGTTTTTTTTTTTCATTTTATTTTTAGGGGTGCCTGGGTGGCTCAGTTGGTTAAGTGTCTGACTTCGGCTTAGGTCATGATCTCATGGTTGGTGGGTTCAAGCCCCGCGTCGGGCTCTGTGCTGACAGCTCAGAGCCTGGAGCCTGCTTCAGATTCTGTGTCTTCCTTTCTTTCTGCCCCTCCCCCACTCGCACTCTGTCTCTCTCTCTCTCTCAAAAATGAATAAACGTTAAAAAATTTAAAAATTAAAAATTTTATTTTTATGTCATCTCTACACCCAACATGGGGCTTGAACTCACAACCCTAAGATCAAAAGTTGCACACTCCACCGACTGAACCAGCCAGGGACCCCACCTTTTTTTTTTTTTTAATTGAAAAGGAGGAAAATTTTTAAAATAAAAAATAAATGAAAAGATTTTTGGTTTCAACTTGGACGTGTAAAGAACTGCAGAAAAGACACTCCCATCCTTACAAGAAAGGGCACAAAGTGATGACTCTGTAAACTCATCAGAGAACTGAGATCACAGGACAGATGGCCATCTTGAAATCTGGAGAGAAGGAAGTTGCCTGCAGGGAGACACAGGACCAGAGCATTTGCTCACCTGGGTAGGAAGCCACTGGATGCTATATGAGCCAAGAGGAACATTAAACTAGAAATGTTCACAAATTGCTGGAGGCCAATTGGAAGGAGAGTGTGAAGCTTGTAGAGAGTGCAGGTTTTTACTCCAGGAGATCCACTAGGCTCTCACAGGAAGAATAACAGAGAATCCAGACAAAGCTCCCTCCCTACCACCATAGCTAGAGGAGGGAGACAACCACGAGGCCAGTCCACCTAAACTGTGTTCCTTATCTTCAGGGGGCAGTGTGAGGCTTCTAGGCTATTTAAGAGACCATGTACCAGGTGTGAGAGATTGTAGTTCTTTGGGGATCTGTGTCCTAGAGTTTGGGGGTCTGTGGACTGTTTGGGGTTCTGCTTCCCAATGTGTGAAGACTTCAAGTACTTTGGGTCTATGTTTCCAGGGTATGAGCCCTCTGAGATATTTGGGGGTTACTGATCCATGGTTTGAGGTATGGAGTTGTTTGGGAGTCTGTGTCACAAATGTAAGGTCATTGAGATGTTTGTGCTTCCCTGCCCCTGGCTTTGAATGCCTGGGGATGTTTGAGGGTCTGAGTTTTAGAATGTGAGGTCTCTAGGCTGTAGCTCAGGCTATGAGGCTTCTGAAACATTTGGGGGTTCTCCTTCTCAATGTGTGACATCTCACACTTCCTAGTATGTGCAATCTCTGAGCTGGTTTACTTTTGGCTGTGGCATGAGTTCTCTGAAGTCTTTGTGAGTCCATTTCCATTGTTTTGAAGTATTTGATATTTTGAGGGTCAGCATCCCTCACTGTAAACATCTCTGAATTTCTGAGGTTCTCTCCTTGAATTTAAGGCCATGTTGCTATTCCAAGCTGTGTTTAGCCTTGTGAGAGGTTTCTGAGCTCTTTTAGCATATATGTCCAAAATGTGAGGTCATTGAACTTTTTAGTGTCTCCTCGCAAGATGTTAAATGTACAAGTACTTTTAGGAATCTTTGTTCCAAGTTGTGAAATCTCAAATGCTGATGGAGGCATTTTAACATATGGTGATAGTTGTTTGGGTGTTCTGTGTACCAGGTTATGAAGTGTCTGAGCTGCGTGGGACTTTGTCCAAGGTTTGGTATCTTTATAGTTTAATCTGTAGAGTATCTATACCATGGTGTGTGGTATCTGAGTTATTTGAGTCTTTGTTCCATGGGGTGAGTCTCTGAGCTCTTCTGTGGGCTATGTTCCAGGTGTGAGGTCTCTGAGTTGTTTGGTGTCCTATTTTCTAGGTTGTGAAATCTTCAAGTTGACTTGTTTATTTTCTGCCTGTGTATGAGACCTCTGAGCTCTTTGTGTTTCTGCTATCCAGGGTGTGGGGACTCTCAACCTTTGTGAGACTCTCCCTGATGGTGAGGATTTAATATTATGCAGGCCTGTGTTCCTGAGTGTGGAGGCTCTGGCGTTTTAAGTTTTTCATTCCTAGTTATTGTTTGGAGTATGTTTCAGGTCTCTGAGCTGATTTCATACCTACATCCAGAATGTGAGGTCACTCAGCTGTCTAGGTTTCTGTCTGAGATGATAGCACCCAAACAGTTTGTGGGTCTGGATCTCTACATGCATGGTATCAAAGGTTGCTTGGGTGATTTCATCTTATAATGAAATGTCTCCCCTCTTGGATATTTTCCAGGATGGGTGGTCTCTGAACTCTTTGTAGGGTGGCGTCTCTGAGTGTTAAATTCTCTATGATGTCTTTGTGGAGATGGTCCATGTAATGATGATCTTTGAGCTGATTTAAAGTTTCTTGTTCTAGGATCTGATGTTTGCATTCTTTCAGGGTTTCTGTGTCCCAAGGTGTATAGCCTCAAATTTGTTTGGAATTCTGTGTCCATGGCATGAGATGTATAGGCTTTGGAGGTCTGTGCCCACCATATGTGGTTTATGAGTTTTTGGGGGGTCTGTGTTTCAGGGTGTGTAGTTTTTAAGGTACTTGGGACCTGGTGTGTGGTGCCTCTGAGCTCTCTGAGTATTTGTGTCTGGTGTGTGAGGTGCCTAAGGAGACTGGGGAAACCATTTCTAGGTTTTGGGCTCTCTGAGGTTTGGACAGGTTTGTGTCAGGGTTTGAGGTCTCAGAACTTTTAGGTGGTATCTAATGTCTGAAGTATCTAAGTAGTTTGCAGATATGTTACAGAGGATGAGATCTGTGCTACTGTGGGGTCTGTGTCCTAGGTTGTGAAATCCCTGTACTTTTTTGGGGGGGGGGTTGGTATGTGTCCCAGGGTAGTGAAGTCTCTGGTCTTTTTGGAGATTTGTGTCCAGTCTGAGACATACTTGAGTTTTGGTAGTTCTGTCCATGGTGGGAGGTTTCTGAGATTTTCATATATCTGTGTTAGAATTTGAAGTCAGAACGATTTGGGGTGATGTTTCCATGGCAAGTTGTCTCTCATATGCCTAGGTATCTGTGCCATGTGTGTGAAGTCTCTAGGATATTTCAATGTCTGTTTCTTAGGGTGTGATAATTATTATAGTTGGGGCACCAGAGAGAATGAGCTGAAATAACAGGAAGAATTTGAGAATGGGATGCATAAACTTAATATTATACTTGTTCCAGTTTGGGTGATGATGTCAAGGTTATTTCTGTGGATGTGAGTGGCTGCGGAGACCACTGTAGGAAAGGAGGTCAAGAAAGTGAAAAGCCAGGTTTGTATGTGAAGATGGAAGAGTCATTTAAAGAGAAATGAAATCACCAAGGTTCAAAGGAGAGGTGGTATTAGAGACAGTGATAGTAATCTAGGAGCTAAAATTCTAAAGAAATTAGCATTGGTAGATGACTTTGATACTCAGGACCCTCATAACACGTGCACTAAAACTGAGGGGTTTTGTGAGAGCTTATCCCCTAAGGTCAGGAACAAGACAAGGATGTCCATTCTCTTCACTTCTATTCAGCATAGTACTGGAAGTCCTAACCACAACAATCAAACAAGAATAAGGAATAAAACACATCCAAATTGTAAGGAAGAACTAAAACTTACACTATATGCAAATGACATGATACTATATAGAGAAAACCCCAAAGACTCCACCAAAAAAACTGCTAGAACTGATAAATGAATTCAGTAAAGTCACAGGATACAAAATCAATGCACAGATATCTGTTGCATTTCTTTTTTTTTTAATTTTTTTACTTTATTTATGTTTTTTTTTTTAAATATAATTCATTGCCAAGTTAACTAACATACATTGTATACAGTGTGCTCTTGGTTTCAGGGGTAGATTCCCATGATTCATCGCTTACGTACAACACCCAGAGCTCATCCCAACAAGTGCCCTCCTCAGTGCCCATCACCCATTTTCCCCTCCCACCACCACCACCCCCCATTAACCGTCAGTTTGTTCTCTGTATTTAAGAGTCTCTTATGGGTTTCCCTCCCTCTCTGACACTATTTTTTCCCCTTCCCTTCCCCCCTGGTCTTCTTTTAAGTTTCTCAAGCTCCACAGATGAGTGAAAACATTTGATACCTGTCTTTCTCTGACTGACTTATTTCACTTAGCATAATACCCTCCAGTTCCACCCACATTGTTGCAAATGACAGGATTTCATTCTTTCTCATTGCTGAGTAGTATTCCTTGTATATATAAACCACATCTTCTTTATCCATTCATCAGTTGATGGACATTTGGGCTCTTTCCATGATTTGGTTATTGTTGAAAGCACTGCTAGAAACATTGGGGTACATGTGCCCCTATGAATCAGCACTCCTGAATCCTTTGGATGAATTCCTCGTAATGCTGTTGCTGGGTCATAGGGTAGTTCTAGTTTTAATTTTTTGAGGAAACTTCACAATGTTTTCCAGAGTGGCTGCACCAGTTTGCATTCCCACCAACAGTGCAAGAGGTTTCCTGTTTCTCCACTTCCTCACCAACATCTGTTGTTTCCTGAGTTGTTAATTCTATCCACTCTGACCGGAGTGAGGTGGTATTTCAGTGTGGTTTTGATTTGTATTTCCCTGATGATGAGTGATGTTGAACATCTTTTCATGTGTCTGTAAGCCATCTGGATGTCTTCTTTGGAAAAACATCTGTTCATATCTTCTGCCCATTTGTCACTGGATTATTTGTTTTTCAGGTGTTGAATTTGGCAAGTCCTTTATAAGTTTTGGATACTAACCCTTTATCCAATATGTCATTTGCAAATATCTTCTCCTATTCCATCAGTTGCTTGTTAGTTTTGTTGATTGTTTCCTTTGCAGTGCAGAAGCTTTTTATCTTTATGAGGTCCCGAGAGTTCATTCTTGCTTTTATTTCCCTTGCCTTCGGAGAGGTGTTGAGTAAGAAGTTGCTGTGGCTGAGGTCAAAGAGGTTGTCGCCTGTTTTCTCCTCTAGAGTTTTGATGGTCTCCTGTCTCACATTTAGGTCTTTCATCCATTCTGAGTTTATTTTTGTGTATGGTGTAAAAAAGTGGTCCAGTTCCATTCTTCTGCGTGTTGCTGTCCAGTTCTTCCAGCACCATTTGCTAAAGAGACTGTCTTTTTTTCCATTGGGTACTCTTTTCCTGCTTTGTCAAAGATTAGTTGGCCATACATTTGGGGTCCAATTCTGAGTTCTGTATTCTTTTCCATTGGTCTATGATCTGTTTTTGTGCCAGATATCTGTTGCATTTCTACAAATAATGAAGCAGCAGAAAAAAAAAAATTAAGGAGCTCCTACATGGCTCAGTCAGTAGAGCATGTGACTCTTGATTTAAGGATTGTGAGTCTGAGCCCCATATGTAGAAATGTGTAGAGTTACTTTAAACTGTGTAGAAATTGCTTTAAAATAAAAAATCCCGGGATGCCTGGGTGGCTCAGTTGGTTGAGCGTCCAACTTCAACTCAGGTCATGATCTCGCTGTCCATGAGCTCAAGCCCCATGTTGGGCTCTGTGCTGACAGCTTAGAGCCTGGAGCCTGTTTCAGATTCTGTGTCTCCCTCTCTCTCTGCCCTTCCCTCACTCATGCTCTGTCTCTCTCTGTGTGTCAAAAATAAATAAACATTAAAAAATTTTTTTAATAAAAAAATCTTAAAAAGAGAAATTAAGAAAAAATCCCACTGACAATTACACCAAAAATAATAAAACACCTCGGAATAAACTTAACCAAAGAGGAAAATGTTGATGAAGGAAACTGAAGGCAACACAAAGAAATGGAAAGACGTTCCATGCCCATGGCTTGGAAGACCAAACATTGTTAAAATGCCTATACTATCCAAAGCAATCTACAGATTTAATGCAATCCCTATCAAAATACCAACAGCATTTTTTTTTACAGAACCAAAACAAAAAATCCTAAAATTTGTATGGAAACTCAAAAGACACCCCACCCATAGCCAAAGCAATCTTGAAAAAGCAAAGCAAAGCTGGAGGCATCACAATTGCAGACTTCAAGTTATATACAAAGCTGTAGAAATCAAAACAATATGGTACTGGCACAAAAACAGACACAAAGATCAATAGAACAGAATTGAAAACCCCATAAATAAACCTACAATTATTTGGTCCATTAATCTTTGACACAGGAGGCAAGAATATGCAATGGGAAAAAGACGGTCTCTTCAATAAATGGTGTTGGGAAAACTGGGCAGCTACATGCAAAAGAATGAAACTGGACCACTTTCTCACACCATACACAAAAATAAATTCAAAATGTGTTAAAGACCTAAACGGGAGACCTGAAATCATAAAAATCCTAGAGGAGAACACAGGCAGTAACCTCTTTGACATTGAGCATAGAAACTTCTTACTAGACATGTCTCCTGAGGCAAGGGAAATAAAAACAAAAATAAACTATTGTGATTACATCAAAATGAAAAACTTCTGCACAACAAAGGAAACAATCAACAAAACTAAAAGACATCCTACTGAATGGGAGAAGATATTTGCAAATGACAAATCCAATAAAGGGTTAGTATCCAAAAAATATGGAAAACTTATACAACTCACCAAAAAAACACAAACAATCCAACTAAGAAATGGGCACAGGACATGAACAGACGTTTCCCCAAAGAAGACATCCAGGTGGCCTGAAAGGGCAGGCCTACACCGGCCGACTCCATCTTGTTCTGTGTCCTTCACCTTGACCACACCTCCTCCCCTTGAGTAACTCCCCCCCTCACCTGCCTAACAGGACTCAGACCCTTCCCCAGCCAATCGGCTGAGGCCACAGCCATTACCTCACCAACTGCCCCTAGGCCCCAATAAAACCTTTGTCCTTTTGAAACTCGCTCTCCCTGATATCTCAGGTATCTCACCGCTGCGTCGGTGCAGGTAGGGGATTGAGCTCGAGCTAGCTCGAATAAAGGCTCTTTTGCTTTTACATCGGACTCGGCTCCCTGGTGGTCTTTGGGGATCACGAATTCTGGGCATAACATGGCCAACAGACATATGAAAAGACGCTCAACATCACTCATCATCAGGGAAATGCAAATCAAAACTACAATGAGCTATCACCTCACAGCTGTCAGAATGGCTAAAATCAAAACCACAAGAAACAACAGGTATTGGCAAGGATGCAGAGAACAAGGAACCCCTATGCATTGTTGGTGGAAATGCAAACCCAAAGAATACAAAAACACTAATTCAAAGGGATACATGTACTTCTATGTTTATAGCAGCATTATTTACAATGGCCAAATATGGAAGCAGCCCCAGTGTCCATCAATAGATGAATGGATAAAGAAGTGGTATGCATATACAATGGAACATATTATTCAGCCATAAAAAAGAATGCAATCTTGCCATTTGCAACAACATGGATGGATCCAGAGGGTATAATACTAAGTGAAATAAGTCAGGAAGAAATACCACATGATTTCACTCATATGTGGAATTTAAGAAACAAAAGAGCAAAGGAAAAAAGAGAGAGAGAGAAACCAAGAAACAGACTCTTAACTATAGAGAACAAACTGATGGTTACCAGAGGGGAGGTGGGTGAGGGGTTGGGTGAAATGAGTGACGAGGATTAATGAGTAACTTACCTTGATGAGCACTGAGTAATGTATAGAATTCTGGAATCACTATATTGTACACCTGAAACTAATATAACACTGTATGTTGACTATAACTGGAATTAAAATTAAAAACTTAATAAAAAAAAGAAAGGGGGATGATCTACTGGCTCACACAACTAGTGTATTGATCAGCCATTTCTGTGTAAATCTCAAAAAAAAAATATTGATGACTGGGCCCCACCCCCAGACTATGTAAATCAGAATCTCTGGGGAAAGGGGTAGTGGAGCCCAGGCATGGATATTTTTAAAAAGTGCCCCAGATGTTTTGATCATTCCTATCAGACTACTGGTCCCCTTGCTGCCCTAACATACATCAGGCTCATTCCTGCCTCCACACTTCCCCCTACCCCTGCTTGGGAAGCCTTCTTCTCCATCCCACATCCCTGCCTCTTGAGTTTCTACTCATTTCTAAGCCCTAATTTAGATGCTCTCTCCTTCATAAGGACCTCGCTGCTCTCCCCCCACACCCTTTGATAATTCCCTGATGCCTACAGGGCAAAACTGGAAAGGCCCACCTTTCCAGCCTCATCACCTGCTTCTGTTCCACCACATATTTCTTCCCTGTGCTTCTCCCATACCAATTTGCCCTTCTGCAGCCGCACTTATGCCTGAGCCTTGCACATGCTCTTCCCAGCCCCCAGCCTCAACAGTGCCCTTAACTAACTCCTACTCATCCTTCAAGACTCAGCTCAGGCAGCACTCAAGTGAAGCCAACTCTGAGCCCCTCTGCCGGTCTCCCGAGACTCCTCTCTCTGCCCTCTATCCCCTAACACTTTTGATTTATCACTGGCATTCAGCACATTGTGTTAATTGTCTTGTATTTGTCTGGGTTGCAGTTAGTCTGAACTTCTTGAGAGCAAGGATTGTAATGTTTCCATCTCTCTCACTTTCCTGCAGCACAAACCTTGCATAAAGGAAGTATTTAGAGAACGTTTGCTGAGTTCTCCACTGGTATTCATTGTGAAAATTGCTGCTCTCTCCTGCAAGTTAAAGCCTGGTAACCGAACACAGTAGTCTAAAACTAGTATGAACAGCACTGAGGAAACTGGATTATCACCTCTTTCAATTTAGTCCATTTCTGTCCTTAGAATCTAGGGCTAAGATCTCAATAACTTATTTACATTGCATTATCAAGCCAGGCTTTGAGGTGTAAGATCTTATTAATGTTAATAAGCAAGTCTTTGAGTACCACCCCCTCAAACAATTCACCGCCTGATAAATTGCTTTGCTTAGTCAATGGTTCGCAGCCTCAGCTATACATTCAAAACCAGCTGGGCAGCTTTTCATCATCCTACTGCTCAGGCCACCCTGCAGGCCAATTACATTAGAATTTCTGGGGGTGGGTCCCAGCCATCGGTGTTTTTTGAGGCTCCCAGCCGATCCCAAAGTGTAGCCAACATTGAGAATCACTGGTGCTCCCTCCGTTGGCTCTGCCCTTTTATTTTTTCCTCCCTTGTCTACCCTTCCTTCCTACCCTCATCTCCACACTCCTCTCCTCTCCCTCTCACTTTGCCTGCTCTCAGGTCGCTCACGCTTATCTTGATGACACAACTCACCTTATGTCCCAGATGTCAACTGAGTAGTGGAAACTGCACTGAGCTAGGAGTTAGTAAGCCTGGACCTCTGCCCTGTTGTGGTCCTGGGGCAAGTCCCTTCACTCTCTGTATCTTCATTTCTTCTTGGGTCAAATGGGGATCATAGCACTTGTTCTGCCTCCTTAGGAGGCCTATGTGAGAATCACTGGAAATAATGGACCCTAAAGTCCTTTGGGTGCTGAAGAGCACCATGTAAATACACAGAATTTTAGAGCTTCACTTACCAACACAGGGGCCATATAGTGTTAACATCGCTTGCGCAAAATAAGACTATATCATGTTTACAAAATACTACGAAACATTTATGGATGCGTTCATATAAAGTTGGAGAACAAACCATGCATGGTCATGATGAACTCCAAATTCAGGACAATGGTAACTGGGGGAGGAAATGGGATGCCCCCGAGGGAACAGCTGAGGGGGATTCAACTGCTTTGTTAATGCTCTCTTTTTAAAAAATCAAATCTGAAGGGACGTCTGGGTGGCTCAGTCGGTTAAGCATCCAACTTCGGCTCAGGTCATGAACTTGTGGTTCATGAGTTAGAGCCCCACGTTGGGCTCTGTGCTGACAGCTCAGAGCCCAGAACCTGCTTCGGATTCTATGCCCCTCCCCTGCTCACGCTCTGTCTCTCTCTCTGTCTCTTTCATAAATACACATTAAAAATAAAAAATAAATAAAAATAAAATAAAGCAAAATAAATAAAAGGAGTTCTTATCATCATCTCGCCCTAGGTTCATTCTATTGTCCACCTTAGTATAATGGCAGAAAAAGATAAATCTGGGACTTGACAGCCGCTTCAAATCCTTCACATAAGATAGAAATGTATAAATCAATAACTTCATAAATTTAGAAAAAATGGGTCTGTTTCCTCTACCTGATTTTGAAGACATCAAGTGAGGACATTTTTGTATGCACTGTACCAAGTAATGAATGCTCAATTCTGCTGAAATAAACAAAAGGAATGGGAAGGAGAGACCCAGAAAGAGCCTGAAGGGGGAGAGGGAAAGGGGATGCAGGAAGAGGGGGCAAGAGGGGTTCAGTCACCTGGATGAAGTCACGCTCAAGTATTAGTGAGTACCCCGATGTATCATACTCTCCTCGGTTCAGTCCTCACTGCAGTTTCTCCATGGAGGGGTTGAACACGCCCACTGCACTACCGCTATGGGCTCTGTAATAAGGTAATGTACATTCATTGTTCATGGCACTGGGTTTTTTTGTTGTTGTTGTTGTTTTTAAGGCAGCGGCTAAGCCGTTTCAGCTTTTTCAATAACCTCATAACTGGTCTGCTGCCCTGGCAACTACTAGCTCAGCGCCTGGCACACAAGCCACAGCTTGCCTGTCTAGCACCTTCATTCTGTTTGGACAAAGCTGCCCTTCTGGGAAGACAGCTCCTCCTGCTCACCGTGTGGCTAGCTTGTGGTTATTAGTAAAAGGAACCCCTCTCTCCTGCCCATGGAGCCCTGCACAGCTGGGTGACCGTAGGAAAGGTTAATTTTTAGATCCCTGTCGTCACTCCCTCAGCACAAGGTGTCCTGTACGGTAAATACTTGGGGGACCTCACTGGGTAGTCCTGCTGGCACCTAAGTACCAGTGATTTGCCCCCTGACTGTCCCCAAGTCCTCAGACTTTAATTGTCCAACTCTCCCCAGCTCTGCTCTCATTCACTGCTTTCACTGTGTTACCTGCACTCCAGTAATACTGGCCCTCACATCTGCCTCAAATCTTTTCACTTGCTCTTCCCTCCAGATTGCTTTCCTTCCTAGACCTTTGCATATCTGGGTTCTCAGTTATCAATACAGAAAATCCCGTCTCCAATATCATCATTACCTGAAAATCTTATGAATGTTTATTATTGGTTCCATCTCCCTTGAGAACTATAAAAAGTCTCCGCACAAACACTCCATTCAAACACCCTCACTCCGCCCACCCACCCACCTCCTGCACTAAAATATTTGATCAAACTTTGGCTTGGCTTCTAGCAGCCTAAGACTGCAAGCAGAGATGACCCAGCCCTCTTTTGAGTTTGTGTCTGAAAAAGGTCAGGACTGCTAAAAGATTTTATCATTTGTTCTAGCCAGCACCGGATGGTAATCCCATGACCTCGTTTTCTTAGAGCATTTACTAAAAAGGGCTTACAACTGTGAATTGTTCCTGTCCCTTTGAGATGTATATGTATCTCCTACACTTCAGAAAGTTATTTCTTAAGCACCTGAGAGCCATTCCTTTAAAATGTAAGCATAAGAAATGCTAGGGCCTCTACCTCCCATTCTCTGTGGGGGGAATAGCATCCTAAGTGCCAGCTAGCACACACAGCAGGCCTAATTTGTAATTTTTCACTTCCTTGACTCTACCTGAGCCCCTGCTCCCTCTTTCTCCCTCCTCCCTCCTCCTCCCTTTAAAATAGTCAGTCACTTCTGCACAAATTGGAACGGAGCTCAGCTCTTTTCCTTACTGACAGTAGTTACTGAATAAAATCTGTTTTCACTGCTTTAACTAATGTCAGTTTTGTTTATCTTTGCCACCCTCCACCTTTGCCCTCCCTCAGAGACTAGAGGGCAGGGACCATGTCTGTTTTGGTCACAGGTGAATCCTTAGTGCCTGCAAGAACGCCTGGCACAACAAACATTTGCTAAGCGAACAAATAAATGTTTGTTAGAATGCACTTAGTAAAAAGGCCCCAAGGTTGGGAGATAGGAGAACTAGATTTTAGTCTCATCATTTGTCTTGTTAACTAATCTGTTACCTGAGTCAAGTTGCTTCATCAACTTGGTCCAACTACTATCTGTATGACCTGGGCAAGATATGGAACCTCTTTCAGTTTCTTCAACTAGCAATTCCTTCCTTAGAAAGTTGTTGGGAAGATTGAAATAATGTGAGAGAAACACAATACTGTGAGAGTAGGTGCTCAGAAAACGAGTTCCAGTCTTGACCTTCTCCTGGGTTTCTCTTGTCTGGTCTCTTACCCAGACCAATATAATCTTGTGCTCCTAAGAGTGCAGACTCTGGAGCCAGACTGCCTGACTGTGAAGTCTTGCTTTGATCCTTACTAGTTATGTGACTTTGCAAAGTAGCTTAACTTTCCAGGACTCACTTTCTTCATCTTAAGCCAGGAATGATTGTAATGCCTACCTCATAGGGTTGCTGTGAGGATTAATAGAGTAAATACACTCGCAACAGAGCCTGACCCATCACATATAAGCCTTAGATAGTATGACTGGGCCTTGGGATCCTCATTTATAAGAAGCATTAGGCCTTAAGGTCCCTGAAGCTTCTGCGACTTAGCACCTGCAGCTGGAGATGGCAATGACTCCTACCCTTTCAGTACAGGGGTCTGAGGTCAGAGTCATTAATTTAGTCTCACACTGGGCTTATGAGCACCTCCTTCAGGCTTCACTTCCAGATCAGTGGTCTGAAGTCACTCTTCTGGGAGCTGCCGGGCCGGTCTGGTGTCTTCCATCAGCGCAGTGCCCGATTTGGAAGTGGTTCTTCCCAGACCACAGAGGCTCCACCGCAGGTCTTCCAACCCTGCCCCACCCTCACAGGACCCCCTTTTTGACTTAGAGTCTCCCAGAGTGTGGCCTCTGGGACTGACTGGAAGACTGGGGGTGGGGTATGGCGCGGTCACTGTCCAAATTTAGACTTTCTTCCAAAGAGGATGACCTGGGGGCGACTAGACGTCAGACTGAGTCCCTTCTAGGGCATGGAGTTGTAACGACGGGATCGAAAGATGTTTCCTCCAGGTCTAACACACCCACTCCTTTCTGTCCTCCGGTTTCCCGTCTCCCCCAGGGGGCTGCAAATTGCAGTCCGGGGGGGAAAAGAGCAATCCCAACTGTCCTTCTACCTCTGAGGACTCTGCGCTGGCCTAAACCTCTCTTGGTGGCCGCACTTATCCTCTTCCTCCCGCTGTGATCTGTCACTATCGCACACAGCTTCGTCCTAATCCCCTAATAGCCACCCACTGTGGACCGGGCCGCGGTCCTCCCACTCATTCCCACCGCCAGCTCCACAGGAGACGACGCCAACTCCACGGGGAACTTGATGAGAGCTGGACACGCATGCGCGAGTACAGCCCATGCCCTCCAGAAGGCCTGGTCGGTGCGGAGAGCGCTTGCGCGGAGGCGAGGTAGGCAAGATGCTGCAAGTGCCTGGCGGCGTCAAGCTGGCCCGGTGCGTTTCCGAGACCCCTGCCGCGGTCCTTCCTCTCCCTGGGTTTCCCCTTCCCACACCAAGTCAGGACCGTAGGACAGCCCCGTATTGGAGTCTTAGTGTGAATCCTTCTGTTTAGCTAGCTTCCCTCTAGTAGAGAAAATGAATAAGTGACAACCATAGTGAATCTAAGGTGACTTTGCTTAGAGAGGGTGCAGCCTGTACATTGCCACCCAGTCCTTGGTCCCAGAGCGGGCGTCTTTTCTTCTCCACCTGGAAGTCGCACAAATAAAAAAGGAATTTGCCGCCTGCCCGAGCCCCTTCACCAGACCTTTTGGGTTCCCTCAGACCCCCACCATTAGGACAGTCTCGCATGACGCAAGTGGACTAAGGTAGAGGGCATAGCACTAAGATTGATCATTACTACTCACCGCTTTTTTTGTGGCAGACATAGTATGCTCTCATAAAGCGAGTGAGTAGTCGTATTCCCACTTCACAAAGGAGGAAATTGAGGCTGAGAGACGAAGACGACTTGACCCATGTCTCACGAGTGCCCCTTCAGTGGGTGCGTGGTCAAGACTTATTACAGACACTTCCTCAAAAGCCTCACACCCAGAATGGGCACCCCCACACCATGGGCCCCCAACTTCTGGGTGCTGCTGCCCCACCTGGGTTGATTCATCTCCCCCATAGTCATTTATTCTATTCCAAGTCTTTCCTAACTGGACCCCGGCTTCAGAGAGGAGGGGATTATCAGAATCTCTCCCTGGTCCACATGATGTGGAGGCTGGGGGAGTTGGAGAAACTAGGTAAACTCCCAGGCTGGAGAGCTAGGAGGCCTGGAGAGGGCCAAGCCCCCTGTGTCTGACTCTGACCATGAACAGGGTGGGGGTCTTCTGCTTTGCCTTCATTAGGAGGAGAGGTGGTGTTGATGTGGGAAACAAAGGCAAAAGAAAAAAATTAAATTTCCTTACTACCTACAGCCCATTGACAAGTCCCATTGACAGGCAGAGTGACCTTCCTCTGGGAGCTCAGCTGCCACAATGTTGACGCTTTGCTAAGGGCAAAAGGCAATCTTAGCTTAACATTATCCTGATGCCCCCAGGATCCTGTGAGTCTACTTTAACATATAGAAATTCCTTTGGAAACTTCCTTTATATCTAGCCCCACCCAAGATATATGTTAGCAATCATCCTCCAAGCTGATGGCCCACTGATATACAGCTGAGGGGAGTAAACTCCTGAGAGTTTACTAAACACTAATAAATGACGTTTTCCTAACAATAGCTATCCCCCTCAGGGTCCTGGAAACCTTGTTTCCAAAATTCCTTGGAGGCTTGTGCTGTGCCTAACCCCTTCCCAACTTGAAAGTATATAATCAGTCACCCCTCACAGCCCTTGTGCAGCTCTTTCTGCCCAGGGGTCCTGTCCCCGTGCTTTAACAAAACCACCTTTTTTTTTTTTTTTTTTTTTGCACCAAAGACGTCTCAAGAATTCTTTCTTGACTGTTTGCTCCCAAACCCAACATTTCCACATCAGTGTGGCATCCTGGAGGGAGAAGAATGGTTCCGTCCATATTGCCAGAGCCTCCCTCCTCTGGCTGCTGGCTCCTGCCCCCTGCCACCTGGCTGTACTCCTCCTCTGGTGCCAGGTGGCCGCTTGTTTCTAGCCTTTGTTCCTACCTGCTTGCTTTTCTGCCTTTCCTTCAGGCTGTCCACATCGTCTTTCCTTCCTCCCCCATTTCCTCCCTTGCTCTGGTCCTTTTTGCCTTCTTCGACCTCCATATAGCCAGAATACTAGCTGTCTTCCTCCCATTCCTTTTCTCCCTCCAAAAAGAGCCCCAAACTGGTCCTATAATGAATGGCTTCTCTAAGCCTTCAGATGACTTCCATGTTTCTAGCTTGTCTGCTGGGTGCATGTGTAAACCATGAGGTAATTCTTCCAAAGCTGTGAAGGGAAGGTGGATGGATATAAGTGGAACTGACACTGTGTGATGATCACAGCACTTATTGATTTTGTAAAAATTAATAAAAGAAAACCCCATTTAGAATGGAATTCGGAGGCTGCCAAGGGGAGCTCTCACCCCTAGTACTAGTTATCATTGAAGACCCAAAAAGAAGAAACTGACTTTGCAAGTCCATACTACTTTACTAACCCAGTGGAAGGTTTCTTCCTACTCTGCCAACAGCCCCGCCAATGAGAAGCCACTATACTTCCAACCCCCCAGTTTACTTCAATAGATTAAAAAGAATTTTTTAATGTTTATTTTTGAGAGAGAAAGAGAGCGCAAGCAAGGGGAGGGGCAGAGAGAAAAGGAGACACAGGATCTGAAGCAGGCTCCAGGCTCTGAGCTGCCAGCTCAGAGTCCAACGTGGGGCTTGAACCCATGAACCGTGAGATCATCACCTGAGCTGAAGTCGGACGCTTAACCAACTGAGCCACCCAGGCACCCCTCCAATAGATTTTTTTTAAGTTTATGTATTTATTGTAGAGAGAGAGCATGCTCTGGGAGGGGCAGAGAGAGAGGGAGAGAGAGAGAGAGAGAGAGAGAGAGAGAGAGAGAGAGAGAATCCCAAGCAGGCTCTGCACCGTCAGTGCAGAGCACAACTCCATGGGGCTTGAACTCACAAACCATGAGCTCATGACCTGAGCCAAAAAGTCATAGGCTTAACTGACTGAGCCATCCAGGTGCCCCTACTCCAATAGACTTTTAATTTATAATAGCTCCTCCCAACTGTCCCCTGAACACACATACTTTTCCTCTATAACAGAGAGTTCCTCTCCTTTGTTCTCTGGACTTGTCTATGGTTTTATCATACCTTGCTTGTCTTGAATTGTAATTCTCAGCTATTCCTGAATAAATCCATTTTTTTTTGCTGGTAAAATAACAGTTTTATTTTTAAGTTTAACATTACTTGGTGGCCCAAAAGGGTATCCAGAGAAGACCCCCCTCCCCAAAAACTCCAAGGCTGGTGAACAAACAGGTGTTTACATGCACAGAGCCCATTGGGCTCACTGCTTTCTTGCCGACTCTGGGGTTTTGAGAATAAGTTTTCTTCTGGTTTTTATGCTGAATGCTTTGTGTTTGAGCTCCCCAGAATTTATTCAAGATCTATTTTTAAAGTTTTGCTTGTTTGTTTTTTTAAAATCTCTTGACAGTACTCATTTGGCCTTTGGGCTGACTCCTTTTTGCAATCAGACCATTCCTGATAGAACTGTGCTGGCCTTCAGTCTGAATCCTGTTTGGAACCAGACTGTTCCTGTTGGAACTTGTGCCAGTTTGAATTGTGTAGGACTCTGAGCCAACTCCTTTTTGGGATGGGACCATTCTAGTTGAGCTGTTCTCATTAGAACTGTGCTGACCTTTGGTCTGATTCCTCTGGAACCAGGCTGTACCTCTTGAAACTGTTATGTTGAGGAATTTTCTCTTTGCTCTAGAGAAAAACCTGTAAGAAATAGGATTCTGGTCATCAAAATGCTTTGAGGGCACTCCTCTCTACTGGGACGCTGGCCAGTTTTATGTTTAAAAACTATGGTTCCTCCACATGCACAGTCATAAGTCAGTGGACTGACTTAACCAAAGAAATTTAAGGCTTTAATGGACATGATCTTGAACTTTTGATCTCCCCAAAGTTGTTTGCTCAAGATTAAATTAGAAAGCTGCAGCTCCTAAAAATAAATACATACATACATACAAATTTTTAAAGGGTAAAAAAGGGAGAAAAGAAAAAAAGAAAATTAATGGAATGTCTATTTTATTAAAAAAAATTTTTTTAACATTTATTTTCAAGAGACAGAGACAGAGTGTGAGTGGGGGAGGGGCAGAGAGAGAGGGAGACACAGAATCAGAAGCAAGCTCTGGTCTCTGAGCTGTCAGCCTAGAGCCTGATGCTGGGCTCGAACCCACCAACCATGAGATCACGGCCTGAGCTGAAGTCGGAATGTCTTCATTTTAATGAAGGCACCCCTGGCACCCCTGGAATGTCTATTTTAAATGGTACCTGAGGCTTCCAAATGTTTTCAGGATTCTAAGTGTCTCTCTTTGCAGAAACACTATTTCTAAATTAACTGAGGAAAACAATTGAAAGAAGCCAAAATGGCTTCTGAGGCCTCTTTTTTGCCTCCCCTATTTTCTTTGTCTGCAGACCCATGGTGGCCACCTTGTCCTCAGGCTCTGCAGTGGCTGGCTGGTGCCTTTATCCTCTATTCTGTCTGCGGAGCTTAACTTTCCTCTGAATCTCTCCCCTCTCGCTCCTCTCCTGCTGCCGTTTCAAATTCTTCTGAGGATCCAAATAAACTTCAAATTATGTTGCCTGGATTAAGGCCAAATTATGAGCCATAATTAAAGAGTTTCCTAAAGTGACTGAGGACCCCCATAAGATTTCCAAATAATTTAACATAGTTATTCAAATTTACCAACCTGGTTTTTCAGATTTCTTTTTTTTTAATTTATTATTTTTATTTTTATTTTTTTAATATATGAAATTTATTGTCAAACTGGTTTCCATACAACACCCAGTGCTCATCCCAAAAGGTGCCCTCCTCAATACCCATCACCCACCCTTCCCTCCCTCCCACCCCCCATCAACCCTCAGTTTGTTCTCAGTTTTTAACAGTCTCTTATGTTTTGGCTCTCTCCCACTCTAACCTCTTTTTTTTTTTTTCCTTCCCTTCCCCCATGGGTTTCTGTTAAGTTTCTTAGGATCCACATACGAGTGAAACCATATGGTATCCGTCTTTCTCTGTATGGCTTATTTCACTTAGCATCACACTCTCCAGTTCCATCCACGTTGCTACAAAAGGCCATATTTCATTTTTTCTCATTGCCACGTAGTATTCCATTGTGTATATATACCACAATTTCTTTATCCATTCATCAGTTGATGGACATTTAGGCTCTTTCCATAATTTGGCTATTGTTGAGAGTGCTGCTATAAACATTGGGGTACAAGTGCCCCTATGCATCAGCACTCCTGTATCCCTTGGATAAATTCCTAGCAGTGCTATTGCTGGGTCATAGGGTAGGTCTATTTTTAATTTTCTGAGGAACCTCCACACTGCTTTCCAGAGCGGCTGCACCAATTTGCATTCCCACCAACAGTGCAAGAGGGTTCCCGTTTCTCCACATCCTCTCCAGCATCTATAGTCTCCTGATTTGTTCATTTTGGCCACTCTGACTGGTGTGAGGTGATATCTGAGTGTGGTTTTGATTTGTATTTCCCTGATAAGGAGCGACGTTGAACATCTTTTCATGTGCCTGTTGGCCATCCGGATGTCTTCTTCAGAGAAGTGTCTTTTCATGTTTTCTGCCCATTTCTTCACTGGGTTATTTGTTTTTCGGGTGTGGAGTTTGGTGAGCTCTTTATAGGTTTTGGATACTAGCCCTTTGTCCGATATGTCATTTGCAAATATCTTTTCCCATTCCGTTGGTTGCCTTTTAGTTTTGTTGGTTGTTTCCTTTGCTGTGCAGAAGCTTTTTATCTTCATAAGGTCCCAGTAATTCACTTTTGCTTTTAATTCCCTTGCCTTTGGGGATGTGTCGAGTAAGAGATTGCTACGGCTGAGGTCAGAGAGGTCTTTTCCTGCTTTCTCCTCTAAGGTTTTGATGGTTTCCTGTCTCACATTCAGGTCCTTTATCCATTTTGACTTTATTTTTCTGGATGGAGTCAGAAAGTGGTCTAGTTTCAACCTTCTGCATGTTGCTGTCCAGTTCTCCCAGCACCATTTGTTAAAGAGACTGTCTTTTTTCCATTGGATGTTCTTTCCTGCTTTGTCAAAGATGAGTTGGCCATACGTTTGTGGGTCTAGTTCTGGGGTTTCTATTCTATTCCATTGGTCTGTGTGTCTGTTTTTGTGCCAATATCATGCTGTCTTGATGATGACAGCTTTGTAGTAGAGGCTAAAGTCTGGGATTGTGATGCCTCCTGCTTTGGTCTTCTTCTTCAAAATTCCTTTGGCTATTCGGGGCCTTTTGTGGTTCCATATGAATTTTAGGATTGCTTGTTCTAGTTTCGAGAAGAATGCTGGTGCAATTTTGATTGGGATTGCATTGAATGTGTAGATAGCTTTGGGTAGTATTGACATTTTGACAATATTTATTTTTCCAATCCATGAGCAGGGAATGTCTTTCCATTTCTTTAAATCTTCTTCAATTACCTTCATAAGCTTTCTATAGTTTTCAGCATACAGATCCTTTACATCTTTGATTAGATTTATTCCTAGGTATTTTATGCTTCTTGGTGCAATTGTGAATGGGATCAGTTTCTTTATTTGTCTTTCTGTGGCTTCATTGTTAGTGTATAAGAATGCAACTGATTTCTGTACATTGATTTTGTATCCTGCAACTTTGCTGAATTCATGTATCAGTTCTAGCAGACTTTTGGTGGAGTCTATCGGATTTTCCATGTATAATATCATGTCATCTGCAAAAAGCGAAAGCTTGACTTCATCTTTGCCAATTTTGATGCCTTTGATTTCCTTTTGTTGTCTGATTGCTGATGCTAGAACTTCCAGCACTATGTTAAACAACAGCGGTGAGAGTGGGCATCCCTGTCGTGTTCCTGATCTCAGGGAAAAAGCTCTCAGTTTTTCCCCGTTGAGGATGATGTTAGCTGTGGGCTTTTCATAAATGGCTTTTATGATCTTTAAGTATGTTCCTTCTATCCCGACTTTCTCAAGGGTTTTTATTAAGAAAGGGTGCTGGATTTTGTCAAAGGCCTTTTCTGCATCGATTCACAGGATCATACGGTTCTTCTCTTTTTTTTTTTGTTAATGTGATGTATCACGTTGATTGATTTGCGAATGTTGAACCAGCCCTGCATCCCAGGAATGAATCCCACTTGATCATGGTGAATAATTCTTTTTATATGCCGTTGAATTCGATTTGCTAGTATCTTATTGAGAATTTTGGCATCCATATTCATCAGGGATATTGGCCTGTAGTTCTCTTTTTTTACTGGGTCTCTGTCTGGTTTAGGAATCAAAGTAATACTGGCTTCATAGAATGAGTCTGGAAGTTTTCCTTCCCTTTCTATTTCTTGGAATAGCTTGAGAAGGATACGTATTATCTCTGCTTTAAACGTCTGTTAGAACTCCTTGGGAAGCCATCTGGTCCTGGACTCTTATTTGTTGGGAGATTTTTGATAACCGATTCAATTTCTTCGCTGGTTATGGGTCTGTTCAAGCTTTCTCTTTCCTCCTGATTGAGTTTTGGAAGAGTGTGGGTGTTCAGGAATTTGTCCATTTCTTCCAGGTTGTCCCATTTGTTGGCATATAATTTTTCATAGTATTCCCTGATAATTGTTTGTATCTCTGAGGGATTGGTTGTAATAATTCCATTTTCATTCATGATTTTATCTATTTGGGTCATCTCCCTTTTCTTTTTGAGAAGCCTGGCTAGAGGTTTGTCACTTTTGTTAATTTTTTCAAAAAACCAACTCTTGGTTTCGTTGATCTGCTCTACAGTTTTTTTAGATTCTATATTGTTTATTTCTGCTCTGATCTTTATTATTTCTCTTCTGCTGCTGGGTTTAGGCTGCCTTTGCTGTTCTGCTTCTATTTCCTTTAGGTGTGCTGTTAGATTTTGTATTTGGGATTTTTCTTGTTTCTTGAGATAGGCCTGGATTGCAATGTATTTTCCTCTCAGGACTGCCTTCGCTGCGTCCCAAAGCGTTTGGATTGTTGTATTTTCATTTTCGTTTGTTTCCATATATTTTTTAATTTCTTCTCTAATTGCCTGGTTGACCCACTCATTCGTTAGTAGGGTGTTCTTTAACCTCCATGCTTTTGGAGGTTTTCCAGACTTTTTCCTGTGGTTGATTTCAAGCTTCATAGCATTGTGGTCTGAAAGTATGCATGGTATAATTTCAATTCTTGTAAACTTATGAAGGGCTGTTTTGTGACCCAGTATATGATCTATCTTGGAGAAGGTTCCATGTGCACTCGAGAAGAAAGTATATTCTGTTGCTTTGGGATGCAGAGTTCTAAATATATCTGTCAGGTCCATCTGATCCAATGTATCATTCAGGGCCCTTGTTTCTTTATTGACCGTGTGTCTAGATGATCTATCCATTTCTGTAAGTGGGGTGTTAAAGTCCCCAGCAATTACCACATTCTTATCAATAAGGTTGCTTATGTTTGTGAGTAATTGTTTTATATATTTGGGGGCTCCGGTATTCGGCGCATAGACATTTATAATTGTTAGCTCTTCCTGATGGATAGACCCTGTAATTATTATATAATGCCCTTCTTCATCTCTTGTTACAGCCTTTAATTTAAGGTCTAGTTTGTCTGATATAAGTATGGCTACTCCAGCTTTCTTTTGGCTTCCAGTAGCATGATAAATAGTTCTCCATCCCCTCACTCTGAATCTAAAGGTGTCCTCAGGTCTAAAATGAGTCTCTTGTAGACAGCAAATAGATGGGTCTTGTTTTTTTATCCATTCTGATACCCTATGTCTTTTGGTTGGCGCATTTAATCCATTTACATTCAGTGTTATTATAGAAAGATACGGGTTTAGAGTCATTGTGATGTCTGTATGTTTTATGCTTGTAGTGATGTCTCTGGTACTTTGTCTCACAGGATTCCCCCTTAGGATCTCTTGTAGGGCTGGTTTAGTGGTGACAAATTCCTTCAGTTTTTGTTTGTTTGGGAAGACCTTTATCTCTCCTTCTATTCTAAATGACAGACTTGCTGTATAAAGGATTCTCGGCTGCATATTTTTTCTGTTTAGCACACTGAAGATCTCGTGCCAATTCTTTCTAGCCTTCCAAGTTTCAAAAGAGAGATCAGTCACGAGTCTTATAGGTCTCCCTTTATATGTGAGGGCACGTTTACCCCTTGCTGCTTTCAGAATTTTCTCTTTATCCTTGTATTTTGCAGTTTCACTATGACATGTCAAGTTACGTCTGAAGGGAGTTCTCTGTGCCTCTTGGATTTCAATGCCTTTTTTCCTTCCCCAGTTCAGGGAAGTTCTCAGCTATTATTTCTTCAAGTACCCCTTCAGCACCTTTCCCTCTCTCTTCCTCCTCTGGGATACCAATTATGCGTATATTATTTCTTTTTAGTGTATCACTTAGTTCTCAGATTTCTATCAATAATCTACATGCTTGTTGGCAAGGACCAGGCCAAGCATTGGATGAAACTAGCTAGAATGGATCATCCCAAAGGGGATTTAGAGAAACAAACCCCTAACTTTTGGCAAGATGCTAGAGCACTCACTGGAAATCTCCACCGAGCAATCACAGTAGCTTGTCCCAAGACTGCTGATTGGAGCAAATTTCAGGCCTGTACACAAAAGCTTGATGAGCCTGTTCATGACTATTCCAAATTGTTTTTTAGAGTATTCTGGTCTCTCTTTAGATGTTGAATCCACTGGGTAGCATTTAACTCTATCTTTTTTTTTTTACATTTATTTATTTTTGAGAGAGAGACAGAGACATTCTCTGAGAATGAACAGGGGAGGGACAGAGAGGGAAACACAGAATCCAAAGCAGGCTCCAGGCTCTGAGCTGCCAGCACAGAGCCCCATGCAGGGCTTGAATCCACAAATCACGAGATCACGACCTGAGCTGAAGTCAGACACTCAACCGACTGAGCCACCCAGGTGCCCCTAACTCTATGGTTACTAACAAGCTGAGCTGGGATCTTTCTCTTTTAGTTAAAAGGACCAGGATGGGGGTGCCTGGGTGGCTCAGTCGGTTGAGCATCTGGCTCTTGATTTCAGGTCAGGTCATGATCTCACAGTTCCTGAGACTGAGCCCCACTTCAGGCTCTGGGCTGACAGTGTGGAGCCTGCTTGGGATTCTCTCTCTCCTTCTCTGTCTCTCTGCTCCTCCCCAACACGTGCACTTCCTTCCTCTCTCTCTCTCTCTCTCCCTCTCTCAAAAATAAATAAAGATTTAAAAATTAAAAAAAATTGGGGCATCTGGGTGGCCCAGGTGGTAAGCATCTGATTCTTGATTTCGGCTCAGGTCATGATCTCGCAATTCATGAGTTTGAGCCCCACATTGGGCTGTGCTGACAGTGCAGAGCCTGCTTGGAATTCTCTCCCTCTGCCCCTCCCAGCCTTTGCTTGTTCTCTCTCTCTCTCTCTCAAAATAAATAAATAAACTTAAAAAAATAAATAAAAATAAAAAAATTTAAAAGGACTCGGGTGGAATGGGAAACTGCCTACTCCAGATTTAGTTAATATGGCAAGCCAGCTTGCTTGCATCCTAGGTGAGTCATCTAAAAGAAAGACTGCTTTGGGGCGCCTGGGTGGCGCAGTCGGTTAAGCGTCCGACTTCAGCCAGGTCACGATCTCGCTGTCCGTGAGTTCGAGCCCCGCATCTGGCTCTGGGCTGATGGCTCAGAGCCTGGAGCCTGTTTCCGATTCTGTGTCTCCCTCTCTCTCTGCCCCTCCCCCGTTCATGCTCTGTCTCTCTCTGTCCCAAAAATAAATAAACGTTGAAAAAAAAATTTTTTTTAAATAAAAGAAAGACTGCTTTGATTCTCAATTTTCAACTCTGGCAAATGAAATCCATTAAACAAAACCAAAAACTTTCAAGTTTCTGCTATTATTGCAAAGAGCCAAGGCATTTAAAAAAAAGAGTTTTACAAATTTAAGTACTCCAGGCACCTTCAGCCCTCTAGTCAGTCTTTCTAATGTCCTCCTAATTCCCAGTGACTGGGGCTCTGAGGAACTACAAGGGCTCATCCCAATCCTCCCTCTTAACTGGCCCAGAGAAACCATTCTTCAGATTGGGAATGAATCTCTGTCCTTATTGACACCAGAGCTATATTCTCGGTGCTTAACCCCCCTTCTGTAAAGCAGTTCCTGCCTTGCAGTCCTAAAACAGTTCAAATAATGGAGATCTCTAATACACTTCAACAGGTTCCTGTCAATGAACCTATTCCCTTTTGTCTAGGCTCTTGGAAAGCTACTCAACCTTTTTCTCTTTAGTTACTCTGCCCCTATTCATTTATTGGGTTATTTATTAGAAAAGTATCATGCCAGAATTTCTCCCAAAGCAGGAAAATAATTCTAGAATTTGACAGAAGCAATAAAAATAGCCGACTCGGGGAATTAAATGACTGTTTTGACCTCTTTTATTTGTTCTGTCTCTTATGGCACTGTATTTGAGCTCAGGGACACTGAGCATTTGTTCCTATTGGATCAGCTACCATTCTCTTTATTGTCAAAATTCTCAACTGCTGTTGACTGAATCCACACTGCACTTCCAATCAAGATTCAAATAGAGCCCTCAAAAACTCTTCCCATAAATAATGCCCTATAAATAAAGGAGCCCTTCATGGCATCAAGCCCATAATAGAAGATTGCAAGGCTCAGGGCCTCATTATCCTGTGCACTACTTCCTGTGACAGCCCTGTTTTACCTGTGAGAAAACCCAATGGCCAAGGATGGAGGTTTATTCATAACCTCTGAGCAATAAATAATACTGCTATTCCTTGGCACCCTGTTCTTCCTAACCCCCATGTGCTGCTAACATCCATCCCCACTGAAAGCAAATTTTCCACTGTAATCTATGCAGTGCATTTTTAGTATTCCAGTTGACAAAGATAGCCAATATCTTTTTGCTTTCACTTGAGAAGAATGGCAATACACCCTGACAGTAATGCCCCAGGATTTCACAGAGAGTTCTTACTTTTCACAAGCCTTAAAAGCTCATTTGGATGATACAAAGTTTTCATCAGGCTTTACCTTGTAATACATAGATGATTTGCTTCTCTGCTCCCTTTCCCACACCTCTTCACAGGAGACAGCATCCACCTGTTAAAACTTTTGGCTTTGGACCCTGCTCGAGCCACTTCTGTCAGCAACACGTGCAAGGTAATTTAGAGGTCTGTGGGGCCAGCCAGCCTGGGTCTGCTCACCTTCAAAGTCTATGCATCACCTGAAAAGGACTCATCTCAAAAAACTTTTCCACGAAGGTTAATGAGTTTTCACTCTACTCCATTCCTGAGGCTCAGTCTAAATTTGTGGAGGAGCCAAGGACCCAACTTGAAGAAAATTTCTCACATCTCTGACATTATTGCAAGCCATATGCAAATCAGTGTCAGGAAATATACTCCCAAACTAAGCCCAAGATGCAGAGCTTGGTTCAGTAGAGGTTAGACAGCTATGACTATCTCCAAAATGCACCTCCTGGATTTTTTCCCAAGACTTGGTGTTATTGGTTTTGCTGGCATTGTTGGACTTCCTTTGTATGTCCCAAATATTGCATGGGAGATACTTAAACTGAAAATTATTTATTGTTCATCTGAATTCAAATTTAATTACTGAGCACCCTGTATCTGATCTGGCAGCACTACTGTGAGAGGTATCAAGTAGTGCATTGCTACTGGAAAGTACAGTGTTTTACACAGACTGAAGTCAGGCAGCAGGCAGCAGATTATGCAGAGCACTGAAAGTGAGCAGGAACCACTTAAAGGGTTTAAAGAAACGAGGACAACATAATAAAATTTGAGTTTTAGGAAGAGGCTTCTGCTGGCTTCTTGAAGGATCCTTTTAAGAGGGATAACTGGGATCTGACCAGTTGCAATAGTACAGACAAGAGATTTGGGGTGGTGATAATTGGAATAGAGGAAAGAGGAGGTGCCAGATTCAAGAAATATGTAGGAGTTAAATCAACAGGATCTGGCAATTGATTTGAAGCAGTGAAGGGGGGGGGCCTGGATGGCCCAGTCAGTTAAGGGTCTGACTCTTGATCTCAGCTCAGGTTTGTTTGTTTGTTTGTTTGTTTGTTTGTTTTTGTCAGCTCAGGTCTTGATCTCACAGTCATGAGTTCAAGCCCCATGTTAGACTCCCCACTGGGTGTGAGGCCTACTTATAAGAAAAAAAGGAGTGAAGAGGGCATCAGTCCCAAGATCCAGTTTGAGTGTCTGGGAATATGGTATTACTACAAAGATAGAGAAGGTTTAAGGGGCAATGATTCAGTTTAGTTTATGCCATGTGTTGTAGGTGCCCAAGAGACATCTGGTGTAGGGGACTAGCATATGATTGGCTATCTCATTCTGAAGTTCAGTGGAGAAGGTGAGCTGGAGGTAGAGATTGGAAGTCCTCAGTAGAGAGGCAGTATTGAAACTAAGAGATGGTTGAGCTCCCCAGAGACAAGGGGTGCAGAAGAAAAGGAACCCAGGAAGAAGACCAAGAAGGAACAGTCAGGGAAGTAGGAGGAACCAGGAGAGTTAGGTGTCACAGAAGCCAAGGGAGGGTTTCTAGGAGGAATAAGTGATCAAACATGTCAAATGCAGCCAGAAAGTTTTGATTATACAAAGGCTAACCAATGGGGGGCACCTGGGTGGCTCAGTTGGTTAAGTGCCTGACTCTTGATTGCGGCTCATGTCATGATCTCATGGTTCATGGGATTGAGCTTCACTACCAGCGAGGAGCCTGCTTGAGATTTTCTCTCTCTCCCTCACTCTCTCTGCCCCTCCCCTGCTCACATGCTCGCTCTCTCTCTTTCTCAAAATAAATAAAGGCTAAACAATGGCCATTGATTTGAGTGATGGTAAAGTCATGATGAACTTAGGCTGGCATCACACAGATTCATTCAGACATCAGTGCTATTTATTCAAATGGTAAACAGCCAGCATGAATCCTCAGCATGGTCTCAGATGCTGGCCACATTCCCATGTTGCACACATGCTTTCAGAATTTAAGCCATTCATTCAAATTGTGCCCCAACTTACTCAGGAGTTACAGGCACACATTTGGATGCTCCCCACGCTCATCATTTGGGGTCCTTTATATTTGTCAATGCCAGCTCAGAGCCAGCTGGAGCCAATGCAGCTCTGTCATTGCCAGGGTAATGGAAAGCACCTAAAAGGCTTAAACAGGTTATTTTGTGTTTTTTACCTCCCAGGAGTGAAGATTGTCTATGTTTTTCTCTCATCTCCTGGTATGGCTAATACCCCCTGGGGAATGTGAGGTAATGCTGGATGTTGCTGGTTCTGGTGTCCCTGACATGCCCTTCCCTCACTTCTCAACCTTGTACAGCCAAACTCATGATTATCTGTTGTGTGCAAAAATCAAGTTTGCTCAGTTCCCTGTTTTCTAATGACCTTGAGACAGAGGTGTGAACAATAAAGAGAGAATGCTCAATGGCACAAATGCCTGAGCCCAGTGGGAAGGGCAAGCCCCAAACAGGACCTCTCTTCTCTGAGATCCAAGGAAAGGATAGTGTGGGTAGAGACAATGTTGGAGATGACAAGAGAGGAAATGTTCACTTAATGGCCTCCATTTGCTCTAAACAGAGGAGTTCTTAATCCAGGGTCCACAGCCCCTTTGGAGACTATAGGGAGAATTCAAGCAGCCCATGGACTTGGATAGGGGGGAAATTGCATCTTTATTTTCACTATTACCAACACAAGTTAGTATGTCCTTCTAGGGGATGTGCATAACAAACTACAGTAGTATTAGCAGTACCCGTGGCTCTGTTACTAATAGAAATCAGATTTTCATAGCATATCAGGGTTGTTACAGATCTCTCAAAATAACATCACTATTTTGAAACCATGGTAGTCATAAGACGTGTTGATAGAGCTTGGGATTTAATGTATAAAGAAGCACATATATTACCACACTACAGATATATTTCTTATTATTTTGGTAATTGTATTTCTTTTGTAATCCTATTTATATCCTATCTAATACATTCATTATTCTGAGAAGGGATTCCTTAGACTTCACCAGACTGCCAGAAGTTTTCACAGCATAAAAAAGGCTAAGAGACACTGCTCTGAAGAGTAACAATAGCTACCATTTACATAGGTCTTGCTAAAGGCCAGGTACTGAGTACTTTTTTTTCTTATATAATAGTTCACTCATTTACTCCTAACAACCCTACAAGGTAGGTGCTTTGATTATACCCATTTTTTGATGTTTTTTAAATTTATTTTTGAGAGAGAGAGAGTGTGAGCAGAGGAAGGGCAGAAAGAAAGGGAAGCAGAGGATATGAAGTGGGCTCCTCGCTTACAGCAGAGAGCCTGATGTGGGACTCGAACTCACAAACCATGAGATCATGACCTGAGCCGAAATCAAGAGTTGGACGCTTGACCGATTGGGCCACCCAGGCACCCCTGATTATACCCATTTTATGGAAGAGGAGACTGAGGCACAACAGTTAAGTAACTTGCTCAAGGTCATTCAGCTATTAAGGATGGAATTGAGATTCAAACCCAGGCCTTCTGGCTTCAGAGTCTGTGTTGAAAAGTCAAGAAGTTGAATTAGTAGAATGCCAAGGGGCAAATGGGTTGAGGGTGCCAGCAAGACTGTTTAAAGAGAGAAGAGGAGGGGTGCCTGGGTGACTCAGTTAAGCGTCTGAGTTCAGCACAGGTCATGATCTCAAGGTTAGTGGGTTCGAGCCCACATCAGGCTCTGCTGACAGCTTGGAGTCTGGAACCTGCTTCAGATTCTCTGTCTCCCTCTCTCTCTCTGCCCTGGCCTGCTTATGCTCTCTGTTTTTCTCTAAAAAATGAACAACCATTTTAAAAAATTTAAAAAAAGAAGAGGAATGAGTGAGGGTCTACGCTGGCCAGAAGAAAAGTAGGAAGAGGCTACTAGGCTGGAAGGAAATGGGAAGGCCCACAGAATAACAGGGTTCAAGGAGATAAAAGAAGTGGTGGAAGGAAAGTCAACATGACCGGGAGAACATGGTCAGAGTGAGAGATGGTGGTGTGTAGATGCTGGGGAAGTGGGAGAGTCATTCCAGGGCTTGGCAAGGTTAATAATGTGACCTAGGCAGAAGTGGTTAAAGGCAAGAGGAGGTGAAGGTCCTTGCAGTTGAGCAGATGAAGGAATCATGAAACTGGGCCCCCAAATTCTCCCAAGATTGATTGATTGACCAACTGACTCATTCATTCATTCATTTTTATCGTGTGTCTAGTACATGCTGGCAGTTTTCTTGGGATTGGGTAGCCAAGAAGTGAACCAGCAGGACAAAATCCTGTGGCCATTGGGCTTACCTTCCAGCAGGGAGAGAACCACACCACACACACACATGCACACACACACACACACACACACACTCTCATACATAAATTAGACAAGGCTCAGGGCACCTGGGTGGTTCAGTCGGTTAAGGGGCTGACTTTGGCTTAGGTCATGATCTCGCAGTTCGTGGGTTCGAGCCCCACATCGGGCTCTGTGCTGACAGCTCAGAGCCTGGAGCCTGCTTTGGATTCTGGGTCTCCCTCTCTCTCTGCCTCTTCCCAACTCATGCTCTCTCTGTCTCTCCCTCTCAAAATTAAATAAACATTTAAACATTTTTGAGGGGTGCCTGGGTGGCTCAGTCGGTTAAGCATCCGACTTCAGCTCAGGTCACGATCTCGCGGTCTGTGAGTTCGAGCCCCACGTCAGGCTCTGGGCTGATGGCTCAGAGCCTGGAGCCTGCTTCCGATTCTGTGTCTCCCTCTCTCTCTGCCCCTCCCCCGTTCATGCTCTGTCTCTCTCTGTCCCAAAAATAAAATAAAACGTTAAAAAAATAAAATAAATAAATAAAAATTTTTGAAAATTAGACAAGGCTCAAGTGCCTTTAGGCACAATTCCATGACCCCAAAAGTTCTGAAAAGCATAAGGTTTTTTTTTCATACTTTGGAGCTCAAACCCATCAGGTGGCAAAACCTGACCTGAAGTAATATGAGGCTATCTATAGTCTTGATTCACACTTAGTGTTATTGTTCATACTTTTCACTCTAGAAATATTAAATTTTAATTATGTGATGCTCTAGACCTTTCTCAGTAGTTATATAGAATAGACTATATGCAGTATAGAGAATTATGTTATATAAAATATGTCTTCTTTTCTAAAATTGAAAAAAATATGAATTCCAAAACACATCTGGTCCCAAGATTAGAAAAAAGATTACAGACCTGTAAGGGCTACGCAGATAATTCAAATATGCAATGTGTTGGTTCACAAAATGGCCCCTGTACAAAAAGGGCATGGAGAGACCAAAGAAAGAGGCAAACCACTCCAGATTGGTAGATGGCAGATTTAATAAGCAAGGGAACTTACATACAAGGCTTGTCTTAGCTGAAAGACAAGTAGATATCTGCATCCACCCACCGAAATCTTAAAAATGTATAGAGAGGCTTTAACTAGGTTCAACCATGTATTCAGTCTAGTCTCAACAATACCTTATTCTCTCAAGGCTATGTCCCTGAAATGGCTCCAGCCATGGGAACATTGGGCAGAGTATATATTCCAAAGACAAGGGAAGGGGTGAAGAGATACCCATTGCCTGGCTCCAACTCTCAGGTCAACCAGTGGTCACATCCTCAATGACTTTCTCCAACACGATGGGATAGTAACTAGGTGTCCACAGCTTGAATGATCAGGGAGAGAAGTGACATTTAAGTTTAGTTCTACATGATGAAAAAAAGAAGAAGAAGAAAAAGGCAGTCATGCAAACTTCACGGAGAGAGAATTCCAAGCAGAGGGAACAGCTAATGCAAAGATGAACACAAAGAGGCCAACTGTGGCTGGAGCATATTGGACCCCGTGAAGAGTGCTATAAATTGCTGGGTGGACTTCATGTAGTCAGAAAGATGGTGAATCTGGTACTAAATCCTTTGATGAATATGGTGTAGTGTCCATGAGTGTGGTGATTGTCAACAACTAGGAGGCCTAGAGGGAAGTCATCCTGGTGGGAAAGGATGTGGGGAGATACCTTAGGTAGAGGAAACATAAAGCCAAATGGGACTGAAAATGTAGACTAAGATTTATGGCCTGAAGACCTTGGTTTGGGGAGAAGTATGAAAGGAAGTCAGATTAGGTAGATTAGGTGGGTTCAAGATTTGAATTGGGATGCTGGTTGAAAGATGTTCTAGGATGACCAAAGACCTGGTCTAAAATGACAGTGTCTGGGCCACCTTGGTGGTTCAGTCAGTTAAGCGTCTGACATCGGCTCAGGTCATGATCTTGCGGTTCGTGGGTTTGAGCCCCGCGTCAGGCTCTGTGTTGACAGCTCAGAGCCTGGAGCCTGCTTCGGATTCTGTGTCTCCCTCTCTCTCTGCCCCTCCCCCACTTGCACTCTGTCTCTGTCTGCCTCTCAAAAATAAATAAATGTAATAAAAAAATTTTTAATGGCAATGTCTGGTTGAGTTCCAGTCAGCAATGTGTGATCTGGGCTTTTGGATTTAAAATAGGTTTGACGCAGCTAGAGGACAGTAGCCAAGGCTGAACTGATGAAAGATGTTTTTGCTTCTGTTTATGCCTCTCAGAATTTCTACTTTTCAACAACTGTCTCAGAATGTCTGTCTCCCAGCTTCCCTGTCTCTTATTTTTCTTTTAATTTAAATTCAAGTTAGTTAACATACAGTATAGTCTTGTCTTCAGGAGTAGATCCCAGTGATTCACCTCTTACATATGACACCCAGTGCTTATCCCAACAAGTGTCCTCCTTAATGCCCATCACCCATTTAACCCATCTCCCCCACCTCCCCTACAGCAGCCCTCAGTTTGTTCTCTGTATTTAAGAGTCTCTTATGGTTTTCCTCTCTCTGTGTTTTTATCCTATTTTTCCTTCCCTTCCCCTATGTTCATCTGTTGGGTTTCTCAAATTCCACATATGAGTGAAATCATATGACATGTCTTTCTCTGACTGACTTATTTTGCTTAGCATAATACTCTCTAGTTAGTTCCATCCATGTTGTAGCAAATGGCGAGATTTCATTTTTTTTCATCACTGAGTAGAATTCCATTGCATATATATATATACACATCATATTTTCTTTATCCATTCATCAGTTGATGGACATTTGGACTCCTTCCATGACTTGGCTATTATTGATAGTGCTGCTATAAACATTGGGGTGCATGGGCTCCTTTGAATCAGCACTTTTGTATCCTTTGGATAAATACTGAGTAGTGCAGTTCTTGGGTCATAGGGTGGTTCTATATTTAATTTTTTGAGGAACCTCCATACTGTTTTCCAGAGTGGTTGCGCCATTTTGCATTCCCACCAACAGGGCAAAATTGTTCCCCCTTCTCTGTATCCTCACCAACACCTATTGTTTCTTGAATTGTTAATTTTAGCCATTCTGACAGGTGTGATTTTGTGGTTTTGATTTGTATTCCCCTGATGATGAGTGATGTTGAGTATAGAGAGACAGGGCCTAAAGGTGCGATGAAGAGAGAATTACAAAGCAGGGGGCTAAGACTCTCCAGGAGCCAAAGAATCGCTCACTTGGCTCAAGCCTCTTTTATTTTTGCAAATTGTATGTGCAAGCACATACAACATAGTATTTGGCATCTTGACAGGTCATGCACCTGCAGTGTATTTCATACTGGGTCATGAGTACATCTGGCGCCAGACAAAACATTCTTATCCCTAGGCCTGGTGCCTGTATGATGTCCTTCTGGAGAGAACGTGCAGTCCCGGTGGCTTTCCGTCCTGGGAATGAAACTGCTTTCAGTTCCTTGCTGTTCTGTCCCTTTCCTTCAGGACATTCTTATGGTGCCTCTGGCTTCTTGTTCTCCAACAGTTGAGCATCTTTTCATGTGTCTGTAAGTTATCTGGATGTCTTTGTAGAAGTGTCTATTCACGTCTTCTGCCCATTTCTTTACCGGATTATTTGTGGTAGGGTGTTGAATTTGGTAAGTTCTTTATAGATTTTGGATATTAACCCTTTATCAGATATGTCATTTAAAAATATCTTCTCTCATTCTGTCAGTTGCCTTTAGTTTTGTTGATTGTTTCCTTTGCTGTGCAGAAACTTTTTATCTTGATGAGGTCCCAGTAGTTCATTTTGCTTTTATTTCCCTTGCCTCTGGAGACATGTCTAATAAGAAGTTGCTGTGGCCAAGGTCGAAGAGATTTCTGCCTGTTTTCTCCTGTAGGATTTTGATGGTTTCCTGTCTCACGTTTGGGTCTTTCAACCACTTTGAATTTGTTTTTGTGTATGGTGTAAGAAAGTGGTCCAGTTTCATTCTTCTGCATTTTGCTGTCCAGTTTTCCCAGCATCATTTGCCAAAGAGACTGTCTTTTTTCCATTAGATATTCTTTCCTGCTTTGTCGAAGATTAGTTGGCCATATATCTGTGGGTCCACTTATGGATTCTCTGTTCTATTCCATTAATCTATGTGTTTGTTTTTTGTGCCAATACCATACTGTCTTGATGATTACAGCTTTGTAATCTTAAAGTCCAGAATTGGGATGCCTCCAGCTTTGGTTTTCTTTTTTCAACATTACTTGGGCTATTTGGGATCTCTTATGGTTCCATACAAAGTTTAGGATTGTTTGTTCTAGCTCTGTGAAGAATTCTGGTGTTATTTTGATAGGGATTGCATTGAATGTGTAGATCGCTTTGGGTAGTATCAACATTTTAACAATATTTGTTCTTCCGATCCATGAGTATGGAATGTTTTTCCATTTCATTGTGTCTTCTTCGATTTCTTTCATAAGTTTTCTATAGTTTTCAGCATACAGATCTTTTACCTCTTTGGTTAGGTTTATTTTTAGGTATCTTATGGGTTCTGGTGCAGTTGTAAATGGGATTGATTCCTTGATATCTCTTTCTAATGCTTCATTATTATTGTATACAAATACACTCGATTTCTGTACGTTGATTTTTGTATCCTGCGACTTTGCTTAATTCGTGTATCAGTTCTGGCAGTTTTTTGGTGGAGTCTTTCAGGTTTTCCATGTAGAGTATCATGTCATCTACGAAAAGCGAGTTTGACTTCCCTCTCTTAGTGGCTCTACATCCATATCTTTGTGATCCAATCTGGCATCTCTGTTCTTCTCAGTCTCTTAACATATTTCTCTCTGGTGGCTCTCAGAATCTACATCTTTGCATATCCATGTTTATGTCTCAGAACTTTGTTCTCTGTCCCTTTGTCTGTGTCTGTACTGTAATTATCTTTCCCGAACTGAACTATGTCCTTCTGGAAGGCATGAATCTTTTAATATTCCTTTGGGTATCCCCAGTGACCCGCACAGAGCCTGGCATATGAGAAACTCTCATATGTGTATGCTTGAATGAAGGCTTTTTCTGAGTAAGGAATACTCTCAACCTCCTGTCCGCCTACTCCCCGCGGAGCTGGCCGCCTGCTCAAAGACTAGCTAGGGAGTAAGTAGTGCGGAAGGTGTGATGGTATTGTGCTGCTGCTATTGGGTTCTTTATCTAGGTGAAAAAACTCCGGAGGCACCTGGCCTTGGCTTCGCGCAGTGCGCAGGGACAAAAACAGCCGACACCACGCCCCGGAGTCTTGCGCATTGGCCCGTCCCTTCGCAGGCCCCGCCCCATCCCTCCGCCTCGGCCAATCAGGGTCTGCCTCATGGCCAGGCTCGTGGAGAGGCCAGGGCAAGATGGCTGCGGCATGTCGGACTGTGAAGGTAGTGGGGCGTTCGCTCCCGCTGGCTGCCCCGCTGCGCCAGCTGGGACCGCGCGGTCGTGGAACTAGGGGGTAGAGATCGGTGCTGGGAGAAAGGGTCACCCTTATCTAGGCCTGGTAGTGCGGCAGTTGGGCTTGGGAGGTGAAGGTCAACTCTCCGCTGCATGTGTGTGGGCTGTCTGGGGATGAGACACCACCAAAAGGTCCCATCAGTAAGGAGAGGAAACACACCTGGGTTACACCGCAGGCGTGACCAGGAGTCTCCCTTGCAGGAGTGGGGGTGGTCTGCACAGCATACCCATTTGACCGTATCCTTCACAGGGCCTAGTTGCTCTAATAACCGGAGGAGCCTCTGGTCTGGGTCTGGCCACGGCGGAGCGACTGGTGGGGCAAGGGGCCACTGCTGTGCTTCTGGACCTGCCTAACTCCGATGGGGAGGTCCAAGCCAAGAAGTTAGGGAAGAGTTGCGTCTTTGCCCCAGTTGACGTAAGTGTGTACATGAGGTCACTGAAATAGGCCTGGGAACTGGTGGGGTCCCCTTCCATAAGGGTGCTATCCATGTGGACAGTGAACCCATCTCCTTGCCCCTTTTGGCCTAAGCTGTCAAGCACTGTGGGAACTTTTGCAATAAGGAATGTACAAAGCCCGGACCCACGGCAGTGGGGATGGAGATTGGACATATCAGAATCTCCTGGAGTTGGTATGTACAGTTTGAAAACGCATATTGTGCTCTGTAGTTTTATATTTACAAAGTTGAAAAACTTTTAGTGAAACTACAGAAAGTGAAGCTAGTTATCTTCATATCACTAATTCTCAAAGCTGCTCTGATCCACAGAAATCTCCAGGGGTATGTGAATTTATCAAAAGAGGGTATAGATTTGAAAAATGTTTTGAACACTGCTCTATACTACCTAACATTTTCACCTTTGCCCCACTCTTGAGTTTTCTTTTGGCCTCTCCCTTGATTACAGAATCCTGTTGTCACTCAAAGACTGGACCTGCTCCCTCCTCCTCCAGGTTTAGTGGTGAGTGTGTGTGCTGGGAGATGTATACTTTTCTCCACTTCTCCCTTTGAAGGTGACCTCAGAGAAGGACGTGCAAGCAGCCCTGACTCTAGCAAGAGAAAAGTTTGGCCGTGTGGATGTGGCAGTCAACTGTGCAGGCATTGCAGTGGCTATGAAGACATACAACTTAAAGAAGAATCAGGCCCATACTTTGGAGGACTTCCAGCGAGTTCTTAATGTAAGGCCTTGGAGGTTCTCCAGGGGTACAAGTAAGAGATATTTGACTGTGGGTGCCCCCACAGCTTTTAGGGGACAAAAGCCCTACACCATGTTTCTACTGGTCTTCCAGGTGAATCTCATGGGCACCTTCAATGTGATCCGCCTGGTGGCTGGTGAGATGGGCCAGAATGAACCAGATCAGGGAGGCCAACGCGGGGTCATCATCAACACTGCCAGCGTGGCTGCCTTTGAGGGCCAGGTGTGTGGGCAGGGACAAGGCTTGTGTGTCCTTGGTGACTTGTTAGGGCTCTTCCACCTATGACCTCTACTCCTTCTCCAGGTTGGACAAGCTGCATACTCTGCTTCCAAGGGGGGCATAGTGGGCATGACACTGCCCATTGCTCGGGATCTGGCTCCCATGGGCATCCGAGTGATGACCATTGCTCCAGGTAGATATATTTCCTCTCTGCCACACCTGGGATTGGGTAGGATTCATGGGCAGTTGAGAGGGGAAGGTGTCTACCAACTAAGCAGCAATAGTCTTCCATTTCTGGGCATCATAAGTACATAGTTGGGGCTAAGGTGAGGAGGGAATGAGTAAATATGAAAGGAAGGGCAAAGGCGCCTGGGTGCTCAGTTGGTTAAGCATTCGACTTTTGATTTCGGCTCAGGTTGGTGAGATCGAGCCCCGCGTTGGACTCTGTGCTGACAGCACAGAACCTGCTTGGGATTCTCTCTCTCTCTCTTCTCTCTTTCCCCCTCCCCAACTTGAGCATGTGCTCTCTGTCTCTCTCTCAAATAAATAAACATTGAAAAAAAAAAGGAAGGGTAGGCCTCTGACTCTGACTGTCTTGTCTAGGCCTATTTGGTACCCCACTGCTGACCAGCCTCCCAGAAAAAGTGCGCACCTTCTTGGCCAGCCAGGTGCCCTTCCCCAGCCGCCTGGGTGACCCTGCTGAGTATGCTCATCTGGTACAAGCCATCATCGAAAACCCATTCATCAACGGAGAGGTCATCCGGCTAGATGGGGCCATCCGCATGCAGCCTTGAAGGGAGAGGGCACAGAAAACACCTGTTCTTTTGCCCCTCCTTCCCCTGGAATACTGTACTGCAGCTTGAGAGGAAGTCCAGTAGCCATCTTGTAACTGCCCAGCAGTCACACTCTGTGCCTAATAAAGCCTGTTTCTCACAGGGAGTGGGTAATGCTGTGTGCTGGGTAAACTGGCATGGGGAAGAAAGGTGAATTAGTAACAGGGTCAGATCCTCCAAGCCCAGGGGTGGGTGGGAAAGGCAGTACCTCACACCTTTTGTGTCCTGTTACAACACATGGCCTTGATTTTAGTGAATAACTTTATTAACTAGGGTCAAAGGTAGGGATATTGGGGGGATGGATTGGTGGAGGAGGCCTTCAGCATTTTCATCTCTGACTCCAAGCCTCTGTGAGCTTGATGAGGGAGAAGAGATGACCATCCTGAGCTCAGTGGCTGCTGGTATTGAACTGCAGGTGATATTGGGCTGTAGGTTGATTGGTGTAGATTATCGAATTCAGATAATTCTGCCTGTGAAAGAAGTGCAGAGGCCTCAGCTAATGAGCTTCCCTCTCTCCCTGACCCTTCCCATCCCTCCCTTGGCATTCATGTTGCCACCCCCTAGAACTCACTGAGCTTTTTGCTCCGTAGCCAGCTGCTGATTGAAGGAACCCAGCCCCCTTTGAAATACAGCACAAAGTTCCCTCTCTTGCTCTTCTAGCTGCAGTGCTGCCTGGGCCAAGCTCAAGGTCTGACTTTCCCTTTTGGCATCCAGTGCTTGTTCAGCCCGGCGCTGTGCCTCCTTTTCATGGTGTTGCACCTTTTGGGCTTTCTTGATGGCAGCATGCTGCTCTGGAGTCATGCCCTTCCAACAATGGAGTGGGACCCGGTGGGGAGCCACAGGGTTTTGGGTAGTCTGGGGGTTCTCAGTCAGTAGGTTACTCGTGACCTGTTTCTGGGTCTCCTTGAGGTTAGCCTCCTGTTCATGGCGTTGCTCATGGCGCTGCCGCTGAGCCATCTCAGCTGCCTGGTGGGGCCCCAAAATATGAGCATTTGGGTACCCAACATCGGGGAACCCTCAGTCACAGGGGAGGGGAAGACATGACCCTACTCTCCTCTATCTCTGGGAGAGAAGGAACAGATACTGCCTGACCTTTGACCTAATATGGGCGGGGGCGGTGGGATGACAGGGAAGTTCCCTGTTCTCTGGAAACCTTTAGACTGAGAGGCTGGGGAAGGGAGGGTGGTGTTCCATTTTCAGGTCATCCTGAGTCTGGATGTGGGGAAGAGCATCTTCTGCCCTAAGAGGGCCCTTAGGTGAAAGGGGACATCCTCAGCTAGATGAGAGGGCTGGTGTTGATTCAAGAAAGTTTATGTGGGCAAAGATACGGCTAAGGTTCTCTAGGACTTTGTTCAAGGGGTTGGGGAGAGCCCAGTACACCGAATGGTTCAGGCCATACCTGGGCTTTGTTGGCATTGGCCATGGCAGTCATCATGGCCACGCGACAGGACTCCTCCAGCTTGGCCAGCTGGGCGGCCCGTGTATCCATGGCTAGGCGCAGCTGGTCATCGAGCAGATCTACACAGATAAATATGGCCAGGGCACTATACTGGTCTGCCCCATTGCTGGTTCATTCATTCAGCTATTTGTTCAACAAGCTCGGTGGATGTGTGTATATGTATGTTTGGGAGGGGAATGTCCTAATTGTAGGGATGTGGAGGAGTTACTCTTTGGGGCTAGGGATAGCCAAAATAGCAGCAACAAAGGATTTCTCAAGTGCCTACCTGAAAGATACAGGGAGATGGATCAAACATAGATCATCATACCACATTTTGATAAGGGCAATGATAGAAATGTATACAGGGCATCATGAGAGCTTTGGGTGGTGGGTGAGAGGAAGGCTTCCAGGAGGAGGTGATCTTTGAAATGTGCGTTGCATATAGAAAGAGCAAAGGGCATTCCAGGCTGTGTTTTAGTCCAGTCACACCAGCCTCATTGCTGTTTCTAGAACATGCCAGGCACTACTGCCCCAGGGATTTGCAATAGATGTTACTCTTGGCTCATGTTCTGTTGCTCACCCCAGGTCTTTGCTCAAATATTGCCACCTCAGTGAGGCCTTCCCCGTCTCTCCTACCTAAAATTGCAACCTTCCTGTCCCCAACATTTATCCCCCTTCCCTGATTTATTCTTCTCCCTACCATTTGCCACCATTCAATATACTCTACATTTAACTTATTTTGTTTATTGCCTATCTCTCTCCTCACTAGGAAGTAACCTTTGTGAGGGCAGAGATTTTGTCTGTTTTATTCACTACCATGCCCAGCACCTAGATCAGAGCCTGGCACATAGTAGGTGCTCAATAAATATTTGTCAAATGAATGAAGGAAACCAAGAAAAAGTATGTTCTCTATCTTAAACTACAAATAGTGTGCTCTTGCTGGAGCATAAAATGCAAGTGGCTAGAGAGCTTTGCAGGGGCCAGACTAAGAGCCAAAAACTTGCCCTGAAGGTAGTGGGGAACATGGAAGGATTTTAAGCAAGGGGGTGGGGCGGGGGACACAGTTAGCTGTGTATTTTAGAAAGCTCCTTCCGGGCCGGTATAGAATGTAGTCAGGCTGGTGGGAGACAACAGAGGTAGAGAAGCCATCTTGGAGGGCTCAAGCCAGGCCAAATATATAGGAGGCTACATTAGCAGTACATGATTGATTGCATGAGAGAGTAAGGGAGGGGAAAGATTTGGATGGTTCCCAGGGTCCTGGCTTGGATGACTGGATGTATGGTGTGGCCACCACTGGAAATAAAAGAGAATGAAGAGCAGGCTAGGGAATTCTGTTTAGGAAGCTAAGTTGAAGGTGGTCAACAGGCATCTGCAGATCTGATTCTGCAGGTAGAGAGTCCACAGCACAGAGGTGGTGACATGGTAGTTCAAACCAGAATGAGGGCCGAGGGCACCTGAGGTAAGTTTGCAGGGTAGGGAAAGCAGTGTGCCAGAGACCAAGCCTCAACAAGGAAGGAGTAAAGGAAGAGGAGCCCACAAAAGGCAGATACTGAAGAAATGGTCAGAGAGCTAAGAGCAGAATGTACTATTACAGAAGCCAAGGAAAAGAGCCTCAAGAAGCATGTGATTAGAGTCAAGTGTAGCAAGAAAGGTCCAAAGAGGAAAGACTAAACAGAACCTCTTGTACTTAACACAAACACATTGGCGATTTAGCAAGAGCAGGGTCAGTGCATTTGTGTGGGGGAGAAAGGAGATCTTGGGGTTGAGGTGTGACTGGAAAGGAAGAAAAAACAGCAAGCAGAAGCAGATTTTTCAAAAAGTATGGCTGTAAAGAACAACAGCTAGCTCACAGCATCTAGAGGAATCACAGGGTGGAGGGAGGCTTTTTTTTTAAGATGGGTTAGACATAAGCATGTTTACAGCAGGCACAGGAGGGACCAGTGAAAGAAGAAATGTTGAAAACACAGTGCAGGGGATATCTGAGAGACCACAGCCTGGGGGCAGGTAGAGGGAGGCACAGGGATAATGGGGTCCAGAACATAGGCTTAAGGCTTGGCTTTGAAGAGGCACAGGGACACAGACTTCAGATGCTGGAGGATGGCAAGGGTGGGGTGGGGAGGATGGATAGAGGTACATGGTTTCATTTCACTCTTCACAACAACCCAGAGAGGAAAGTATCAGCACCATTTTTCAGGTGAGGACACTAAGGTCCAGAGGTGAAGCAAAATGCCCAAGGTTGCACAGCAAGTAGTCGGTCAGGATTTGAATCCAAGTCTCTCAAGGAATCAGCCCATGCTCCTTCCATTACACTGTGTGGACTCTCCCTTGGTATTCTGCTGTCCCTGTTGCCTAGCTCTGCCTTCTCATACACTTGCCTGCTGCTACAGGGTAGCTGGGCCCCATGGCGCCACTGCAGCGCTCTGACAAAAATCACCAAATACTCCCAATTTCCAAATACAGTAGACAGGTTTCTGTTCCTATCTGAACTTCTCCAGGGCCTTTGATATTATTGATGACTCCCTCTCTGAAACTCCTCCCTTGACCTCTGAGTCCCTACTTCTTTTTTTTTTTTTTTAATTTTTTTTTCAACGTTTTTTATTTATTTTTGGGACAGAGAGAGACAGAGCATGAACGGGGGAGGGGCAGAGAGAGAGGGAGACACAGAATCGGAAACAGGCTCCAGGCTCCGAGCCATCAGCCCAGAGCCCGACGCGGGGCTCGAACTCACGGACCGCGAGATCGTGACCTGGCTGATGTCGGACGCTCAACCGACTGCGCCACCCAGGCGCCCCTAAGTCCCTACTTCTCATGGCAACTGAGAGAAGGCAAGCATGGTGTCATGGTCAAGACATGGTTGGGCTCTGGAGCCAGCTTGCCCAAGTTTACTTCCTGCGTCCATCACCATTAGCTGTATGACTTTGGGCAAGTTATTTAACATCTCTGTTCTTCAGTTTCCTCCACTGAAAATGGGGATAATACTAGGACTTGCCTCATGCACTGGTTGTCAGGATTACCTGAGTTAATATATGGTAGCAAACTTAGAGTGTCTGGTATACAGTAAGTGCTCAATACAGGTTAGCTCTTTTTATTATTTGATGTATCTTGGGGTCGACAGGAAGATGGCGGCGTAGGAGGACGCTGGGCTCACCGCGCGTCCTGCTGATCACTCAGATTCCACCTACACCTGCCTAAAAAACCCAGAAAACCGCCAGAGGATTAGCAGAACGGAGTCACCGGACCCAAGTGCAGACGAGAGGCCCACGGAAGAGGGTAGGAAGGGCAGTGAGGCGGTGATGTATCTTTTATCCTACCTCCCTGATCCCTTTGTTATGGGCTCCCTCATTCACTCAAGATACATTTACTGAGCATCTACCATGTACAAGGTAGTGTAGTGTGTAAGTCACTGGGGTTGTAGTGGTTAATAAGACAGCTCTGACCTTTGTCCTCACAGAGTGTACCATTTGCTCACCCTTTCCCAGGCTCCATTCAGGCTTAGCATCCTGCTCATCTGCACAGCCTTCCCCATCTTGGACCTCCAGATCTCTCCCTGCACCCCAGGCTGGCTGGCTATATGCCACCTCAGAATCATATAGCTACATGGCTGCCTGTTGGCCACCTCTTCTTGGCTGCAACAGCATTCTAGCTAATCTCCTTGCCTCTAGTCTTCCCCTCTAACCTAGTCTCCACAATGGCTGGCAAAATTTTACAGCTAAAATACAAATCACGTGACTCCAATGCACAAAACCCTCCCATGGCTCCTACCTCACTCAGTAAAAGCCAAAGTCCCCACCATGCCCCGTGAGGCCCTCTGGATCTGGCCCCTTCCATCTCTCTAAGCTTGTTTACTATCACTTTTCCCCTCAATGGGTCTACTTCAGCTACTCTGGCCCCACTGCCATTCTTCAAACATTCCAGACACCCTCTCTCCTGCCTCGGGGCCTTTGTACTATTTCTTCTACCTGGACAGCTCTTCCCTCAGATGTTTGCATTTCTCACTTCCTCATCTTCGGATCTGTATTCAAACGTTACCTCAGTGAGGTTTTCCTTACTTAAAATTGCAACTGTGCACCCGTCTCCCAAAGTCCTCATATCCCCCTTTTGTGCTTTATTTTTCTCCCTAGCAACTATCTTAACCACATTATAGAGCTGACCCTTGAACAATGCAGGGCTTAGGTGCACCAATGCCCCCCACAGTCAAAAATCCACATGTAACTTTTGACTCCCCCAAAAGTTAACTACTAATAGCCTACTGCTGCTGTTGACCTTACCAATAACATAACGTTGACGAACACATATTTTATATGTTATATATTATATATTGTATCCCCACAATAAAGCTGGAGGGCTCCGGCTGCCTACCTGAATACTTCTTATCAACCCTGACTTGTTGTCGCTCCTTCAGCTGCTTCTCCAGGCTTTGCCTGAACTGCTCCTGCTGCATTTTCAGGCATGTGGCCTTCTCCAGGTCCTCCCTTGCAAAGTACTGCAGGCTGGATGGACCATAGCAGGATTCGCTGTCCCTGAGATAGGCTGGATACTCCATCCACTGTCGGCTAGGATCCCAAAAGTCAATTTCCTGCTTGTTCTTGACCTGCTGCTTTTGCTCTCGAAATTCCTGGACTTTCTTGGCCAGCCGACGTGTCCGTTCTGCCTCTTCCTTCTCTAGCATCTGGGCTACCATATCATACTGCTTCTGGTAAGTAGCTGGGAGTGGTGGGAAGGAACATGGAAAAGCCCCAAGGCAGAGACAGAGCCCACTCAGCATGGCCTCTGCTCCCAAGGCCCATCGGATTTGTCCCACCACACCCCAGGCCTCAGGCCCCACCCCAAGGCAGTACGACCCTACCTCAGCCCACTCAAGCCCTTATACTAGCCTTCTTGGCTTGCCCTTTGCCTTGAGTTTTTACCATAAGCTGCCTCCTTGCTCTGCTCTGTTGCCTCTCGAAGCTTTCGCTCTTCCACCTGGCTGTCGAGGGCTTTGACATCCACCTGATCCCAAGGAAAAAGGTAGATCAGGGTGGGGGAACAGCAGTGGGCCTTGGATGCTCTAACACAAGCTGCTGAGAATTTACCTGCTTCAGAATCCTCCAATAGACTCCCAATACCTACTGGATAATATTCTATCATCTGAGCATGGCTTGTAAGCCCCTCGGTGGTCTAGCTTCTGCCTCCTTCTCCAGCCTTATCTCAGTACCTTTTTCACCCACCCCACCCTCAAGAGCTCTGTGCTTATGTTTCCCTGTACATCTTAGGTTGTTCTGAACAAATAGCCTTTGCTCCAGCCGCTCCCTCCACTTGGAACTCTTTCTTCCTCTTTTTACCCAAACTCCTATTCATCCTTCAAGATCAGCCCAGGCTTCACCTTCCTAATTCCTTAGGCATTCCTTACTACCATAGAATCTAGGACCCATTGTCCACATTATATTGAAGTTTGCCTCTCTTGATGATCTCCTCCACCAGACTGTGAGCCCATTCAGGGTGGAGACCGGGCCTTAGTCAGTTTTGTACCCTTCTGCCCAACCCAGTGCTTGGCACAGAGCAGACCCTGAGGAAAAGCTTGCCAACTGGATCTCAATCACACCACACATCTCTCAGCCAACTACTTACTTATGTCAGGCACTATACCTCTGGTTTCCAGAGCCATCACCATATGTTAATATTCACTTTCACACTTCCTTTATTTAGCTTCATTTTACCAAGGAGCCTGGAGCTCAGAGAAGATAGGCAACTCATTTAAAGCCATGCATCTAGTAAACAGCAGACCTGGCCTTGAGCATAGGTATAAGGTCTTTTCCAGAATGCCATGCTGCATCCCCCCATCTATCCACCTACTTAGCAATTTATTTTTTCTTAAACTATCAATATTTTCTCTTTATTTTGATTATAATTCATTTAAAACATTTCAAGGTAGTGCAAAAGGGAATATAGTTTAGTGAAGAGTAAGTCCCTTCCATCTCTCTCAGCCTAGTTAACAGTTTCTTACGTGGCCTTCCAGATAGCATTTAGGCATATACAATACCAAATATTCTTTAGACTTCTTTTGGCTCCATGTTGTCTGTCTCTCGAGAACCAGGCCACTCAGCCCAGAGCTGACTGGAGGAGAGTCAGCTGTCACTGGCTCCTCTTCCCCCAGTCTCTTCCCCTATACCCCCAGCCCTCTTCCTTCCCACACCTGGGAGTGGATGCCTTCTCTCCATTCTCCTTCCTTTCCAACCCGAGGGCCTGCTCAAATCAAGGAGGGCTGTAACAGACACTGCCATGTTCCGCTCCAGGTGCAGGAGTGATGTTACTCCTGGTCCCAAGAAAGTCCCCATTTCCCACTCACCCCCATGACCTGGGTCCGCACATTGACGAATCGGCTCTGTCGCTGTTTTTCTTGATTTTTTCTAGCCTCAATGGCTGCCACCTCCTTCAGATCTGGCAGGTTTGTCTTATTCATCTGGAGCAAGGGTGGGGTGGAATGGCTAATTAGTGCTAACCATCACCCTTGACTACACCCCTAACCCCCATTCCTTTCTCCTTACAGTGTCTGACCACTTATTGATTCCTACTGATTTTACCTACTGGTATACTTCATATATGTGTCCTACATCTCTGTTGTCACCACCCTAACTCATGCCTCACAATTGGGTGCCAGACAATATTCCCAGGAGCCTCAGTGGTCTCCCTTGCTCCAGTGTTACCCTCTCTACTTCTCTCTCTCTGCTAGTTACCAGAGTGACCTTTTTGAAAGCAAATCTGACCATTGCACCTCAGCTTAAAACCTTTAAAAGCCAAGGGAGGGGCGCCTGGGTGGCGCAGTCGGTTAAGCTTCCGACTTCAGCCAGGTCACGATCTCGCGGTCCGTGAGTTCGAGCCCCGCGTCGGGCTCTGGGCTGATGGCTCGGAGCCTGGAGCCTGTTTCCGATTCTGTGTCTCCCTCTCTCTCTGCCCCTCCCCCGTTCATGCTCTGTCTCTCTCTGTCCCAAAAATAAATTAAAAAAAAAACGTTGAAAAAAAATCAGTTTTAAAAGCCAAGGGAAACCAAAGCAAAAATGAACTATTAGGACCTCATCAAATTAAAAAGCTTCTGCACAGCAAAGGAAACAATCAGCAAAAAGAAAAGGCAACCGAAAGAATGGGAGAAGATATTTGCAAACTACATATCAGATAAAGGGTTAGTATCCAAAATTTATAGAGAACTTACCAAACTCAACACCCAAAAAACAAATAATCCAATGAAGAAATGGGCAAAAGACATGAATAGACACTTCTCCAAAGAAGACATCCAGATAGCTAACTGACACATGAAAAAATGCTCAACATCACTCATCATCTGGGAAATACAAATCAAAATCACACTGAGATACCACCTCATGGCGGTCAGACAGGCTAACATTAACTCAGGCAACAACAGATGTTGGTGAGGATGCACTGCTGGTGGGAATGCAAACTGGTGCAGCCACTCTGGAAAACAATATGGAGGTTCCTCAAAAAATTAAAAATAGAACTACCCTACGACCCAGCAATTGCACTACTAGGTATTTATCTAAGGGATGCAGGTATGCTGTTTTGAAGGGACACATGCACCCCAATGTTTATAGCAGCACTATCAACAATAGCCAAAGTATGGAAAGAGCTCAAATGTCCATCGACGGATGAATGAATAAAGGAGATGTGGTATACATATACAATGGAGTATTACTCGGCAATCAGAAAGAATGAAATCTTGCCATTTGCAACTACATGGATGGAGCTAGAGGGTATTATACTAAGTGAAATTAGTCAGAGAAAGACAAATATCATATGACTTCACTCATATGAGGACTTTAAGATACAAAACATGAACATAAGGGAAGGGAAGCAAAAATAACATAAAAACAGGGAGAGACTCTTAAATATAGAGAACATAGGGTTGCTGGAGGGGTTGTGGGAGGGGGGATGGGCTAAATGGGTAAGGGGCTTAAGGAATCTACTCCTGAAATCTTTGTTGCACCATGTGCCAACTAACTTGGATGTAAATTATAAAAAATAAAGAAATGATAGAAAGTAAAAAAAAAAAAAAACCCTTTAAAAGCAATAGAGTGCCTGGCTGACTCAGTGAAACATGTGACTCTTGATCTCAGGGTTGTAAGTTCAAGCCTCATGTTGGGTGTAGAGATCACTTAAAAATAAAAGATCTTAAAAAACAACAACTTTAAAAGCAGCTTTAAAGCAAATGGCTCCCCAGTGTTTACAAGATAAAATGTAACCCTCTTTGCCAGATTTATAAGTCTTCATGATCTGACCCCTGCTCATCTTTCTAATTCTCAAACTCATTTACAAGTCTCCTCTATTTGTATTATGCTCTATTCAGTTTTCCCTATTTCAGTAAATGGCACCACGTTTTCCTCTTTATTTGCTACTTATTCTCTAGTCAAGTGACAGGGTAGAAGGCTTAAATTCACCTGTGTTCTTTCATATTTTGGGAAGCTCACTTTTGGCATTGTGAGCTAGCCAAAACCACAGCCAAATACACTTTTGCAAACATGAATCTGATCATGTCTCTCACCTGCTTACAATCCAATGGCTTCCCACTGCACTTAGCATCGGATCCAAATGTCTAACCACGAGTTTCAAGATCCGGCTCCTGCACACCTCTTCAATTCATCCCACGTCACAGCCTCCCTCACTTACAGTCTTCCAGGCACACTGGCCTCCTATCAAGTCCTCCAACGCAACAACCATTCCCACCTCAAGGCCTTTGTACATGGTATTTCTTTGTTTAGAATACCATTCCTCAACTCCTCCTAGAGCTAGTTCTGGTCTTTTTTTGTTTTGTTTTGTTTTTAAACATTTTGTGGTTGAAATATTTGACACATACAGGAGAATATATATATAACCCATTTACAAGTTAGGAGGCATGATAAAAGAGACCCATGAACCAACACCCCAACTTAAGAAATAGAACATGATTAGGGCACCTGGGTAGCTCAGTCGGTTAAGTGTCCAACTTCAGCCTAGGTCATGATCTCGCCGTTCCCAAGTTCGAGCCCCGCATCGGGCTCTGTGCTGACAGCTCAGAGCCTGGAGCCAGTTTCAGATCCTGTGTCTCCCTCTCTCTCCCCTTCCCCACTCACACTCTGTCTCTCTCAAAAATAAACATTAAAAAAAATTAAAAAAAAAAGAAATAGAACATGATCAATACTATTGAAGTATCTTATGTCTCTTCTCCCTCATCCTTACCCTAAGAGGTAACTACTGTGCAAATGTTGACATTCACTTACTAATGGGCATTAATATACTGTGTGTGTACACGACTCCCTGGACAATATTTTGAAATATTCTCATTTAAGAACTTTACAACGTATCATGCAGTGTGCATTCTTCTTCATCTTCCTGTGTTCCCTCACGCTCATTCTATCATTTGACAAATCTTTGGGGAGTGCCTACTGTCAAGACACTCCTGTAAGCATTTGGGAGACATCAAGGAACAAAACTGACAAGAATCTGAGTCTTTGTGGAGGTTGCTTTTGGGGGGGCACAGACAATCAACAGCACATTAAATAGTTTGTAAGATGATAAGTCCTTTGGGAAAAAATATAGAGCAGAATAAAGGGAACTGGAAGTGCCAAGGAAATGGGGAGTGTTACAATTTTAAATGTTGAAGCCAGGGGAGGCATAATTGAACAGGTAATATTTGAGCAAATACTTGAAGGTGAGGGAGTCACCTATGCTGATATCTAGGAGAAGAGCACTCAGGCAGAGGGAACAAGTGCAAAGCCCTTAAGGAGGATGCAAAAGGCACACATTCAGGGGAACAGCAGGGAGGCAAGTGGGTGGAGGAGACGTAGGTAGGAAATGCTATTAGAGAGATAATGTGGGGTGTGTGCAGAGCCTGTAGGACTTTGCAGAACATTGTTAAATGCTGTGGCTTTTATTCTTAGAGAAATGGGCAGCCATTGGAGGATTTTGAGCAGTGGGAATGTGTTCGGCCTCTGCTTTTTAAAGGTTCACTTCTGGATGTTGTGTGAACAGACTAAGGGGACCTGAGGCAAGGCTAGAAGCAGGGAGGCCAGACAGAAGGCTATTGCAGCCATCCAGGCAAAAGATGATGGTGAATCACATCAGGTCAGGAGCAGCAAGGATAGTGAGAAGTGGTCAGATTCTGAATATATGCATGTATTTTAAAAATGTTTTTATTTATTTTTGAGAGAGAGAGAGAGAGAATGAATATGAGTGGGGGAAGGGCAGAGACAGAGGGGGACAGAGGACCCAAGTGGACTCTGTGCTGACAGCAGCAAGCCCAATGTGGGGCTTGAACTCACAAGCTGTGAGATCATGACCTGAGTCGAAGTCAGATGTTCAACCGACTGAGCCATCCAGGCGCCCCAGATTCTGGATAGATTTTGAAGGCAGAGCCAACAGGACTTCTGATAGATTAGATGTGCAGTATGAAAGCAGTATCAAGAATGATTTCAAGAATTTGAGCTAAGGCAATCAGAGGGATAGAGTTGTTATCAACTGAATAGTCTGTGAGGGAGAACAGTGGAATGGGGAGGAGTATCAAGAGATCATGTTTGGAAGTGTTGAGTTTGAGAAGTCTATTAGATATCCGTTGATAGCGTACAGATGGTATGGTGGATTTCATTATTGTTCCAAAAGATCTGGTGCTTCTCCCTACAGAAGGCTTATTCATCTCATTGCCCTCAAGGTTAGCCATGTGATTGGCTTTGCCCTTTGCAATGGGAGAATTGGCCTGTGTTATTTCCAAATAGAACTAAGAGCTATTATGTGATTGCCACGTTTTCCTCTTCAGTCTCTGCTAGGAGTCTGGCAATGTCCCAGGTAAGAGCTGCTCCTTCAGCATTGGTCCTGGAATGATGACATAGAGCAGAGATGTAGCCAACTCAAATCAGACAAGATGCATGAGTGAGAAATCCTTGTTATTTTAAGCTGCTGAGATTTTGGGGTTGTTTGTAACCTCAGCAAAAGTTAGTATATCCTAATACAAAGGAATTTCATGTTTATTTACTTTTGAGAGAGAGAGAGTGAACAGGGAGGGGCATAGAGAGGGGGACAGAGAATCCAAAGTGGGCTTTATGCTGACAGCAGAGAGCCCAATGTGGGGCTTGAACTCACGAACCCACGAACTGGGAGATCATGACCTGAGCTGAGCCACCCAGGCACCCCAGGAATTTAAAGCTATGAGGCTGTAAGAGATCTTACTCTAGGGCAGTAAGTTTAGATGCCCCAGGGGAGATGGGGAGTGGAGGAGTCAGCACTTGAGGCTGAGGAGGAGTGTCTGGTGAGGTGGGAGGAAAACTAGAAGTGTGGTATCTGAGAAGACTTCGGGAAAGAGTGAGCAACTGATGTTATGTTAAGATGAAGACTGAGAACTGACCGGTTTAATAACATGAGGATTGTTGATGACCTTAACAAAAACATTTTTGGTGGGGTTGTGGGGATGAAGACCTGACTGAAGTGAGTTTAGGAGAGACTAGGACTCTGCAGCACAAACAACCCAGTTTATTTATATTTAATTGCAAGAGAAAAAAAAGGAGGAATCTGTAGATTAAAAGAAACCTATATACAGGTGGAAAAATTTCTCTAGCATATACCTCAGAGTGCAAGGGCTGATCATAGGGCATAAATGTATTTAACTTTACAAGTTGTTTTCCAAGGAGACTGTACCAATTTACACTTTCACTATAGTGTATAAAAACTCTAGTCACCCCACATCCTCAGGAATACTTGGTATTGCAGACTTTTTAATTTTTGCCAATTTGTTAACATAAAATTATAATTATCAATTTTTATTGATATTATCATTATTGCTAACGAGGTTGCACATCTTTTCATGTATTTTGGCCATTTTTGAATACTCCTCTGTGAAGTGCTCACTCATACCTTTTGTTCATTTTAAAGAAATCAAGTTGCTTGTCCTTTTCTTATTAATTTTAGGAGTTATGTATTCTACACACTAATCATTTATTAGCCTAAATGTGGCAAACACCTCCAATCTGTGGCTTGTTTTTTCACTTTATTATTTTTTATTATTTTATTTTTTTTCATTTTAGAGAGAGAGAGAGCACAAGCAGGAGGGAGGGGCAGAGGGAGAGAGAGAGAGAGAGACAGAGAATCTTAAGCAGGCTCCACACTCAGTGCAGATCCCAATGTGGGGCTCAAACCCACACCCCTGGGATCATGATCTGAGCTAAAATCAAAAGTTGGATGTTCAACTGATTGAGCCACCCAGGTGCCCCAGATTTTTAAAAATAATATTTATTTTTAGGGGCAGCTGGATGGCTTAGTTGGTTAAGTGTTTGACTTTGGCTCAGGTCATGATCTCACAGTTTGTGAATTAGAGCCCCATGTCAGGCTCTGTGCAGACAGCTCAGGACAGCCTGGAGCCTGCTTTGGATTCTGTGTCCTCCTCTCTCTCTGCCCTCCCCTGGTCATGCTCTGTCTCAAAAATAAATAAACATTAAAAACTAATAATATTTATTTTTTAAAAAGCTCTATGCCCAATGTGTGGCCTGAACTCATGACCCAGAGATCAAGAATCACATGCTCTACTAACAGAGTCAGCCAGGTGCTCCCTCACTTTACTATTATTTTATGGTAACAATTGATACATACAAAGGAATCTGGTTAACATGCATGTAAGTTATGAAGCACAACAACAAAATGAATACCTGTGGATCCCCTAGAGAAGCCAGAAAATAAAACATAATCAATACTTCAGAAGCTTTCTGTGTGCACTTACCCATTTTTTCATTTTCTTTATGTTGTAATTTGGATGAATTTAAATGTAGTCCAATTCACAAATCTTTTCCTTTAAACTTAGAAGTTTTCATTATTCAAGAAATCCCCTGAGGTCATAAAGATATCCTGTTATATGTTCTAAAATGTCTAGAATTTTGCCTTTCTCATTTAAGTTTTTAATCCATTTGGAATTGCACTTTATATATGGTGTGAGAGGTAGGGATCCAATTAGATTTTTTTCCAAGTTCCATCTCATCTTTTTAAAATGGAACACTAGTTCCTGTCAATTATATGAGATTGCTGTCCTTTGGTCATTCTGTCCCCTCAGCCTGATTGTGATTGTTTCTCCCAGTTGAATTCATTTACGATTACTCTACTAGATTCCATAAACCAAGCTTTCTCACTTTCCTGGACTTGTACTAGAACTTTTAGACTCTTCCCAGCCTCCAGACATCATTTTTAAAATGGTTTCAGGAATGGCTATGGCAACCAACAGACCTTTTCCATGTCTAAGCCTAAGCACCAACCCCAGCCTATTCATTCCATCTGTCACCACAATGTAAGGTCATTAAACGGGAAGATTTGGCAGATATTTTAAGCTTCTTGGACTGCTAAGGCCATGACCTTGTGTTTTGTTTTTTGTTTTTTGTTTTGTTTTGTTTTGTTTTTTGAGAGAGAGAGAGTGTGTGAGTGGGGGAGGAACAGAGAGAGAGGGAGAGAGAGAGAATTCCAAGTAGGCTCCACATGCCAGGCTCGATCCCACCAACTGTGAGATCATGACTCCAGCCAAAATCAAAAGTCAGACGCTTAACCCACTGAGCCATTTCGTTGTCCCAGCCATGATCTTGTAATGAGCAAGTATAAGGTGATAGGGGGATGAAAGTATGAAGAAGGATAGAAAATATGGGGAATGGAGGGGGAGGGAGAAAAGGAAAGGGGAAGAAGGGCAACCTATTACCAATAGGAATGGAGGACAGAGAGCAAGAGAAGGGAAAGGAGGAAAGCGAGGGAGGGGGCAGAGGAGGATGAAGAGGAGGAAATGGGATGGGGATGAAGCATGAAGAGAGATAGATAAAATGGGGGGAAAGGAAGAGAATAGAGATGGAGAGCACTGGCTCAGGAACCCTGACTCCAGGGAGTTCACACAAAATACTTTTCTTAGCAAGGAGTATCAATTTTGAAGCTCCCAGGTTGGATCTGTGTTCAAGTAGCCAACAAGTGGCTCAGGTCCAAGACTATTCTTGGGCTACAGCATCAGTCTCTGAATTCTGCTTGGAAGAACAGGTGGGAGGCGGGAGACAGAGGCAGTACCTGTGGCCGTAGCTTTCCCTAGCCCATAGCCAGCCGCTCCAGAGTACCCTCCTCTCCCTTCACACTCCCTCCCCCTCCCATCCCAACCCATTCCTACCCATATTCCTAGTGGAACTTCCAACTCTACTTCACCATCAGCATGGTCTGAGCTCACCTAACACCGAATCATCCCACTGGCCCCTCCTTCCCATACAGCCCTCGCTCCTCGGGGTCCTTCCAATTCCCGACCCTGTTCTTGTTTGAGCCTTCCAGCCGGCCAGGCTAAAGCCACTGCCAAGCTCCCACCTTCCTCTTGCCCTGGAGGGCATAACCCTGCTGTGACTTCTGTCTCAGTAAGCTTGGGCTCTGGTCCTGCCTGCTTCCTCGGATCCCAAAAGCCGCAGAGTCCTGCGTAACCGCCTCCTCTGCGGTTTGGTAGGCTGTGTCAGTGGTTGGCGTTGCCACGCAACAAGAAAGGGGGGCGGGACCCAAACGTCCGTGGTAAGCTTGCGCCCTGGCAACGGATCAACAAAACTTCCACACCACGCCCCTGGTTCCGCTTGCGCCGGAAGCCGGAAATCCCGTTAGGCCTGGACTTATTCTCGCGAGGTTTGTCTTCCGCCCGGCCTGCACTGCGGTGTTTCCCGCGCGGGCTACCCCAGTTCCCGGGCGTACGGCGCGGCCTTTTGTACAGCCGCCGGCGCCGCCGCTGTCATGGGTTTCCTGAAACTGATTGAGATCGAGAACTTTAAGTCGTACAAGGGTCGGCAGATTATCGGACCGTTTCAGAGGTTCACCGCCATCATTGGACCCAATGGCTCTGGTGAGATAAACCTGGCTGCGGCCCTCCGCACGTCCCAGCCTGGACCCCCTATCCGGCAGCAGAGTAGTCCAACCCAGCCCGTGTGACCTGAAATGTCGGGAACCCTCACAGGTTCCTCTCCCTCCTGAGCGGGCTCAACTCGAACCCGCTTTGCCCGCTCGAGTGCTCTAACTCAAACCTCTTCCCCAGGTGTCACTTGCCCGCTCTCTGTGCGGCCCCCTCCCCGGAGCAAGTGGTACGGGCCGATCTGTACGTTACCCCGCCCACTGCCCCCTCCCGCCAAAAGTGGCGCGTCCGGAGCCGACTGCCAGCGGCGGGCCGTGCAGTCCTCCGCCGGACCTGCTGCTTCCGGCTACTTCCCCTTGCCTTGTTTGAGCCCTCCGGAGGGTGTGGGACCTCTGGTAGCCCTCCCTTGGCCCCCGGTCTCCAGCGGTACACTTCTGCCTCAGCCCAGCGCCCCCTCCCGCTTCGCTCTGGTATGCTCCAATTCGTCCTTTTTTTTACTCTCCTCCGGAGGCGGCAGTTTTGAATTTCTGATCCCGCGCTCGCCTCTCCAGCTGGCGTGCTTGGGGTCTCCACCCTCCACCCCCATCTCAGAGATGGGGGTGCTTCGGAATCCCTTTAATTTACCACTGAAGCCGTTAAAAGAACTCTTCCGCTCGCCAAATTTATTGAATGCTTACAGTTTTGTAAGGAGTTATTCGAGGTGCTGTGGAAACAGTGAAGAAGAGAGTAAGCCTTACTCTCGGGACTTGCATTCCAGAGGGGAAAGACAATAATAAAGAAGGAGAAAATAAGACTATTCGGCTGTGATACATGCTATGCAGGAAATTAGGTTGATGGGATACAGTGACTTGGGTGGTGTCTTTGGAAAGAGTGGTCAGTAAATACTGTATTGTGTATTTGAAAGTTGCTGAGGGAATAGATCTTAAAAGTTCTCATCACAAGAAAAAAAATCGTTTATGTGAGGTGATGGATGTTAACTAACTAAACTTATTGTGGTAATCATTTCTCGATATAGACAGCTATGGAATCATGTTGTACACCTGAAACTAACACAATGCTATATGTCAGTTATATCAACAAAACTGGGGAGGGGCAAAGAGTGGCTAGGTAACACCTCTATTTCATATCTTAACGCCTCATTTCTAAATGATACACCATGGATTCCTTCCATCTACCCCCATAGGCAGTCTGTTTGGAATCCCACTGTGTTCCTCCACCCCAGAGATGTTTTAGCTAAATCATTTCCTAGTATGAGGGGCTTTCTCTGCAGATGTAGCTCAAATTTGTGACCTTCCCTGGGGTTTTGCTTGTGTTTGGTGCTCTTTGTAGAGCAGGGTTTCTCAACAGCGGCATTGTTGACATTTCTAGCAAGATAATTCTTTGCTGTGAGGTAGGTCCTGTGCATTGTAGGATGTTTAGCAGCATCCTTGGCTTTTTCCCACTAGATGATAGCACCCCTACCCCCCAGATGTGACAACCAAAAATGTTTCCAGATATTGCCTGTGTCCCCCTGAGAGGTGGGGCAGATCACTCTCTGCCTTCTCCATCCTCGCTTGAGGACCACTGGCTTAGAGGACTAATGCTTGGGGTTTCACTCCAGTTTCTTAGGATTTTCGAGTGGTGGCCCCCGTGGAAAGAGCCAGGATGCACCTCTTGGCATTCACTCCCCTCAGCGTGGGTAGATTTGTATACCCAGCTGTTCCAAAAAGACCCCCTTGGTCTGGACCCTGTCCCCTCCCCCAATTCTTCAATGCCCACCTCCACAACCCATTCCTTGGCAGAGAAGAAGAGTGAATTGCGTTTCTTCTGTGGCACACAGTAGACACTTGGCACATGTTAATGTTTACTTTCTTCTGTCTTGTATTTATGGTATATGTTTTTGTGTTTTCATTACTGGTTTATGAGTGCCCCAAAGAAGACATTCCTTAAAACATTTGATCAGTGTTCAGCTCATAATGCATGTTATAAAAATGTTTACAATATCGAATGATTGCTCATAGGGAGGGCTTTGATTGTGAGACGTTCTAACCATCTCTGGAGAGCATGGGAGAAGCCTAAAGGTTGGAAGTGGGTGCCTAAAAGTCTGACTCCTGGTCAGCATGGTGTGCTAGTCCTGCTCTGATAAGGGAGACAGAGCTGAGTTCAGACCTGTGTTAAGATAGGAGTGCCATTTATTGAGCACCAGTGTGTGTCAGGTACTTTATTTATTGGGACCTTTTACATTTAAATTCTCAAAATGACCCAATCAGGGAGGTACCATTATCTTTGTTTCATAGGTGGAAGAGTGAGGCACAAACAGTTGTGATCACTTGCACACTAATTGATTCTCAGAGCCAGGGTCAGAAATTGTGCCTGTCATACTTCAAAGCCTTGTGCTCCTGCCACTCCCGACAGAGAACTGTGTGCTAAGCGTTATTTTAGAGGCTTTACCTATCAGTTGTGGTTTTTTAGATTTTCGAAGTGAGGGAATGGAAGGTCAGCTAAGAATTGGTGAAACTAAGAACCTGGTCTATTGGACTAGAACCCGAGCTCTTAATCACGGTGTTGTACTGCTTTGGAAGGAACTGGGCTGTTATTTTTATACCTGAGTAGAAAGGTGTGGGAAATCAGGTCTTCCGTTCAAGGTCATATAACATGCTGGGGTATAATCCTGAAGTAACATTTATAGAGATTAAAGTGTTCTCCCACCCCCCCCACCCCCAGTCTAAATTGAAAAAAAATTTTTTTCCTGAGTCTAAAATGAAGAAAGTAACAATTGTGACTCCACTATTGAAAAGATAACCACTCTTAATGTTAAAAAAATCTTAATTATTTGAATAGCTGATATATGCACACAGTATAAAATTTAAAAAATCCCAAAGGATAGACAGTAAAAAGATACCCTTCCCTGACCTGTTAACCTATTTTCCTTCTGGGAAGTGACCACTGGTTACACTGTTCACATTTTCATGTATTTTTTTTTTCTATGCCTTTGCCTCTCCCCAAGTTTTTATTATGAAAATATTCAAACCTACTTGTGTGTTTTGCTTAATCATTGGAAAGTAAGCTGTGGACTTCATGACATTTCACCTCTAGGGATTCAGCATTCGACTCCTAAAATCATCATTCTCTTGTGTCACCAGTAGACTGTGATCACACCCGGGAAAATTAATTTCCTTGTTGTCGTCAGTTATCTAGTTCATATTCAAGCTTCCCTAATTGTTCCCCAGAATGTCGTTTTGGCTTTGGCTTTGGTTTTGGTTTTGGTTTTGGTTTTAAAGGGAAACTCGAATCCAATCAAAGTTCGTGCACTGCCTTTGCTTATTTCTCAGTAATCGCTTGTGTTCTGGAGTGGTTCTCCACATGTTTCTTTTTAGACATTCACTTTTTGAAAAAATCAGGCCAGTTGTCTTGGAGAGTATCCCACATTCTGTGTTTGTCTTAAGGTTTCTTCATAGTGTCACTTACTATGTTCCTCTAACTACTATATTTCCTGTAAACTGGAAGGTAGGTCTAAAGGCTTGTTCAGATTCAGGTTAAATATTTTGGCAAGATACTTCATAGATGATGCTGTATGCGTCATATCATATCACAATAGGAATATGCCTTTTAAAAAATATAGTAAAATACACATAGCAAAATTTGTCATCTTAACGATTTTTTAAGTGTACAGTTCAGCCATGTTAAGTATCTTCACATTGTACAACTGATCTCCTGAACTTTTTCATCTTGCAAAACTGAAAGTGTACACAGGAAACAGCAACTCCCCATTATCACCTTCCCTTAGCTCTTTTTTTTTTTTAACTTTTAAACTTGGTTGAGATCAAACTATATTTTTTGTTATAGTTATATTATCTGCTTATTTCTTCTATTATGGGCATTTCCCCGTGTCGTTAATGGTTGTAGAACAATCCATTTTGTGAATATGCTGTTTCCTTAGATGGGATTCTAGTCTTTAACTGCTGTAGGTAATAGCTGCAAAGGGACTGTTTTTCTCAGCCCTTGAACCAGGGCTCCGGTGGGGGCAGAGCAGTGTTCCCTGACTTCCCCTCCTCTGCTTTGTCCCCTACTCCCTTAGGTAAGTCAAATCTCATGGATGCAATCAGCTTTGTATTGGGTGAGAAAACCAGCAACCTGCGAGTAAAGACCCTGAGGGACCTGATCCATGGAGCTCCTGTGGGCAAGCCAGCTGCCAATCGGGCCTTTGTCAGCATGGTCTACTCTGAGGAGGGTGCTGAGGACCGCACCTTTGCCCGTGTCATTGTTGGTGGGTGAGGCTGGCCAGAAGGCTCCCCTTGGGTCCCGGGAGGTGACTAGACTAGTTGACTGGGATAGGTGGATGTCTGACCTTCAGCTAACTCATGCACTGTCTTGTAGGGGGTTCTTCTGAGTACAAGATCAACAACAAAGTGGTTCAGCTACATGAGTACAGTGAGGAATTAGAGAAGTTGGGCATTCTCATCAAAGCTCGTAACTTCCTCGTCTTCCAGGTGAGCATTTTTAACAATTATTGGCTGTCTGCTCTTTGCTGATCCTTGTCCCATCCTCACTGGGCCTGCTTCATCTTGAGCTTCATCTCTCCCCTGAATTAATGTAGCAGCTTCTTCACTGGGCTTACAAGACTCCAGTCTGTCCCCTTCCAGTTCATCCCTTAGGCTAGGTTCATCTTGCAAAGACACAAATCTGTTTCTTTCCTTTTCCTCCTTAAAGCATTTCAGTGATTGCTCATTGTCTTATGATGGTGGTTCTCAAATTATAGTCTCTGGATCAGCATCAACTTGGGGACATGCTAGAAATGCACCTTCTCTGGTCCCATCCCAGATCTATAGACGTAGAGACTATGGGATGGGGCCCAGCACTGAGTGTTTTACCAAGCTCTCCAGGTTATTATGCATGCTAAATCATTGCTTTAGCATAAACTCCAAACTCCTGGCATTCAGGAAACATCATCCTTTGGTTCTTGCCCACCTTACTAGCCCCTCACCTGTCAGTATTTTTCCCTTCCAACCCTGCATTCCAGCTCAGTTAAACTGTTTATAGTTCCCCAAATTCACTTGCTTTCTTTGGCCTGCAGGCCTTTGCATATTAATTGTCCTTTACATGAAATGACCTTCTCTCTTAACTTTCTTGGTTAGTTCTTCCCCATCTTTCAAACTCAACTTAGATGTCACCTTTGGGAAGCTTTCCTGGATAGACACTATCAGTCTCCTACCCCCAAGCTTCACTTAGTGCTTTTTCTGTGTTGCTTCTGTCACTGCACATAACACATGGTGTTGTCTTTGCTTTTGTCTCTTTTGCTCTGTGTGCACCTCAAGAGGCAGGGAACGTGTCCTCAAGGCCCAGTGTGAAATGTGGCACCTAGTGCGGGGAGAGGGTCAGAGACCTTTTTCTGAATAACTGAGTAGAAATGGGTAGAAGGAACTGGGTTGGATAGGCTCTAAATGGGGAGAGTGTTTTGATCTTTACTAGGGTGCTGTGGAATCTATTGCCATGAAGAATCCCAAAGAGAGGACAGCTCTATTTGAAGAGATAAGTCGCTCTGGGGAGCTGGCCCAGGAGTATGACAAGCGAAAAAAGGAAATGGTGAAGGCTGAAGAGGACACACAGTTTAATTACCATCGCAAAAAAAACATTGCGGCTGAACGCAAGGAAGCCAAACAGGAGAAAGAAGAGGTAGGTGGCTAGGCTACCTCTGGGCTCTAAGGGGCCAGGGTCGAGCCAGTGCCTTACTGATGCACACCTGCCTCCGTGCTCCTGTTTGCGCAGGCTGACCGCTACCAGCGCCTGAAGGATGAGGTGGTGCGAGCTCAGGTGCAGCTGCAGCTCTTTAAGCTTTATCACAATGAAGTGGAGATTGAGAAGCTCAATAAGGAACTGGCCTCTAAGAACAAGGAGATCGAGAAGGACAAGAAGCGTATGGACAAGGTAGAGGATGAGCTGAAGGAGAAGAAGAAGGAGCTGGGCAAAATGATGCGGGAGCAGCAGCAGATTGAGAAGGAGATCAAGTAAGAGGCAGGCCTGGGCCTGCAACCTATGGGAAACCAAGAGGCTGTGCTGTTTCCTAGGGCTCCTCTGAGCCTAGAGTCCGGTGTTCGTCCTAGTTTGTCTTCCTCTTGACTTGCTTTGGCCAGAACCAAACACATTTCTTGACTTGCATTTTAGACAAAGCATTTGAGTACTCAGACTCTGGGTAGATGGCTACTCATGAAAGAGAGAACTTGAAAGGGGTGGGGACCTTGCCAAGTGAGAGGAAGCAATGGGAGGCCTGGCTACTAGAGTGGCTGGGAATGCCTTCCTGGAAGAGGAAAACTGGCGCTAGAAGTTTAAAGGACATGAAAAAGTTAGATCAGATGGGGGACAACTCCATGAACATAGGGCATTCTTGGGAGCTGTTACTGAGGGTCCTGGCCTGGCTAGGGCTGAGGCAGGAGTGGCAGCTTTACCTTATGGAATGGCCGGAATGCCAGGCTGAAGCCATCAGTTCCAGGGAGTAGTCAGACTGCCCCTTTTCTGAGGATCTGTGGGGCATCAGGTCCTCGTTCTTTAAGCAATTCCCTGAGGCTGGCTGGGACATCAGGCCCCCCCTTTGGGTAAAAAGCCTGGGAACCCTCTCTTCTGCCACAGTGCTAACTGATTTACCCACCACCCCCCCTCCGGCAAAAGGGAGAAGGACTCAGAGCTGAACCAGAAGCGGCCTCAGTACATCAAAGCCAAGGAGAATACCTCCCACAAAATCAAGAAGCTGGAAGCAGCCAAGAAGTCCCTACAGAATGCTCAGAAGCATTACAAGAAGCGTAAAGGTGACATGGATGAGCTGGAAAAGGAGATGCTGTCAGTAGAGAAAGCCCGGCAGGAGTTTGAGGAACGGATGGAAGAGGAGAGTCAGAGTCAGGGCAGAGACTTAACCTTGGAGGAGAATCAGGTAAGCTCTGGGAGGTTGGGGGTGGGGTGGGGGATTGCTGTGCTTCTACAGAGACTGATTTGGTTACCTGTTCCTAATACAGGTGAAGAAATACCACCGGTTGAAAGAAGAAGCCAGCAAGAGAGCGGCTACGTTGGCTCAGGAGCTGGAGAAGTTCAATCGAGATCAGAAAGCCGACCAGGACCGGCTGGATCTGGAAGAGCGGAAGAAAGTAGAGACAGAGGTGGGCATGTGTTACAAGATTAGGGATGATGGTCCAGAGAAAAAAGAAGTGATGAAAGTCTTTTTTTTTTTTTCTTTTTAATGTTTATTTTTGAGAGGGAGAGAGCATGAGCAGGGGAGGGGGCACAGAGAGAGGGGAGCAGAGGATCCAAAGCAGGCTCTGTGTTGACAGCAGAGAACCTGATGCGGGGCTCAAACCCACGAACCGCAAGATCATGACCTGAGCCGAAGTCAGACACTTAACTGACTGAGTTACCCAGGTGCCCCTTAACAGTAATGACAATAGCTAACAACTAGTAAGCATTTACTGTTTGCTAGGTACTATATTTTACATGTATTTACTCATTTAATTCCTCATTTTCCAAATGAGGAAACTATAGTGCAGAGGTGAAGTAATTTGCCTAAGGTCACATCATTATGAAGTGGCAGAACCAGGACATGTTCTACCCAGGCTAGGTAGAACGTCATGAGAAGGTCTCAGGGCTCTGGGAGGGGCATCAATTAGCAGAGCCACACTGAACACTGTTGTGTGTCTGCTTTTTAGTAGGTCTCCCCCATTAGTGACAGACTGTCCTGGACTGTTGGGCTTTTTGATCAGTGGGCACATAGCAGGTATAAGCCAGGGCCCCATGGTCTTAGAGTGAGCTTGCTCAGCCCCTGGTGATGGTGTATATTTGTCTTTCTTCCAGGCCAAGATCAAGCAAAAGCTGCGGGAGATTGAAGAGAATCAGAAACGGATTGAGAAACTAGAGGAATACATTACCACTAGCAAGTATGTGGCTCTGCAGCCTTTCCTCTTATTTCCAGGGCTGTTGTTGTGAACCCTATCTGTCCTGCCCCTCCTCAGGCAGGATCCCCAGAGTCCCTTTCAGCCAGGTATATTTTCTCACTAGCCAGGGTAACCCCTTGTGATCCCTCACTTTGTAGGCAGTCCCTAGAGGAGCAGAAGAAGTTAGAGGGGGAGCTGACAGAGGAGGTGGAGATGGCCAAACGGCGTATTGATGAGATCAATAAGGAGCTGAACCAGGTGATGGAGCAGCTAGGTGATGCCCGTATTGACCGCCAGGAGAGCAGCCGCCAACAGCGAAAGGCAGAGATTATGGAAAGCATCAAGCGCTTGTACCCTGGCTCTGTGGTAAGAATGGAAAGGGAACTCCTTTCCTGAGCACCTACTCTCCCACTGGCTGTCAGCAGCCCTGTGAAGACAAGATTGCTGATCCCTTTTTTACAGCTGGGGGAACAGGCTCAGAGAGATGAAATGACTTACCCAAAACAGCACAGCTTATAAGAATTGTAATCCAAACCCAACTTATGTCTGACTTGGAACCTCCTGTTCTTTCTATCACACCAGTTGCAACTTCTTGAAGGTTTTGTCTTGCTGCTTCCACTCCTCTGTGGGATGCTGGGAAACTGGAGAGGCCTTTGGAAGTGGGAGGAGCCACAGGATATGATTTAGTCTCATAGGAAGTAACTCTGCAGGCTTTGATATGAGCTCACATGGCCTGTACCAAGTGTTTCGTTTGCTTGTAGGGATATCCTAGGCTTTATCAGAGCTCTTGGCCTCATAAACCAAATCTTGAGTTCCCTGAGTATTCTCTCTCTGTTGCTATCCATCCCTGGGTTCAACTTAATTTGGTCCCATAGATATTTCCTGATCTGTCCTCTAGACACTTCTGGGGGAGTTTATAAGGATCTCTATTGCTATAATTCCTTCCCTGGGTTTAACTTAATTTGGTTCCATAGATATTTCCTGATCTGTCCTCTAGACACTCCTGGGGAGTTTATAAGGATGATTTAGGCTCATTTCCTGCCCTTGAAGATCTTACCCATTATCTGATAGTTCTTAGGGAACCATGATTAGCTTAGGGGGCATGGGGGACATGAACTAGAAAAAGATTTATTTTGCTGGGTGCTTGTGAGAATTTGAGGTAATGTATGTAAGGGGTATCTGACATAGTGCCTGGGGCAGTAGTGGTCTGTGAAATGATAAAACTGAGGTTTAGAAAGATGATTTTGGATTCAGGCATGACTGGAGTGATTGTTGCTTTGGGGACAGAGTAGGCTTTTCCTCCATAGCATGGAAGCTACGTTCCTCATGCAGGTTTTGGTCTGCCACTTCTGAACTGGGAATTGGGGTTCCTGAGTCAGTCCCCAAAAGCCTCATGCTTCAGTTTTCTCTTCTGACTTTCCTCAGTATGGACGCCTCATTGACCTCTGTCAGCCCACACAAAAGAAGTACCAGATTGCCGTGACCAAGGTTTTGGGCAAGAACATGGATGCCATTATCGTGGACTCTGAGAAGACAGGCCGGGACTGTATTCAGTATATCAAGGAACAGCGTGGGGAGCCTGAGACCTTCTTGCCTCTTGACTACTTGGAGGTGAGGCTGGTGGGGATGGGGTCAGGGCAGTGTGAGAGGGCCCCTTCTCCTAGCCCTCCATGTTCTCCCACTTACTGAGCTTCTTCCCATAGGTGAAACCTACAGATGAGAAGCTCCGGGAACTGAAGGGGGCCAAGCTGGTGATTGACGTAATTCGCTATGAGCCACCCCACATCAAAAAGGCCCTGCAATATGCTTGTGGCAACGCCCTTGTGTGTGACAATGTGGAGGATGCCCGCCGCATTGCCTTTGGCGGCCACCAGCGTCACAAGGTATGGATTCCCTTGTGCACATTGGAGCTGGACAGGCTTAGTATTGGAGACTCTTCATCTTCTCTCCCTCCTTCTCTCTTTTCCCTACTGTGTGTAGACGGTGGCACTGGATGGGACCCTGTTCCAGAAGTCAGGGGTGATCTCTGGTGGAGCCAGTGACTTGAAAGCCAAGGCTCGGCGCTGGGATGAGAAAGCGGTAGATAAGTTGAAAGAGAAGAAGGAGCGGTTGACAGAGGAACTGAAAGTAAGTCATGGGCATTACTGTCCCCAGGGTTTGGAGTCCTAAGCCCAGGCTGGCCACTCCTGTTCTTATCACCTAGCTGTTCTGTCATGTCCACTTCAGGAGCAGATGAAGGCAAAGCGGAAAGAGGCAGAGCTACGTCAGGTGCAGTCTCAGGCCCATGGACTACAGATGCGGCTCAAGTACTCGCAGAGTGACCTGGAACAGACTAAGACAAGACATCTAGCCCTGAATCTGCAGGTGGGGCTTAGTCTTCAGCCCTGTCCTCCAAAGGCCACCCTCACATTCCTGGTCAGAGTTTCTCTGGGAGTGGAAATGTATCCCATTTCCCTCTCTCCTCCCAGCCTGCTTCAGGGAACCAAGCATAGCAGCCCGGGCTTCAGATCTCGACTTTATGGTGGGAGGCAGCTTACTTAATGTGTCATCATCAGTTTTTCATCTATTTGTAAAATGGGAGTCAGAATACCACCTGCTTTATAGCCTTCTTGCAAAGATTGAATGATTACATGCCTGTAAAGTACTTAGACTGATTCCTTGCGCCCGGTAAGTGCTCAGTAAATGTTAGATGCTATTATTAGCATTATTCGTTCAACAAATATCTGAGCTGCTTCTGAAAGTGAATTGAAAGTGAACGCTGGCATTTCAGTCCCTCTCAGTGGGGGTGCTCTTCTAGGTATATTAATGTGTTTGATCATAGGGTGCTTCCCAAGACCACCTGGAGGCATTATTTAAAGTGTAGTATAAATATCCCTTTACTTTCTTCTAAAATCAAAAAGTCTGAATTCCGAGGGTTATAGATAAGGAAATGTGGACCTGTAACTGATGATGTTTACCATGTGGATTAAAGCTAGCCAAATAGAGCCCGAGGAGGAAGCTGTGTGATGGTTCAAGTGGGAGATGATGGAACCTTGACTGGGGAATTGTGAGCCATGTTCTCTCAGCATGTGGAGAGCTAGCCCTTCTTTTGCAGGGGCCGGTGAGCTCAGGGTGGCTCCGTTCCTCCAAAGAGCCTGGTCTCTTTTTCCCTCAACCCTGTTTCCTGCAGGAAAAGTCCAAGCTGGAGAGTGAGCTAGCCAACTTTGGGCCTCGCATTAATGATATCAAGAGGATCATCCAGAGCCGAGAGAGGGAAATGAAAGACTTGAAGGAGAAGATGAACCAGGTTGGTAAGGGATGAACCATGCCAGTGTGTGCAGTGGGGTGGGACTGGGACTGGCAGCAGCACTCTGATCCAGAGGGCCTTTGCTGTCCCTTGCTTCTCCCCTCAGGTGGAGGATGAGGTGTTTGAAGAGTTTTGTCGGGAGATTGGTGTGCGCAACATCCGAGAGTTTGAGGAAGAGAAGGTGAAGCGGCAGAACGAAATTGCCAAGAAGCGGTAAGTGGAAGTGTGGGGTACAAGAGGACACACTGGGGTGCCCTTGAGCCCCCAGCCTGATATCCTGGGAAGTCACATGCCATCATAAGACAAGGAGCAGCTCTTAGAACGATGGGTGTAGTAGGTCGGCTTTAAAGAACAGGAACATCAGGGAGGCAGTGTGGCATGGTCTCATGCTTAAGAGTGCCAGCTTTAAATGTGATTTACCTGGGTTAGAATCCTAGCTCCATAACTCATTATCTTGGGCAGTGACTTGACCTCTCCGAAGCCCAGTTTCCTTATCTGTAAAGTGGGATAATAAGGATGCCTGTCTCATGGCATTTAGGCAGATCAAATGAACTCGTCCTTGTAAAGTATTTAGGATAATACTTAGCACCTACCAAGAGTAGTAAATGCTAGCTTTTATTATTGTCATTATCCTGATGGGCATTGCAGAGGGGTGGGGATGGAATGAAGTTGGAAGAATAGTAAGAACAACACAACAGTTCCTCTTCTCTTCCCCCTCTTTACTATATTTGTTAATTTAATAGACTTTTCTTGAGTCCCTATGTTGTACAAAGTTGTCCTGTGCTAGGTATTGGTGGGGAGATTGGGGTGACACAGACGAACGTGACAATCTTTAAAAGAGGTCGCCCCCTGGACCCTGGGTCTCAGTCTGCAGTTTATGTAGCTCATGGCCCATATAGTAAATATTCATTGCTCTTCTACCCATAAGCCAGGCTCAAGGGATATAGAATTGAATCAGAGACTGTCCTTGTCCTCAGGGGGTTGTGGAAGTGGGGGAGACAAACAAGTAGATCAACAATTTCAAAATAGTGTCATTGATGCTGTACTTGAGGTACATAGAAAATACAGAGGAAATGTTCAAAGAACTGCAAATCAAGAAGAAAGATAAAAACGAGAGACCCAATAGAGAAATGGACAGAGGGTGTAGTTAGCATTTCATGGAAAAAGAAGCACAAATGGCTGATAACTACAGATTGATGTTCAGTCTTGTTTCTAATCAGAGAAATGCAAATTAAAACAGTCTTAGCAGTATTTGGTGAAAATAAGTCTGCATAAGCTCTATGACTTAGCAAAGCCACTTCTGGATATATAGCTCAGAGAGAGTGTTGCCACAGGGCAACAAAGAGACACATTTGGGGTTGTGTCTTGGCATAATTTATAGTAGTTGGACATTGGTGGCCACGTAAATGGCCATCACTTGGAGGAAAATATAAGTCGAATGTGATGAATATATAGACTATGCAATACTGTGTAGCAGTTCAAAGCAAGAACTAGATTTACAGGCTGTAACATAGATACGTTTATAATTGTATTTGTGTACATTTAAAAACAAGTATATTTTATAAGGGTGTGTATTCTTAAGGCTATATACGTATGTATGTATGTATGTATGTATGTATGTCACTTTGGAGTGTGTGCTCACTGTAGGGAGAGTAACGGGAATGGAAATCAGGTATTGAGCCAAAGGAGACCATGGTCTTGCACAGACAGTGAACATAAGCATGTTACGAACTGTGGGATATAATTAACTGCACCAAAAAGGGAGGAAACCCAGAAACATGTAATAAAAGCGGAGAACCTGCTCACAACTGTCAGGAAAGCTTTTCCAGAACAAGAAGCGATGAACTGGATGCCTGTAGAGTGAGTAGGATTTGGCCAGCTGGGCAGCAGACAGAAGGGAGTTCCAGGCAGTGAGAACAGCATGCTTGGAGGTGTGAGAGAGTATGCCTTGTACTGGAAACTAAGTAGTTTTGAATGTCTGGAGCATAAAAATGGGGTCAGGAGGAAGGCGGGGGTGGTGGACAGGTCAGCAGGGGCCAGATTGCAGAGGGCTTTATGAGTCATGCTTGGGATATTGGACTTAAAATTGCATAGCTCAAAATTATAGAGTTAATTACATTCCATTTGGATTATAGTGACTAATAGGGTTAAGCTGCTAGCATGACATCTGGCAGCATCTGTCACACCATATTGCGGGGGTGGGGAGGCAGTTGGAAATTAGCCCTGTCTGGCCTGCTAGTATCTGGATGCTGGTTACATACTCTTTGAGTTTCTGAAGAGATGGGGAGCAGGGCAATAGCAGAAATCTAGTATTTTCTCTATGTTTTGTTTTTACTACCTGAGCTCTGCTCCTTGAAGGTTCTGGGATGGGGGAGGGTGGGTGGGCTCATTGGAAAGAGTCAAAGCCCATGAGCAAGTATAAGCTGAATGCAACCAGGATACTGTCAATAATGATGGTAACTAAAATTTATTAAGTATTTAACTGTGTGTCTGGTATGCTTCTAAGGACTGGATGCATATTAACTTGTTAAAAAATTCTCCCAATAACTATGAGGTAAGCACTACTGTTATTTCCATCTTATAGATGAGGAAACAGAAGCATAGAATGTATAACTACCTTGGCCAAGATTACACTACTAGTGAATGGCAGAGTTTGGATGCCAGACCTCTTATTCTGCCACATTACATTGCGATGGTGCCATAGGAGAAACAGCCTGGGTTTGGTGTTAGACCTGGATTCCTGTGTGGCCTTGGGCAAGGTCTTTTACCTCTTGGCCCATGTTCCCTCATTTGTAAAATTAGGATAATCATGCTTACTTGTGGAGCTATTAATTAGAGGATTAGAGGTAATTTTGTAAAGTACACAGAAACTTAATAAGTAGGAATTATCATGGCTGGTGGGTTCAGGTGGACCTTTTTGTGCCTCCTAGGAACTTGGGAAGGTTCTGGAGTCTTCCAATGTATAAAGGGGGAGTAGTGGAGTTTGGCCTGATCTCCCCTGCCTTGTGCCATATCCACAAGGCAAGGCTGAGGAACTTAGTTCTCCAGCGTCAGTTGGAGTTGGAATAGTTTTATGTGGATATGGAGGGATGAGCTGAGTGGTGACTGAAATCTGGTAGTACCTGAGTCCCTGCATCCTGGGTCTAGTTCTCTTTTTTCCCCACAGTTTGGAGTTTGAGAATCAGAAGACTCGCTTGGGCATCCAGTTGGATTTTGAAAAGAACCAACTGAAAGAGGACCAGGATAAAGTGCACATGTGGGAGCAGACAGTGAAAAAGGATGAAAATGAGATAGAAAAGCTCAAGAAGGTAAGGAAGGAGAGCATGAAAAGACATACTAAAAACTGGGAGGAAAAATTGGAAGAGATATGATAGAAGGATAATATCCATTATTTATAAAGCCCTGTTGAAATAAGAAAACACCAAGACCTAAATAGGAAAAATGAAATGAGTAAGAGGCACAAACAGTTTAAGAAGGTTCAAATAGCCCATAAACACATACACATAATTTAGCCTTATTAGAAATCAAAGAAATGCAAATTAAAGCAACAATCAGAGGTAATTTGTTTCCTATCACATCCAAGATTAAAAAAAATGATTAACACTGGCCACGGTGCCCAAGACCAGCATTCTTTTATGCCATATGGCACCATCCATCAAGATTCTTCAGAATGTATTTATCCCCTCTTACTCAGTAATACCTGAGGAAATCCAGAATGCTGGCACAGCTTTGTGCACGGAGGTTGATGTTTATTACAAACATTTATAGTTCTATATTGGAAATTCTCCAATGTCCTCTGGGAATTAGGAGTTTAGCAAATTATGCTACATTCATATATGTGTGTAGTTAAATGGTCTTCAAATTTTAGTAATATACAGAACCTGTTTAAAGACCTAAGATCTTTAGCGTTGGCTTAAAAAAAATCCTTACTGTTAAATATATACAAACATCCATACTTAGAGCACTTAACCAGAAAGCCAGGATAAACTTACAAATTAATTCTTATAATTAACCACATTAATTCAGTGCAACAGATGATGGTGTTTTGCTGAAACTGAGTCCCTTTTCACAGTGCGCCTGTGCTGCTGACTGCCACGGCTCAGTTTGAGTCAAGCATGCCTGTGTCACTGGGTATTGTCTAACAACTCCCTTTTCCCACATTCCTTCTCTTTAAATTCCTGTCAAACCTTTGTTCTTCTCACAGCGTCCCGTCCTGAGGTGATTTGATCCTCTTCACTTGGTTTAAACCATTTGACTTTTATGTCTGCCTGTGTTTGTTGGTGGTAGTGGTGGTGGTGGTGTGTGTGTGTGTGTGTTTTCATTAAACCCAGATAATTAAAGTAGTTCTCTTTGGTGTCACCAGAATCTTAAATGCAAATGAAGATCAGGCAGGCGTACATGGACATCTAGATGATCCAGAGTCATGTTTCTATGACTTTTTATTTTGAAATCATTTGAAAATGAGTATTACAAAGAACTCCCCCCTACCTGTCACCAAGATTCATCAGTCACTGACATGCCATATTTGCTTCTGCATTGTCTGTGTATGCATATTGTTTTTATGAGCCATTTGGGAGGAAGTTGCAGATATGTCTCCTTTATGTGACTTTAAGATCAAAATGAAAACCAAACATTCTCCCCTTAAGAAATCTGATCTATTAAGTAAGACTCCGATCCCCTTGACTGACCATGCTCAATGCCACTCCCTTTCCTCTTCCTGGGGCTAATCCCATGTAGTGTGTATTCTTCCAGAGCTTGTAGGCATTTACTTAAATACTTGTATATTCATATAGGTACACTCATAGAAAATACACAGTATTGTTTGTGTGGGTTTTTAAAAAATTGATGTTATATTGCTCATGATGGCAATTTTGATGTGGAAAAGATGCTTAAATATAATACTAAGTCAGAATATAGAGTTTTAATTCTAATCTAGTCTCAAGTCTGTAGGGCTATCTAGAAGTGATATGAGGAGGAAACAGACTAAGATGTTAATTGGTTATCTGTGGCTGGTGGGATTACGAGTGACTTTTTCTCCACCTACTTGATACTGTTTCAGTACTTTGAACTTTTCTACATCAAGCAACTTGTATTATGGGGTATGTAGGGGAGGGCAACCAAACTTGAAAAAAGATAAAAAGAAGCCCAGAGGGTGATGGTGGTATGTGAAAGTAGAGCTTATTGAAGAGAGGTTCTGACACACCCAGAGGCTCCTTCTGCCTGGTGGAAAGGGTGGGGGCAAGGGGAGAAGATCCCAAGGTGAGATGAGGAAAACCTTCACTTCTTGTCCTGTTCCCCCTGCTGGGACCAGGAGGAGCAAAGACACATGAAGATCATAGATGAGACCATGGCCCAGCTACAAGACCTGAAGAATCAGCACCTGGCCAAGAAGTCGGAGGTGAATGATAAGAATCATGAGATGGAGGAGATTCGTAAGAAACTGGGGGGCGCCAACAAGTGAGTGGGTTCAGGCCTGGGGTGGGGGAACTAGGTAGAGCAGGCAGCCTGCTGGATTTGGATCTCACCTCTCCCTGGACCTTCTTAGGGAAATGACCCACTTACAGAAGGAGGTAACAGCCATTGAGACCAAGCTTGAACAGAAACGCAGTGACCGCCACAACCTGCTACAGGCCTGCAAGATGCAGGACATCAAGTTGCCACTGTCTAAAGGCACTATGGACGACATTAGTCAGGAAGAGGTGTGTGTCATGGCTGGTGGTGGGAGTGGGCAATGAACAACATTGACCAGAGATGGGAGGTGAGAGTGACCAGGGAGAGAGAGAAAAGGATGGTGGGTGGAGGTGGTGGGGAACATAAGGAAGGATGAAGGGGAGATGAGGCAGGGTGAGGCTGTGAAGGCAGGTGAAGTGAAAGGCAATAGCCTTGGTGTGAGAGGGAAGTTGAATTGAGGGGTAGTGTTGTCAGTGGGTGGTGAGGGAGTGAGGCCAGGAGAAGATGAAATCATTCTGTATGTAACCTTAGGGACTTGAGGAAAAAGTTAGCTCCCGCAGGTGATGACTATTGGGAAGAGTGCATGTTGAGGGACATTAGCCAAGAGCAAAGAAAGACAGAAGCTGAGGGACCTGAGAAATGATGGCCTAGCTGCAGTGAAAGAGGTTGGCCAGGAGAGGGTTGGGTAAGGGACATCAGGAATGCAGAGGTGACAAAGCTTAGTCATAGGAAAGGGAGGGACACTAGCCAGTAGAGGAGCCAAGGCATTTTATGTCCTGGAATTGACAATTGGTAGCAAGGGGTGGGAACATTAACTGAGAGGAGGTTTGCATATATCTGTCTTAGACCTGGGCGCGGATCTCAGGCCCACATCTCTTTCCCTCCCTCCTCCCAAATGGCATTTCAATTTAATTCAGCAAAATATTTTGAACACCAGAAATGTGCCAGGCACCATGGTAACGGGTGACATAATTACTCCTAATCCAAAACAATCCTGCCAGGCAGGCGTTGTCCCGTGTTACAGTTGAGGGTTTGTGTGTTTAAATCAGGATTCAGGTGTCAGGATCTGACAGCATGACTTGCCTAGGATCCCACCGTTAGTGGTAGAGCCCAAATTTGAACTCAGGTCTCTGTGCCTTCAGAGCTGCTGTCCTTCTGCCACAGGTGCTCTCTAGCAAGGTGCTTCTCAAAGACTTTGAAGGCTGCATAGGAGCGCCCCCCCCCCCCCCCCCCGCACCCTCTAAAGGAGCATTCTCATGGCCAGTGTGCTCCATTGGACTCTCCCTCTCACCATTGCAGGGTAGCTCCCAGGGGGAGGATTCAGTGAGTGGTTCTCAGCGAACTTCCAGTATCTATGCACGAGAGGCCCTCATCGAGATTGACTACGGTGACCTGTGTGAGGATCTGAAGGTGAGGATCAGCCACAGGGGTGGGGACATCTTCCTAGCTGTTCAAAGGGAAGAGAGTCAGCCTACCTGGGGGCCCCATGGAGACCATGGCTGGAAAGAGGGGTAAGCTGGCAAAGGAGGGAGAGAGTCGTGACTTAGGGTCTCCCCCAGCTATGCACATACAGACACAGGCACATCTTCCACCACCACCCCAGTTGTCCCCATCCCTGCCTGCTGCCAGTATTCCCCTTCCACGCATATACACGTCTCAGCCCAGATGCACACACAGAGAACGTGCTCCTTTACAGTGAACAGATGGCCCTTGGGTGTTCCTCAGTACTGTGTCCCAGGCACTCTTCCTTCTCACTTGGCATTCTCTCATCCTGGGTATCTCTTTTACTCCCCTGGCTTCAGCTGCCATGTATGCTATGCTCCACAGGTACCTCAAATCCCAGCCTTTCTCCCCAAGTCTTCCCCTTCTCAGTGCCAGCCACAGGTTTAAACCAGAAATCTGAGCCTCATTCTTGACTGCCTCTCTCATTTTGCATACTCATTGAATTACCAAGCCCTATCCATTCTACCTCCTTAGATATCTAGTGAATTCTACTTTTTTCTGTTTCTGTGGTCTTTCTAGTACAGGCCATTTCACCTCTCACGTGGACTACTGTAGGAGCCTCCTAAACAGGGCCTGATGCTTTCCAATCCATCATCATAGCCAGGGGTACTTGATTTTTTAAAGAAACCTTTACTGCGGAAAACTTCAAATATACACAGAAGTAGAGAGAAGAATATAATGAACCCCAGGTACCCATCACCCAGCTTCAGCAATTAGCAACATGTGGTCAGTCTTGTTTTTTATACCCTTCCCTCCCCATTGGCATATTTTAAATAAAATTCCAGATAATATTCATAATTACCTCAGTATACATCTCTAGAAAGAAGGACATTTTAAAAGACGTACTATAGTATCCTACCAAAAAAATTTTAAGACTAGCTGCAATGTCATCTAATATTCAGTAAATCTTTAGATTTGCACAAATATCCCATAAATACCTTTTTTAAAAACAGTTTGTTTTTAAGTTTATTTTATCTTGAGAGAGAGTGCACATGCGCACACACAAGCAGGGGAGAGGCAGAGAGAGAATCCTCAGTTGGCTGCACACTGTTAGCGCAGAGCCCGATGCAGGGCTTGAAGTCAGGAACTGAGATCAGGACCTGAGCTGAGATCAAGAGTCTGATGCTTAGCCAACTAAGCCACTCAGGTGCCCCACAGTTTGTGTATTTAAATCAGGATTCAAGTGAGGTTCATAATGTTAAAAGTGGTCTCTTCTAGTCTGTAACATTTTCTTATCCCTTTTTATTTTTTTCTACCTGTATATGGAAGAAACTAGGTTATTGGCCCTGTACAATTTTCTACATTCCAAATTTGGCTGATTATGTCCTATAATGTTATTTAACGTGTCCTCCCATCCCCTGTACTTCCTGTAAACTGGTACTTAAATCTGGGGTTTGATTGGATTCAGTTCATTTTTTATTTTGGGCAGGAATATATCATAGGTGGTGCTGTCTGCTTGTGAACTTTCTTTTGCATCACATCAGTTGACATTGAATGTCATTTCTATCTTTGTAATAAGTTTGAGCAGGAGTCAACATTACCTGTGAATATTCTTGTCAGCAACTCAAATAAGGATCTGATCAAGCCTTATATCCACCAATTATATGAAACACCGGTGCCAGAGCAACATGTTAAATAAAAACACAGGGATGCAGTTAGCTAAATCCAGGCTGTGGGAAACTCTATAGACCTGGTGTCTTCCATAGAGAAATGAGAAGAAAAAGGGAAAATTTTTATTGGCTATAAGAGACAAATCAACCAGTTGGGACATGTGGCACTCCCTTAAATCCATTACGAAGAGAGGAAGGGGAATTTATAGACGAGACATAAGAGACAAATCAGCCAGTTGCAGTGTGTGTACCTTATTTGAAACCTGCTTTGAAAACCCTGTAAAAAAAATTTTTTTTTTAATAAAACAATCAGGACAATTTGAACACTGACCAGATAATTTATGATGTTCAGAAATTGCTATTAATATTTTTAGGTGAGATGATAGTATTGTGGCTTTTTAAAATGTCCTTATCTTTTATAGCAGTGGTTCTCAATGGTGCATGGATTTTGCCTCCCAGGGGACATTTGGTAATGTCTGGAGATACTTGTGACACCCACTTGTCATAATTGGTTGTTGACAGTATTGAGTAGGTAGCTACAAGGGATGCTGCTAAACATCTTAACAGTGCACAAAGGACAGCCCTTACAACAGTGAATCATCTGGTCCAAAGTGTCAGTAGTGCTGAGATTCAGAACCATTTTAGAGACACATACTGCAGTATTTATGGATGAAATGGCATGCTTGAGATTTGCTTTAAAATAACTGACGGACACTTGGGTGGCTCACCTGGCTCACCTTGGTTGAGCGTCTGACTTCGGCTCAGGTCACAATCTCGCTGTCCGTGAGTTCAGGCCCCGCATCGGGCTCTGTGCTGACAGCTCGGAGCGTGGAGCCTGTTTCAGATTCTGTGTCTCCCTCTCTCTTTGCCCTTTCCCCACTCATGCTCTGTCTCTCTCTCTGTCAAAAATAAACATTAAAAAAAATTAAAAATAATTGAAGATAGAAAGGAATTGAGTATAGGTGGCAGAATACTGGCCCTGAGTTGATAATTATAGCTGGATAATAGGTACACGGGGGTGCTTTGTATTATCCTCTGCATTTTTGTGTATGTTGAAAATTTACATAATATAAAGAGAAAAATAATTGGAGGGTGTGGAGGAGCTGATCACCAGGTTCAGGTGTTGTTAGCCCATCAGTTTTTATAAAATTCCCTGTCAGTCTTTCACAAGTTGGTTTTAGCAGCTCTTAATCATCATTGCCTCGCCCTATTAAGGGTTGGAAAGTGGTAATTTCCTGATTCTTCCATTCCTCCTCCATTTATTTATTGGAATTCTAAATAGAAGTTTCTCATATCAACTATTTAGTTCCCTTGAAATACAGCCAATACAGAAAGGGTAGGATAAATGCTTCATTCTTTTATTTACGAGCTTTCAGAAAGAGGTGGTTGCCCTTGTAACCTTTAAAGGTGACCAGTGACTTTTTTAATCTGTATTTATTATAAACTGTTTAAAGGTATTTTGATGTTTATCTGTTGGAGCCATTTTTCTTCTTTATGTTCATATTGTCCCATCTTTGTCCAGCAGGAGCCACTTCAAGTTGATTTTTTGCTCTTATGTTTAGATTTTTATTATGGGAAGTTTTCACAGGCAAAAGCAAAATAGCACAGTGCCGTCTCATGTAGACATTGCCAGTTTCAACAGTTATCAACTCATGGCCAGACTTGTTTTCTGTGCACCTCATACACTTCATCCTCTCTCCCTACCCCTGGCTTCTTTAAAAATACAGTCAATCCCAAGGCGCCTGGGTGTCTCAGTCGGTTTAGCATTTGACTCTTGATGTTGGCTCAGGTCATGATCCCAGGGTTGTAGGATCAAGGCTCAAGTCCACTCTGTGCTGAGAATGGAGACTGCTTAAGATATTCTCTCTCTCTCTCTCTCTCTCTCTCTCTCTCTCTCTCTCCCTCTCTCCCTCTCTCCCTCCCCACCCCTTCACCCCTTCCCCACCTCCCTTTCTCTCTCCTTCTCCCTCCCTCTCCCCCTGCTCCCTTCCCTCCCTCAGCCCCTCTCCCCCACTTGCACTCTTTCTGTCTCTAAAAAAAAAATACAGTCAACCCTTGAATAATACAGGTTTGAATTATGCAGGTCCACTTATACACAGATTTTTCTTCAATAAACACAGTACTGTACATGTGTTTTTTAATGATTTTCTTAGTAACATTTTCTTTTCCTTAGCTTACTTTATTTTTTAAAAAATTTTTTTTTCAACGTTTATTTATTTTTGGGACAGAGAGAGACAGAGCATGAACGGGGGAGGGGCAGAGAGAGAGGGAGACACAGAATCGGAAACAGGCTCCAGGCTCTGAGCCATCAGCCCAGAGCCTGACGCGGGGCTCGAACTCACAGACTGCGAGATCATGACCTGGCTGAAGTCGAACGCTTAACTGACTGCGCCACCCAGGCGCCCGTCCTTAGCTTACTTTAAAAATACACGTTAATTGGGGCACCTGGGTGGCTCAGTTGGTTAAGCATCTGACTTCAGCTCAGGTCATGATCTCGCGGTTTGTGAGTTCAAGCCCCACGTCAGGCTCTGTGCTGACAGCTCAGAGCCTGGAGCCTGCTTCAGATTCTGTGTCTCCCTCTCTCTGCCCCTCCCCTGCTCATGGTCTGTCTCTTTCTGTCTCTCAATAATAAATAAACATTAAAAAAATTTTTAAATAAAAATACACATTAATCACTGTTTATGTTATCTGTAATGCTTCCGGTCAACAGTAGGCTATTAGTAATTAAGTTTTGGGGGAGTCACAAGTTATATGTAAATGGATTTTTGGCTGTGTGGGGTGGGGGTTTATGCCCCAACCCCCTTTGTTCAAGGGTCAGCTGCAAATTTTAGACATCATGTCATGTCATTTGTAAATATTTCAGAATGTATCTCTAAATGATAATTTTTATCTTTATTTAATGTTTTAAAATGTAATTTGTTGTCAAGCTGGCTAACATACAGTGTACTCTTGGTTTTGGGGGTAGATTCCCGTGATTCATTGCTTATGTACAATACCTAGTGCTCATCCCAACAGGTGCCCTCCTCAATGCTCATCACCCATTTTTCCCCTCTCTCCTGCCCCCCCATCAACTCTCAGTTTGTTTTCTGTACTTAAGAGTCTAAAAGAGATCATTTTCAGATCTTTAGAAATATTTAGAATTGTTACACCAAAAACCCAATAATTCCTTAATATTGGAATTCTATATTATAAAATAATTTCTCAATATCAGTATTAGTATTCACATTTCCCTGATTGTCGTGTACACACACAGTTTGCTTGCTTGAACTGGGAGTCAAATAAGATGATAGATATAGATAGATAGATAGATAGATAGATAGATAATTGATATAGTGATTGGTTGATATGTCTCTTAAGTCTCAATTAATCTACAGGAGTGCCCCCTTGTCCATGCCTTTGCTTTCTGTGGTTTCAGTTACCCGCGGTCAACCGCGGTCTAGAAGCAGATGATCCTCCTTCTGACCTATTGTCAGAAGGTCGGTAGTAGCCTAGTGGTGTATCACAGTGCCTACGTCATCCACTTCATTTCATCACGTAGTCATTTTATCATCTCCTGTCATCACAAGAAGGGTGAGTTACAGTACAGTAAGATAGTTTGAGAGAGAAGACCATTCATGTAACTTTTATTATAGTATATTTTTATAATTGTTCTATTTTATTATTACTGTTAATCTTTTACTGTGCCTAATTTATAAATCAAAGTATCAAGGGTATGTATGTATGAGGAAAAACATGGTATGTCGGGGTTGGCACTGTTCATGGCTTTAGGCATCCACTGGGGGTCTTAGAATGTACCCATGGGGATAAGGGGGACTACTATATAAATGCCCCTCTATCAGTTTTTATTTTTCTTTGCAGTATTTTTTGTTGTTGAAGAAATTGGCTTATTTCTCCTCAATGATTTTCTATATGCTATACCTTTTTGATCGTGTACTATGATTTTTTAATGCTCCCCTAGAACAACAACAAAAAAAAAAAGTTCTGGTATCCCCTGTAGTTCCTGAAAGTGGGTAGTTAGACATAGATCAGTGCTGTTCAGTAGACATATAATATGACCCACATGTGGCATTTTTTAAAAAGTAAAATTGGGGCGCCTGGGTGGCTCAGTCGGTTGAGCGCCGACTTCGGCTCAGGCCACGACCTCGCGGTCCGTGAGTTCGAGCCCCGCATCGGGCCCCTGTGCTGACAGCTCAGAGCCCGGAGCCTGCTTCCGATTCTGTGTCTCCCTCTCGCTGACCCTCCCCCGTTCATGCTCTGTCTCTGTCTCAAAAATAAATAAACGTTAAAAAAAATTTAAAAAAAAATGGAAAAGCATAATTTAAAAAAAAAAAAAAGTAAAATTAATTTTACTACTGTATTTTGTTCTACCCAGTATATCTTAAAGAGTTATTTCAGTGTGTAAACAATATAAAATTATTGATGAGATATTTGACAATCTCTTTGTACTAAGTCTTCAACATACAGTATCTATTTATGTTTCCAGCACATCTCAATTTGGATGCTAAATTTTCCTTGGATATACTTGATCTGTATTTTGCTACCTTAAACTTTACAATTGAAAAAGGAGAACCACATAGCCAGGTTTTTTCCAAATATACTTAAAAGTTTTCTAGTAACTAAGTTGAATATTGGTTTTTACATCCATCAACATCCATTAAAATCGGTCATATGTGGCTTATGGCTACCGTACTGGACAGCTCTGATCTAGGGGTTTGATTAGATTCAAGTTTGGGCGTTGTTATGACTGGTCATAAGTGGCGTTGTTAACTTTAATCAGGAGGTTGGTAATGTCTGATTGTGATTCTTTTTGTGTGGTTTGCAGCCATGGTGGTTATTGTCTAGATTCATTAATTTGTCTGTGGTTGCAAAATGGTAATCTTCTTACTCTGTCATTCTTCTTTGTTAGCTGGAGTACTGTAAAGAGAGATTTCCTCTTATCAATTACTTGGTTACTCTGAGGTATACAGTTTATATTAAAAAGGCAGGGTATGTAGGCTTGAATCTTTTATTACTAGTTTATAAAATAATGAATTTGTTCTTTGGCATTCTCAAGATTTGTTCACTGAGTTTTCAGGTATATCATTATGAACTCAAGGATTTAAACATATTAGATGTGTTGCACTGTTGTGGTTGTTATCCTTCTTGTTGATCAAGTTGTTGCATCTTTGGCCAGTGAGAACTGGTTCAAGTTGGCTTCTGAATCATTTTGACACAACTGTTACAGACTTTTGTCTTCCTTGCTTTCTGGTATGTCCAGGTTCATCCTTTACATTTCCCCAGATCTATAATTAGCCATTTCTCTCTGAGAAGCCTTGACTTCTTGCAGTGAGAAATGCTATTTAGCAACCACCAACTGAGCACTGGAGTGCTCATGACTGCTGGGTTGCTGAGTGCTTCTAGAACGTTTCAGTAGACCGGGCTACAGGATGCATTTTTTATTTTGAAGGAAAAATGTTACCATGAGTTCACATTGATACTTCAGTTGAAATTGTAATTTTCACAGTTTAACATCATTGGTTTTATGTTTGAGTTCCCTCAGTTATTCTTGCTAAAAATCTTGGTTCCTAGCAACACTAACATAATAATGTATTTTTTATCCTATTCTCTATATATGTAATAGTTTGAAAATATCAATGAGATATTCTTAGTAATAATTTGATTATTGAATGCTATTGAAGATTTCCTTGAAGTCCTCTTTTCTGTTAAGCTAATGGCTCGTTGAACATGTACGGCATGTTCCTGTATTTTAAAGTGATTCGAAAGAATCCTCTGAGTGTTTAATCAGCTTAATATATAGTCATGGTTCTTTGTTTAGTTTTCCATTTTTAAGGGGTTGCTCATTTTTGCATTTTGATTTTTTTTCCAACTTTACTTTGAAAATTTTCAAATCCACAAAAAAATCGAAAGAATAGTACAATGAATGTTCACATGTCTTTCACTTTACACTCCCCAATGAATAATTTTCCGTTTTTTTTCCCTCTCATCTTGCTTGATTCCCTCCCTCTGCACTACATGCGTTTTGTTTTTTGCTGAACCATTTGAAGGAAGTTGCAGACTTCAACTCTAAATACTTCAGCTAATAACAAGGGATTCTCCATAACCACAATTCCATACTGCATTTAAGAAAATTAATAATGTCATATCTAATATCCTGCCCATTTTTAAATTTCCTTAGTTATTCCAAAAAAGTTTGTTTTTAATAATTGTTTTAAACTGTGATCCAATCAAGATTCACGTATTGCTTTTGGTTGATCTCTTTTTAGTTTCTTTTAATGTGAAGCATTCCCACATCATTGATCTTTTGAATTTTGAAGTCTATGTGTTGTCTTGAATGGATATGTTATGGATGTGTTTGTTTCCTTTCATTGTTGCTAACCTTGTTCTACCTACCCTTATTGTTTCCTATAAATTGGAAGTTTGATCTAGTCTGAGTTGGGTTTGGGTTAAGTAATTTTTTGGCCAGGACCTTTCATCGGTGATGCTGTGTACTCTGTATTGCATCATGCCAGGAGACATGTAACGTGAGGATGTCCTACTATTCATGATGTTAAGTGTGGTCCTCAGTTAAGGTATCAATTTACACATTTCTTACTGTTGTCAGTAGTAACTAGTCATCTTTAGGGTGATTGTTTGGTATATTGTGAATGTCTTGTTCCCAACAATCTTTTTACCTGGTGGTTTTCACATTTTGATCGAATTTTCTTTTATAATTCTATAAAATCTTAATATGGTTCTAAAACCAAAAGTATAACATAAGGTACATGAAAATAAGTTTAACTTTCTTTCCTGTCCCCTTCATCTCCCTTCCTTTATATGTAACCATTTTAATTAGTTTTTAGATTATCCTTTTTTTGTTGTTGTATTTTAAAAATACAAATATATCTGTAAATATGCAAAGATACTCCCATTCCTTCTCTTAGATATAAAAAAAAAAAGCATTCTATTGTGTACCTTTCATAGTTCACTTATATCCAGGAGACCACTTCATAGCAGTGTAGAGAGATCTTTAGAAGGGTTTTTCTAAAATGTGTATATTTGTGCATCCATTTGTGTATATTCATGTCCTTCCTGTGCTTGAAGCCATTCAGTGGTACCTCACCTCCCTTGGGATAAAGTCCAAACCTCTTACAAGGCTTAAAAAGCCCTTTATCATTGGGCTTCTGCACATGTCTCCAGCCTTACCTCATCCCCCAGCATGCTTATGTGCATGCGTGCACACACACATGCACACAATGCATAATTATTGCCATATTGAATTGCCCCCCCCACCTTTATTTGGCTTTTGAAATTTATTAAAATTGGTTACTTTTTTGAATTGGTTTGACTTCCCTGAATGAACCACAAGCAGACCCCTGGTTTTGCATGTGATGCTCCTGTCTGCATAGGCTGTTCCTTCTCTCTGTCCTCACCATTCATCCTGTAGGCCTGAGCTTAAACATATTTCTGGAAACCTTCTGTAGCCCGAGTCTGAGTTAGTTGCCCTTCTTATGTGCTGACCCAACACCATCTGTTTATCATTGTTTTGGTATTCATTGTACAGTGTTCTGATTGTTTACTTATATGCCTTCCTCTGTTAGTCCATGAGTTCTGTGAGCACAGGAGCCCTGGCTCACAGGATATGAGAGCCCCAGTGCCGCCTGGCATTTAGAAGGCATTTAGTAAATATTTATTGACTGAAAGTGGCAGAAAGGCACAGGCGCAGACAAGCATTGCAATACCATAAGACCTAAAACTTAAATGGAATTTGCTCAGATGTGGTGATCTGAGCAGAAAACGTGAGTTGCCTTATTCATTGTGGAGCCGTAGGTGGAGTCCAGACCAGCCTGTGTGGGAGCCTCTAGGTCACCCTGGGATGGTACTGGCTCATGGCCTGGGCTGAGAGCCAGAGAGGGGCACCACCAGCTGCTCTTCCTGAGAGACGGAGAGGTTGGCAGGGCCTGGGGGAAGGGCTAGAGATGAGAAAGTGGCGTCAGCCTGTAATTTCCAGGGTGGTAGGAATGGTTCCTGTGAGGAGGACCTGGTGGAAGGAGCTGAGCTAGGGCAGAAGAGCTTCTACATGGGAGCAAGTGCTCAGACCCCCACTTGGTGGAGCATCTCTTATGGAGATGGCCCTTCTTGATGTTGCTGGGCCTGGGGTTTACAGGATGCCCAGGCCGAGGAGGAGATCAAACAGGAGATGAATACACTGCAGCAGAAGCTCAATGAGCAGCAGAGTGTACTCCAGCGTATTGCTGCCCCTAACATGAAAGCCATGGAAAAGCTGGAAAGTGTCCGAGACAAGTTCCAGGAGACCTCAGATGGTATGATTTTTCCCTTTTACTTGGGTCTAAGGTGAAGGCAGAAGGCCGGAATTACAGCAAGGACCTGTTACATATCACAGCAGCCACCCTTTTTACGTGCTTTCTTAACTTGAAATTCCCAAGAGCCCTAAACAGTAGGGGTTAATTACCACACTTGTTTTATAGAGTAGAAAACTGCTGAGGTTCAGAGGGGGTGAATGACCCACCCAAAGTCACATAGCCCCTACCTACTACAGCATATCTGGCCTTGGTTTCCTGGACCTGTCTTTCCCATCCACCCTCATCCACTCAGCATGCCCTCACTGGCCCCTGCATGTATTCAGTCCTACCACCAGGCTTTTGCTTACATGGTTGCTGGCTAACAAGCCATTTCTATGCAAATCTAGCTTGACCGTCACCTACCTGAGCCCAGGGAAGAATTCATATTTTTGTGGCTCCAAGCCCATGTTTCTTCTTTTATACTATGTGGCTGGCCCACTGGTGATGGATGGGTGGTTGTGGGATCATTTTCCTGGGACCCTCCCCAGACATTCCTCTCCCTTTGGGATGTCCCTGCTCCGTGGATTGTCATTTGCAGGTCATTCTTGCCAGGGTATGGTCCTCAGCCTTGGCAGAGCCTAGGCACTGAGGAGTCACCTGTCTTTCCCTTGTGGCAGAATTTGAGGCAGCCCGAAAGCGAGCCAAGAAAGCCAAGCAGGCATTCGAACAGATCAAGAAGGAGCGCTTTGACCGCTTCAATGCTTGTTTTGAATCCGTGGCCACCAACATTGATGAGATCTACAAGGCCCTATCCCGCAACAGCAGTGCCCAGGTAGGCTGGAGCCCCTTACCCGGCTAGCCCCTACCATCCTGTTGCCCTTCCCTTTAGGCATCCTGTCCCCATCCTCATTTAGATGCAGACCCAGACCCAGATTCTGATCCATCTGCCTTCTCCCTAGGCATTCCTGGGCCCTGAGAACCCTGAGGAGCCCTACTTGGACGGCATCAACTACAATTGCGTGGCTCCTGGCAAACGCTTCCGGCCAATGGACAACTTGTCAGGGGGGGAGAAAACAGTGGCAGCTCTGGCCTTGCTCTTTGCCATCCACAGGTAAGGCTGCTCCTCCCAGGGCAGTTGGCGGAGAGACTGAACTGAGGCCACCAGAGGCTCTGGGGCCCAAGGATATGCAGAGATCTGCAGAGGTGAAGATGTTCTGGTGGAATCTGGATTGCATCCCTGTTTCCCTACCTACTACAGCATATCTGGCCTTGGTTTCCTGGACCTGTCTTTCCCATCCACCCTCATCCACTCAGCATGCCCTCACTGGCCCCTGCATGTATTCAGTCCTACCACCAGGCTTTTGCTTACATGGTTGCTGGCTAACAAGCCCTTTCTATGCAAATCTAGCTTGACTGTCACCTACCACACCTTCACATCTCATTTTCCTCCTCCTGTTCCTCTAGGAAGCCTGCTTTGACCACTATGGCATACCCTGATCTCCCCCTCCTGAATGCCAATAGTACTTGAGTCTGACCCCCACAACTTAGTATTTGATTGTACAGCGTCATTCAGCGAGCATTTCTTGAGGGCTGCTCTGTACCAGACTCTGTTGGGGGATTAGGAACACAGATGAGTCAGACATGGTCTCTGTCCTTGAGGAGCTCATGGTCTAGTGAAAGCCAGATGTGTAAACAGCAAGCTAAGTGTCGTAACTGGGTGAGCGTGTATGCTGTGGATGCACAGAGGAGGGATACCAACCCAGTCTGGGGGAGGGTCTGGGTGGTCAGGGAAGGCTTTTGAGGGCAGGTAATACTTGAGCAGGAAATGCAAAGGATGAGTAGAAGATAGCCAAGAGACCAGGAGGCATTCTAGGCAGAGGGTGCAGCACGTACAGAGAGGCAGGGAGACACAGCAGCGTGTGCAGGTGGGTGGGGAGGACCTTCAGGTAGCTTGGACAGTGTGGCCAGAGCCTAGGACCGCTTTATCTCCCCAGCAAGTCTGGAAGCTCTGGAGAGAACCATGTCCTCTCCTGGTTCTGTAGGTTCCTGGAGCACAGGGTTGGATGCAGAGGAGGGCTCAGTTGGTATACTGGCCTTTGGGGGCTCAGGCAACATTATGACCTGGGGTTTTTAGTCTCTGAAGAAGTGGAGGGGGATGCTGGCCTGTGTGATGGGCCCTGGGGCTTTCCCGCCCCACCCCTGCCCCCATCAGTGTCAGCTCACCTACTGGTTCCCTCCCAGCTACAAGCCAGCCCCCTTCTTCGTCCTGGATGAGATCGATGCTGCCTTGGATAACACCAACATTGGCAAGGTGGGTGCAAGGAAAGTGGGGCCCGGGAGGGAGGCCCCTAGCTTGGGGCTGGGTTTCAGGGAGCAACTCCTGAGTGTGCTCTAGCCGTTCCTGCTGCCTGCTCTCTGTGCCTGGGAGGCTGGGCCCAGGGTCATTCACGCCGTGCTAGTCAGTGGCCTCTCAGCCTCTTTTCCCCCAACCCTTCACCCCTTACCCCACCCCCTCTGCCTCTGGTTCTGACTGGAAAACACAAGGGAGTGTTAGGGCTTCAGCCCTGCTAAGTGCCCGGCGGCCCCTCCCACAGGTGGCAAATTACATCAAGGAGCAGTCGACTTGCAACTTCCAGGCCATCGTCATCTCTCTCAAGGAGGAGTTCTACACCAAGGCTGAGAGCCTCATTGGAGTCTACCCCGAGGTAGGGCGGGCCTGGCTCAGGAGCCAGCCCCACTCCCTGCCTGACTCCCCAGGGCAGGAAGGGAAGGCTGCAGTGGAGGGCCATGGGGGTGGGGGAGCATAGGGACTCAGGTCCTGAACAACCATCTGGGCTTGTTGGAGCCCTGCCCTTGAGGCTTAGCCAGCCCAGCTGGGCAGGGCCACTGCGTCTGGGGACAAGTGGAACGGCCAGGCAGAGGCAGCCAGACAGCAGAGAAAAGGAGGAGAATGCAGAGGTAGGCAGGGAGAGAAGGCACATGGGACCGAGCACATCCTCTCACACCCAGAGAGAACCATTGCTTGGGCTTTGGGCAGGTATGTAGGGAGGAGGGTTTGAGGCCCCCAGTCCTGGGGCGCTAGACCCCCTCCCTCCCTTAATTCTCTCCTTACAATTTCATTTTTCTTTTTCTCCCTCCTCCTTCAGCAAGGGGACTGTGTGATCAGCAAAGTCCTGACCTTCGACCTCACCAAGTACCCAGATGCCAACCCCAACCCCAATGAGCAGTAGCAGTAGTTCTGCCCTCCTGCCCTGTCTGGATCCCTAAGCTGCCCCTCTCCCAATCTCTCAATACTTGGCTCCCAACCTTCCCCTACCTCCTGTCCCTGTTTGGTATAGTCATGGGATTTAGGCACTGCTGTCAAGCATGAAGAGGAACAGAGGTGATGTTAGGTCTGGAGCAAAAATTCCTGAGCTACAGGGAGCATCCTGGCCTTTGGAAGGAGGTGCTGAGCTGAACTGAGCCGAACAGGGCCATCTGTCCATTCTTTCTTCCCTACCCCCGCCTTCCCCTCCCCAGACCCCCCTCCCATCACCCATAACCATAGGTCCCTTGGGCCTCTTGCATCTTGCTTGTGTGTGGGTATGTATGTGTGTATATATGTGTCTGCGTGTGTGCATGTGGGTATGTTAGCACAATAATAAAGATATCGGAGATTCATTTTAGAAGGAGCCTAGGCTGAACTTGATTCTAAGAGAGCTTAGTATGACAGCACCCCAGAGCTGGGCAAAGGTATTCAGGACCTCATAGGAGTCAGTCATGTGAAACTGCCCTCATTTCACTGATTCGTGTGTTCATTCATTTGTGTGTTTATCAGACATATATCGAGCACTCTTTATTTGTCAGGCTCTATTCTAGAAATACAGAGCTGAATCAGACATGATCTCTACCCTCCTACTGAGGAGATGCAGTAGGTTCATGATTTCCCATGGTCAGCTGAATTCTATGTATATGTACTTTGAGAAGAGGATGATCACCTCCAGGCTTCCTGGAGAAGGTCACATTTGAGCTGAACCTTGACAAATTGGTAGGATTTGCTTGGGCACTAGGAGCAGAGCCTGGGCTCTGGGGACAGACAGTTTTGGGTTCTCGTCCTTTTTTTAAGTCACTAATCTGATGTTGAGCAAGTCATTTGACCTTTCTGTGCCTCAGTTTCCTCATCTGTAAAATGGGGCTAACAATATTACCTACCTCATAGGATTTAATGATGTCAAGCTCCTCACTGGGGGCCTTATCCCTGCTTGGAGCCCACTAGGTGCCGACCCCTCAGAATACAAGCCTTCTCATACCTAGACCCCTGTGGGCTCTGATCCCAATTGTTAGGGACAGAAAGAGCCTCCAAATCTGGAAGATACTGGATGCCTAGCTTTTTGAGAAAGTTCCAGGGCACCAGTGGGGTTTATCTGGTAAGTGAAGGGCCTAAGGAAGCCTATAGCTTCAATCGTGTGGTAACCAGGTGCCTGGGCCCCAACCTGGGTTGTGAGGAAGTCGGGGAGAGGTAGCCTGGGCCACATCCCGGCCGAATGTGTGTGAAGTTCCTTTTGGGAACTAACTGTGTCAGCTGTAGGGACCGTGTAGAGGCAGCAGAGCCTGCTGCCATGAGGTCAGCCTTTGCTCGTTCATGTACACTGTCAGACCATCACCTTGTTCTGATTGTATACTGCATTTTTGTTTTTTAAAAGTTAGTTCTGATTACTCAAGTAATGCATGAATCCATTCTCTAAGACCTTAGATTTATAAATAAAGGTAGCCTCATTTGACTACCATTCCCCATCCCCCTCTAAACTGCTATCGTGTGTGTTGTACATCCATCTAGACTGTTTTTAAGACTTTTACGTATATAATTCATTGAAAATACTGTTGTGTATTTAATATAAATGGCATATTGAGTTGTTCTACAATTTGCTTTCTTCAATTTAACGATGTTTTTGAGATCTATGCATGTTTTTACAAAATGTAGATTCAATTCATCCTTTGTAATGGCTATAGAGACTGCCATTATAGGACTCTATCACATCTTCCCATTTCTTTTGTGATAGATAGTTAAGACTGTTTTCTCTTTTTGCTATTACGGAATACTACACAGGAACAACACGTGTGTGTGTGTGCGCGTGTGTGTATGAGTTTACCTAGGGTTGCTTCCTAGGTTGAACTGCAGAGTCATAGGCTATTTATATTTTTGTTTTAAATAGATACTTCCAAATTGCCCTCCTGTACTATTTACTCAATATTTTCCTGAGGTTGTCTTAGGTATAATGTTGTTACCTACTTCAGTTTCATCCTAGGTAGTGATATCCGTGAAACCACGGGTTTGATATGCTAATTATGTATTTTTCTAATACATATTAAAAGGCATAACTCAAATTTGTGTTCAACCAAAGAAGTCACATACCACCAGTGGTACGTGTGCTATAGTTTGGGAAATGCTGGCATATCTGAAAGAGCACAGTCTGGGAGTCACCCTGGTTCAAATCCTAGCTGTAGAAACTTTAGCTCGTTACTTCACCTCCCTGAATCTCAGTTTCCTCGCATAGGAAAGGAGGTCATATGTGCCTACTTTGCAGCAGTGTAGGCAAGATGAAGTGAAATACATTTGAAGCAATTTGGCTGGCACTTAGATTATCACAGGCCTTTCAAGGTAGCAGTTACTATTCTCCTCACTTTACAGTTGAGGATACTGAGGCCCAGGAAGGTTAATGACCAAGCTACCAGATAACAGGGTTTGAACTCAGGCCCTCCGATTCAGTCTTGTGCTTTCTCCGCTGCGAGGATGGTTATCAACCTTGGCTGTGCACCAGAATCACTTGTGAAGCTTTTTCTTTTTCCTTTTTAAAAATCAAAGCAATATATACACTGATTAGAAGGTGAAATAGTACAGAAGGGCTTATAATAAAAAGCAGCTGTTCCCTGCTGCACCTCCACGTCCAAAAGGATGTGGAGCTCCTTGCTCTGGTCCCGCCTCTGAAAGTCTAATTCAGTAGGTGTGGATAATAATATGGATAATAATCCTTACCTCACAGGGTGGAAAGGATTAGATGACATGCCTTGGGCTGAAGCCCTGGCCCACAGGAACACAAATGTGACAAAGGACTTAGGTCCTGGGGATCAGAGAGGTGAGAGGCCTTGTCCTAGAGCCCAGTGGTTCGTTGGCAGAGCCTAGACTTAACCAGGAGGATCGCTGTGCTTGCCCAGTGCTTGCCCACTGTGCCACACTGCCTCCTATCATCACAGGGCAACATGTGCTGAGTGAAGGCTGTACTCAGATGAGAGCCAACACCACAGTGTTGCCAAGAGTAGGCTATGTCCAAATAGGATCTCTAGGGCTAGTTGGATGGCACTAGGCTGACTCCCTTATACTCTGGACCCAGTAGCCTTGGTCTAGGGAGTTTAAGAAAACTCCATGGCAGTGTTTACCTTTAACTGGGCACTTCACTCTAGGAATCTCGTGTTGTGCGCCAGGGACACAAACAGGAGTTCAATCTTTACCCCGCCTTTGAGGAGCTCACTAGTTGGGGGAGGCAATTCATAGAACAGCCTTTAACCATACAGTGTGATAGCACTCTTGACGGGAGCATTGAAAAATGAGGAGTATCTAGCTTAAATGTAGAGGTTCCAGGAAGGCATCCTCTAGTCTAGGAGGTGACACCTGAGCTGAGTCTCGAGAGACTGGTAGGAACCATCCAGTTGAAGTAGAGGGAATTTCCAGGTTGTGGAGACAGTATGCACAAAGACCTGAAGGCAAGAAATGGCAAAACAGTTCCAAAATCCTGAAACAAGTTTTACTGAGGTGGGGAAGAACAGCAGGAAGTGAAGCTGGAGATGTATTCGAGAGCCAGAGATTTGAAGAGGGGAGTAAGAGCCTGGTGACAAAGTTCAGATTTACTTCCTTGGGACAGTGTGGTTCCCAAACTGGCTGTGCACCAGAGACGCATGGAGCATCCCAGGCCCCAGCCTCTAAACGTTCAATTTCTGTAATGGATGGGGCCTCAGGATCTTGAGTGCTTAGAAAAGTCAGCATGTGACTGTAGGGTGCAGCCAGGTTTGGGAACTAGCTGTAGGCAGTGTGGGAGCCACGGAATGGTTTTAGGAGACTGTGTGTCCGATGAGAACTTAATAAACCTTTTTCTGGTCAGCCAGTATGGAAATGGTTTAGGATAGATGTGCATGCTGTATGCTGCCAGACCTGTGGTTTCCCTGTTGCTCAACTACTCACTGTATTGGCTTGTTTTGTCTCTGAATAAGCTAAAAGCACCACAAGGATGGGCCTGGGGTTATCTTGCTACTAGTATATCCCCAGCAAAAAGCACAGTGCCTAACCCAAAACAGGCACCCAATAAATAGTTTTTGAGTGAGTGAGTGCGTGAATGAATGCACTTGTGAGGGAGAGAATGGAGACAGGGAGATCAGTTAGGAAACTATTGAGAAGACTAGGAGGACTACTCAAGGGCAACAGTAGTGAGAATGGGTTGGAGGCAACAAAGTGAGCTGTAAAGGGAAGGTGATGAGCTGGACTTTGTGACTGATTATTGGATGTGGAGAGTGACTGAGAGGATAAATGAATGTCCATCAGTAGCCCACATTCCTACCCTATCCCAGTCATTCTCCTCTTTCCTCATCCATCTAAGTCAGAATCTCCTTCCAGCCTCAGCAACTGGAACTCCTCCCCTAAGTTAGTTAAACATTCTGTGTGCTGTGTGGTTCCCCCCCCCTCCCCCCCGCCCAGCCTCCCAGCCATTGATTCATTCATCCAGTTCAATAAATCTTGGCTAAGCACCTCCTGTATGCAGTGAGGCTCTTCCAAGCCAGGACTCTGACTCCCTCTTTCCTACCTCAAGAGATGTTTTTGAGGGCTTCCCCAGGTAAGACTCCCATCCCTTAGACCGTAACCTAAAGTGAGATGCCTAGATGTCAGACCTGTAAGGGAACTTACAGACTTTGTCCAACTCCCTCCTGAGGCCCTGGGAGGGGAAGGAGCTTGCCCAAGGCCCCATTACTAGAAAGTGTCAGAGCCAGAACTGGAACCTAAGTTCCTTTTCCACATCACTCCTAGAGCCTTGATCTCTCCCATCACAGATCAGGACAAGCAGAGGTGGCCAGGGAGAAGGCGGGACTTAGGTTGGCCTTGAAGGTCAGTGTACTGGACAGGCCAAACAAGAAGCTTGCCAATTACACTGCCCCCTTCTGGAAACCCTCAGCAAACCTGCCATGCCCACAGTCCCTTCTAAGGGGTTTCTTAAGCATGAGTTGCCATGCTCTGTACCATGTGACCTCACAATCCTGGCCACAGATGTTTAGTTTGGGATAGTATCTGACTTGAGGACAGCCAGTCTCTAGGTCGCAGCCTATGAGGTGGACTGATGTAAGAACTCCACCTCGTAGGGATGGCCTGTATTAAATGGCCTCCAGGGAGGCTAGATGTGAGGCATTCAGAAGTGAACAATTAATTAGAATTTAGTGAGACAGAAGTGGTGGTGGATGAGGGGTGCCAGAAGCGAAACAGCAAAAGCAAGGAGAAAGCTGCAGGGACCATAGATGTTTATTATCATGAGAACATGGGGCCGCAAGGTAGCAGAAGCCATGAAGCAGCAAGACAACAATGGGCCAAAAGGACAAAGAAGCCATGAAGCAATAGGAGCCACAATGTAGCAGGAGCCACGAGGAACAGAAACCATGAGGCAGAACCCTGAATCTGAGATCCATGAAGCAGCAGAAGGTTCAAACGGACAAGATCCACGAGGTAGCAGAAGTGATGAGACTGTAAGAGCCACAAGGTAGCCAGGCAGCAGGAATCGAAGAGGCTGCAGGATTTATAAGGCAAACAGAAGCTACAACACAGAGAAGCCCTGGATTCATTAGAACTGAAGCCCCAGAAGCCAGGAAGCTGTGGGAGCCAGGAGGCCCAGAAGCTGTGAGGCCCCCAAAGGCCAAGGGCTAGAGAGGAGGGGAGCAGAGGGAAAAGAAAGAAAGAAAGATAAAAGGTAGTCAGTAGCAGTAGGAGGAGTATAAATACAGCCAGAAAGAAGTTGAGTCACCATTTTGGGAAGCACTAGAGAAGGGAGCAACAGATGCCTGCAGCTGAGGGGGTGATGAGATAAGCCAGGCTCTAGAGCTGCTTTGGATCATGAACCATTTTCGAGTTTCTGTTCCTCCATGAGGCTGCCTGTGTAGCTGTTCTTGTCTTCCTTATTTCCCTGTGAATGCTTCAATAAATCTCCATCACTAACCTGAGTGTGTGTGTTCTTGTAATCTGAAAGAAGTGAACATTGTGGTGTGCACTGTAGATGGGTGGAGAGCAGGGCACGAGGGCCTTCCCCAAGTGGGTTTGAAACAAGACACAGGTGGGAATTCACTCTGTCGCATAACCTCACTGGCACAGGCACTTCTCATTCATTTACTTATTGGCTTCTTTTTCTCGTTCATCCACTCATCATTCCTTTGTTCACCTATTCGTGCATAACTCATTCATTCACTTATTCACCCAGGCTTCAGTATAAGCATTCACTCATTTGTTTGCTCATTTGTTCTTTCCTGGATCCACTCAGTCATCACTTGCACCCATGTGGCCAGCAGGCATACACTGAGTTCTTGCATCATGTCAGGCCCTGTGCTAGGTTCTGAGGATAAGCTATACTCCCTCAATTCTAGGAATTTGCAGTTTAATCAGGGACTCAGACGAGTAAGCAAGCACCAAGAGCGAGAGATTATGTAGCAGAAGTCTAGATGAGGCAGGGAGAGAATATAGGACCATTCCTATGTGGGGTGGGGCAGGATGGAGGGAGTACTCAGGAAAGCTTTTATTGAGAAGGGGGCACTTGAACGGAATCTTGAAGGAAGAGTTGGTGTTTACCATGTAGAAAGGGGATATGGAACATTCCAAGCAAAGGAGCTGCCTAAGCAAAGCTACATGAAAAGTGTGGAAGTGCATGAACTTTGGGGGGAGTGGGCATTGTCCCATGTGGTGGAAGTTGTGGAAGCCAGGCATTTGAGCTCAGCTTTGACCCTATTGGCAGTGGGAGGCTGTGGAAGGGTTTGAAGCAGGAGAGTAAGTCAGATGGGTATTTTAGGAAGATCACTCTGGTAGCTGGCGTGAAAGATGGTTGTAAGCATGAAACACTGACCCAAGCAATATACTTGAAAGAACATGTAAGTGTCATAATTAGAGGCATGAATGAAGACTCGAGAGTCCCTGAGGAGAGAGGAAAAGAGTTCTCCCAGGGGACTAAGGAAGACTTTTTGGAGGAGAAATTTGAGCTGAGCCTTGAAAAATAGGATTCCAACTGGTGGAGATGAGTGAGGGCTTTTCAGGCCTGGGAGACGTGAAAACAAGCAAGGAGGTGGGTGTAAATATGGCAACTTCAGGCTAACAAATATCCCAGTTTGGCTGCAGCAGAGCTGTATCTAAGGGAGAGGCAGGAAGGGAGACTGTCAAAGTGTTTTGTATTCTGCCATTAGGTCTGCAGCGACAAGGGAATTTGGAGGGAGGGCATAAGTGGTGGACAGGAGTGTCCTTTTTCTGTGTTTTTCAAAATTAATTTTAATGCGTTCATCTTAAAATAGAAGTAATGTGTGCATATTTAGAAGACAAGTCAATAAACTTAGTACAAAAGGACACTGAAAAGTGAGAGTCTACAGCCCCACTCCCACTCGACCACTTTTAGTTATTAGCAGCCACTTCTAGTTATTTCTTCTGATTGTTACCTCCATATCTAAATGTTATGTGAGCTATGTGAACATTTGTCTCTCATCAGTTTCAGACATTAACCCATTGCTGTCCTGCTTTGTATGACAAATGAGGATTTAGATCACTTAACACCAAGTTCAACTCTCATCTTCTCTGCTTCTAATAGAATTGAGTTTCTGTACAAGATACTTTTCAGAATTTAAGTAGCACCTTTCTTTCCTTGTCTGTGAATTAGAGACAATATTTCTTGACCAGAACTTTGTTAGATGAGAATATCTTTTCTTTTTTTTCCCCTTCTCCACTGTCAACCTCCCCAACTTCTGCCATCTGGTCTTTTATTATTGTCAAAGTTGATAACATTGAATTCTGTAATCACGATTTAAGTTTTTTTGTATGTGTGTTGCCAATAGTTTGATAGTTTGATTTGAAAAGTTGAAAAGCAATAAGCAATTATATTAATGTGACTGTAAGTATTGTTCATTGAGGAAGCCATTTAATGTACTTTTCAATTTTTCCTTGTAGTTTTTCATTTCTCCCTCACATTTCTAATACTCTTTATCTTTCACTATTTTATCATGTATTCCATATTTTTTGTTCTCAAAATCTCTCTTACATTAAGTATTCCATCAAGCCTACTTTTTTTTTTTTTTAAATCTTCTTCTAAGGGAACTTCTTCCTGGAACCCTCTATACTCTTTCTCAGATCTGGACTAGTTGCTCTCTAAGGCCTGATGCATGGCTGTCATTTCAAGACCTTCCTTCACTGCTTTCCTTGGTTAAATCCACCATTTGCTGGCTCCCAGGGGTTTTTTGTTTTGTTTGTTTTCCATTGTTTTGATGGAGCACATCCTCAAGTAACTTTCTCAGAAAAGTTTGTAGAGTTAGACCTCCTGAGTCTTTGCATGTCTGAAAATAGCTTTATTCCATCCTTATACTTGGCTATAGAGTTTGAGGTTCAACATCATTTTCCCACAGAACTTTGAAGGCATTACTCCACTTCCTTCTAGCATCCAATTTTGATGACAAAAAGTCTGATATCAGTCTGAATCTCATTGCTTTATAGTAACTTTCCCCATATCTTCTTTTTTTTCTTTCTCCTTCAAGGATCTCAATGACACAAATGTTAGATCTCTTGTTACAGTTTCACAGGTGCCTAAGGTTCTGTTCACTATTTTTTCCAGTCTTTTCTGTTTTTCAGATTGGGTAATTTCTATTCTGTATCCAAGTTCACTGATTCTTTACCATGTTCTCTCCATTTTGATGTTAGCCTATCCATTGAGGTTTTTGTTTTGGTTATTGTATTTTTCACTTCTAAAATTTCCATTTGGTCTTCTTTTTATCTTCTGTTTCTTTACTGACAGTTTCTATTCATTTGTTTTAAGCATGTTCCTAATTGTACATTGAGGCATTTTTATGATGGCTCCTTAAAAACCCTTGTCAGATCATTTTTAACATCTTATATCAGTGTTGGAGTCTACCAAGTGTCTTTTCTCATTTAAGTTGAGATTTTCTTGGTACTTGGTATGATGAATAATTTTATGTTGAAACCTGGGCATTCTTTTTCAGCTTCCCTCCTCAGACACTGTTCTAGCAGTGAGAGAGGGGGCAGTGCCTCATTACTACCAGGTGGGTGTGGAAGTCTAGGATCCCCTCCTGCTGGCAAGCCAGAAGGAGGGTATCCTCATTACTCTTTGGGTGAGGATATAGGAGTTCCAGCTCCCTACTCAACCTCTCTGAGAGCACCCCAGCAGGAAGGGGAAGGGGTGACTTCTCAGCCAGTAAGGGTACAAGTCTAAGCTCCCCACTTGGCATTTGCACAGTTTTTTCTGTGGTATTTGGCTGGAGTGAAGTGGTTATTATCTAACTGCCACCTTCTCCAGCACCAAGTCTGGAGTGTGCGAGTAAAAAAGCAAACCAAAGGAACTCACCACCATGTCACTTCTCTGCTGCCAAGGTCTCCAGCCTGTTTGCCTTCTTCTCTTCACCTTTCTGAGTCTTATTATGTTTATATACAGTGCCCCAGGATTTTAGCTGTACTTGGGGAGAGGAATAGGGAGAAGTACTTCATCTACCTCCCCCACCCCAAACTTTAAACAGTACTTTAAAAAAATTATATTCTTGGTGTTTTGAGATTTTATAATTATGTGTTTAAGTTTGGGTATTTGTCATTCATTGTGCTGGTCACTGGTTAGGTCCCTTCATTGTGAAGTTCTTTAGGAAATTCTTTTATTTATTTAATATAGTTCCTCTCTTCCATTTTCTTTGTTCTCTCCTGGAACAACTCCTGAATTGATCTTTTGTAGTTTTCAATCTGGTCTCTCCCTCAATCTCATTTTCCCTCCCTCCCTAGCTCTCCCCCTCTCTTTTGTTTTCGTTTACTTTTTGGGAGATTTAACTTTATCTTCCAACTCTTCTATTGAATTTCTTTTCATTTTGGCAATCACATTTTAAACTCTCCAAACATCCATTCATGTTCCTTTTCCTTTCTTACAGCATCCTATTTTTGTTTAATGGATGTACTAGTATCTTGAATCTCTCTGGGTATAATAGAGGTATTTTCTATTATTTTCCTTTCAAAAAATATGTTTCCTTTGGGATTCGTTTTACCCTGTTTGCTTATTTTGGTCTCTTTTAATTTGCAGTCATTTCTCAAATGCCTGGTAATCCATGGTTGTATACTCATATTTAAGAATGTAGCAACAAATATCTGATTGGGAGCTCTGTGTATGGGGGGACAGTGCTAGGTGACCGATGGCTTTCCTTTAGGATGATTAGAAGAGAACTGACTGCTATGCTACAGAATCCTCGAATGCTAGAATGTGAAGATCTTTTCTCTGAGGTTGTTCAGTTTTCTTAGTTAAGAACCCTCTGGGTTTTGCCTAATGGGTAGACACCTGGCTGCTGTGAATTGTACATAAGGGGGTGGGTTAACAGTTCGATATACAGGCTTCCAATTAATCTCCCTGTTTTCAACCCAACATCTCACTCACACTTTACATCATACCTGACATTGTTAAGACCCAAGACTCCAGGCTTCTGCAGAGAAAGATCAACTCCTTCCTCGGTGGCATCATCTCCATGCATACTCCAGGCTTTGGCTTCCTCCACCATGCTCCATCAGTTGCCATTCCTCCATTACTTTCTATCTTCCAGAAATGTGTTGAAATCTCTCTTTTGCTGATGGACCTGCTCTCATTATCTTCCTCATTGTGTTTTTATACCTTTTTAAAAAATTCCTTTACTATCATTTTAGCAAGGTCTCAGGTGGGAGTGGAGATAAACACATGGTAAGTCTGCCATCTTGACCTGGAAATCTACTAGTCTACTTACAACTGTTTGTTTTTAATTTTTCTGGTAATTATCTTAATATCTCTAAATAATATACAGGTTTTTCTATTTATCAACTTATTTATCACTTTTAGGCATTATCTGTTGACTTCCTGCTATTTAAATCAGCCAACTACCCTCCTCCCATGCCCCCAATATAGCTCTATTGTTAATTATATATTCTCTATTCCTTACCTTCGTACTTTTAAATAATAGACTTATGCTGCTTTCAGTCTCTCAGCTTCTGTCATTTATACTTTTACTTTTATGTTAATGAGATTAATAACATTTACATTCTGCTCTATAACCATAATTAAGTCATCCATACTTAGCTGACAGGTCACTCTAAAAGTTTAAAGTCAATAAAGTGTTTATGTTATTATAATTATGTAAATGTTGTTCCCTGAAGCTCCAATTAGTGTACTAGGATTACATTTCTTTTCTCATGCAGTTTTTTTTTTCCTGGAGTTTCTAATTGCCTTTCTTTTTTCCTTGCATTGTCTGACTTTATCTCCTTCTTAAATTGTTCCAAATTCTCAAGGAAAGTATAAAATCATTTGAATCCCCTTTTTTCCCAGATACCTTCCTCCTGGGAGCCCTCCGTCTTCCTGCTCCAATTTGGACTGATTGCTCTGTAGGCCTGCAGCGCAACTGTCATCCTGGGACGTCCCTTCATTACTCTTCTGGGCTGGACCCAATCTTTCCTGGACCCCATATCTTCCTCTTTCTTAGTTTACTCCTTTGTAGTGGACTTTGTGGTTGTTTTCCAATATCCATTCCTCTCCTCCCCCATTGTATAACAACTATACAATTTTGAGTGGGATTGAACCCACTGCCAGCTCTAGGTATAGGCCTTTATTGGTAGAAACCAATCTGAGTAATCATGCCCCATTCCCACAGTGATGATTGGTTCAGAGATGATCCAGTCACACTGAAGTTTAGGACTTTTGTTCAGTTTTTGAGGGAAGAGGTGGCCTGTCTTCCCTTGGATATGAACAAAGAAGCACGTAGCCTGGTTGCTGCTGTTGGCCATCTTGTGAACATGCAGAAGGCGTACCTGAGGATGGAGCTGACAAATGGAGGAGGCAAAAGAAGCACAGAGAAATGGAACCATATTGCTGATCATACCGTGCCTAAAGTCTGCCCTGCCTACAGACATATCAGTTAAGTGACTCAATAAATTACATTTATTATTTAAGCCAGCTTGAGTCGAGTTTTATATTGCTTGCACCTGAAAGCATTCAAACTTACACTTTCTGCGGTCTTCCTTTAGAGAAGGAATGAGTACATTTTTCGTTACATAAGGTACTAAGAGGGAAGCGTTTTTGTAAGTAAGTATGGGAAGAAGGGTACATATGGATGTTGGACAACCAAAAGAGTGAACTCTAGTGGCTGCCTAGCATCTAAATCCTCATTCTGTTTGGGAGATTACTCCCCTCCTGTGAGTCTTGGTGGGAGGCAGGGCTTCACTTCCTACCATGGAAACTGAAGGAGGTCAGAAACTTCCTTTCCCTGCCCACCAGGCAGCAAGGGCTGAATACTCTGTTCATGGCCTTGAATCTAGGGCCAAAAGTACAGGGGAGAGGGGAATATGCAAAATTAACAGATGGATGATAGATTAGGGGAATATATTTGCAAGGTGTAAAACTGGCAAAAGATTAGTAACTAAAAAAAGAAGATAGTAAACCCAATAGGAAAATGGGCAAAAGATAGGAAGAGTAACTAACAAAAAGAGAATCTTGAATTTACACAAGGGGAAACTTGAATATATTAAGACATTTTCAACTCTGCTAATAATTAGAAAAATGAGAATTAAGATAGAAATTGCTACAAGAATGGCAACATGTAGACAGTGAGGTATTGTCAGATGCTGATGAGGATGTGAGGAGAAAAGGAAAATCGTGGGTGGGAGCATAAACGGAAACAGGTATTCCAGAGACTAATTTGGCAATACTTCCCGGAGTTCAGTAGGTGTAGACCGTACAACATAGCAACTGCACTCCTGAATATATATTCCAGAGAAATAGATACCTGGGAAATTCTTCTCCAGGTCCTTAAGGAAATACAGTTGAGGTTATTTGTTCTAGTATTGTTTGTGGTGGTGAAGAATTGGGAGCAATCCAGGTGTCCATCACCATGGGACCAGGTAAGCAAACTGTGGTATATTTATAGGGTGCAAAATATAAAGCAATCAAAAGAAATGAGCTAAATTCACTAGAGTCGTACAGATAGATCTCCAAAGGCTAGTGTGGACTGAAAAGGTGAATGAGATTTACAGCATAACACCATTTATGTAACTGTAAAACAACACTATTTTCATGGATATGCATATACCAAAATAAACATGGAAGATGGGTTGGAAGTGTATATACATGAAATACACTTGAGTAGCACACTGAGGTGGGCAGTTGAATGGGAGTGGGAATGGGAATTGAAAGGGAAAAGATAATACAGTGAAATAAAGCAAAAGAGGGGCCTTGGATAAACTGAGGAAAACAATACCATGGACTGAAGAGCATGAGTAACAACACAATGCCAAAGTTGACCACAAATCAATGAGAACGAACAGGAGGATGGCCAGAGTTTATGTGTGGTGGCGTGTGGTAGCAGGACAACATCCCAGGGTTCCAGCTGTGGGGATAAGCAGGACCAGTAGCAGCATTCTCACCTGGCTGCTCCCACAGTGTGGCTTTAGCTGTGGCTTCTCCTGCCCGCGTCCCCAGATTTCTGTGAAATACCTGATAACCTTGTAATAAATCCCTTTTCTGCTTAAGTTAACTAGAATCAGTTTCTGTTACCGGCATCCAAGAATCCTGACTGAGACACCATGCATTTTGGTGGAGAACATCCTCAAGTAACTTCTTAAGAAAGGTAAAATTTGGGGTCTTTGCATATCTGAAAATGTGGCATTATTTTACCTTCATATCTGGATGATAGCTTGGCTTTAGAATTCTATGATCAAAATATTTTTTCTTCTGAATGTTGAAGGTATTGCATTTAGTGTGTAGTGTTGCTGATTAGATGTCGGGTGCTAATATGATTCAAATTCCTTTCTTGGCGACCTGTTTTCCGCACTTCAGGAAGCTTACTTTTTTTTCTCCCTTCATGTGTTTTGAAATATGTCAGTGATGAGCACAGGAGTGTGTTCTTCTCCTGTCTGTTTTGCTGGGCATCTGGTGGCTGGGCTCTTTCAGTCTGAAGACTTGTGTTCCTCTCCTCTGAGAAATGACTGTTTTATTTCTTTGTTAATTTTCTCTCCTCTATTTTTTCTGTTCTCTCATTCTAGACCTCATATCAGTTGGGTGTTGGATCTTCTGGATGATCGTCTTAGTCTTTTCATTTTATGTCATATTTTCCATGTCTTTGTTTTTTTACTCTGCAGTCTGGGACATTTTCTTGAATTTATCTTCTAGTCTACTTTTTTATTTTGGCAGTCATTTTCAATTTCTGAGCACTCTTTCTTATTCTCCAAAGGTGCCTTTTTTCATAGCATCCTTTTCTTTAATGGATGCAATATCTTCTGTGAGTGTGTGCTTAATAGAGCTTTACTGGAGACTTGGGGATAACAGATGATAATTACCAAGCCAGGAAGGAAAATTATAAATGGATGATCAGATATTACCTCTCTGAGAGAATGCCACCCATGCCCCTCTGAATGAGGCTACATACTGGCTGTCCTTCTCCTTAGCCCCCAACACTGATACCATGTGTGGGCAAGACGATCATCCGACAACCAGATAGTTTTTGGCCGTATGCTCCCTACCAGAAGTTCAGATCTCTAGCTCTCACCTTGACATCAGAGAGACAAGGTCACTGTTCTGTTCACCACTCCCAGGCCAACATGAGGCAATTGTAATAGCAGCACATTATGTAGGGTGGATTGTTTTTTAACATTAAATAATATATATAGTGGAAACGACAATCCAGTCTAGTTCCTTTTTACAGTCTTTCCTTCAACAGGAGTCAACAGCAATCCAAGCCTGAAGATCTCTTGGTGTAGTCCAAACTGAGCATCTTCTGTGAACAAAATATGCACACACATCTCTCAGGAGCAAGTAATTTTCAGGGCCAGTCCAGTCCAAACCCATGTTTGAGATAAAAAATGAACTCAGTGGAAGCATAATGCTGTTAAAGTACACTCAAATTATGTCACTGCTCAGAACATTTAACATTTTAATCAGAGTGGATAACATTTGCTGAATGCTTACTCTGTACCTGGCACTTGAATTACCTTCATTTCATGAAGAGGGAAATTGAGGTTCCCAGGTGTCACTTGCCAGGGTCACAGAGCTAATAAATGGCAGACAGGAAATTGCACCAGGACTGTCTAACTGCAGTCAACCTCTGTAACTGCTGCACAGTGCTGTACTGGTTTCCACCAGCCATGTTACCGCTGATGGTGATAGCACAATTTTCTCTAAGATCGGGGGTGGATTCCTGAGATACCTTAGTCTAAGTAACAAGTTTGTTTGGTCTGCTAAGTTTGCTTCCAAGGTGAATTGATGTCCTTTCCTCTGGAGACAGAAAACTGCTGCCAGCTTCTATTTTTTTTCCTAATGTTTTCCTTTCACAGAAACCATAACACTTCTAAATTTTAATTTTTTATCAAAGTAACACTTGCATATACTTAAAAAAAATACAGTGGTGCTAAAGAGCTCATAAGAAAACCCAGCAATATCTGGGTTTTCTCCCACTGCAAGTCCCACTTCGTAGAGGCAACTGCATTAAATGATTTTTACCAGTCTTTGGCTGTTTCTTCTGGCATTTACCACTCCCAACCCCCTTCTCCTTTGTCATCTCCCAGTCAGAGGCTGAAGAGCCAGAGACTTTCTTAACCTCCCTTGCAGCTGGAGATGGTTATGTGTCCCAGTTATGGCCATGAGAAGTTTGCTGGGGAGAGGGGGCTTCTGAAGAGGCTTTTGCTGACGCTGTCCCTTTCCTTCTTCTCTCTACCTTGACTACAGTCGTGCTGCCTGGAGCTGTGACAGCAATCTTGTGACTGTGAGGAGATGAGCATGAGGATGAAGATACAGCATATGAAGGAAGAAACAGAGCCTGGCTCCCTGATGGCATCACTGCGCAGCTGAACCCGTGCCACGCTTACGTTAATAATAAACTAACTTCCTGAAAAATAAATAAATGAATGAGCAAAGCCATAAGTGTTTAAGCTGCTGTCAGTTTGGTTTTGTGTTACTTTGTAACTGAAAGGATTTTTAACTGCAGCACCACCAGGCTCCTATACAACATGTTTATGCTACTATTTTTTTTTTATTGGAGTATAGTTGACATACAATATGATATTGCTACTATTTCTTAGCAATTTGAGACATTATCTCTCGACAACTCATTATAGTAGGAGAGGACTTTATCCCCCTCCACACACACATCCCTATATCCCCTCCCTTCACTCTTTACAATATGTTTACATATTTTTAAAATTTTTTAAAGTTTATTTTGAGGGAGAGAGCATGAGCAGGGGAAGGGCAGAGAGACAATCCCAAGTAGGCTCCGCCCAGTCAGCACGGAGCCAACATGGGGCTTGAACTCACAAACTGCCAGATCATGACCTGAGCAGAAACCAAGAGTCAGATGCTTAATCGACTGAGCTACCCAGGTGCCCTGGCCAGTATGTTTATATACCAATTTCTAGTAAATAAGTAGTTGCTAAAGAGCCAAGAAATGTACTATAATTACCTGGATTTATTTTCCTATGTGTGTGTGTGTGTATGTGTGTGTGTGTGTCCCTGAACTTCATAATTGCTTGGTAATTTTTCTTTTTTTTTTTTTTTTTTTTTTTTGCTTGAGATAGGCACACCCTTAGTTCTTCCCGTTGGCTTCATCAGTCCATTCATAAACCAATTAGCGTGTTTTTCACAAATGTTCAAACCTGTCACCCATTGATTTAAGAAGAAACCAATGAACCTGGGTGGTTCAGTCGGTTAAGCGTTCCACTTAGGCTCAGGTCATGATCTCATGGTTCGTGAGTTGGAGCCCCACGTTGGGCTCTGTGCCGACAGCTCAGAGCCTGGAGCCTGCTTCGGATTCTGTGTCTCCTTCTCTCCACTAGTTCATTACTCCTCTCCCACTCACGCTGTGTGTGTTTCTCTCAAAAACATTGAAAAAGAAGAAACCAATGAAAAGTTGGTTGGAGGCCTGTGTAAGAGGCAGAGGTTGGTCAAGTCCACTACTAAACTTTCCCTTAAGGTGACAGATGTGCCCCACACATTCTACTGGAGGACTCCTAAGTCCAGAAAGCGGAGGTTCTGCACTGGGACTGTTTGATTTAAGAAACCCTCTGTACTTCAAGTGCAGATGTTTCGCTTTTGATTTCTACCAACAAACATGGGGAAGGGCAGAGGGAGGGTGGGGGAGGCAACTGTTCCAACACATACTTTCAATTCTTCCCTCAGGGGCTCTGCATTTCCTGCCTACCATCAGGATAGCTCTTTTGTGCCAGAGTCTCACCAGGATTTTGCAGGGTAGACCAGGGCTCTCCTTTGCATGTCCCCCCTCCACATGTGGGCTGTGCCTCTACCCTTCCCTGTCCTGCTTTCTCAGGTACCACCCTTCAAGTCCCTTTCTGCTTGCCAGAAAGTTGGTGAAATCTCACTCCCATTGATGGGGCCTCCTCCAGCTTTTTTTTGGAGATGTGGGTTATACACGATCCCTTTCCTCTTATTTCATAGGGTCTCAGGAATTAGAGGAGGCAGATGTATTCCACCTTCTTGAATGGAAGTGAGAATGTGAATTTTTAGCTGCCCCAGATTATTTAGATATGCCCCCAAGTGTGTAGACCAACATTTGTGAACCACTAGCAATGCAAAAAGCCTGGGTTTGGAAATCTGATGAATTTGAGTTTGAATTCTGACTCTCTGACCTCATTACTCAAGTCACATCCATGGGCTTCAATTTTCTCCCCTACAAAATGGGAATAATAATGTCTGAAAGAGTTCTGGGAAGATTTTCTTAGCTACTGTGTGTAAAGCATCCAACACAGCCCTCAACAGACAGAAGCTGTTCAAGATAAGAGTGATCACTCCTTAATGGGAGCAAGTGATTGGAAAGATTTGAGTCAGGTTTTAGGAGAGACTCAGACAGCAGGATGTATTCTTGTGACACTGAGGAGTCACTTGAACCTGAAGAATATGCCAGATTGTTCCCTCAGTCTGGTGTGGGGAGGAAGAAAGAAGCCCTTGGACCAGCAGCTCTTGGGTTAAAATCTTCGTCTGCATCTGAGTTATTTGTAACCCGTTGTCATGGCAACAAGTTTGGCAAGCAAGCCAGTGCTGCAAGCTCCTGACAGTAGGAAGGGGAGGGCAGTGGGAGAAGATGGAAGATTTGGAAGGGGGTCGTCTGTGACCAGCGCCTCACTTTCCTCTGATTTGTCTGAAAGATTCTGATGGAGATGAGGGTGAGCGTCCTCCAGGGAGAATCGTTGGACATTGGAGAGTTTCCTGCTCAATCTCCTGATATTCCAGATGTGAAAATAAGCCCAGAGAGGTCCAGCGGCTGGCTCAATGCCACACAGTAAGTCAGGGATGGAAATAGGACTAGACTTTTTAAAAAGAAGACTCAGGGTCATAGAACTGAGGCATAAAAAACATGGAGAGGGCCTTTGGAAACATTTCATCCACATTTCCACCAACACACCCATGCTTTTATTGTTGTTGTTCATGTGGAAGTCCTGGGACCCAGAGTGGGTGAGAACTGACTCATGGTCACACGGCAACTCATGTGCTGATCTGAGAGGAGAACCCAGAGGCCACAGGCCTCCCAGGCCTGGGTACTACCTGGGGGAGGTGGCTGTCTTGGGTTCATGATTCAGAGAGGCTCTTCACTGCTGACTGCCAAGACACAGCCTCCCAGGGTAAGATTCATTTGACTGCCTTGGCCTCTGACCCCCTCAAATCCAAGATACATGCGTTCAGGTCACAGTTCCCCTTCCCACACACCTTCTGCAAGTATGTATTTCCCACTGCCACTGTCAATGCTGTTGCACAAATGGCAGCCCAGCCCCACCCCACCCCACCCTGAACCAAACCCACCTGCCATATGCCTCCCTGTCCAAATCACCCACAGGGCTAGGCACTTCCTGGACATTTTTTTATGTGATTAACTCCTCACAATTATTCTCTGCCTCCTAAGTTAGCAGCTGGAATTCTAGCCATATTTCTTTTTTCTTTTTCTCTTTTAAGTAGGCTCCATACCCAATGTGGGGCTTGAACTCATGGCTCTGAGACTGAGTTGCATGCTCTACTGACTGAGCAAGCTAGGCACTCCCAGCAGGTGGAAATCTGAAGAACTAGAGGAAGATAAAATGACTGGCCCAAGGCCACACGGTGAGTGTGGCCTGAATCCCTCCTCGTCCAAAAAGGTGTTTCTGTCCCTTCTATCCCACAGAGTTCCTCCCGCCATTATCTTTGCCTTAATCACCCCCTTGGCACTTGAACAGTATGTTTGCCCTTTGTCCTCTGCCTTATGTGCAGCCTGAACCCCCCTGCTCTCATCAGAGCCAATTCTTCACCAAGTCCAGCTGATTCTCCTTTCTGTCTCTCAAATCCACCTTTTCTCATCCTTTGCCACTGCCTTGCTTCAGGCTCAACATCCCTCATATGTGTGACCCGAAATCTATTCCCTGGCTCCCTGCTTCCAGACTGGCCATCTCCAACCTACTATTTTGCATACAAGCAGTGAGAGAGCAGTGATGCAGAAGCCAACACGTGGCTTTCTTCCTTTACACCCCCTCCACTAGCATTAAAGTTCTAGCTCCTTGTTTGGCAACTAAGGCCATCCACAGTTCTGACCCCCACCAGGCCTCTCCAGCCTCATCTCTTGCCACATTTGGCCTCATACGCTGTGTTCTGATCACTGAACTAACTACAAGTGGTTACTACAATGTACCAAGCCCTCTCTTGTCTAGATGTCTTTCCGTGTAAGGCCTTTACACTGAATTCCCAAACCTGATGAGCTCACGTAAAGTGTGACTTCATCCAAACAGCCTACCTTGATTCTCAAGTGGGAATGGATCCTTTTCTCTGGGCTCCCACAGCCCCCAGAGCTCTCCACTGTCGGCCCCCGTGTGAAATTGATATCTAGTGCTCTCTCTCCTAGCAGATCAGAAGTTCCCTGAAGGCAGGGACTCCAGCAAAGCTCAGCCCCTGGCTGGTCCCCAGAGGAAAGGTCAGAGAATATTCATTGTGTGCATTCAGGTGCACGAAAGGTTGGATGAGGAATGGAAATTGGGTTCAGCCCTGTGGTTGCACACTCTTGCCTTAAAGGGCCGGCAAGATGTCACTAGTTCCTGGCAGGTTCCTCTTGGCGCCAGGACGTGGTTTCTCTGAGAGGGGGTGTGGAGTGGGTCAGCTGTTGCAGGGTGAGGCCAGCCAACCAAGTCCTGAGCCTGAAGGTGAGTCATGTTGAAAGAGAAGGGATGTGAGAGGCGAGATAGAAAGTGAGGGCAGCCACTGAGGTAGATACTATTATTTTCCCTCCTCCTTATAGGTAAGGAAACTGAGGCATGAGGAGTCTTAGGTGACTTGCCAAAGCCACACAGCTAAGTATGGTCATGCTGGGACTCCAACTCTGATCAACTCTAGGTCATTATTCACCTTGTCCCCATCTCTCCCAGGATTCACTTTGGACAACAGGTTTGTAGTAGTGAATGGTGGAGTGGTGACTCCAGCCTGGGTCATAGGGAAACAATTGTCAAGGCAGAAAAGAAAGAAGAAATCATATCCTGAACACCTACAGTGACCTTAAGCTGTGGGGACACCAAGGGGGGATGGGGTGGAAGATGGAGCTTGAACATTTATTCTTCTGTTACCTACTTGGGTCTCTCTGTACATAACTTCTTAACACTTAATGCAGCCCCTTTTATGTGGAAATTATTAATATCACAATTCACCTCTGAGAATCTGAGGCCTCTAGAGAGGAAATGACTTACATAAGTTTAGTCACCTAGTAAGCAGCAAGGGCAGGACTTGGGTAGATGTGTCAGGCTCCACAATGAAAGGGGACAGCAAGGCTCTGAAGCAAATTAAATCATGGCTTTGCAAGGGGCTGGGACAAGAGTGGCCACTTTGAGAGTGGCCCAGAGGACAGGAGGGACTGGAGAGGGCTATGCTTTGAAGAGGAACTATGGAGTTTGGCTCTGGAGGGCCCAGAGCTAGAATGCCAGGCCCAGACTGGGCACTTTCTTTTAAAAATAATAATAATAACAAATAGGGGCTCCTGGGTGGCTCAGTTGGTCAAGCATCCAACTCTTGGTTTTAGCTCAGGTCATGAGCTCACAGTTCGTGAATTCTAGCCCCACATTGGGCTCTACGCAGGCAGTGAGGAACCTGCTTGGGATTCTCTCTCTCTGCCCCTCCCCTGCTCGTGCACAGTCTCTCTCCAAAGAAATAAACAAACTTAAAAAACATATATATTATATATAATATATAAGATTATATCACATATAAGTATATCTCTATACATATTATAATATATAATTAATGTAATAATATATATAATTATATAGAGAATATATATTTATATATAATATGTATTTGTATATCTATATATATACATAAGTCAACATTCTCTATAGAGAACATGTATAATATATATCTATATATTATATATTTATATAATAAAATATATTTATATTTTATATATACTGAAGAGAGAAAATTTTCTGATGCTAAAAGTAAAACTCACTAAATACATTTAAATGTTTGTTCTGGGGGGGAACGGGAGTGAGAGTGGGGTGTGGGAATTCTAGAGAATAAATAAATAAAATGAACAAAGAAAGGAATCAAGAGGAGCCAAGAAAGAGCCAACGATGATAATATGCCTGATCTGAGGCCATGAGTAACCTCTCCCTCTACCCAGAAGATCCCAAACAAAATAAACGCCCCTCCCTCCAAAAGTAATACAGGTTCATTGATGAAAATTTGGGGGAGAAAAACATCCTACTGCCCAAGCACAACCAATGTTAGCATCTTGGTGTATTTAGGCTTTACTCTAGTCCTTAAAAAATACATTTGGGATCATGCTGTATATTCAATTATATACTGCCATTTTCACATAAACATTTCCCACTAAAATTATTTAAATTTTTAATATATTTATTTAGTTTTTGAGAGAAAGGGAGACAGAGCACGAGTGGCGGAGGGGCAGAGAGAGAGGGAGACACAGAATCCGAAGCAGGCTCCAGGCTCTGAGCTGTCACCACAGAACCCGACGTGGGGCTCGAACTCATGGACCACAAGATCATGACCTGAGCTGAAATTGGACACTCAATTAACTGAGCCACCCAGGTGCCTCTCCCATTAAAATTATTTGTAAACATATTTAAATGGTACAAAATGTCCTATTGAGTGAATATACTTATGGAATTTCTTTCTGCGTGGGTTTTGGCATTCCTTTTATCACTTTTCTTTCTTTCTTTCTTTAGAATTGTTTGGCCAGGTTTTAGGTTTGATTTCCTCTTGTGTCTTATTTTGGGAGATAGAATAAAGAGAGATTGTTGTTTGAGAAGAGTTGGGAAAAGCAGGGTAGGCTTGTTGGAAGCAATTGTATTTGAGGGAAACTTTCTTAGAGTGTGTTAAACATGCACAGGATAAAATCTTGAAATGATACAAGGTATTCAGTGAAAAATATGTCTCTTTTTCACCCCTCACCCTTGGTTCTCTAGTCTTCTACTGAGTAATCCACTGGTAGCATTTCTTCGTGTGTCCTTTGCGTGTGGATTTTCTAAGCCTATACAAGTGTGTGTGTGTAGCTATGTTTTTATTTTTTAAAACTTTAAACAGCTTTATTGAGACTTAACTCACATACTATACAATTCACTCATTTAGAGTGTGTAATTCAATGGCTTTTACTGTATTCACAGAGTTGTGCAATCATCACCACAATAAATTTTAGAATATTTTCATTACCCAAAAAAGAAGCACCGAACTTTTTTTCTGTCACCCCAAAGCCCCCATCTCCCCATCCCTAGACAGCCACCAATGTCCTTTCTGTCTCTATAGATCTGCCTATTCTGAACATTTCATATAAATTGAATCATATACTGTGCAGCCTTCTCTGGATGACTTCTTTCACTTAGCATGTTTTTAAGGTTCAGCCATGTTGTAGTAGGTATCAATACTTTATTCCTTATATACTTTATTTTTAATTTTTTAAAATTTTATTCTTTTAAGTAAACTCTACCCCCAATGTGGGGCTTGAACACACAACCCTGACATCAAGAGTTGCACACTCCACCGAGTCAGCCAGGTGCCCCTAAACTTTATTTATTTTTTTTGAGCAGCTTTAGGTTTAAACAAAAACTGGGTGGAAAATATAGAGTTCTCATATACTTCCTTTCCAAAACCCCAATTTCCCCAATTATTAATGCTGTGCATTAGTGTGGTGAATTTATTACAATTGATAAACCAATAATGATACATTATTATTTTTCTTTTTTCAGCTTTATTGAGATATACTTGACTGATACATTAACTAAAGTCCATAGTTTACATCAGGATTCACTCTGTGTTGTACATTCTATGGGTTTTGACAAGTGTATAATGACATGTATCCACCATAACAATATCATACAGAGTAGTTTCACTACCTAAAAATCCTCTCTCTGCCTGTTCATCCCTTCTTCCCTCCCCTAATCCCTGGTAACCACTGATCTTTTCACTATCCCATGGTTTTGCTTTTTTCAGAATGTCACATAGTTGGAATCATACGATGTGTGTAGTCTTTTCACATTAGCTTCCTTCACTTTGTAATATGCATTTAAGGTTCCTCTGTAATATGCATGTAATATGCATTCATGGCTTGATAGCTCACTTCTTTTTATTGCTGAATAGTATTTCATTGTCTGGATGTACCACAGCTTATTCATTCACATAATGGAGGACATTTTGGTTGCTTACAAGTTTTGGCAAATGTACATAAAGATGCTATAAACGTTCATGTGCAGGTTTTTGTGTGGAGTTTTCAGCTCATTTGGGTAAATACCAAGGAGCATGATTTTTGGATTGTATGGTAAGAATATACAAGAAACTGCCAAACTGTCTTCCAAAATGGCTGTACCAGGGTGCCTGGGTGGCTCAGTCAGTTAAGCATCCGACTCTTGATTTCAGCTCAGGTCATGATCTCATGGTTTGTGAGTTCGAACCCCAGGTTGGGCTCTGTGCTGACAGCGTGGAGCCTGCTTCAATTCTCTGTCTCTCTCCCTCTCTGCCCCTCACCTGCTTGTGCTCTGCCTCTCAAAAATAAATAAACATGAAAAACATTAAAAAACAAAAACAAAATGACTGTAACCATTTTGTTTTCCCACCAGCAATGAATGAGAGTTCTTATTGTTCCACCTCTTCGTTAGTGTTTGGTGTTGTCAGTGTTTGGGATTTTAGCCATTCTCGTAAGTATGCAGTGGTATGTCATTGTTGTTTTAACTTGCGTTTTTCTAATGACATAGATGTTGGACATCTTTTCACATGCTTATTTGCCATCTGTGTATCTTCTTTGGTGAGGTATCTGTTCAAGTCTTTTGCCCATTTTTAAATTGGACTGCTTGTTTTCTTATTTTTGAGTTTTAAGAGTTCTTTGTATAGTCTGGATATCAATCTTCTTTCAGATATGTGTTTTGCAGCTATTCTTACCCATTCTGTGGCTTTTCTTTTCATTTTCTTAACTGTGTCTTCTACCAGTACTGAAGCCCAATTTATTGATTTTTTTTTCTTTCCTGGATTGTGTTTTTGGTGTTACAGTTAGTCATTACTAAACTCCAGTTCACCTAGATTCCTGAAAGAATTTTCAGAAATCTTTTCAGGAATTTTATAGTTTTGTATTTTACACTTATGTCTGTGATCCATTTTGAGTTAATTTTTGTGAAGGGTGTAAGATCTGTGTCTAGATTAATGTTTTTTTACTTGTGGATGTCCAGTTGTTTCAGCACCATTTGTTCAAAAGACTCTCCGTTCTCCATTGAGTTCCCTTTGTTCCTTTGTTAAAATATCAGTTTACTATTTGCGTGGATCAATTTCTGAAGTCTCTATTCTGTTCCACTGATCTATTTGTCCATTCTTTTACCTGTATCATACCACCTCGATTACTGTAACTGATAGTAGATCTCAAAGTCTGGTAGTGACAGTCCTCAGACTTCATTTTTCTCCTCCAATATTGAGTTGACTACTCTGAATCTTTTGCATTTACAGATAAACTTTAGAGTCAGTTTGTCTATATCCACAAAGTAACTTGATGGGGTTTTTATTGGGACTTCACTGAATCTATAGATCAAGTTGGGAAGAACTGACATCTTGACAATATTGAATCTTCCTATCTATGTACATGGAATATTTCTCCATTTATCTTCTTTGATTTATCAGAATTTTATAGTTTTCTTTCTATAGATCTTATACATGTTTTGTTAGAGTTATACCTATGTGTTTCATTGTTTTGGTGCTAATGCAAGTGGTATTGTGTTTTTAAATTTAAAATCCCAATTGTTCATCACTGGTATGCAGGCAAGCAATTGACTCGTGTATGTTAACCTTGTATCCTGCAATCTTGCTATAATTGTTTAATAGTTCCAATAGTTTTTTAGTTGATTATTTGGGATTTTCTACATAGACAATTATGTCATCTGTGAACAAAGTCCAGTTTTATTTCTTCCTTCCAAATCTTCATACATTTTATTTCCTTTTCTTGTGTTATTGCATTAGCTAGGTCTTCCAGTACAATACTGGATAGGAGTGATAAGAGCAGACATCCTTGCCCTGTTCCTGATCTTAGTGGGGAAGCATCTAGTTTCTTACCATTAGGTATGATACTAGCTCTAGGTTTTTTGTAGATGTTCTTTAACTGTATTTTTTAATTAGGAAATTTTCTCTTGAATTTTTATTTAGACAATTTCGGATTTACAGAAAAGTTCCAAGAATAGTACAAAGAACTGCTATATACTCTTCACCCAGATTCCTCAAATGTTAGCATTTTACCACATTTGTTTATCCTACTCTATTTTTCCTTCTGTCTCATGTATATATTTCTATATTTCTTATACATATATTTCTTTTTTTCTCCTGAACTAATTGATAATCAGTTGCAGACATGGTACCTCTTTACCCACAAATACTTCAATGTGTTTTTTTTTACATTTATTTATTTTTGAGAAACAGAGTGAGACAAAGCGTGAGAGGGGGAGGAGCAGAGAGAGAAGGAGACACAGAATCTGAAGCAGGCTCCAGGCTCTGAGCAAGCGGTCAGCACAGAGCCTGACGCGGCGCTTGAACCCACGAACTGTGAGATCATGACCTGAGCCGAAGTCGGACGCTCAACCGACTGAGCCACCCAGGCACCCCCAATGTGTTTTTCTTAAAGCAAAGAATTATCTTACATAAACACAGAGCAATTATCAGGAAATTCACATTGGTACAATACTATTATAAATGCAATTTACAGAACTTATTTAGAACGGACCAGTTTCCTCAATAATGCCCTTTATAGCAAAAGAAACTCTTAATCATGTGCAGTCATCATTCTCTTTAGTCCCCTTTGATAGGCAAGAGTTCTTAAGTCTTCCTTTGTGTCTTCTGACACTGACATTTTTGAAGAGTGCAGTCTAATTATTTTTACTGTCCCTTAATTTGGGTTTGTCTTATGTTTCCTCATGATGAAATTCATGTTACACATTTTGGTAGGAATATCACAGAAGTAATGCTGTGTCCTTTTCTGTACATCATATCAGAAGGCACATAATGACTATTTGTGTTTCTCCATTGTAAAGTTACTGTTTTTCCCTTTGTAATTAATGAGTATTTTGTGGAGAGCTACATTGAGATTATGTAAATATCCTGTTCTCCTCAAACTTGCACCCACAAGTTTTCGTGTTCACTGATGATTCTCAAGGTTGTTAAATGGTGATTTTCAAATGCCTTCATTCTTTTACATGGATTAGTTGGCTCTTCACTATAAGAGAGAGTTTTCCCTTCTTCTACATGTATTTGTATATGTTTCCATCTTTGAGCACTTCCTTGTTTTCTGACATCACAAGATGCCCAAGGGCCATCTTGTACTTTCCCTTCCCCAGCCTTGGAATCAGCCATTTTTTTTCAAGAATCCTAGTTCTTTTTTGTTGAGAATGGCATTAGTAAGCAAACTTTGGATGCTAAGTATTATAGCTATACTTTCAGAATTTTGATTTTGTATTTGAGGGAAAAGAAAGCTGAAGCCACAACATTGACAACCAAATGCTCTTTTCTGGGACTGTTGGAAGATGGACAATGTCTGCCTATAGAAGTTGTTGGGTATTGGTGTCTTTTGAAAGCACATTGTACCTTGGGTTGTGGTACCACAGAGATTCATGGGAAGGAGCAAAACCAAAGATGAGTAGCAATGAGAGTGGCCTGGAAAAGTTGAAAGAATAATACCTAATAGCTTCCATTTAGTGAGATCTTACTGTGTGCCAGACAGTGGGTTAGGAACTTTACAAACATTATCTCTGTTCCCCTATAATTCTGGAAGGTGTGGTGAGGTTGACTGACTGGCTGGTAATAACTGAGCCATGATAAGAACCCAGAGAAGGAGGAAGATGGTAGGAGAGGCCATCAAAGAGAAAAGGCAGCATATCTCCATGCTTTTGAGAAGGCAATATGGTATAATAGGCTAGGAATTTGAAGATTGAGACTCTAGTCTTAGCTCTGCCACCCACTCTGAGATCTGAGGTGACCATGTACCGTCTTTGAACCTTAGTTTCATTGCTTGGCTACTCAAAGGGTTGTTATAAGAAAAATTAAATGATGGCTCCAAAGCAGACTTGTAAACCCTGAAGTGTTATACAAATGGAAATGGTTATTATTTACCTGACCTAATGAGCCTGGATTCTCTTCTTCCACCAGAGACCACAATTCTCTTGGAAATGCAATTGATCAAAGTTACAGGAGAACCCTAAAGACCTATGTCCCTTCTTATCTGCATGTTCCAGGAGACTTCTAGGACATTCCCTTGGCAAATTTTGACTCCTGGTATTCACACCCCTGTGTAATCCCCTCTTCTTGAGTGTGGGATGACATAGGGACTTACTTCTAGCTGATAGAATGTGGCAAAGATGCTGGAATGTCGCTTAGGGATTTGGCCTCATAAGACTTTGACTTCCATCTTGCTCATGGACTCTCTCCCTTGCTAGCTTTCATGAAGCAAGTTGCTGTGTTGGGGAGGTCCATGTGCCAAGGAAGTGAAAGCCAGCATCCAGCCAGAAACTGAGGCTCTCAGTCCAGCAGTCCTTGAGGAACTGAAAATCTGCCTACAATCAGGTGATCTTGAAGGTGTATCCTTCCACTGTCAGGCCTTCAGATGAGGCCCCAGCCATGGCAGATATCTTGATTGCAGCCTTGTGAAAGACCCTGAAATGGAGAACTCAGCAGAGGACCTGGACCCAGTTAAGCCCACAGAAACTATGAGGTGAATAAATGTTTTTTAAGCATTTGTAGTTAAATGCTTAAATTGTAGTTAAATGCTTAAAACAAAATTTGTAGTTATCTGTTATTCAGCAATAGATAACTAATATAGTAACCATCATTTATATAAGCTTCTCTAATCATCTATTTTCTCCCATATTTCATACAACTCTGTGCTTTCCCTTCCTTGAGCCAAACTTGAACTGCCTCTCTTCCTCCAAAACCTTTCTACTATACCCTCTGGAAACTTCATTCTATAGTTAGCAAGGTCCTCGTAGGTTAAGAAATATGTGAATAAACAGAGAGACATATCTGTATCTGATTCCTGCATGAGCATACTCAATATTTGTAAAGATGTGAATTCCCCTCAAATTATTTATAAATCTAATGCAACAAAATCATTTTCATTCACATTAAAGTTCTAAATCATATAGTTTTAGAACAATAAACATCCAGAAATAACCAGGAAAATTCTGGAAAATAAGAGTAATGTGTACCAGTCAGTCTTACCACTTATTGAAGCACATTGTAAGGCTATAGCAATTAAAACACAGTGGTATGGCTTCAAAACTGACAACTCACTCAATGGAACACAATAGAAAGTTCAGGAAAAAGTCATTTGGTCTATGGAGAATTTAGTATATTGAAAGGTAATATTTTAATTCATTGATGAAAAGGTAGATTATGCAATAAATCGTTTTTTGATAATTAGCTTGTGGTTTAGAAAAAATAAAGTTGGATATCTAGCTCATTTCTTACACCAAAATAAGTTCCAGATGCATAAAATATATGAATGTTCAGGGCACCTGGGTGGCTCAGTTGGTTAAGTGTCTGACTCTTTTTTTTTGCCAGTTAATAGAGGGTTATTGTCATTAGCAACCAAGGAAATATAAACTGTAGAATAAAATATCTTAACAAATCTGATTGGCAAAAATTAAAATAATGGATAACATCAACTCTTAGCAAATATTCAGAGATAAGGATACTGTTCTATTCTATTGGTGGGCCTGCACAATGGCCAAGCAGTTTTGGAAATCAAAGAGGCATTTATGTATTAAATTTTAAAATTCACATGTACTTTGACCAAATATAAATGTTTGATTCTTGATGTCAGCTCAGGTCATGATCTCACAGTTGGTGGGATGGAGCCCCACATCCATCTCTGCACTGACAGCGCAGAGCCTGCTTGGGATTCTCTCTCTCTCTCTCTCTCTCTCTCTCTCTCACTATCCCTTCCCCACTCGCACTCTCTCTCTCTCAAAATAAACATTTAAATATATATATTAAAATTATATAAGTAATTATACTGAATATATATATATATATATTTGTTCAACACCTCCCCATACTTTATTCATAATCACACAAAAAGACTGAAAACAACCCAAATGCCCATTAACAAGTAAATGGATAAACAAAATGTGGTACAGCCATACAATGGAATATTAGTCAACACTAAAAAGTAATGAGCTAAAATGGACCTTGACATGGAGAGATTATCCTGGATTATTTGGGTAAGATCAATGTAATCACAAGGGAGAGAAGAGAGTCACAGTCAAAGAAGATGTGACATCAGACACAGAGATCAGAAAGAGAGAGATTTGAAGATGCTACAGTGCTGGCTTTGAAGATGAAGAAAGGGCTATAAGCTAAGGAATACAAGTGTACTGTAAAGGCTGGAAAAAGCAAGGAAATAATTCTTCCTTAGTCTCCAGAAAAAAGAGTCTTTGATTTTAGTTCCAGAAGGTTCATTTCAGACTAATGATCTCCAGAACTGCAAGATAATAAATATGCGTTGTTTTAAGCCAATGTGTTTGTGGTAATTTGTTACAGCAGCAATAGGAAGTCTAATACATATAGTTTTAAAAAAAACTATATAAATAGGTGTACACTGATATGCAGTGCTCACCCTTGTCCCCATCCACCTGTTTTCCTTTGAACACTATAGATAACCATTTTTACTAACTTCTTGTTCATTCATCCAATGTTTCTTTATGCCAATATGAGCAAATGTGAATATTTATTCCTATTCCCTCCTTTCTTACACAAAGGGTAACATGCTATATACACTTTTCTGTCTTTCACTTTTTTCCTCAAGCAACAACATAAAGATAGACAAATAAAACTGTATACAAATGTAAATTCCAATTTAGTAACACTATACATAAAGTCAAAGGACAAACTTGGAAAAACATTTGTATATAATCCACAGTAAAAATAAAAAGCTGATTGTCTACTGATCGGAAATTACTCAAGTAAATTACATTGCATTCATATAATAGAATACTATGCAGTCATTCAAAAACATGTAAAGGCAAGGAAGAAATTAGAATTGGGTGGTGGTCAAAAAGAACTTTAGCCTTACCTGAATGCTTAAAAAATTTCTAAAGGGTCATCTACTCCTCTATTACTTGTGTAATTAAAAATCATTAAAAATAAAAACAGGTGGGAAATAACAAGAAAGTATAGATCTATGTAACTTGGAACAATGTCAAATATATAGTGTTAAGTGAAGAAGGCACTTGCAAAATAGTAACTATAGTATGATCCTATTTTTGATAAAACACTACTATTGGCTTTGAAAAATATATAAAGACTATATAACAAACTTAATAGTTATCTCAGAGGTGTGAGATTCTGAGGTACTTTTGGCTTTCTACATTAAATGTTTATGTAATGTTCAAATTTTAAAACATGTATAACTTTCATAACCAGAAAAAATGAATATATATTCTGACAACCTATATCCTTTACTAGTCATGGTTCTTGATTGTAAATAAATAATGCAGTGTATCACTGATGACTTTGGCTAACTGCAGCAGAAAATGAAATTACTGGAAGATGTGGCCAAGTCATTTACTGTTTGCTGGATATCCATGTGCTTCTCTACATTTCCCAGTCCTCTCAGAGTTAGATGAGGCCAAGTGAGGAGTTCTGGCCAATAGGCTGTGCATTTAAAAACTGATGCTCAATCCTGTTCTTTGTTCTGCTATGGCAACCATGGAGGCCACTGGTGCTAGATGAGACAGCCACAAGATGCCAGCCTGTATCCCTAAGTTACCACTTGGAAAGGAACTGTCTTGAAAAGCCACTGAACTTGCTGTAGATTTTGCATGAGAAAAAAGTAAACTTGTATGTGTTGTTATTGAGATTTGGGGTTCATTTAGTATCAAAACATAAGCCATCCTATCCTAACAGAAAATGGTGTCAGGTATTTCATGCGGTCTACGAGAGGCCTGGAGAACCAGATAGGTGGCATGACATGACACAGCAAAGATTTTGCTGCAGGAATGGTCTGAGAGGATGATACTGTTGCCTCCATTGTCAACTAACACTTGCCACTACATCTGGACCCCATTGTTCCTTGATACTATTGCTGTACTATCAGATTTTTGACTTTACATTAGCTGGTTGAAAAATCACTAACTGACTCTGCACTCCTTTGCATCACTCCCTCAACATTCAAGGTTCCAAGCAGGATCATGTGATTTGCCATCCTGAGGTCACCTGCCCATGCACTAGTTATCAGGGGATGGGGAGAAAAAATATGTGCCCCCCTTCCCTGGTTTCAGTAACGCTCGATAAGGCCCTGCTTCCAACCCTATCTTGTGATGTCTCCCAAATAGGAAGAGTGTTTGAATGCTAAGCAGCCAAAATATCTATGTTCACTCTAGTCTTCAATCCATCACTGACCAGTCTTTCACTTCCTGACTTAACTGAAACTTGCCTCTCCCTGCTGAAAAGTGAAAATCTGCCCAGTCTGCCATTCTCTAGCCAATAATATCCTCAACTATATGCCTTATTGTCCTTCCATCACAGCCCCAACCCCAGATGAATACAACTCTCCATCTTCGCTATCTCAATCCTATGCTCATATAATACAATTGTTTAGACACGAGCCAATAAAAATTCATGGTCCCTAAACTGTACTGCACCCTAGGAATCTTGTTTCCCTGCTCTCTTCTCCAAGTCTCCATGGCAGCTTTGTCAAATTCCCATTTCCTTAGCCCTCCTACACTTTCCTCTGTCTTCCCCCTCGCTTCACCTCCTACTGAACTTAAACTAGAAGATCCCACCCAGGCAGCAATGCTCTCAACCTTTTGCCACAAACTATCTGCAAACTCATGAGCATCCCCACCTGATCAATCCTTGCCGTTTCCCTTCTGTCATAGTGAAGAGATGCCCTTTTTTCATGCTGACTAATCTTTCTGCTGGTGTTCTGTGCCCCATGCCCAAATATTTCTTCAGGAACTTTGTTTTTTTTTTTTTTTAATTTTTTTTCAACGTTTTTATTTATTTTGGGACAGAGAGAGACAGAGCGTGAACGGGGGAGGGGCAGAGAGAGAGGGAGACACAGAATCGGAAACAGGCTCCAGGCTCCGAGCCATCAGCCCAGAGCCTGACGCGGGGCTCGAACTCACGGACCACGAGATCGCGAGATCGTGACCTGGCTGAAGACGGACGCTCAACCGACTGCGCCACCCAGGCGCCCCCTTCAGGAACTTTGATCTATCCATTTTCTCTCTCCCTCCTGTATCTTCAGTCTCTCCCTCTCTGCTGACTCAGACTTTAAACATGTTCCAGTCTCTTGCATCTTAAAAAAAACATTGCCTTATTTATAATAGCATCAAAAATAATAAAATACTTAGGAATAAATTTAACCAAGGATATATGAGACTTATACACTGAAAACTGCAAAACATTACAGAAGGAAATGAAATAAGAACTAAGACATCCCATATTCATGGATTGGAAGATTCAACATTGTTAAGATGACAATGCTACCTAAGCCATCTACTGAATGAATGCAATCCCTATCAAAATCCTTATGATCCTAATATAGTATTGTATGCCAACTATACTTCAAAAATAATCCCAATGATCTTTTTTGTGGAAATTGAAAACTTAAGCCTATTATTTACATGGAGTTGCAAGGGACTCCACATAGCCAAAACGATTTTGGAAGAAGAAAACAAAGTTGTAAGATTCATACTTCCCAGTTTTAAAACTTACTACAGAGCTACAGTAATCAAAACAGTGTGGTACTGGCATAAGGATAGACATATAGATCAATGGAATAGAACTTGGAGTCCAAAATAAGCCAAAACATCTTCGGTCAATTGATTTTCAACAAAGATGCCAAGACCATTCAATGGGGGAAAGAATAGTCTCTTCAACAATGATACAGGGATAAGTGGTAGCCGCATGCAAAAGAATGAAGTTGAACCCTTTACCTCATGCCATATAGAAAAATTAAATCAAAATGGATCAAACACTTAAATGTAAGGGCTTAAGCAATAAAACTTTTAGAAGAAAACTGGGGGTAAATCTTCACGACCTTGGGTTTGGCAATAGATTCTTATATATGACACCAAAAGCACAAACAACAAAAGAATACAGATACATTGGTCTTCATCAAAGTTAAAAAGAAAAAATTTTTGTGCATAAAAGGCCACCATCGAGAAGTGAAAAAAATATCCTATAGAATAAGGGGAAGACATTTGCCAATCATATCTCTGATATGGGACTTGTATCTAGAATTCCTATAACTCAATAACAAAAAGACAAACAACCCATTGAAAAATGGGCGAAGGACTCACATAGAAATTTCTCCAAGGAAAATATATAAATGACCATGAAGCACATGAAAAAATGCTCAATATTTTTAATCATCAGGGAAATGCAAACAAGTGAGATACCACTTCACATACACTAGGATGGCCATAACTTAAAAGAAGGAAAAGAAGTGTTGGCAAGGATATGAAAAAATAGGAGCCTTTGTATATTGCTGATAGGAATGTAATGTGGTATAACAACTGTGGAAATCAGCTTGGCATTTTCCCAAAAGATAAACATAGAATTGCCATATGACTCAGCAATTCCACTCTTAGGTATATACTCAAAAAGAATTGAAAATGGGCATTCAAACAAATGTTTGTTTATAATACTACTATTCACAATAAGCAAAAGGAATAAACAACCTAAATGTTCATCAACTGATGAATGGATAAGCAAAATAGTGGTATGGCCATATTATGAAATATTGTTCATCCATAAAAAAGAGTGAAGTACTGATACATGCTACAACATGGATGAATCTTGGAAACATGCTAAGTGAAAGCAGCCATACATAATAGGCCACATATTATATAATTCCACTTACACGAAAATGTCCAGAAAAGGTAAATTCATATAGACAGAAAGCAGATTGTTCATTTCCAGGGGCTGGGCACAGAAAAGGGATGGGGAATGACTGGTTAATTGGTACAGGGTTTCATTTGGGTATGATGAAAATGTTTTGTAACTAGATAAAAGTGATGATTGTACAACATTATGTATTTACTAAATGCCACTGAATTGTACACTTTAAAATAGCTACTTTTATGTTTTGTGAACTTTACCTCAGTTTAAAAACTCATTGCTGGGGCACCTGGGTGGCTCAGTTGGCTAAGAGCCTGACTCTTGATTTCAGCTCAGATCTTGATCTCAGGATAGTGAGTTCAAGCCTCACATTTGGCTTCACGATGGGTGTGAAGTCTTCTTTAAAAAAAAATTATCGTCTCCATTTCTTCAAATGTTAAACATAAATTTACCATATAACCCAGAAATTTCACTGTTAGGTATCTACCTAAGATAAATTAAAACATGTCTGCATAAAAAGGTGTACTTGGGGGGCACCGGAGTGGCTCAGTCAGTTGAGCGTCTGACTTTGGCTCAGGTCACGATCTCACAGTCCGTGAATTCGAGCCCCGTGTCTGTCTCTGGGCTGATGGCTCAGAGCCTGGAGCCTGCTTCACATTCTGTGTCTCCCTCTCTCTGCCCCTCCCTGCTCACACTCTGTCTCTCTCTCTCTCTCTCTCTCAAAAATAAACATTAAAAAAATTTTTTAAAAAAGGTGTACTTGGGTGTTTATAGCAGCATTCTTCATAATAGCTAAAAGATAGAAACAGTCCAAATGTTCACCAACTGCTGAATGCATAAACAAAATGTGATATATCCATACTATTTGTCAATAAAAAGCAACAGAGATAGATATGTACTATACCATACATGAACCTCAAAAAAAATTTGTTCAATGAAAGAAGCCAGACATACAAAAACCACATATTATGAGTCCATTTATATGAAATTTCCAAAAATTGCAAATCTATAGAGACATAAAGTAGATTATTGGTTGCCTGGGGCTAGAGGTGGAGATTGAGAGTGACTACAAATGGGCATGAGGGCTCTTTCTGGGGAGGCAGAAATGTTCTAGAAGTGGATTGTGGTGATAGTTGTACAACACTGTAAATATGCTACAACTAATTAAACTGTACACTTAAAGCAGGTGAATTTTATGCTACTTAAATATATCTCAACAAAGCTGTTTTTTCTAAGAACAACAACACAGAACATGCCATCCAACAGCAGCAGAATTCACATTCTTCTCGAGTGCACATGGAACATTTTACTGGATACATCATGTGTTAGACCACAAAACAAGTTTAATAAACTTCAGAAGATTGAAATTATATCAAGGATCTTTTCCAACTACAATGGTATGAAACTAAAAATCAATTACAAGGATGAAACTGGAAAATTCACAAGTTTATAGCAGCACTCTCAACAATAGCCAAATTATGGAAAGAGCCTAAATGTCCATCAACTGATGAACGGATAAAGAAATTGTGGTTTATATACACAATGGAGTACTGCATGGCAATGATAAAGAACAAAATATGGCCCTTTGTAGCAACGTGGATGGAACTGGAGAGTGTGATGCTAAGTGAAATAAGCCATACAGAGAAAGACAGATTACATATGTTTTCACTCCTATGTGGATCCTGAGAAACTTAACAGAAATCCATGGGGGAGGGGTAGGAAAAAAAAAAGAGGTTAGAGTGGGAGAGAGCCAAAGCATAAGAGACTCTTAAAAACTGAGAACAAACTGAGGGTTGATGGGGGGTGGGAGGGAGGGGAGGGTGGGTGATGGGTATTGAGGAGGGCACCTTTTGGGATGAGCACTGGGTGTTGTATGGAAACCAATTTGACAATAAATTTCATATATTGAAAAAAATAAAATAAAATCAACATGTCTAAAAATAAATAAATAAATAAATTTTAAAAATAAAAAAAATAAAAAGGTAAACAATATAGACAAACCTTTACCTAGACTTACAAGAGAGAGAGAGAGAACCCAAATAAATGAAATTAGAAATGAAGGAGGAGTCATTACAACTGATACCACATGCCACACAAATACAAAGAATCATGAGACTGTGAACAATTGTATGCCAACAAATTGGACAACCTAAAAAATGGATAAGTTCCTAGAAACATACAACTTATCAAGACTGAATCATGAAGAAATAGAAAATCTGAACAGACCAATTATCAGTAGACATTAAATTAGCAAGCAAAAACCTCAAAGAAAAGCTCAGGATCAGAGGGCTTCACAGGTGAAGTCTACCAAATATTTATAGAGGAATAATACCAGTCCTTTTCAAACTGTTCTAAAAAATAGAAGAGGAGGAAGCACTTCCAATCTCATTTTATGAGGCCAGCATTGCCCCAATACCAAAACCAGATAAGGACACTACAAGAAAATTACAGGCTAATGTCCTGTGTTTTAACAACACATTAAAAGAATCATGCACAAGGGGCACCTGGGTGGCTCAGTTGGGCGTCTGGCTTCAGCTCGGGTCATGATCTCACAGTTTGTGGGTTTAAGCCCTGTGTCAGGCTCTGTGCTGACAGCTCAAGGTCTGCAGTCTGTTTCAGATTCTGTGTCCCCCACTTGCTCTCTGCCCCTCCCCCGCTCATGCTCTGTCTCTCTCTCTCTCTCTCTCTCTCTCAAAAATAAAATAAACATAAAACAATTTTTTTAAATAATCATGCACGCGATTAAGTGGAATATATTCTAGGGATGCAAGGATGATTCAATATTCACAAACCAATCAATGTGATACACCACATTAATAAATTGAAGGATAAAAATCATATGATCTTCCTAATGGATGCAGAAAAAGCACTTGGCAAAGTTCAATATCCATTCATAAATAAAAACCCACAATAAACTGGGTATAGAGGGAACATACTTCAACATAATAAAGACCATATATGACAGACAAGCTTACAGATAACACCACACTCAATGGTGAGAAGTTGAAAGTTTTTCCTCTAAGATCAGGAACAAAGACAAGATGCCTATTTTCAGTGCTATTATTCAACATAGTACTGCAAATCCTAGCCAGAGAAATTAGGTAAGAAAAAGAAATAAAAGGTGTCCATATAAGAAAGGAAGCAGTGAAACTGCCTTTATTTGCAGATGATATAATATTACATATATAAAACCCTAAAGACTCCACAAAAAGAAACTATCAGAATGAATCAATGAACTCAGTAAATTTGCAGAGCAAAAAATCAATATTTAAAAATAAGTTGCATTTCTATACACTAATAATGGGCTGTTAGAAAGATAAATTAAAGGGGTGCCTGGGTGGCTCAGTCGGTTGAGCGACCGACTTCGGCTCAGGTCATAATCTCATAGTTTGTGGGTTCGAGCCCCGTGTCAGGCTCTGTGCTGACAGCTTGGAGCCTGGAGCCTGCTTTGGATTCTGTGTCTCCCTCTCTTTCTGCCCCTCCCCCACTCATGTTCCATCTCTCTCTGTCTCAGAAATAAATAAACATTAAAAAAATTAGAAAGATAAGAAAACAATCCCATTTACAATTGCATCAAAAGGAATAAAATACCTAGGAATAAATTTAACCAAGGAGGTGAAAGATCTGTACACTGAAAACTATAATACATTGATGAAAGAAATTGAAGAAGACAGAAGACACAAGTAACTGGAAAGATATTCCATGCTTATGGATTGGAAGAGTTAATATTATTAAAATGTACATACTACCCAAAACAATCTACAGATTCAATGAAATCCTTAAGATTCCAATGGAATTTTTTCATAGAAATAGAACAAACAATACAGAAATTTGTTGGAACCATGAAAGATCCTGAATAGCCAAAGCAATCTTGATAAACAATAAAGCTGGAAGCATCATATTTCCTCATTTTGAACTACATTACAAAACTATAGTAATCTAAGCAATATGCTCTCAGATCCTTAAAGTTCTCATCACAAGGAAAAAAAACTTTTTTTGTAACTATATGAGGTGATGGATGTTAGCTATTCTAGTTAACTTATGTTAACTAAACTTAATCATTTTGCAGTATATGTATGTCAAGTCATTATTCTGTACACTTTAAACTTATACAGTATTGTATATCAATTCTATCTCAATAAAACTGGAAAAAAGCAGTATAGTATTGGCATGAAAACAGACACATTGATCAGTGGAAAGAATAGAGAGCCCAGAAATAAACCCATGCATATATGGCCGATTAATTTATGACAAAGGAGCCAAGAATACACATGGGAAAAGTATAATCCCTTCAGTAAATGGTATTGGGAAAAATGGACAGACACATTCAAAATAATGAATTGGACCCCTATCTTACAACATACCCCAAAATCAACTCAAAATGAATTAAAGGCTTGGATATTAAGACCTGAAATTATAGAAGAAAGCATAGGGGGCAAGCTAGTTGACAATGGTCTTGGCAATGATTTTTTGGATTTGACACCAAAAGCAAAGGTAACAAAAGCAAAAATAAACAAGTGTAACCTCATCAAACTAAGAAGCTTCTGCACAGCAAAGGAAAGTCATTATGCTGTACACCTTTTCCAAATGAAAAGGGCGGAATGGGCGAAAATATTTGCAAATAATATATCTGATAATGGTTAATATTCACAATATATAAAGAGCTCATACAATTCAATAGCAAAAACCCAAACAATAAGATTAAAAATGAACAGAGAAATCGAATGAACATTTTTCCAAAGACATACAAATGGCCAACAGACACATGAAAGTGTTCAACGTCACTGATTATCAAGGAAATGCACATCAAAATCACAATAAGATATCACTTCACACCTCTTAGAATGGCTATCATAAAAAAGACAAAAGTGTTGGCAAAGACATGGAGAAAAGGGAATTCTTGCACACTGTTGGTGGGAATGCAAATTGGTGCAGCCACTATGGAAAACAGTATGGAGGTTTCTCAAAAAATTAAAACTTGGGGGCTCCCAGGTGGCTCAGTCCGTTAAACGTCCAACTCTTGATTTTGGTTCAGGTCATGATCTCACAGTTTTGTGGGTTTGAGCCCTACATTGGGCTCTGGGATTCTCTCTCTCCCTCTTTCTCTGCCCCTCCCCCACTTGCAAGTGCATGCATGCTCTCTCTCCCTCCCTCCCTCTCTCTCTCTCTCTCTTTCTCTCAAAATAAATAAACTTAAAAAAATTAAAACTTGAACTACCATATGATCTGGCAATTCCACTTCCAGGTATATATCCATAGGAACTAAGAACAGAGCTTCAAAGAGTTACCTGCACTCACATGTTCATTACAGCATCATTCACAATAGCCAACATATGGAACGAGCCTAAAAGTCCATCAAAGGATGAATGGATAAAGAACATGTGATATATATCCACATATTATATATTCATATAGATATTCAGACTATTATGCAAAAGAAGGAAATCCTGTTATTTGTGACAACATGGATGGACCTTGAGGGCATTATGCTAAGTTAAATAAGCCAGACAGAGAAGAATAAATATTGCATGGTATCATGCAATGTGTGGAATCTAAAAGAAAAGAATCAAACCCAAAGAAACAGACAGTAGAAAAGTGGTTGCCAAGGGCTGGGGGGTGGGAATAATGGGGAGAGTTTGGTAAAAGGGTAAAAACATTTAGCTATAAGATGAATAATTCTGAGGAGCTAATCTATAACATAGTGTCTAGAGTTGAAATTAGCTAAGAAAGTAGAACTTAAAAGTTCTCACCAAAAATAATAAATTAAATAAATTAAATTAAATTATATTAGCAACAACAATGCCTCAGTGCATTACTCTCTAGCTTCTACCCTATTTCTCTGCTCTCTGCCATAGGCAAACAGCTTAAGAATGTTGTCTGCACTTGCTGTCCATATACTTCCTCACCTCCTGTTCACTTTTTTCTTTTTTAATCTTTTTTTTCCCTGCAGTCACAGCTTAACTCATTGCATTTTGCATTCCACTCCCTTTTTTTCCCACTCCTTCTTTCTTAACCCATTGTAATTTGCCATCCACTCCCATCACTCCCTGTTCTCTGCAAGACTACTAGTGACCTTGCTGCTAAATCTAATGGATGTTTTTCAGACTTTGTTTCATGTAATATTTGGCATGTTGACCCTTCCCTCCATTTGGAGGATGATTTGCCCTTGATTTATGCGACACCACACTCTCCTTGTTCTATTCTTTATTCTTTGGCCACGACTTCTTGGTCCTTTTTGTAGGCCTCTCTCCCTCTATCCTTTCCTCAAATATTGGTGTCTGATAGGGTTATGTCCAAGGCCCTTTTCTTTTCCTACTCTGTACAGTCACGGTAGGTGATCTCATCCATTCCTATGGCCTTAACCATCCACATGCTGATTGCTCCCAACTCTATAGCTCCTGCCTACATTTCTTTCCTGAACTCCAGATCCATATATCCAACTGCTTCCTGAATATCTCCCCTTGGATATCCCACAGCCACTTAAAATTGAATTCAGCATTTCCCCTTTGAAACCATTCTTCTTTGGGTGTTCTCTGTCTCAGTGAATCATTCCATCATTTACCCAACAACCTCAGCCATAAATCCAGGCTTCTTCTTTGACTCACTCCCTTAACTACCATATGCAATCCATTTACTAATAGTGTTGGTTTTCACCTCCTAAGTATTGTCTTATTCAGAGATTCTACACAGAGGTTCATGGACCCTAGAGGGTTTTAGAAAATCCATGAACATACTGAATTGCAGGCAAAATTTGGTACAATTATGTGCATTAGCATTTTTTCTGGGAGAGTGTGCAGACCATAGCTTTCATCACATTTTCAAGCAGGTCTGTGACTTGACAGAAAGTTAAGCACATTGCTCTAACTCCGCCTATTTCTCTTCATCCACCCCTCCACTCTGACCAGATGTAGTCACTACAGAGGATCATTTCTGTATTACAGCCTCTTTGCTCTCTTAGGGCTGCAAATAGGGAGGGGATTTTGCTGAGGAAATGGGCTGAGGCTAGCAGAGCTGAATGCACCCTATTCCTAGGGTCTCCTGTGTGCTATTGTGGCCTGCTCCTCTCCCTACTTTCTGCCAACAGATCATTTATTCATTTCCTTTTCTCCTTTCCTGGTCTCTCTTTCTTCATCTTCTCCAAAACTCTTTTCTTCATTCTCCTTCCCTTCGTCTTTCCCTTTTCCAGCTCCTCCCTCATGCTTCACTAACACATAATTATAGGGTAACTGGATCTTTGATACACATAGCTTGAAGCCTCTTAAAACCAAGACTAGAGGCAGCTTCACCCTGTTCATTGGCTCCCACTTGCAGAGAGCTGCCAGTAACCCCTCCAAAGAGGAAAGGGGAGTGGGAAGCCTGAGCTTGGAGGTGTGGGATCTGTAAGTAGGGAGACACCAGCCACAAGTATAGTTGTAGTGTATTAGGAGAAATATGTGGGGCAGGCCAAGGAATCATAGACCTTACAAATCTTTATTAAAACTTAAAGTTTGGAAGGATTTTTTTAAATGATCTAACCCAATCTTCCTCTCATCTCATACAGATGGTCCTTCTTGATTCTCTTCTTCATCCTGTACATCCATTAACAAGTTTGAGGGCTCTATTTTAAAATATATTTCATTTTGTTCCATTGATCTATGTGTCTATTCTTTCTTTTTTTTTTTAATTTTTTTTTAACGTTTATTTATTTTTGGGACAGAGAGAGACAGAGCATGAACGGGGGAGGGGCAGAGAGAGAGGGAGACACAGAATCAGAAACAGGCTCCAGGCTCTGAGCCATCAGCCCAGAGCCCGATGCGGGGCTCGAACTCACGGACCGCGAGATCGTGACCTGGCTGAAGTCGGACGCTTAACCGACTGCGCCACCCAGGCGCCCCTATTCTTTCTTTTAATACCAATGTCTTATATACTGTAACTTTATAGTACTGTAGCTATCTTGAAATCGGTAGTATGAATTCTCTTACTTTGTTCTTCAGTATCATTTTGGTTGTACTAGGTCATTGGCTTTTCCACATAAACTTTAGAATCACTTTGTTTATAGCTACAAAATAGTTTGGTTGTATTTTAACTGAAATTATGTTAAATCTATAGATCAAGTTGGGAAGAACCGACATTTTTAACAACACCGAGTCTTCCTATCCATGAACATGGAATATATCTCTCCATTTACTTAGATCTTTGGTTTCTTTTACTTGTGTTTTGTAGTTTTTCACATTAAGATCCTGTGCATATTTTGTTATATTTATACCTAAGTATTTCATTGCTTTGCAGCTGCTGGAAGTAGTACTATTTTCTTAAAAGTTCAAATTCTACTTTTTCATTGATGGTATAATAAGAAAGTAATCGATTTTTGCATATTGAAGTTGTATCTGCAACCTTGCTATGTATGTCCTCATTAGTTCCAGAAGGTTGTGTGTGTGGGTGTGGGTGTATGAATGTGTGTAGATTGTTCGGGATTTTCTACAATCCTATAAATTTTGATAAATTATATTTTCATTTTCATTTAACTCAAAATATTTTAAAATTTCTCTTGAGACTTCTTCTTTGACCCATGCATTATTTAGAAATGCATTGTTTAATTTCTAAACATTTGGGGATTTTCCAGCTATTTTCTGTTATTGATTTACAATTTAATTCCATTGTGGTCTGAGAGCATACTTTGTATTATTTCTTTTTTTTATGTTTATTTATTTATTTTGGGGGGGGGCAGAGAGAGAGGGAGGCAGGCTCCCAAGCAGGCTTTGCACTGTCAGCTTGGGAGCCCAACGTGGGGCTCAATCTTAGGAACTCAGGATCATGACCTGAGCTGAAATCAAGAGGTGGATGCGTAACTGACTGAGCCACCCAGGTGCCCCACTTTGTATGGTTTCTATTCTTTTAAATTTGCTAAAATGTGTTTTATGGACCAGAACAAGGTCTATCTTGGTGAGTGTTCACTGCAGTCTAGAGAAGAATGTGCACTCTGCTGTTGGATGGAGTAGTCTATAAATGCCAATGAGATCAAGTTGATTAATAATAATGTTCAGGTAAAAACATATCCCAAATCTGTCTACTTAACTTGCTTCACCATCACTATCATAGCCCAAACTATCATGGTCTCTCACCTGGACCTCCTAACTGGTTTCATAGCCAGCCTCCTAACTTGTCTACCTGTTTCCAGTTTTGCCTTCACTATAATCCATTCTCCTCACCTCACACAGAATGATCATAGATCATATCACTTCCAGCTCAAAGTCTCCATTAGCTTTTCACTGAACTGACAATAAATCTAAACACTTTCAGGGTGCCCGTGTGGCTCAGTTGGTTAAGCGTGTGACTTCAGCTCAGGTCATGATCTCACAGTTGGTGAGTTCTAGCCCCACATTGGGCTCTGTGCTGACAGTGCAGAGACTGCTTGGGATTCTCTCTCTCTGCCCCTGTCTCTGCCTCCCTCTCTGCTCTTCCCCCATTTGTGCTCACTCTCTCTTTCTTGCTCTCTCTCTCTCTCTAGAAATGAATATATAAACTTGAAAAAATTCTGAACACTTTCTCATGGCTGGTATGATCCTACACAGTCTTTCTTTAATTAATTCATTTTTTTACTTCAAGGATAATTAACATACAGTGTTATATTAGTTTCAAGTGTACAATATAGTGATTCAACAATTGTATGCATTACTCAGTTCTCATCAAGATAAGTGTTCTCTTCATCTTTACCATTTCACCATCTCCCTATTCACCTCTCCTCTGACAACCACCAGTTTATTCTCTATATTTAAGGGTCTGGTTTTTTGTCTGTCTCTATTTTCCCTTGTTTGTTTTGTTTCTTAAATTTCATATATGAATGAAATCATATGGTATTTGTCTTTCTCTGGATGACTTATTTCACTTAGCATTATACCCTCTAGATCCATCCTTGTTGTTGCAAATGGCAAGATTTCATTCTTTTTTATGACAAATACACCCTACACAGTCTTGCTCCAGAACTTCTTTCCTGCCTCATCTAGTACCAGTCTCCCTGGTCTCTCTAGTGAGACTTCTTCTTGAAGTCCCTTGAATATACCAAACTCTTCCCCACCTTAGGACCTTTACCCTTGTGTTTCACCCTGCCTGGGATGCCATGCCTCTGGACCTTCATGAAATGACTGCCTTCTTATCATTCAATATTGCCTTCACTGTCACCTCCTTGGAGACACCTTCTCTGACTCTCTATTTAATCTTGTTCCCCATCCCTACCCAGTCACACTGCCTTTGTACAGTTTTTTCCATTTGTTTTCAAAGCACTTTTAACCTTTTGAAATGATCTTGTTCTTGTATTTGTTGGTTGTTTGTATCTATCATCTTTTCTCTAAAATGTGAGCACCAAGAGCTTGGGCCCTCTTCACTACTGAGTTGTCTACATCTAGAGCAGACCCTGGTACCTAAATATTTATTGAATGCCTGAAACTTCCTCCTGAACATTTCCAGTGACTTGGAGCTGACTACTTTGATCTATGAGGCAGCCAATGCCTCTGTGGGTGGTTTTGTATGTTAGAAACTTCATATTTCTCTTGAGCTAAATACTGCATTCTTGACCATATAAACAGATTAGAAAATAAAAAAACCATGATCATTACAAAAGATGCTGAGGAAGACTTTGATAAAATTTAACACCTGTTAGTGAGAAAAAAAATATTTTAGCATACTAGGAATAAGAGGGAACTCCATTAACCTGATAAAAAGCATTCTCCAAAGTCCTACAGCAAACATATATAATGGTGAAACATTGAAAAACTTCCCTTTAAGATGAATAACAAAACAGAGATGCCCATTATTGTCCCTTTTGTTCAGCATTGAACTGGAGATCCTGAACAGTAAGACAAGGAAAAAAAAATAACAGGAGTAAGGAATTGGAAGGAAGAAACAAAACTGTCATTTAAATCTACTTTCTCATATCTTTCACCCACTCGTCCTCCTTCTGCTTTCTGGAGGCCCACAAACCAAAGCTGTCCCCTCTTCTGCCTGAGAGCCCAGGTCTTCTTCCCTCTCTGGGCCTCAGTCACCTCAGCTGAAAAGTGAAGGGTTAGACAAAGTTATCCAAAAAACTTCTTGTTGTTCCATCTTTCCATGATTTAGGAGTCCATATCCTCTCTCCTATAGGCTAAACATGTCTATTTTCCTTAACAGTTTCTAATAGTGATTTCCAGAGCCCTCCTTTCCTATCAACACACTTTATTTTGTTGGTTTTTTTTAAAAAATGTATGATGCCCAGAACTGGGCAAAAGGTGAAGAAAGGATAGGGCACGAAAAGGTTGGAATAGAGGGACTTAGACTAAAAACAGAGCCTAAAAATGAAATGGTAGAGAGAGGCAGTAGGGAAAATGGGCAGGGGACAGCATCTGAAGGAGAAGTTGCCTGGTGGGACAGAGCTCCTTGGCTTCTCTCCCTGGGATGGGAGGATGGTCCCCTGCATGGTTTGGGGGACAGTGATGGGAACTGAGTTTGTAGTTGGCCACAAGCATTTGGTGGCCCCGTCAGTCCTTCCTTCCACCTTTTCTATCCCTAGGCTATAGGACCCTCCTTCTCATAGCTGAGATTGGGGGAGGGGTATTGACAAAAGTCAGCTCAGGATGGGAAGGGAGGCTGCACTGAGCCGGTCCCTGTCCAGGAGGCAGAAGCAGCCATCACAGTGGGAGGGAGCAGCAAGCCAACAGCTGAGTGAGACAAGGCCTGGGTTATTTTTTTTCCAGTTTGTTGGCATGTGGGTGGATTTTTCTCCTTTTTTCTTCTCTCCTGCTCTCTGCCGTTTCCACAGAGATGTGGGAGTTTGCAAATTTGTCTCCGTGGAAGAGAGAGGCAAGAGCTGATCTGGGGGGTCCTTGTCAGGGACCAGGAGAGCACCAAAGGACACTGCAGTTCTGGTAGCAAGAAACAAGGACCTATTTCCCTGATGATATCACTGGAGCAAGGAAGGCTCTCACTCTCTTTTCCTCTTAAGGATGCAGGGATTCCTTCTCACCTCTGCTCGGCTCTTGACTCTCAAATCCATCCCACCTGGTAATTGCAAAATCCTGTTTCTTTCCTTGCTCTGCAATGCCAAATGCCTTTTCCTTAGGGCCCTGAACAAACTACAGGCACACCTGAGATTCATGCCCAGAGGCTGCTCTCCTCCCCAGTACCTCTGGGGGGTTGGGGGTGTGAGGCCAAGGAACTTTCCTTTTTTTTCCAGTTACATATTTAAAGCATTAAAAAATAATGCAGTACTTATAGCACATGCTAAGTGTCAGATAAGTGTTTCAGGGAAAGCTTTCTGAAATGATTGAGAGGTGGGTAGTTTAGGAAAGGCTTCCTGGAGGATATGGGACCTAGACAAACTAACAAAGCAGGCAAGGGCATGCCAGGCAGTGGCAGGGAGTCTGGACATGTACCTGCTGATCCCACTTCTGCTATAAATTTGTAACGTGATGTTGAACAAGGAATTTACTTCTCTTGGGCTTTCTTTTCTCATCTGGAAATCAAGCTGGATATTTAAAGCTCTACAGATCTCTGGAACCTGAATCCTGATTCCTGGCCTTGGGGGTTTTGGACCATCTAATGAGATCATGTGTATGCACAGTGCATCGAACACCATCAAGGAGTAGGATGACCAACTGTTACTGTTTACCTGGGACTCAGACGTTCCCTGGGAAGTGGAACTTGGGTGGTGAAACAGTCCCCCGGGCAAACTGGGATGGTCAGTCTCCCTCACAAGGACCACATCCACTACTTGTTATTATCATGATCATGATCATGATCTTTATCATTATCATTATTACCACTAGAGGGCAACACTCTCTTACGCCTGGGAGTAGGTCTTCCCCCACCCAATAGGTGCAGAACTGCCCCCTCATTCCAGGACCAGCCAATCCTGTGGATCTTTCTCCTATAGAGAACATCACTGAGGAACAGAGAGATCTGTGGATTTTGAATCCCAGGAGCGTCCTTTTGGCCTTACCAACCCCATGTGGTCAGATTTTGCCAATTGTGCCTGGTACTCAGATGCCTAGTCTGTCCCACTGTGGCAGAACTACCCTGCTTCTCTGGGTAATGGGGAAATAGATGCTACACACAGCTTTGGTTTGTCAGAACACAAGAGACACTTTCTTTTCTTTCTTCCTCCCTTCTTTCCTCTTTCTTTCTTTCTTTCTTTCTTTCTTTCTTTCTTTCCTTCTTTCTATCTCTACACCTAATGTGAGGGCTTGAACTCACAACCCCAAGATCAAGAGTCCCATGCTCTACCAACTGAGCCAGCCAGGCGCCCCCAACAGGCACCTTCTCAAGGCTATGCTGTTGGCCCCCTGCTTTGATTATCTGGCAGTGTACATATTCTACAATGCCAGATCCGTTGATGCAAGAGCTGGCTTCCTCCCTCCTACGGAATTGATTTCTGTATTACCTTCTATCCCTTATCACGTTGAATTGTAGTTATAATTGATCTATCTGTATACTCCATTAGATTGTTGATTCATGTATTCAACAAACACGGATTGCTTATTGCTTACTTACCGTGTCCAGGCTTTTTGCCAGACTCGTGGTACAGTGGGGAGCAAAACAGACGGAGTATCTGCCCTTGTAGAGCTAACAGTCTACTGAAGGAGGCAGGGGGGAAGCAAACAAAGAACCGCACAAATCAATATGTAATTACATACTTGCTAAGTTCAAGGAAGGAAAACGACTCCCTGAAAGCGTGTATCAGAGGGATCTGCCTCATCCAGGAGTGAGAGACGGTGCTGCTGAGTAACTGACATTTGAACTAAGATCTGAAGGCTGAATAGGCGGTAAGTAGGCAAAGGCAGCAAAAAGAGCTTTTCCATGCCAAAAGAACAGCAGGTGTTCAGGGCCCAAGAGGGGAAGAGCCCAGCTCTCAGGAGGAACTATTTGCTCCTTGAGGGCACAGCCTGCCTCTTGTTCATCTCTTGCTATAGCTCCAGGCTTGGCACACGGATATGCCAAATCAATGTCTGTTGAATTGAATTGGATAAAATTTTTGTTATGGAAAGCATCGTGGGCTGGGGGTGAGGGTGTCAAAAGACCTAGCTTCTGCTTCCAGCTGTTCTGGGCAATTCAGTTCGATTTTCTAAAGATTTCCTGTGCATTCACTATGTGCAGGGACTTGCAGCCAGGTCCAGTTGGGGGATTAAAAGGTAAACAAAAAAAGGTCTCTGCCTTTCAGCAGCGCATGGTCGGTGAAGTGGCTGACAGGTAGACAGGCCCCTTCCATTCTCTGGGCCTCTTTCTCTCCAGTTCCAAAATGAGGGGTTGGGATTATATCACCTCTAAGTCTCCTTCCAGCTCTAACAGTCTTGATGTGCTCTTTCCTGAATAACAGCAGTGGGAGCAATGGAGCTGATGTTTTCATTTCTCCTGCCGCATAGGAGTCACATGGAATAGGACTGGGGAAATGCAGCCTGGGATTCTGTTTCTGGACCACTCTCCCCTTTGCAAGCATCTCAGAAGCAGTTAGGGTTTGCTGCTTTTAACTAGAATGTTCCAGCATTTGATGAACTTCAGTTTCTTTCTTTCCTGTCTCCTTTCCCCACTTGGCCCCCCTCTCTCCTGTCTTCTTTTCTACACCTAGAGCTGCATTTTGCATCTATTAGGACTGGAAATGGCCTTTAAAATCATCTTATCCAACCCCTCCATCCAATGTTTCCATTCTCTCTGCAACAGACCCTCAGAATTAGGCTGTCCAGCCACTATTTGAAGACCTCCAGCAATGAACTCACCATTTTTGCTAAGCTTTGCCTGTAAGAAGTTTGTTTTCTCAGGGAATTTGTCTCTCTGTAATTTTCACCCATTACTTCTGGTTGTGCCCTTTGGAGCTAAGCATAATAATTTCACCACATTGCCCTCTTGACAGCCTGCTAGATATTTGAAGCCAGTAATCATGTCTTCATAAGCCTGCTTTCTTCTAGGCCAAATATCATCTGTTCCTTCAAATGTTCTTTGCTAGTTCAAATCCCCTTTGCATCTGTAAATATAGTTTAGTTTATGTAAGATTTATATCCCGCCTACTTTAAAGAGGATATTAGGAGGCTCATCGGTTACGACATGAAAGAAAGACAATTAGGGATAAAAATGTGGAAGAAAACAGACCAGAGACCATGTAAAGGAAGCACGAATAGATGTTGCCAGGTACCTAAAATGAACTGGATTATAATTGGACTCTGAATTTGGCTCAAAGTTTTATGGCAGCTAGGACAAATTTGGAAACACATTGGGTTATGTGGTTTTATGTTCTGACAGGATCAAGCTTACAAATCATCTTCAGAGAGAAAATTTTTCCTGAAACAAAACTCCAGACTAGCCTATTCGGAGTGCCTTCTGTTAGACTGTTCAGGACTGACAGGTACTTTGGATAAATCTTGCCCCTTCCCCCAATAGGGGAAAGAGGGCTGGAAGGATGATTAACTAATTAGCTAAATGCTGTCTCAGTTTTAAGCACCGATATCTCTTTAGGGAACCCCACAGAGATGAGAGACTTCCTTTTCCTTTCCTTTTTCATTCTCCTATGCTCCTTGAAGATGGTCACTTTCCTACCATTCTGCTCTTTAAAGTCTGCAATGTTAAGACTCTTTGGGACACCAGACCTCAGGAACTAGCCCAAGTAAGGAATTGCAGCCTAGCGATCGCACAGCAAAAATGTGCAAATCATTTCTCTTGGGTCCTCAGTGTTCTCATGTGAAAAATGAATTAATCTCTTTGGTCACTTCAACTCTGATGTTGTGGACTGTAAACTTTTTTAAAGTTATTTTTTTTTTTTTTAAATTTTTTTTTTTTCAACGTTTATTTATTTTCGGGACAGAGAGAGACAGAGCATGAACGGGGGAGGGCCAGAGAGAGAGGGAGACACAGAATCGGAAACAGGCTCCAGGCTCTGAGCCATCAGCCCAGAGCCCGACGCGGGGCTCGAACTCCCAGACCGCGAGATCGTGACCTGGCTGAAGTCGGACGCTTAACCGACTGCGCCACCCAGGCGCCCCTTTAAAGTTATTTTTTAACATTTATTTATTTTTGAGAGAAAGAGAGAGAGAGAATGGGGGAAGGGCAGAGAGAGAAGGACACAAAGGATCTGAAGCAGGCTCTGCACTGTGAGCACAGAGCCCGATGCGGGACTCGAACTCATGAACTGTGAGATCATGACCTGAGCTGAAATCAAGAGTTGGATGCTTAACCAACTGAGACACCCAGGTGCCCCTGGACTGTAAACTATTTGATGGAAAAACCAATGATTTGATGGAAAAACCAATGATTGTTTTTTTTTTTTTAATTTTGATTTTCCTGTTTCATGTCTGGCAGCTAACCAGTATAACAGAAGATCTGTTTATGGACAGAGCTGTGAGAACCCAATAGGAAAAACCAATTTGAACAGATGCCACCTTTGCATCTGAAGAAAATATTTCCTGGCTTTCATTATCATGACGAGTTCTTGTTGACTGACTACTGGCAGTGGTGAGATGTGGTTTTCAGTGTTCTTTCCTGCTCAAGCTCCATATTCCTTGGCAAAGCCAGCTCTAGGGTAGGGGGAATTGGAACAATCACACCAGGGGTTGAGGCTTCTTGGAAATGACTCTGGGAGCCAGCAGGCAAGGGGGAAAAAGGGTAGTACCACAGTCTCTGCTAAACAACAACGAACCAACACAAAACTCACCTTGTAGTGTGTATTATTTGGTACATATAATATCCATGTGGACCCCCTCCCTGCCTACCATGTTGCTCTCGCTCAAAAATATTCCATGATTTTTCATTGCCTATAAGAAAAGGTCCAGATGCTTCAGCTTGGCAATGGAGCCTTCTCCAAGCTAAATCAAGCCATGTCTTCCCACTACCTCCTATCCCTTACAACACACACACACACACACACACACCTGCTCATGCACGCATCTCTTGTGCTCTCTTCAACCAAACTGTGTGTGGTTCCCTAAATACACACTGTTTTACTGACTGCTCGTTTCCTCCCACCACACGTGGTTCCCTTCAACAGGTATTTCTCCGCTCTACCACTTCCACCTGTTGAAATCCTAAGCTCAGTTCAAACAACTTCATATTCATAAAGACCTCCCAGCACCTCAGTCCTGGTGCCTCCACTCTGGCACTTTACACATTGTCTTGTTGGTCCTGTTTGTGACTTAGGGTCATAGCTCTCTGACTAGATGGGGAGCTCTCTGAGGCATAGGCTATGTCTAATTCACCCAGGGCTCTCTGTCATCCTTTCCCGTGTTGTCTTTCTCCAGAGCATCTATCATCATCTGTGTTAGTCTCCTGGGGCTGCCGTAACAAACTACCACAAATTGGGTGACTTAAAACAATGGAAATTTATCTCTCACAGTTCTGAGGGCTAGAAGTTAGAAATCAAGGTGTTGCCAGGGCCATGCTCTCTCTGAAGTCTCTAGGGAAGAATCCCTCCTTGTTTCTTCCCACCTTCTTGTGGTTGCTGGCAATCCTTGGCATTCCTTGGCTTGTAGACTCCAATCTCTACCTCTTTCTTCACAGGTCATTCTCCTCGTGTCTGTGTGTGTGTGTGTGTGTGTGTGTGTGTGTGGGTGTGGGTGTGTGTCTATGTCCAAATTTCCCTTTTCTTATAAGGACACCAGTCATTGGATTAGGGCACACACTAAAAGAGTATGACCTCGCCTTAACTTGATTACATCTGCAAAGACCTTTATTTCCAAATAAGATCGCAGTCACAAGGCGGGCCTCAAGTTTTGAGGGGATACTATTCAATCTAGTACACTATCCAACATGCTCTCTATATTTTTTGTTTATTGTCTCTCTGTCTAACCCACCAGAATGTCAGCTCCATGAGGTTAGGGATTGTTGTCTACTTTGTTCATTGCTATATCCTCAGCATCTAGAATAGTGCTTGACACGTGGCAGACATGCAATAAGTATTTTGTGAATGAACCTTTGTACCCATTTTCCCTATACCCCACAGGGAATCTGAATGGGAGAAGCAAGGATAAAGATGATAATGTAGGTATTGCCTAGAACATAATAAATATTCTGTAAGTGATCACTGGATACATAGAAGTATTTGATGCATGTGTTAACTTAACACTTATGGGTACCTTTTTATATAAAGTACTGAGGAAAGGTACAAAGAAGCGAGATGGAAACATCTGAGCATCCAGGCTATGCCTCAGGGCAAGTCAATTCAACCTCTGGGTTTCCCTACCTGTAACGTGGGACTAATAGCACTGCCTACCTCATTGGATTGTCATGAGGAGTAAGTGAGCTCATACATGTAAAATGCCTACCACAGTGCCTGGCACATGATAAGCTCCATAGATGTGTTAGTTATTATTACTGTAGTTGCTGTTATGTGCTATACTCTGTGCAAGGTATATGGGGTTTTTTTTAACCAGCTTTATTGAGATAAAATTCACATATCATAAAATTCTCCCTTTAAAAATGTACAGTTCAGTGATTTTTTTTTTCAACGTTTATTTATTTTTGGGACAGAGAGAGACAGAGCATGAATGGGGGAGGGGCAGAGAGAGAGGGAGACACAGAGTCGGAAACAGGCTCCAGGCTCTGAGCCATCAGCCCAGAGCCCGACGCGGGGCTCGAACTCACGGATCGCGAGATCGTGACCTGGCTGAAGTCGGACGCTTAACCGACTGCGCCACCCAGGCGCCCCCAGTTCAGTGATTTTTAATTAACAGAGCTGTGCAACCATCACCACAATCTAATTTTAGAATGTTTTCATTCTCCCTCCAAAAAAAACCCCCATACCTGTTATCAGTCACTCCTCTTTCCCCAACACATGCCTGGCAACCACCACTGTGCTTTTTGTCTCCATGAATTTGCCTATTCTGGAATTTTATATAAGTGAAATCATAATATGTGGCCTTTTGTGTCTCATGGAGTATAACACAGCAAAATGTTTTTAAGGTTCATCCATGTTTTAGCATGGATCAGTACTTTATTCCTTTTTATGGCTGAATAATACTCCATTATGTGGATACACCATATTTTGTTTGCCCATTCATCATTAGATGAACATTTGTTTCTATGTTTTGGCTATTATGAATAATGCTGCTATGAATATTCATGTGGAAGTTTTTGTGTGGACATATGTTTTCATTTCTCTTGGGTATACACCTAGGAGTAGGATTCCTGGGTCATATGGTAACTCTATGTTTAACATTTGAGGAAAATTTCAAACTGTTTTCCAAAGTGACCACACCATTTTACATCCCAACCAGCAGTGAATGAAGGTTCCAATTTCTCCGCATGCTCACCAATACTTCTGTCTGTCCTTTTTATTTTACCTGCCATAATGGGTGTGAAGTGATGTATGTGTGTGTGTGTGTGTGTGTGTGTGTGTGTGTGTAAAGAAGCTGATGTCTATTTTTCAACTTTATTTCCATTTTTTGTTTAAGAGCCTGTGGAAGAACAGTTTAAGACCACCACTAGTTGTTCCTATCCATTCAGTGGGAGCTTCGGACCAGTCTTCAGCGGTGGGCTGAGCACTCCAGTCTTCAATAGGGAACTACTGGAAAGGCACTGAGGGCATATGTACACCTTCAGACCAGTCTGTGATCTTGAGTTGAGTAACAGTAAACCCAGGAGCTGGAGCGGTAAATTCACCTTGAAATTCCTCCTTAGACAGCCTTTTCAGCAGTGGTCTGCTCTTCCTTTTCAATGTCTTCGGGATCTCTGCTAAACAGAGATCAGGTATGATCTCCCATGGATACTCATGGGAGATGATGCCACGTGTGCACACAAAGAACTTCCTGGTCCAACAATCACCACAGCAGACCCACTAAGGTGCTCCCTTGTTGTTGCATGGGATTGCAATGTCCACAGGGCACAGAGAAGAGTCTGTGTTACACAGAGCAATGGTAGGCAGGTTAACACAAGACACCTCTGTGACAGGCTGGTGGTCAGCCTGGGACCAGTAGTCATGGCTCCCGGGAGGCTGCCTTGATCTGTTTAGTGAAGCTTCCAGGAATGAAGTGGCCAGCAATAGGAGTGGCCCCAGTTTTCGGCCCCAGCAGAAAACTTTAGCACAGCTTGCTGGTCAGTATTCCGATATCAGCCGGGTTTTCAATGGCAACAATGGTAAAAGCCACCAGCAGAAGCTTCTCCTAGGTTCTCTTCAGATTTAAGATGTGGATGCCTTCACTTTTCCGTTTGTACATGTACTGTTCCACTTGGAAGTCAAGATTGGAAGTCAAGGTTGGTGCCACCTAAGAGGGTTCCTGCTGCAAAGAATTTAAGGACAGCCCCCTCCTTCATCTGCAGGACCCCAAGGGCTCTGGAAATCATGAAAGTTTCCCTTTAGGTTATGACAGGAATCCAGAACACCACCTTGTGGGTAGCACAGAAAGCTCATTGTGTTTTTTTTCTCATTGTGGTTTTTGATCTGCATTTTGCTGGTGGTTAATGATGTTGAGCATCTTTTCATGAGCTTACAGTCATTTGTACATCTTCTTTGGAGAAATGTCTCTTCGAATTCTTTGCCCATTCAAAACAAAATTGGGTTGTTTTGTTGTTGTTGGGCTGTAACAACAGTGGAGAGGGGGCTGGGGTTCTTTGCATATCATGAATACAAAACTCTTATCAGATATATCATTTGCAAATATTTTCTCCTATTCCCCGGGTTGTGTTTTCTGTGCCAAACGTTTTTACTTGCTTTTTTCCAAGACCACTCCTGTGAGGCAGGTGGTATTGATAGGGAAATGGAAGTTCAGAGAGGAGAAGGTGGAATTTAGATCCAGTTTTGTCTGACTGTAAAACATATGCTTTTTCCTCTACCTCAACTGCTCACAAAGATGAATGAAGACATGTTTCTGGCTTTAGGGAGCTCAGCCTGGCAGAGGACATAAAACAAGAACACAAACTGACATGCTATAACAAGAACACAAACCAATGCGCTATAAAGTAGGGTTCCACTTGTTCCACAAGTGCCACGAGAGAAGTGTAGAGAAGTGCAATTGGAGGTCCAGAGGAGAGCGAGCAAGCACTTCTGGCTAGAGAAATCAAGGTTGGCTTCAGGAAGGGGGCATTTAAGTCTTGAAGGATGGGTACAGTTTCATTGGATGAAGATGATGGACAGAATGAAGAGCATCCCCAAAGGAGGATGGAAAGTGAGAGTTGAATGAATGAATGAAGCTTTGATCCTAAGATTGGCAGCAATGGGCAGTCCCAGAGCTTTTGGGATGGGATCCTGGGACTGCCTTGGTTGGAGGACACAGAGACTGGCTAACCTTTGGGATCCTGGGGTTGACTGGGTTAGGGGATCTGGGTGCTGGCTTGGATGGAGAGTTTAGGAACTGGCTGGAGTGGGGGATGACTGTGATGTTGTGTGTGGGGATAGGGGAGTGATGTTCCAGGGGCTGCCTGGGAAGGGGGAACTGTGTCTGGACTGCCTGGCTGGAGGGACACGGGGCTGGGTGGGATGGAGGAATGGTGAGGGGACTGGCTAGAATGAGAGATCCAGGGACTACCCGGGATGTGGGCGGGAGGAAGGTCGCCTGAGATAGGAGGCCCAGGTGTTGGATGGGATGGGGAATCTGACACTTGGGACTGGCAGACCCAGGGAATGGGGAATCCGTGGGATGCTCGGACCTGGAGGCTGCCTGCGATGGGGGTTCCTGGGAGGTCTTAGATGAGGATCTTGGGCCGAGAGGACCCGAGGGATATTGGAACGGACTGGGATGGAGGGCTTCGTCAGGCTGAAGACCTTGGTTAGGTGAAGACCCTGGGACCGGTGGGAGAGCTCTCCGGCAGCCTGCGATGGGGCTGGCCCGGACCTGGCGCGGGTGTCTCGGGTCGGGTCCGGCTTCGGGCGCGGGTGGCTGCGGCAGGTGGGGCGCGCGCGGGCGGTCCGGGCGCGCGGGGTGGGGGCAGGGGCGGGGGGCGGGCCGGCGGCCGGGGCGGTCCCGCGCGGCCGCGCTGCGCAGTGACTCCGCAGCGGGCGGAGCGCCGTGGGCCGCGTCCTCCTGAGCTGTGGCGGTGGCGGCGGCAGCGGTAGCCTCAGCTCCTGCTCCCCGTGCCGCCGGCCCCAGCGCTGTCTCCCGGGCCCCCCCGGGCCCCCGGGCCCTCGAGCCCGGTGCGCGCCCTCGCGTCCCGCCGGCCCCCTCCCCCGGCTGGGCCCGGGGGAGGGTGGCGCCGTGAGCGAGCGGGGACCGGGCTCTCCTGCCCCTTCCCTTGCCCCTGGGCCGCCAGGATGGAGGCGGGGTCGGGGCCCCCGGGCGGTCCGGGATCCGAGAGCCCCAACCGGGCGGTGGAGTACCTGCTGGAGCTGAACAACATCATTGAGAGCCAGCAGCAACTGCTGGAGACCCAGCGGCGGCGCATTGAAGAACTGGAGGGCCAGCTGGACCAGCTCACCCAGGAGAACCGCGACCTGAGGGAGGAGAGCCAGCTGCACCGCGGGGAGCTGCACCGGGACCCCCACAGCGCGCGGGATAGCCCCGGCCGCGAAAGCCAGTACCAGAACCTGCGCGAGACCCAGTTCCACCACCGCGAGCTGCGGGAGAGCCAGTTCCACCAGGCGGCCCGGGACGTGGGCTACCCGAACCGGGACGGCGCCTACCAGAACCGGGAGGCAGTGTATCGGGACAAGGAGCGGGACGCCCCCTACCCGCTCCAGGACACTACCGGCTACCCACCCCGCGAGCGCGACGTGGCCCAGTGCCACTTGCACCACGAGAACCCAGCCCTGGGTCGCGAGCGTGGCGGGCGGGAGACCGTGCCAGCGCACCCGGGCCGCGAGAAGGAAGCCGGCTATTCAGCTGCGGTGGGCGTGGGGCCCCGGCCACCGCGGGAGCGGGGCCAGCTGAGCCGTGGCGCATCCAGGAGCTCCAGCCCCGGGGCCGGTGGCGGCCACAGCACCAGTACCAGCACCAGCCCGGCCACAACCCTCCAGAGAAAGTAAGGAACGTGTGTTTGTACCCCTCTCCCCCCTACCCCCTTCACCCCGGCTATTCCCCTCCAGTTCCCTCTCCAACTTGTCTGGCTGATAAAGTAAGAAGCCAGTGCCTGATACCATGTCCTTCTCTCCCGTCCCAGACTGTCAGAGAAGCTCGGTCCTGCTCAAGCAGCCGACACCCCTTCTCCGGCCACCCCAGCCTGGCTTGGCCAGATGAGTGCAGGTGTCTCTTCTTTCTCAAAACCGTGGCCAGTGAGGGCCTACAGCAGTCATCACCCCTCTACTTCTTCACCCCCTAGCTGTACCCTTGCCAGAGGATGGCTTTTCATTTATTTCTTTATTTTGGATGTGCTGCTTGGGATTTTTATTATCTGTGACATTGTCACCTCAGAGCCCCAAGGGAAAGAAAGCCCCCGTCTCCCCCCCCCCCCACTTTGGGTCTCCTCTGCAGGTCCTGAGTGTAGGCCTGATCTTGTCTCCTCTGGTGGCCTCAGCTCCATCCTTTCCCAGAGAGGCAGGTGGGGACTAGAATGGCTGCTGGAGGCTGAGACATCCCTCTGAGGGGAACCGCAGCACATCCTGGCCAGGGGAGCAAAGATGGGGGAGCAAAGATGGAGGCCAGGCCCTTGGCTAGTTCCTCAAAGAGCACCCCCTCTCCACCCTCAAGAAAAACACCACCCAATTAAAGAGCCCCCAGGAAGGGAAGCCTACAGATCTTCTCTCTTGTTGGATCAGTGCCAGTTTCTTTGCTGGTGTCCGTGTGTCTGCCTATTTGGGACACCTTGGGTTGGTGGGACATGGGCTGGGTCCACTTCTTCCATGCAGATACTACTGTGAGCTGGTCAGGATAAATGTCAGGCTAAGAGAGTCAAGGGCATGCAGGCTCACAGGGCTTCCCTAAACGCCCCCTGATTTCTCTTTTGCTGTATTGGAAAGAACAGCACTGAACTGGGAGTTAGGACACCTGGGTTCCCCTTCCAGCTGTGCTGCAGATTGACTTTGTGACCTTGACTGACTCCCTTCCTCTCTCAGGCCATCAGTTCCCCCCATATCTTGTCTTCCTTGAATGCTCTTTAAGGCCCCCCAGCTTAGATTTGATGGTTCTGTGACTAATCCAGCCACACTACAGAGCAAGTCTGAAGTCCTCTAGCGAATGGACAGCCTTCCCCCTCCTCTCACTGCTCAGCTGGTCCTACCATGTGCCACAACCAGTGGAGTGTCTCTTGGAGGCTGGGCTGGGGGTGGGGAAGCCTTCTGCCTCAGGAAATCTGCTGGGAGACAGCTCTCTGCAACTCCCCCGTGGTGAGGCAGCAGGCTGGGGTGCTGGGTTGAGATGGCTGGGCCCCAGGAGCAGCAGCTGCAGCTTGAGGCCTCGGCTGGGCTCCACTGCAGTGCACCCTCAGCTGAGTTTCGGTGTGGACTGCCTCAGAGTAGTCCCGGGGCCAGGGAGATGGGTTCTCCTGTCCAGGCGTGGTTGCTGGGAGCCCATTCCCAGTGGACCGACTGTGTGCAACTTGGGGCCCCACCCTGGAGGAAGGGTCTAGATCAACCAAGCAGAGCTATTTCAGGAGAGGGCTATGGTGGGTGGGAGCAGGAGACTGGAGCCTGCTGTGGTCCTTGAGCCTGACTGTGGAAGACTTTTCTGGAGTGGTCAGGCCTGTGACAGAGGAAAGAGGCTCATTATGTGTGGCTCCAGAGAGCAGAGCCAGGAGCGGTGGGAAATTTGGGGGTAAATCAGGGAGAACTTTCCAACCTGGCTGCCTGGTGATGCAGAGGACTGAGTCAAGAGGTGGGGGTGGGAGCTGGGTGGACTTGTCTGGCAGAGGCCCAGTGGGTGTTGGGAAGAGCTGGAAAAAGCACCATTCCTGAATTGGGTGTAAAGCCCAGTGAAGTGACCTGGGTCTTCCCCGATACCAGGATTTCATTACCCTCAGATTCTCCATCCTGCAGACGTGGATCTCTTGGCTGGCTGGAAGCCCATTTGCTCTTGAGCTCTGTGCTTCTGCCATCCGCACAGGCCTGCCTCTCAGTCTATCCCTCTTTTGTGCACCCTCCAGGCTGTTTGTCGGATTTCTTTGCCTCACATTTCCTACTGGATTAATAAGGGGGTTTAGATAGTGCTTTGAATTTCTCCTAGCCACATATTAAATATTTGCACATCAGTTATTGCCTCTTTTGGGCCTCACCACAGGCTCTGGTGAGCATTAGCAACTCCATTTGAGAGATGGGGAAACTGAGGCCCCAAGATGAAAGGCTTTTGCCCAAGGTTACGCTGCTAGTTCCTAATGGAGCTGGGACTAGAACCCACATCCACCTGTGTCTGAGACCTGTCATTTTTCCACTAGAGCTTTCCAACCCACATGAGTCTCCTGGCTTCAGGACCTGGCCAGGTCCCAAACTCGGAGAGGCCAGGCAAGCCTTAGGTATCTATAGGATTGGAGCAGGAGGAGCTGACTCTGGGATGAGTGGCAGAGTCAAGGGGCAGGGCGTGTGGGGGAGAAGGCTGTGTCTCCCTCCTCTCTACTCTTCCTCCCAGCCAAGCATCCAGAGGGCTTGTTCATGCAGTAACCATTGCTGCCACCACAGCTGCTGAAGAGACTCCCTTGCCAGGCCTGTTCTGGGTTTGTAAGGAGTGGGTGAGAAGACTGCTGCTGGAAGCCAGGGCAGGCAAGGTGGGAGTTTAGTGGCAGAGGCTGCAGCACTGGGGGTGGATCGGTAGAGCAGGTACAGGCTAGGCGGTCCTGGTCCCCAGGCTCCCTCTGGTGGAGGAAGAGGGGAGAGATGGGCCTGGGCCCCAGCTGCCTCTTGTTGAGGGCCCCTTGTGCCTAGGGACTTATTTAGTCCTCCCAACGACCCTGTGCGTCAGGCACCGCAGTCCACATTTTACAGCTGAAGAAACCGAGGGGCTCAGAGAAGTGAAGCGACACACCAGAGGTCACTGGCCCTAAGACAGACTCTTCATCCTGTGAACTTTCCCTCTACTGCGGTTGCTAGCGGCTGTCATGTCCACCCCCACCCATATCATACCCCCAGGATTCCAACATCCTCCCGCACTGTCTCTTCTGGACGGGTTCCCGGATGCCAGTATGCCTTCTGCTGTGCTCTGGGTGTGGCCTTCTTAGTGCAGCAGAGCACGAGATGAGGCTCAACCTCCTTCTGCCCCCTGGTCTTCTGTATGTGAGGGCTTTGCTTGTTTGTTTGTTTGTTTGTAGTTGCTGGTCTCCACCAGTGTTCAGGTCTTTTTTCCCTGGAATTGTTCCCCTAAACCCCCAGATGATTAGAGAAAACTTCTGCTTTCGTTGTTGATCTTGACCTGGCCCCCCTTGCAGTTCTGGCGCCTGGAATGATTTACGGGTGTGCTGGGGGCCACTGCTGAGTTGCTCCACACTGAAGAGAGCGGTATTTCCCACGCTTTGTGCATGGGCCCAGCTCCGGCTCTGCGTAGGCGGTGGTGGGCTGAAGCTGGTTTGGTGGTAACTCTCCACCCACCGCTCCCCCCCCCCCCGCCACACACCCTCACCCACCCTGCAAGCTGGTCCACATTGGGGGCAGCAACCAGAATGCCTGGCCTGGTGTTCTTGACAGCCAGGGCAATGCGTGGTCTGCTGCTTGGCTGCTGGGCTGTGTCAGTGTTCTCCCTGCAGGGGCTGAGGGCACTGGGAAGGAGAGGGGGGAGAGAGTGAGCCCAAGGGAGGGGCCCCGGGGAAGTCTGTCTCCTTTGGGCTCTCAGGTACTTTTCCGGGGGGGGGGGATTTCTCCTTCTTCCCAGGAGGGTAAGCCATCTATTTTCCCCCCCACTGTGTTGAGAGCATTATACTTGTGTGGGAGGAAATGATAATGTTGAGTTGAATGAGAATTAGAGGAGTCTTGCTTCTCCGTCTAGATCTGGGGCAAGAATGGGGTTGTTGTCATCCACAAACATTTCTTGGCTGCGTGCACAGAGCAGGAGGGGCCACCAGGCTGAGCAAACACCATGCTCTCTGCGCTTGAGGAGCCCCCTCTTCCTTGCCGGAGCTGCAGGGCTCCAGGCTCAGCCCACCATCGTGACCGTGCTCTGGACAAAACAAGTGGCAAGGGTGGTGGAGTGTGGAAGTTCTCAGAGGAAGGATCAGGGTAGGCCAGGCCACTGGTTGGGGACCCTGCTCAAGGGCTTCAAAGAGAGTGGGTGTCTCCTGGGGTCCAATGGGGGCCTAGGTGGGAGGAAGACTGGACTGAGGCTGACCCTCTCCTACTCTTTCATCTCACCCACACCTGCCTACTGTGGCCTCTGAATCTGCTGAGAGCATAGTAAAGGCCTGGAGCACGGAGAAGAGGCCACACATGTGCTGAGTGAGTCTCAGCCTTCTGTGTGTCAGGCACCACCCTCTGTGGCTTTATGTAATAATAGCTAACATTTTTTTTTACTGCATTTACTGTGTGCCAAGCACTATTTGTTCTGAGTGCTTTCCATGTATTAATTCATTCAATCTCCACATGAATCTTTTGATGTAGATATTGTTATTAAATCCATTTTACAGATGAGGCAACTGAGGCCCGGGAAGGTTGGTTAACTTACCCAAAGTCACTCAATGAATAAGCAGGAGAATTGAGAAGGAGCTAGAAGGAGCACAGGTAGCCAGGCTCCAGAGTCCATCTGCAGCGTTCTTACCCACCATGCAGTACTACTGCCTCTTATCTCATTTGCAGAGTCCCTGCCAGGTGGGTGTTAGTATTATCTTCATTTTTCAGACAGGGAAACAAGGATCAGAGAGGTGCAGTGACCTGCCTGAGGTTACACAACTGCATGGGGCCCAGAACTGTCGGGCTTGAGACTGTGGTACACCACTGCCTCCCGCAGGCAAGGTGTAAAGACGTTAGAGACACTCCAGGCATGGCTCCGGGCTTCCCCCAGCAGAGCTCCCAAGACCACTGCTCCAGTCAGGGTCCGTCTCCTGACTGCTTCCTGAAGTTTTGCCATAGTCTTCTCTAACAGATGCCTCTCCTGCTCTTGTTCCATCAAGCCTCTGACGAGATGCAGCCTGGCCAAGCTTTCTGCAGGGCTCCAGTGGTTCCACTCTGTCTTTGGCCTGCAGGAGAATGTTCAGACTCCTCCATCTGCCATGCATAGTCCTCTTAGCATCGGCACCTGACTTCCCTTTCTCCCCTCATCTTTTGACAGTCTACTTCCCACAGACCGTGCCCCAGCCAGAAGGGCCTGTGCACCCCAGTGTTAGCCCACTCAGCCTTCTGATAGCCTCGGGGTCTTTGCTGATGCTGGTTCCTCCTCCTGGGCTGCTCCATATAGTTCCCACGCTGAGCTGAGCTGTCATCTCTCCTGTGTCTATTTGCTGGTCTACCCCTGGCCCTTGAAATGAGCACTTTCTCTCTTTTTAAGTTTCTTTTCTTTCCTTTATTTTTTTGAGAGATAGAGAGCAAGCAGGGGAGGGGCAGAGAGAGGGAGACAGAATCCCAGGCAGGCTCCGTGCCATCAGCATGGAGCCTGATGTGGGGCTCGAACCCACAAACCATGAGGTCATAACCTGAGCCATAGTCAATGGTCGGTGGCTTAACCAACTGAGCCACCCAGGCACCCCTCTCTCTTTTTATACCTTTATGATTATTTGTTTACATCTTGTATCCTCTCTACTAGATTGAGAGCCCCTACAGATTGACATTTAAGTGACATGTATCAAGAGCATGTTGTGTTGGTCCCTATGGTAGGTGCTCTGGGCATGAGTGACAGAGCCAGCAGCTTGGAAACACACAGCACAGCACGTAGTAGCTGCTCAGTAAATGTTGAATAAACAAATGAATGTCAGATTAAGCCTTGGTGCACTAATGGCTAGAGGTGCCTAAGTTTTTCTTCATTTTAGGGCCCCCCATAGAGAGATGACTCCACTTCAGAATTCTGTTGGCTCCTGCCTTGCTTTCTCCTCATGCTCCCAGGGGTTGTTTGGCCTCTACTCTGGGCTTTTCACACTTACCAGCCTTCCAGTTTGTGGGATATCGGGGTAGCAGAATCAGAGGAAACTTTGGAGACATTTAGGCCTGTCTATTCATCATTACCTCTCCCTCCCATGCTATGGCCATATCATACCGTGGTCTTGACCCTCAGTGCAAGATCTTCTGTTCTGAAAGGAGCAAAGAGACATGTGTAGGACCCATATGCAGCCTGCCCAGTTTAGTGGAAAGCTACTTATTTATCCAACAAGTCTCTGTTGGGGCTCAGACCCTGGGCCGGGTGTGGTGTCTCAATGTCATAATAAGACACAGCCCCTTTGGCTCACTCCCTGGCTGTATTCCCTGGCAGAATGATAAACATGGGTCATGGGGGAGAACGATAAATAAATGACTTATTTCCACTTTTGAGGTAACTCATTTAGGGCAAGGTAATTTGCTAGTTACTCTAACTTTCTCATGGAAGTTATTTGATCTCTCTCCAGGCATCCATGTTGAAAGCATTTATGTAGGGAAGCCTGTTATCAAGCACTTAAGAGCTGAAGCTCTTTGGGGCCTCTGTATTCACGGAAAGCGCAGTGCCATGGAAGGGGGACTCTCTGTGACTCTAGGCAAGTCACTTAACTTTCAGAGCCTCAGTTTTCTCAAGTTGCAAATGGGGATAAAACTATATTTTCTGATATATAAGATTCAGATTCATGTTGCACCCCACCTCCCCAATGTATCAAAAATTTTCCTGTCTACCTAACACAGTAGTCAAGGAAGGTTCTGGTCAGGATGGAAAGCTGAGAGACAAGGATGGAAAATAGTTTGTGGGGTTGCCCTGCCCCCTAGAGGTGGAGTGTAGCAAACCAGACAAGTCAGCCAAGATCCACACATCACATCCTTTTCAAAACAAAGATAACAAGCCAGAGCTACGTGGGCTGATCAGGATGATTCCTCTAACATTTTAAGAAGGAAAGTTTGTTTTTATTTTATCACAATTTAATCGCAATTATCACCTGATATGTGCTACTTCTCCAATATCAATGCCTGTCTTTTTAGCTATGTGATTTTTATACCCTTTTAAAGGGATAATATGACTGTATATCTGGGCCTTGTGATTTCCTACTGGAATCCAGGATGCTGTATTTGCCTTTATAAAACCAATTATTTTCCTCTATATAACCACTTTAGAATTATTGTCATCATATCTGTGATTAAAAGTACCTACATGTTCCTTCCCTAAAATTCCCTTGTAAAACTGGGAGGCACTTGTACATCTGATATGCTGGCCAGTTCATAAATAACCCATATTCTCATGATTGTTGTAAAAATTGAGTAAGATGACATATGTGAAGTATTCAGCACATAGTGTATGTTTGGTTGGTGATAGGCATTGTTGTTATTATTTTTAAAAGTTTTTTAATGTTTATTTTTGAGAGTGAGCACAAGTGGGGGAGGGGCAGAGAGAGAGAGAGAGGGAGACACAGAATCCGAAGCAGGCTCCAGGCTCTGAGCTGTCAGCACAGATCCTGACACAGGGCTCGAACTCATGAACCGTGAGATCATGACCTGAGCCAAAGTCAGAAGCTTAACCGAATGAGCCACCCAGGTGCCCTGAGGCATTGTTATTATTAATAATTTTGCAAAACTCTGTGCTGGGGAGGAGCCAGAGGGACAGGCCATGTGGGAGCTCACCACACTTCTGAAAGAGAGGTCAGTCCAGTGAATATTGTGTGCCTAGGACGTGCCATTCCTTGTACTGCTGCATGCAGGGAGTTCTGTGATTAATGTTATACAGTTCCTGGCTTCAGGGCATTCACAGTTGGGCAGAGAAGATGAATGTGATGCCGTTTCCTGTGTGCTGTGCTGGGGCGGTGGGCACAGGGCTCTGTGGGTGCCCAAAGGAGGGACATCTACCTAGACTGTCGGGGAGAGCTTCCTGGAGGAGGTGTTGCCTGAGCTGAGGCCTGGAGGATGAGTAGGAGTTAGCACGGTGAAGCAGGACACTGTGTGGCTTGGCAGAAATGGAGAACAAAAGGGAGACTAAGGCAGAGGGGCCAGCATGAGTGAATGAACAGAGGCATGGAACCAGCAGGGTGTGTTGGGGGGCGGAGCACTTTTATTAGGTCAGTACAAACTAATGCACAAACTGAGGCAGGAAAGGTCTGGAGAAGAGTCTGAAGAGTCAGCCATCCCAGATCAGGAGGACACTTGACTAGCAGGATAAGGAGCTTTATTATGTTGGGAATTGGGAGCCAAGATCGGGTTTTAGGTTGGGGCAAGAGGTCCTTATTGTAGAGAATGGGGAGATGTGTTGAGAGGCATGTTTTGGAGAGATCCCACTAGTGGACAGTTTGGAAGACAGATTGGAGGGCACCCAGTGAGAAGGCGAGTGTGACAGTCTAGATGAGAGATGATAAGGCCTGAGCTTGGGTAGTGGGGAGTAGAGATACTCTGTTGGAGGAGAGTGACAACACATTGACAAGTGCTGTGACAGAGGGGCATGCAGCCTACTGTGGGGACACAGAGGAGCGGCAGCCATTCATGATGAGCAGGATTTTAATAATACCAGCATAAAAGCCAAGAAACTTCAAGCTAGAAGGGTCCTTAAAAATCATCCAGCTCAAGCTGTTCATTTTACAGATGAGAAGACTGAGGCCCAGAGAAAAAGGGCTTGTATGGGGCTGCTCAATGTATGAGCAGAACAGCTCTGACTAGAAAAGTCACTCTAGGGGCGCCTGGGTGGCTCAGTTGGTTAAGCGTCTGACTTTGGCTCAGGTTGTGATGTTGTGGTTCATGGGTTTGAGCCCTGTGACAGGCTCTGTACTGACAGAGCCTGGAGTCTGCTTCAGATTCTGTGTCTCCCTCTCTCTCTGCCCCTCCCCTGCTGATGCTCTGTCTCTCTCAAAAATAAATAAGCATTAAAAAATGTTTTTTTTAAAAGAAAAGTCACTCTACTGTTAATGCCAATGCTTAAAGTACTGTTCCTTAGATGTGCTATTTTATGCCTTAAAAGCCTGTGAAGATTATAGGGATCATTATCTTTGGGTCCTGCTGATGAGAAAACTGGAGCTCGAGGAGGCTTGGAGACTTGCTGGGGAGGAAGCCGTGAAGAGGAGGGATCACCTAAATAAAGGATCTCTTGCTTTGATAGCAGACAGACCCTCTGCTCTGTCTAGTTCAGCCCCTCAGAAATCAGATCTCCTAGATTCATAGCTGGGGAGTAGACCCAGATTTCACTTTCTCCACCCAGGCCCACCATTTTTTCTGCTGCTTTTTATCCTAGGAGTCCTCATTTAATGTAACTGAGGCAGCTCACAGGCAGTTTTTGGCCTGAGAGCTAGGCCTGTCATCCCCCCTTTTTCTATTTTTGTGGAAGAGGGCGGGCTTGTGTCTGTCATCACTTGTGTGCCCATCGCCTTGGGCAGAGTGTCTCCAGCCTGGATGCCTTTGTTATGAGTCCCCATGGTATGATACACAAAGAAGGAGCTTTGGAGACAGACAGACCTAACTTTGTTTTTGTTTTGTTTTGTTCTGAGTATAGTGACACACAATGTTACATTAGTTTCAGGTGTACAATATAGTGACTTTGCAAGTTTATACATTATGATATGCTCACCACAAGCATAGCTACAGTCAGGCAAACCTAAGTTTGAATCTAGGCTGTGCCCCAACCCACTGGATGACCTCAGCTATGTCACTTACCTTCTCGTCTTTGGTTTCCTTATCTGGAAAACGGGATGACAATGCCCATCTCTCAGGATTAACCAAGAACGTTTGAATGGCATTCCCTGATACTTGTAGGTGCTTAATAGTCATTTGCAGGGGAAGAAAATCAATGAAATAACCCAAGATTGTGCCATAGCACATACCTCATTTCATAATTATGGTATTACCTGAAATTCTTTAGTTTTTATGGGAAATAACTCATCCAAATATCTGAATAGTTCATCCTTGGGGTGCCTGGGTGGCTCGGTCGGTTAAGCATCCGACTTCGGCTCAGGTCATGATCTCACGGTCCGTGAGTTCGAGCCCCGCGTCAGGCTCTGTGCTGACCGCTCAGAGCCTGGAGCCTGTTTCAGATTCTGTGTCTCCCTCTCTCTCTGCCCCTCCCCTGTTCATGCTCTGTCTCTCTCTGTCTCAAAAATAAATAAACGTTAAAATTTGAATAGTTCATCCTGAATAAGACAACTTAAAGTTTAAAAAACAAAACAAAACCAAACCAGTCATCTCCTTCTCCTGCTTGGAATCTCCCATAGACAATGATTTGAAGAATTCAGTGCTCAGCAAAGATTTGCTTCCCCTGAAAACGGGTGTATTTCCTCCTTCCTAATATGAGGTTGTCATGGCTCATTGTATCTCGCTTTCTTCCTCGGCTACCAGTTAATTTGAAGTACAGCTTTAGCATCTCTGTTGATCTCTTTTTCTGAGCTCTCATTTTCTAGTTCAATTTTTATTCTTTCTTTATCTGTGTTATTGGAGTAAGCCACCTCAAATCCTTTGTGACTCAGGCAGGTATAAATAACTAACGGGTGTAAATAGTTGAATGAATGGAGGGCTGGAGAGGCTGGACAGGCAATGGTGGGACTTGAAGGAGACCAGAGGGTGGTGCAGGCTGGGGCAGCTGAGAAGGCATCTGCATAGATGACTGTGGTGCCATGAGGAGTTGAGGCATTAGTTAGGGGGAGTCAGCCCTTTACTCGCCTGTCTTGTTCCTGCTCTAAAAAGAGGCATGGAGGGGCGCCTGGGTGGCACAGTCGGTTAAGCGTCCGACTTCAGCCAGGTCACGATCTCGCGGTCTGGGAGTTCGAGCCCCGCGTCAGGCTCTGGGCTGATGGCTCGGAGCCTGGAGCCTGTTTCCAATTCTGTGTCTCCCTCTCTCTCTGGCCCTCCCCCGTTCATGCTCTGTCTCTCTCTGTCCCAAAAATAAATAAACGTTGAAAATAAAAAATAAAAAAAAATAAAAAGAGGCATGGAGGGACACCTGGGTGGCTCAGTGGTTGAGCATCTGACTTTGGCTCAGGTCATGATCTCGAGGTTCATGAGCTTGAGCCCCACATCGAGCTCTCTGCTTTTGACAGGGAGCCTTTTAGATCCTCTGTACCCCCCCACCCTCTCTGCCCCTCCTCTGCTCGTTCTCTCTGTCTCTCTCAAAATAAATAAATAAACTTAAAAAAATAAATATATAAAAGGAAGTATGGAGAACAGGACCTCACACCACGTGGAATCATCAAGCTCCCTCTTTTGTATGTAGCATGTGGGCGACCAAGGTCCAGAGAAAGAGGAGGGACTTGTTTTTAAAATTAAATTAAAGCAGTACATATGCATAGTTTTAAAAAGGCAAGTAGTACACAAAGACACATGTAAAAAGCCAGTGTCTCCCTGTTGCCCCCTTCCCAGTCCCCAGAGGTGGCTGCTTTTACCATTTAGGTTTTCTGGCAGTGACTTCATATCTCTAAATAGCATGCATCATTTCTTCATTTATCAACTTTGAACATTATCCACTGACTTCTCTCTACTATGACAAGTGAGGATTTAGCTTATTTACAACACCTGACTCTTTCTCTCCTCTTCTCAAATTTGTAATTTTTATCAATTACTATTTTAAACTATGGTTTCTTATTCCATCCATTTTCTACAGTATCTTTCTTTTCTTTTAATGTTTATTTTTGAGAGAGAGAGAGAGAGGGAGACAGAGGATCCGAAGCAGGCTCTGTGCTGACACCAGAGATCCTGATGTGGGGCTTGAACTCATGAATCAAACCCGTGAGATCATGACCTGAGCTGAAGTCAGGCACTTAACTGACTGAGCCACCCAGGTGCCCCTCCACAGTATCTCTCGACCACTCGGTTTGTAAGACATAGTTATTAGGGCCCCATCCTTCCTTCCATCTCTCCTCCACCCTTGTAGCTCCTGCTTTGTGTGTTCCATACTTTTGTCAGCAAGCTTGATTGCATTTATATTCTGTTCTGTGACAATAATTAGGTCTTCAGTGCTGTATCAAGACAAATTGATTTTAAAAGCTGACCACATTGGGGCACCTGGGTGGCTCAGTCAGTTAACTGTCCGACTTCGGCTCAGGTCACGATCTCATGGTTTGTGAGTTCGACCCCACGTCCAGCCGCTGACAGCTCAGAGCCTAGAGCCTGCTTTGGATTCTGTGTCTCCCTCTCTCTGCCCTTCCCCCACTTGTGTGCGCTCTCTCTCTCTCTCTCTCTCTCTCTCTCTCTCTCAAAAATAAACATTAGAAAATTTTTTTTAAAATTTGACCACCAATATACTCTATTTATGGGATTATGATTATGTCAATATTATTCATTGCAGGGCCAAATAGTGTACTATAATTGCACCTCAGTTCCCAAGGTCCGTTGTCACAACCTCTGTACTCCCAGGAAGATGTTCCTAGCATCCAGATCAAATGAATTTTCCTTTCTTCTGCTCTACGACATTGTTCAAAATCATGCCACTTTTTACTTTGTTTTATATTTGAGACCAGGACTTCCTTTCTACCTTGTTTGTTTGTTTGCTTCCTTGCTTATTTAGTTACTGTTTTGTGGAGTTCCTTGCATCTGCAGAATAATCACAGCACTTCTTCTGGGGACAATCTCCTTGGAGATTTCTAGAAGAAGGATTTTTTTTAAACTTCACACCGAAACATAATATGCATACAAAAAAGTGCTCACATCGCAAATGAATAGCTTGGTCAATTTTTACAAGCCAAACACACCTATGTAACCAGCACTCAGTTTTCCAGTCACCGACCCCCCGGTAAAAATGTGATGCATTTTGTCTTTTGTTACATAATTTTTTTGATAGTCTCCTCCCCTTCATTTTCTCTGTTTCCTCTTGCTGGAATGTCATTTAGTTGGATGTTGAGCTTCCCAGATTGATCCTCTGAGCTGCTGCTCTTTTCTCTCATACTTTCTATTTTAGTAGTTTATAAATGAGTTAGTAGAAAGTCTGGTTGAGATGTTTGTATATCCACACTGGCTTGTCCACTTGCTGGCTTTCTTTCAGATGAGCCTCCAGGGAGCTGACTGTTATAATGGGTGCCCCCTAAATGCCAGGATGAAAAGCACTTTATTCCAGGGACACCAACATGCCACTTGGATGCCCTAATTCACCCCAGATAGTTTAATTCCTTTAGCCCTGAGCACTCTGATATTTTGCCTAGGGGTGAATGCCAGGCAGCTTGTATTCTAGATTTGAGGGGTTAGGGAAGCAGGGGAGGATTTCATGTACTTACCCTTGGTTTATTCCCCTGTCTTCAGATCCTGAGCATTCCTACCCTTTCCTCATACCTACCATCTCCAAGTCTGGAGTCTTTCTGGGTCTCTGCTGGCCCAATTGGTTCCCACCCCGGACTGCAACCCCCTGAGTGGTGCCCCTGGCTCTCCTTCCAACTGTGCACACTCTTCTTTTTGTTTTTTGCTTCCAGAAATTTGTCAAAATCTCTCATCCATTGATCTCACTCTCTTCCATCCTCTTCACTGTTACAATTTCCTACCTTATTTGATTTTTCACATTCGTTTTAATGGGGTCCTGGGAGAGAGAGAGGAGATAAACATTTATGCTCCTGAGGCCCAAGTGAAGCTAAAGATACTTTTAAAAGTGGTTGTTTTGCTTTCTCACTCTGCACTGAGACTGGAAATTATTAGGAACCCCCCAAATACCTAACCGTGGAGGGCCTCGTTTCAGCATGTGTTACCTCTGGCTCCATGTGCATTCATGAGCATTTTTCTCAACCTCTGGTGCAGTCAAGAGAGCCCTCAGCAAACTGAAGACCTGGGTGCTGACTCCTGCTCTGCCACAGCCTCCATCTGTACCCCCCAACCCGGGCCAGCCCCTCTACTTCTCTTGGTACCCTCACTGTGACCTGAGAGGGTCCTGGGTCTGCTGTGAGCTGTGCTGTGGCAGCATTGGGTGGGTGCCTGGCATGCAGCCCAACGTCCTGGTCCTTTGCTTAGGCCGTGGGAGCAGGTAGACCAGAGATGGGCCCCCTGGTGCACAGGAGGGGCTTTGAGGCTGAGCTGAGGCTTCTACAACAGCAAGCTTCTCTAAGCTGCACCCCCTTCCACCCACTCTCCTTCCAATCATGGCTGAACCTCCATCCCTCTGCCTCCAGCAGAGGGAGGCAGGAAGGAGGGCTGGAGAGAGCCAGTTCCATTTTCCTTTTCTCCCTCTCTCCTCCTTCCTTTTTTTTTTTTTTTTTTTGTCATAATGCTGAGCTGATCTGGACTGCAACACCTGTGCCTAATCCCACCTTCCCTTTTCTTTTTGCTCCCCCTCTGACCTTGAATGATTGTTTCTTCCAGAAGTGCTCTGAGTGCTCATGGTGTGTCGGGGGTGTTGGGCTGCACTGTGTGGAGGGGAGATTGGAACCAGGTGAGGGAGAGAGGCCAAGCTCACAGTCTGGTATGGGAGATGAAGTGCCGCTTAGCTCTGGCATGACAGAAGGAAGCCACAGCTGTAGCAGTTAAAAGCCTTGGTTTCAGAGTCAGACAAACCCAGACTTGAATCTCAGCTTCCCTGCTTATTAGCTGCGTAACTCTAGGCAAATCTCATTGCTACCCTGATCCAGAGTTTTCACATCTATACAATGGGAAGAATAATCACTATCTTGCCCAACTGTTGAGAATATAATACAAGCCCTGAACCATTGTAGGTGCTTAATCAATAGTCACTTTATTCTTTTTGGATTATTAGAAGGCAGAATATGCTATGGACCAAAATAAAGCCTGCTTGACAGAAAGGAGCATGAAGTTGGGGAAGGCAGTATTTGACCTAATCACTCCTAGGGCTGGGCTCCCCAAAGGCTCCTCAGAAATTATAGGGCAATACACTGTTGCCTGGTATTCAAGGCTCTTTGTTGTAGTCTCTGCCTATCTTCTATTTGAAATAAAAATGTGAAGTGGTACTTATCTCATTATTTCCTGAAAAAGAAATTCAAAACATTAAAAGCAAAATATTTCCTTTGAAGTATGCAGCAATCTTCATTATTATTATCATCATCCTTATCATCCCAGAACTTGTTCAATGAATAGTGGTGATCAAGGACCATGGGAAGAGTAATCACCAGCAAAGGGATAAGCAGCAACCAAAATTACCATGGCCTTCATTTTGCATCTGTGCCACCATCTTGGCCTTCGATGTGGCTCTATTGCTGAAGGTGGTTTCATTATCCAACAAGCTTTCTGATTTGTCTGGTGGTTCATCTGGTTGTTCTCTTTCATTAACCTTTATAAGATTTTTTTGCACATCACCATCATCTCATCCTCCTGACTTCTCTACCTGCCTATTTGTCATTTCTAGATCTGATTCTTGGTTCAGATGGGTCCCTTCGGAAGGAGTCTTCTCCAGCTGAATAATCTTTCAAAAGGTTTTGACTTTCATTTTTCACATTGTCATGATTTAGATGGCTCTTGGACTTGGGAGGTATCTTTGCCTCTCTCCCAAGTGCTTTTCCATTCCCTAGCCATCAAAAGTAAGTCTTTACACCACTTGTGGTCTGGGAAAGCTCTTGCATGCTCCTTTTGGTCAGGCTGTGGTTCCATTCACCTTTCTAGCCACTTTCTTCCCTTCCTGGCCAGTAATCAAGTTGTATTCAACTGTCTATGGTTCCCTAAGCACAGTGGACTTCTTTGTGCCTCCATGCCTGTATTCTGGCTATTTTATCAGCCAAGAATGCCTTTTTACCCCTAAGTAGCAGATATCTACCTAACGGTAGAAGAACATCTTCTATGTACCTCACACTGTTCTAGGTACTTAGAAACAGTGAACAAAACAGACAGAATCTCTGCCTTGTGGAGCTGATATTCTAGTGTTTGTATGTTGGGGGGGTGGGGGCAGAAAAGAAACAAGAAGATATGAGTATGTCATGTAGTAGTAAGTGCTGTGGAGAAAAATAAAGCTGGGCAGGGGCATCGGGAGTATAGAAGGCCTCGTCAACTCCACCATAACCAATATTTGCACAACTATTATTAAGCAGCTTTCCTCATTTAAGAATGTTCCAATTTTATTACATATTGTTTACAACCATAATCCTTCCAACAGCTTTATCAGGTTAATGCTATTAATAACTCCATTATATTGATGAACAAACTGAGCCTCAGAGATGCAAATCACATAGTTAGAAGGGGCAGGGCTGCGATTGAAACCTAGGCCTGTCTTCTCCAAGGCCTGTGCTCATAACCATTAGGCCATCCTGTTCCCAGAAAGCCTCACCACAACTCTCTGAAGTTGGAATTATTATACATATTTTATAGTTGGGAAAACTGACGTTCAGAGAAGGGAATGGACTCATTCATGGTTGCACAGCTGATAAATGGATTTGAACCCAGGTCCATCCACCTCTCAGTGTTAGACCTTCCTATAAACCCTGAGGCTTAGGTATGGACTTGCCTGGCTCTACTTTTGTAGGGCCTGGGCAAGGTACCAGTTGACACCCTTGGCCTGTCCCCATTCTGTATGAACCTGTGGTTTGTATAGAACCTTGAGATGTGTATGGACACTCCAGGCCACATCAAAGCCCTCCCTACTCCCAGATTCCCCTTGGCCACCTGTTGGGCCTAGCCGGTGGACCTTGATAATAAGACCACACAATTTTCGCAAATAAGCTCAAGAGACATAGGCAGGGAATGCCGGGGTCCTGGGTACCTGGAGTGCAGTCTAGAAGAAAGAGGGCCAAAGATCCTGATGGTACCATTCCCTTGGCCCCTGTGACCCTGATGGTCCCATTCCCTTGGCCCCTCAGATCCTTTACCTCATGGATAGGGGTTTCTAAAGTTTGGGGCCCAGTGTAGGGGCCTCTGTTTCCCAGGATGGCCTATGGTATTGCTATTTGTAATAAGCTAGACTCCAATATCTTCCTCCTTTGGCTTCCCAAGCTAGGTCCTACTTTTGCAGTGAGAGGGGTTCGTATTCCATAGGCCTGGGTCTTCAAGGTCTCTGGACAGTGAAAAATGGAGCTTTCCCACCAAGCACTGTGGGACCTGCACACAGACTCTTAGGTCCCCCCTCACAGTATTTTGTTCATAGCACTCTCAGGACATTGGCCTTCACGTCTCAGGACCTTTTTTTTTTATTTTTTTATTTTTTTTATTTTTTTAAATTTTTTTTTCAACGTTTATTTATTTTTGGGACAGAGAGAGACAGAGCATGAACAGGGGAGGGGCAGAGAGAGAGGGAGACACAGAATCGGAAACAGGCTCCAGGCTCTGAGCCATCAGCCCAGAGCCTGACGCGGGGCTCGAACTCCCGGACCGCGAGATCGTGACCTGGCTGAAGTCGGACGCTTAACCGACTGCGCCACCCAGGCGCCCCAGAACCTTTTTAAAAATTAGACATTTAATGCATTCTTCCATTAGAAAATGTAGAAAAACTTGGAAAAGTAGAGGAGGAAAACATCACCCATAATTATAGCACACAAAGGCAGCCACTGCATGCAAACAGTTGGTGTGTTTCCCTTGTTCTTTTCATTCTTTTCATACAGTTGAAATGATACAGCACATAAAATTTTTTCTTGCTTTCTTTTCATTTGAGCATTTCCCCATGTAATTGCATATTCTTCATAAGCATTTTTTTTCATGGCAACAGATATACCATAATGTACTTAACCATCCTATGAATTCAGGGCATGGAAGCTGGGCCCATTTGTCCATGGTTTTAAATCATGCTGTAGTGGGCATCCTTGCACATCTAGCTTTTAGGGAACTGGCCTTGTATAGGAACAATTGTCTTCGGCTTATTTCCCTTTCTAGATGGTCCCTCTGGCTGGGTCTGATTCATTTTGGAAGTCATTCATTTATTCATTCATTCTATCACCACATATTTGCTCTGTGCCTCTGTGGACCAGACCCTGGGAACTGGGGGGTACAGGCATGACTGAGTGACAGCCCCAGACCACCAGGAGCTCCTGATCTGCAGGGAGAGTCAGGCAATGGACACTTTCAGAACAGTTTGATCAGGGCTATGACGGAGGCAAGAAAAGGACAGTGCAGGGGAACAGAGGAGGGCCTCCTCATCTAGCCTAGAGACATTAAGATAAGCTTTCTGGAGGAGGTCTTGCCTAAATGAGTCACAGAAGATGAATAGGAGTTAGCTGCAATAAGAAGAGGAACTTCCTGTTATACATAATGAGTTGAATAAACTTATTTATCTCTGACACTTCCCCAAATCCAACCGAAATATGAGTAAAGAAACAAAAAAGGTAGGGGCACCTGGGTGGTTCAGTCAGTTGAACATCCAACTTCAGCTCAGGTCATGATCTCATGGTTCGTGAGTTCAAGCCCCCATCAGGCTTGCTGCTGTCAGTGCAGAGCCCACTTCGGATCCTCTGTCCGCCCCCACCCCTACCCCTCCCCTGTTCACGCTCTCTCTCTCTCAAAAATAAATAATTTTTTAAAAAGAAAAAGAACGAAGAAAGGTAGAAACACACAGGGTCTGGGATGCTGACCAGAAGTAAACTGTTCCACCCAGAGAGCCCCAGAAATGCTTAGGATTTGGAGGGGCTATGAACCGCAGCAGACAGGGTGAGGTGTGGAATTCAAAACAGGGAGAATATTGGAAGTCTGTTAACAGACACTCTTGGCCCCTCCCTGGCCCCATCTAGTGAGGGCCCCCCCCCACCCCTCCAGCCCCATCCCTGCACATAGGGGTTGATTTTTTGGAGAAATTGAAGTTAAGAGGCCCTGGCCTTCGGGATACCAGGCACAATGAAGGGTGGGGTGAAACAGGCTTACAAGCATCCTAAAACAGTGGGATCCCAACCTCTTCCACTCCCCTACTTCCAGGACACCGAAATCAGGAGCATACAAGAGGGTAAAGTAATCTTCTCTGAGGAAACTGAAAGTCCCTAGAAAAGGGCCTCCAAAAGATAACATGTGGGAGTCTTCCAACAAAAGAACAGGCTTCAGCCCAGCAACTGTAGTGAAGCCCACCACCTGGCAAGCTCCATCTATCCACAGAGCTTCCCATCAGCTTGTTAGTGTCATGGGAACCAGTCACCAAGGATCACCAGCCAAGGACACTTAAGATAGGTACATTTCATTTTATGTAAATTAAACCTCAGTACAACTGACATTTAACCTCCCCCCCCCCCGCCTGCCCTTGACTAGCAAGCCTTAGGTAGCCAGAGATGATCAGATAGTACAAGTCTGTTTGAAGAAGACCATCAACCTATAAGAGTGACCAAAAAAGCAAGCAAGAAAACAAAAAACAAAGGCACTTGGAGGGAACAGAGGTCACAAAGGGAGGAGAAGAAACCTGGGAAATTAAAGATAGAGTCAAAATAAAGATTTCCACAGAAGGATTAGAAAATAAAAGGTGAGGAAATATCCTAGGAAGCAGAATAACAAGACAAAGAAATAGACAACAGAAGAGAAAAGATGAGAAAATTGGAGGATCAATTGGGGAACTCCAGCATCCGACATTAGGAGTTCCAGAAATAGAGAATGGAGGAAACAGCAGGAAGAAAGTGATCAAAGCCATAATACAAAGTGATCAAAGAAAGTGATCAAAGCCAAGAACATGTCCCAGAACTGAAGGAATGAAAATCCTACTGAGTAACCAGCAAAATAAATGTTAAAATGACCACAGCAAGGTATGCCTGTGGAATTTTAGAATACCAGGCATTAAAGAGAAGATCCTGAAAAGTTCCAGAAAAAAAATATGACACACAAAGAATCAAGAAAAAGAATGGCATTGGCTTTCTCAACAGCAACACTGGAGAGCTAGGAGACCATGGAGCAGTGTTCTCAAAAATCTGAACGAACATAATTTCCAACCTAGAAGTCTATACTTGGTTGAACTATCGATCCAGGTTGAGGGTCTAATAAAGACATTTTCAGGCATATGAGATCTAAAGATTCTATGCCCGAGGCCTCATAGGGAACACTGGGGAATGTGATCCAGCAAAATGTGGACATAAAGTCAGAAAAAAGGCCAAGGGATCCAGGAAATCCAACACTGAAGAGAGGTGAAAGGAAACCCAGAGTGATGAGGAGAGAAGATCTCAGTGCAACCTTGTGCAGGTCTAGAGAGCGCCCAGTCTCAATTGCACTAGGGACAATGTCTCAGAGGGGGAAAAATAATCTGATAGATTACCTGATGTGTCAAAACGTATTGAGAGGAGAATTGCACTTCTGACAGAGTTTGGGGAGAATTGATCATAGATATGAAGAAAACCAAGCAAGATCATCGTCACCATCATCATCATCACAATCAACAACATCAACACCAGAGAAAAGAAAAAAAAGTTGCATGGAAAAGGAAATGTGGTTATAGCATATGATATGATTTATCCATTATTAGTATTGATATAGTCATAGTAATGTCCCCTACCAGTATTGATTGAGCTAGATGTACACATGGGCTCTTTAGAAATGAGGAGGTAAATACCTGAAAAAGTGGTTAAAAGAGTTGAAAAGGGTTTGTCCCTGAGAGTGGGGGTTGGGGGTGCAACGGGGGTAGGGTAGGAAATTTGTGTGTTTTGTTACAATCCTTGAAGTACTGGGTGACTTGAAAATCTACATATGTGTATTACTTTGGCAAAAAAAAATGGTAAAAGGACACACAAGAAAATATGTTTCAAAAACAGATTAGCAGCATGAACATATACTTTAGACATACGAAAGTGCAATCAGAAAAAAACGTGGAAAATGAGTTTTGTTTTAAGATCATTTTACAATTTGACTTTTTAAACTATTTCACATATCACTCTAATACAATTAAAAATACTTTAAAAGGCATAAAAGAAGGGCAGGAGTGTTCCAAGTAGCAAATACCAGATGTGCTAGACAAGTAGGTAGGAGGCGGAGTAAGATGGAGAGCTTTGGGGAGTTTGGGCAGGACTGGCAGGGAGGTCTTTGAGGGGAGTCACTGAATGTTTGGTGCAGGAGAACCACGTCAACTGATTTGCAATGAGAAGGGAGTTCTCTGTTGGAGAGACTTGCAGTTAGACCAGGTGATGTCCAGGAGAGAAGATGCCTGGCTGCCCCTGGGCCGGTTCTCAGCTTTTGGAGAGACCTGTATGATCCCTGGACCAGGGTATCTACCTCTTTCCCCTCAGAGCACTGCTGGAAGGAGCCCTGTTCACAGTTTTCCTCAAAACCCCACATTGGGTAGAAATCACTTAAGAAAAATCCTTGGTCAGGGCGCCTGGGTGGCTCAGTCAGTTAAGCATCTGACTTCAGCCCAGGTCATGATCTCACAGTTTGTGAGTTTGAGCCCTGAACTGGGCTCTGTGCTGACAGCTCAGAGCGTGGAGCCTGCTTTGGATTCTCTCTCTCTCTCTCTCTCTCTCTCTCTCTCTGCCCCTTGCCGGCTCATGCTCTCTCAAAATATATATAAAAAATAAACGCTAAAAAATTTTTTAAAAAAAGAAAGAAAAATCCTTGGTCATATTACATGCCCAAGTTTTTGGTTCAGAAAATATGGTCACTATACTCATAGGCTTCAATAAGTTACTGTTTATGAGGATCGCTCCTGAGGATAGGAATTGGCATGGCTAAACCTTTTGAGAACCCGGGGTCCCAAGTGACCTTTCATTAGGAGAGGGCTGTGGGAGTAGCAGGAGAAATTGATCTCTTCTCCTGACATGGATTGATAAAGGGAGGCCTGGTACCCTGCGTCTTTGCCTCTCTATCTAGACAGCTGAACCCAGTTGATAAAAAAGAGAAACTTTGGCATTCTGAAGAAACTAAATATTTTAGGGCCCGAAGATTGTTTGGAACTCAGCCAACATAGCCCCGTTGTTTATAAATGAGGAACCAAGGTCCAAACAGCAGTGACTTATCCAAGTCTGTGCCACCTCCCCCAAAATGGTGGCTCAGCTTCATGGAGTAAGAGGTAGACTGACCATTAGGCAGGGCATTTGCCCTCAGAGAGGTGTAGGAAAGCACAGCACTAATGATCATTGGTATCTACACATAGTTAATCATACACTAAATGCATAAAGGGCTGTAAACCTCTGAGGTGGGATGCCCCCCCTACATTTAGGGTCCCATGATGCCATATACCCTCAAACTAGTAAGAATCAGCCCACAGTGAGGAGAACTGGTTAATTCATTCCTCATCATGGCTTAGAGATCTTTTGCTCCCCTCAGCTGCCATCTTAAGGACTGTAACACCTCATATAGGCCTGCTTTTGGAGCAGAGATAGGTATCTAATAACCTCTCAGAAGAAAGAGCCCTAGAGAGGAAGGGTCTGTCTTGACATTAGGGAAGTCGGATAAGGGAACTCACCTTAACAGTACATATGTGCCCAGCACTGAGCTACCGATACAGTGGCATGTGATGGTAAGAGCACGAGCTTTGGGGTTCATGCCAAGCTCCCCTACTTACATGATGTGTGGCCAATCATTTCAACTTCTCTGAGTCCTCATTTGATCATCTTAAAGTTGGATGAGTAGTTCCCCCTTTGCAGGATCAAAGTAGATAATGTAGGGAAAGAGTCTGACACTGTGCCTGGTACATATAGGTGCTCAGTGCTGACGGAGGTGATTATATATGTTGCTTATGCTCAAAAGTAGATTGGGGCAGGAGGCCAGTCCATGAGTTCCTGGAGGGTTCATATTTCCAGGTCTGGGTCTGGTATATGGTAGATTGAATCCATGTGTGCTGGGGCTTGGGGGTGGGATGGGGCAGCAAGAACACCAGCCTGTCTGGAGCAGAGGGTTAGTGTTAGGGAGAGAGGCTGAGGGGCTTGGCCTCAATTCTGTTGGCAGTTGGGGAGTCATTGAAGTCAGACCCCTCTGACCTGGTACCTGTGAATAATTGGGCCAGGCCTCAGAAGCAATCGTGTTGCTGCACAGTGAGATGGAAAGTTTTAATAAACATGAAAAGGTGCTCTGTGGCCCTTGTCATCTGTCCCTTTACAGGACTGTGAGGCCAAAGGTGACTACCACTGTCCTTGGCTGAACATGTACCATGTGCCAGGCAGACGCTGTGCAAGTCTTACCTGACAAGAGGAGGGATTCTCCCTCCACACACACACCCCATTTTACAAGTGAAAAAGCTGAGGCTGGGCATAGGGGAGTGCCTTTCCCAGAATTACGTGGCTAGTAAGTAGCAGAACTGGGAGCACAGTACTCACCCAGTCAGAGCTTCAACACCCTGATGCTTGCCTGCCCCACCTCGCTGTGAGTGCTCCATTCACTCTTCTAACAAATACTCCCTTCTGAGGTCCACCTCCCCTCCCTGTGCATCCATCTCTTGCTTTGCACTCAGCATAGATGATGCTCCCCCCACTGAGGACAGAGCCTGTGATGTGTTATCTCTGTCTTCTCTGTGGAAAAGGCACGGAGGGGATGGGGGGCACATAAAGGAGGAAGAAGAAGACAAAAGAGATAGGAAAGCCTGCTTCTACACTCTCCCACTTCTTCCAAGTTCCCTGGTCCTTCTTCCTCCCCTTCCCCACCCCTAAGGCACCAGCTTCTCTGTCTCAATCCTCCCCCCACCCCACCCCCCACACCCCTCTGAGGAGGAGCTGCCAGAGGGGTGTGGTTCAGATTTCACTCATTCCCTTGGGTTCCTTCAAAGCTGTCCTCCACTCCATTCTCTTCTCTCGCAGTTCCTTCACCTCTGAGAGGGCCTCACAATGGAGAAGGCAGGGCCCGTGTAGTAGAACGGAGCCCAGCAGCTGACTCACTTACCCTCTCAGCCTCATTCTGTTCATCTAGAAAATAAGCAGGTTGGACCAGGCAATTGGTGAAGCCTTTGCTATGTTGTTAATAATACCTGGTATTTGTCTGCTGGGTTCCAAAGGGCTTAATCATCCCAACAGCCCTGCCAGGATTGGCGTTGTGTTCCAAGTGGGGAGACTGAGGCTCAGATCCTGAGAAGGGGGGTGGCTTGCCTGGGTCACAGGGCTGGTAGATGGCAGAGCCAATATCTGAAGTGAGGTCTCTCTGGGTTTAAAGCTTGGGCTTTGCCTTGGCCCAAGCTGCAGGCTGCCTCTCAGCCACTCTGATTTGGGCCTTACCTTTCACTGTGACCCACTGGGACCCACATGGTTGGCTCCTGGCACCTCCCTGACCTCACCCCCTACCGTTCCTCCCTTTGCTCAGTGCACTCCAGCCATGCTGTCCTCCTCACTGTCCCAACAAATGGCTAGGCCCTTCGCCATCTCCCAGCCTTCTCACTGGTTCTTCTCTGGATGAGATACCCTACCCCTCATTTTCATAACATGTATTAGGCCACCAGGTCATTGCATAGGGCACAGGGAGAAGAACAGAGAAGAATGCTGACTTTTTTTTTTTTCTGTTTCCCTTTCAGATCTGATGGTGAGAATTCCAGGACAGTCAGGTCAGTACCCCCTTTCTCTAGTAGCAGTTGGGAGATGGGGCAGGGACTGGGGTGGGGTCCTCTGATTTCTAACTTGGGGATCCATGGGCAGGGGTGGGGGCCAACCCCAGGGGTTTTGTCCCGTTGGTATTAGGGACGGGTATGGAGCAGACTGGGAGGGCTGGGTGAGTGTGGCAGGCATGGGAAAGGGGTTGAAAACTGTTTCTCAGTCTTTCTGACCCTAGCTACTCTGGGCTGAGCTGGGCTGAACCCCAGAGGGATTCATGGTTGCTGCCCAGATGGGAAAGCCGACTTGCAGAGAGGTCGGCTCTGGGCCTGGGACCTTCTCCACCTTTTCCTTCCAGGAGAAGAGGGTATGAGAGAAGTGGGGCTTCTCTGTCTAGTGTTGGTGCTCTACCCCAAACTGCACTAGCCCTGAGTAGTGGGATCTGGGTGGACTTTTAATGTGACACAGTCTACACATTAGAAACATACATCATGGTGCCAAGTGCACATTTTTTTTTACATGCTTGGTAAAAAGGATTTACAAACTTCAGTAAGTTTTCAGGGTGTGATCAGTTGGCCGCTTGTGGGGGCAGGAGTAAAATGGGGGTAAAGAAAAGGGCTATTTATGAATTTCCCAGGCCTTAACCCATCAGAAGCTTCATGAAGACACAAGTGTGAAGGATAGGGGGTCTGGGTCTACATGGGAATGGTGGGGGGACCCAGGATAAGGCCCGCTCAGGCTCAGCATCTAGGCCAGGGGTGATCTCTGAGATGAGATGGGCCCAGGCAACAAAGGGATGGGATGGGTATACTCAGTCCCAGCCAGGATTGTAACTAGCATATACAGTGCCTTCGTGAAGAGTAGAATCCACTGAGTTGATCAGTTGGAGGAAAGTTCCCTTTCTACTGGTCTACTGTGGCCCCTCACTGGGGTTCCCGGCTTAGTGAACAGAGCACAGGATACCATTTCAGTCCCCTACTTGTGGCCTCTTGGCTGTGAACCCTTGTACGGGGCACAGCTTGCCCAACCATATGTGGCAACCCAGGTCCTGCCATTCAGGCAGTAGATATGGGAGGGAGGCAGAGGATCCCAGCATACAGATGGAAGTGTGTAATGGGACACACCGTGTTCTGGCATCCCAAGCAGGGGCTATGGGATGAGCACACTGATGAGGGCCAAGGTCGGGACTGTGGGGTGGAAGCACACTTGTGTCAACAGGAAAGCAGGGGAATGTGACAGATGCAGTCAGGCCCAGTGTCCAGGCAAGGAGTACATGACAAGATGCAGTTAGTCCCAGGATGCAGCCAAGGAGGGTGGCATGGGCACAGCCTGTCCTAGCATTTAGGAAGGCACTAGTCTAGCAAAGGATCTGAGTCCCACTGTTCCACTGTGGGTTTGGAGAAAAGCAACCTGGCATGGCTCCAAGCACAGTCATAGGCCTCCACACTGATATCCCTGCTACTTGTTGAAGAATCCTATTAAAGGCATCTCTAGCTCTCAGCTCTCCCAGCAGGGGAGTTCCTGGGACCTATAGCTCAGGGTATTTACTAATGATCATAATCATAAGTCATGATGACATGTATTGGGCCTTTACAACTTATAGAAGTCATCAGGGACTTTCTTTCATTTGATCCTCCTAGTGACACTGTAGGTGGAACCCAGGCTGGCCTTATCATCACTGTTTCAGAGTTGAAGAAACTGAAGCTTGGGCTGGTTATGGGTTTTGCCTACAGCCACGCAACTCATAGATGGCTGGGCCAGGATTCAAACCCAGGTCTGCCTGGCACCAAGCCCGGAGCCCTGCCCACGCTGTCACTGTGGGAGCTCTTGACAGCCTTGCAGATAATAATAATCATCCTCATCATCATCCTAATATTAGTAATAATAGCAGTTATCATTTGCTCCTCGCATATTAAGAACTCTGAACATGATCTTATTTAATGTTCATAACAGCCCTATTAGATGTAGATTGGGATCCCTGATTTACAGATGAGAAAAATGAGGTTACCCAGAGGGTCAGTGCCTTGCCCAAGGAAAGAAAAGCAATAGGTCAGGGTAGCATCACTCTGACTCATACCCTGTGCTGTCTGGTTCCAAAGCCAGCATTTGTTTTGTGGAGACTTGCTTCCCGACATCCATCCTGTGTCCACAGCCCAGGAGGCTACAGCAGCCTCGAGGACTCAGCAGTTGGGAAGCAAGGGTCACACTTGGGCTGTGGAAGGGTCTTAAAACATAGCACTTGTGGGGAAGATCTTGCAAACCTGGTTGGTAGACCCTTGAACTTGGAACCAGGGCTGTGTGAGGATGCTCACAGGACCACATGTAAATTCTTGAGCTGGCTTCAGCTAGGGGTCTAGGGAGAGCTTCCTGGAGAAGGCAGAATCTGATCTGGGCTGTGGAAGAGTGACATGCAGGCTTTGCAGTGGAGGGTGGGGGCACATCCCTGGGAATGTAGCCAATATGCATCAGAAGTGAGGATGGGACTCCAGGGGGGCGCAGTTGGCTGGGCAAAAACAGATCCGGGCAGGAAAAGAGCTAATGTTAAAGTTCAGAACACGGACTGATACCTTCTGTCATCAGTGGGAGCCAGGGAAGGCTAGAGGGGAGAGGCTGAGCTCTGCAGCATACCAAGGGCAGCAAGTAGATCCAGGTAAAGGGCTCCATTTATGGCAGGTCACTTTCTAGTTATGTGCTTTTGGACAAATCTGTTCATCCCTTGGAGCCCCAGTGTCTTTATCTAATAAGCACTGTGTGTGCATAAAAGGGAGACGCTGGGGTGGGGGAGAAGAAACACCAAGGAGAGGAGCGAGGCCTTGGCAGTTGTGGAAGCAGGGTAGGTAGATTGAAAACCATGGAGGCCTGAGGGCTTCTAAGTATGGGGTGGCAGAGGAAGTGTGGAGTCTAATTAGAGCTGAACAGCTGGTGTTGCGCGAGGGCTGTGGGCACAGGAAGGTGCCCGGACTTCCTGTAGGTTTGTGAGAAGTTGTTAAGCCTACAGGCACTTTAAACCAAGGTCCTTGGAGGGCGATGGCTCAAGTTCACAAAGCCAGCTCTCAGCAGAGCCTGTTTCCTAGCTGGTGTGCTCTCTGCAAAGTCACTGAACTTCTCTGATCCTTGGTTTCCTGGCCGGTGAAATGAGGATGAGGATTCTGACTTGTCCAGGTCAGATGAAAGAAATTAAAGTAAAACAATGCTCAGCATAAAATAGTGCTCAATATGTTGTAGTGCCCTCCACCCTCCTCTACGCCCAATCCACTGTCTCTTACTGGATGGTCAAGCTTGAGAGATGTGGAGAAGTGTGGGGAGAGGCAGGAGGGGCCAATACCTCCCAGGGGTCCCAGATTTGGAGGCGGTGCCACAGTAGGGAAGGTCGGGCTGAAACTGGGGGGCCTTGGGGACAGGGCTGGGGTTGCCAGGCACGCAAGGAGGAGAGCCGAAGAGGTGGCCTGTTGCTAGGGAAGGAGGGAGGAGGTGGGGGAGCCACTGACACCCACAGAGCCAGAGATGTCCCCATGGCAACGGGAGCCCGCTGCATTTGGGAGGAGAAGTGGGAGGAGGAGCCACGGTTGGCTCTGTTCCCAGAGGAGGCCTCCCACTCTGGGCCTCAGTGCCCCCATCTGCCAAACGGGAGTTTGGATTAGGTAATCTCTAAAATGCTTCCTTGTTTTGGCCTCCTGGCAATCTGGGGTGGCTGAGACTGCAGGGATCTTCCAAGGCTCCCCCATCCACAAGTCGAAGACTCCACCAGTCCCTGGAGGCAACCCAGCTGTGTTGGAGTCTTCCCTTCCCAGGCTGAGTCCTGTTCAGCATAGCCTGGTTGCCCGCCCTGCCCCAGCCCTCTGTTCTCACCACTTCCTGTGCCTGAAAACCTTGTCACTTAGTGTCTGCTGAAAGCTTTCTGGCTCTGGGAGCCCAACTCCAGTCCTCCTCACTCTGAGAAGCCTTCCCTGGCTGCTCTAGTCCACCCTGCCTACTTTCTCCCTCCTGGGATGCTCTGACCCCAGAGTTGCTCCTCCTGCTGCCCTTAGTATTCACTGCTGCCATTTATCTGGCAGCTTCTAAGATCTGGGCTCCACACAAGATGCTTGACAGGCTCAAATCTTTGCAGTCCATCTGTGGTATCATATCGCAGACCCCCATTTTACATATGAGGCAGTTCTCTGTGAGGTTCCCCAGGTACCATGTGGTGGAGCCAAGCTTGGAACTTGGCTCTGTGTTATTGCCGGTACCCTGGGCCTGAGATGGGGTGTTAACAGCAGGAGCACTTACTGAGTGTTAGCTAAAGCTGTTATATGCCAGGCACCATGCTGGGCACTTTACCTATATTCTCTCATTTAATGTCCACAATGATGCTAGAGGGTGTATATTCTTGTCATTTTGCTGATGAGGAAACTAATCTTAGGGAGCTGAAGGCATTTATCCCGTAGTAGAACTAGGATAGGAATTCAGACCATCAGAGGTGCAGTCACCACAGTACACTGGGGTCAACTCAGTTGTATTCCAGAAGCACGTAGAGCATTCCCTATGTACCATACCTGTGTTGGGTGGTCTGTTGGGGGTGGGGAGACAGAAGCAGGGTACAGACACAGATATGCCAGCTCCAGCAAGCCAAAATGAGAGTGTGCTGAAGAGGAGAGGCCAGTTGTAAGGACAAGAGTCTGGAGGGGGTACAGCTGGAATAACAGTGAGATAGAAGAGGATGGTGTGGGGGAATTGGGTAATTTTCCCAAAGAAGGTGCCATTCCAGGAAGATCCTGAGGGACAAGAAGGGGTAAGAGGGTCTTCCCTCCCCTTCCAGTTTGTGTTCCTCTGCCTCTGCCTGGCCTAGCCCCAGGAAGTGGGTGACCCCTAAGCTGGCTGCGTGCCTGGTTGGAACCAAAATAAACTTGCCTTCTCTCTCTTCCCCTCCCCTTGCCTCTGTCCCCTCTGTCCTGGCTTTAATTAGCAGCCCCGGGGATGAGTCACTTGGCAGCTGGGGAGGGAGGCTGCACAGAGCCCAGTCAAGCCCCGACTCCTGCCCTGAGTTTTGTGGGCAAGCGCCACTGTGTTCATGCACCTGTGTGTGCTCCTGCGTGGCCCCTGCATCTACGTCCGTGCGGGCGTGAGGAATGCAGAGGTGCTGGCATGTGTCCATGTGTGTCTGGGTATCTGCATAAAAGCATATCCAGCCATTGCTGCCTTTGTTTCTGCGTGCCACTGAATGTCAGTGTGTGTGAGTGTGTGGCTATAGTATGCGTCTGTGGAAGCAAGTGTCAGGAAATGAGGGAGCATTTGAATGAGCAAACACAAATACTTTATGATTGCACCCACCCTTCCCTACATAATGTTCTTTATGTGGTCTTGCTTATGCAAACCCTGCACTTATATCCCCAATTTTCCCTTGTCTGAGTCTGGGTACATTTTGTTGCAGGGAACAGAAACCCGCTCAAACTCACTCCAGAATGTAAAGGGTGGGAGGTGGACTATTGTGAAGCTACATCTCACCGAATCTGAGAAATTAAGTGTGCATGTGTGTGTGTGTGTGTGTGTGTGTATACATATATATATATATATATATATATAGAGAGAGAGAGAGAGAGAGAGAGAGTCAGGCCTCACACCAACTGGAAGCAGGACCAAGAAATCGAGGACCAAGATTACTTGCCCTAGCTCCCTCTCCCTCCTTCTCTCTCTCTGCATCTCCCAGGCCCATGTCTCATCTCTCTGTGTATCTCATGGCTTGCTTGGTCTCTGTCATCTCTTTGTCACTGACTCACCTCTCTGGACTAGCTTCATCTGCGTTTGTTTATACGATCTGATGTGGCTGCCAACCTGGAAGCTTAAGGGTCCATTCCATATGACAGTGTTTCTGTCCAGCCTATGGGAACAGGCGGCAGCAAGGGGCTGTAGGTGGGAGTCAGTTCTCTTAGAAGTGGGTGAGGGTAGAGAGGTCAAATACATCTCCAGCTAGCAGTTATTGTGGGTCCACACATGAGGTCAGAGCCTCGGGGGCGGTATGCTCAGAAGCCCATGGTTGTTAAATTGCCTGTCCATTAAGGTTTTGGTTCCTTTTCTAATGCAAGTTGACCTTTGCTCACTGTGCTTTCAAGTTCCATGCACTTGCATTAAAACACCTTCATTTTATCTAAATAATTCCCCCCTTTTTATGCCAGAACAGCTTTTAAGTGCACAGTGAATATTACCATTGCTACCAGTGTGTGGTGTTTTCATAGCCTCAGAACAACTAACATAATGCTACTCATGGTACAGCTACTACTGAGTTCTTGGTTGCTTCGGGAATTTTCACATTTTATTAGTGCAGGGACTGAATTTATAGTTATCTGTAGTATATAATTATAAGTGCACATTATCAATATTATCAGCTTGACGCTTGGGCTTACTTTTCCATTAATACAAACCCCTGCAGTTTTTACATTAATTACAGAGAGAATTAATGACCTCTTAGACAAGTTTTCACCTGTGAGTAAAGAGTTCGGAACCAGCTGTGCCCATAATGACTGTTCTCCAGATGCAGGGGCAATGCCCACAGCTTTGACTTTGGCCTTTGCCTCGCATCCTCTGGCTGAGACTTAGAGGCTGCCCACCGCCTCCTTGGGGGCCTCCTGTTTCTGGCTTGCATATAGAAGGTGCTGTTATTTTTAATATTTTTAATAGGAATGATAGTTTCCTTATTATCATTAAAGCCATCTTCTATGTGTAAACGGTAAATGTGAGGTTGGAGAGATTATCCCAGGTTCAAGGAAGAGTCTCCTTCAACTTCTCCCCTCCCCCCCTTTTTTACTATTCCAAATATTAATAATTGCTTTGATCTGCAAAATGTCTGCTGTGTATTGGGTACTGTTAGGGAGCATTTGGCACACATTCTCTTTAAGCCTCCTGGCCACTCTGCCAAGTAGAGATGATTGTGGGCACTTTACAGCTGGGGAAACTGAAACCTGTAGAGGTGAAGTGACTTCCCAGAGTCATCCATCCATCCAACCACCTATCCAACCACCCATCCACCCACCCACCCATCCATTCACCCATCTATCTACTCACTCACTCAAGGATGATTTCTTGAGCACCTACAATGTGCCAGGCACTGTGCTAAATTAGATTCAGCTGATATACTGATGAATCATAGAAGTCTGCTCTGAGGAAACTCACTGTCCAGGAGGGAAAGAGATGAGGAAATAGACAATTACAGGGGAAGTATAGGGCGGGAGCATCTCAGAAGTATACTGTACCCAGCCTGAGGGGCTGGAAGGCCTCTCTAAGCTGATACCTAGGCTGAGACTTGGAGGATGAGTACAAGCTGGCCAGGTGAGGACTGGGGGTGGGGTGAGGTGAAGCCGAGAGGAGAGAGTTGCAGGCAGAGCAGGAAATGTATGCTGGAACTGTGGGAGGCGTGTTTGGCACCTGTGTTTGTAAAGAATTAAAGCTGTTTCTGCAGAGAAATGGGACTGTCATAAGCCATGGGCTGGGAAGGGCGCAGAAGGTAAATTGGGAGGCTGTAACTGGGACCCCAGTCAGTTAGGCCCAGAGCTGAGGAGCTGCAGGACCCAGGAGCACAGTTTCCTTGCTTCCAGGCGCACCTGGTCCTGGTCCCCACTGTGGGTCAGCCTGGGCAGCATCAGGCCAGGATTCTAGTGACCACAGTGCCCTCTAGTGTCCACCAGCCCATCTTGCAGCCTCCACTTCAGTGTGGATTGTCTACCACCACCACCATGTGCTGACCTGTGTGTCTGGGTGCCCTGTGCTGGATTCTGGGGACACTGGGATAAATAAGGCAGCGCCCCTGTCCCCACAGAGCTCCCGGCCCAGAGGGAGAATCAGCTTGTGGACAGACAAGGCTGAGACAAGTGCAGGGTGGGAAGGAAACAGGGAAGGGGCCAGGGCCTGTTCCAGGGGGCACAACCTGTAAGCTGACTTGTGAGGAACTAGGGGGAGCTAGTGAGGTGGGGAGGTGGCAGTGGGGATGGGTGGTGGGAATGGATTTTTGAGCAGAGGCAAAGATGAGGCTGGGACAGCAGTGTGGCAGAGAATGTAAGCACTCCTGTCTGGGTGGAGCACTGGTTGAGGATCAGGGGCAGGGGAAGGCTGAGTCTAGCTGGGGGGGTGGGGGGTGGGTAGGAGTCAGCTCAGAGAAGGTTCTAGGAGGCCTGCCACTAGCTCATGGTGGGCGCTTAGCAAATGGAATCATATAAGGAGCTTTCCTGCTCTTTTGGGATCATAAACCCATGTGAGGATCTGATGAAAGCTACACTTTCCCCCCAAACATGCTGTTACTCATTAATATTTTCCATACAACTTCAGGGGCTTCAAGGCACTTCCCCTCCCCCAGTGCCTGTACATGAACCACAGGCTGCCAAACTGCTCTTTGTATAAATACCAAAACTTTATCGTGGCCTCTCAGGCTCTGTGTGATTAGAACCCTGCCTACATCTCCAGTCTCACCTCTCTCCCCTTTGCTTTTTCCACTCAGCTGCATTGGCCTTCTTGCAGTTCCTGGAAATATCACCTCAGATCGTTTGCCCAAATTGTTTCCTTTGCCTGGAACACTCTCTCCTGCTGCCTCCTCTTTTTGCCCAGCTTAATTCCATTAGCTGCTGAATGTCTGTCTCCTCTCACTTGGATATGAGCTCCATGAGATCAGGACATTGACTACCCTGAGCCCCTGCTGTATCAGGTCCCTGGCCCAGTGCCGGGTCCACAGGATCTGTAGAATAAGTGAATGAAGGCCTGCTGGTGCCTTGTGGCTGGGTCAAGCTGCTCACCATTAATTCCTTCTTCCTTTCAGCCCCTGGTGGGTCATCACATGAATCTACCCAACATTCTCAGATATGTCTGAATTCCAGGAGTGGCTCAGAGATATTTTCCTAGAATCCTCCCCATCCCTGAAACAAATAGGCTTCCCGTGGGTCTCCCCTGTCTTCTTGGGAGACGTTGTCAGACTCCTTTAGGCTCAAGCTGACTCTACACCGTAGATGCGCATTCGTTTCACTGAATCATCACAAGAACCCATGAGGTAGAAATTGCCACTTGTCTTTTAGAGATAAGGTAACTGAGCCTCAGAAGCGTTATCCAGCTGGAAAGTGGTAGAGCTGGGACTTGTACTTGCTCTACCAGGCACCCAGGTGTGGGATCTTGGCCTTAACACAGGAGAAGGAGCTTGCCCAAGGGCCACAACATCAGCCTTATGGCCAGGAATAGAATTTCTGTCTCTCAACTCCTACCAGGCCAAGAGGAAGGTCTGGGCCAGAGGTGCAGCCATTAGGGCAGTAACTGCAAATGGGCACAGAGCACAGCGGCTGCAGGAGCTAGGAGAGTTGCTCAAGGAGAGAAAAAAGCAGGGGTCAAGGCCAGAGCTCCGGGGACCAGGATCTTTAGGGGGTAGGAAAAGGGAGAAGAGACCACAAAGGGCCTGCAGATGCTAACTTTGCGGTGGTCCGGAGGGCCTATCTCTCTCAACGGCTTTGGCTTTCTTGAGAGGAACCAGCTGCCCCAGCAGGGAGGCAGGAAGGCAGGAAGGCTGGCCTGTTGCCTGTCAGTTCCTATTCCTTCTAGATCATTGCCCCCCTGGCCCCTCCCAGGGCCGCCTTCTGCTCAGAACAGCCAGGGGCCTGGGCTCTGGGGCTGTGAAAGGACAAGAGCACTCTGAGCTGGATCTGTGGGACTCTTCAGGAACCCCCCATCCTTCCAACCCTCCAAATTCTCTCCTTTCTCCAGCCTCATCCAAAGGAAGGAGAGAAAGAGATTCCTGTGATGAGTAGGTGGGGAGTCAGGGCATCTGGATTCTAGTCTGACTGGCTGTGTGAACATTAGCAAGACTCTTCCCCTCTCTAGGCCTCAATTTCCCCATCTGTAAAGTCAGGCAGGGCAGTTTCCTTGGAAGAAGAGCCTCTTGATGGAGAATGGTGTTTCTTCTGATTTTTGCTTTTCTCTTCAGGGAGCATTTCTCGTAGCCAGTCCTGGGAAGCATACGCAGGAGAATGCAAGCTTGTTGCAGTAGTCAAGCATATTGGCCAGGGTCTTGCCTTGATTTCCCCAAATGGGTGATTTGAATATTACTTGATCTGCAGCATCCAGGCACAACAACAAAACATGGTCTCTAATTGTGCAGAAGATGAGAATGTGAAAAGCTTCTGTGGAAAAGTTTCCGTACTCACAAGCCAGCAATATGGCTGAGGGGACCGATCCAGATCTGGGGAATGGTCAAACCAGGGCTCGATCTTGGGGTTCTGCCACTTAGTAGCTGTAGTACCGGTACTGAATTACTTAATGTCTCTCCATCTGAGTTTTCTTGTCCGGAGAATAGGACTAGTGACACACACTTGACAGGGTTCTTGGGGGAGATTCCAGGAGAGATGCACATGGGGAGCCTAGCCTGGGGTTTGGCCCAGAGGAGTCACTGTGAGTTCTCAGAACTGCTTCCCCTTACTTGGAGTTCCCAGCCCTCCTGAGGGAGCAGGGGAAGGAGCAAAGTTTCCAGCTGCAGTCTGGCCAACAGCCCAGCTGGCCTGGCCCCGCCTCCTTGGTTCCTCCTTCTAGGGAAGGGCTGGGAGGAGGGGGTGGTGACACAGTGGAGGCACCGCCCAGCCAGGGGGCCTGCCCTCGGGACAGGTCCAGACCCATGGAGCCCTCCGGGAGGAGTAGCAGGTAGGAACCTAGCCCCCCCACCCCCGACCCTGCAGCCTGACCCCCTCCTTCGCTGCCCCGGCCTGGACTTGGTCCTTGGACTGCTGATTCAGCAGCCTCCTGGCTTCCTGGTTCCTGGCTCCCCTCTTGGACTCTTGGAGGCCTTTGGCTTGGGGAGGGAGCTAGCGAGAGAGGGTGAGCACATGGGCATCGGGGTGCCCCCCCCCGCACTGTGAGGACCCTGGAGCCCTGAGCAACACAGTCCATGGCCTATGAGGGGTGTAACTAGTGGCTGCTTTGGCATGCTAGCCTGGCTCAGCACTGCAGGGCTCCCCCATAGCCACTGAGATTCTCTGATACTAACATTCCAGCAGCCTAAGGGTCTCTGTGTCTCAGATTTAATGAGATAATGAGTCAAGGACTGGGGCTGGTGACTGGCACATAGATGGCACTTGAGAGACAGTCATTCTGATGATGATGCTTATTCCAGAGTCTCTGACAAGAACAGGCTCAGATTCCAAGATTCTCTATAAGGATCTAAGATTTGGGCATCCTCAGAATCACAAGTGAGATGCTGGGCAGCTGGCCTGGCCTGCAGCCACATCTCCTGGCCTTTACTTGGGCTTTGGAATGGCCAGGCCATGACCACAATCTGCCTTCAGGGGCATGTGGGGGAGAGGGGCTGGCTGGCCTGGAAGGGCCAGTTCCACTCCCAGCACCTGCCCTGCTCAGGGTAGACCAGGCCCTCAGCCTCACTACCCTACTGTCCCTCCTCCCCCAGGCCCATTCTCTGGACTTTAATCATGGGAAGCAAGAGGCACAGGGGCCTTTGGACCCTGTGCTAGGGGTGGGGGTACAGCGCTGGGGGGATGGTGTGTGGGCCGTGTCCTGGGCTAGGGGCACAGCACTGGCCTTGGAAGCAAAGACTCCTACTGGGAACCACCCTGTCCTCTGGCTCACTGGGCTCCACCCACCCACTCAGCCCCAGTCCCATCCGTCACTTAGGCCACTGAGACCTTGGCAGCTCTCCTCCCGCCCTCGCCTCTCCTCTCCTTTGCTCTGGCACTCTCTGCCTCTCCCTGTCCTCTCTCTGTGTCTTTTGTCTCACCATTCCTCTGTCTTCCTCTTTCTCTGTCTTTCTCCTTTTCTGTCTTACCCTTTCCGTGTCTCTTTCAGTTTCTCTCTGTCCCTCTCCCTCTCCTCCTACAGTGTTTCCTCCACCCACCTGGCCTGGGTTCTTCCCCCTCTTTGGATCCAGAGTCTCCTCTCCCTCCATGCCTTCCTCCCTTCTTGTAAGGGGTCTTCTATAAGGGGGAGCCCCCCATATATCTTTTCCCTTTCTCTTTCATCCCCTCTCCCCTCCCCTCTTTCCTACCTGTGTGGCGTCTGGTGTGAGGAGGGCTCCCTTCCCCCTTCCCTGCTGTGGTGTCCCAGTGTCTCCGTGGCTTAGGTCCCCACGGAGTCACCTGGAACACAGGAGGCCCAGACTGGCTCTTTTGTCTCTGCTGCCCCCTGTTGTCGTTGTGTTCTGTTTGTGGTTCGAGTGCCGTCCTCTCTTTCTTGACTTTGTGGTTTTTTTTTCTTTTTTTCTTCCTTCCTTCCTTCCTTCCTTCCTTCCTTCCTTCCTTCCTTCCTTCCCCTCCTTCCCTCCCTCCTTCCTCTCTTTCCCTCCTTCCTTCCTCCCTTCCTTCCTTCCTCCCTTCCTTCCTTCCTCCCTTCCTCCCTTCCTCCCTTCCCTCTATCCCTTCTCTCCCTTCTTCCCTGCCTCCCCACCTCCCACCCCTCCTCTTCATTCCCAATCCTCCACCACCCATTCTTCCCAGTCTTCCCTTTCCCCTTCTCACTTCCTCATCCCTACTCCCCACTCGGCCTCTCCCTTCCCTCCCTGTCTCTTTCTCTGTCTCTCTGTCTCTGTCTCTCTCTCTCTCTCTCTGTCTCTTGCTGTCTCTCAGGTCCACAGCGTCTCATACTCTACACCAGTATTGCTGTCCTACTCAGGTCCTTGACTCCATGAAGCTTACCCCCTCAGGCAGGCTGGCAGAGAGCAGGTAAGAGCTAGACCCATCCTTCCCCTCATCCTTCACCCTTCCAGACAAATCTGCAATAGCATTGCCAGACCCTCTCCCCCATCTCCCTCTAGCCCCCCTGAGTGATTGTGGAATGAATGTCTGAGCATGTGAGAAGAGTGACTGGGAGACCAGGTAGGAGACCAAAGAGGAGATTCAGATTCTGTTTGTAGTTTATGCTTCCTTAAAAATCCTTCCGCGATACACATCCCCATTCCCAAAGGTGGGAGTGGTTGGTTCTACAATATGTAATATTTGAGCTGTTTTGAAGGATGAGTAAGAGTTTGCCAGTTGGATAGGATGGAGAAGGATGTTTAGGCAGAGGGAACAATCACCCACACCTTTGAGAACATTATTTCCAAGTTAATGAGAAATCACATTTTACATTTTCTAATTATAAGGCAATAAAATGAAATATAGCAACAGCAAAAAAAAAAATAGACCCATTTGAAAGTTTAAAAAAACACTTGTGTGAAAGAGGAAATAAGAATGGAATTTATAGACTATTTAAGATAAATATCAATTATAGACTATTTAGAATAAATGTCAATGGGAATACTGTATATCAAAACCTATGGGATGTGACCATGGGGGTTCCCAGAAGAAAATGTATAGTCTTAAATGTTTTTATTAGGGAACACAACAGTTTAAATTAAACAAATTATCCCACTCAAAAATTTAGAAAAATAACAACCAAATGAAAGCAGAATAAAGTAATTACTATAGATAAAACCAGAAATTAATGAAATAGAAAACAAAAGATTTGATAAACTAAGAGGTGGTTTTTGAAAAGACCAGCAAACTAGACAGACTATTCTCTGGCAGATATGACTGAGTAAAAAGCAAGAAGAAACATAAATAAAATAAGGTATGATGAAGGGGATTTAACCACAGATTTTGAAGAGATGAAAAAAGTCATAAAAGATGCTCTGTATAATTTTATACCAATACATGTGAAAATATAGGTGAAATGGGTGGTTTTCTAGGAAAATATAAATTACCAAAATGACTTAAGGAGTGACAGAAAACTTGAATAGAATAGAACAATATAGAAGAAGTTAAAAATATGGTCAAAGTTTTCTTCTCAGAAATGGTACCAGGACCCAACTGGTATTACGGAAGTGGTGGTATGATGGAAGTTTTATTGAATCTGGAAAGATCAGATAATGGAAAAAGATGGGCAGCTCCACTTCATTCCAGAAAACTAGTATAACTGGATAGGTTTAGAGAAGGAGAGAGAGAGAGAGAGAGAGAACGAACTATAGCCCAATCTCACATTTCAATAGTCATACATTTTTTAAATAAAAGATTATCAAACTGAATCCATCAGTGTATTGAAAGAAGAACATACCGTGACAAATGAAAGTTTGTCCCAGAAGTGCAGGGATTGTTAAACATTAGGAAAGCTGTTATTTTAATGGATTACATTAATAGATTAAAGTAAAAAGAATGTATAACTATCTCCATAAATGCTGAAAAAATAATCTGATAGAATTATGTATCTGTTCTTGGTTTTAAAACTCTTAGTAAGTGTCCTAGTTATTTCTTGTATTGGTATGATTTGTTACACAGCCATAGATAACTAGTACAGTAAGCTGTCAGTGAAAACATCCTTATTTTGATAAATAATTTTTTATCAGAAACCAAAGATAATCACCAAATTTAATAGTGAACTACTAGGTAAATTCCTATTAACCTCAGGAACAAAATAAGTATGACTGCTATCACTGTCACTAACCAACATTTTTTCCTAGAAGTTTTTTTTTTAAATTTAATTTATTTATACTAGAGAGAGAAAGTGAGTGAGCACGAGCAAGGCAGGGGCAGAGAGAGAGGGAGAGAAAGAGAATCCCAAGCAGGCCCAGCGCTATCAGCGCTGAGCCTAATGTGGGGTTTGAACTCATGAACCCTGAGATCATGATCTGAGCCGAAACCAAGAGTCAGACGCTTAACCCACTGAGCCACCCAGGCGCCCCATCAACATTTTTTTCTAAAACTTTTAACCAGTAGGATTAAAAACAGAAATAAGTGGTATAAATATTAGAAAGAAAGAGTCAGAATTAGCACTATTTGGAGATGATATGGTTGTCTACTTAGATAATCAAAGAGAATAAAAGGGAAAATTATTAGAACTAATAAGAAAATTCTGTGAGATGGCTAGATACAAGATAAATATATACCCAAACCATTAGCTTCTCTGAATAGCAACAATAACTAATTAGAAGACATAATAGAAATAGATTCCATTCACAATAGTAAGACAAAATGATAAAATTACTAGGAATTGACAAGAAACATGAAATACTTCTCCATAGAAAACTAGAAGATTTCATCAAAGGCTGTAAGAAGACTTGAATAGTCAACGATCCTATCCTGTTCCTGGATGCGAAGATTGAATATAGTAAAAATGACAGTTTTTCCCTCAATCTGATCAAAAGTTTCAATGCATTTCTCACTAAAATTTCAGTGGTATTTTCTTTGGGAATTGGGCAATTGGATTTTAAAGCTCATTTAGAAGAGTAAATGCCCATGAATTACTAAGAAAATTTTGAAAAAGAAGAACAATGAGGGGGAACTTATACAAAATTACCATAAAGCTGCAGAAATTGCAATCTTATATCATCACAGAAATAGAGAATTACATACAGGGAACAAAATAGAGAGTTTAGAAACAAAACCAAATATTCATATGGGAATATAATTTATGATAAAAAAACACATTTCAAATGAGTAGGGAGTCAGTAAATGGGATGGGACTATTGGCTACCATTTGGGAAAAAACTAAGTTAAACCTCTGTCTCACATAAAATCAAATACAAAGGATAAAACTGCAAAAGTATCAGAAGACAATACAGAATATTTTTATCATAGTAGGATGGAGAAGCTTTTCTGAGCATGACTTAAGAACCCAGAAGCCATAAAGTAAAGAACAATAATTTTGACTACATTAAAGTTGAGAACTTCTGTGTAGAGAAAGAGACTATACACAAAATTAAAACATAACAGCCTAGGAAAAAGGATTTGGTACATAAACATCAGGCAAAGGTTAAGATCTCTGTTTATATATAAATCATCTCCTGGAAATCAATAAGAAAAAGATTTATACCATCTTTTAGAATAGAGAAATTACATGATTTGGCAATTCAGAGAATAGATATCCATTAGCTGATGAATGGGAAAATAACTAAAACAAGAACAAAGTACCAGTTTTAAAGTGCCAAAATTTAAAAGATTGAGGAAACAGAAACACTGTTTCCAGTGAGGAAACAGATTCTCTCATGTTCCATGATTGGAGTGCAAATTGGTACCATTTTTTATGGCACCAATTTGTCAGTTGCCCCCCCCCGCCCCCAATCTTAAATGTGGGTATACTTCCAACCTGAGAACCATGTCTTGAAGGTAGATTTCTCTAAGGCTTTACTACTAGATGGTCCTCCAACCAGAGGTCTTTTCTAAAGCATTCAATCCCAACTTTGAGCATAAACCATTCTGTGCGACTCTTTATCACATGCCCTTTTAGGATAGCATTCTCAACCAACTCTTTTTTTTTTATGAAATTTATTGTCAAATTGGTTTCCATACAACACCCAATGCTCATCCCAACAGGGGCCCTCCTCAATACCCATCACCCACCCACCCCTCCCTCCCACCCCCCATAAACCCTCAGTTTTTAGGAGTCTCATATGTTTTGGCTCCCTCCCTCTCTAACCATTTTTTTTTCCTTCCCCTCCCCCATGGTCTTCTGTTAAGTTTCTCAGGATCCACATAGGAGTGAAAACATATGGAATCTGTCCTTCTTTGTATGACTTATTTCACTTAGCATAACACTCTCCAGTTCCATCCATGTTGATACAAAAGGCCAGATTTCATTCTTTCTCATTGCCACGTAGTATTCCATTGTGTATATAAGCCACAATTTCTTTATCCATTCGTCAGTTGATGGACATTTAGGCTTTTTCCATAATTTAGCTATTCTCAACCAACTCTTAATGAAAATGTTGTATGATGTATGCTTCTCAAAATAAAGGCTGGATTATGTGAGTAGGACTAATCTTTATTTTTAGCCAGTCTATAAAGATGTTAAAGCAACAGAAATAAGTTTTATCTACATTTTAAACAAAATGTGCATTCCTTTGGCCCACCAATTCAACTTTTAGGAACCTATTCTTCAAAACTGCTTCCAGACATACACAAAGATGTTCATTGCAGCATTGTTTACTATAGCAAAACATTAAAACAACCTACATGGCTGTCCACAAGAGAACAGCTTTTCTTTCATGATTCACCCATCCTATTGTATTCACCCATACTCTTACAGATCAAAAGAAAAAGATACATCTCTATATACTGGCATGAAAGTATCTCCAAGACTTATCGCTATAAGAAAAAAAGCAAGTTGGAGCGCCTGGGTGGCTCAGTCAGTTAAGTGTCTGACTTAGGCTCAGGTCATGATCTCACAGTTTGTGAGTTCGAGCCCCGCGTCGAGCTCTGTGTTGACAGCTCAGAGCCTGGAGCCTGCTTTGGATTCTGTGTCTCCCTCTCTCTCTGCCCTCCACCACTCAGGCTCTGTCTCTCTCTCTCTCTTTCAAAAATAAATAAACATTAAAAAAAAAAAGAAAAAAGCAAGTTGCAGAACATGGTTTGTAGTATTATCCCATTCTTGTAAGGAAAAGAAAATCTGCATAACAACAATGAAAACGTGTTATACACATTCTGTCATAATTTCAAAATTACTGGTCTTTATCCTCGGTCCCATTTATTTGCTTTTACTAACATTTCCTTCTCTATATATACCACTTCCCTACATCCAGCTGTTCAGATCTTGCTTTCCTTTTCATAACTAGCTCAAATACCACCTTATTCATTCAGCAAGATTTGTCCTGCCCACGGTCGGTTAGGCCTTGTGCTGAACCTTGGTGGGATACAGAAATGAATTGTATCTTGTCCTATCAGGGAGCTCAAGTCTAGAGGGAAGAGACACCTAGACAATGACAACATAGTATGGTTTGGTATGGGACAGAAGTAGGTTCAGAGGGCTTCCTGAGGAAGGGCACCTAACCCCACGTGTCCCCTAGAGGAGGGGACATGGGTACTGAGGCTTGAAAGAGTGATAGCTTTTCTTCATCCCCCAACCCTGCCAGAAATGGTCTTGCCTACTTTTTTGGCTCTTCCAAGCAAGATGACCTAGTGGGGGAAAGTAGTTGAATTAGTACCTTTCTTTATTTAAATCCAAGTTTGACCACTTACCAACTCTATGACTATGGGCAGGCCATTTAACCTCTGAGCCTCTGTTTCCTCATCTGTGTAATGAGGATAATGCCTACTTACCTCTCAGGGCTGATTGGAGATGGTGCATGTAAAATTCCTGGGTGACTATCAACTCTTGAAGGGCATGCACTACCCATGTCTTGTTTTCCTCATAGCCAAGTATGTAGCATTGGATTGGATTGGATCTAAAAACTTCATGTATCTGAGGATGGTTCCAGATCAAAGAATGGGCCCAACCATAGTGGGGCTTTGAGATGAGAAGCTGAGAGTAGTACATGGGATGGAGGGGGTTACGCTATAAAAAGAGAGAGCCAGGTCTCTGGTCTTGCCATGAAAGGGGACACAGGAGGGAAAAAATGAAGCCATGGTAAGTGGAGCCCAGACAGGGCATTCTGGCCCTGGTTCTTGGCCCTGTTCTACCGATGCCATCTTCCAATCTCATAGTCCAGGGCAGGGAAGCATGGTGGGCCAATACTTGCATTGGTGCCAACACATCTCAATTTCATCCCTAGTTCTTTCACTCACTAGCTGCATGACCATAGACAACTCACTTCACATGTCTGAGCCTAGTTCCTTATCTGTTAAAAGAAACACATAACATCATGGGGTTTATAGACGAGACCAGTTGCTGAATGCATGACACATAATGGGTATTCAAAAAACACGTAGCTGTTATTAGTGTTCATTTCAGTAGATACTTATGGAGTTCTGCTGTAGCCAGGGCCTATGCTGGGTAATGGTTCTTGCCTTCCACAAGTTCCCAGTCAGTTGAGGAGACCAAGGAGAGCTATGATAGAGGGGCTTATGGTGGAGGGGACTGTGGAAGCCCAAAGGAAGGGATTTGGCCTGGTCTAGGACTGCTGCAGGTCAACTCAGACTAAAAGCTGAGTCTTAGAGGATGAGTAAGAGGCGGTCAGGGACAGAAGGGTGAAATGTGGAAGAACCTTTCAGGCAGAAGGAACAGCATATGTAGAAGAACCTAGAAGTTATTGGGTAGGGCCAGAGGTTCTTAACCTGGGTTTCATGGGCTTCCGGTGGTCCATGAACCTCCTGAAGTTGAATGCAAAACATTTTGGGTGTGTACCTACAGGCATTTTTTGTTGGGGAAATGGTCCGTGGCTTTCATTATATGTATAAAGGTCAAGAACCAATGTTGCTAGTGATGAAGTAGCATGTGAGTAGATTCTAAACAGGAGAGAAATTTGGTATAATTTGTGTTTTAGAAACATTGCAGTAGCAGTCAGTATGAGAAATGGATTGTGTGCATGGAGGCCAGCTGGAAGACCTCAACTGGGGTATTGGCATGGAAGGGAATGGATTTGAGCAGGACTTCTGTTGCAGTACTCCACTGGGCACCAGTCATATAGAAACATTTTAATTTCAAATTATGGAATCTAAAGCCTTTGGGAGTTATTAATGAGATAGACCCAATAGAAGATGAAGGAAAGGGAGGAGACAAGGATGAGTTGGCCTTAGCAGAGGTCCAGAGGGACATGAATCCAGGGTAATAGTGCAAGAGGAAAAGGGAATCTCTATTAATGCTTACCCAGCATTCAAAGTCCTTGCTAATTACTAACTTCCATCCTACTCAGTTCTCGGAGATCCTGAGCAACACTGGAGACACTTATTTCTCTATGGTCTTTGAAGAGGAATTACTTCTGGTTTGTGAGTCAGGTTGTTTCCTGAAGAAATAAGTGTTTGAGCCAATCATTCAGGTCCATAAAGATTCGGAGAGCTAGAGATGGGGGAGGATACTCTGAGTGTGCACACAAAGGCCCAGGGGTGAGAGATAGCGAAACTAAACATGGGAGGGTGCAGAGGTTGGACCTGCCTCCAAACAGCTGTCTGGGGAGTTAAGGCTTCCTCTTTCATGGTAGGCAGCTGGAGAGCAGTGAGCAGTTCTCGAGCAGGCAAGGTGGCATATCTCATCCTTCTAAAAAGCTTTTTCAAAGGAAGGGAAACTAGGGAGGAGGCTGCTGTGGTAATCCAAAAGAGAGATAACTGAAGATAGTGGCCATGGGGACAGAGCAGAGGAGATGGATTTGAGAGGTGATTGGGAGGATCTTCTACTACTGGAGTAGTAGGCTGAATAAATTGTGGGGATGGAAGGGAGTGGAGATGACAGAGGTTGGAATTCAGAGTGAGTTTCAGTGTTCAGGTCTGGCAATGGAGTCATTCATTCAACAAGTATTTATTGAGTGCCAGATGCTGTGCCGGGCATTAGGAATACAGCACCGAACAGAACATATGGTGGTCCTGATGGATCTTACAGGGGGTGAGAGGGATAATAAATAAATAAACAACTAAATATGTAGAATGTGTCTGGTGGCACACCTAGCTGGGAGACAGTGATCCAGATAGAAGGAACATAGAGCACAAAGTCCCTGAGGCAGGAGTGTGCGTGTTATGTTTGAGAGACAGCAGAACACCAATACGATTGAACAAAGAGTCAACAGGGAGTGAGAGGAGCAGAAGATGAGGAGGCGGAATTGGCAGAATTTGGCAACTGACTTGTTAAGGGAGCAGGAGGAACCTAGCATGACTCCCAGGTGTGTTTTGGGCTTGAGCACCTGGGTGGATGGTGGTGCTTTTCAGGAAGGTGCAAAATGCAGAGGACAGGTTTGCAGTGGTAAGATGCTGAGTTCAGGGTCCCTGTGAGCTCAGAAGGCCTTAAAGACCATCCTGATGGAGTTTCTGGCAAGGATTAGGCTTGATGGGTCTGGGACCCAGGAGAGAGGGGAGGAGATGGGGAGGGTCCTAAGCCATACCTGAAGTTATGCACTGGAGATTGCTGAGAAAAGGTGTGGAATGGAAGAGAAGAGGATCAGAACTGGGGAAGAGGGACCAACACAGAAGAAATGAGGAGAGGAAGAAGAGATGGGGGTGGTCGGAGAAGTAGGAGGAAAACCAGCAGGCAGTGGGCTCACGGAAGCAGAGGAAGGAAAGAGCCATCCGTGCACAGGAGGGGCTTGTTAAGAGTGGCAAATGTTATAGCTGGTGGAAGTTAGATGCGGGTGGAAGAGAGTCTATTGGCTTTAACCACTAGGAGGTCCTCGACGACCTGGCTAAGAACAGTTTCTATGGCATGGTGGGCACACCAGGCAGATTGTGGTGGGTTGAAGAGCTCGTGGGAGGTACTGAAGTGGAGATGGCCAGTGTAGATGAATTTCTCAAGAAGCTTAGCTGTGAAGAGGAGAGAGGGACAGTGATTGCTAGAGGGAGATGTGGGGGCAGATAGAGGGTTCTTATTCCCAGATGGGAGAGACTTGAGCTTCTATAAATGTTGGTAAGAAGGAGGCAACAGAGAGAGAGAGAGGGGGGTTGAGATACAGGAGGGAGAGGGGTGATTGTTGTGGAGGAGGTAGCAGTGGTGGGTTCCAGAGCCCAGGTGGAGGGGCTGGCCTTAAATAGTATAGGGGCCCTCTCTTTCTTACAGAAAAGGAAGGCAGGGGTGGTGGGGTGGAGAAATGTGAGGGTGTTGAGCGGGTTGGTGAGAGAAATGCTTCAGTGAAGTTCAGAGCAACAAATGGAGATCCCTGACCAAGGGATGGATGCTGGAGCTAGGAGGGAGCAAGGAATACTTCCGGTTGAGAGTCAGAGAGGACTTCCTGCAGGAAGCAGCATTTAAGCTGGGCTATGATGTTCAGATGGGATTTCCATAGGAAAAGATGTATGCAGAAGGAAGGAGCAGAGTCAGCAAAGGCACAGAGGTGTGAAAAGGTTGGCCATCCTGATGGAATAATGAACAAGCTGATTTGATGAAGGGTGAGATGAGTGAGCCACTGATGATGACAGTAATAATAACAGTTACTACGTAAGAAGCACCAAACCTACCCTGGGGCAGGTGCCTTATGTACTTGAATTCATTTAATCCCACCATGCCCTGTGGAATAGGTGTTTTCCATTTTGCAGATGAGGCAAATTAGTCCTAGAGAAGTGAAGAGGTGGACCCAAGGCCACCCAGCTAGTAGGAGGTGTGGCCAATATTCATACCCAGGTCTGTCTAACTCTAAAGCCCATGCTTTTTCCACCTGACAGGGAAAGCCAGGTGAGGCCATATTGTGGGGGAGCCTTGAATGCCAAGTTGAGGAGTCTGACCTTTATCAAGGAAGCAGTGGGGAGCCAAAGTGGGTGTCTAAGCAGAGACAAGCAAGAAATCTTTGCTTGCAGTCTTTATTAGGAAGGCTGACGGGTCCAAAAGGGGAGAGAGAAGAAGAAATGAGGAGGTGGCTGCAGTGGCAGGCTGAGGGGTTGCAGGGGCCTGACCTGGATGCAAGAGGAGTGAGCGGTGGGACTGGAAGATCGTTTGTTCTTCATGACAGCCTTGAGAGGCGTGGAGTTTTCTCCTTTTATAGATGAGAAATGGGAGCCTCAGAAAGGGGGAGCCGCTTGCCCAGGACTTGAGCTCTGCTTCACGTGGTTTTGCTGACTCAGTGATTCTGTGGAACAATGTGTCACAGGGAGCTTTGAGTATGAAGAGGGTGTGTGTGTGTGCTTGGGTGCCTGTGTGCATGTATGTGTGTACGTGCACGTGTGTGTGCTTGTCTGTCTGTCACCTGGACAGCAGTGCCTTCCCTTGCCTGTCCTCTTTCCTTCTCATTTCTTCCCAATCCTCCAGTTTCCTGGATTCCATACTTACCACCTCTCTTGAGCCAAGGGGTCTGGGAGTGGGGTGATACTGTTTCACTGGCTATCTCCAGAGGATCAGCCTTTTCATTCCCAAGGCACCTGGACCCACTCAGCCCTACTGTCTGTCCATCCCCCCTCCAAAAAAACTGTAGCCCAGCTCCAGTGATGGCCCCCTAGTACCCTGCGGACAGGCGCTTGTTCCTGCAATGACTCCTCCCTGCCACTGTGGCACTACAGTGTGGGTGCAAATGGCCACCTTGGGAATTAGATTCAGTTCATGAGCAGTTAACGATAAACCACCACCATGTTCTTATTGCTCTTATTTGCCAGGCAGTTGACGTATGTTCCAGTCCTTGCAACAATCATGTGGGGTTGGCATCATGAGCCCCATTTTTACAGATGAGGAAACTAGGCTTCAAGAGGGGCAATAATATGCCTGGGCACATAGCCTGGAAGCACTTGTAAAGCTGGCATTGGAACCCTGGTCTGTTGGCTTCCACAGCTGTGGGCTTTCCATACTCCATTTCTAATCATCTCCAATTTGCCTGACTCCGAGCCTTCAGGAAATACAAATCTTTGTCCTTCAAGGGCAGGTGGATTTCTCAAGATAGTGCCAAGTTCACCTAAAGGACCTCGTGGGATGAGTCTGGGACTTGGAACTCTAAGAACTCTGGGTTGAAATCCTGACTCTACCACTCACCCAGCTATGTGACCTTGGGCAGGTTATCCAACCTCTCTGAACTTCAATTCCTTTGTCTCTAAAATGTTGCAGTGTTGTTGCAAGGGTTAAATGAGATGATGTGTGCAAAGAGCCAGCACCCAAGCAGGTTGCTGCTATTTATATTCAAATGTAGGTTGGGCACCTGTCAGGTCAGAAATGGAATTTGTATACTCTGGGCCTGACCTTAAATGAGCCTGGCTGGGGGGGGGGGGGCTCTCAAAGGCTCTTTGGAGACTGAGTTGGGTGTGGCCATAGATCATCTGCCATACTGGCCTCCCCATTCAGACCCCGTCCTAGCCCCACCACCCTGGTTCCAGCCATTCATGTATCTCTCCTGCTCTGCAAACTAATGCCTCTGCCTCTCTCTGTCACCCACCTGCCTGTGGCCTCTACCCTGCCCTTCCTGGCCCCAGGGAAGAGGAGGAGGAGGAGGAGACTGAGGAAGAGGAAGAGGAAGACGCTCATCAGTTCTGCTGTCCGGCCTCCGAGTGCAGTAGTCCCTCCTCTCGGTAACTGAGAGGACAAGGGTCATTTTCTATGCAGAAGCAAAAGCCTTAACCAGCCCCCCAACCTGCCCTGCCCAGGACCCCCCATGGGACCCTGTCCCTGCTTCAGGATAGGCAAGCATCGTGCCCCTTCCTCCCCCACCTCCTTCTTGCAACTCCCCCGTCCCCCCACTGCTGCCTCCCCTGGACTCCAGCCCCTGAATTATAAAGGCTGGAGCCCTAGGTCTGACTAAAATGTGGGAGCAGTAGAGCTTGGAGCTTGGAGCTTGGAACCTGGGCCCTCCCGTACCCACACCCCACTTCCCAGGCACCCTGGAGCCTGCCACTCCTGGAGAGGTCTCCAAATGACATCCCAAGGACCTACCTCTGTCCTCTGTGAGCACAAACAGAGATGCAGGGTGCCTAGGGCTCAGAGGACCAGACGGGGGCGGGACCCAGCCTGCCTAGTTCCCCATTGCTCGCTCGCTGGTTCCCTTGCTGTGGCCATTGCTGCCATCTCCACTGCTTGAAGGCCTTGCCCCGTGCCCTCTGCCACTCCCATAGTGCTCTGTAAATATGATCAGGATGAAAGGGCTTTCAGAGTGTGGGTGTTGCTGTGTACAAAGGAATTTCCATCAATAAAAGCTGATCTCTTCTCTCTGTCTGATGTATGTTCCACCCCACCCCCACTTCCCTCTCCTCATCCCCACCAGGGCCTTACCTTCTTTCCTATCCAGGGCTGGGAACAGGGCCTGGGAGAGAGAGTAGGGTCTGATTCTTGGTATTGTCAATACCCAAAAGGCACTCAATAAATGAACGAATGGTGTGGCACTCTCACCACGGGCAAGTCTGCTGCCTTCTCCAGTCAGTCAGCCTGAGGCAGCATGGGCCGGCCAACCTGGACATGTTGCTTGGCCCCTCTGCTACCTAGTTTCCACCCCACCCCATGTGTAAAAGGAGGAGGGAGGTTGGACCAGAGGATCTCCAAGGGTTCCTCCAGCTCTGACATTCTGTCAATCTGAGATGCTAGAATTTTAAGAAACTGTGATTATATGGACTTAAAATATTATAATTCAGTGACACATTCCATGCAATTCTGTGGTTTCTATTTCTACAACTCTGTGATTTGGGGATTCTCCAATCCTGTGGTTTTAAGATTTCATGATTCTGTTATTAAAAAATTCTGATAATATGATTTTAATATTCTGTGATGGTTAAGAGTCCTCGATTCTGTACTTTCAAGGTTCTGATTCTACAACTTTAGGGATCTCTGAGTCTAAGGGGAAGCCATTTCCTCCAGATGCAATGACCCTAAATATATCCTGCACCTTCCAGAAGCTGGTTCTAAGCATCCCTGGAAGCTGTTGGCAGGAGGGTGGAAGGTATCCTTTATGGACGGTGGGACCCACACATTCCATAATGTGTCTGTGTTGGGAGCAAAGTCAAGAGACACCCTCCGCCCCAAGTGGGCTCATACCCTGGCTTTCCCTTTCTAAGCCTTTGGCATTGAACAAAACTGAGTTTACCTTGGTTCTCCCACTTAACTATCTGTGTAATCTTGAGCAAATATTTTCTTCTCCTTGAGCTTCATTTTCCTCACGAGTACAGTGAGAATATATCTATCTCTGTGGGTTGTCATGAAGATTAGCAAGAAAACACTAGGAACCCAGCATAAGGTGTGATGCACAGTTGGACAAGTGTGCAGTGGCTGGTGGCTCTTGCTTTGATTAAGGTGCAGGTGAGAGTTCCTCCTCTCCTTTCTTTCAGCACCCCCCTCCTTCAGCGTCCCCTCATCTTGTTCCCTCACTCATTGTTTCACTCAACCACTCAAGTCATCTACTCATTTACTCATCCAAATTCTAATTTATTTGTCCCCTCCCTCTGTCCCTTACTTTGCCCTTCCCTCTCTCTCTTCCCCTCTCCCTCCTTCACTCGTCCAGAAAGCATTGTTTGAGCATCTAACTGTGGGAAAGACTTCACGCTTAATACTGTGAGGGATCCAGTGGAAGGAAGGAAGACAGTGGCTGTGTTTTCCATAAGATCTCCACCTCCCAGGGGAGAGGAGAAATTCCTTTGGAAAAGTAGGCAGGGTGTGAAGGGCAGAAATGATGGAGTAGATATGGCTTCACTAATGAGCAAACTATGTTCCTGGCGCAAAGAGGAGGGGGTATGTCAAGGTGGGCTGGGGAGGATTGTAGTGTCTAGGAGGGCTTGCTGGAGGAGGAAGGGCAAGAATAGAAGACTCAGAAGGGTTTGAATGGGTGGTAGATGTGAAGAGGCATCACAGGAGACACAGCATGGACAGAAACCTGGTGGAGAGCTCCAGGATTGTGCTGGTGAGTTGGGGAATAGTGTGTAGATCTGTTCCACTGGCTCTCCAGGGCGTGTGAGTCTAGATGACCTGTGGTGGCTGGAGAAGAGACCATTCTACCCTTTATCTGATTGGAGATAGAAGGAAGTGAAGAGGGGCGAGGATTCAACTAAATGGAGGGAGAGGGCAAGTCAAGGTCAGATGATCGTTGTGGGAGCCGAGGAGGTATAGACTCCTATGTAGACAACTGAATTGGCTGAGGGCCTGGGCTGTGGGAAGAGGGAAGGTTTCTCTCAGTTGTGAGGGAAACGTGTGTGCCTGTGCATATGTGTGCCTGTGCATGACTTTATGTTTAGCAGGCAGGTGGATCAGTAGTGAGAAACTGTGCACTGTTGTGTATCTAAGGGAATGTGATGGTATAAGGAATTCTGAGTGTGTGTGTGTGTGTGTGTGTGTGTGTGTGGTTGATTGTGTGAGGTGGTGACTTTCCACACCTGGCAGGCTCTCTGTGTGTGCCTGGTAGAGATAATCATGAGACTGGGCATGGGTGGCTTTTGAGCATGTGGGGCTATGGCTTTTAGGGTGACAGTTGCCAGGCAGGATGGTCACACACACTCAGACACACACGACTGCCACCTGACTTAGGGGACCAAGGTGGCTGGTGAGCACATGCTGTGTGCTGGGCCCTGGCCTGGGCATGCCGGGTCCACAGAGGTGAATCATACCAGGCCACTGCCTTTGGGAGACAGGAGCAGGAAGGGGACAGACACTTCAAGAGAGTAGCTTGAAGTTAGCTGCTGATAAGGATCATCTGTGACATGACTGTGCACAAGACACAGAGTGGGGAGTAGCTTACCCTGTCAACTTCTATGGCGGGGTGGGTAGACATGAGTCAGAATTGGCTTCCCAGAAGGGCTCACCTTCTCAGAGTGCTGCAAGATGCAGAGGAGCTCACCCAGACCAATGAAGTCTGGGGCGAAGGGGAGAGGGAACAAGGAAGAAGAAACGAAGAGTACGAACAAAGGCACTGTGCTCACATAGCGTAGGAAGTGCAAGTAGCCTGCTGTTGCCCAGCTGTTGTCTAGGAGCTTAAAGGTGCAGGGGTTGGCGGGGGGCAGCTGGACAGATTCAAGGGGATTCTGAAACTAAAAAGTGGGACACTGGCCTGGAAGGTAGGGGATTTTGGTTCTCATTCTTTGCGACCCTGGGCATGCCACTTTGACTTTCTGAGCCTGAGTTTGGATCTGTGGGATTGCATGGTTCATAGAGTCCATCTCTGTTCTGTTGGCTCTTCTACCCTTGGCCAGTCTAACCCATGACTCACAGTTCTCAAAGTCAGGTGCTTCTTCCATCTAACCTCAGTCTTTCCTGCTTCCTCCCAGGTGGCTTCTTCTCACACTCCACAAATATTTACCCAGCATCTGGCCCTGTGCGTATCATTGTGGGAAGGTGTAGGGAGCTGGAGAATGCAGACTAGACCTGGGAGGGGCAGTTCAGAGCAGAGAGAGGGTGGTTAAGAACACCTTAATTTGTTGATTTGGCTCCTGGCTCCACCACTGCTGAGCTTTGAGACTTTGGGCAAGTTACTTCATCTCTCTGTACTTCGGTTTCCTCATCTGTTATCTCCTTCAGGGAGAACAACCCAGACCTTGCAAAGTTGCTAGGCCTAACAAAAAGTAGATACTTGGTAAATGACAACAATTATTTTTAGGGCTGCAAAGAAGCAGATCTGGGATTCAAACCTGGGTCTGTGTGCTCCCAAGCCTGTGTTTGCCCACTCTCTCCCCAGTCAGTCCCTTTGATGGCCTCCTCCCCTACCAGCCCCTGTGCCAAGCCAGGTTGGCCCAGGTTTGGATTCTCCATGGCAGTGGGATTGAGCAGTAGAAACAGCTTGCAGAAGAGCCATCAGAGGAGACAGAGGTGATTGGGGTCCCTCTGCCCATCTGCCCCACCCACCCCTTTGTCTAGCGTCCTTGCCTGTCTTTCTCCAAGGCCCGAAGAAAGCCCCTGCCCTCATCTAGGTGCGCTGACTTCCTCATCTTGTTTTCTTGTCTCTCACTTCAGGTACCCTCACTGCCCCCCACCCCGCCTTTCCAGCCTAAGTTGTCATGGGAATAGTCCTCAGCATCCCTAGCTTCCTCTTGCCCTCATGTTATAGTATCCATAGCAACAGCCCCCATTCATTTCCATGGCAACTGCATCCTGATCCCATCCCCTGCTGGCTGCCTAGCTCCGGGCAGTGCCAATAAAGAGAAGGAGGGAGAGAGACCTCCCATTAGGAACAGCATCTGGGGAGAGTCAGTGCCCCACACCATGGGAAGGCCACCCCAAATCCCTACAGAATGTCCTACCCTGCTTCTCCCTATCTTAGTGCCTTGGCTCACAAAGTCACTCACTTCTACCAGCTCCTCCTAGGCAAGGCCCTGGTCAACAGCTTCCTCCTCCAGGAAGCCTTTATAAAAGGCAGCAAGGGAACTAATACAGGCTCTGGGCTTTGGATTCCTGTTCTGCCACTTGCTAGCTCTGAGACCTTTGGCTGTTACTTTCCCCCTCAGAACCTTTTTCCTCACCTGCAAAGTAGGAATACTAATTCTTCCTTCACGTTTGTCATGCAGATTAAATAATGTGTGGAAAATGCCTGACACAGGGAAGGTGCACTGTGAGTGTGAGTTTATTTTTATTCTGCTCAGCCACCCCCAAGCAGAAGGAATCTCTCTCCTGAGCTCCCCCAGCACTTCCTCTGTTCCCCAGCCTTAAGGACTTTCAGCTTTGTACTGTGGTTATTTGTATAACGTAGTTTATTTCCCCTGATGCAGAGGATGCTCTCCAGTTTCCCCCACAGAATAGCCCAGAAGACAGTGCACACGTGGTGTGTGTGTGTGTGTGTGTGTGTGTGTGTGTGTGTGTGTGTGTTCTTATATTCTTTGCCCCTGACTGGGAGGAGTCCAGAGGTGGGGGAGCGGGGTCCCCCAGGCCCTTTCAGAAGTCCAGGAAGCCAAAGAGGGAATTGCATTTCCTCTAGCCCTACACAGAAGAGAAACAGGTGCAGAGAGGTAAAGGGACGTGCCTGGGCTCATACAGCTGGTAAATGGCAGTCAAGACCTGAACCTAGGCCTGCCCAGCTTTTACCGTACGGTGTGTGTGTGCGCGCGCGCGCACACACACACACACACACACACACACACACATGAGGAAGAGAAGAGAGATTTTCCATGTGATCAGCATGCCCTTTGGTGTTTTGGGGGACCCTGAGTAAAGGGATTCCACATCCTCAGGTGCTATTTCTTCAACAGTACGTATGATGTCAGGGGCAACACCCTCAAGCACTGTCCTTTTTGCCAGGCCCTCTTGGGGGAGGCTGTGCTGACAGTCTGACCTCCCTGCCCCTATTCCCTTTGCACCAGAGTTGGGGGCCATCTCTGAAGGGAGGAATTGCCAAAGAGTGAAGACCTGGGGGCGACATGGAGCCAGAAGTGGGGAGAGGCAATGAGATGTCATGAAAAGACAGCCTGGGCCCTGTGTTTGCATCCTGACTTTCTCACCTAATAACTGTGTGACCTTGAGCAAGTTTCTATGACCTCTCTGAGCCTCAGTGTCCTCATCTATAACATGGAGCTAATGGTGTCTGCCTCGAAACATTTTGAGGATTCAATGAACTCATTAATGCTCTTGCCCTAGGGATAGAGGTGACCATAAGGCCCTATGGCAGCAGAGGAAGGACCTGAAAGCCAACATGTGTGGAGTGGGCAGGTGGGCATGGAAGAGCACACCTGAGCTAAATGTTGAAGGGTGAGCAGGGCATAGCCAGGTTGAAGTAATGGGGCAGAGGAATATGAAGCAGGGGTCAGGTCAGCAGAACCATCCATGGCTCTGGTGAGGAAGTTAGACATTATCCTATGGATGATGATTCCTATGAAACCTAAGTTAGATCACGTCCCTCCTCAGCTCATCTCAATCAGAGTGAAAAAGTCAAAGTCTTTATCATGGGCTTAATGCCATTCATGATTTGGCCCCCATTACCTCTCTCATCTTACCTCTCTATCACTCTCCCCTCATCCACTTTGCTCCAGCTACACTGGCTTCCTTACTGTTTCTCAAACATGGCAGGTGCCATTCAACTCTATATCTTTTCACTAGCTCTACCTTCTGTCTGGACTGCTTTTCCCTCAGGTGACCACAGAGCTCACTCCCTCACTTCCATCGGGGCTCAGCTTATATGCCACTTCTTCAAGAAGACCTTCCCTGACCACAATATCGGAAACAGCACTTTTTATCCCTCTGTTGTATTTTCCTTCCTAGCACTTCTCCCTACCTGAAAGGACAGTATGTATTTAAAAAAATTTTTTTTAAGTTTATATATTTTTGAGAGAGAGACAGAGACAGCATGAACAGGGGAGGGGCAGAGAGAGAGAGAGAGAGAGAGAGAGAGAGAGAGAGAGAGAGAATCCCAAACAGGCTCCACACTGCCAGCACAGAGCCTGATGGGGGGCTTGAACTCACAAAACTGTGAGGTCAAGACCTGAGCCGAGACTGAGAGTCAGATGCTTAACCAACTGAGCCACCCAGGCTCCCCAACAGCATGTATTTATAGTCTGCTTCTCTCACTAGAATGTCACCTCCCCAGGGAACACATCTTATGTATTTTGTCCACTATTTTATTTCTGGCACCTAGCATTGTGCCTGGTGCATAGAAAATGCTCAATTGTTCGTTGAATGAATTATGAGGAGCTGTGGAAGGGTTTTAGTGGGAGCACAAAATGGTCAAAGCTGTACTTTGGAGAGCTCTCTCTGGCCGCAGGATGGAGAATGGATTGGAAGAAGACACTGGAGAGGGAGGTCAAGGCTCAGGTGGGAGGATCTATTAGCATAGCCACCATGGCCCATTCATTGACTCCTTCACTCCAGAAGATTTTAGCTACTCTGTTCCCGGCCTTGTGCTCTGTGCTGGCTAGGAGATTACCAAAGTCTCTTCCTGTGCTGGGAACACAAATAGTTGTCATGCTTTGCCAAAGCTAACCTGCACCATAAAAAGAAGGACAGACATGTGCTGTGTGTGGGAGCTCTGCACAGGACCAGCAATAATTTCTGGCTGGAGGTGGGCTTCAGGAGGACTTCTTAGTGGTGGCATATGACCTGAATCTTGATAGAAGTAGGGTGTGGGGGGATTTCTCAGATTGCAGATGGCAGAAATGATAGGGGCTGTATTCCAGGCAGAAGGTACTGTATGAGCAGTTTTGGAGGTGGAAAGCAGAGGAGTATTTGGGAGAAACAGGATCTGGGCCAGGCTGGAGGGAAGGGTAGATGGGATGGGGGCTGGCAGCTAAGCTTGCAGTATAGCTTAATATTGAAGAGTGTGAGCTCTGGAGACCGACCGCCTGGATTTGAATCCTGGGTCTATCATTAATAGCTGTGTGACCATTGATAAGTTACTTAACCTCTCTGAGCCCCAGTTTCTTTATGTATAAAATGAAGATAAATCACAATACCTATCTCATAGGGTTCTTTTAGACAGTAAACAGATTATTAAATGTGAAGTGGTAAGCACAGTGCCTGACATGCTAAGCACTCTATAAGCATTAGCTATGGTATCTTTGAGAATCCTCAAATGCCAGAATAAGGAACTTGGGCTATCTCTTGTGGACAGTGGGAGCTATGGATGGTTCATGAACCGAGGAGACAATTGAGGAAACCTGGGTTTGAGCTGTGTGCTGAGAGGGAGAGTTTTGAGAGGTTGCTGGGCAGTATCCTGCAGTCCTGAGTGAGGTGGAGAGGAGCACCTTAGATGCCTGGGTTGGTGGGGGGAGCGCTGGGCCAGGTCTGACCCCCAAAGTGGACTTCACAAGGCCCTGAGGCCCAGGAAGAGAGAGTGTTTGGGGTGGAGGGCAGTTCCCCAGTCTGTTTCTGCCTTGCTCCTGGCAGTGTTATAGACTGACGTTGGAAGGATGGAGGTTGAATGGTGGGTGGGAGGCTCCACTAGGGGTGGAAAGGAGCTCTCCCCCTGCAGCCCAGGACCCAGCCTGGTGGGTGGGTACAGCCTCCCCACTGCACCCCTGAGTGCTCTCCTGCAAGGCTGGAAGGTCTGTTGCAGCTCAAGCTCCCATATTGGTAGGGAGTCCCCTTACATCCACCCCAGCTTGCCCTGCCCTGTGCCCTGGCCTCTGCCAAGTAGGGGTTGGGGAGTGGCCCCTTAACCCTTTCCAACCAAGGGCCCCTTCAACCATGTGCCGGCCCAAACCAGACCATTCCCTGGGCCCCAGCCACACCCATTCCCCCCACAACCCCCATGCTTCACCCACCTGTCCTTCCCCTCCCGACCTCCCTCCCCCATTTTCCCCACCTCTGTTGTTCCTCACCTTGCCCGCTAGGCTCAGGGCACCTGGGCTCTGCCGCCACCTGGGTTCCCTGGCAGCCTGGTTGCCATGGCACCATGGGAGCAGGTCTGGCAGAACAACAGCTCTGAGTAACCAGGGCAGGCAAGGCCCAGTGCCCAGCTCCTGCCAGTCTTCAACCTCGAGACTCTTGCCCTCCCCTCCCCCAGCTGAGCAGAGGAGGCCATGAGGAGAAAAAAGAAGTTGCCCCGCAGGGCAGCTCTTTACCTGTGAGGATGCTGAATGGGAGGTGCCTCCCACTGTCTGGGAGCCTGAGCCCTTGCAGCCAGGGAACCCTGGGAACTGGCCAGACCAGTGTCCAGGCAGCTGAGGGCAGGGGCGGGGCTATAGGGGGTCGGGCTAGGCAGGGGAGGGGTGAGTGTGGAGGTGCAGGATGCAGGAGTGGATCCCAGGCCTGGGGTCGGGCTGATCTGGGTGGTGCTGGGGGATCAGGCTGGGAAGGAAACCACAGCATGCAGTGCTGGGGACAGAGCCATGAGGGGCTAGAGCTGAGAGGGATGGGACTGTGAGGGAACTGGTCCATCAAGGGAAGGAAGGTTTGGGGATGGAATTGTTAGGGGCCAGCACTATTAGAAAAAGGTACTTGAGTGGACAAGACTGGGAGGGAACCAGTCTGGGGATAAGGCTGTGGAGGGGACATGACTACGAAGGGACCAGGTGTGAGGGGTGAGTAGGACTGGGGACAAGCCTGTGAGAAGACCCAACCTTGAGGTAAAGGAGTCTAAGAGGCCGGAGCTGTGAGTGGTGGGGCTGAAGGGCAATGAGGGTAGGGCTATGAAGGCAAGGGGGCCTGAAGGGAAAAGAGGGGAACTCCCTTCCTGCCCTTAAATACTGGGGTTCCTGTGTCTGTGAGGGAGCTGGGGAGGATGAGGTTGTGGGCAGGGATCTGGTCTACCCACTCTCAGTCTTGCTGAGCAGGCCCATCTCCTGGTCCCACATCCTGGCTCATCTTATCTCATCCCCACAGTGTGGAGGGTGATGCCCCAGGCAGTGACCTGAGCACAGCGGTTGATAGTCCTGGGAGCCAACCCCCCTACCGGCTGAGCCAGATGCCCCCCACCAGCAGCCACATGGGGGGCCCCCCAACTGGGGTGGGCCTTCCCTGGGCTCAACGAGCTCGCCTCCAGCCAGCCAGTGTCGCCCTGAGGAAGCAGGAGGAGGAGGAGATAAAGCGCTCCAAGGCCCTATCGGACAGCTACGAACTCTCCACGGACCTGCAGGACAAGAAGGTGCAGAGGAGACAGTTCTGGCTGGGAATGGGAGTGGGAACGGGGTGGGGGTGTGTGGGTGTGCGAGAACCAAGGGAGGGATTGGGATGTGGCACTTGAGGGCGGTATCCAGGGAGGGATAGGGAAACTAGAATGGGAAACTAGCTCTGGGGTCCTTCATCCTCCTGGGGATGCACTCATTCACCACCCATCCACTGAGTTTCCAGTTCACTCAGCAAACACTGACACAAAGATGAATGAGATCGGAACCCAGTCCTCCAAAATCTAATAGGAGAAGCACACACATAAATGGGCACTTTCAGAAGAGTGTGCTATAGTATATCACATATATCACACAGGATTTGTGTATCTAAAAAAAAAAAAAAAAGAAAGAAAAAGAAAAAAAAAATGTCAGGGAGCACAAAATCCTATGTATATAAAAAAAATCTGGAAGGACATATACCAAAGCATTCATTGTGGTTATGCCTAGGTATTGGGACTTCAGATGAACCTATCTTCCTTCCTCCCTTCCTTCCTCCCCCCTCCCTCCCTCCCTCCCTTCCTTCCTTCCTTCTTTCTTTCCTTCCCTCTCTCTACACTCCCCTTCCCTTCCTCTCTCCCTCTCTTCTTTCTCTCTCTTCCTCTTTCCTTTCCTTCCCCTTGCTCTCAATTTATTTCTTACTTTTCTTTCCATTTTTGGCATCTCTGTTTTTTTTTAACTTTTCTGGCATAATGAACATCTATTTCTTGTAAATAAAAAAGAAAACCACAATCCAGTCCCATGTGACAAGTGTTATCTGAGATTAAAGTGAGGACACAACACTGAGAGCACAGCCTGGCCTGTCTAGGCAGCTATGCGCAGTTGGCTGTGGTGTGGGTTGAGGCCCAGGGAGGTGAATGAGGCTGCAGTGAGTTTCTGACCTCATCCCCCTCAACCCTCCCCTGCTAGGTGGAAATGCTGGAGAGGAAGTATGGGGGCTCCTTCCTGAGCCGCAGGGCCGCCAGGACCATCCAGACAGCCTTTCGCCAGTACCGCATGAACAAGAACTTTGAGCGGCTCCGCAGCTCGGCTTCAGAAAGCCGCATGTCCCGCCGCATCATCCTTTCCAATATGCGGATGCAGTTCTCCTTTGAGGAGTATGAGAAGGCACAGAACCCCGCGTACTTCGAGGGCAAGCCTGCCTCGCTGGACGAGGGTGCCATGGCTGGTGCCCGGAGCCACCGGCTTGACCGAGGGCTCCCATATGGGGGCTCCTGTGGAGGGGGCATCGATGGTGGGGGAAGCTCTGTCACCACATCTGGAGAGTTTTCCAATGACATCACAGAGCTCGAGGACTCCTTCTCCAAACAGGTCAGCATCCCTGAAAAGGGCCTCTCCTCCCTATATTGCCTATATTCCAAACTGAAAGAAGTTGCCTGGCAAGCATGTGAGTACGGACTGTGAGATGGATGAGAAAGGCATCCATCTAGTTAGAACAAGTTAAACATCTAGGCTTTTGGAACACATAAGAAAATTTAAGTTCTTACTCTTTGGAACTTGATGCACAAGCAAATTAAGGCCTAACAGGTGATGAGCTCCTACTCCGTGCCAGGTGCTGTGTGTGCATCATAACGACCTGCACAATGGGGGTTGTTATCCCAATTGTGATAACAGAGGAGGAGACTGGGGCTCCAAGTCCCTGAGAGGCGAAGTGACTTTTCCAAACTGGATTGGAACTCAGCTCTGTCTGGTTCTAAAGTCCATGCCCTTTCCCTTATACTGCACTACTACCACTATCGACCAGGCTCTGTGGTGGGCACTGTGACAGAGACAGATGAGCCAGCCAGGGTCCTTGTTCTCGAGGATCTCCAAGGCCAGTAGGAAATGGCAGACATGCACATGACTGTCTCCTGAAATAGAGTGTGCTCCGAGCCATGAGAAAGGATCACATATAGTACCATGGGAATGCAGAGGAGGGAAAAGAGACTTTCTTCTGGGAGGACAAGAGAAAGCCTCTTTGAGAAAATAGCACTGGAGCTGGGCCTTACCAGACAAATAAGACTTCGCAAGTTAGAGATTGTTGGGAGGGTAGGGTGTTGCTTGCACAGGCATTACATTGGCAAAAGCATGAGATGGTGGGAATATAATAGGCAGTGATGGTGGTAGCAGATCATTCTCAGCTTGAGGTCTGTCAGCATTAGCTGTTCAAGTGCAAATCCCAGTTCTGCCATCTCTCAGCTGTGTGACCTCCGGAAAGTTGTTTAACCTCACTGAAACATGATCAATAAAATGGAGATAGAGCCTTCCTTTTAAAGCTGTTTTGAAGAGTCACTTCAGCTAGGTAATATACATGAAAGCAGCTGCTCAGTACATGTTAGTTTCCTTCCTAAAACCAAGGAGGTATTTGTCAGAAAGGGTTGAATGAATGAATGAATGAATGAAGCTTTATAAGAGAAGAAACCATTCTTCTCTAAGCTCTCTGATCTCACCCTGCCATCAGCCAGGACATGCTTCCCTGGAGCTAGTGAAGGGGTGTAGGTAGGGGGGAGGAAAGAAATTTTAAATGGAAGATCTAAATCACTCATCCATCCATACAACAAACATTTAATTGAATACCTCTTCTGTGTCAAATGTGTTGAGCTGAATCGGCTGAAGCTGACTGAGCTGGCTGAAAAGACAGAAACCTGGACCCATCCCTCAAGGGGAGAATGGGGGATAAGGGATCACAGTCTGGTGCAGAGACTGAGGAACCAGGCCTGGGCTCAGCTGTTAATGCTATCTAAATATGATGGAGAAGTGTGGTAGTTACATGTATCAGTTACATTGCTGCATAACACATGACCCCCAAATTTAGTAGCTTCAAACTGAACATAAAGACTGCGCTTAAACAAGAAATATTTATTATCTCACACGGTTTCTGAGGGCCAGGAATCTGGGAGTGGCTTGGCTGGTGGTTCTGGCTCAGGGTCTTTCATGAGGCTTCAATCAAGCCATAGGTTGAGACCAGTCTGTGAAGACTTGCTGGGGGATGATGGGTCTGCTTCCAAGCTCACTCACTTGACTGTTGGCAGGAAGATTCAGCTCCTCATCATGTGGGCATCTCCCTAGGACTGCTCATGGTGTGGCTTCCCCCAGAGCAAGGGGTCTGAGAGAGAGAGATTGAGAGAGAGAACAGTGAACAAGAGTGCTCAAGAAGGAAGCTGCAGTCCTGTATAACCTGATGTAGGAAGTGACATCCCATCACTTCTGCCATATACTGTTGGCTCCACAGACCAAGCCTGGGATCATGTATACCAAGAGGCAGGGATCATTAGAGGCCAGTTTGGAGGCTGGATACCACAGGGAAGCAGAGTTACCAGCCATGGTTTAGATTGTCAAATAATAAATATTATGGGTTGAACCAGACAGAACCAGATGGAGGGCTCTGGGAGCCCAGAGGAAGCTGGGATATTGGTTTACCCTGGGGGATGGCAGAGGCAGGAATGTGGATTGAATCAGAGAGTAGGTGGCATTTGGCATGGGTACATAGGGACATGAAGGAGGGATTGAGATATTGAGAAGGGGACTTGTGGCCAATAGCCAGCCCCTGTGAGCTCACAATGGTTCCCTGGGAGTTATTTTATACACTGCAGAGAACCTGTGGGGGTGGGGGAGGGGATTCCCTCTTCTTGGCTGACCCACTAGGAAGATTCCCCCTTTTGCCTCCCCTCCCTCCCTCCCCTACTCCCTCCCTTCCACCATCCTACCCTCCTTCCCTTCCCTCTTCCCCTTTACTCCCACACAGGTAAAGTCTCTGGCTGAGTCCATTGATGAGGCCCTGAACTGCCACCCATCAGGGCCCATGTCTGAGGAGCCAGGGTCAGCCCAACTGGAGAAGCGAGAGTCAAAGGAACAGCAAGAGGACAGCTCAGCCACGTCCTTCAGTGACCTTCCCCTCTACTTGGATGACCCAGTTCCCCCACCATCCCCTGAGCGACTGCCCAGCACAGAGCCCCCACCCCAGGGCCGGCCTGAGTTCTGGGCGCCAGCCCCTCTCCCACCAGTTCCTCCACCAGTGCCACCTGGGACCCGGGAAGATGGTGCCCGTGAGGAAGGCACTCGCAGGGGTCCTGGGTGCTTGGAGTGCCGGGATTTCCGGCTGCGGGCCGCCCACCTTCCCCTGCTTACCATTGAGCCTCCTAGTGACAGCTCCGTGGACCTGAGTGACCGCTCAGATCGCGGGTCTGTCCACCGCCAGCTGGTGTATGAGGCTGATGGCTGCAGCCCCCATGGGACCCTGAAGCACAAGGGGCCACCAGGCAGGGCCCCGATCCCACACCGCCACTACCCAGCCCCAGAGGGCCCAGCCCCAGCCCCGCCAGGGCCCCTGCCACCAGCCCCCAACAGTGGCACTGGGCCCAGTGGTGTGGCTGGGGGTCGGAGGTTGGGGAAGTGCGAGGCAGCAGGCGAGAACTCTGATGGTGGAGATAATGAGAGCCTGGAGAGCTCCAGCAATTCCAATGAGACCATCAACTGCAGCTCTGGCTCCTCTTCGAGGGACAGCCTGAGAGAGCCTCCAGCCACAGGCCTGTGCAAGCAGACTTACCAGCGGGAGACGAGGCACAGCTGGGACTCACCAGCCTTTAACAACGACGTGGTGCAGAGGCGGCACTACCGAATCGGCCTCAACCTCTTCAACAAGTACGTGCTCCCTGATCCTGCCTCCTCGCCCCTTCCTACCCTCCTAGAGGCACTTGGACCGCTGGGGCTGAACTCCAAGCAGAGATCCTGCTTCAGCCATCCTCTCGTTTTGTGGGTGGTGTTTCTCCCCAGCCTTTCAGGGAAGAGGATTGGCAACAGGGTGGCAGAATGGAAAGCCCTCCCCACCACACACAGACACACCTGTCAGAAGCAATTCTAACCCTAATACTGCCTTTGACTGGCTGTGTGATCTTGGGCAAGATGTTTCCTCCTCTGGGCCCGGTTTGCTGTCTATAGGATGGATTCTGAACCTTGGGTCCCCCATGTCCCCTTTTTGGTGGGGAGGTGATATGATGTATAAAGAGCCCTGCTCTAAGTAACAGGAGCCCTCAACCCCTAACCTGACTCCGGCCAGCCTCTCTGTATAGCCCTGGGCAAGGTGTGTTCCTTCCTTGGGCTTCAGTGCTTCCATCTATTGATTAGCAGGGTGTGTGGGGCACCTGGGTGGCTCAGTTTATTAAGCATCCAACTCTTGATCTCGGTTCATGTCATGATCTCGTGGTTTGTGAGTTTGAGCCCTGCATCGGGCTCTGAGCTGACAGCACAGAGCCTGCTTGGGATTCTTTCTCTCCCTCTCTCTCTGCCCCTTCCCTGCTCGTTTTTTCCCTCCCTCCCCTTCCTCCTCTCCCTCTCTCTTTCTCTCTCTCTCTCTCTCAAAATAAATAAAACAAACTTTTAAAAAGTTTTGATTAGCAGGGTGTGCATACTCAGGCCTGGGGGGGGGCAGGGTGGAGTACTGGAGTAGTCAGTGACCATGACTGAGCCCTTTCTAGGTGCCTGATCTTATGCCAGGTGCTTAGGAGTGGGGTGGAAGCCTGACATTTGCTCAGAAGAGAATTAGAAACCAAATGCCTTGTGTCTTCATAGCCTAGTAGACACTGCCACCTATATTTACTTCTCACAATAGCTCAGGAAGGTGGGAAGTAGTGTCCCTGTTTTATAGAGAAGGAGCTGAGGCTTAGAGACATAAAAGGAGTTGCCTTGAGTCACACAACTGGTAAGTGACAGATGTGAGACTCCTGTGGCACCAAAGTCTCTTCCAAATTCCAGCCTCATGGGGTCCTAAGGCTCTGGGGTTTTGAATACAGGATAGCTCAGACCCAGATTTGGCCTAGTGGAAAGTAGAGAGTATCTTGTCTATTGGCACATTCACAGAGGCTGGGTACTACCTTGTCTGGGTGGGATTTGAGAGGCAGACAGAGAAACCTCTTCACTTTCCTGTTCTGAGGGTCTGTGACTCAGAGAGAAGGGCTTAGCCTGGGGGCTCAGGCCTTCTCCCAGGACTCCTCAGTGGCTACTGGGAATATTAAAGCTCCTGGCATAGAGCAGCCTCTCATTAGATCTTAGTTTCCATTGTAGTGTGGCTCCAGTTAACTGACTGGCTCCAGTGAAAGGGTTTAGGATGCCTTGGAATTTAGAAACTCTGTGAGAGTGACTTCCTCCCCTTGGGCCTCAGTTTTCTTATCTGTACCATGAAGGGATTGGACATAAGTTATATATTCACCTTCCTTGGTTCTCTGAGGCTATGGTTGGGCCCCAAATTAGTTCATGAAGTGGGACCGAGGGCCGAGTTCTAGGAGGACAGTCATCTCATCTACCTCCCCTCTTTCTGCAGGAAGCCAGAGAAGGGTATCCAGTATCTGATCGAGCGGGGCTTCCTGTCAGACACACCGGTGGGAGTGGCTCACTTTATCCTGGAACGGAAAGGCCTGAGCCGGCAGATGATAGGGGAATTCCTAGGGAACCGGCAGAAGCAGTTCAACAGAGATGTGTTGGAGTGAGGACCCCAGGATGGGGCAGATCGGGCCAGGGATTCCTGGAAAAGGAGGGCAGGAGGGAGGAAGTGGGCAGCCTGTCCTTTTTGTTCAGATAAACTTTACAAAACAGGATGAAGAGACCTTCCTGCTCCCATACCCCTCTACTTCAAAAACGTCTGATCTCTCTTGGCCCTGTTTCCAAAAGTCCTCTGGGTGGTCCTGCTTGTCCTATGGCCTGCTTTGGGCCCCAGTTTGCCTATCTCTGAAATGAGCGGGTCAGTGGAAAGGACCCTTAGAACCATGTGTCTGGCCTTGATTTTCTGGGATGGATTCAATTTCAAACATTCCATCCTCGTAAGTACTTGGTAGGGCTATGGGTCCAGATTTTGGAAGTCTGTCAGTGGGGGTGTTTGTCCGTTTGAGCAGGTCAGGGTAGGTCAGAGGTTTTCTGCAGAGGATTTGAGAGTGGCATACCTGCTTCTTTCCTCCTCAGCTGTGTGGTGGATGAGATGGACTTCTCCTCCATGGATTTGGATGATGCACTCCGGAAGTTCCAATCCCATATCCGGGTCCAAGGCGAGGCCCAGAAAGTGGAGCGACTTATCGAAGCCTTCAGGTGTGCCTTTTTCCCATTCCTGAAGCTGCCCTTCCCCCCTTTGGGGGGCAGTGTAGTATGTGTCTACAAGTAACTTCTCTGAGCCTCATACTTTCCTCACCAGAAACTGGAAATCATAAATCCTATCATGCAAGGCAGTTGTGAGGATCAGAGGTAGTGTGCCTAAAGTGTCTAGCTCAGCATCTGGGACATGGGCATCCAATAGGTGACGACAGCATTAGCAACAGCTAATGTTTGTCAAGCACTGGTTTACCAGGTATCAGGTGCTGAGCTGGGCACTATGTGATTATTTCACCAAATACTCACAACAACCCTACGAGGTGGGTGCTTCCATTATTATTCCCATTTTGCAGATAAGAAATCAGAAATTTAGAGAGGTTAAGTAATTTGCTCAGTGTCATACAGTAAGAGGTTCAAACCAGGATTTGAACTCAAATGTGTTTGCCTCCATGACCTAATGCCTTTGACTCTTATCCTCTACTGTTAATGCTTTGGGAATCAGGCAGACCTGGACATAACCCGGCTCCACCACTTAGGGGTATCAAGCAGGGAAACAGAAGAGTTGCTGACAACTTGTTTCCCATAATGGGAGAAGGATTTGTCCTATAGTCAGAAAGATCTGGATTTTCATCTTGTCTTCACCATTTACCGACCTTTTACCTTGGGCACGTTACATCTCTACTTTGGGCCTCATTACTTCCTCTGTAAAATGGGGCTGCTAATAGCTACCTTACAGGATCGTGATAGGATTACATGAGACAATGTATGGAGGTCTGTAGGCAGAGCTCCGTAAAAGGTAGTGGTTGTGATTTTATATGCTAGTCTTGGGGAAGCTGAAGAAAGAGGACATACCCAAAAGCCTTGGGAATATTTCTTGGGGGAGAGGATTGGTGGCACCAGACTGGGGGTGGGAGGATGGTGGGTAGGTGAAGATTACTAGTGTCTGACCCTGGCCCTGATCCTGCCCTGCAGCCAGCGGTATTGTGTCTGTAACCCAGCCCTTGTGCGCCAGTTCCGGAACCCAGACACCATCTTCATCCTTGCTTTTGCTATCATCCTCCTCAATACCGACATGTACAGTCCCAGCGTCAAGGCTGAACGCAAGATGAAACTAGATGACTTCATCAAGAACCTGAGAGGTGACCCCAGACATCGCTAGCAGCTTGTCCTGTCCTTCACCTCGGAAGGGAGAGTGGGCAGGGTGGAGGTGGGCTGGGGAAGGAGCGGGGAGATCACACCTGTTCTGTGGAAAATTACCTCTGATGCTCTCTCACTTTCTGCCAAAGCTGGGTATTGCAAGGGCATTCACTTATTAATTCACTCAAATAGTTGTTTGTCCATCTACTCATTCCTGCACCAGATACTCACTGAGAAGGTTCTGGGGTTACAGCAGTGAACATGAGAGATAAAAGCCCTGGCTCTTACAGAGCTTACACTAATCCACTCAGTCATTTTATGTATCCATTCACTTATCACTCCTCCCTCTTTCCCTCTCCTTTTTATTTATGCCCATAAAGACTCATTTAAGTATTCTACATACCCTTTCCTCCATCCATACATTCCTTTATCCACTTGAACACCCAGCCAGCCAGCCAGCCAGTTGACACTGAGTGCCTCACGTGTGCCAGGCCCTGTGATGTGTGCTAAGGAAACCATAGTCCCTTGCCCCGAGAGAGCTCCTGGTTTGTGGGACAGACTGACATATAGTACCAGATACCCAACACAAGAGAAAAAGCAAACCATGATGTCAGGCCAAAAGCGCAGTCAGACCTCAGAGGAGGGAGAGCCCACCTCCAACACACTTCCTGGAGGAAGCAGTATTTTCATTTTAAGGTGGGCTTTGAAGGCATGGCTAATATGACAGAATAGCAATAGAGGAGGCTTACCTAGTAGTAAGAATAATGAAGGCACAGGGGCACCTGAGTGGCTCAGTCAGTTAAGCATCTGACTTTAGTTCAGGTCATGATCTCCCAGCTCATGGGTTTGAGCCCCACATCGGGCTCTCCCCTCTCAGGGCAGAGCCTGCTTCCAATCCTCTGTCTCCCTCTCTCTCTGAACCCCCCCTCAAAAATAAACAAACATCAAAAAACATTAAAAAAAGAATAACAAAGGCAGGAAAAGTTGTTTGAAGAACAATCAAGATGGGGTGGATGATCCAGTTGGGAAGGTCAGTTGGAATCAATATGCAAGGACCTTGAATGCCAGGTAGAAGGTGTCACCTTGCCCTTTTTTCTTGGTTTATTGTATTGATGTCAAACCCTGGCTCTCACCAAAGAGCAGCCTCCTAAAAATGGCACATATGCTAGGATTATTTAAACAGAAACGAAAGAGGGAAATAGACATGAGGAAAAACAAACAGATGAGACAAATTGGCTGACCGGCAGGGTTTGCACAGTAGATGGGCTTAAGCTCTCTGGCAGCTGAGGTAAAAAGGCGGTGTGATGAAGCATGTTCCTTTAGCACCTGTCCAGGGAGGAGGCGTGGCATTTCCAAAGGAGAAAACATTTTCTCTAGCAGAAGGTTTGGAGGGAAGAGTGAGTGGGTTTCACTCAGCAGACAGGAGTGAAGAAGGATGGTAGACTTGGGAGGAGGGAGTTAGATCAGAGGCCATCTGGATCTGTCTTCTGGAATCCTGCTGTTAGTCATTCGTTCATTCATTCATTTCATCAATCCTCCCTCCCACCCTCCCTCCTTCTCTCTCCTGCTCTTTATTATCCTGCCCTTTCCACGTAACCTCGCTACAGGAACTTTCACATGCTTTTTGTAAACACCAAGTTTTTAATAGCTGTAAATTATTTTATTAAATGGATGCACTCAGCTTTACTTAACTGTCCCTCTATTGTGAGAACTTAGGTTGTTTCAAGGTTTTTCCTGTAAGTAGCACTTGTACGCACATCTATGCACATACTTCTGAGTAATGCCTTAGGGCAGATTCCTAGAAGAAGAATCATGGAATATTTAGGCTTTTGCCAAACTACCTTCCAAAAACAGTTTTGTTAATATACATGCCCACTTTCCTGCACTCTTACTAACATTTAATGTTAGTTTTGCTAGTTAGAAAGGGGAAAAGTATCTGATTATTTTAATCACAGTGTGCTCTGAGTGGCTTAGAAAAAATCCCTGCCATGGGAGAGAAAGCAACTGGCTATCCAGTTGCTTGGTGAAGGACACCTTTTCCAGTCCAGTCCTGACCAAGGGACCGAGGGTGCCCACTCCCTCCAGTCTCGGCCATTGTTTGCACTCATGCCTGGGTGTGGGGCATTTGGAGGAACCCCTGCCACCCACTCCTCACATTTGTGCAATATGCCCCTGTGTTACTCCCTTACCCAGGGGTTGACAACGGTGAAGACATCCCCCGAGACCTCTTGGTGGGCATCTACCAGCGAATCCAGGGGCGTGAACTGCGGACCAATGATGACCATGTGTCCCAGGTGCAGGCTGTGGAGCGCATGATTGTTGGCAAGAAACCGGTAAGTGCCTGGAGAGGCTGCAGAGGGACGGGGTTTGGGTCTGCTTTTGCCACTGAATGGCAGGTAAGTCAGTACCCCTGACTCTGAGCCCCAGACTCCCCTCTCCAGCTGAATGGAGTAGGCGATAATGCATTCCTCAGCGGGGCGTGGTACAGAGTGAGATGCTCTTATGGGGATGCATCTAGCACATTGCAAGGCACGTGTTGGGTGCTGTATAAATATTGGCATCCTTCTCACCCCCGGTTTTGCCTCTCCATCCCAGGTGAGGAGCCAAGCTAATAGTAAACTGATAACCAAAACCAAGAACACACTGTCGTCTTTTAGTCAACAAGCACTTACAGATGCCTTTCCATAGAGCTGGGCATTTGACTGGGGAGTAGGGACACAGATATGAATCAGACATAGTTTCTGTCCTTAGAGGTATTCACAGGCTGGGAGTGGGGGTGTCAGTGCATCTGCCTTATAGTTAGTCTGAGGGAGCATAAAGGATGGAGAGGTCACTTCTGGTCCGGGGAAATCAGAAACACCTTCTTGGAAGAGAAAAGACTAGAACTGGGATTTGGAAGAAGAATGGAATATAAAGCTGGACAAGAAAGGCATTCTAAACAAAGAGAGCTCCAAGGACAAAGGCAAGCCTAGGCCTTTTGTTGCTTAGACTCCTTGTGTCAGAGTAAACTTCCTCTTGAGATTGGATGATAAGGTGCCAGAGGCCTGAAGCTGGTGTGGCTAGCCTTGATGACATCTATTTCTTCATGCCTATCTAGGTCTTGTCTCTTCCTCACCGTCGACTGGTTTGCTGCTGTCAACTCTACGAGGTGCCAGATCCAAACCGCCCCCAGAGGCTAGGGTTGCATCAGCGGGAAGTCTTCCTCTTCAATGATCTCCTCGTGGTAGGAGCACTGTAGGGGAGGAAATGGAGCGGCGGGGGGGGGGGGGGGGGGGGGGGAGGGGGGGTGGTGAACTTGCACCCTGGGTCTATGTGAACCATGTTAACCGCTGGTGGGTGGAGGTGTGGTGGATGACGTGCTTTACCATGTGATGTGTGCAGTCTTGGATAGGGCATAGGCCATCTCTGCCCCTCTTTTACCTTTTGGATCCATTTGGAGGGAGTGACAGCTGCACAGGGGGAGAAAATGTGAGGACCAGAGGAGTTGACAGGCTTACAGTCTGGGAAGTGGTAGGAAATGTCCCTGTTCACCTTAATAGCCCAGAGTGTGGGCTGAAAGGAGGGGAAACCTGTGACCCTGGGGTCCCTCTGAAACCTTCAGGTGGTCAGGATGCTTGAAGTGATTCAAGCTTAAAACCAAGCTCATCACCCTTGTAGACGTGCATCTTTTAGAGCTGGGACTCTTAAGGACTCTGCTGGTACAAGAGAATTTCAGGGTCTCTTGTCCAATCTCTAACCTGAAACCAACTTCCTGCATGGCTCCCTGCTTGCATGACTGTGGAGACAGAAGGGTGCCTTCCTCTAAGGCAGCCAGTTTCCTGGTTAGACAGCTCTGATTGACAGAATCTGTTTCCCAATGGGGTTCCTCCAATCATCTTCCCTGGGCCCTTGGGATCACAGAGAATGAGTGTTCTCCTGCTCTGAGACAGCTCTTCAGTGATTTGAGGACAGTGAGCTATCTTCCCCCCTTATTCCCGTGATCTTCAGTTCTTTAGAACAGGGTCTCTCGATCTCAGCACTATTGACATTTGGGGAGGGATAACTCTTTGTTGTGGGAGCTAACCTGTGCATTGGAGTGTATTTAGCATCATCCCTAGTGTCTACCTGCTAGATGCCAGTAGCGCTCCTTCAACCAAAACTGTTTCCAGTCATTGCTAGATGTCCCCTGGGGTTCCAAGTCACACCTAGTTGAGAATTGCTGCTTTATTTTTTTCTAATGTTTATTCATTTTTTTGAGGGGGGGAAGGGGCAGAGAGAGAGGGAGACACAGAATCTGAAGCAGGCTCCAGGCTCTGAGCTGTCAGCACAGAGCCCGACGTGGGGCTTGAACTCATGAGCTATGAGATCATGACCTGAGCTGAAGTCGGACACTTAACCGACTGAGCCACCCAGGCGCCCCGAGAATTGCTGCTTTAGATGAAACCTCTCCAATGCCTTCACTAAGCCTTAATTTCCTCCTCTGTGAAGTGGGGCTAATCCCTATCTCATAAGGTTGTCATGAGGATGGAGTTAAGAAATCAGAAGTAGAATAGCCTAACCTAGAGGAGTGCCAGGCCCACATGGGTGCTGTGTAAATGTTTCAGCACCTGTCATGCACTGACACCTGTGCGTGTCCAGCCCCATGCTGGGCACTGGGTTCACAGAGATGAGTGAAAGTCAGTCCTCATTCTCGGGAGCTCACAGTCCAAAGGACTAAGAAAATGCTCTGCATAACCATGCACTATAACCCATCCTGAAATCAAGTAATTTGCTTTTAAACACCACTTTGTAGACTGTCTGACGTGTTCACAACCTCCGGTTGTCGAATCCAGAGTGCCCAAGTACTTGATAAAGACCTTGGGCTATTGAGAGGAAGACTCATTAACTCTAGACGTTGGCTCATTGGCATTTGCCACAGGTTGTGGGGTTCTACCGAGGTGGGCAAGAAACACGACAATCAGACCCTTCGTGGCGCTTCTGGTCCAGCAGGGGGCGATCACACCCGCAGAGCGCTCACCTAAAGCCTGGTGGTGAAAGGCACTGAAGCAGCAATCTGGAAGCTCAGAAAAGGGGGCAGGGTGGGGGAGTCTGTGTGAGGTATTAGATAGAACAGGCTTTCTGGGGAGCATTCGGTTACTTCCTATAAAAATCGCAAATGTCCGTTGCGCATCGTCATTACATCAGGAACTTGCGTTTTCTCCCATCTCTCCTGTTCTGCTCCTCAAGCTTCAGTTCTCCCCAACTTGTGGGTATGTGTGTTTGTGTGTATATGTCTTTCAGTGGCGGTGGGAGGGGAGGGTGGCTATGAGAAATAGGTGTCATGTGGAAATTCCCTACCCCAAACCCTGCCTCTTGTCTTTTTCCCACCCCCTTCCAAAGGTCACCAAAATTTTCCAGAAGAAGAAGATCTTGGTGACGTACAGCTTCCGTCAGTCCTTTCCTCTGGTGGAAATGCACATGCAGCTCTTCCAGAATTCATGTGAGTCCCTACTTGGATCCCAGCATCCCCAAAGTCTATGCCATGGCCCCTGTGTTCATCCTTCATCCATACCAACCTCCAGTTTTTGGAGTCCTTTACAACTGGACTAAGGTCTCCAAAGCACCTACTTGGTCCCGGGATGCAGGGTAGGCTAGGGTGGAGTATGATTTGGGTCTGTGCCCTGGGGGTCTGGCAGAGAACCGTGGTGTGTACGTTTTCTGGTGGGCCAAAGAGATGGTGATCACGCTGTGCTTTGAAGGACTGAGCCAGAGGAGCTCTGTCAGGTGGCAACAGAAGCAATGTGATTAGAGGCAGAGGTGTGAAGGCAGGGGTTGGAGAGAGTCAGAGTGCAGTTTGCCTTTCTATCTGGAGTAGAGGGAGTAACAGGGCCATGACTGCCAAGATTTTGGGGACCTTGGGGGGCAAAAGGGAAGCCACTAAGGATGCTGAGCAGAGAAGAGGCTGGATTAGAGTTGAAGAGTAGAAAAACTCATTCATGTATGAGCCACCTTGCTTCAGTGCTGACGGGTGCCCGACCTCCCCTTTCCCCCACCAGACTACCAGTTTGGGATCAAGTTGCTGTCTGCAGTACCTGGCGGGGAGCGCAAAGTCCTCATCATCTTCAATGCCCCCAGCCTCCAGGACCGGCTGCGCTTCACATCCGACTTGCGCGAGTCCATTGCCGAGGTGCAGGAGATGGAGAAATACCGCGTGGAGTGTGAGTACCCAGCTGTACCTCTTGTCCCTTTTCCTGATATGATCCCCCCCAGACACCAAGAATCCTGTCCTCTGAGAATCTCAGAGTTGAGGGTTAGCTTGTCCAACCTTCCTACCCCCATTCTAGGAACTTTTCAGCTTCTGCTTGAATACCTTCAGGGACAAGAGGCTCGTTACCTCTGAACTTCAGATAATTATTCCAAGCCCTGATTAGGAGCCAGCTCTTCCTTCTATTGAAAGGCAGCAGGGAGAAGCATCAGGGTATTGGAGGTAGGACTCTAGTTTCAGATCCCAGGTATGCTACTTATTATATAGGTAAGCTGGGGTGAGTTGCCTGACTCCCTGATCCCCCAGTTTTTTCATACATGACATTAGGATGATGAAATATCCTTACAGAGTTGTGGAGATTTAATGAGGCAAGGTAGAAGAGATGTCCTACATGTTAGTAGGACCCTGGCACTGAACATCCTAGTTGTCCAAAAAAGGTGATCCCTCTTCCCAGCCCCCCTCCCCTTTCCTGTCCTTTTCCCACACTCCATTTCCTGAGCTGAGTCCCCATCACCCATCCTTCTGGCCCCCAGAGGCCACGCCAAGTCGTTTTAAGCATATATAATGGGAAAAGAGTGATTACGTCTAATTTTACTCAATGCCCTCCAAGTTTTCTCTTCTCCAGGCTAAGCAGTCACAGTTAAGTAACATGATGTTGAGGAGAAAGAGATAGGCAGACACAGAGAGAGAAACTGAGGCAGCTGACAGCTGCTCGGTGAGCCCTTCATGGTTCCAGGGTCTGCTCCACTCAGCAAAGCAAGGTCCGCACATATCAGTTCACCAGATCCTTGAGACCCAGGGGACATTCAGAGAGGGGTGAGCATACCAAGATGAGGGGAAGGCAACAGGCAAAAGTCTCCATGACCTCCTCAGGGAGGTGAAGGGGGGCATTGTAAGGAGGCTAGAGAGCACAGGCTTTGGACTCTGGCAGACCTGCTTCCAGAATATCAGCTCCCCACCGCCCCCCCCCCCCATTTCCAGCTGTATGACCCTGGGCCAGCTTTATGACTTTTTGGATTCTCAGTTTCTTCCTCTGAAAAATGTGGATGATGATCCTTCCCTCTGAACTGTTGTGAGATTAAGCGAGATCAAGTACACATAGCTCCCAGCAGACTGCTGGCATATAATAGAAGATTCCATTCCTGTTGGTTTCCTGCTCCTGTCCTTCCTGGAGCCCTCTGCTCTGGAGCAAGATAGCTGAGAACTGAGCTGACTTTGGAAGGATTGCCCTTTGCCATAGACTAGAAGGGCTTTCCTGCCCCTGCTGTGACCAGCCAGCCATTGTGAAGCTCTGTTTTGAAGGGCAGGGGTGGTTTGGGAGACCAGACTGAGAGTGGGCAGGGGAGGGGGGAGCAAGAAGGGTGAGAGGAAGGGGAGAGGAGCAGGAGGAGCAGGCAGAGAGGTACAGAGGGAAAACCCAGCCAGAGGAGATGGTGTGAAACAGGGTGGGCGCCGTGGGGGGGCTTCAGAGATGGAACTGAGGTTTTGGGGGAATGTGCCGTCTGTCCAGGGGGCAAAGCAGAAGGCCTGGGGACAGAACAGGCAAGAATGGGGAAGGTTGCTGGAGGGCTGGGATTAGCCAAGTGGCCTTTCACTCCTGTTCCTGACCTTCTCTCCCCATCTGCCCCACAACCACCCAGCGGAGCTAGAGAAGCAGAAAGGTATGATGCGGCCAAATGCCTCACAGCCCGGAGGGGCCAAGGACTCAGTGAATGGCACGCTGGCCCGCAGCAGCCTGGAGGACACGTATGGGGCAGGCGATGGGCTCAAACGGGGCGCACTCAGCAGTTCTCTGCGAGACCTCTCCGATGCAGGCAAGTCTTTGGGGCCCCTCCCCTGGCTGGGGAGATGTGGGACCGGGTGTCCTCTCTGCCTCCTATCACTGACCGCCAGCCTCTCCTGCACCCACCACACCTGCACACACCCGGCCTTTATCCAGAGCCCTGGGCACTGTGCCGCAGGGGGCCTGGGAGCCAGGTCAGATCAGGTGGAGCCCAGAGTTTGGGCCAGGGAGTGTGAAGTGGGGCCACAGTCAGCCCCTCTCTCTCTCTCTCACTGCTCCACCTCTCCTCTCTTTCCTCTTCTATCTCTCCAGCACCACCTCTCCTCCTTCGCCATCTTTTCCTCCTCTCACTCCTCCTCCTCCACCTCTCCTCCTCCCCACCTTCCCCTCTTCAACGGGGGAAAGGGAATAGGGGTGTCTGTCCCCGGGAGGGGCCCAGGCCTGGTGCCCAGCTCTGGAGCCCAGCAGGGTGGGGAGGGGGGGTTGCTGCTCTGACGCTGGGCTCCTTGCTTGTGGGTGCAGGGAAGCGGGGGCGGCGTAACAGCGTGGGATCGCTGGACAGCACCATCGAAGTAAGTGCCAGCTCCTGCCCCACTCATCCTCTGCATGAACCCTGCCCTGCCATGGAGCCCCAGAGGAGGAGGGGACCTGATGCTTCCCCCTCTTCCTTGATGGGAACCTCGAGGCTGCCTCTCCCAGCCAACCACTTTCTCCATCTGTCCTCAACTCTGTCTGTCCTCACTCTGCCTGTCTCTCAGTCTGTCTTCCACTCTCCCTAGCCCCTCTCAACCCCAGGGCCGACTCTGAGTTGAGATGCCCTTGGAGTTGGACCGTGAGAAGCTCTCACCTCCAAGTCCTGCTCTTTGAGCCTGAGCAAGTCACTCTGTGCCTCTGGGCCTAACATTCTCCCTGCCTGCAAAATGGGGATGAGGAGGAGGTACTACTAATTCTTCCTCTCCCAGCAGAGGCTCAGATGAGATAGTGGATGTGACAGAGGAGCTCTGCAAGCTGGGGAGCTCCGTGTACAAGTACAGGACCATTAAACTGGTTTTCATTATGCCATGGGGGTTCCTGTCTCCCCAGTTCCAGCCCTCAGGGACCGGGTGGAGTTTAGGGTTGGGGGTTTAGGAAGTCTAGACTGGCCTGACTTTCCCCCCTCCCCGCTTCCAGGGGTCTGTTATTAGCAGTCCACGCCCTCACCAGAGGATGCCACCTCCGCCCCCACCCCCGCCGCCAGAGGAGTACAAGAGCCAGAGACCGGTCTCCAACTCCTCATCTTTCCTGGGCTCCCTGTTTGGAAGCAAGCGGGGCAAGGGGCCCTTCCAGATGCCACCACCGCCAACAGGCCAGGCTTCTGCCTCCTCTTCATCTGCTTCTTCCACCCACCACCACCACCACCACCACCACCATGGTCACAGCCACGGTGGCCTGGGGGTGCTGCCTGATGGGCAGTCCAAGCTCCAGGCCCTGCATGCCCAGTATTGCCAAGGACCAGGCCCTGCCCCGCCACCCTACCTCCCACCCCAGCAACCCCCTCTCCCCCCACCTCCTCAGCAGCCCCCGCCCCTGCCCCAGCTGGGCTCCATTCCACCACCTCCCGCCTCAGCCCCACCTGTGGGGCCACACCGCCACTTCCATGCCCATGGCCCAGTCCCAGGCCCCCAGCACTATACTTTGGGCCGGCCAGGCAGGGCTCCCAGACGGGGGGCTGGAGGACACCCTCAGTTTGCTCCACATGGCCGCCACCCCCTGCACCAGCCCACATCCCCATTGCCCCTGTACAGTCCTGCCCCCCAGCACCCTCCAGCCCACAAACAGGGCCCCAAGCACTTCATCTTCAGCCACCACCCACAGATGATGCCAGCAGCAGGGGCCACAGGGGGCCCTGGATCCCGGCCACCAGGAGGCTCCTATTCCCACCCTCACCACCCCCAGTCACCCTTGTCACCGCACTCACCCATTCCACCCCACCCTTCCTACCCACCCCTGCCCCCACCCTCACCCCATACCCCACACTCACCCCTGCCACCCACCTCCCCCCATGGCCCACTGCACGCCTCTGGGCCCCCTGGCACGGCCAACCCACCCAGTGCAAACCCCAAGGCCAAGCCAAGCCGGATCAGCACCGTGGTCTGATGAACAGAGGGAGTGAGCTGGGGCCCAGGGAGGTCTGGGGAATCCACAAGAGGTTCCCAGTTTTTCCAAAATATATATACACATAAAGATGTCCTCCTCCCCACTTCTTCCCTGCCTCGGGACCCCTCCTCTAACCCTCAACAGTTGCCATGGGGTTTCCTTCCAGATTGAAGGATCCTTGCCACCTGAAGCCTGGATGCAGGGCTCTCAAGCTCTGGGGAGTGGCGAGGACCTTTTGGAGATCCTCCTCCTCTTTTCCCTGTCTCCATCCCACCCCCATCCCCAAGGTGACCTCAGACTTCTGGGCCAGTGTGAGCGCCCATCAGCTCTGGCTGGTAGAGAAGGGCAGGCAGGTGTCAGGAGCAGTAAAGGGTGGACGCTTCCCCAGAGCACCTCTAGCCACATGGGGCTAGGAGGGAGCTCTGTAGAGTTGTGGCCAAACCTCGGCTGACTCGGCCCTCTCTCAGACCTCAGGGCCTGACTAAACTCCTTCATGTGTCTCTCAACCTGCCAGAGGAACAGGGCTGTCAGTGCACTCGGTGGGTCCCCACTAACGCTGGCCCCCAAATGGGCAGTGCTTCCTCTCCAGAGCCAGCCTCTGTCCTCTCTCCAGTGGGCCCCAGCCCAGACCACTTCAGCTTCAGGACCTTGCCTCTCACGGCAACGTTCTTACCCTGATAAAAGTCCAGACAGGTTTGGGGAGGGGGTGCTCAGGTCTGGGATGAGAAGGGCACTGCCCTCCCTCACCCATATTGCATGCCCTCCCATTCCCTTACACCGACCCCTCCTACAACTGAAGACAATGCACTTTACAGATCTTGCCCACATACACCTCGCCGGAGCAGGGCACCCAGCATCAGCCCTGGGGAGAGACGCTCCCAGAGGGCCACCATAAGCCCAAGATGTCCTTCCTGAGGCAGATTGAAGCCATCAGAGCAGGGGCTGGGAGCCAGGATGCCTGAGTCCTTCTGTCCGTCAAAATCTCTGCTGCCTCTCCAGCCCCCTTTACAGCCCTGTTTATTTATTATAAATATATTTTTTACAAGCCCCAGCTCCTCTTCTTGCCCCGTACATCCAGCTCCTTTCTCAGCTCCTGCCTCCCTCTCCCCCCTCTACCATGGGCTGCAGTACAGACAGACAGACCCTGGCTGTATAAAGGTCCAGAGACCCAGGGGCTTGGGGGTGGGGGAGGGCAGCAGTGGGAGGGGCTGTATGGAGAGGAGCTGGGGTTCAGGCATTGTCTTTTTTCCTCCTTGTATATAAGAATGTATATTTGATGCCTCATAAAAGACCTTGTGCTCACCTCCCGCCTCTGCCTCCTACTTATGCCCCCTCCCCCAGGGTGGAGCCCCTGGAGAGAGAAGCCTTAGCCCAGGGAGGTGAGGAGCTAATGGTAGCAGCTCAGGCAACTGGGTGGGTGAGATGCTTTGGTTGGGTGGGAGGTGGGGATGAGGGAGATTTCCCTCTCTCAGCTCCTTAATGGACCACAGCGGCAAGGGTGTGGGCTTTGGAGTTGATCCAGTTCCAGTCCTGAGGTTTTCCCTTCTGAGGCACACACACTCAGGAGAAGCACCCTCTGGGTCTCAGTTTTCTTAATTTAAACCTTGAGGTGATAAAGCCGTTGCCACATGGAGTAACGATGATGACATGGCGGTAATGGATATCAAGCAGATAGCATGGAGTAGGTGCTTGGGAGGTTAGTTCCCTGCTCTTCCTTTCACAGGTGGGATACTTCCTTCTGCTCTTGTGCCATCTGTGCTTACCCTTCTTGTGGCTGCCTGGCTTTGCCCTGGGGCCCTCCCCACTGCCCAAGGCTGGCCATGTTTCTGTCCTTGAGGGTAGGGGGGTAGGTGACCTGGGCCAGGAAGCCAGGGGCTGGATACATCATAAGAACTCTTTTGTGTATATACTTATGTTGTTAGATAGCAAATAGCTGGATTCTCTTTAGTTTACACGGGAGGACACAAGTCCAGAGAAGGGAAGGGTCTTTTCCAAGGCCACACAGCAAGTCAAGATGGGGGTTCCTGATTTCTAGGCCAGTCCCCCCAAACTGCCTCCCTATGAAATGAACATGTTTTCAGCACCACAAGTTATGTCCTGGGTCTTGGGAGAGCCCAGTAGGAGTGGGCCAGAGCACTGGCTCTTGGTTAGGGTCAGCAGGGTCCCCAGAAGCAGCAGTCAGTAAATATGTTTGGTGCTTTCTTAGAGTCTGGAATAGCATCTAAGAGGGAATGGTTTGTATGGCCTGGAATAGCACCTAAGAGGGAATGGTTTGTATGGCCCCACTCTTTAGCAGCTTGGACCGAGGCCTTTGTTTTCTTCTTCATATGCACATTTGAGTGAGAGAAGCAGCTGGGGCCATCTAACCATTTGATGCCGCCTCCAGGACCCAACCTGAGCGTTGGAGGAGCTTAGATGTGGAGGTTTCAGAATGAAATCCAATGAGCATTTTTTAAAAAAATTTGTTTTAAGTTTATGTATTTATTTTGAGGGAGACAGAGACAGTGCAAGTGGGGAGGGGCAGAGAGAGGGAGAGAGAGAATCCGAAGCAGGCTCTTGTGCTGCAGAGTCAGCCACGGGGCTCAAACTCATGAAACTGTGAGATCATGACCTGAGCCAAAAGCAAGAGTCGGACACGTAACCGACTAAGCCACCCAGGTGCCCAAGTGCTCCAGCATTTTTTTTTCTTTTTCTCTTCCTTCCTCTCTTTCTTTCTTTCTTTCTTTCTTTCTTTCTTTCTTTCTTTCTTTCTTTCTTTCTTTCTTTCTTTCTCTTTGGTTTCTTCCCTGGTGGGCCAAGCTGGACTGCCTTTAGTCACGCCCCATTCTCCCACCTTCAACTTCATGCTGGTTTTGTCTTCCCAAAGCTTAGCTTTTAGCACTCAAATCCTGGCTCAGTCACAGACTTGACTGTGTTGCCTTTGGCAAGTCACCTAGACCCTCAGAGCCTGGCCTTCCACCTGTGAAATAGGAATAATAATCTCACAGGAAAATTGTTAACAGATGCATATGAAATGTCTCCCTCCTGCCAGACGCACAGTAAGCTGTTCTCTGCCACCTACAGAAACGAAAGCAAACTCCTTGTCTTGACATTGGAGGTCCTCCACCGCATGGCCCCAACCAATCTCCTAATCCTCATTCCTCGCCCACACTTTGACCACCCACTCACTGTTCCCTGAAAAGGCCTGTGTGTAATTTTCAGACTCTATTTTACCTGTGCCTTCCTGCTCCCTGCCCCACCCCCAGAAAAGGTGCCCCCCCCCAATACTCTGGTTTTCTCACTGTTGTTAGATGAGCTTAAAAGACCCATCCCTTACAAAGCGTGCCCTTGATCATGTCCTCTGAGATCCTTCATGTCATTACCTTTCTTCCTCACCAGGCCTCAAGGGTGACAATGGTCTGAATCATCTCTGTCCAGAGCATTGCACAGCATAGATGACCCTGAAATTTTGTTGATTTGAATGAATAGTTCTTTCCAAGCTAAATCTTAGGTATCTTTGCATTGGTTAGCTTATTGATTGGTGCAACCTGTATACCAAGCTTTTGGTCCCCCTGGGACCTCCTCATGCCTCCTCCAGATATTTCTGATGTTCCCCCCTCTACCCTTCACTGGACTGTCCCTGCCCCACCCTCTCCCACTTCCCGGCACCTCACCATCCAGACTGTGGAGGGGTACTTTGGCTCCTTACCTCCCCATTTCTGTGAGGGCCTGAAGACAAGAAGCCTAGTGGCTATCCGGCTCTCAAAGGTCCTACTGCCAGTCTCTTTGGGGACGTAGATGGGGAGGGACAACACATAACAAAGGACAAAGGTCCTAGACTCTCACAGAGTCTTTGTCCTAGACCAGTGCTGTCCAATAAGTCTGTGATGATGGAAATGTCCTATATTTGTGCTGTCCAGTACAGTAACCCCTAGCACATGTGGCTACTGGGCACTTGGGATGTGGCTAGTGCCACTGACGAACTGAATTTTTAAATTTAAATTTAAATAGCCACATGTAGGTAGTGGCTACCATATTAGTTCAGGACAAGACCCTCAGGAATGTACATTGGGATAATGTCCCTGGGGATAATGTCCATGCAATAGGTACAGTCCCTGAAGGGAGCACAGCACGTGTGGGGGGAGCAAAGAAGGGAAAAATCCAAATTGGGGTCGGCGTGGGTGATTGGTGGGCAAGGAGGGAACTGCCCTATTAGCTGTGTCTTGAAAGGTGAGTGGCATGGGTGGGGACGCCTGGCTGGCTCAGTTGGAAGAACATGGGACGCTTGATCTCAGGGTCATGAGTTTGAACCCCATGTTGGGTGTAGAGATTACGTAAATAAAAACTTAAAAAGAAAGAAAGAAAAGAAAAGTGAGTAGGAGTTATCCTGGTAAAGAAGGGCATGTGTCAGAGGGAGCAGTGTGTACAAAGGCCTGTGAGTGTGTGATGTATGTGAGTGTGTGATGTGTTAGTGGCATACTGAGAACGGAATGGGAGAGGGAAGCCCAGGTGGTAGGCATAGCATATCCCAAAGCACAGAGGCTGGCAGTCAGTGTACCCTCACTCCTCTGTTGCCAACCGGTTTTTTTCACCAGAGCCTCATGAGGACCTGAAGTAAGAGCCCAGGGATACATTAGCCTGTATAGTGTCCCCACTGTAAAGTTACTGTTTTTCCCTTTGTAATAAATGAGAAACTTGTGGAGAGCTACATTGAGATTATGCTAATATCCTGTTCTCCTCGAACTTTCACTCACAGGTTTTAGTATTCAATGACAATTCTCCAAGTTGCCAAATGGTGATTTTCAAACGCCACCATTCCTTTGACATGGATTAGTTGGCTCTCCACTATAAGGGAAAGCTTTCCCTTCTTCTACATGTATTTGTTTATCTCCTCATGGACTTTTGGTTGTCTATTGTATTCAGTGGGTTATAACACATTAATATTTGATGTTCAAAAATGCCCCAGATGTGGCCAGCAGGAGGCCCTCCAAGCTGGCTCCTATATCCTCTTGGTCAGTCTCCAACTTTCTTTGAGCATTTCCTAATCTTCTGGCACCACAAGATGCTCCAGGCCCATCATGTACTTTCCCTGCCCCAGTCTTGGAATAAGCCACTTTACCCAAGGAGCCCTGGTCCTTTTTAGTGGAGAATGGCATTTGGGAACCAAGATTTGGGCCAAGATTTTAGGGTTATAGGTGTGTTTTAAGAGTTTACTTTTTTACTTGGAAAAAGTCTGAGCATCTGTCGATGATTTTCTTACTCCATCCTTCCTTTAAGGAAAAGCTTTCCCCTTTCCCTCATTTTATTTATGTATATCAGTGTGAAGTCATGAATTTTTATTTCACTCTTCAATGAATTATAATCCACTATCATAATTCATTTGGAATTATCATTATTTTGAATATATATTATGTGTATGTATGTATCCATGAGTTCACACAGATACCTTGATGCCTTTAGGAGGCTCTTTTAATAATCCAGGCTAGAGATAATAAATGGCTCTCAGGGGGATAGAAGATTAGAAAATGGCATGAGAAGGGGATGGATGGATTCCACAGCTATTTAGTTAGAACTCACAGCTCATACCTACATCACTAGAAGGGACCCTATTTTACAAATCAAAAAAGTGAGGTACAAAGTCACTCTCATCCTGTTCATCCAGAAAACCTGGATTGGATGAGTGTGGTCGAGAGCCCAGCCAAGGCTCCAATCACTGCCCTGCACCAGCTCCATGCCAGACTCTCTCTCCAGGTGGGTAGGTGAGGCCAACCTAGCCCCCAGCCCAGGGTGGGCTCCCTGATGCTTCCCAATTCTTAACTCTGCAGTTCCCAGATGCAGATTTATCTCCAGCAAGACCCAAGGGTTGGGAAAGGAACCCGTTTCCTGAGCACTTTATTGGGCCTGGGGGTGGGTGGGTGTGGGGAGCACCATCCGAGACTTTTACAGCAGTCAGAGAGACCTGGGTTTGAATTCTGGGTCTTCCACTTACTAGCCATATGACTTGGTAAGCTTCCCTGAGCTTCAGTCCCCTTATCTGTAAAACAAGGATAACAATACCAATGTCAACAAGGATAACAATACCAATGTCATAGCAGTCGGCCCTTGATGAACGGCAGTTATCATTATCTCTCATCTTCATAACTGCCCTGTGAAGAAAGGATTATAGAGCCTCACTGGATAAGTGAGAAAATAAAGGCTACAGGAAATGAGGTACTTTGCAGATCTCAGTTGGTAAATGTCAGCTTCAGGAAAGCAGGGACCATGTCTGTCTTGGTCACCATTATATTCTCAGGCCCAGAAAAGTGCCTGGTGCATAAGAGGAATTTAATAAATATTTGTGAATGAATGAATTAGATCTGACTGGCTTCAAAGACTCTATGCAATTTCCATTTGCCCTTCTGGGATGGTGGGGATGGCGTCTGGGCTAAGGACCTCAGAGAAGGCTGAGCTAGGACCCCAAACCTGGTCTCCTGACTCCTGGTTCATGTTCTTTGCCCTTCAATGAGCTGCATCTAGATGGAAAAGCTGAACTTCCTTTAGCCTAGGATTTGGCATATCTCCCACCTTCTGCATTCTCCTTACCCTTCTCCTGCCCCATCCTATTCCTGGTGAGAAAAATAATAGGAAGAACATTTGACCAGGAGGTAGCAACTTCCTGTGTAACAGTGGCCAAGTTGTTTAATCTTTCTAGAATTTAGTTTCTCATCTATAGAATGGGTAAATTGACCTACATCTTTCCCAGGACAAAGGTTAAGGGAAATTGCAAAGATTAATAATAAGTGAAATAATTAGGCCTATCTGACCCTAGGGTGTGAGCGCCTACTGGTGTGCACCGCTCTACAGATAGGATGTCTTTAGCTCAGTCCTGAAGTAGGCAGAATAATGTACCTAACTGGGACATGGTATATGATTAGGAACAGTTAACTGTTCCCTGCTTCAAACATATTTAAGCTTATAACAGATGTTTAATATACACAGAAAGTGTTTGCAAAGAGTATGTATTATTTTAGTCAATATATACTAAGGATGCTCAAAAATATACATTCATTTTTCTTTTGTTTACTCAACATTTACTGCTTACTATGCCAAGTGCTAAGGATGTATAAAGCCACATGGTCCCTGCCCTTAAGGAATTCAATCTAATGGGGGAACACAAAATAAGCACTTACACAAGTACTCTAATGTGTGAATAGTAGGTGTCCAAACTGTATGCAATAGGCCCACAATCATGTATAACATAATCCTCAAATGCAACAGATGCCTGATGTGTGGGCAAAGTACTGGTTTGATGCATGCAACTGGTTAGTTGCCATAAACCTATTCGTAAACTGCTCAATGAACATGCACACAATAGTAGATATACACATGGCAGGTACTCAAATTCATATGACAGGGCTATACACAATAAATACAACCCATGTACACAATGTTTGATAAGTACACTGTAGGCTTACAAATGGTAGGTGTTTCATACAGTAGGCATTAGTAGGCGGTAAATATGCTGTTGCTAAACATCCAACAGTTAAAATATATATACACTTAGGCTTATTTTATAGGAGTACCTTCCACAAATGTGTACACAATAAAAGTGCATACAGAACATTTGGAAGTGTTCATTAAAATGCTGACGGACAATGACTCTTTGGGGGGTATGAATGGAAGCCCCCATCTCTGAGAGGCCTCTACACATAACCTTGGATGAAATAAATATTTCCTTTCTCTCCTTGGGACCCAGGATTCCAAAAATCCGTAATTCCCAGGGGGTAAGCAACATCTTGTCTTCCTTCTTTCAAAGCCCCAGCGGTGTCAGCGCCTAGAGCTGGGAACTCCCACGTCTCCCTCAACCTGCATGCCAGCAGGCACCCAAAGCCGCCTTCTGAGGCCCACAACGGAAAGACCCTGGAGAAGAAAATGTTGGGGCGGGGCTCGCGCCAGGGCTGAGGTCATAAAGGGGAGAGCCAATTTGGACCCACCACCCACTAACGCCAGCTCCTCTTCCGGTCTCTCTTCATAACGCGCATGCGCATCACTGGCCTTTAAACGTGCGCCCCCGGTCCACCGGAAAAAGGTTCCGACAGTAGAATTGCGGTTTGCTCGTCCGCCACCGTGGTGGACTATTTGCTCTCAGTCTGGGAGGTACTTTTGCGTCCCTGCTTCCAAATAGGGAACCCATGCCTGCAGATTCAGCTAGGTCTCCATGGGATGAAAGTTTCTTAGAGCTTGGCCTCACGCAAGGTATACGAGGCTCGGAGGGACACACCGCGGAGGGATCCGGTTTGTTGTGGTGAGGTGGGGGGGGAGGAGACGCTGACAAACCAAGATGGCGGCGGCGGCGCCGAAGGCCGCGGCGGCTGGGAGGTAACTGTAGTGGTGAAGGCTGCGGTAGTTGGGAGGCAGCGGCAGAGTTTGGAAGGAACGAGGCAGGACGAAGAGGCGGTAGCAGTAGCGCCAGCTTGAGCCTCTCAGAGCGTGGCAGCTACACGCCCCCAAGGCCCTCGGCGGGCGGCGGCCGCCCCGCTTTAGGGCCTAGTCCCCGAGCAGTGCCTCGGCTTCATACCGCGGTGTCCGCCATGAGTCCTTAAGGGCGGTCCGAGCCCTCCAAGTCCTAGGGCCCACCATGGAGCCGGGGTCCGACGACTTCCTACCGCCGCCGGAGTGCCCGGTGTTCGAGCCTAGCTGGGCCGAGTTCCGAGACCCTCTTGGCTACATCGCGAAAATACGGCCCATCGCCGAGAAGTCGGGCATTTGCAAGATCCGCCCACCCGCGGTAAGTCCCGGGGTCCGTGGTCGCCGGCGGCGAGGCCAGGGATGAAGAACTAGCGTAGCTGGTGGAGAACTCTGGGGCGGAGGGCAGCTCGAGGTGTGGAGAAATGGGGGTGGCTGGGACCGTTGTGGATGTGGCGCGGGTCGGAGCAAGGATGATGTGGCGCCAGGGGTCCTCTAGCGGTGTGAGGCCCCCCAAGGGACCTGGGTCTCTGACCCATCCCCACTTTCACTCCGCCTTTCAGATTCATTCCTGGTGAGGTTCAAAACGGGGATGCCTAGTGGACCCGGGAGAGTTCAGAGAGGTATCTACACATCTCTCAGTTATCCCGGACCACCCAGGTCAAGGCTGTACCAAACAAGGCCTTTTTTCCGTTTATTGTCATCACTTCCCTCGAGGCAGGCAATGTGCTGTAGTGGAGAGATCACAGCTCTAAAGGGAGACAGACCTGAGTTCAAAATTCCACTGTGAAGCTTACTAGCTGTGTGACCTTGGACAAGTAACTTAATCTCTCTGAGCCTGTGAATTGACTCCCCTGAATGCTTATTTTGAGAATTGGATTAAGCTAGGTAGAGTCTCTGTGTAGTAGGCGCTAGATAAGTGGTAATTATTGTGACTGCGAAGGTGTTTGATGTGGTCATTGGTTTGCTCCTATGTGGGTTGACTCATATTTACTCACGCCCTGTCAGGCCAATCCATCTAAGATGATGTCCTGGCCTAGTAGATCAGGAAATTCTATTACAGGGAATGTTCTATCTGGCTCCCCTGAGATGGGATTAGGGAATTGTCCCCTTCTTTTCCTAGCTGAAGGCAATATCCTTCCCTGCACATCACCCCCCATCCCCCCAGACCTGGCTCCTATGGGTAGGCTTGGACCAGCCGACTTGACGGTGGGGTATGAGTCCTTCTCAGAAGATTTTGTACTGTGTTCTGTCCCAGGATGTAGCAGGTCCCAGAGGATAGGGTATTCTTGGACTCCCCAAAACAGAATGGAGCTATGGAAGTCTGTCTCCTTTAGAACACTTGATTTCCAGAGGTCAATGACAAAGGGCATATCTTTGTTCCTAGGCCTGGCTTCAGGGCCGCGAGAAGTCCCCCAAGGGCTAGGATAGGCTGCCACCTTGCTGGCATGGAGGAGAAATGATGGTATGTGTTGTTCAGTCACCACTTGGGATTCCAAGGACAGGAATTGAGTTTGGAACAGGGTGTTTTTGAGTAGGTGTCTCCTGGCTGAAACAGAATGGGAAGCCTCACTGCCACCTGAGGAGGGCACCACAGGCCTCCTTGTCCATCTTGGTGTTTTCTGGTGTTCAGCCACAGATCTAGGCTAGTTTCAAATGGATCTTTTGGGAGGTGTTGGGTATACTAATTTTTCCCTTGTTGGAGCCTGGCCATAGATCTTTGAGGTATCCTTGTTCATGGTGAAGGAGTGGCATTTGGTAGCGAGAAGTCAGAAAGGCTAGCAGAAAGGAGAGGCTGGAGTCCTGGGCAGCCTCAAGAAGGCACTCCCTGAAGTGGCCCAGCAGGCAAGGAATCGTATCTGACACAGAGGGTAGCTGAGGCCTGAATTTCTGTTTTTCTGCCTTAGACTTATTGGGCAGGCTGGCCTTGTGCAGGTGTTGATACCCTTCCTTGGGGGACCAGGAAGGGGAAAAGTGACACATCCCTAGTGTGTGTGTGACCTGCAGGAGGCCATCTTTTGTTATGCTTCTCTACCCCAACAGTGTACTTCCCTCAAATCCAGGAGACCTAGTCTCTCTGGTTTTGTTCAGTTTTTTCCTCTTGTAGAGCTGCTCATACGCCACCTTTAGGCAGCCAGGCCATCTAGCTGGAATTCGAAGCCCTTGCCCAAGTGGTGCTTCAGCCCAGGGTGGGAACCTGTGTATGGGTGGGTTCTTGGAAATTGGAGGTTTGCCTGAGGAAGGACGATTTGGGCTTTGAATTGCTAGACAGTTGACTGCTGCTCTTGGGGAAGGTGGGTGGGAGGAGAGTGTTGGTACCCTGGAGTAGACCCAGGGGATCTTGGAAGGCTCTTGCTTCCTGCATTGGGTAGCCAACTTTTTTATCACCATCCTAATAATACGGGTGTGTTTGGCACACAGGAGTAGGAGACTGAAGGCAGAATGAGGGAGCTCGTAGGTTCCAGGGAGAGCTGGGTGGGGGTTTGCTGGACCTTCCCCAGCTATCTGTTGCACCCACAGCTCCTGCTCTAGGATTCGGTTCTGCCATTTCCTGTCCGGTTGCTTGATGCTGTGCTTATTTTTATCCAGAACTTGATTCAGCAGGAAAGAAGGGTTCCTGGAGTTTTGGGTTTGAGTACCTTTCTACCTGCACTAAGGGGAGTGCCCTACTGGTGGGTGGCAAGAGGGCATGAGGAGCTTGTCTGGGCTTGAGCCATACCATTTTAGTCTCTTTTCTCTCTCTTTTCTTTTTCTTTTTTTTTAATTTGCCCCTGCTTCACTGAGCCCCAGGTGTTTGCTGCAAACCTGCTTCGGCTGGGGGGTTGGGGGATTGAGGGGAATATGTGTGCCTGCAAGTAAGAGTCCTCTGGCCTCTTTTCTAAAAGTGTGTGTGCAGAAAAGGCCAACAGCTTTTTCTTCTCTTTTACTACCCCCCACTTCCGTATGTATGCATGTGTGTATGAACACTGGTATCCTGGTGTTGTACAAAGCCTTGGACTGGAGGTCTGAAGACCTGGGTTCTAGTTTGACTCTACCACTAAATCAGCATGTGATTTTGGAGAAATCACAATTCATATCTGGGCCTCACTTTCCCCATTCATAAAATGAGAGCATTGGTCTAGGTTACTCTGGGTGGTTTTTACCACCCCAGCAGGAGCTAGGGCTTTGGGGAGGAGAGGACTGCATGGGAGGTTTTGGAGAAAAGGCCATCAGGGAGGGGCTCCCCACAGTTACCCTTTGGTAGGACACAACAAGCCTCAACTTGGCATGGCAGTCACCCCCCACTTCCATTATCCTTCCGCAACTTCCTTCTCCTCAAATTCTCCTATTCTTTGCGACCATGGTTGGGTATCCCATCACTAACCCTTTCCCCTGCTTCCCCCCCCCCCCCCTTTTCCTATACCAGGCAGGTGTTTGAGAGAGGACCCACAGGAAGCCTTCCAGACTGGGTGAATGATGCAGATTCTTGCTCCCCATCCCTTGCTTTTCCCTACAGCACATGTCTCAGGCCCTTTCAACTGAGAGAAGACATTAAAGGCCCGAACCTTTAAATCCTGGCAGAATTGGAGCTGAGCTACCCTACGTGTATATTAGGTGGTGGAGTTAGCTTAAGATACCAGGTCTTAAGGATGACTCCTTTGAATAACATTTTTCATTTGAAAACCAATTTAATTTGCCGTATCAGTATTATGAGGAAGCCAGGGCAAGTGTTCATATTCCCACCTTACAGATGAGAAAACAGGTTCAGAAAAGTAAAATCCCACAGCTAGTAAGTAGTGGAGCTAGAACATGAACCCTGGTCTTCTGACTCCAGATCCCTGTGCTTACCAGTACTTCCAGACTGTGTCCTACAGTACATGCCTGGGGAACAAGGAGTTAATGTGGATGTAGGGAGAGTTTGAGGTCAGCTGTTTTGGGCCCCATCTCTCTCTTTCTTGAAATCCTGGTGCTGTACTGTTGGAGGGACTTGGGAGAAATTTCAATGCTTGGGGCATTGAGTATGGACTTGAGGGACTTCTAGGGCCCTGTGGTGAGTTCTGGGGGGCAGGTAGTGGGTTGGGTGTTTGCCAAGTTAAAGGGCCTGGGGTGGCTAGAGGTCTGGGAAGGAACAAATGGGGTGCTGAGCTGCTTGTGGTGCCCTCTGGCCTTGCACTGTGCTGGAATAACTCAACTCCCTTTCCCCTCTGTGTAACCCCCCAGGACTGGCAGCCACCCTTTGCTGTAGAAGTGGACAACTTCAGGTTTACTCCCCGAATCCAGAGGCTGAATGAACTAGAGGTGAGAAGACTAGCAGCTGGTGGCGGGGTTGGATATGTGAACTCCGATTCCACTTCCCTCATACCTTCTTGAGCTAAGGTGCTTTACCTGACTATGCCTTTATTCTCTCTCCTGTGAAGTTGCATGGAGGTCATAGAGGAAGCTTTAGAGCTCTGTGTATAACCAAGAGCAGGAGCATTTAGGATCTCTAATATGATAGCTCAAAGACTAGGGACGTCCCTTTCCCTAAAGGTTTGCTACTTCTGAAAGTCCCCTGTCAGCCAGCCTACTGTAACTGAGTCAACAAAAGGGAAATAGGGGGTTGGCTGAGCCCTTTCATGCTTGGCCAGCTGAATGTGGTCTCATTATCCAATTCATCCACAATCCTGTGCTTCTGGCCTGCCTTCTATGGGGCTTGGTGAGGTGGGACATGAGGTAGAGGGGCAGGAACAACACAAGAACTGGTCTTTATCAAGGCTAGAATGGTTATAAACTTGGACAGGGGTCAGGCAGGTAGGCTTTTCCCTCTCCCTTTTCTGTACAGGAAGTCCAGGCTCTGTTCCAGGCTCTGTGCATGGATTGGTGAGGTTCTCCACTAAGGGCTTGAGAATGCCCTGGGATAATGAGAGTGTGTGCTTTGAAACCAGTTCCTAGGAAGATCCTGGAGTTCCCCAGGGAAGATACAGTTGAGAACTATGTTACCACCTTTTTCTCTCATTATGTATCCATAAACCTTACTAGATGCCCTGGGGAGGGGGAGTGTATTGGGCCCCACTGGAAACTTATGACCTAAAAGCTTCCTTGTTTCTAGACTACAGTTCCTCAACCTTGATGCTATTGACATTTTGGCCCAGATAATTTTTTGTCATGGAGGGACTATCCTATGCATTGTAGGATGTTTATCAGTACCCTTAGCTTCTACTTGTTAGATGCCAGTAATACCTTTTCCCAGTTATAACAATCAAAAATGTCTCCAGGCATTGCTAAATATCCCCCCAGGGAGCAAAATTGTTCCTCATTGAGAACCACTGTTGTAGGGTCAGTCTAGGAGCTGTCCTTGTCGGGGAAAAAAATCATCTCATGAATGGGGTATAAGTTCCTTAAAGAAATGGATCCTAAAGAAATGGATCTATGGAGGTGCAGCTAGTGCAAGGTGTCACCTAGCATGGGACAAGGGCAGGTTTTCTAGAGATACTGTGCTGGCTGTTGATGGGGAGGAGCAACGAAGAGGCCAAGATTGGAAAGCTAAGATGGAGGGAGTAGAGTTGCTAGCCTCTTCCAGGTTTCCGCAGTTAAATAGCCATAGGTTGTTTCTTTCCACAAATAGACCTTAGTTTTCCCCATCTATGAAATAGAACTGTTTCTGTTCTTATAATGGGATCTGAGCAAGGCGGTGAATGGTAGTGACTTATCTAGTTCTCCATAGAATTAGGCTATCTGACCAGGGCAAGGTGGTTCTAGACTTAGAGCTTTGGGGAGCCTTTCTTGGGTCACTGAGATTTCAGGGAAGCAAGCAAGGTACATGCCTTGTTCCTAGGATACTTGGCCCACATCGGGTCCTGGGTTGGTCAGGTGCCAGTGCTGCTTTGGTATACTGTCTCTTAGTTCTTTAGGCCATTCTGTCTCCAGCATGCACTCTCAGCCTTCAGCCACCATGGGACAAGTTCTGTGGTGCATAAGAAGAGGTAAATGTGCTTTTGGAGCCTTCAATCTGAAACGTGCCTAGAACTTAGATACAGTTCTGGAGTTTCCAGAGGGTCTTCACTGTTTCTCTCATAACTCCACCCTTCTGGAGTAAGTGGACTGGGCAGTTATGTTAGTTCCCCCTTATAATCAGAAAATGGAGTTTCAGAGAATAGAAGGCTATACAAGCAAATCAATAGCAGGAAACAAGCTGAAACTTAAGTTATTTGACGTTCAGATCTCTTGATACCTGCTCTGTGACTTAAGGAAACAGAGGCTGTCTGTAACAGGAATGGTGATATTCACACAGCCCTGTCGAAGAGATTGAGAGAGCTGTTGTGACCTAACCCTCTCTGTTTTGGAACCTTGGGCTTATCCTATTGACTAGAAGGTGGCAGAGATGCGAGAGAGGTGGGCTAAGCACTGCCTAGAGTTTGGGATCCATTTCACGGGGAGAGGCCTTGGATGGTGGGCTGCTCTGTACACGTTCTTCTCTCCTAAGATTAGGCCAGAAGATGGGGCTCAGGTGGAGGGGGAGGCCATCCTCTTTGAGCAATTTCTTCTCCAGGCCCAGACAAGAGTGAAGCTGAACTATTTGGACCAGATTGCCAAATTCTGGGAAATCCAGGGCTCCTCCTTAAAAATTCCCAATGTAGAACGGCGGATCTTGGACCTCTACAGCCTCAGCAAAGTAAGAGAAGGTTTTTCTCAAACCCCCCCCACCCCTTAATATCCTTGGTACTCTGGGGGCTCCCTTGGTTTGGATATTAGATCTCTAGGCTGCAGTGGAAGGGCACAGCCTGGTAGCACATGAGCTGTTGTCAGAACTTCTTGGTGTCTCCTACTGCAATTTGAATCTGAGTGGTGGTGGTAGAAGGAGGGAATAGTCCTCACTGAAGTGAGGAGCCGGACTTGTCCTCATTTCCCTTTCTGCAGGCCTATTCCCTCATGTACATACACACAGCACATCCACATCCCTTCCTGCTTGTCCCTGCAGATCGTGGTGGAGGAAGGTGGCTATGAAGCCATCTGCAAAGACCGTCGGTGGGCCCGGGTGGCCCAGCGCCTCAACTACCCACCAGGCAAAAACATTGGTTCCCTGCTACGCTCCCACTATGAACGCATCGTTTACCCCTATGAGATGTACCAGTCTGGAGCCAACCTGGTGGTAAGGATGCCAGGCTGGGGTGGAAAAAGGCTTTCCCCCCCACACCAGATGCAGATGTCCCACACTTGGCTCTTAATGGAACTGGTTCAGAGAACTGGACACCTGGGAGCTAGACTCTACCCTTTTTTAGTGGTGCTTATTCTCTTCCATGCTGCCCAGGATCAGAGATCCTGGAGTTGCCCACAGGGCCAGCCTACTATCCAATATATAACAAGGTTTTAACTGATAAAGTAATTCCAAAGAGGGAGAGACATTTTGGACTTGGAGAGGTCTGGGAAGAGATGGCATCTGATTTAGTTAGGGAGATGGTTGTGGGGAGGTGGTTTGAAGGAGGAATGACCTAAGCAAAGGCAAGAAAAGAATTCTCAAACTGTGTGCTGGTGTCATTGGTAACGACCAGTTGAGCATGGCCTTTTGGTGTGGGCCATGTGGGTGCAGCCACAGCTTGGTTTGCCATTGGGTAAGGGTAGAGGGAAGTCATTGTTGGGGTTTAGGGCCCCATACCCTCACCCTTACTCCTCACTTGTCCCCAGCAGTGCAACACACGTCCATTTGATAATGAGGAAAAGGACAAGGAATACAAACCCCACAGTATCCCCCTTCGACAGTCCGTGCAACCTTCCAAGTTCAATAGCTATGGCCGGCGGGCCAAGAGACTGCAGCCTGATGTGAGTACTTCACTTCTAACTCAGAGCTTTGGAAGTGGGAGTCCTCTCCCTTCCTCTGACCAGAGTTCTGTTCCCTGTTCCACTTTTCTTCACTCCACTCGCTGAGTTCTGAGCAGAAGTGTGCCCCCCTGCAGCTTCTGAGCTGGGTCTTGATCTCCTCGTACAATATCTTTTCTATGTCGGCCCTTCTTGCCTATCTTGTTCTTTCCTGACTCACTCTGCTCGTAGGGGTAGAACTCTTCTTTTCCCTTATACCTGTATCCTAGCTTTAGGCAGAAGCTTGTGTGCCAGACATTCTTCTAGGCACTGGGGATACAGTAGAATAAGATAGACATTGTCCCTGGGCTCACCGAAGCATGTCATTTAGTGGATCGTATTAGTCACTGTCATTTATTGGTAGTGTCAAACACTGTTAGATTTCTTTATATATGTTATCCCCAAAACTCTTTGTAAGCCTCACTGTAAAGTAGAAGTTAATATTCTTGTTTTACAGTTGGGAAAACAAATTGCATCTTAATTTTTTTCCAAGAGAGGGCTGAGGGGGGAGCTCACTTAACCCTAGTCTCCAAAAAGCAGCTCTGCCCAGGCCTGCCCTTGCCTTAGTCCCTGGCATGAGCTCAAGTGATATATAGTCCAAGCTATTGTTCTTTTAGGATGGGCAGTCTGCCTCAGATAGCAGGCTTGATTCATTTCCTTTTTTTCTCCCAGCCGGAACCCACGGAAGAAGACATTGAAAAGAATCCGGAACTGAAGAAGCTACAGATCTATGGGGCAGGCCCCAAGATGATGGGCCTGGGCCTCATGGCCAAGGATAAGACTCTGCGGAAGAAAGGTGAGGCCTGACAGGCTGGGGCAGTGTGAAGGATGGTGGCTTCGCCTGGGGAGAGGAGGCGGGGCCCTGACTGTTCTAGACCTGTACTTTAGAGCCACTCTTCCCTCTCCCAGATAAGGAAGGGCCTGAGTGTCCCCCCACCGTAGTGGTGAAGGAGGAGTCAGGCGGGGATGTGAAGGTGGAGTCAACCTCACCTAAGACCTTCCTGGAGAGCAAGGAGGAGCTGAGTCACAGCCCAGAGCCCTGCACCAAGATGACCATGAGACTGCGGAGGAACCACAGCAATGCCCAGTTTGTAAGGACCCAGCCCTGACTTCTTAATGCTCTGCTTCTCATCCCTTCAACGAGCATTTCCCCAGCATGGCTCTGGACCAGGTTGCGTTAAGCAGAAAAGTGGGCCTGGTGGGCCCTGCCTTCAGGTAGCTCACTTAATTGGGGAAACAAGGCCAACTCACATGGAACAGAGGACAAGAAAGGGTGATCAAGTGCTGTCAACATGAAGTGCTGGAAGGGTCCAAAGAAGGAGACTCCCTCTCCATTGCTTCAGGATAAAGGCTAAGCTCCTCATTACCATGCATGATCCAGTCCCTGCTGACCTCTAGCCTCATTCCCCAGCACTGCCCACCTCACTCCTCTGCTATAGCCACACTGAACTACTTGTAGGTATGTTCGTTTTTTCCCCTGAGATGCGCCATGCTTTTTCTTGCCCCCATCTCTTTGCACATGCTGTTTCTTCCGCCTGGAAGTTTCCCCCTGTGCTCTGCCCCATTGCCAGACTTCAGTTTGCATTCAGGTTTTGGTCAGTTTCAAATGTCACTGTCAAGTGTCCCCTTTTCAGTGAAGTCCTTCCTCAAGGCTATCCCTCCTTATCTCTGGCTGATTTGAGGGCTCCCTTCTCTAGGCTCCAATAGTACCCTTCATGGGCCAATATTGGCAATTGCCACATTGCCCTTTAATTTTTATGAATATGTGTCTCTGGAGTACTGTATGCCTTTAGGAGGCAGGTACCATATTTATTCATTGCTGTACTTCAGAGTCCAGCACAGTGTTGAACACATAAGTGCTCAGTGTTTGTTGAATGAATAAAAATGGGAGATTCATGACTGAATGATAAAGACTCCACTCTCACAGCTCTACCAGTTTATTTGGGGAGATGGTATATGCACACAGTTAAACTCCAGAACTAGCATGACTAGCCTGTCACAGGGTTATGACTAATCTAGCCAGCAAGCATGGTGGGTTTCTATTGGATAGTTATGTGGATTAGAGTACTGTCTGGAGGACAGTTTGAAGGCTGGACAGGGCTTAGATTGATGAACTCTTGCCTCCTTTCCCTGGCAGATCGAGTCCTATGTTTGCCGGATGTGTTCCCGAGGGGATGAGGATGACAAGCTTCTGCTGTGTGATGGCTGTGATGACAACTACCACATCTTCTGCCTGCTGCCTCCTCTGCCTGAGATTCCCAAGGGTGTCTGGAGGTGCCCAAAGTGTGTCATGGCGGTAAGGCCTTCCCAGCCCCAGCTCATGTCTGCCCCATAGGGTATTTTTGCCTTCCTTTATCTGGCCTTATTGAGAACAGCTTCCTAGTTCAGCCACAGTTTAATATTTTGGGTTCCAGCGTGGGGCTAGGCTGGGCAGAGTGTTAGGAGAAAGAAGAGGAGGAGACTTAGCCTTTGCTTATGTCCTCTGGGAGCTCCCAGACCACCTGGGGCAGTGAGAGTCATGATTGGACACATGGTGTGCTGATGTATAGTCAAATGCTAAATTACGTGTTAGAAACTCTGAGGTGTAGAAGTTCAGAGGAGAGGAAGATGACTAAGGGTAGTAATCAGGGAATGTGTCAGGAATGAGATTTGGAGAACAGGAATATGAAGAAAAAGTTGTTCTTTTGATTTCCAAGTTTTTTATTCTTTGTTTTTTTTAGAAAGCTTGGAAAATAGACAAATTACCTATCATCTCACCATCTAGAGACAACCATTGTTAATAGTCTGGTATATTTTCTTCTCATCTTTTTGTTGTTGCATATATATAACTACCTTTAACAAGTTTGGGCTCTTACTGTATATTTTCATTTGCTACTTTATGATCATTTTCTATATTAAATTTATTCATGGGTATGATTTAATTTTTCTTTTGGGGGGTCCATCATATGGTTATAATACTTAGTTTTCCTTTTGTTTTGGTAATTTGATTGGTTTGCAGTGATATAGGCTTTAACTAGAAGAGATGGGCAGGCTTTCTAAACCTGGGAATGGAGGCATGCTGGAGCAAGAGTATTTGGGGCAAATGTACCTAGTGCAAGAGGGACAAGTAAGGAGAGCATCTGAAGCAGCAGTGAGGGCTGAGAGGCCTGGTCTGTCTGTCAGGTCTGTTTCATGAGCTTTCTACCTTCATCCAAATTCTGGGCACTCATCTACATTTCTCTGTGGGTTTCTGGAGAGCAAATGTGGATGGTCTCTTAGGGACTCAGCTGTGGTCATAGAGACTAGGTGTGCATGTGCACACACACAGCTGAGGAAAGAGACCGGGGCAGTGCATAATGGCCTTGGTGTAGTGGTGGAGATTCCTTCAGGGAGGAGTTTGGACGCCAGTAGTATCATCGACAATGAAGGCTGTCAGCTCTGCTTGGCTCTCTTTAAGTGGTTGTGGGCCAGTGGACCAGATTGACATTGATTTTTCAGACATGAGTCTAACTCTGGGATACATACAGCTCTCATCTAAAACCATGAACATAGGTACAAAGTGAGGTAGACTCAACATCCTGTCTTCTGAGACAGTCTAAAGAACAGGAATAGTGTAGGGTTTGACAGCGTAGGAGCTAGTGCCTTCGTTTTCCATCCTCTGAGCTACTAGAACATTCAGTGCCATTTTCTCAGGCTTGTAGTTCCAGGCTGGGCATTAAGAAAGCTTCCTTACACACCCTGCTTAAACTCCAATTTTAGCCCAAGCGAAAAAATTGGCAGAAGAATATAGGATAGCATATTTAAGTCTGAGTTCATGGTTTAGGTAGTAAAGTCCTAAAGGAAGAAAAGAGCAAAAGCATGGCAGCGCAGTGCATGTGGGGAATGAAAAGACTAAGCTGAGGTGCTAGGAGAAAAAGGTGGAGCTATAAAGTGAGGTCTGCCTCAGGGGCCTTGAGTGCAGACCTAGGGCTGTTCTTGTTCCCTGCTCCTACCCCATATTCCAGCTCCGCTTTTGAGGAATCTCCACCCCTGTGCCTTCTACCTTGGTGACATGTTCTCCTTTGGGTTTCAGGAGTGTAAGCGCCCCCCTGAAGCCTTTGGCTTTGAGCAGGCTACCCGGGAATACACTCTGCAGAGCTTTGGCGAGATGGCTGACTCCTTTAAAGCCGATTACTTCAACATGCCTGTGCACGTAGGTGATGGAGGGCTGGGGTAGTGTCAGGGCTAGGGTCGTAGGTGTTGGTGCCTGGTGGTCTTAGCTCTCCTGAGTCACTGGGGCCATGGTCATCTGCTACCCCTGTTCTCCAGATGGTGCCCACAGAACTCGTGGAGAAGGAGTTCTGGCGGTTGGTAAACAGCATTGAGGAAGATGTGACTGTTGAGTATGGGGCTGACATCCATTCCAAAGAATTTGGTAGCGGTTTCCCCGTCAGTGACAGTAAGCGGCACCTAACCCCTGAGGAGGAGGTGAGTGGATGATTCATGATTATATGTCAGTGGTGTGAGCTTTGGCAGGTCATTCAATATCTCTTTTGGGTGGGGATCATTATGCCTGCCTCATAGAGTTGCTGTGAGATTTAGATGAAGATGGTACATGTAAAGAACACAGCCTAGTATCTGGAATGGCATCTCTAGCCACGAGATTGGCTACTTCTTTGTAGGATGGGGATAGTACCTACCTTACAAATTTGTAATAATTAAATGAGAAGGTATATGAAATACTTGGCAGGGTGCCTGGCTCATTCATAAGAAGTGTTCAGGGACTGAGACTGTATGTGCAGGAAAAAAAATGAGGGCCCAGGCCTACCTCAAGAGAAGGGTGCGTTTTGGTCCAATGCGGGGGCCTTTAACTTGCAGGTATTTTGGTGGGTGAGTATATCTGTAAAACTTGCTAAAATCAAAGCGAATTGAAATTTTGTGTGCATGTATTTGGTGGAGGGTGGGTGGGAGGTGGAGAATGTCTATAATATTTCTTAGATGTGTCAAAAAGGTCTATGACCTCGGGGCGCCTGGGTGGCTTGGTCGGTTGGGCGGCCGACTTCGGCTCAGGTCATGATCTCGCCGTCCGTGAGTTCAAGCCCTGTGTCGGGCTCTGGGCTGACAGCTCAGAGCCTGTAGCCTGTTTCGGATTTTGTGTCTCCCTCTTCCTCTGCCCCTCCCCTGTTCATGCTCTGTCTCTCTCTGTCTCAAAGATAAATAAACGTTAAAAAATTAAAAAAAAAAGTCTGTGACCTCAAAATTAAGGTTCCCTGGGCTAAAGCTCTCGGTTCCTTAGTATAACCCTCTTCCCCTATCCACAAATACCCAACCTGACAGGAGTATGCTACCAGTGGTTGGAACCTGAATGTGATGCCAGTGTTGGAGCAGTCTGTACTATGCCACATCAATGCAGATATTTCTGGCATGAAGGTGCCCTGGCTCTATGTGGGCATGGTCTTTTCAGCCTTTTGCTGGCATATTGAGGATCACTGGAGTTACTCCATTAACTACCTCCATTGGTGAGCGGGGGCCCTGGGAAGCTGGGGAGGCAGGGTAGGCCCCCTGAGGACCATGTGTGTGACCACTCCATATGTCCCCTTTCCACATGGCCAGGGGTGAGCCGAAGACCTGGTATGGGGTACCCTCACTTGCAGCAGAACATTTGGAAGAGGTGATGAAGAAGCTGACACCTGAGCTCTTTGATAGCCAGCCTGACCTCCTGCACCAACTTGTCACCCTCATGAATCCCAATACCCTCATGTCCCATGGTGTGCCGGTGAGTGCTCAGGAAACAAGGACAAGGGGTAGGAATGGTGTAGCGATGTCCTTTATGGTGGTGGTGTTCATCTGGAATCTACCCGTGCTTCTTTCTCATTCCTCTTTTATCTTTATTCGACAACTCTAATAGAGACTTCACATAGCAATAGTTAGATACATGATGTGATGGTGAGCGCTCTGGGCCATGTGTTTGAGGGCAACACCTCAGGATGGTTCTTTTCACGTCTGTATGACAGCCAGTAGGAGAGGGAAGTGGCAGAAGGACAGAGCAAGACGCGCGTCATTTCCATTCATCTCCTGTTAGTCACAGCTTAGTCACGTGGCCATGTCTAGTTACAAGGAAGACTGGAAAATGTGGTTCTTACTCCAGATGGTCATGTACCAGTTACAAATTCATAGTGTGAGAGAGGGTGAGAATGAATATTGGGGGGCAACTAGCAGTCTCTGACATGTTCCATATAGTAGCCCTTTTGGAAGCAATGGGTAGGTCTTTTTTACTTATTTAACAGGTCAAAAGTTCTGTGGTAGTAATTATTTTGCAATATATAAGTGTATCAGGTCAACATGTTGTACACCTTAAACTTGTAGGGTATTATACATCAGCTATATCTCAGTAAAGCTGGAGGGGAAGTAACCTCTAAAAAAAAGTGCCAATGTCAACATTTAAAATAAAGTTGAACCCAGAGTCCTAGACTGAACCTATCCTCCTCCTCTGTGGACTTCTCTCCCACACTATAAAATGTTTTGCTGGGTATACAATCTAGCTTGCCTATAAGAAACTTTCAAGCATTAGCATCAGCCAGTTTTCTGGTGTAGATCTTAAAACAGCCTGATCAACAGTCCTGTAGGGTCAGTAATTGGTACATCGTCCACCTGTACTTTGAGTCTTATTCTGTGCTACTACTCCTCCCCACTCCCTTCAACCCCCCACCCCCCGCCCCCTGCCAACACCTTGGCTGCCCTGCCACTTGGTCTAATGCATAGGATGTGGTAAGCGGTCAGTACATATTGAATTAATGTCTCCTTGAGATCCCCGAGCACCTGTACAGTAGAGCTTTGGACTAGGTCAGTGGTTCTCACCCATATTGTTTCTTGCCTTCACCTTGTTTTGATATACTACATACCCTGTAGTATTTTTTTATTAGCTACTTTAGTGATACTTAACCAAGCCTTGAGGGATCTAGGGAATTAGTGGAAGTGTATCCTACAACAGTTCAGGCAGCCTTCTTCCACTTGAGGTGGCAGAGTGGTAGGGGGATGGCAGGTATCCTTTTCCATCACTGCCTCACCCCATTTAAGAATTACTGGACTCGAGAGGTGGAGATGATCAAGGGCCCTTCCAGTTCAGCTCTTCGTAAGTAGACACTGGGTCTGACTTCCTCACAGTCCATTCTTCCTGACACATAGCACAGCATTAGTCCTTGCCTACAGTGCCAAGGAAAATTATGAGTAGAAGAGGATTCTCCTTAAAGATTTAGACAGCCAAGATACACACACACGCGCGCGCGCGCGTGTGTGTGTGTAACTATTTAATCCTTAACTCTTTTTAAGAAAAATTTATTACAGATTTTTAAACGTGTGCTCTTTGCTTCCAGCTCCACAGCATTTGTCCTGCTCATGGCTCACCAGCTTCTCTGGCCAGCTGCTGCTTCACCCCACCCCCACCCTGCCCCTCCTATAGGTGGTTCCCAGCATCTCCAGACTCTTTGGACTTGGCAGTATCCCCTCAATCCAAGGCATCTGATTTTCATATTCTCATGCTGGCAGCCTGCAGTTTAAGCCAGCTGAAGCTCCCCCAGGATCTATCTTTAGCCCACCCCCTACCCCCTTCCCCTTTGGCAGAAGAAAACCATTTTTTTTTATAGCTATATAGTGTAAGTTTTATTTTCATTATAAAAGAAACCTGCCCCCTTTCCAGAAAATGGAAATATAGTGATCATCTCTATTTCCTCCACATTTTGTTATGTTTCCCATCTGTTATTTTTCTATGTAAATTTTGATATAACAATCAGTGTATGGGTTTTATAATCTCATTTTAAGTTTAATGATCTAGAACGGCACTGTCCAGTTTGGTAGCCACTAGCCACATGTGGCTGCTGAGCACTTGAAACATGGCTAGTCCAATCTGAAATGTGCTGAAAGTATAAAACATGTCGGGTGTCAAGACTTAGTATGAAAATATCTTACTGATATTTTTGTATACCACTTACACACTGAAATGCTGATATTGTGGATCTATTAAATAGAATACTCTGAAGTTATTAATTTTACTTGTTTCTTTTTACTTTTTTAATGTACTAGAGAATTTAAAAGTACATATGTGGCTGGCATTATATTTCTGTTGGACAGTGCTGGGCTAGAATGATTGTTGTTTTCTTACTATGAGCTGCTTATAACCATCTTTTTAAACAAATTTTTTTTATTGCAGTATAATTTACATACCTTAAAATTTACCCATTTTAAGTGTACACAGTTCAGTGAATTTACACAGTTGTGCCATCACCACAATCCAGTTTTAGAACATTTATCACCCCAAAAAGATCCCTCATGCCCTTTTGCAGTCACTCTCCATTCCAACCCCTAGTCCCAGGCAACCACTAATCTGCCTTCTGTCACTAGAGATTTGCCTTTTCTAGACAGTTCTTATAAATGGAATAATATGTGGTCTTTTGCATCCAGCTTCTTTCACTTAGCATAATGTTTTTGAGGTTCATCCATGTTGTAGCATGTGTCAGAACCTCATTTCTATTTATGGTAGAATAATATTTCATTGTATGAATGTATCACATTTTGTTTATCCATTCACCACTTGATGGATATTTGGGTCATTTTTAACAGCTACAGAATGTGAGGAGAGCCTTTTTAAATAACTACATAGGACATGGTAAAGTAACATTGCCAAAGTGAGGGTGCAGGTTGAGATAAGAGGAGCATTAAGTTCTATTTCTGGCTCTGCTACTTGAAGCTTCTCTGGGATTCAGTTTTCACATCTATAGAATCAAGGCTGGGTTTAGGTCATTCAGCAAGTACTACTGCTAGAACTCCCTGTGTGTACAAGGCCTCTGGCCAGCACCTTGAAGACAAATAAACCAGTCCCTACCTTCAGGTATGTGCAGTTGAGTGGACAACAGAGGTGAGTAAACAAGTGGAATAAATGTTAGAGGTGCTTCAGAAGAACAACAGACTGTGTCATTAGGAAGAGGGGGTCAGGAAAGCATTTGTAGAAGGAATGATCCTTGAGGGAAGAGTAACAGTGGCTTCAATCATGTGGACATGGAGTTTCAAGTAAGGGGTTCTCAGCAGGGGCATTGCTGGTCAGATTTGCATTTTTTGGAAGATAATTCTAGTGCTTGGTAATGGGGGCCAGTACAATAATCCAGGCAAGAAATGCTGTTGCATCTTTGAAAAGAAAATGTATTGGAGGTGGGAGCTGATGCATGACCTGGATAAATGCGGAGATGTATTCATGAATGGGAAATTTCAGTGTCATGAGGATGTTAATTCTCCCCATTAATCTAGAATCCTAGCAGATTGTTTTGAAGGGTATAAATATTTTAGGCTCTTGATATATATCAGTAATAATATCTTAGTTTTAGTTACTGGTCCCATTACCAGCCTTGCACCTATTTCACTGTGTGTTCATCAGCACTGGATATTCATCTTAATATTCATCTCAAAAAACTTTGTGAGGCTTCTCCTAAAGATGGCAAACTAACACATGGCTGCTTCCATTCCTTGCTGAAACTCCACTAAAATGGCACAAAGGGCTTTTTTTTAAGGTAAAAAATTATTAAAATGGAGAAAAGAGAGAGATCAAAATTCTTGAAACTAGAAAACAGATAAGAAAATTGAAACTTAAGCCAGTATTCAAACATCTCAGAACCAAGCAACCTGATATATAGTTCAGAATCCCCCCAGAGGTTCAGTAGTCAGTGGCACCAGACATTCTGGGAGGAAAGAAGAATGGGGTGAAAATAAGGATTCATTCACGTCTATAAGAGGCTGTGAGATCCCCTGCCATGCTGGGCAGCTGGAAATGTGACCCTCCCTCACTAAAGCAGAAGACTGGAGATTTACTTGAAGAGGTTAAAATAAAATATCTCTGGACAGAGGTCTAGGTACAGTTGAGGATGGAGATAAAGTGAAAATAGTAGGATTCATCATTGTATGAGTGATGGATGCTGAGGTTCCCAGTCTTCCTTCACTTGGTTCTCAGAACTAGCAGCTAGATGTTTTTCTTTCAGGCAAAAAAAAAAAAAAAAAGGAGTTTTCCCTGGAGAATCTTGAGTGACCTGAAAAGAAAGACCTACAGTTTCCCAAACTAAATGGCTCAGCCACATCACCCTACAGCGACAGTTGACAGACTTCACCTATATACTCAGAACTTCCATTCAGCTTTTCCATTTTTTACTCTTAAAAAAGTAGACAGCCACAGATTAACAGACAACTGAGGAAACTCTAGAAAACAGAACCAAACAACAACAAAAAAGCAACCTGTATAAACAGAGGTTAGGCAGGGAGAGAAGTAAACTTCAAAAAGAAAAGGGATGGGGTGCTGGGTGGCTCATTCGGTTGAGCATCCATCTTCAGCTCAGGTCATGATCTCGTGGTGAATGGCTTCAAGCCCCACATCGGGCTCTGTGCTGACAGCTCAGAGCCTGGAGCCTGTTTCAGATTCTGTCTCCCTCTCTCCCTGACCCTCTCCTGCTTATGCGCTCACTTGCTCACTCTCTCTGAAAAATAAACATTAAAAGAACTTGAAAAGGGAAGGAAATCTCACTAAGATCTTCAGAGATGAGCATATATTGCAAACTGAAATAAGAACAGGATACTCTAAAAAGAACATCCTGATGAACAAAAAAGAGCTCTTGGAAATTAAAATTGTGATAGCGAAAGTGGAAGAAAAAGGTTTAGAGGATAAACAGTAAAGATGGGAAATGGTAACGAAAGTTGAGAAAAGGTAGAGAATTTGTTCAGAAGGTTCTATATTCAAATGAGTTCTGAAAAGAGCAGAGATGAAAACAAATCACTAATGAAATCATTCAAGAAAATTTTCCTGAACTAAAAGACCCAAGCTTTCAGAATTGAAGCGCCTACCCAGTACATGAATGAAAATAGATCTACACCAAGTATATCTGGTAAAATTTTTATATCAAACACTTGGACCAGAAAAAATCCTACAAGCTCTCTGAGAGAAAAGAGGTTTAATTCATAGCACTAGAAATCAGGATGGCTTCAGACTTTTCTTTTTTTTTTAAATTTTTTTTTTTTTCCAACGTTTATTTATTTTTGCGACAGAGAGAGACAGAGCATGAACGGGGGAGGGGCAGAGAGAGAGGGAGACACAGAATCGGAAACAGGCTCCAGGCTCTGAGCCATCAGCCCAGAGCCCGACGCGGGGCTCGAACTCACGGACCGCGAGATCGTGACCTGGCTGAAGTTGGACGCTTAACCGACTGCGCCACCCAGGCGCCCCGGCTTCAGACTTTTCAAAAGCATCACTAGAATCTAGAAGACTAGAGCCATGCCTTCGAAATGGTTTTCAATTTAGAATTCTATATGGTCAAATTATGCAGTATGAGAGTAGAATAGAAACATTTTCCAAAAAAAAGTTGTTCCCACTGTTTCCTAGGCAGCTATTGGAGGATGTGCTCAAGTACAGCAAAAGAATACACCAAGAAAGAGGAAGACCTGGGATCTAGGAAACAGGAGATCATCATGGCAGAGTGACGATCCAGGGAGTATAGTGTAGCTGGTTCAGGTTGGAACAGATCATAAGGCTCTGCAACAGAAAGGTGAAAACTGATAGATGAGAAGAGGGTTGGACACTTGTCTAAAAGGTTGGGATTGAATTACTAATACATGCACGGAAAACTAAGCAAACTGAGAAATAATAGGTGGCTATTTTCAGTATAGTCAAGAGGCATGTTATTTAGGGTTGTTAAGGAGAATGCCAAAATAGAAGAGGTGAAAGTGATTGGCTTTCACCAATAGAAGAGGCGGGGTGAGGGGGCAGAGACAGAGAATCCCAAGCAGGCTCTGCACTGTCAGCACAGAGCTCGATGCGGGGCTCGAAGCCATGAACCACGAGATTGTGACCTGAACTGAAATCAAGAGTCAGATGCTTAACCACCTGAGCCATCCAGGCGCCCCAGGGTCTGCTGATTTTAAAACAAATCTTGTAGAACACATGGCTCTGGGAACTGCATATATGACTGATAAAAATAATTATTAATGAAAAAGGCTTAGCCAGCTTAATGAAAAGTGAGATTTTAAATTTTTATAAAAATTACTAGGAAAGTTGAAATACTTTGGTACGTACATTTCCTACTTTTGACTCCGATCTTCCTGTTGGCTGCCAACATAAAGTCACAACTTTGAGAGCAGAGGCCAGTGGTCGGTCCTTTTGGAATTGGATCTGGAAGTCTGTTGTCACACTGTTTCCTCAGACTCTCCTTTGTCTCCTTAAGAACCCTGCACTTAAATCAGGTTTCCTGGCCTTTTTCTTCCTCAGGTTGTCCGTACAAACCAGTGTGCAGGAGAATTTGTCATTACCTTCCCTCGTGCTTACCACAGTGGCTTCAACCAAGGCTACAACTTTGCGGAGGCTGTCAACTTTTGCACTGCTGACTGGGTGAGTGGAGTATGGTGGGTTGGCAGGGAGAAGCAGGAGGGATGTGGGGAAGCTGAGGCACCATGGCCTTCAGACTTGGCCACACTCAACCGTGAATCTGTCCACAGTTGCCAGCTGGGCGCCAATGCATTGAGCACTACCGCCGGCTCCGAAGATACTGCGTCTTCTCCCATGAGGAGCTCATCTGTAAGATGGCTGCCTGCCCAGAGAAGCTGGACCTGAACCTGGCCGCAGCTGTGCATAAGGAGATGTTCATCATGGTGCAGGAGGAACGGCGTCTACGAAAGGCCCTGCTTGAAAAGGTAGGGTGGAGGGGAGAGTGCCCTGAATTAGGCACCCTAGCCTGGCAGAAGTGGGGGAAGAAAGAAGTAGATGTACCCTCTAGTCTTGGAGTGTAGTAAAAAGAACTAGATGCATCTGGATTAGAAATCCCTTTCCATTCTCTGCTCTGCCATTTATCAACAGCTGTGAGCAAGTTAATTTACTTTGCAGAGTGTCCTAATCCATCTCTGAAAAATGGGGATTATAACGTTTATCTTTTTGGATAGTTGAGTAGATTAAAGATTATGTTAAGTAACTGACCCGCAGCAGGTCCTGGTGTTACCGCTGTTTGTCATTATTTAAATAACCTGACAGGACAGCCTGGCATATGAAACCCCTACTGCTGATTAGCTGGGTGACCTGTTCAGGTTGCATAACCTCTCATAGTCTCACTTCCCTACTCTGGAAAATGGGACTAAATACCACATTTGCAAGGGAGTTGTAAAGCTTGAGTAAGGTCATTTATTTATGTCAAAGTATCTATTATTATGCTTGCAACGTAGCAGCTGCTGTTGTTGGTAATAGTAACACATGAAGGAAATGATTGAAATATGGAACATTTTTTAGCAAATGCCATTTTATTGCATTCAGATGGTTCAGTAGCCCAAACTAGGGTGACACTACCAAATACAAAGGCGGTCCTCCTTTAGATTTCTCGTAAGCCTGTGGTCAGCTGTGTTTGTAGACCAGTGGGAGTGCTACTCTTGTAGCTCAGCTGCCTCCTTAAAGTTCCACTCTTGCCCAACTAGGGAATTGACTTAGAGTCCTACATAATATTACAAGGGAATGCTGGTCCTGAGGGATCCCTTGCTGCCCATTTAGGGTAATCCTTTCTTATTTTAAAGCTCATTTATAATTTGCCTATGAGCATGGGCTGTAAGGAGAATTGCAGCTGTGGTGATGTTGGAAGTCTCTGGTGTTAGTTGGTAAGCCCCTGGGCTTTTCCAGGCATCATTCTCTTTCTCTGTTCAGTGCAGTTATTAAATGATGACCCTGAGGTTGTACCAGACTACAAGAAGGAGCCACAGCAAGGTGGGAAGACAAGGTGTTCTCATCCTGACCCTGAGAATTCGTTATACTTGGTCCTTACTGTAGAGAAAGGTTCTCGACCCCATAGTCTTAAAAATCTGTAAAAGACTGTGTGTGTGTATTTGAGCACTTTTATGGGGAGAGGGCTCATACCTTGTATCCAATTCTCAAAGGAGCCTATGATCCAAAAATACCTAGGAGCTTCGTTCTTAGAGCATTCTCTGGCTTTATAGTCAAAATAGACTGTCATCAGATTCTTACTTTGGGCAGGTTACAGACCCTCTGAGACATAGTTTCCTCCTCAGTAAAATGGGATAGGCCTGTGAGAATAGGTATCCTTAATCTGAAAATTAAAGTTAATAATAGTAAATATTTGTTGAGCACTTACTCTTTTTTTTTTTTTTTTTTCTTTTCTACGGTTACCATGCTGTACATTAGATCCCCCAGACCTGCTCAACTTTTGACTGGAAGTGTGTGTCCTCGACCAATATCTCCCATTTCCCCTACTCCCCAGCACTTGGAAACCACTATTCTACTCTGTGTCTATGAATTTGGCTTTTGTAGATTCCACACATAAGTGATATCCTATAGTATTTGTTTTTTTCTTTGGCTGACATACTTAGTATAATGTTCACCAGGCTCATCCATGTCTTACAAATGCCAGGATTTCCTTCTTTCTCATGGCTGGATAATATTACATTGTATGTATATATCACATTTTTCTGATCTGTTCAGCCACTGATGAACTCTTAGGTTGTTTCCATAGCTTGGCTGTTGTGAATAATGCTGCAGTGATCATGGGAGTGCAGATATCTCTTTGAGATTCTATTTCCTTTGGGTATATATCCAGGATTGAGATTGCTAGATCATAGGGTAGTTCTATTTTTTAATTTTTTGAAGAACCTCCATACTATTTTCCAAGTAGCTGAGTCAGTTTACATTCCCACTAACAGTGTGCAAGGGTTCCCTTTTTTCCACATCCATGCCAACACTTATCTCTTTTGGTAATAGCCATTCTGACAGGTGTAAGGTGATATCACATTGTGGTTTTGATTTGTACTTCCCTGATGGTAGTCCTGTTGAGCATATATTCATGTACCTCTTGCCCATTTGTATCTCTTTGGAAAAGTATCTGTTCAGGTTCTCTGCCCATGTTTGTTTTTCTTTTTTTTTAATTTTTTTTTTTAATGTTTGTTTATTTTTGAGACAGAGAGAGACAGAGCATGAGCAGGGAAGGGGCAGAGAAAGAGAGAGACATAGAATGTGAAGCAGTCTCCAGGCTCTGAGCTGTCAGCACAGAGCCCGACACGGGGCTCAAACTCACGAACTGTGAGATCATGACCTGAGCCGAGTCAGACGCTTAACTGACGGAGCCACCCAGGCGCCCCACTGCCCATGTTTTTTTAAATCACATTGTTTGTGGGGTTTTTTTTTTTGTATTGAGTTGGATGAGTTCCTTATATGTTTTGGATATTAATCCTTTATCAAACAGATGATTTACAAATACTTTCTCCCATTCCATAGGTTGCCTTTTCATTTTGTTGATGATTTCTTCTGCTGTGCAGATGCTGTTATAGTAGTCCCACTTACTTATTTTTGCTTTTGTTGCTTGTGCTTAGGTGTCCTGTCCAAGAAGTTATTGCCAGGACCAATGTCAAGGAACTTTATCACTGTGTTCTCTTTTAGGAGTTTTACGGTTTTAGGCATTACATTTAAGTCTTTAATCAATTTCAAGTTAATTTTCACGAGTGGTAGAAGGGTCCAAATTCATCTGTATGTGGTTACTCAGTTTTCCCACTGTCATTTGTTGAAGAGACTGTCCTTTCTCTATTGAGTATTCTTGGCTCCCATATCAAATGTTAATTGACTTTATTTATTTTGGGGTTTATTTCAGGGCATAATTCTGTTCCATTTGTCTGTGTGTCTATTTTTATGCAAGTACCATACTGTTTTAATTATTATAGCTTTGTAGTATAGTTCAAAGTCAGGAAGTATGATGCGTCCAGTTTTGTTCTTTCTCAAGATTGTTTTGGCTGTTAGGGATATTTTGTGGTTCCACTTCTTCTAAGTGTTAAGATACTTTTCTAAGTCTTAGTCACTGCACCTTTGTTAATTTTCGTAACAGTACAGTGAGGATGGTGCCATTATCTCCAACTTAAGACGGCGAAATAGAAATCCAGAGAGGTTTAAGTAATTTACTCAACATCACACAACTAATAAGAGGCAGAGCGAGATTTGTAATGTACAATGGACTCATATCTTATGCAGAGGTTAGATGTTAGAGTCAATGTAGAACAAAAACTGTTAGTTCAAATTTCCCTTTAGAAATCCCTAAAATTGCCCATAAGGTACAGCATTGTGTTGTCTTTTGGTTACTTCAGCCTAGCTGGGTTTTCATCCATTTTTGGAACAGATGGCTTTTTCTTCATCTGAGTGACAGATGAAGTCACTGGCATAGGTTTGGAAACCATGTTGTTGAAAAAAAAATTGTATCTTTAGACACTGGACACAAGCACAGAGTCTTATTTCTGTGAGTTATATGTGTGCATGCGGCGTGTCCTGCCTGCTAAGCTGCCAGCATGGTGCCTGGAACACTGGGTGCCAAGGGACCGGAAGCCAGCATCGTTTCCCTTGCACATAGCCTTTCTCTCAGCCGCTCCCGCACGTTGCCACCTCTCTGGTGCCTTGATCCACCACCTCACCTCCTTTCACCCATAAAGGCCCTCTCTGCTGATCTGAATCCTACCCAATTTTTCTTCCTCTCAGCCCTCACTGATCTTGCCCTGGTTCATCTGATTCCTCCAGTTTTGAGAGTTTGAACTTCACAGAGGCAGTATGTTCTAGGAGTTTGCTCTCCACAACTCTTAGCACAGATTGTGGAGTCTAGGTTGAGGCTCGGTTGTGGCAGTGATGGGGGCATTTCTGCAGCCCTGTTCTGGTTCTGTATGACGTGTGTGGGTTGAATTGCCCCCAGGGCATCACGGAAGCTGAGCGAGAGGCTTTCGAGCTACTCCCAGATGACGAGCGCCAATGCATCAAGTGCAAGACCACATGCTTCCTGTCAGCTCTGGCCTGCTACGACTGCCCGGACGGGCTTGTCTGCCTTTCCCACATCAATGACCTCTGCAAGTGCTCCAGTAGCCGGCAGTACCTGCGGTGAGCCAAGGACCTATTATGAAGGAAGTGGGCTGAGGAGGGGGATACAGAGCTGGGCCAGATGTGCTTCCCTGCTGTCTTCGTCCAGGTATCGATACACCTTGGATGAGCTCCCTGCTATGCTGCATAAACTGAAGGTTCGGGCCGAGTCCTTTGACACCTGGGCCAACAAAGTTCGAGTGGCCCTGGAGGTGGAGGATGGGCGGAAGCGCAGTGAGTGATGGGGGGACGGAGGGACTCCACAGGCAAGTTCTCTTCCCTTTTGTTCTGTACCTCCCCACCCCCTTCTCTGCCTTTACTCAATACTGCCTACTCCTTGCCGCTCTCATTCTCTCTCCAGGCCTTGAAGAACTGAGGGCACTAGAGTCTGAGGCCCGTGAACGGAGGTTTCCTAACAGTGAGCTGCTGCAGCAACTGAAGAACTGCCTGAGTGAGGCAGAGGCCTGCGTGTCCCGGGCTCTGGGACTAGTCAGCGGCCAGGAAGCCGGGTATGACAGTGGGACGTGTGGGGTTCAGGTAGCCTGCTGAGGAGCCAGCACCTAGAAGGAGTGGGCTCTGAATGCCACTGGGCAGATGACAGCAGGAAGCTGACAAGCACTACAACGCAAGGTGGCCTAAGAGGTGTTGGGAGGGCAGGGAGATCAGGCAACTAGGATGGAGAAGAGTGCCTCAGTGCTAAGAACGCTAGAAATGGTCCTTTTTATCAGTACCTGGAGATGTCAGACAGGCTGAGGGATTTTGTGGCCAGAGAGGAGTTGTGGAAGGTTTAGGGACAAGGAAAGGACACAGAAGAATAAACCTGATCAGAGAATTCGCAGTAGAGGATGAGCTAAAAAGTTCAGCCTTTGTTACTATCATTTAGTTTCTCAGCTTCCCCCCCCCAACATATCCTATATTCCCCCCTTCCAATTCTTTGCTCTCATCATATGAATGTGCTTATATCTTAAAACCCTCCTCCCTCTGATCTGGCTAGTTGGGGGCACTGAAGTGTGAGAGATCCAGGTGGGCAAGCATGAGAAAAGGCATTGGGTCTGAGTGCAGAGATGGAGGGAGGGGACTGGGTTTGGACCCGAAACCCCACATGTGAAACTCCATAGCCCCCACAGGGTGGCTGGTCTACAGATGACCCTGGCTGAGCTCCGGGCATTTCTGGACCAGATGAACAACCTGCCTTGTGCCATGCACCAGATTGGGGATGTCAAGGTGAGGAGGAGTGCACTCAGAGTGCTGATAAGGATTCAGGGGGATTGGGAGACCCGAGCAGCAGGCTACTCTTGGCTTCCTTCAAAAGCATCAAGTGTTTGGGCAAGATAGGATGCACTTATGAGAATAACAGGAGATAGGCAACGGGGGTTTGAGGGCCAGGTGGCAAGGGGTAAGTACAGGATATGGAGTCAAGGGAATGTGTCCTGGTGGAAGTGGAAGAAGATAAAGGACCAAGGATGTTTGTGGGCCTAGAAAGCTGAGTCAAGTTCAGGGAGGTAGAGGAGAGGTGGGATGAAGAAGGCAGTGACACCAGCATGAGCATGGGGGTTTGTGAGAAGGCCAAGTATAGGAAGTGTGTTCTGGGCCAAGGGTCTCCTGGTGCTAAACATCAGAATCCTCTGGGGACTTTCGCAAAGCACAGACTCTTGACCAAACCCTATTAAGAATCTCTACGGGTGGGGCCCAGGCATCTGCATTTTAATAAATTCCTCAGAGCATTCTACCAGGTACTGAGTATTAGGAACTGTTGTCTTAGGGTGTGGGACAGGAAGAGAGTGCAGCCCCTGTTAGGTGCTTTTCCCAAATAACTGGAGGGTAAGAAGGTAGGTGGGGCAAAGGTATTTGGCCGTGGCACCTCAAAGTGTGCCCAGCTGAGGAGTTTCTTCTTCATCTGTGTCCCGGTAGGGTATTCTGGAACAGGTGGAGGCCTACCAGGCTGAGGCCCGTGAGGCCCTGGCCTCGCTGCCCTCCAGTCCAGGGCTACTGCAGTCCCTGTTGGAGAGGGGGCAGCTGCTAGGGGTGGAGGTGCCCGAGGCCCAGCAGCTCCAGCGGCAGGTGGAACAGGCACGATGGCTGGATGAGGTGAAGCGCACGCTGGCCCCCTCAGCCCGGAGGGGCACCCTGGCTGTCATGCGGGGACTTTTGGTTGCGGGTGCTAGCGTAGCCCCTAGCCCTGCTGTGGACAAAGCCCAGGCTGAGCTGCAGGAGCTGCTAACCATTGCTGAACGCTGGGAGGAGAAAGCCCACCTCTGCTTGGAGGCCAGGTAGGTCCAGCCTCCTCCCCTCCCTGCTCTACCCTAACCATCAAAGTTTAGTGGGGAAGCCAGAAATGATTCCCATGGGTGGCCTTGGGTACCAGACTCTGTCACTGGTGTATTGACTTTCTTCCCCTTTTTTCTTCCCTAGCTTATCTTTTGTTTTATTTTATTTATTTTTTTTTTTTCAATGTTTATTTTTGACAGAGAGAGACAGAGCATGAACGGGGGAGGGGCAGAGAGAGAGGGAGACACAGAATCGGAAACAGGCTCCAGGCTCTGAGCCATCAGCCCAGAGCCCGACGCGGGGCTCGAACTCACGGACCGCGAGATCGTGACCTGGCTGAAGTCGGACGCTTAACCGACTGCGCCACCCAGGCGCCCCCCTAGCTTATCTTTTAAAACTCCATATATACATAGAGGCAGAGATAGGCTAGTGGGGAAGCAGAGATGGACAGATACAGAGACGTATAGTGGCACCAGCTCCACGGGCTGACGTGGGCACACATGTGTGAGCACAAGTACTAACAGGCAGGTGGATGGCTGTCCATAGAAAGAAGCCACACACAGGGCAGTCTGACGAACTGGAGTGCCAGGTTAATCTTTCCAGTTGTGTAGGCAGTGTGAACAGGATGACAGACTGGTTGGCCAGGCAGAGGCACGAAGGCTGTGGCAGAAGTCGGGTGGGTGCATGCGGTCTGGAGCAAACAGGGACCAGCAGCCCCCTGTAGGCAGAGTACTAGCAGGTAGACCCACATGGCAGCTCCAGGGTCCCATGCCGATATATCTGGCGGTCAGGCCGGGCTGCTGGTCAAGCAGATTACCCTACACTGAGGCCTCTTTTTTCCCTACCTTCAGGCAGAAGCATCCACCAGCCACACTCGAGGCCATAATCCATGAGGCAGAAAACATCCCTGTTCACCTGCCCAACATCCAGGCTCTCAAGGAGGCTCTTGCTAAAGCCCGGGCCTGGATTGCTGATGTGGATGAGATCCAAGTGAGGACCCTGTTGCCCCCCGAACCTCCACCCCAGGCCTTCAGTCCAGCCAGGAGAGCTGGCATACACTGGGTTGCGCTGGGTTGGGTGGGCTAGAGAAGTGAGCGCGGTACATCGAGTGGAGGCAAAATGGGCTTGGTGTGGTGAGCAGCATGAAGAGGGATTGCAGGGCCAGCCTGAGGGCAGAGAGATTGTAGAAAGGGTGAGAATGGTAGGGGCAGGGAGGGTGGGAGAGGCAGGCCACAAGAGGATGATTAGTCTGGCAGTCACTGGCACTGACTGGTATCAGGGGACAAGCCAGTGGATGTAGGAGCTACAGGAGTGCTTCCCGTGGGATGATCCCTGGTTTGTTCTACCCGAAGACTACCAGTTCAGTCCCTGCTCCCAGCTCAGGGCTGGGCAGAGTAGTACCATCAGTAGATGTTGGCAAGTTGACTGGAGCTTTCTCTTGTCCCTGTCCCAGAATGGTGACCACTACCCCTGCTTGGATGACTTAGAGGGCCTGGTGGCCGTGGGCCGGGACCTACCTGTGGGCTTGGAGGAGCTGAGACAGCTAGAGCTGCAGGTACTGACGGCACACTCCTGGAGGGAGAAGGCATCCAAGACTTTCCTCAAGAGGAATTCCTGCTACACGCTGCTGGAGGTAAGGCCCGGACCCTGACCCGCACTGTCTCCTGCCTCTGGCCCAGCTGTTAGGAGATGGCTCATGTGAGGATGTGGGGGTTTGGAAGTCCTGGCAGTGGGAGGTAGGAGAAGCCTAGTCATCCCTGTTCTGTCTGCCTGCCTTAGGTGCTCTGCCCGTGTGCAGACGCCGGCTCAGACAGCACCAAGCGCAGCCGGTGGATGGAGAAGGAGCTGGGGTTGTACAAATCTGACACGGAGCTGCTGGGACTGTCTGCACAGGACCTCAGGGACCCAGGCTCTGTGGTAAGGAGCTGGGGCCCTGTTTGGGAGAAGAGCCTGGTGGTGATAGGTGTCTGAATGGGGCGACCATGGCCAGACCGCTTGCTCCTGGGGCCTCACTTCTCCTGGTTTGGGAGTAGGGTGTTAATGGCGTCAGAGAAGGGAGGGGCTGGGCCGCTGACCTCCTCTCCCGCTGTCCTGGGCCTGCCAGATCGTGGCCTTCAAGGAGGGGGAACAGAAGGAGAAGGAGGGTATCCTGCAGCTGCGTCGCACCAACTCCGCCAAGCCCAGTCCACTGGCATCATCGACCACAGCTTCCTCTGCAACCTCCGTCTGTGTGTGTGGGCAGGTGCCGGCCGGGGTGGGAGCTCTGCAGTGTGACCTGTGTCAGGACTGGTTCCATGGGCGATGTGTGTCGGTACCCCGCCTCCTCAGCTCCCCAAGGCCCAGTCCCACCTCGTCCCCGCTGCTGGCCTGGTGGGAGTGGGACACCAAATTCTTGTGTCCGCTGTGCATGCGCTCACGGCGCCCCCGCCTGGAGACCATCCTGGCACTGCTGGTAGCCTTGCAGAGACTGCCTGTGCGGCTGCCAGAGGGCGAGGCCCTGCAGTGTCTCACAGAGAGGGCCATCAGCTGGCAAGGCCGTGCCAGGCAGGCTTTGGCCTCTGAGGATGTGACTGCTCTGTTGGGACGGCTGGCCGAGCTTCGCCAGCGGCTGCAGGCTGAACCCAGGCCTGAGGAACCCCCTACCTACCCTTCAGCCCCTGCCTCTGACCCTCTCAGAGAAGGCAGTGGCAAGGATATGCCCAAGGTGAGCTGCCCAACCCAGCTCTTGCCCTCAAATTCCTGCCTCCTAGCCCCCGCCCCTCTTTAGGCGCCAGCCCTGTCCCTGCTCTCTGACTTCTGGCCTCTTTTGGCCTGGCCTCCCTGCCCCATCTTACATTCTGTCCAGATCCCCGACTGCTCCGTGTGCTGCAGCCTTTGCTCTCCTCCTCCAGGAGGTGGAACGTCCCAAGTCTGGGGTTGGTGGGGAATAAGGGCCTGGTTTCACCTACCACTACCCATCCTTGCTCTTTGCAGGTCCAGGGGTTGCTGGAGAACGGAGACAGTGTGACCAGTCCTGAGAAGGTAGCCCCCGGGGAGGGCTCAGGTAAGAGAGGTAGGTCTAGGTGTGGGTAGGCTGTTGGTTGGATATCCCCAGTGACCCCTGTGGTCCTCGGCTCTGTTTTAGTGGTGGGGATACAACCAGGAGCAGCCTCTAACCCAGCCTGTCCCCGCAACCCACCAGACCTGGAGCTGCTTTCCTCGCTGTTGCCACAGTTGACTGGCCCTGTGTTGGAGCTGCCTGAGGCAACTCGGGCCCCTCTAGAGGAGCTTATGTTAGAAGGGGACCTGCTTGAGGTGACCCTGGATGAAAACCACAGCATTTGGCAGCTATTGCAGGCTGGGCAGCCTCCAGACATGGAGCGGATCCGCACACTTCTAGAGGTAAGGAGAGGGATGGACAGGGCCAGGAGGTCAGGCCAAGGAGGCAGGGAGCCCAGGCCTGACCACTGGCCCACACCTCTTTCTGCCTGTCTGATCACACAGCTGGAAAAGGCAGAGCGCCATGGGAGCCGGGCACGGGGCCGGGCGTTGGAGAGGCGGCGACGGCGGAAGGTGGATCGGGGTGGGGAGGGCGATGACCCAGCCCGAGAGGAGCTAGAGCCAAAGAGGGTACGGAGCTCAGGGCCAGAGGCTGAGGAGGCCCAGGAGGAGGAGGAGCTGGAGGAGGAGACTGGGGGTGAGGGCCCCCCCCAACCCCTGCCCACCACTGGCAGCCCCAGCACCCAGGAGAACCAGAATGGCTTGGAGCCGGCACTAGGGGCCACTTCAGGCCCCTCGGCCCCTTTCTCTACTCTGACTCCTAGGCTGCATGTGCCCTGCTCACAGCAGCCACCTCAGCAACAGTTGTGACAGTGGCTGAGCCTAGCACAGACCCCTAACAAAGACCCCCCCCCCCCCCGTTGGTCTCAAGGATCCTCTTTCTGACCATCAAGCCTGTTTCTTGGGAGGTGGGCAAGTAGGGGGGATGGCCACTGTCCCCCCCCCCCCCCACTCCCCAGCCCACCCCTGAGTCCCTTGACTTTTATATTCTGACTCCAAGGTATTGTTCAGACCTCAGCTCCTGGGGGCTGGCCCCTGGAGTCCCCCTCTCTGGTAGCCTCTAACCAGCATTCCCAGACACCTGAGGCAGATAAACAGATGGGTGGGCAGGTGGGCAGGGGGGTGGCTGGGGTTGGGCCAGCACCATTCCAGAGACCAGGCCAGTGCGTACGCAAACTGGGGGAATCTCCTCTCCCTTCTCTCCCCAGTTCTGGCCCTGGCCAGGCCATGCTACACTAACCTCACCTCCCTCTCACTCTTTCTCCTCCCTCCCCTTTCCTACCTCTCTTCCCCCACCTTTACCTCCCCCTCCCCTCCCCCTTCCCCCTTCCCCCTTCCCCCTTCCCCTGACTGGTCTACCCAGGAGGAGGAAACTTCACATAGCTGTGCTCACAGTTTTTTATTTTAAATGAATTTGGCTGGGGAGCTCCCCATGATCTGAAGAAAGCTTTTGGTGCTTGCCCTCACAACCACCTTGACCTTCTCTCCCTGTCCCATCCCATCTCCTTTCCTCCTCCTGGGTTCATGTTGTAATAAAAGAAGATTGTTGGTGTGTAATTAATTTGTTCAAAAAAAAAAAAAAAACTTGGTTCCAACTGAAGCCTATTTTAATTTTATTTTATTATTTTCCTCTTGTTAGAAATAAAACCCTTAGCAACATTTTTTGGAAACATGTTTCTGAAGTGTATTTCTCTTTGAAGGGGGAGAACAGTGCCTCCATCACCCGTCAGCGGCGGAGGAGCACTAGGGCTGAAGTCTGGGAGCTCTGGGTTCTGAAAACAAGTTCTACCGGGTTCTCCTTACCTGAGGGCAAGACGTCCTGAGTCTCCCCCTACCCCACCCCCCAAGCCATTTTCCCCCATCTCCCAACGGACGGCCTGCCACCTCGTCTAAACTTCTGCCACGGCCTCCTCCAACTTCATGCCCTCCAGTCTGTCCTCCTCAAGCCCCCGAGGGGAATTTTGGTCTTGGCTTTATTGAGGTATAATTTCTACATCATAAAATTTACCTGCTTTAAATGTAAAACTCAGTGATTTAGAGGGATGTTTCTAAAGTACAGATGTGATCTTGTCACTCTTGCTGCTTAAAACCATCCATGATGCTTCATTGCCCTTAAGATCGAGGTTATATTTATAATCTCATTCTTTGTGGAATGCTTTCCTGTCTGACCCACCCATATGCCATGTTCAGGGACGCTTCCCTGATTTGTCTATACCCTAAAGGGTTTTTTTCTGCCCCTGTGAAATGGAGACTGAAGCTCAGATGTGTGGTCATTTGCAGCCCAAGTTCACTTTTACAGCTTTATTGTGATACAATTTACATATCATACAGTTTACCCACTTAAAGTATACAGTACAATGGCTTTTAGTATATTCTAGTTGTGCAACCGTCATTGCAAAATATTTTAGAATGTTTTCATCATTCCAAAATGAAATCACACTCCCCAGGCATCACCCTTCCCCTGCCGTCCTCCCCCCCCCCCCCCACCGGCCCCTTGACCCTAGGCCACCACTAATCTCTATGGATTTGCCTATTTTGGACATTTTATATAAATGGAATCATACAATTTGTGATCCTTTGTGACTGTGTTCTTTCGCTTAACGTAATGGTTTCAAGTTGAATTCGATTTTAAATGGAGTTGTCAATGGTGCCTTTATATTGGACAGATTTTTTTTTCCCCTTCCGGGCCCCAGAGTCTTGACAATGAGGGAAAATGAGGGTGTTAGACTAGATCGGGGGCCATCACTACTCTCCCTTTTCTCATTTGCTCCCTCACTGGGTTCATTTTGCTCCATTTCTCCTCCTTCCCAAGATTTCCAGTTGATGGGAACCTAGTGATGAGTGAGAAAGCCCACCATTTTCTGGCTGCTTTGATTGATGGGAGGATCTGGCTAAGCCCTGCCTCTAGCCTTCTGGTCAGGAGGCACTGGGCTGTACAAGTTAAAGGGGAGGCAGGAGCCAATGAATACCCCTGTCCTGGGCCCAGTTCAACCCAGGCCCCAATCTAGGGGGAAAGGTTGGCCTTCTGTCTGCCCACTTACTTGGAATGGATCATGAAAGGAGGGTTGGAGGAGGCACCGTAGAGAAGAGACAGGCTTGAGTGCTACAAAAGGGACAGGAAGGGGCTCAGGCTCAGCACTTCACTCCCACTCCCCACTGCAAGGCAGTCTGCCCCCAGAAGTAACCCAACAGGTGGGGGAAAGGGTACCTATGACCTGCGGGCTAGCAAACTGCCGGCCCCAGTCTGGGGTCCTCCAGGGTATGGCCCAGCCCTCAGCAGTTTGCAGACAGCCTTTTCCATCTTGGCACTGCCCTGTGCCATTCCTCACGGCATGCATCCCATGAGCTCTGGAGAGGCCCCAGCTCTGATTATGCAAGACCCAGGTCAAACATGGCCTCTTCCAGAGAGCTTGCTCTGATGGCACATATGTCCCCCTTGCTGAAGCACTCACCTAGAAAAGGAGGAGTCGGGGGTGGGTGGGGGACAGAGTGGGAGATGGGAAGAAAGGACCTGGGAAGAAGAGGGCATCTTCACCCTCAAAAGTCCTTTTTTATAGACCCTATTTGCTGCTGCTGCTGTTGCTGCTGCTGCTGCTGCATCCTCCCAGAGGTTGCCACATCATTCAGGATGGCTCCTGAGTCTGCAGGTGACAAGGATGAGAAGAGACATCACTTCCACTGAAGACTTAGCCCAACCACACACCTTTACTCCTCTAGTGCTTCCACTGTGCATTACCTGTTGTCTGAAACACTCTAGGATTAATAGGTCTGTCTCTCCCACCATCCTGGGAGCTCCTGGAGGGAAGGCAAGGCCCAGGCCTAAGTCCTCTGTCCCCATTTCAAATCAGTCTGGGTTCAGAAGGAGGGAGACAGGAGCAGCATTTGGAGCCCCACTGCATAGGAACTCTATTCTCTTTGCATTGCATGAATCTCATTGGTAACAATGTTACCCTGTGGAGGTGGGGTCTGGGGTCCAGGACCATGGTCACTGGGGGCATGAAGGAGCAGACACTGACCATGCTTCTCAGAACTCCTGAAATTGTGATGGGAGAAGAGGGATTTCGAGGCAGATAGGGCCCCTGCCCCTGGGGCACTCCTCGGAAAGGAAAGGGAGCAGCCTCCCTTGTGAGCCCCCTGCTGGGTGCCAGCTCCATGAGAGACATTTCACAAAGTGCCTGTCAGACATGCAGGAAGCAGAACCCTCGAAGAATAGGCCTTGTCTGGGCATATCAGACCCGCAGAGCTGGGATTCCCACCAAGTCTCTATGAACCTACTGCTCTGTGCCGCATGATAGAAGGGGTCCAAAGTAATCAGCCTGCACCCAGGAAATATTTCATTGTGGGGGGGGCTCATCATTGATCTCTGCTGTTGGCAGGTGGGAACTCAGCAATGCTGAGCAAGAGCCAGATTGGCCTTGGTAGGTAGAAGTCCTTATTGTTGAACTTGTACATAACTTTCATGCCTGCCTGTATTCATTATGTATTGAGTAACAAATTACTCCAAAAACTTAATGGCTTAAAACCATGACATTATCTCATGGTTCCTGTAGGTCAGGAATCAGCACTACTTAGCTGGGTTTCAATTTTAGGGCCTCACAGGCTGCAGTCAAGGTGTCAGCTGAGGCTGCAGTCATCTCAAGGCTCAACTGGGGAAGGATCTGCTTCCAAGCCTACTCATGTGGGTGTTGGCAGGATTCAGTTCCTTGTGGGTTGTTGGACTGAGGGCCTCAGTTCCTCACTGGCTGTTGGAAGCTGCCCTCAGTTTCTTGTCATGTGGTCCTCTCCATAGGGCAGCTCACAACATGGCAGCTTTCTTCATCAGACCAGTCGAGATGAGACACAGAGAATAGCATGAGTGCAAGATGGAAGTCACTTTATGACCTAATCTCTGCAGTGACATCCCATCACTGTTACAATATTCTATCCATTAGGAGTAAGTCACTAGGTCCAAGCCACACTCGAGGGAAGGGGATTACATAAGGATGTGAATACCAGGAGGTGAAGATCATTGGTGCCATCTTGGAAACTGACTAGTTTATTCTCTGGCCCCCAATGATTTACGACTCTTGGTTTCAGCTCAGGTCATGATCTCACATTTGTGAGATGGAGCCCTGTATCAGCCTCTGTGCTGACAGCGTGGGGCTTTCTTGGGATTCGCGCTCTCTCTCTGGCCCTCCTCCCCTTCTCTCTCCCCCATCTCTCTCTCTCAAAAATTATTTTAAAAAGTCAGAGAAAGACAAATACCGTATGATTTCACTCATGTGGAACTTAAACAAATGAGCAAAGAAAGACAAACCAAGAAAGAGACTCAACTATAGAGAACAAACTGATGGTTACCAGAGGGGAGGTGGGTGAGGGGATGAAAAAAAAAATGGAAAAGCTTGATCTTAACAAAACCAGATCACAAGAAAATTACAGACCAATCTCTCTTATGAATATAGATGCAAAAATCCTCAACAAAATACTAGCAAACCAAACCCAAGAGCATATAAAAAGATTAGGGGCGCCTGGGTGGCTCAGTTGGTTAAGTGTCCAACTCGTGATTTTGGCTCAAGCCAGGATTTCACGGTTGTGAGATCAAGCCCCACGTTGGTCTCCTGCTTGAGATTCTCTCCCTTTCTCTCTGCCCCTAACCTGTTTGCACTCTCTCTCTCAAAACAAATATTAAAAAAAAATCATACACTACAATCAAGTGGGATTTGTGTCAGGAATGCAAGAATGGTTCAACATCAGAAAACTGGTTCAAGTTATACATTACATTGATAGAGCAAAGGGAAAACCCTACATGATCATGTTGATAAGAAAAGGCACAGAGCTAATAAATTCAGCAAAGTTGCAGGGTACAAGATCGGCACATAAGAATCAGTTGTGCTTTATACATTAGCACCCACATTTCAAAAATGAAATTAAGAAAGCAATTCCACTTACAATAGCATCTAAAAGAAATACCTAAAAATAAATGTAACCAAGGAGGCCAAAGACTTGTATATTGAAAACTAGAACATGAACTGCGAGATCATGACCTGAGACGAAATCAAGAGTTGGACGCTTAACTGAGCCACCCAGATGTCCCTTCACTTTTCATAGCCAAAAATAGAAACAAACCAAATGTCCATAACTGAGAATAAATAAAATGTGGTATATCCGTACAATGGAATATTATTTGGCAATAAAAATGAAGTACTGACCCATGCTACAAATATATGGACGAACCTTGAAAACATTTTGCTAGGGGCACCTCGGTTGAGTGACCGACTCTTCATTTCGGCTCAGGTCATGAGCTCATGGTTTGTTAGATCGAGCCCCGCATCGAGCTCCACGCTAATGGTGCAGAGCCTGCTTAGGATTTTCTCTTTCCCTCTGCCCCCTCCCCTGCTTTTACACCCTCTCTCTCAAAAAGAAGGAAAACATTTTGCTAAATGAGAGAATCTAGACACAAAAGATACCTATTGTATGATTTCTTTTCTATGAAATGTCCAGAATAGGCAAATCTATAAAAACATAAAATAGATTAGTGGTTACTAAAGGAAGTGGTGTGGGGGGAGGTTGGCGGGAAATGGGGAATGACTACTAATGGGTAGAGGTTTTCTTTTTGAGGTGATGAAAATATTTTATATTTATATTGTGATAATGTCAGGCAACTGTGAATATGCTAAAAGACACTGAATTGTATACTTTAAATGGGTGAATTGTATGATATGTGAATTACATTTCAATAAAGGTGTTATATATCTTATGTACATTTTAGAGGTAATGGTATCTCAGTAAAGCTGTTATATATAAACCTATTGCTGATATACAAAATATCTATATCTATCACCTATCATCTGTTTATCATCATCTATCATCTATCTATCTAAACATATTATTGCCTCTTTGGAGAAATGGTTGATGCCAGGGCTAGGACCAGAGAATCAAGGGCTTAAAAATGAAAGAAACATTAGAAGCACAAAGAAGCCACTTGAAGGATCTCCTAATGTCTAAATCTGTGACAATTTGAGCAACACAATAAATAATGAATGAATTATAATCCATAAAATAACATTTCATGGGGCTCCTGGGTGGCTCAGTTGGTTGGGCGTCCCACTCTATTTCAGCTCAGGTCATGATCTCACGGGTTCGTGAGTTTGAGCCTTGAGTTGGGTTCTGCGTTGACAACAGGGAGCCTGCTTGGGATTCTCTCTCTCCCTCTCTCTGCCCCTCCCACCCCACTCACACGTGCTCTCTCTCAAAATAAACATTAAAAAATTAAAAAATTCATGAGTCCATATAGAAATATACAAATGAATGAATAAATGAGTGAATGAATAGGGGAGAAGGCAAAGCCCTCATCAAAGAAGAAGTCTAATGAAGTCTTAATGTAGAAGGAATGATTGAAATAGAAAATCACTATTTGGCAAACACCACAATAACAATTATATCAGGCATGAATCATCAGTATATGCTAAAATTAGTGGGTGAAAGCTTGATGAAAAATAAGATTTGCATAAATACTTTGAGTATGTCCTCACAAGTTAGTTACTAATTACTACTTTATAGTGGTGAACACCACCTTAAGTGAGAAAGGTTAACATTATCAAAAATAAGACATATGGACATCATATACCCTCTGTTCTGGTGGACTAAGAAGGGCGCAACACTTTCGTGGTATTTTTTCCCCCAAGTTTTTATTTAAATTCCAGTTAGCATACAGTGTAATATTAGCTTCGGGTGTAGAATTTAGTGATTCAACACTTAACATACAACACCCGGTGCTCTTCACAAGTGCCCTCCTAAATCCCCATCACTTATTTCACCCATCCACCGCCCACCTCCCTTCTGGTATCCATCAATTTGTTTTCTATACTTAAAAGTCTGTTTCTCAGTTTTCCTCTCTTTTTTCCTCCCTATGTTCATTTGTTTTGTTTCTTAAATTCCACATGAGTGAAATCATATGGTATTTGTCTTTGACTGACTTATTTCATTTAGCAGTATACTCTCTAGCTCCATCCAAGTCGTTGCAAATGGCAAGACTTCATTCTTTTTTATGGCTGAGTTATAGTCCATTATATATACACCACATCTTTTTTATCAGTTCATCCATTGATGGACATTTGAGCTCTTTCCATAACTTGCTACTGTTGATAATGCTGCTATAAACATTGGGGCGCATGTATCCCTTCAAATTAGTACTTTTGTATCCTTTGGGTAAATACCTAGTAGTGAAATTGCTGGATCATAGGGTAGTTCTATTTTTAACTTTTTGAGGAACTTCCATACTGTTATCCAGAGTGGCTGCACCAGTTTGCATTCTCACCAACAGTGTTCTTGACAAAAGAGCACAACCTAAATCTAATCATGAGAGAACACCAGAAAAACCTAATTGTGGGATAGCCTACAAAATAACTAACCAATACTCTTCAAAAGTGTCAAAGTCATGAAAGACAAGGAAAGACTGAGGAACTGTCACAGACGATAAGGAGACATGATAACTAATTGTAATGGAGGCATCCTAGAACAGAAAAAATATAATTGGGGAAAAACTGGTAAAATCTGACTAAAGTTCAAAGTGAAATTTGGATAGATTAATAGTACTGTGTCAATGTTGATTTCCTGGTTTCAATAATTCTACGTAATTCTACTGTGATTGTTTAAAATGGTAACACTTGGCAAAGCTAGGTGAAAGATGTATGAGAATTCTTTGTACTAGCTTTATAACTTGTGATGTCCAAAATTATTTTTATTTTTTTTTAAATTTTTTTTCAACGTTTTTTTATTTTTGGGACAGAGAGAGACAGAGCATGAACGGGGGAGGGGCAGAGAGAGAGGGAGACACAGAATCGGAAACAGGCTCCAGGCTCTGAGCCATCAGCCCAGAGCCTGACGCGGGGCTCGAACTCATGGACCGCGAGATCGTGACCTGGCTGAAGTCGGACGCTTAACCGACTGCGCCACCCAGGCGCCCCCCAAAATTATTTTTAAAAAAAAAGCTAAAAAATTTAAAAGCACATATTGTTATGTAAACAAGTAGTAAACAGAATGAAATATACCACATAAGACCTTTAGATACTGTTAACCTAAACAGAACAGCCAGTTATTTTACCAGCAAGATAGGTTTATTCAGGAATAACAGAATTGCAATTCGGGACAAGCAAGCTACAGCAAAACCATGGGCAAGTCTGACAATGGAGAGGAGTTATTTTATGGAGAAGGAAAAGTTGGAAGGGGTTGTTTTTGTTTGTTTTAATTTTAATTTCAGTGGAAAGGGTTTGTTTTGAAACAATGAAAGTCCAATGAAAGTCCACTGGAGAAAAGCAAGAGTTCAGGGTGATGACAGTTTCTCATTGGTGAGTTGTAAGGGTAGTCAGTTACTTGCAGGAGATGCAATATACATCTTTTCCTGTTGGGGGCCTGTAATTCATGTTTATTTTCTGTTGACAATTCTGTTGGGGGTCTGTAATTGACAATTCCTAGGACTGAGGTGGAATAGGACAGCTCCCCCCTTCTGGCTTCTCAACTCTACTTTAGTGAGGTTTCTCTTTATTCATTTTCACAATGCACTACAGATACAGTAAAACCTTGGTTTGCGAGCATAACTTGTTCTGGAAACATGCTTGTAATCCAAAGCACTTGTATATCAAAGCGAATTTCCCCGTAAGAAATAATGAAAACTCAGATGATTCGTTCCATAACCTAAAAATATTCATATAAAAATGATTATAATACTGTAATATAATACAAAATAATAAAGAAAATACAAAATACAAAGACAAATTAGCAAATTAACCTGCACTTGCCTTTGAAAACTGTCATGGCTGGTGTGAGGGAGACAAGAGAGAGGAGGGTTATCTATCACTAATGGAATCACTGCTATCTATTGGCTCAATGGAATCTTTTTCTGCATGGGGGCCATTGTACACTTACATGGGTGTTGACTACAGTACAGTATTAATAAACTCTTGTCATAAACCATATTTAATGGAACTGGCAATAAGGCAGCAGAGGAAAGGGCCTATATCTGCAGGCAATCTGAACTAGAATGAAGTAAAGCATTCCTAAGATTATTCATATGGAAAAGCAAAGGACTGTCCATAGGTGGTTTGAAGTGACAAAAAATACACCAGTGCCAGTTGTGGGTAGCTTCCAGTGTTCTGAAAAATCACTGATTTCTGGCAAACACTGCAGCCTGAGACTGACCATCTGAGCATGGGAGATGATCACCCACAATCCTGCAGCAAGAGAGAGAGAGAAGAACCATTGATTCAGTTGTGATCATATGACATTCAGCATCACTTACTAATTTGCAAGATATCGCTCATTTATTAAGTCAAAATTTATTAGAAACGTTTGCTCGTCTTGCAGAACACTTGCAGAACAAGTTACATGCAATCCAGGGTTTTACTGCACATGCAAACACAACAGTATAGTTTACCAGAAGAACACATACAAACAAAAGGTTATACATTAAAACATTAGCTTGATTCCCTGAGAATGGCAAATGGGAAAAAGGAGGAATCGATCATTCAATTTATCAGGAGAGGAAACTTAACTGAGACCTTAGCGGCTTTTCTAGAGGGGTTGGGATTAGATTTGGACCTTGCAGGATGGATGTAGGGACTTGGGAGAGATAGGGGGTGGTCTGAAGTCACGATAGTGGCAAAACGTAGAAGATGGGGCTTGGAGGTGGTGCCAAGAGCCTGCCTTGGTCTGGGAGGAAAGACCAGGTGTAGAGGCATTGGGAGTTGAGGCTGGTTACAGAGGGGCTCAATCTCTGGAGATGCCTTCAGGGCCAGTCCCCTCTCTGGCCATATCTTCTTCTCAACTACTGCCAGGAGGCGCTGCTGGCATTGAACACTTTCCTGCCCTTTACCTGGTATTCAGGTCTCATTCTCTTCTAAACATCTCCCTTCTAGCCCCTTCTTGCCCTCCTCCTTCCTCCCCCAGATAATGGCATCCACTGTGTTATCCTGTGATCAGCTCCAGACAGGGGGGATAGGTAAAAGGCCAGGCCTTGCCCCTAGACTAGGTATTAGGGTCAGGCTGGACCAGGGGCTGGTGCTTCCATTACTCCTTGCTTCCCCTAACTATAGACTTCAGTGTCCCCAGCTGGGCTGGTCCTGCTGTGTGACTTATGTGGTCATCTCCCCAACCTGTAGCTTGGCCTGGGCAGTCCCAATATAAACTCCTCTCACAACCAAGCATTGCAAATGAGCAGCTGAGGCCCAAAAGGAGCATAGAGGGGCCCAGAAAGAGCAGGCATAGTAAGGGGTAATTACAGGAGGAGCCACCCACCCAGGGGCTGCTGAACTGCCTGAGTGCCAATCTTGCCTCCATTGATTACTGGCTATGGTTTTGTTTTGTTTTGGTTTTGGGTTTTTTTTGCAAATCACTTAATCTCTTATAGTCTCAGTTCCCACATGTTTCTATTGAAGAATAGTAGAATAAGAGTACCTACCACAGAGGGTTAATGTCCGAATTAAATGAGATTATGTATTTAGTGTCTGACATAAGTAAGTCCTCAATAAATGATAGCTGCCATTATTATTATTACACATTCTCAGTCCTGGTCCTTGGGCTTTCATAGGTGGAGTGAGACATCACCCTGGCTGTGGCTACAGCTCCAATTCAGAGGAGGTGTGGGGTACTGAGAAAGGGATGAGAAGTGGGCTTGGTGAAAACTTGTACTCCTTTGTATTTATTTTATATAGTTATGATAAAAAACAAAATACACAGAGGAGATAGTAAATCTTTAACATATATTACTAAGTATTTTCACATTTTTGAATGATATAATCGAGCCTCTTCTGTGCATATACATTTTACATAAGGTTTTATGCTGGAATATATACATAATTCCTCATCAGGACTTTTTACTTTTTTATTTTTTTAATGTTTATTATTTTTGAGATAGACAAAGAATAAGCAGGGGAGGGACAGAGAGAGAGGAGACACAGAATCTGAAGCAGGCTCCAGGCTCTGAGCTGTCAGCACAGAGCTTGACAAGCTCAAACCCACGAGTGGTGACTTAATGAGCTTAACTGACTGAGCCACCCAGTCCTCATCAGGACTTTTTACTAATGACCTCTTTAAAATTTTGATTGTTGCTATTAATGAGAAATGCTTTTTTTTTTTTTCAAGTAGGTACGGCTAGTTGGAAATAGAAAAGGAGACTTTTTTCCCCCTCTATTAATCAGAATTTCTATTTCATCCTTGAAATCATTTAAATCCAGTTGAATATTTTAATAGTTTTTTAATACAGCTTGAAGTCTGGGATTGTGATGCCTCCAGCTTTGGTTTTCCTTTTCAACATGACTTTGGCTATTTGGGGTCTTTTCTGGTTCCATACAAATTTCAGGATTGTTTGTTCTAGCTCTGTGAAGAATGCTGGTGGTATTTTGATAAGGATTGCATTGAATGTGTAGATTGCTTTGGGTAGTATCAACATTTTAACAATATTTGTTCTTCCAATCCATGAGCATGGAGTGTTTTTCCATCTCTTTGTGTCTTCTTCGATTTCTTTCAGAAGCTTTCTATGGTTTTCAGCATACAGATCTTTTACTTCTTTGGTTAGGTTTATTCCTAGGTATCTTATGATACAAGTTTTATAATTTCTTTAACATTTATTTATTTTTGAGAGACAGAGTGTGAGCAGGGGAGGGGCAAGGAGAGAGGCGGGACACAGAATCCGAAGCAGGCTCCAGGATCTGAGCTGTCAGCACAGAGCCCGATGCAGGGCTCGAACTCACAGACTGCAAGATCATGACCTGACCTGAATTCGGACGCTCAACCGAATGAGTCATCCAGGCACTTCATATGATACTAGTTTTAAAATAATGGTTCTTTTCTTCAAGTTATTCACAGATGTTACTCTAATTCTTTAATTTTCTTTATGATTCAAATTATAATAGCAACATTACCAGGGAATGATTTTTTTAAGCTCACTTATCCAAAGTTGACTTTTTGCTTTGAACTTTCAAATCTGTGTCAGTGCACATTCATCTCTTTTCACATGGTCCTTCCACATTTCTACACAGTATATTAAGGAACCCAAAAAAGTCAGGTAATCTTTCCACAGATCTACCAGGTAAGAATTGTTTATGGAAAAAAAACCCTCAATTTTGATTTTTGCTCACAAACTTTTTAAAATATTCTTCCTTTGGGTCAGCTTACACACTTGTGAAACAGCAAAGAGGGATGTTCTGATCCTTTGTCTTAAAACAAAGGTGAAAACAGGTGCAATGTTAGTGCATTGTATTTAATTAGACTTGTCATGCCAATAGTACCATTTCCCATGGAAATCAGATCAAAAGGCAAACTCTTACAGATGAAGGCTTTTCTGTATAAAATAAATGAAACAACATATTAATAGAATCTCAGGGTTTTCAGAACAAACTCCAGATGCAAAGCCTTTACATCTTCTTATCACTGTGGTCTCACTCACTACACAAATTTATTTATTTCAAAATATTGATAAAAATGCAATGCACAATCCTGGATTGGGCCATTTTGCTATAAATTATAAGACATTAGGAAAATTTATGAAATATGAAGATTAGGTGGTAGTGATATATTAACATTAATTTCATGACACTGATGATTGCATTGTGATTATGTAGGAAAATGTCCTTATTTGTAGAAAATCACACTAAAATATTCAGAAGTGATGGGTCTGCAACTAGATCTGCAACTCGCTTTCAAGTGGTTCAGGAAAAGAAGTTTTCTATACGGTTCTTGCAACTGCTCTTTAACCTTGTGATTATTCTGGGGTGCCTGGGTGGCTCAGTCGGTTGAGCATCCAACTTCAGCTTAGGTCACGAACTCGTGGTTTGTGAGTTTGAGCCCCGCATCCAGGCTCTGTGCTGACAGCTCAGAGCCTGGAGCCTGTTTCGGATTCTGTGTCTCCCTCTCTCTCTGCTCCTCCCCCGCTCATGCTCTGTCTCTCTCTGTCTCTCAAAATTAAATAAATGCTAAAAAAAAATTTAACCTTGTTATTATTCCAAAATAAAAAATAATTCATGAAATATTTGCTTGAATATTTTAACCTGGAATCATTTGCTTGGCATTATTGCTTCTCTCAATAATTTTCCATGCAAATCAGGCAATTGGGCTGAGCAATGAGGGCTTCTTGGGCACCCAAATCCAAACTTGAGATGATCCCCATGACTGAAACATCATACATGGACATGAAGTTGGTCTTGAAAATACGATGACATTGCAGCTTTATTCCAAAAGTTGTTCATTACGATATTGTGATGGTTAATTTCATGTTTCAACTTTGCCACACCATGGGTTGCCCAGATATTTGGTCAAACATTAATTCAGGTGTTATTTTGGATGAGGTTAACATTTAAATCAGTAATCAGTAGACTGAGTAAAGCAGATGGATCTCCTGAATGTGTGTGGGCCTCATCCAGTCAGTTGAAGGCCTGAATAGAAGAAAAAGGCTGACTCTCCCCAGAGTAAGGGAGAATCCTTTCTGCCTGACTGCCTTTGAACTGAGATATCAGCTTTTTTCTATCTTCAGACTCAAATGAAACAATGACTCTTCCTGGGTGTGTTGGCCTTTGGACTAGAACTACACCATCAATTCTCCTGGGTCTCCCCTTGCCAACTCATCCTGCAGATCTTCAGGCTTGTCAGCCTCTATAAGTGTATAAATAAACCAATTCCTTATAATAAATCTCTATATCTCTATATTGGCATCCTGTTGGTTCTTTCTCTGGAGGACCCTGACTAACACAGATTTTGGTACAGAAAGCGGCTAGAGGAACAAAATTTTAAGGATGATTTTTCTGAATGGGTTCTGGAGTTTCTGTGTGGTAGGGTCCCCTCCCCAAGGAAAGAAGAAGAAGAAAAAAAACCTCAAGGCAACCTGGTTATACACATACATGACAATATCCCTCACGACCATGTAACATGAGACCACTTAATCAGACTGCATGCTTGTGTGTTACCATATATGGGAGACAAAGAAGTGGAAAATGTATAAACTACTACACCACATGGCATTTGGGTCTCAGTTTTTCCGGTACGAACCCAACTGAACGGTGCCACCAGGAATAAAGTTGCTTCCGGGAAAGAAAACCCTCGGTGTCAACAACTCTCTGTGCAAGAATCCTGCGACATCTGGAATTGAATCTCTAATCTAAATATTTTGGTTAAAAAAAAATTTTTTTTAATGTTTATTTTTTGAGAGAGAGAGACAGAGTGTGAGCAGGGTAGGGGCAGAGATAGAGAGGGAGACACAGAATCTGAAGCAGCTTCCAGGCTCTGAGCTGTCAGCACAGAGCCCAACACAGGGCTCAAACCCATGAGCCATGACATCATGACCTAAGCCGAAGTTGGACGCTTAACCAACAGAGCCACCCAGGCACCCCTAAATATTTTGGGGTTTTTAAAAATGTTTTATTTATTTTTGAGAGAAAGAGAGAATAAGAGGGGCAGAAAGAGAGGGAGACAGAGAATCCCTGAAGCAGGCTCCAGGTCCTGAGCTGTCAGCACAGAGCCCTACACGGGGCTTGAACCCATCCATGAAACACAAGATCATGACCTGAGCCCAAGTCAGATGCTTAACCAACTGAGCCACCCAGGCACCCCTAATCTGATTATATTCAAAGACACTAATGGGATCCTGGGGAAGATGGCCGCATAGGAGGGCGCCGGGCTCAACTTGTCCTACTGATCACTTAGATTCCACCCACACCTGCCTAAGTAACCCAGAAAACCACCAGAAGACTAGCAGAAAGGACTCTTTGGAGCCAAGCATAGACAAGAGGCCCACAGAAGAGGACCCACGCCAGCTAATATGCCAGATCCCACCAAAGCAGCACCACAAGCCTGGCGGTGTGCAAATAGCCTGGACAGGCGCCACACCACAGTGAGTTCTGCCCCTGGGAGAGGGGAAGATAAGGTTCACACCAGTCTGACTGTGGCCCCAGCAGTGGGCTGGGGACAGACATTGGGTCTGACTTCAGCTCCGCCCACCAACATGTTACTCCAGACAGCACAGGGGAAGTGCCCTGCAGTTCCGCACTACCCCAGGGACTACCCTAAATGATGAAATGAAAGAACTCTCCTCAAAAGAAACTCCAGGAAGTAGCGACAGCTAATGAATTGATCAAAAATGATTTAAGCACTACAAAGGAACAAGAATTTAGAATAATAGTCATAAAATTAATCGCTGGACTTGAAAAAAGTATAGAGGACAGCAGAGAATCTATTGCTACAGAGATCAAGGGACTAAGAAATCGTCATGAGGAGCTAAAAAATGCTATAAATGAGGTGCAAAATAAAATGGAAGCAACCACAGCTTGGATTGAAGAGGCAGAGGAGAGAATAGATGAATTAGAAGATAAAATTATGGAAAAAGAGGATGCTGAGAAAAAGAGAGATAAGAAAATCTGGGAGTATGAGGGGAGAATTAGAGAACTAAGTGATACAATCAAATGCAACAATATAAGTATCATAAGAATTCCAGAAGAGGAAGAGAGAAAGAAAGGGGCTTTAGGTGAACTTGAACAAATCATAGTTGAGAACTTCCCTGGTCTGGGGAAGGAAAAAGGCATTGAAATCCAAGAGGCACAGAGAACTCCCTTCAGACATAACTTGAATCGATCTTCTGCATGATATATCATAGTGAAACTGGCAAAATACAAGGGTAAAGAGAAAATTCTGAAAGCAGCTAGGGATAAACACGCTCTAACTTATAAAGGGAGATCCATAAGACTCATGGCAGACCTATCTACTGAAACTTGGCAGTCCAGAAAGGAATGGCAGGAAATCTTCACTGTGACGAACAGAAAAAATATGCAGCCGAGAATCCTTTATCCAGCAAGTCTGTCATTCAGAATAGAAGGAGAGATAAAGGTCTTCCCAAACAAAAAAAAAAAACTGAAGGAATGCATCACCACTAAACCAGCCCTACAAGAGATCCTAAGGGGGACTCTGTGAGTGAAGTGTTGCAAGGACCACAAAGTACCAGAGACATCACTACAAGCAGGAAACCTACAGACATCACAATGCCTCTAAATCCATATCTTTCTATAATAACACTGAGTGTAAATGGACAAAATGCTCCAACCAAAAGACATAGGGTATCAGAATGGATAAAAAACAAGACCCATCTATTTGCTGTCTACAAGAGATTCATTTTAGACCTGAGGACACCTGCAGATTGAAAGTGAAGGGATGGAGAACTATCTTTCATGCTACTGGAAGTCAAAAGAAAGCTGGAGTATCCATACTTATATCAGACAAACTAGACTTTAAATTAAAGGCTATAACAAGAGATGAAGGGCATTATGTAATAATTACAGGGTCTATCCATCAGGAAGAGCTAACAAGTATAAATGTCTATGTGCCGAATATGGGAGCCCCCAAATATATAAAAAAATTAATCACAAACATAAGCAACCTTATTGATAAGAATGTGGTAATTGCAGGGGACTTTAAATACTCCACTTACAACAATGGATAGATCATCTAGACAGGGGATCAATAAAGAAACAAGGGCCCTGAATGATACATTGGATCAGATGGACTTGACAGATATATTTAGAACTCTGTATCCCAAAGCAACAGAATATATTTTCTTCTCGAGTGCACATGGAACATTCTCCAAGATAGATCACATTCTGGATCACAAAACAGCCCTTCATAAGTACAAAAGAATTGAGATCACACCATGCACACTTTCAGACCACAATGCTATGAAACTTGAAATCAACCACAGGAAAAAGTCTGGGAAACCTCCAAAAGCATGGAGGTTAAAGAACATCCTACTAAAGAATGAATGGGTCAACCAGACAATTAGAGAAGAAATTTAAAAATATATGGAAACAAATGAAGATGAAAATACAACAATCCAAATGCTTTGGGATACAGCGAAGGCAGTCCTCAGAGGAAAATACTTTGCAATCCAGGCCTATCTCCAGAAACAAGAAAAATCCCAAATACAAAATCTAACAGCACACCTAAAGGAAATAGAAGCAGAACAGCAAAGACACCCCAAACCCAGCAGAAGAAGAAAAATAATAAAGATCAGAGCAGAAATAAACAATACAGAATATAAAAAACTGTAGAGCAAATCAATGAAACCAAGAGTTGTTTTTTTGAAAAAATAAACAAAACTGATAAACCTCTAGACAGGCTTCTCAAAAAGAAAAGGGAGATGACCCAAATAGATAAAATCATGAATGAAAATGGACTTATTACAACCAATCCCTCAGAAATACAAGCAATTATCAGGGAATACTATGAAAAATTACATGCCAACAAACTGGACAACCTGGAAGAAATGGACAAATTCCTAGGCACCCACACACTTCCAAAACTCAAACAGGAAGAAATAGAAAACTTGAACAGACCCATAACCAGCGATGAAATTGAATCAGTTATCAAAAATCTCCCAACAAATAAGAGTCCAGGACCAGATGGCTTCCCTGGGGAACTCTACCAGACATTTAAAGCAGAGATAATACCTATCCTTCTCAAGCTGTTCCAAAAAATAGAAAGGGAAGGAAAAGTTCCAGACTCATTCTATGAAGCCAGCATTACTTTGGTTCCTAAACCAGACAGAGACCCAGCAAAGAAAGAGAACTACAGGCCAACATCCCCGATGAATATGGATGCAAAAATTCTCAATAAGATGCTAGCAAATCGAATTCAACAACATATAAAAAGAATTATTCACCATGATCAAGTGGGATTCATTCTTGGGCTGCAGGGGTGGTTCCACATTTGCAAATCAATCAATGTGATACATCATATTAATAAAAGAAAAGAAAAGAACCATATGATCCTGTCAATCGATTCAGAAAAAGCATTTGACAAAATTCAGCATCCTTTCATAATAAAAACCCTCAAGAAAGTCAGGATAGAAGGAACATACTTAAACATCACAAAAGCCATTTATGAAAAGCCCACAGCTAATATCATCCTCAATAGGGAAAAACTGAGACCTTTCCCCCTGAGATCAGGAACATGACAGGGATGTCCACTCTCACCGCTGTTGTTTCACATAGTGCTGGAAGTGCTAGCATCAGCAATCAGACAACAAAAGGAAATCAAAGGCATCAAAATTGGCCAAGATGAAGCCAAGCTTTCACTTTTTGCAGATGACATGATATTATACATGGAAAATCCGATAGACTCCACCAAAAGTCTGCTAGAACTTATACTGAATTCAGCAAAGTCGCAGGATACAAAATAAATGTACAGAAATCAGTTGCATTCTTATACACTAATAATGAAGCAACAGAAAGACAAATAAAGAAACTGATCCCATTCACAATTGCACCAAGAAGCATAAAATACCTAGGAATAAATCTAACCAAAGATGTAAAAGATCTGTATGCTGAAAACTATAGAAAGCTTATGAAGGAAATTGAAGAAGATATAAAGAAGTGGAAAAACATTCCATGCTCATGGATTGGAAGAATAAATGTTGTTAAAATGTCAATACTACCCAAAGCTATCTACACATTCAATGCAATCCCAATCAAAATGGCACCAGCATTCTTCTCGAAGCTAGATCAAGCAATGATAAAATTTGTATGGAACCACAAAAGACCCCGAATAGACAAAGTAATTTTGAAGAAGAAGACCAAAGCAGGAGGCATCACAATCCCAGACTTTAGCCTCTACTACAAAGCTGTAATCCTCAAGACAGCATGGTATTGGCACAAAAACAGACACATAGACCAATGGCATAGAATAGAAACCCCAGAACTAGACTCACAAACGTATGGCCAACTACTCTTTGACAAAGCAGGAAAGAATATCCAATGGAAAAAAGACAGTCTCTTTAACAAATGGTGCAGGGAGAGCTGGACAGCAACATGCAGAAGGTTGAAACTAGACCACTTTCTTACACCATTCACAAAAATAAACTCAAAATGGATCAAGGACCTGAATGTGAGACAGGAAACCATCAAAACCCTAGAGGAGAAAGCAGGAAAAAAACCTCTCTGACCTCAGTCACAGCAATTTCTTACTTGACACATCCGCAAAGGCAAGGGAATTAAAAGCAAAAATGAACTATTGGGACCTCATGAAGATTAAAAAGCTTCTCCACTGCAAAGGAAACAATCAACAAAACTAAAAGGCAACCAACAGAATGGGAAAAGATATTTGCAAATGACATATTGGACAAAGGGCTAGTACCCAAAATCTATAAAGAACTCACCAAACTCCACACCCATAAAACAAATAATACAGTGAGGAAATGGGCAGAAAACATGAATACACACTTCTCTAAAGAAGACATCCAGATGGCCAACAGGCACATGAAAAGATGCTCAACGTTGCTCCTCATCACGGAAATACAAATCAAAACCACACTCAGATATCACCTCATGCCTGTCAGAGTGGCTAAAATGAACAAATCAGGAGACTATAGATGCTGGCGAGGATGTGGAGAAACGGGAACCCTCTTGCACTGTTTGTGGGAATGCAAACTGGTACAGCCGCTCTGGAAAACAGTGTGGAGGTTCCTCAAAAAATTAAAAAGAGACCTACCCTATGACCCAGCAATAGCACTGCTAGGAATTTACCCCAGGGCTACAGGAGTGCTGATGCATAGGGGCACTTGTACCCCAATGTTTATAGCAGCACTTTCAACAATAGCCAAATTATGGAAAGAACCTAAATGTCCATCCACTGATAAATGGATAAAGAAATTGTGGTTTATATACACAATGGAACACTACGTGGCCATGAGAAAGAATGAAATTGGCCTTTTGTAGCAACGTGGATGTAACTGGAGAGTGTTATGCTAAGTGAAATAAGCCATACAGAGAAAGACAGATACCATATGTTTTCACTCCTATGTGGATCCTGAGAAAGTTAACAGAAGACCATCGGGGAGGAGAAGGAAAAATAAAGGTTAGAGTGGGAGAGAGCCAAAGCATAAGAGACTGTTAAAAACTGAGAACAAACTGAGGGTTGATGGGGGGTAGGAGGGAGGGGAGGGTGGGTGAAGGGTACTGAGGAGGGCACCTGTTGGGATGAGCACTGGGTGTTGTATGGAAACCTATTTGACAATAAATTTCATATATAAAAAAGAGACACTAATGACTATCCCAGTGGTAGAGAACTGATTGTTCATAGCATGAACTTATAGAGAAACACAAAATATCATCATGTAATATTCCTAATCAACCACTTACAAGAAGCAAGGATCTGGATGACTGTGTATATACTTTTTAACACTTTTTAAACATTTTTTTGGGGTCAAATTAACAAATATAATGAGATTGGCTGTTTGCTCCTAATGTTGCTGGACAAAGTAGGGGGGTGGGGGAGAATGAGCTCAAGGATTTGAATTCCCCCTGCAAGAGCCACATAAATGACTTGAAAGCTTCTGTGTGTGCCCTGGAGACCCTTATCTCCTATAGCTGCGGGGCTGAGATCGTTGAAAATCAAACACAGAACCTCATTCTACAACTGGTTGAATTTTAATATAAGCTAAACTCACAGCCTCACAGGGTGTCTACTGTTATATGTTTTTTAAAGTATATTTTTAGTTTTGAGAGACAGACAAAGAGACCAAGTGGGGGAGGGGCAGAAAGAGAGGGAGAGAGAGAAACCCGAGCAGGCTCCACGCTGTCAGCATGGAGCCCAATACGGGGCTTGAACTCACAAACCATGAGATCATGACATGAGCCAAAACCAAGAGTCTGACGCTTAACCAACTGAGCCAACCCTAGGGTGTCTATGGTTAAAGTGAAAGCATTGATGCGGGAAAGAACAGGATCCTGAAAGTTGGGATGGTGAGTCTCCTTAAGGAACACTGCCAAAAATTTATATTTCTGATCTTTCTCTTAGCCTTTCCCAAAGGGACCCACAGCTTTTTACAGGATAACAGCATTGGGTAAAAGGAAATAATCAGATCATTGGGGGATTACTGTACACTAGGTCTGAACTGATACTGATTCCAGGAGATCCAAAACGTCACTGTGACCCTTACTTGACGGGGGAGATAGCATGATCACCAAAATGTCACTGTGACCATTGCCGCCCCTCCCCCCCCCCCCCCCCCCCCCCCGCCGCGCAGTCTGAGTAGGAGCTTATGGAAGTCAGGTGATCAATGGGGTTTTAGTCCAGTTCCGTCTCACAATAGGCCTAGTGGGTCCCCAAATCCATCTTGTGGCTATTTCCCCAGTCTGGAATTCATAAGTAGAATCTATATACTCAGCTGCTAAATCCATAATTGGAATATACATACTCATAGTATTTTCCTGACCTGTGGAGTGACAGGTGTTATGGTGGGAAAGGCCAAATGGAAACCACTAGAAATACACCTACTTATGAATAGAGTCAATCTAAAGTAGAAATGCATCCCTAGAGGGACTGCAGAGACGAATGCCATCATCAAGGACTGGAAAGATGCAAGGGTGGTGATTCCCACCACTTCCCCATTCAGTTCTCCTACTTGGCTTACACAGAAGACAGATGGATCTTGGGGAATGACAGTGGATTTTAGTAAGCTTAATCATATGGTGACTCCAACTGAAGCTGCTGTACCAGATTCAGATTCATTGCTTGAGCAAATTAACACACACCCTGGTTTCCCCTGGTACCTGGTGCGTGACTATTGATCTGCAAAATTCTTTTTTTCCCTCCGTACCTGATAATATGGACCACCCAAAGTAGTTTGCTTTCAGCAACACATCTTTACTGTCCACCCTTAGGGTATGTCAACTCCCTAGCCCTATGTCATAATTTAGTTCACATGTATCTTTATTACCTTTCCTTTCCATAAAATACCATACTGGTTCATTGCATTGATGACATTTTGCTGCCTGGATCTAGTGAGCAAGAACTAGCAACCCCTGTAGACTCATTGGTAAGACACACAGTGTCAGAAAGTGGGAAATAAATCTGACAAAAATTCAAGAATTCAAAAATTCAAAAATTCTGCCTCAGTGAAATTTCTGGGGATGCAGTGATATGGGGCAGGTTGGGATATCCCTTCCAAGGTGGACAATAAGTTGTTGCATCTGGTCCCTCCTAGAAGTAAAAATGAGACACAATGCTTAGTGGGCCTGTTTGGATTTTGGAGGCCACATATTTCTCATTTGGGTGAGTTATTCTGGCTTATTTACTGGGTGACTGTAGAAGCTGCTCGTTTGGAGTGGGACTCAGAACAAATGAAGTTCTGCAACTGGTCCAGGCTGCTGTGCCAGGCTCTGTCACTTGGGCCATATGACTCAGCAGATCTAAGGGTACTGGTGTCAGTGGCAGATAGGGATGCTGTTTGGAGTTTGGGGCAGGCTCCTGTAGATGAACTGCAGTGCAGGCTCTTAGGATTTCAGAGCAAAACCCTGCCATCCTCTGTGTATAATGACTCTCCTTTTGAGAAACCGCTCTTGGCCTGCTACTGAGCCTTAGCAGAGACTGAAAGCTTAACCATGGGCCCTGAGCTACCATGTGACCTGAGCTGCCCATCACAAACTGGGTGTTATCTGACCCAACATGATTGGAAAATTGGTGACAAGGAAATTGGGGGGAGAAGTATGTGGATAGACCTCTCTGAATGGGCAAAAAATGTGAAGATCATTGTGCTTCATGTGAATGCTCACCAAAGGGTAACCTTGGCAGAGGAAAACTTGAATAATCAAGTGGATAAGATGACCCATTCTGTGGATATCAGTCTCCTTCACCAAGCACCCCTGTCACCCAATGGGCTCATGAACAAAATGGCAAGGATGGAGGATGTGCACAGGCTCTGAAGCATGAATTTCAACTCATCAAGGCCAACCTGGCTATGGCCACCACTGAGTGCCCAACCTGGAAGCAGCAGGGACCAACACTGAGTCCCTGATATGGCACAATTGTCTAGGGTGATCAGCCAGTGACCTGGTAGCAGGTTGATTACATTGGACCCCTTCCATTATGAAAGGGGCAAGATTTTGTGGTTACTGTAATAGACACTTACTCTGGATGCAGGGCTGCCTTCCCTATACTTAATGCTTCTGCCAAAACCACCATCTGTGGACTTACAGAGTGCCTTATCCACCATCAGGGTATTCCACACAACTTTGGTTCTGATCACAGAACTCAGAAAAAGTGCAGCTATGAACCCATGCTCATGGAATTCACTGTTATTACCATGTTCCTTACCATTCTAAAGCAGCTGGCTTCCTGGAACAGTAGAATGGCCTTTTGAAGACTCAGTTGCAGGGCCAGTTAGGTGGCAATACCTTGCAGGGCTGGAGCAAGGTTCTCCAGAAGGCTGTATGTACTCTGAATCAGCATCGGTGTGTGGTGTTATTTCTCACATAGCCAGAAGTCAGTCCAGGAATCAAGGGCTGGAAATAGAGTGGTGCCACTCAGTATTATACCTAGTGACCCGCTAGCAAAAATTTTCCTTCCTGTTCTGGCAACCTTATTCTCTGCTGGCCTAGAGGCCTTAGTTCCAAAGGGAGGGATGCTTCCACCAGGTGACACAACAATGATCCCACTAAACTGGAAGTTAAGTCTGCTCCTCCAGCCACTTTAGACTCCTCATGCCTCTGAATCAATAGGCAAAGAAGGGAGTTACTGTGCAGGCTGGGGTGACTGATCCTATCTGCCAAGGGGAAATTGGACTGCTGTTGCACAATGGTAGTAAGGAATAGTGTATCAGTATATGGATGATCCTTTAGGGAATCTCTTAGTGTCACGATGCCCTGTGATTAAGGTCAATGTAAAAGTACAACTTGATCCAGGAAGGACTACTATCGGCCCAGACCCTTCAGGAATAAAGGTTTGAGTTACCCCACCAGTAAAGAACCATGACCAACTAGGTGCTTGTTAAAGGTAAAGGAAATACACAATGGGTAGTGGAAGAAGGGAGTTATAATACAACAATGACCATGTTACCATTTACAGAAAGGAGGGCTATAATTGTTGTGACTATTTTCTCCTTATTTTGATATGAATATATTTGTGTGTGTACTGTTTATCCCGTAGCCTATATCTATCATCTATCTATCTATCCTTTGTTTTTTCCCTCCTTTATCCCCTTATCATGTAACATAAGATATACTGACTTTATATCATACTATTTAAATATTGTTAACTTTACATCATTGTATTTAAGTTATGGACTATCAAAGAGAAAAGTAAACATGAGTCAAGGATTTTACCTTCTCTTCCGGGGAAGGGGTTAGTGCGTTTTTGGTTGTATGCAGGTAATTGTATCATGTTAGGTGAAAGTTTGACCTTGTTATTGTCTTCCTTTGGAGATTAAGTATAGTTTAGGGAGATTCATAGGAGTGTCAAGTTGATGGGGGTAAACTTGTGATGGTTAATTCAATGTATCAGCTTGACTGGGCCACAGGCTATCAGTTATTTGGCCAAACAATATTCTGGATGTTTCTGTTAGAGTGCTTTGTGATGGTATTAATATTCAAATTGGTAGTCTGAGTAAAGCAGGTTGCTCTCTGTAATGTGGGCGGGACACATCCAAATCCACTGAAGGCCTGAATTGAACAGAAAGGCAGACCTTCCTCCAGAGTAAGGAAGGATTTTTTCTGCCTGACTACCTCTGAACTGGGACATCAGCTTTTTTCATGCCTTTCCTGATTTGAAATGAAATAGCAGCTCTTCATGGGTCTTGAGCCTGTCAGCCTCTTGGACAAGAAATACACCAGAAATTCTCCTGGGTCTTCTGCTCACCCCATAGGTCTAGGGGCTTATCAGCCTCCATGACTGCATGAGCCAATTCCTTATAATAAATCTATCACTCCTTGTTTTCCTCTCCCTCTCTCTCTTTCTCCCTCCCTTCCCATATATGTGTATATAGGTTATGTTTCTCTGGAGAACTCTAATACAGATTTGGAAATAAATATTTGTATAAATTAAATCTATTTATATGTTAGGGTCTCAAAAATGGTTTTTAATATCAGGATACATTTAGAATGCTTGAAAATAAATCTCATTGAAAATTTAAAAATTCACATGTGGTACATGAAATATTCACTTTTTGGTTAATTTCATAAGAAAACTCTAAAAATTCTAAATATTCAGGGCACCTGGGTGGCTCAATAGGTTAGGCATCTGACTTCAGCTCAGGTTATGATCTCACAGCTCGTGGGTTCGAGGCCCGCGTCTCACTCTGTGCTGACAGTTCAGAGCCTGGAGCTTGCTTTGGGTTCTGTGTCTCCCTCTGTCTCTGCCCGACCCCCAAATGTGCTCTGTCTCTGTCTCTCAAAAGTGAATAAACGTTAAAAAAAATTTTAATTCTAAATATTCAAAATAAATGTTACTTATACTCATGTATGAACATATTTTGAATAAGAGATTTTTCTTTGAACCTGCAAGGGCTTATAATCAGCCCACTCTAATGAACGGATTTAATTAAATAATTCCACTATTATGTTTTCATATTTTTTTTGTAAAAGGAAATAATTCAGAATGAAATTCCATCAAAATTCAGCATGTGGCCAATTGTTAACATCAAAATCCAATAATACATACATAAAGATGGGGAAAAAGAAATTGGGGAGAGTTACAGAGAGAAAGTAGAGAGAGAAGGAAGGAAGGAAGGCAAGAAGGAAAAGAGAGGGAGCAATGGAGGGAGGGAGGAAGGGTGGAAGCAGAAAGAGAAAATGGGGAAATAACTTGGAAAACAAACAAACTTGGGGCGCCTGGGTGGCTCAGTCCGTTAAGCGTCCCACTTTGGCTCAGGGCATGATCTCGCCATTCCGGAGTCAAGACCTGTGTGAGGCTCTGTGCTGACGGAGCCTGGAGCCTGTTTCAGATTTTGTGTGTGTGTCTCTCTCTCTCTCTCTCTCTCTGCCCCTCCCCCACTCATGCTCTGTCTCTCTCTCCCAAAAATAAATAAAAACATTTTTTTTAATTGTAAAAAAATTTAGAAAATAAACAAACTCAATTATGTTCCTTTTAGCAGCACCTAACAATACATGCTGATGATTCTGATAACAAAGACAGAACTTACATAACTTCTGTGTTCCTGGAAAAAAACTGCTAAAAATAACAGATTGAATCTCATAAAATTTTAAATATTATACATATGCACACAAAACAGGAGCAAAGTGAACAGAGGGAACTGTTGAAAACTGTACTCTTCAAATATAGTTTCAAACTATTTTAAAAGGGGTAAAAAAAGTTGTAAATGTTTTTTAGAGATATTTGTAAAACATTTGTCATTTTTTTAAGTTGATTTATTTATTTTGAGAGAGACAGACAGAGCACGAGCAGGGGGAGGGGCAGAGAGAGAGAGAGAGAGGAAGAATCCCAAGCAGGCTCCGCAGAGTCAGCGCAGAGCCCCTTGCCTGGCTCGAACTCAAGAAACTGTGGGATCGTGACTGGAGCCAAAATCAAGACTCAGAGACTGACTGAGCCCCCAGGCACCCCAAAACATTTATTATTAAAAATTACAGCTATCAAGGGGGCGCCTGGGTGGCTCAGTCAGTTGAGTCTGCGACTCTTGATTTTGGCTTGGGTCATGATCCCAGGATCATGGGATCTAGCTTCGTTTTGGGCTCCGAGCTGAGTGTGGAGCCTGCTTGAGGTTCTCTCTCTCTCTCTCTCTCTCTCTCTCTCTCTTTCTCTCTCTCTCTCTCTCTCTTTCTCTCTCGTCCTCTGTTCCTCTCTCCCTCCCTCTCTCTCTCTCTCTCAAAACTCTAAAAAATTTACAATCAATATTACTATCAAAAAATTACTATCAATAACTCCCACCTTTGGAACCAATTTGCAGCCCTGTAGGGTACCTGGGCACATGGGTTGGAAAACTTCACCTTAATGAGTGAGGGCTTGTATTTTTGCCCTTAGGAGCTTAGTTCTTTTTGGGTTTAATGCTGTGAACACCTTCACATATGTCCCTTTATACATCTATATATTTCCCTGGGATTTCTATCCATGAGCAGAATTGTCAGTTCATATTAGGATGTGCATATTTCACTTGACAAACGACTGCCAGACAAGCCCTTCAGAATGGCTGCCCAAGTTCAACCGTCCCCCCAGCCACACAGTGGATTTGTAGGTCCTCACATCCCCACCAGCACTTGTCATTATCTTGCTTTCTAATTTTGTCAATTTCATAGATATAAAGTCCTATCTCACGGTTATTTTAATTTCCCAGATTTTTAGTGATCCTGAATACCTCATCATATGCTGTTGGCTTTTCAAATTTCTGCATCTGCAAATTGCCTATTCTATACATTGCTCAATTTTATTTTATTTAAAAAAATTTTTTAATGTTTATTTCTGAGACAGAGAGAGACAGATCATGAGCGGGGGAGGGGCAGAGAGAGAGACACAGAATCAGAAGCAGGCTCCAGGCTCTGAGCTGTCAGCACAGAGCCCGACGCGGGGCTCGAACTCACAAACTGTGAGATCATGACCTGAGCCGAAGTTCGTTGCTCAACCGACTGAGCCACCCAGGAGCCCCATACATTGCTCAATTTTATACGGAGGGTGGTATTCTCTTCTTGTTGATTCACAGAAGGTCTTTGTATATTCTAGATATTAAATCCCTTGTTGGTTTATACATTGCAAATATCCCCTTGCAATCTGTAGATGATCTCTTGCCTTTGTCCATAGTGTCTTTCATCAAGCACGAATCCTTAATTTTGATGCAATCAAATTAATCAACTCTTTATTATATAGGTTATAATCTTGAAGTTTCACCTCAGAAGTTATTCCAAGCCTTTAGGTCACAAAGACACCCTCCTACAATTTCTTCTATTAACACTAGAGTTTTATCTTTCACATTTAAGTCCTCTATCCAGAGTGCATTTTTGTTTGTGGTAGGAGGTAGGGATATGGTTTTATTATTCTCCATGTCATGAGCCAGAGTTTTCAACACCATCAACTAAACAACTCTCTTTTCTCCATTGATTTGTTATACACTAGGTTCCTTTGTATACACAAATCTGTATCTATGTTATTCTATTGATCTATTCTGTTTTTGTGCTGGTGCTACACTGTTTATATTGCTAAATTCAAAGAAACAAGAAAGAAATCATAATAATAAGGCAGAAATAAATGAAATAGAGAACAAAGGACAGTAGTGAAAATTGGCTCAACCAAAGCTGGTCTTTGAAAAGACTAATAAGGGGGTGCCTGGGTGGCTCAATCAGTTGAGCGTCATGATCTCAATGCTTGTGGGTTCAGCCCAGCGTCGGGCTCTGTGCTGACAGCTCAGAGCCTGAAGCCTGCTTCAGATTCTGTGTCTCCCTCTCTCTCTGCCCCTCTCTTGCTTGCACTCTTTCTGTCTCTCTCTCTCTCAAAAATAAATAAACTTTAAAACATTTTTTAAAAATGAAAAGACCTCTGGAAAGAGTGATCAAGAAAAAAAAAAACAAAGAGAAAATTTAAAAACTAAGATACAGAATAAAAAGGGGGCAAGGGGGGGCGCCTGGGTGGCTTGGTCGGTTAAGCGTCCGACTTCGGCTCAGGTCATGATCTCACGGTCTATGAGTTCGAGCCCCGCATCGGGCTCTGTGCTGACAGCTCAGAGCCTGGAGCCTGTTTCAGATTCTGTGTCTCCCTCTCTCTCTGACCCTCCCCCGTTCATGCTCTGTCTCTCTCTGTCTCAAAAATAAATAAACGTTAAAAAAAATTAAAAAAAAAAAAGGGGGGGCAAGGGACGCCTGGGTAGCTCAGTCGGTTAAGTGTCCAACTTCGGATCAGGTCATTATCTCACGGTCTGTGAGTTTGAGCCCCGCGTCGGGCTCTGTGCTGACAGCTTACAGCCTTGATCCTGCTTCAGTTTCTATATCTCCCTCTCTCTTTCTGCCCCTCCTCTGCTCATGCTCATGCTCTGTCTCTCTCAAAAATAAATAAACATTAAAAATTTTAAAAAGGGGGCAATAACTGAACAAAACAGACTTTTTTTCAAAAAGGAGTATGAATGATATGCCAATGAATTTGAAAACCTAGATGAAAAGGATACATCCTTAGAAAACTAGAATATACTGGGGCACCTGGGTGACTCAGTCAGTTAAACGTCAGATTTTGGTTCAGGTCATGATATCGCGGTTTCTGAGTTAGAATCCTGCATGGCGCTGTCTGCTGTTGCATGGAGCCCACTTTGGATCCTCTGTTTCCCTCTCTCTCTGCCCCTCCCCTACTTGCTCTCTCTCTCTCTCTCTCTCTCTCTCTCTCTCTCACTTTCTGTCTCTCAAAAATAAACATTTAAAATAAATAAAACTTTAAAAACTTGGAAAACTAGAATATGCTAAAATTGACACAAAAAACAGGTCTTGAATAGTCCAGTGAGTATTAAAGAAACAGAAATGGTAGCCAAAGAACTCTCCTTTAAAACCCTAGTTGGTTTTGTAGGTGAGTTGTAGCAAACTTTTGAGTTTCTAATCTTATGCATAACAAAAGGGTGCAACCCATCCATTTTACTTTTTGAACCTACTGTAACCTAGATTGCAAAACCAGGTAAGGAGAACCCAAGAAAAGAAAATCCTAGGGCTATTTCATTTATGAAACAAAAATCCAAAATAAAATATTGGCTAACAGATATTAACAGTATATTCAAAAGCACAGATGATGGCCAGGTAGAGTTCACCTCAGGAATATAAAGATGTTATGGTTCAACATCAAAAGTCGCCGTATAAATGGTTGAAAGGAAAACAGTCATAAATTAGCTCAACTGATGCAGAACAAGCATTTGATATATTTTTATGTTGAAGTTGGTGCATTAGCTTTTATTTTTTATTTTTTTAAAGTCTATTTATTTTGAGAGAGACAGAGACAGTACAAGTGGGGGAGGGACAGAGAGAGGGGGAGAGAGAATCCCAGGCAGATGCTACGCTGTCAGCACAGAGCCCGATGTGGGGCTCGAACCCATGAAACCGTGAAACCATGACCTGAGCTGAAACCAAGAGCCAGATGCTTAATGGACTGAGCCACCAAGGTGCCCCACATTAGCTTTATTTTTAAGAATTATGTGTGTATGTGGGTTCCATTACTATTGAATTCCATTTCAGGATAGTAAGAGACATATTGAGGCTTATGTGTTAAGACTACTGCTCTCAGGTGCCACCGACGCATACTGAGGACCAACAGAAACACTGTCTAGTTCCCTTAGAGATAATGAGTGGGGCCTGGGAAGGGACAGCCCAAGTTATCTGTTGCTGATGGTGGGTGAAGGCAGAATTCTGGGGAATTGGGGTGTCCTGAGACAGAGAAACAAAGTGTTGGTCAGATCAACCTCAAAGAAGCTTGAACTGGATTCATGGAGAGGATGATGGTGGGTTCAGCACTCTGGGATGAAAGGGGTGACATATTCATTGATGTGGTGTGGGTCATGATCAAGGTGGCAGACCTGTCTGCTCTTAGAAATAAATTTGCCTTGTCTGAGGCACCTGGGTGGCTCAGTCAGTTAAACATCCAACTTGGGATCAGGTCATGATCTCACAGTTCATAGGCTTGAGCCCTGCGTCGGGCTGTGTGCTGACAGCTCAGAGCCTGGAGCCTGCTTCGGATTCTGTGTCTCTCCCTCTCTCTTTCTCTGTCCCTCCCCTGCTCACGCTCTGTCCTATTCTCAAAAATAATAAACATTTAAAAAATTAACTAAACGAAAGAAAGAAATTTGGCTTTCTTACCAGAGCCATTGCATAGATTCTGAGTTGGTATTAAGATGCCTTGTTTGAGGAATACATTGGTAACAGGATCTTTTCCCTTTTCTGCCTGTTTTGAAAGTGGGCACTGGGGGCACCTGGGTGGCTTGGTCGGTTGAGCGTCCGACTTCGGCTCAGGTCATGATCTCACAGTTTGTGAGTTCGAGCCCCACATCGGGCTCTGTGCTGACCGCTCAGAGCCTGGAGCCTGTTTCAGATTCTCTGTCTCCCTCTCTCTCTGCCCCTCCCCTGTTCATGCTCTGTCTCTCTCTGTCTCAAAAATAAATAAACGTTAAAAAAATTAAAAAAAAAAAGAAAGTGGGCACTGGGACAAAAAGGTGGCAACATGTGCTGTGTAGTTTTGACTTTAATGGGAGTGTCCTAAGCAGCTGTCATCCCTTGTTAAGGTCAACTGTCTGGGACTTCTGCAAGGACCCAACATAGCAAGTCAGCTACTGTGGGTCAGATCAGGTTGTTACAGATCGCAGGGGGAGTAATATGCTGGCCTACAGCATATTACTATGTTTAATTTGCAAGAAATATTTATACCTGGTGTGTTAGTAGACATGCAGGAGTTAGGAAGGAAGGCACATAGCTCAGTGAGGCATCCCATGGTGATAGGAAGCCATTTCATAAGATAAGGGATGATTGTCTCGATCTTGATTTCAATTATAGCAAACAACAGATGTGACAAGGCAAACTGAACATGGAGTGGCAAGGCAGAATAGGTGACTTTAGTGTTCAGGGAAAAATGTTAATTTGCCCATCAACAGAGACAGGGCCACTAAAATTGGGGGACAAAAGCAGGCACAGTCTGAGTAGACTCAGACCCCCACGATTCTTTTCCAGGTTGAGGATGGCTAGGTTTACATGAGCACTCATTTGTCCAACAGCCAGGTTTTAGTTTCTTGTTTTTATTATTATTATTTGTTAATGTTTATTTATTTATTTTAAGAGAGAGACAGAGAGAGCATGAGCAGGGGAGGGGCAGAGAAAGGGAGAGAGAGTGAATCCCAAGCAGGTTCCATGCTGTCAGCACAGAGCTTGATGTGGGGCTCGATCCCACAAACCGGGAGATCATGACCTGAGCTGAAATCAATAGTCTTACCAACCGAGCCACCCAGTTGCCCCTAGTTTCTAGTTTCTTGTTTTTAAACTATAGAGGCAATTTACAAGACATGGTCCAACATGGGACTGCACCTCTAAGGTATGAGGGTATGGTCCTTTCCTCTTGTAGGGACATGAGTCCAGTTTCCTGATTTCTCCACTGGTTTTTGAGTTTTATTATGAAGTGGGCTGATGAGCCAAGGGCTGCATTTTGAATTCTTCTAGAACATTGGGCAGTAGTCCACAGACGAAACTTCGGAGAAATGACCACTCAGAGGGGCCTTCAGTAGGTTGAGCGTCTGACTTCAGCTCAGGGCATGATCTCATGGTTCATGAGTTCAAGCTCTGCATCAGGCTTGCTGATGTCACCACAGAGCCCGCTTTGGATCCTCTATTCCATTCTCTCTCTGTCCCTCCTCCACTCATTCTCTCTCTCTCTCTCTCTCTCTCTCTCTTAAATAAATAAATAAATAAATAAATAAATAAATGCAAGACTTTAAAAAAAAGATGCTTCAGAGGAAGTCAGTGGGTAAGGTCATGAGTGAGTCCATACATAGCTCAACAGTTAGGGTACCAGTGGGTTGTTGTGTGGACCAGAAATTAGTTGTCTGGTAACAATATGGTTTGATAGTGAGTGCACCCCTCTGAATTATCTACTTTTTAAATTAATGTATGCTTGCTTAACATACAAGGTTATATTTATTCGTTTCAGGCATACAACATAATGATTCAATAATTCTATGCATTGTTCAGTGCTCACCATGATAAGCATAGTCATCACCTGTCAGCAAATAACATTTTCACAATCTTATTGAGTATATTCCCTATGCTGTGCTTTAAAAAAAAGTTTTTTAAATTTATTGTAAGAGAGAGAGAGAAAGAGAGAAAGAACTAGAACAAGTGGGGGGGGGCAGAGAGAGGAGAGAATCCCAAGAAGGCTCCACACTGTCGGCAAAGAGCTCCATGAAGGGCTCCAACTCATGAATCATGAGATCATGACCTGAGCCGAAATCAAGAATCACTTAACCCACTGAGCCACCCAGGTGCTCCATCCTTATGCTGTACTTTGATCATCTCTTGACTTACTTCTTTTGTAACTGGAAGTCTGTATGTCTTAATCTTTTTTTAGTGTTTCCTTATTTTTGAGAGAGAGAGAGAGAGAGAGAGAGCAAGTTGGGGAGGGGCACAGAGCAACGGAGACAAAATCTGAAGCAGGCTCCAGGCTGTCAGCACAGAGCCCGCAGGGCTCGAACTCACAAACTGTGAGATCATGACAGGAGCTGAAGTCTGATGCTTAACCTACTGAGCCACACAAGTGCCCCTGGAAGTCTGTACATCTTAATCCCCTTTGCCTATTTCACCCATCTCCCTACCCACTTCCTCTCTGACAGCCACCTGTTCTCTGAATTTAAGTCTGTTTTTTGTCTCTTTTTTCTTTGTTTCTTAAATTCCACATATGAATGAAATCATATGATATTTATCTTTTTGTCCAACTTATTTCACTTAGTATTATACTCTACAGGTCCATTCATGTTATCACAAATGGCAAGATCTCATTATTTTATGTGGCTGAATATATATTCTAATATATATATAAAACTTCTTCTTGGGGCGCCTGGGTGGCGCAGTCGGTTTAGCGTCCGACTTCAGCCAGGTCACGATCTCGCGGTCCGTGAGTTCGAGCCCCGCGTCAGGCTCTGGGCTGATGGCTCGGAGCCTGGAACCTGTTTCCGATTCTGTGTCTCCCTCTCTCTCTGCCCCTCCCCCGTTCATGCTCTGTCTCTCTCTGTCCCAAAAATAAATAAACGTTGAAAAAAAAATTTTAAAACTTCTTCTTTATCCATTCATCTATTAATAGGCACTTTGGTTACTTCTATATGGTGACTATTATAAATAATGCTACAATAAATATAGGGGTGCATATATCTTTTCAAATTAGTGTTTTCATTTTCCTTGGGTAAATATCGAGTAGTGGTATTACTGGATAATACAGCACTTCTGTTTTTATTTTATTATTTTTATTTTGAGGGGAGGGGAGGGACACAGGGTGAGAGAGAGAGAGAGAGAGAGGGAGAGAGAATCTTAAGCAGGCTCCACGTCCAGTGTGGAGTCCAACATGGGGCTTGATCTCACCACCCTGGGATCATGATCTGAGCCAAAATCAAGAGTTGTACATTTAACCAACTGAGCCATCCAGGTGCCCCAGTACTTCTATTTTTAATTCTTTGAGGTACCTCCATACTCTTTTCCACAGTGGCTGCAGCAATTTTCATTCCCAGCAACAGTGCATGAGGGTTCCTTTTTCTCCAAAACCTCACCAGCACTTCTTCCTAACTTTTTGATTCTAGCCATTCTGACAGGTTTGAGGTGATATCTCATTGTGGTTTTGGTTTGCATTTTCCTGATGACGAGTGATGTTGAACATCTTTTCATGTTGGCCATCTGGATAACTATTCAAGTCCTCTGCCCATTTTTTAATCAGATTGGTTTTTTTTGGGGGGGGAGGTGTTGAGTTGTATAAATTATTTATATATTTTGGGTATTAACCATTTATCAGGTATATCATTTTCCCATTTAGTAGATTGCCTTGTCATTTTGTTGATGGCTTCCTTTGCTGTGCAAAAGCTTTTTATTCTGGTGTAGTACCAGGAGTTTATATTTGTTTTTGTTTTCCTTGCCTCAGGAGACATACCTAGAAAAATGTTATAACGGCTGATGTCAAAGATTACTTCTTGGGTTTTCTTCTGGAATTTTTATGGTTTGGGGGCTCACATTTAGGTCTTTAATCCATTTTGAGTTTATTTTTGTGTAATGTATAAGAAAATGGTCCAATTTTATTGTTTTGCAATGTAGCTGTCCAGTTTTCCCAGCACCATTTTATTAAAGAGACTATATTTTCCCTATTGTATATTCTATATACTTGCCTCCTTTGTTGTAGATTAGTTGACCATATAAGCAGTTGACCCATATAAGCATGGGTTTATTTCTCGACTCTCCATTATGTTCCATGACTTCTCTACTTCCAGTCTTCCCAGGACCTGTCCCCACCAAGAGTTTATGACAGCAGATAATTTCTGTCAGGTGGAATGCATGTACACACCAGACCAGGTTGCTGCGGTGCTTGGAAGGAGGGTGTGCAAGAGCTTTGGTGGCAGGTGATCAAATTAGCCAAGTACAAATACTCTGAATCAGGCTCACCTGGACATTCTGTCTTCAGGTTAACAGAGAACAGGTGGGGCTGACTCTTCCTTCCAGAAGCGCAGATACTCAAGGATGAATGCTATGGGAGTGGGTGACTGAAAGTAAAGGAATATAGTTCTTTTTTCTTCTTTCGTGTTTTATTTATTCTCTATTATCCACTCTCCCATTCCTCTCCAAATCCTGCCACACGGACATCTCTTTGAATGTGTTTAACTTATATCCTTGTTTGTGTGAGTTCTTGTAAGATGTGTATTTGGTGTGTATGTGCATGTATTTGTAACTTATGTGAACAATGTTTCACATTGTTACATGGCTTTTTTTTTTTTTTTTTGCCCAGTGCTACATGCAGAAGATCATCAGTGTTGCTCTGTGTATATCTAACTCACTGATCTAACTGCTGAAAGGCTGACTGTGGCATGCCTCCCTTGCTATTTCCCTGTGCACTCCCCTGGTGATGGGACACTCAGAATGGATCCAATTTCCCACTGTTGCAAACCACACCATAATGAACATTCTCCTACATTACCCTTTATGGATCTGTGCGAGAATTTCTTCAGAGTTCATGGGGATAATGAATTCAACTATGTACTGACACATTCAGCCCTGTGATGGTTGCTAAAGTCTCCACTACCACTAGAAGTGCCCCTGCATTCCCGCCACAGGATTTGGCATGATTCAACTCTTTATTTTTATTTTTCTTAATATTTTTTTTTGAGAGAGAAAGAGAGAGAGAGAGAGAGAGAGAGCATGTGTGCACAAGTGGGGGAGGGCAGAGGGAGAGGGACAGAGAGAATCTTAAGCAGGCTCCACACCCAGCACAGAGCCCCACTCAGGGCTTGATCCCATGATCATGAGATCATGACCTGAGCTGAAATCAAGAGTTGGACGCTTAATGCACTGAGCCACCGAGGCGCCCATGATTCAACTTTTTAAAATGTTGCCTACCGGGCCCCTGTGTGACTCAATCAGTTAAGGGTCTGACTTTGGCTTAGGTCATGATCTCGCAGTTCATGAGTTTGAGCCCTGTGTTGGGCTCTGTGCTGACAGCTTGGAGCTTGGAGCCTGCTTCAGATTTTGTGTCCTCCCTCTCTCTCTGCCCCTACCCCACTCATGCTCTCTCTCTCTCTCTCTCTCTCTCTCTCAAAAATAAATAAAAACATTAAAATTTTTTTAAATAATAAAATGTTGCCTACCTATGAAATCTAAAGTGAAATGTCATCATAGTTTTATTTTGTATTTCTCTGATAACTAATGCATTTGAGCATCTTTTCTTATGCCTGTTACCTTTTTTGGGTTTTCAACTTCAGGAAATTGCTTGTTCAAATCCTTTGTAGACCTGTTTGTGGAGGCCCCTCCACTATTTTGCTTTCTATGTGGGCTCCATTGATTGTCCTGATCCCATGGGAAGGCTGGACTCTAACCAAGGCTTCTGTACTCTGTATCAGGCACGATAGTGCCTTTGTACTTCCATATGAATTTTAGGATCAGCTTGTCAAGTTCTGCAAAAAAGCCTGCTGAGATTTTTACAGGTATTATGTTGAATCTAGAGATCAGTTTAGGAAGAATCAACATATTAACAATACTGAGTTTTCCAACACGTGAAGAAGGTATACCTTTCCGTTTATTTTGTTCTTCTCTCTCTTGGCAATACAAGCATAGGTCTTCACATCTTTTGTCAAATTTATTGCTAATTCACATTTTTAGATGTTATTACAACTGGAATTCAAAAAATTTCTATATCCAATTGTTCATTGCTATATACAATTGGTATACACAATTGTGTATATTGACCTTGTATCTTGCAACTTGCTGGCTTCACTTATTAGTTCTAGTAGGGTTTTTTGTCATTGTTTAGTAGATACAATTGTATTTTCTACACAGATGATTGTTTCATCTTTATTTTTTTAACATTTTATTTTATTTTTTGAGAGACAGAGAGAGAGAGAGCACGAGCAGGGAAGGAGCAGAGAGAAAGGGAGACACAGAATCCAAAGCAGGCTCCAGGCTCTGAGCTGTCAGCACACAGCCCAATGTGGGGCTCAAACCCATGAACATGAGATCATGACCTGAGCCGAAGTCGGGTGCTCAACCAACTGAGCCACCAAGGCACCCCTCATCTTTATTTATTTATTTATTTATTTATTTATTTATTTATTTATTTTTAAAAATTTTTTTTCAACGTTTATTTATTTTTGGGACAGAGAGAGACAGAGCATGAACGGGGGAGGGGCAGAGAGAGAGGGAGACACAGAATCGGAAACAGGCTCCAGGCTCTGAGCCATCAGCCCAGAGCCCGACGCGGGGCTCGAACTCACAGACCGCGAGATCGTGACCTGGCTGAAGTCGGACGCTTAACCGACTGCGCCACCCAGGCGCCCCCCTCATCTTTATTTTTTAATGTTTATTTATTTTTGAGAAAGAGAGAGAGAGATAGAGAGAGAGAGAGAGATGGGGTGAGGGGCATAGAGAGGGAAACAGAAGATCTGAAGTGGCTCTGCATTGACCCACCTAGGCGCCCCAGTCAGTTCATCCTTAAATACAGCTTTACTTCCTCCATTTCAATCTGGGTGCCTTTTCTTTCTTTTCATTCCATTGGTAAGAAGCTCCAGTACAATGTTGAATAGAAGTAGTCAGAATGGACATCCTTGTCTTATGTTTGATCTTGGGGGGAAAACATTCAGTCTTTCACCACTAAATACGAAGTTAGCTGTGGGTTTTTTTAGATGCCCTATATCAGATGGAGGAAGCTACTTTCTAGTCCTAGTTTGCCAAGTAGTTCTTTTCTTTTTTAATCATATATGGATACTGGATTTTGTCAAATGATTTTCTGCATTTATTGCAGTGATCCTATGGGTTTTTCTTTTCTTGGTTTGTTCATGTGGTGAATCACATTGATTGATTTTCTAATGTTAAACCAACCCTGTATTCCTGAGATAAACCCCATTTGGTCATGATACCTTCTCTTTTTAATATATTGTTCAATTTGATTTGACAAAGTTTTGTTTAAAATTTTTGCATCTCTTGCACCTTCTCTTTTGACACCATTTCCTCAAATTTGCCTCGCCACCAAGTACTTATCTTCAGTATGATCCCCTCCTCCTGTCCATATCCTTCAGACTGTGTCTGAGATGGTTACTATGGCTGAGACTTCCCAAACTCAGAGAGGGCCCAAGAAAATTTAAAACAAAGGTTGAAAGCATTTCTGATGTGGTAAGTCCTACCTCTGAGAGCAAGGATCAACTCCCTGGCGGCAGGCTTGCCCCTCAACAGATGCAGGTTCCCAGCCTGAAGAGCTATCACACCTTTTAAAGCCTCTCAGTACCTGACAGGTGTGTTCTGAAGAGGAAAGCATTACTAAATGCTTAGGAAATCCCTTGCCCTGAATTAACCCCTCACTGTCACTGTTCCCCCATTTGGTATTGCTCTGCACTGAGGAAATATCAAATACAGGTCACCTCTCAAGAGGGGTCCACCCTTAAACACTGCTGAAGAATCCTATCCCGTTCTACCTAATGCACTTGATATCCCACACCCTAAGGGGCCCAAATAACTACTTCAGATATCTGACTTTGTGTTTTTTTGTGAATCACTTTTGTTTCCAAGATATTGGGAGAACACACAGGACAGGATACACTCTGCACTTTTCTTGTTGCACCGCAGAAACTCTTCTCCTTTCCATCCCTTCATGCACAAAAGTAATAATGGTAATAATAGCAAACACATATAGAGTGCTTACTATGTGCCAGACACTATTCTAAATTAACTTATTTAATACCCTCAATCACCATATGAAATAGGTACTATTATTATCCCCATTTTTACAGACAAAACTAAAAAATATAGAAGTTAAGTGACTTAGGGCGCCTGGATGGCTCAGTCACTTGAGCGTCCGACTTCGGCTCAGGTCATGATCTCTCAGAGTTCGTGAGCTCGAGCCCAGCATCAGGTTCACCTCCGTCAGTGCAGAGCCTGATTCAGACCCTCTGTCCCCCTCTCTTGCCCCTCCCCAACTTGCACGCGCACTCTCTCTCTCTCAAAAATAAATAAACATTTTAGAAAAAAAAAAATAAGTTAAATGACTTGCCCAGCTATGAAATGACAGATCTGGAATTTGAGTCCAGGCATTCTGGCTCCAGAATCCACTGCACTACTATGCTGTCGAGTGACAGAACCATGGCACTTTTCCGTACTTGTACTCTAGCAGAGGGCCCCTCCCCACCTTCCCACCCCTACTATCTGTACAAACTTTAAGACTTCAGAATATGTCACGTCTTTGGTATCTGTGGTGCCTCTGGCCAAATCTGACATCGGGGAGAGTTTCCCACTGTCACTGACACCCAAACATACATATGTGGAAACAAAAACTAGGACTGAGGATGGAAGATTTAATGTGACATGAAAAAATATTGCATATTCAGGAAGCAAGATGAGGAAGCTATAAAAAGCAACATGCATTCCCTAGGTATTCTTAGACCCCAGAACACTGCCTCTCTGCAAATGTTGAATGAACATTCCATCAGGAACAAAACAGGACTACCTGCTACTACCATAATCCTCAATGTTGTCTTGGAAGTTAGAAAAGAATAGTAGGACAAAACAATCAGGTAACTGGTATAACACTGGAAAAGCAGAGATAAAAACCTATTTTCTGCTGATATAATTTCATGCCCAGGAAACCCAAAAGGTTCTGATATGAAAAATGCATTAGAATGAGTATATTAATAAGATGGCTTATAAGTCAGTCAAATGTACAGAAGTCAATAACCGTCCTCTATCTTAATAATTTCCTAGGAAAAGAAATGGGGGAATTTTTTCCATTCATAAAAAAAGGAACATTCAGAGAACAACAACAAAAGCCCTTAGAGTCAAGCAATAATCAAAGAAGGATCTTCAAAGCAGCCAGAGATAAAGGACACACAAAAAAACCAAAAAACAATTAGACATCAGACTTCTCCACAGCAGTAATGGAAACCAGAAGACAGTGCTGTAATATCTCCTAAGTGTTTAGAGAAAAAAAGTGTAATTTAGAATTGAGTACTCAACAACCCTATCTTTCAAGAAGAATAAAGTAAAATAAAGGCATTTACAGATAAATGCAGTTGGAGACAGTTTACTGTGAGGAGATTTGCACTCAAGGATCTTCTAAAGCATCTATTTCAAGAAGATGAAAACCCATCCCCCAAAAGAAGGAAGCTGAGCAAATAAAATAATAAATGAGTATTCAAATGTAAACAAGCACTGTCTGCATAAAATAATATTATTTGTGTCTATTCTTTGTGTATTGAATGACTTCCTTAGAAAAGAAAGAACTAAAATAGTGAACAAGAACATGTGACTTGGGCAACAATGCTTTATTAAGTTTTTGTACTGTTTGGGTGGGGAATTATGATTATGTTTAACTTTAGACTTTAGATTAAATATGTATAGTAAAATTTTAAGACAAACCACTAACAAAACTTTTGGAGGGACCAATCAAGAAAAAAAGAGAAAAGGCACAAATAAGTAATACGAGCAATGTAAAAGAGCAGAAATCAAAAAATAAGAGAATAGAATGAATTTTATAACTTACGTGAATTGGGACCAATTTCTAGAAAATTCATTTATTTATTAGATGAGCCCACTATAACCTTAACCAGACAAATGCAGTAGGTGACCAAAGATGCAAAAATCCTAAGCAATTTATTAGCAAACCAAATCCAAGATGAGTAAAAAAAAAAGATTTAATATAACATGAAAGTGTTGGGTCTAATTCCAGAAATGCAAGAGCAGTTTATCATTAGAAAGTCCCATAACAAAGTGTCCCCGTGACTCTCACAGGGAAGCTCAGTCCTCTTTGTCATCCCTGGAGAGAAGGGGAGGCTGAGAAAGTGGTAAATCTCTTAGAGATGGGGTCTTTGAAGAGGCCAGGCTGGGGACAGGCCTGGAGCCTGTGAAAGCATATTATACACTGCTAGAATAATATATACAGGCAACAGCTCTGAAGCAGGGACATTAACTTCATTTTACAAATGTAAAAACTAAGGCTAAAAAAAGTTAGGAAATTTGACCAAGGTCAAAATGCTAGTAAGTAGTTGAGCAGTGACCCAAACTGAGGTGGTTCTGGATCTACAGCTCATGTTCTTAATCACTCTGCTCTTCTCCCTTTATTGTTGATGGTAGTAGATGTTCAATAAATGGCGGCCAAGGGCCAAGTACTTGACATATGATCTAACACCCACAAAAACTGTCCAAGGTTGGCATTAGACTCATTTTACGGATGAGGGAACTGATGCTTAAAGAGGATCAGTTAAGTCACACAACCAAGACATGGGGGTTCCAGGATTTGCAACTGGGCCTGCCAGACTCCACAACCCACTTGTCCTAGATTATTGCAGGGGTGAATGAAGCCCGAGAAAAGATGAATCACAATGCCTGAAGACAAGACTCCTGGTGAGATGAGGGTCTCTACATCATGGCTGGTGTCAGGAGTCAGAAAAGCTCCTCTCCACAAGGAGATCCCCACACATAGGGCTGAGGAGACTCTGTCATCTCCAGGAGAGTGGGAATGATCCCTGCCCCAGGGAGGTCCAAGGGAAGCAGGTCACATGAACATCATGGTCTAGATAAGGAAGCCAGGGATGTTGGAAACTGGTGTGGATGAGCTCATGGACAGTCAGGTCTGACCAACTTTTCATTACTTTTCTTAAGAGTTTGAACACATTGGCATGTCGTGGGGGGGGGGGCACAAACTCCTCATATCTGGGTTTTGGTGCTAGATTATTTTAGGATGATCTCATAGGAAGACAGGTGAATAGTAAGGGTAGTTAGGCAGGTCAGTACACATCATTCTGCTTCCTATCTTTTGGCCTTTGCTCATGCTGTACCCTTTGCCTGAACTGACCTCCTCTCCCCTTGTTAGTCATCCAGAAGATCCCTACTCATCTTTTAAAGCTCAGTTCAGGGGCGCCTGGGTGGCTCAGTTGGTTGAGCGTCCTACTTCAGCTCAAGTCATGATCTCACGGTTTGTGGGTTTGAGCCCCATGTCAGGCTCTGTGCTGACAGCTCAGAGCCTAGAGCCTGCTTAAGATTCTGTGTCTTTCTCTCTCTCTCTGCCCCTCACCTGCTCACACTCTGTCGATCTCTCTCTCAAAAAATAAATAAACATTAAAAAAAAAAAAAAAGATCAGTTCATATGCCATCTCTTCTAAGGAATTTTCCCTGGTTCCCTGTCCTGGGTTCTGTGTTCCTCAGAGGCTCCCACAGTCTGTTGTATCCACTGTACTGGCCATACTGAATTATGGTTCTGTGCCTGGGAACACACCTTGTTCATCTCTGGGTCCTCAGTGCAGAGCAGGATGCCTGACACAGAGTAGGCGGTAATTCAGTTTTGCTCAACTAAATTTATAACTAGTTAGATGGTTCCACTGGTTATAATTAACGAATTCATGTTGGTCTGGGGAGGGAAATCTCTAGTGGAGTGCTGTAGGGCCCTGTGTATAATGATGGCATTTTGATGAAATCAGTGGGTGACAAAAAACTAAGAGACTAGGTTGCACATTAGACAACAGAATTAGTATCCCAACACTCTTGGCAAGTAGATACACTGGAGCCACAGTGGTCCCCAAGGAGTTTAGGGGAAAAGTCAGAACTAAAACATCATAACCAATTGCAGCCTTGACAATGGAGAAAAGGTTTTTTTGAGCTGAAACTTACCTCCCCACGTAGTCCACCATTATAACAGTACTTACTAGGTGCCAGGCTTTGTACCAGCTTCTGTACCACCTCCAACCCAGAAGAAATCCAATGGAGGTGATTTTCTTGGTCTGGGACCAAGAAACAGTTACTCACACAGCAGGAAAAAGGGGGATTCTAGCTGGGATCAGAAGGCCCAGTGAAAGCTGAGGCTTTGGCGGGCATGACCACACAGCAGTTTGAGGGCTGTTTGAAAAAGAGACAGGTCTGGGGCACCTGGGTGGCTCAGTCGGTTAAGTGTCTGACTTTGGCTCAGGTCATGATCTCACAGTTGGTGGGTTTGAGCCCCATGTTGGGCTCTGCACTGACAGCTCAGAGCCTGGATCCTGCTTCAGATTCTGTGTCTCCCACTCTCTGCCCCCTCCCCTGCTCACACTCTGTCTGTCAAAACTGAATAAATGTTAAAAAATTTTTAATAAATAAAAATAAATAAATAAGTAAGTAAACATAAAAAAAGAGGCAGGTCCACTTTTAGGAGCCCCAGGGCCCAGAGCCAGTCACAGAGAACATGGGTCTTCGTCACCACCCTACCAACTGTGAACTTGCTTCTCGAAAGAACCCAGGAGCTATCTTCACTGATTCTTCACAGCCCTCACCCTTCTGAACAATGACATCCATGCTCCTTGGCATGCCATCAAAGGCCTTCATGCCTAGCCTAGTTCTCAATGCATTTCTCTATCATCCACATTAATTAATACAGTTTATTCCATAAATATTTATTGAGTGTCTACTAAATATTACTATTATTCTTGGCACTGGGGATACAACAGTGAACAAAACAAAGCCCTGCTTTATGGAGCTTACAGTCTACTGAGAAGAGGGAAACATTAATCACAATAAATAAATATAAAATATATCAGGTGGTGGTCAGTGTTTTGTACAAAAACATAAGACATCAAGTAGAGTTAGAAAACACTGGTGAACAGGACTAGTTTGTACGTGCTAGTCAGGGAATGCTTCTCTAGGGAGGTGACATTTAAGCACACTGGAAGTGGGTAGGAAACTCACGAGATTATCTGGAAAGAAGAGTGTTCCAGGCAGTTGAGAACAGCAGATACAAAGGCTCTGAAAGGAGAGGGTACTTGACATGTTTGAGGAACATGGAGACCAGGGTGCTGGAAAAGAGTAATTGTAAGATTAATAGGATATGAGGTCAGAAAGAGGATGGGGGCAAGATTTTGTAGAATTTTGGGCCATGGTGAGGGCTTCAAGTTTTATTCTGAGGGAGCTGGGAGCCACAGGAGAACTTTGAACAGAGAGACATGATCTGATATGGATTTAAAAGGAATTTCAAAGAATTAGTAATAGGTATTATAACATTAGGCAAAAGAAAAAAACAGACAATTACTAGGAAAACAACAAAGGATGTATAATCAGAGTGCACTATGTGGTTTGGATGTGGACAGTAATTACAATGTCATACTTATGCCAACAGTGATTGTTGGTTGAACAAAAAATGTATATAAGATGTTTTTCAAAATAACAGATGCAGCCACAAAGATAAGCAAGCAAAAAGAGACTATGAGGGATGACTAGGCAGATTAGAAAGTGAAATATATGCAGTTTGTACAAATGAAAAATGCATCTATTGAAATAAAAAAACTCAGTAGATGGATTAAACAGATCAGATATAGCTGAAGAGAGAATCAGTAAACTTAAAGATAAATCTGGGGGCGCCTGGGTGGCGCAGTCGGTTAAGCGTCCGACTTCAGCCAGGTCACGATCTCGCGGTCCGTGAGTTCGAGCCCCGCGTCAGGCTCTGGGCTGATGGCTCAGAGCCTGGAGCCTGTTTCCGATTCTGTGTCTCCCTCTCTCTCTGCCCCTCCCCCGTTCATGCTCTGTCTCTCTCTGTCCCAAAAATAAATAAACGTTGAAAAAAAAAAAAATTAAAAAAAAAAAAAAGATAAATCTGAAGAAACTGCCCAGAATGAAGTGCAGGAAGATAAGGAAATAGGAAATATCAATGAGACATTATGAGATATGGAAGATATAATGAGGCCCAAAATATGACTGACTGGATTCTGAGAAAGAAAATACAGAAAGAATGGAAGAAAGGTAATATTTTAAAAGATAATGGCTGAGAATTTTCTAAAATTATGAAAAAACATGAATCCAAAAGCATGAAGCACATTTCCAAAGTAGAATTAAAAAGAAATACATGCCTAAACATGTTACACTGAAACTGCATAACCCCCTGTACATCCCCCTCTGAGACAGAGGGGGATTCTCTGTCTCTACAGAGAATTTCTTAAAAGTGGCCAGAGTAGAAGAAAACAATAACACCTACCAAAAATAGCAATTAGACTGACAGCAGACTTATAAATACCTATGACAAATCATCTTTTAAGCATGGGGATAAATTACAGACATTTGCATATAACAACACCTGGGAGAATTTAACACCACGAAACCTGTACTAAGAGAGCATCTAAACATTGTACTTATGATAAAAGAAAAGGATCCCAGAATCATGGTCTGAGATGCAAGAATGTATGCATGTAAATCCAAACAAATACTGTCTATATAAAATAATACGACAATGTGTAATTTGTGAGGTTAGCAAAAAAAAAAAAGAAAAAGGAAAAAACTAACATACTCAAGCATGTGGCACAGAGAGGATGGACCAGGTGTGAGGTTCCTGCATTCTTCAAGAGGGAGGTGAAAATGCGATTTAACTTTAGGCCTTATAAGTTACACACACATGATAAAAGTTCAGGAATAACCACAGAAAGAAGTGGGTAAAAAAAGAATGTGTAAATCCCAAAAAGTAGAAGACAAAATTGAGTAAGAAAGCAAATAAATAAATCTCAAAACTAAAGAAAACAGGCAAGAGATAAAAGAAGCATAGAAAAGGCAGTGGTAGGAAACAGAAATAAAAAAGTACAAACAAGTCCAAACATATCATAGAAAATGCAAACAGAGTAAACTTGTCCATTAAAAGAGAACATCAGATTCGATTTTTTAAAGGGTCCAGCTATATGCCATTTTCGAAAGATATAAAGTATAAGGGCATGACAATGTTGAAAAATAATAGGATACAAAATTGTATACCACACAAATCCGAACAAGAAGAAAAGCGTGTGTTAATGTAAGATAAGATAGACTTCAAAAAATACATTATTGAGAATAGAGAGGGTCATTACATATTTACCAGGAATGTATAATAATTCTTCATTTGAATATTCCTAATAAAATATCCTCAAAAAATATAAAATTTTAAAAAAGAACTATAAGGAGAAGCAGATGACAGATCCACCACCATAGTTGAAAATTAACACACTTCTTACAATTACTGGCATAGCATGACCAAAAACTCAGTGTAGATATAGAAAATTTGAATAATACAATTAACAAACTTGATAATAGACATATGTAAAACTCTGTGTTCAACAATTAGAGAACATACATCTTATAAAGCACATAGGAAACATTCAAAAATATTAATCATGTACTAAACCATAAAACAAGTCTCAATAAATTTCAAAGAGTTGTTATGACACAGACCACATACTCAGACCATAATGCAATTAAGACAGATTTCAATAACAAAAAATTACATTAAAAATTCCCATACTTTTAGAAATTTATAAACACACTTCTGTATAACTCACCAAATAAGTAACCATGATGGGAATGCTGAAGTACTGGGAATCGAACAATAATGAAATACGACATGTCTGAATGTATAGAAAAGTAGTATTTGGAAGGAAATTTCTATCCTTAAATGCACACGTTATGAAACAAGAAAGGCTGAAAATGAATGCGCTCCATGTCCAACATAAGAAATCAGAAAAAGAACAACAGAATAAATCCAAAAAATGTGGAGGGAAGGAGATCAAAAAAGATGAGAGCAGAAATTAAAGAAATAGAAAACAAAGACACGATAGAAAGGAGCAACAGGGCCAAAAGCTGGTTCTTCGAAAAGACTAATAAAATAGACAAACCTCTGGTGAGGTTGATTAAGAAAAACAGGGAGAAGGCACAAATAACCAATATCAGCAATGAAAAAGGAGACATGATTACAGATTATATACAGCAGGGAATCTTTCAAAAGAGAACTTTTTGCCAATAAATTTGAGAATGCAGATAAAATGGACCGATTCCTAGAAATTGATAACTTATCAAAATGGACTCAAGAAGGAAAACAAAATCCTGAATAGCCCTCTAATGGCTGGAGGAACTGAAGAAGCAATTAAAACTCTTCCTACCAAAAAACAAACACAACAACAACAACAACAACAACAACAACAACAAAATAGGAGGCAGAATTTTCCAGCTGATTACAGGTAGGTGAAAAGCTATTGAGCCCCTCAGCCCTGGAGGTGTCCACGTAGGACTTAAGGCAGTGGAGACCCTAGGCAGGCCACTTCTCTCTATGGACAGCCTCCTAGGGAGATCCTTACAGGGCGGCCCCCTGTGAAGTGGGGCCTGGAAAATCCCTCTACAGTCCCTGGAGGTAGGGAGCACGAGTGAATAACATCCAGCACTCAGTTAATGCTCTGTGGTCAGTGTACTAATAAGCAAGGCCAAGGAGGAGCTCTCTCACTTGGACAGCCTCTTCAGCAGCCAGCTTCTGTAGTCTTCTGCTCACTGAGGACAAGGGACCTGTGGAGCTGCTGGAGGAGTCTGCGTTCCAGTTGCCAAGAAACACCACACACAGCCCAAGTTGTGACTGGTTGGTGTGGGGTTGGGTGCAGGGAGGCCAAGCAGGGGCTTCTGGAGGGTGGGTAGCTCCAGGTAGAAGCCCTGAAACTGTGTCTTCGCGAATAACAGAAACTTCTATCCGTTTGCAGCTGATGAGCCCTTTTAATGGTGTCCAAGCTAGCTGCAGGGTGATGGTTCTAACAGTGATGCGTGTTCTGAAAATAAGAGCTTCATCATTATTTTGAAATAATTAATATGAAAGAAGTCAATTGGATTTGAAATCTAGTCACATTATCTCAAGAAATTTGAACAACAGATTTGTCAGGAGAACAACAACAACAACAAAAAGCTGTTATGTATCATTTCAGTTGTTAAACATTTTTGAACAAGTTAAAAATTGGTTTTAAATGCTTTAGCACTTAGTTGTACAAGGAAAGATTTTTGATGATGGGGACTGTTAAGAATTTGAAGAATGTATCATTAAAGAGTCTTGATCAGGATTTGTGTTTAGCCATTTCAAGAATAAAACCGGATATAAAATAAACATGGCATGGAAGCAGATTTCAGCCTTCTCATTTACATTTCCGAAAAGATTTTATTTAGAAATTTCATATTAATTCAATGGTAGAAAGCAAAATACCAGGCCAAAATGGTTTTACCAGAGGATTCTACCAAACAGATCATTCCCAAGTCATATAGCATCTTCCAGAATATTGTCAAAGGGGGACTGCTAACTCATTCTATGATATCAGCAGAACTTGAGGCCAAAAGCAAATTATGACAGCACGAGAAAGGAAAATTAAAGACCAATTTTACTCATGGACACAGATACAAAAATCCTAAACAAATATTAACTAAATCTAGTACTGTATAAAAGGGAAAAGATCATGAACAAGTTGTGTTTATAGCAGAAATGCAAAGGTAAAATCTATAAACATCATTTACCACACTATCACATTACTGACAAAAAAAACCCCATAATCATCCCCAAAACTAGAAAACGTATCTGATAAAAAAAAAATTCAACACCCTTTCATGATTTAAAAACAATAATAAAAACTTGGCATAGTGAAACAGGTGGGCACTTGCTTTAATCTGATAAAACCTGGAGAAATCTACAGCAAATAGCATTCTTAAAAGGGAAAAAAGTTAGTGGGGTTTCCTTTAAAATACCCAACAAGACAAGGATGCCCACTACTGGTTTTTTTTCTCTTGAACACTGTACTGGAGGTCCTGTCCATCTCAGTAACACAAGAAGAATAAATTAAAGGCATAAAGATTGGAAAGGCAAAAACAAAAATGTCATTATTGGTAGCTGATATTGTTGTCAACATAGAAAACACAAAAGAACATACAGACAGCTTAAAAGAAACAAGGGATCCTTGAGAAATGGTCAATGCTAGGGATGAGGCAGGAAAATCTTCAGATGAGTAGGGAACATCTTGTAGTGCCAAAGCCAGTAAGGCAGTGCTAAAAAACAAACAAACAAAAAAAGATGGAGGCATGTCAAAGGGACACAGGAGCCAACCTGAAGGAGCTCCCAGTGACCAAACTATTAAATAAATAGGCATGAGTTCTTACTGATACAAACAGGTGACTGGATAAATGAGGGAATGGATAGGTAAATAAAGAAGAAAAAATAAATAGTTTTTACAGAAGAATTCCAAACGATACATGTAAATACATGTATACATGTATCATTTACCACCCCTTTCCAGAGGTGGAGCTTAAATCCTCTCCCTCTCCTTAAGGGTGGGCTAGATTTTTCTAAAGAACAGAAAATAAAAGGGGAAAAATAACAACTTTGCAGTGGAGAAACTGGACAAACACTACCTTAACCAAGTGATTAAGGTCAATATCAGTGATGTCATGGGGTATCACATACCTCTGATATAATGTGATGAAAAGGGCACTTCAACTCTATGGTATTCCTTCCAAAAACAACCCCAGGCTAATTATGAGGAAAACTTCAGACAAATCCAAACTGAGGGACATTCTATAGTGTGCCTCAAAACTGTTAAGGGCATAAAAAACATGGAGAGACTGAGAAACTGTCACAGAGCAGAGGACAATAAAGAGAGAGAACTAAACTCAATATGGTATTTTGAACTGGATCCTAGAACAGAAGAAAGACATTAGTGGGAAAACTGATAAATCCATATAAAGTCTAAAGTTCAGTTAATAGTAGTATACCAATATGGCTTTCTTAGTTTTGACAAATATACCATGGTGAGGAGTACACAGGAACTCTCCATACTATCTCTTTTTTTACTCTTCTGTAACTGTAAAATTATTCGAAAATAAAAAGTTTGCTTAAAAAAATATAAGTTCAGAAAGGTGAATGGCTATAATATTAATATAAAAACCAACTTCATTTCTATACACCTGCAAATGAGATAAAACATGTTAAATAACAAGATGTCCTTGAAAGCAAAACCATTAATATCAAGGAATAAGTCTGACACAAGATATGCAAGACCTTATGCAGAAATTAGAGAACTATAACAAAAAACATTCAAGAATTTATTTAAAATGAAAGGGTATATATCATGTTCATAGCTAGGAAGACTCGACATCATAAATATACTCAATTCCCTTCAAACTGATCTATAGAGTCATTGCAATTCTAATATTCTTGTAGAACATGAAAAGATGATTCTGAAATGTGTTTGAAATAACAATGGGCCAAGAATATGTGATATTCCTGAATAGGATGGGGAAGATTTTGCTCTATCCATTATCAAGATTCTTCATGAAACTAAAGTTATTAAGGTAGTGTAAAGTGATTAAGGTGGTGTCATATTAATTCAGGAACAAAAAGTTGGCCAATAACAGAGATTCCAGAAACAGACCAATACAGATATGGAACTTTGGTGTATGACAGGGGTGGCACTTCAGATCATTAGGCTATCCATGTGGAAAATAATGAAACCGACTCCCTACCCCATCACCTTCTACCACACAAAAACCAATTCCATTCAGACTGAAGACTTAAATAGGAAAAATAAACTTTTTAAAAAAGTTTGTTTACTTATTTTGAGAGAGACAGAGACAGTGTGAGTGGGGGAGGGGCAGAGAGAGAGAGGGAGAGAGAGAGAATAGAATCTCGAGCAGGCTCCGTATTGTCAGCACAGAGCCCAATGCGGTGCTTAAACTCACGAAACCATGAGATCATAACCTAGGCCGAAACCAAGAGTCAGACGCTTAACCAACGGAGCCACCCAGGTGCCCCAGGAAAAATAAACTTTTAAACTTTTATTTGAAGAAAACAAAGAATATCTTTACGACCATAGGTTAGGAGAGATACACAGAAAGTGTGCTGGTTGGAGACAAAAGATTGAATTGTTCAACTAAAATTAGGAATTCCTGCTCATGCAAAGACACCATTAAAAAAAAAAGCCACAAACTGAGAAAATATATTCAACACGTATAATTGGCAAATGATGAGTATCCAAATAGTTGAATAACTCCTACAAATCAGTAAAACTGACAAAAATCCCAATTTTAAAAATGGGCAAAAAATGTTAACAGTCATTTCACAAAAGAAGCAACATGAATGGCCAATAAACACGAAAAAATGCTCAACCACATTAGTGACTAGAAAAATGCTAATTAAGTCCACACTGAAATATCATTTTATATCCACTATAATGACAAAAAGTAAAAAGTGGGACAATATCAAGTACTAATTAGGGTGTGGATCAATGGGATCGCTTATAAATTGCTGAAAGGTATATAAATTGTTAACCTTCAGATAGGAATACATTTTGGCATAATACTGTCAAGCTGAATGTTTATATGTCCCATTAACTCGCAATTCTATTTCTAAGTATATACCTTAGAAAGATGGGTGTACATGCGTACTAGGAGACACACACAAGAATGTTCATAGTAGCACTGTTCGTAAGAGCAAAGAGCTGGACCAATCCAGATGTCTATCAACAGATGAATGGATGAATGATTTGTTTTATGGTCACCCAATGAAATATTATGCAGCACTGAGAATGAACAAGTGATAGTTACATGCAAGACATAGGTGAATCTTTGAAACATAATAATGAGTGAAAAAAGTAAGTCACAGAAGACTACATATAGTATGAGGCTATTTTTACAAAACTCAAAAACAAGCAAATAAATAATGTATTGGTTAAACATTTCCACAAATGTGAAAAAATATATCAAAAAAATTTTAATGTTTATTTATTTTGAGAGAGTGTGAGTTGGGGGGGGTGGGGCAGAGACAGAGAGAGAGAATCCCAAGCAGGCTCTGTGCTGTCAGCACAGACCCAGATGTGGGGCTCAAATTCACGAAGCTATGAGATGGTGACCTAAGCCAAGATCAAGAGTTGGATGCTTAACTGAGCCACCCAGGCGCCCCCAAAAATATATCAAAAAAAGCAAGGGAATGTTAAACACAAGACTTAAGAAATGGTAATTTCTGGTGGGGTGGTGGTGGTGGGAAATGGAACAGAAAAGGACACAGAGATAGATGCTATCTTAATGTTGCTCTTGCATGGAGCTGTGATTTCTTCAGTTTTGATTATATTATTTCTTTATAACTCATGTATATAATTTTTATTATATATCCAATAGTTTTATATGAACAGAGAATAGAAAAATAGAATAAAGTGAGGAATGTAAGCTCTTTTGAAGAGTTTTGCTTTCAGGGGAATAGAGAAAGTCATAGTTGAATAGGGATGTACGATGAATAGGGTTTTAGATGTTTTTTAAAGATGGGAGCAATAGGAGAGAAACGGAATGACAGAATAACAGCTTTAGTGAACCAGCTTTCCCTTTGAAAGAACAAAAATATGGGCAAACCAACTAAAATCAACCATTTCAAAACTTGCAATGAACCAAAGACACAGAACGAAGTAAAAATCATCTATCCAAGAAAAATTACTGAATCTCGGTGAGACAAAGGGTTCTGTGACATTTTAACTTGTAGTTAATTCCCGTCCTCCTTCCCTCTCAAGCTCAGTAGTATAGCAGCCAAAGGTTGACTAAATTGCAGACAACAGAGAGGCCTCACTGCTTTGGCCAGGAATTTAAAAGGAAATCTCAGAGAATGGAACAACCATTGGAAACTTTGAAAAGCTCTGACATATTCCCAGGTATATAAAGGACTGTGCACATATTCAAGGCTGTGCAAATGCCCAAAAAAGAGCTGGAAAAGGAGAGGCCCCAAGTCACTCACTTCTGGCTGACTGTAAGGCCCTATACAAGCAGAATGGGAAAGCTAAGGCTGCTTGTAAGTTGGCTAGTTTGAAGGCATGCCTTCTCACACAGATCCCCTTGTCAAAGGGTGGAAGACAAACAGGCAAGGCATTTAAGGAAACCCAACCAATCACTGGCTGACCACCAAAGTATATTTATCCAGGTGTGATGTCCAAGGAATCCAGGCTTAAAAATAAAAACAAGGGGGCGCCTGGGTGGCGCAGTCGGTTAAGCGTCCGACTTCAGCCAGGTCACGATCTCGCGGTCCGTGAGTTCGAGCCCCGCGTCAGGCTCTGGGCTGATGGCTCAGAGCCTGGAGCCTGTTTCCGATTCTGTGTCTCCCTCTCTCTCTGCCCCTCCCCCGTTCATGCTCTGTCTCTCTCTGTCCCAAAAATAAAATAAAAACGTTGAAAAAAAAATTAAAAAAAAATAAAAAATAAAAACAAGAACCTTTTAAAAATAAGCTAACAGAGAACTCAGAGGCCACATAGTACAAGGAATATAAAATCCAAGGAATTAGTCGAGAAAAGTAACTAAACAAATAAATAGCAATGCGAAAAATAACAACTACCAAACATACGCAAACACACACACACACACACACACACACACACACATCCCAGAAAAACAAACCTTGAGGGTAGAAGAGGTTGATAGCAGAGTTATTAGAATAGAACATCTAAAATGCCCAGTTTTGGGGGCATCTGGCTGGCTCAGTCAGAAGAGCATGTGACTCTTGACTGGGGGTTGTGAGTTCAAGCCCCATGTTGGGTATAGAGATCAATTAAATAAATAAAAACTTTTTTAAAATGACCAGTTTTGGGGGCACCTGGGTAGCTCAGTTGGTTAAGCATCTGACTTCAGCTCAGGTCATGATCTCACAGTTGGTGAGTTTAAGCCTCACGTCGGGCTCTGTGCTGACAGCTCTGAGCCTGGAGTCTGCTTGGGATTCTGTGTCTCCCTCTCTCTCTGCCCCTCCCCTGCTTGTGTGCTCTCTTTCCCTCTCTCAAAAATAAATAAATAAACTTAAAAAAAATAAAAAATAAAAATGCCCAGTTTTTGACAAAAAAATTATGAGATACGCAAAGAAGCAGCAAAGTATGTTACATGTACAAAAAAAAAAAAAAGCAGCCAACAGATTTGTCCTGAGGGAGTCCATGTTTGAAACTTAATAGACAAAGACTTTAAATTATTACTATAAATATTTTCAAAGAAATAAAAGAAAGCATATCCACAGAATTAAGGAAAAGTATGAGAACAATGTCTCACAAAATAGAGCATACCAATAAAGACATGGAAATCATTTAAAAAATCATATAGAAAACCTGGAGTTGAAAAACATAGTAACTAAAATGAAAAATTGACTTAGAAGGGTTCAACAACAGATCTGAGTTGGCAGAAGAGAGAAAGGGTGAAGCTGATGATAGGTCAATAGAAATGATCCATTCTGAAAAGCAGAAAGAAAAAGGAACGAAGAAAAAGAAAAAGAGCTTGCACAAACCTTCAGACGCCACCAAAAGTATCAACATACGCATAACAGGAGTACCAAAAGAGCAAGAGGAAGAGAAAGGGGCCAAACATAGCAAACTTGCTGAAAAACATTAATCTGTACATAAATAAATGCAAGTAGAATAAACTCAAAGAGATCCATACCTAGACACATCATAGTGTAACTGATGAAAGCAAAGACTAAAAGAAAATCGTGAATACAGCAAGAGAAAAATAACTTACTGTGTATCAGGGACTCTCAATATGATTAACAGCTGTCTTCTCATCAGAAACCATGGAGGCCAGAATATAGTAAGATGGCATCTTCAAAATATTTACAGAAAAAGACTGTCAACTGAGAATTCTCTATCTAACTAAATTGCTCTTCAAACATGAAACAGAAGTTAAGATAAACAAAACCTGAAAGAATTTGTTGCTAGCCTACTTATCCTACAAAAAACCCTTCTTTCAGCCTTAAATTAAGGGACACTAAATGGTAACCTGAAATAGGTATTAAGAAAGAAAGTATTTTTGTTTGTAACTCATATTCTCCTATCTGTTTTAAAAGACAACTGTTATAAATCAATAATAATAAAAGTGTGTTGATGTGCTTATAATGTAAGAAGTAATTTGTATGATAATAACACTACAAAGAAGGAAAGAGGGAACAGAGGCATATTGGAACAAAGTTACTATTGAAATTAAATCAGAATTAATTCAAAGTAGATTGTTTCCAGTTAAGATGTTAATTGTAATCCTCAGGGCAACTATTAACTATCTATTAACTATTAACAATCTAAAAATATATGGTTAACAAGGAAATTAAAAAGTTAAAGTAGAAAATATCTACTTAACACAAAAGAAGAGAGGAACTGAAAAACAAAGGAACAGAAAAGACAAATGACATACAAAAAGCATATATTAATCCTTCATAAACTCTTCCAAAAATAGGGGAGGAAACACTGTGCAGCCAGTATTACTCTGATACCAAAACCAGACAATGACATCACAAGAAAATTACAGACCAATATACCATATGAATACAGACATAAAAATCCTCAACAAAACACTAGGAAACCAATTTCAGCAATGTATACAAAGTATTATATAACATGACCAAGAAGGATTTATTTCAGAAATACAAAGTTGGTTTATCATTTGAAAATTAATCAACGTAATACACTATATAAATAGAATAAAGCAAAAACTCCAGATGATCATCTCAAAAGATGCAGAAAAGTCATCTGACAAAATCCAATACCCATTCATGGCAAAAGACACCAAGAACTAGGAAGAGAAGGAAACTTCCTCAATTGATAAAGGGCATCTATATAAACCCCACAGTTAACATCACACTCAATGGAGAAAGACTCAATACCTTCCCCCTAAGATCAGGAACAAGACAAGAACATCTGTTCTCATCACTTCTAGTCAACACTGTACTAGAAGATCTAGCCAGGGCAATTAGTCAAGAAAAAGAAATAAAAGGCATCCAGATTAGAAAATAAAAAGTAAAATTATATTTGCAGATGACATGATCTTATACATAGAAAACCCTAGGGAATCCATTAAAAAACCATTTGAACTAATAAGTTCAACAATGTGACAGGATAGAAGAAGATCAAGAAACAAAAAATCAAATGTATTTCTATGTACTAGTAACGAACACTCCGGAAGTGAAATTAGGAAAATAATCTCATTTATAATAGCAGCATAAAGAATAAAATACCAGGGCGCCTGGGTGGCGCAGTCGGTTAAGCGTCCGACTTCAGCCAGGTCACGATCTCGCGGTCCGTGAGTTCGAGCCCCGCGTCAGGCTCTGGGCTGATGGCTCAGAGCCTGGAGCCTGTTTCCGATTCTGTGTCTCCCTCTCTCTCTGCCCCTCCCCAATTCATGCTCTGTCTCTCTCTGTCCCAAAAATAAATAAAAACGTTGAAAAAAAAATTAAAAAAAGAATAAAATACCTAGGAATAAATTTAACCAAAAAAGTGCAAGCACTAAAAACTACAAAACACTTCTGAAAAAAACTAAACATCTCAATGGAAAGACACCTTATGGTCATGGATTAGAAGGCTTGATATTGTTAGATGGCAATACTTCCTAAATGGATATATAGATTCAATATAATCCCAATAAAAATCCCAGCTGTTTTTCTGCAGAAACTGACAAGATGATCCAAAAATTCATATGGAAATGCAAGGGACTTAGAATAGTCAAAACAGTCTTGCAAAAGAAAAACAAAGTTGGAGAACTCCCATTTCCTGATTTCAAAACTTATGACATAGTAATCAAGACAGTGTGGTCTGGCATAGTGACAGACATACAGATCAATGAGGTAGAATTAAGAATCCAGAAAAGTAACCTTTACATTTAGGATTTACGATCAGTTGACCTTTGACAAGGTTTCCAAGATAATTCAAAGGGGGGAAAATACTCTTTTTAACAAAAGGTGCTAGAACAACTAAACATCCACATGCAGAAGAATGAAATTTGGACTCCTGCCTTACACCATACACAGAAATGAACTCAAAAATGAATCATTGGCCTAAATGTAAGAGCTAAAATCATACAATTCCTGGAAGAAAAAGCCAGAAGAAATCTTTGTGACCTCAGGTTAGGGAATGTTTTCTTGGATATGACACAAAATGCTGAAGTGTCAAAAAATTGATCAATTGGACTTTCCCCAAATTAAAAACTTTTGTGCATCAAAGGACACCATCAAGAAAGTAAAAAGACAACCCACAGAATAGGAGGAAATATTTGCAATTCACATATCTGATAAGTGACTTGTATCCAGAACATATAAAGAACACTTACAGCTCAACAGTAAGACAATCAAACTTTAAATGGGCTAAGGATTTGAATAGACATTTCTCCAAAGGAGATACACAAATAGCCAATAAACACATGAAAAGATGTTCGACATCATTAGTTATTAGGGAAATGCAAACCAAAACCACAATGAAGCACCCCTTCATACTGACTAAGATTGTTATAATAAAAAAGACAGACAGTAAAACGTGTCAGTGAAGATATGGAGAAATTGGAATGTAAAATGGAGCAGCCCCTTTTGCAAACAGTTTCTCAAAAAGTTAACGTAGATTTGCCATATGACCAAGTAAGTACACTTCCTAGGTATCTACCCAAAGGAAAAGCAAACACACATCCACACAAAAACTTGTGCACAAATGATCAGAGCAGTATTATTCATAATACCAAACACGAACACGACTTAAATGTCCAAAAATTTACAAACAGATAGGACAAACAAAATGTGGTCTATTCCATCAAATGGAATATTATTTGGCAGTGAAAAGGAATGCTACATCAACAACATGGATGAACCTCCAAACCATTATGCTAAATGAAAGAAGCTGGTCAGAAAGACCAATATACTGTATAATCACATTTATATAAAATGTCTAGACTAGACAAATCAACAGAGACAGGAAGTAGATTAGTGGTTACCTATGACTGAGGGGAGGGGAGTAATGGGGAGGGTCTGCTAATGGGTATGAAGCTTCTTTTGGGGGCAGATAAAAATGTTCTAAAATTGATTGTGGTGATGGTTGCACAACTCTGAATATACTAAAAAAAAACAGCACCCTTTAAAAGAGTGAATTTTATTGTATTAAATATATCTCAATAACACTCTACAAAAAGGTGGGAGCAGTAACAGAATGTCTGTGTGCTAATGATTTGTAGAGAAGTGGAAATTGCTGGAACAATGTATTTGAGTGGAGGGACCAGAGTCTGATGACAGCAGGGCCAGTTTATCCATAATAACAGAGAAGAAGGCAGAGTATGTGACTACAGGTGCTGTTTGGTGGTTAGATGTGGTTATGGGAATCTGTGCAGGTTTTCTTCTGATGGTTTTAATTCTTCAGGCAAGTGGGAAGCTTGAGAACAGGATGGAAGAGGAGGTATCAGGAGATTTAAGGAGAAAGAAGATGCTATTTTGTATTTATACCAATTATACCAATGTTAATTCCCTAATTTTGATAACTGAACTATAGTTGCATAATTTATTATTTAAGGAATCTGAGTCAATGAGGAAGGTAGGAGAGTGAATGGCGCAGGGTAGTGCAGTGGAGCAAGCAGAGAGTAGGACTTAACCGGGGCAGGAGTTTTGCCCTGTAGACATGCTGAAGTACACAGAGGGCAAAGGAAGTGACGATATATGCAAGGCTATGGTTATCATGATGCACCATGGAATCTGAGCTGATTAAAGGAAGGGCATGGGAACACGGAGGAAGTAAAGGGTAGTGAAAGCGTTCAGTCTTGGTGGTGTGGAGGGGTTGTTGGAGCTGGAGAGCTAGAGGGAGTAAACTAGAAAGATAAGAATCACTGGCTGGATGGCAGAATGCCTGAAACAGAGTACAGAGGTGATACAGTCATAGGTACAGATAAGAAGGGTGAGACTATCAGAGAGGGTAGCTGAGGTGGGATTGAAAGGCAAGAGCATTATAGGAAAATGGATCAAGGAAGTGAGAGACAAGAATATTGGAAGGATCATCAATGAGGATATTAAAATCACCAAGAAGTAGAACTGGTGTAATGCTAAAAAGTGACAGTGAGATAGTAGCTAAATTCTAGGAATGAGGTTATGATGGGAGCAGGTATTAGTGTATGCCTATACCTGACTATAACACAGACGTGTGGGTAATGGTTTAGTCTGATGATTTGAGATTTAAAACAAGGTGGTTGATATTTACATAATCTTAAAGTATCTCCCCACAAATCACTTATTTTTTTTTTAAAAATTTTTTTTTCAACGTTTATTTATTTTTGGGACAGAGAGAGACAGAGCATGAACGGGGGAGGGGCAGAGAGAGAGGGAGACACAGAATCGGAAACAGGCTCCAGGCTCTGAGCCATCAGCCCAGAGCCTGACGCGGGGCTCGAACTCACGGACCGCGAGATCGTGACCTGGCTGAAGTCAGACGCTTAACCGACTGCGCCACCCAGGCGCCCCACAAATCACTTATTAATTACAAAGGAAAAAAGAGCAACTATAATGGAGAAACCTGGCAGACACCACCTTAAACAAATAGTCAAAGTGCACAAAACCAGTATCGGGAAAAACTGACATCATATGCTTTCTGACATAAAACACTGAAGACACATATGTTCTTAGGTATTCAGCCTAAGGAGGACATGACAACTAAATGAAATGTAAGATCCTGAATTAGATCCTGGAAGAGAAAAATTACATAAGTGGAAAAACTGATCCAATCTGAATAAGTTCTGTACTTTCATTAATACTATTTTACCAATGTTAATTCCCTAATTTTGATAGTTGAACTATAGTTGCATAATTTATTAATACTTAAGGAATCTGAGTGAAGGATAGGTGAGAATTCTTTGTACTATTTTTATAACTTTTTAAGTCTGAAGTTAGGTAAAAATAAAAAATTTTTTAATGCTAAAAAAAAGTTGTTTGAGGAGGAGGGAAAGAAAGTGCCTGGGATGGTCAATCAGAGTGAGGACACCTACCTTCACCTCCAGGCCTCCTGGAAAGAGGGGTATGAGGGGGCTGCTGGGGAGCAGAGTGCTCAGGGGAAAGCCAGTTTCTATTCAAGCAGGGGGTAGACAGTCAAGGGACGTTTGGGGACATTTTTGATCACCACCGTAACTGGAGATCACTAGTAACATTTAGTAGGCATGGACCAGGGGTGCCCAGTGCTCAAGACAGCTCCAAACAACAAAGAATTATTCCATATCCATGCAACTTTAGAATGTCCCACCAGACGATCATGTAGGTGAAAAACCCATTCATTGCATTCATTTATTCATTCAACAAACATTTATTAAGAGAGCCTATTGGGGCACCTGGGTGGCTCAGTTGGTTAAGTGTCAGACTTCAGCCCAGGTCATGATCTCACAGTTCGTGGGTTTGAGCCCCACGTTGGGCTCTGTGCTGACAGCTCAGAGCCTGGAGCCCATTTCGGATTCTGTGTCTCCCTCTCTCTCTGCCCCTCCCCTGCTAATGCTCTGTTTCTCTCTCCTTCAAAAATAAATAAAACATTAAAATTTTTTTTAAAAAAAATTTTAAAAAGAGAGCCTATTATGTGCTAAGCACTGTTTTAGGTAATAGGGATACATCAAGGCATGAAAAAGACAAAAATCTCTGCCCTTCTAGAGCTTAGAATCCAGTAGGAGACTTAAACAATAAATGACAAACACAATAAAGGTGTAGATTATATATTATATAAGAGGGTGAGGAGCACTATGGGAAAAAATAGATGGGGTATATTCTAGGGAAGAGCTGTAACTTTAAAGAGGATGGTCAAGGTAAGCCTCATTGAGAAAGTGACATCTGAGAAGAGGCCTGAAGGAAGTGAGGGCATGAGCCTTGTACATATTTGGGGGGAAAGCATTCTAGGTCTAGGGGATGGCCCAGTACAAACCCCTGAGGTGGAAGTGTGCCTACTATGTTCAAGTAGCATAGAGGAGGCCAGTATGGGTGGGAGAGAGGGAACAAGTGGGGAGAATGGTAGGAGAGAAGGTCTGAAAGGTTATGGGGGCCAGATTATGGAATATGTACTGACTTTTCCAGAAATTCAATGAACCATACAAATTGAGGGAGGATTGCACTTTGTTTTGTTTAAAACTTTATGAAGAATAACAATTCTTGATATTCATGAACAATGGTTTGGAAAAGCATATCACCCTACCCATGGTTTCTGAGCAATCAACACACATGTGTCACATTCCCAGGTGCAAGTATCATTACATGCAAGACCATTCATTATATCTTCCAGTGAAATTATATCCCAGCCTTTAAATACTGAAATGCATATCATTTTATCATAAATTACTCTTCCTTTACTTCTCCCTTATATTACAATTAGGACTTAACACTGGTTTGGGGGGAATTATGTGTGTAGACAGATTCTATTATCTATGAACTTCATTTCATAATAGTGAAAGGGGCATTTCAAAATATAAATTATAAAAAATGGAGTGTTGAGTCCAATAGGTATGAGAATCACTAAGGCATGGCAAGAAAACGAAGGGACTATTCAGAAGCCAGCATGAGAATGGAGATTTTGCTGTTGACTGACAGCAAGTTCCAGAAGGCTTGGTTAAAGGATTTCAGGATGGGGACAGAAAAGAGGGCATCTGGGGCTGTGTGGAGATCTAACTAGAAGAATCCTGGTCTTCTTGTGGTGACCAACATGATAAAGGTTAAAGGGCCTGGTTCACTTTTTCATCTAAGCTGCTTCTGACCCTGTAGGTCTCTGCCTGTTTAACACAGTAGAGTGAGGAAATAAAGAGGAGTCTCTCCTCAGTGAAGCCAGAAGCCAGTCAAGGCCCGGCTCCATTTTTTAATTTATTTTTATTATGTATTTATTTATTACCCACAGAACAGTCCAGAACCCCAGGTGAAGCTCATAAGGGCTCTCAGGCCAAACTCATTGCTATAAGCAATGCACCTTTAACCTGCTTAGAGATGAGAAAGAGACAGATACAAAGATGAAAAACAGTAACAGAGAAAGAAGCATTTAGAAAGAAGAATCAATGGGGGTTGGGTCAGAGACAGGGAGAAAATAAAGTCAAATACCAAGAGAGATCTTTTTTTTTTTTTCAATCACGACAGTCATAATTTATTGGGAATTCTCTAGGGGCCAGGCACTGAGCAAAGTGATGCACATGTATGGTCTCAGGTGGAGATTATTAGACTCCCATTTGACAGATGAGGAAACTAAGGCCTATATGGGTGATGTAGATGGCTCAAGGTATCATGGCTAGTTTTAACTGGTAAGGTCGGGGTTCAGCCTTCTAGGTCTGGGCTGTCTAGCATGTCTCAGAGAAAGAGACAGGCAGAAATATAGAGACACACAGTAAGATGGAGGTAGAGACGGAGAGGGAGAGGAGCGGCAGAGAGATGGAGACTTCAGACACGCACGCAGACGATCACGTGAGCTGCAGACCTGCACCTAACCGTTTCCCAAGAGACAGGGGTGGGGGATGGAGAGTGGGCATGGGCGATGGGCTCCGCAGGGTACTCACCTGGTTGCTGTCTGGGGCTGCAGGGGCACTCGCCCTCCCTTTGCTACCCGCAGGATCCTCAGCAACCTGCTGACCTAGGGTTAAGAGGCCGCCCAGGTAAAAGCTCGCCCAGGCCCCACCCCTCTTGCGCTCCAGCCCGGCCTCTTTCCTTTACACCCCCCAACCCCGTCTTTACAGCGTCTCACCAGACACCTCCTGCCATCCGCGTCGCCGCTGCCGAGCGCAAGCAGATTAGAGGGACCGACGGCTGGATCTAGTGAACACACTGAACGCGTCCCTCCAGTCGGCTGGAGAACGAGCGGGTTAGCAGGCCTCCACAGCTACTGACCGCTCTCGGGTTCCCATTGGAGGAGTGCCCTCCTGCCTTCCCTGGGATTGGCTGGAGTTGGAAACACTTTAGTTTTACTCCCCCAGGCCGGGATCCAAGCCGAAGAAAACACCGCCCTCTTGGGGGTCTTTGATTGGTTTATGAGCCAAGCCCACCCTTTAATAGGATTGGCCAGAAGAGGACTTGTCGTTGCCCTTTGCCAGTCTGTCTGACAGGGCTTCGGGGATTAGTTGGGAACACGCAGACGCGAAGCCCAAAGCGAGGCTGGGCGTCAGTCAAGTAGATTCCCGGCTTCTTGACGTCTTACTCTCCGTGAGCCATTTTACCTAAGCCAACGCTCTGCTAAGAGACACGACCTTACCTCCACCTGCAGGGATTTCTGAACCAGGTTTCTTTTGCTCAAAATGAACGTACTGCCTCATTTCAACCATGGACGGTGAGGTGGTTATGGGGCTCTGGCCATTCACCCATCAGGTCCTGCTGCTAAGACATTGGTCAAGTGACAACCTCATTAGGAGCCTAAGTTTAACCATCTGTGAAAGGGGAAGATAATTTTGAAATCTTTCCTAACGATGCTGTTGTGCGGATTTAGAGGACACAAATTAATTGCCTGGCGCATATATAGTTAAGGTCTCCCCTCCTAATTCTTGCCTTTCCCATTGTTTCAGACTGAAGGAACTATGGCCCCAGAGAGGCAAACTGATTGCCTTGAGGTCACACAGCAACAAGACCCTGAATAAAACCCAGGTTCTGTTCTCCAAAGGAAAGCTATTTAAGAAGGAAGGAGAGACAGGAAGGACATTTCTGTTATCAGGAGTTCTTAACTGGGGTTGATGGACCTCCAATCCAGTCCCAGGACAGGGTTTGGAGGGGCCCATGAATTCGGATGAGAAAAATTATACATCTTTATTTTCACTCTAATTGAAATTTAGAATTTTTTTCGGTAGAGAATGCAAAATAGTAGTAGTACCTGTGATTCTGTCACCAAGAGAAATCACAGAGCTTTTCATATCACAGTACAGATGTTGCAGATCTCTTGAAATATGTAATCTCATCTCTAATCTAAATTTATGATAGGGGTGCCTGAGTGGCTCAGTGGGTTAAGCCTCCGACTCTTGATTTCAGCTTAGGTCATGATCTCATGCTATGTGAAACTGAGCCCCACACTGGGCTTGGCACTGACTGTGGAGCCTGGTTGGGATTCTCTCCCTCTCCCTCCCTCTCTCTCTCTGTCTCTCTCAATAAACAAACAAAAAAACAAACAAACATTAAAAAAATAAAATCATGATTCTCATGAGACCCTCCACTAGATCTTATGATTTAAGGGATTAGTGAGGAGCACATATTTACCATAGCACATATTTGCCTTTTCCATATTTTAATAACTACAGTTCAATATAATCAGTTTCTTTTGTAACTCTAGGTATCTAATTTTATACATCTAAAAGATGTTGTTTTGTTTTCTTTTGTTTTGCTTTAGAAAAGGCCTGGGGCACCTGGGTGGCTCAGTCAGTTGGGCATCCGACTTCAGCTCAGGTCATGATCTCATGGTTCGTGAGTTTGAGCCCCACGTTGGGCTCTGTGCTGACAGCTCAGAGGCTGGAGCCTGCTTCAGATTCTGTGTCTCACTCTCTCTCTGCCTCTTCCCTGATTGCACTCTGTCTCTCTCAAAAATAAATAAGCATTAAAAAAAATTTTTTTTCAGTTTTTTTTTTGTTTTTTTTTATATATATGAAATTTATTGACAAATTGGTTTCCATACAACACCCAGTGCTCATCCCAAAAGGTGCCCTCCTCAATACCCATCACCCACCCTCCCCTCCCTCCCACCCCCCATCAACCCTCAGTTTGTTCTCAGTTTTTAACAGTCTCTTATGCTTTGGCTCTCTCCCACTCTAACCTCTTTTTTTTTTTTTTTTCCTTCCCCTCCCCCATGGGTTCCTGTTAAGTTTCTCAGGATCCACATAAGAGTGAAACCATATGGTATCTGTCTTTCTCTGTATGGCTTATTTAAAAAAATTTTTTAAAGAAAAGAAAAGGTCCATAGCCTTCACCAGATCACCAAACAGGTCCATGGCACAAACTTGTCTCAAACTCTGGGATCCAGGAAGACAGACTTAGTTTATCATGTTTCCTTATTGTATCCCTATCACTAAGTTTAGTATTAGACACACAGTAGGTATTCAATCAATGTTTACTAACTGAATAGGATTCATCTCCAACCATCCTCCATACCACCAACCAAGGGAACCAGTGCTGGCACTCTTGGTCACCTGAGAAGGATGGATATTCCTGAGTCTACTTTTGTCCCTGTCCATCTGCTTTTGTTCACAGAAGTGGGTGGAACTTTAAAGGTCTGGTCCCAGGAGATCCTGGGAACCTCACCCCCATGAACAGGGCCTTCTGCTGCAGAGGAGTGGGGTAAGCTATGAAGGATACAAAGACAAATAGCTTTAGCATGGGAACAGGCCCTGGGGCACACTGGGTCCATGACTCTTCATCTTCCATCTGGTCCTCCTCCTGGTTTCTGTTTAGGCTCCCAGAAAATGGCTCCTGTCTTCTCTGGTCTTCAGCAAAGACTATATTTTGGAGTTGGATGTGACCTTAAAGACCTTCAAGAACAGCCCTCCCTTTTGGAGGCCCAAACTGGGCAGGACCTGAAGCCACACCACACACTGAAGAGTGAGGACATGGAAAAGATGTCACTCTAGGCAAAGAACATCCTCTCCTTCCATGTCTTAACCCAAAACATGAAAACCCTAGCCAACTATATTAGAATCCCAGAATTGGCTTCTAACAGTGTCCTTGAAGCCAGAGGCCTTCTATGACAGTGTGGGTGAAGAGGAGCCTCAAATGCCAGGATGAGGGGCTGGGGATTTGATTAGGAGAGCAGAAAGGAATCAGGGAAGAGCATGATGAGGGCCAGGCTTCAGAAGTCTGCTTCAGGGCTGGTCTCCATCTTGGGATCCTGGGCAGATTATTTCTCCAAGTGTTGATGTCCCAGCATGCTTGATCTAAGTTTGCAGAAGGGAAAAAGACCCTCTAGTGAGGGTGATGGAATCACATTGTGAGGCAGAGCACACTGAGGGAAGGATACCCAGGCCAGGCTGTCTGTCTCTCAGACTGGCCTCTTCCTGGCCTACTCCAGGCCCTTTGCCCCTGATGTTTCTCCCCTAATTCACCACCTGATAATTGTGACTGGCCCCTGATACTACACAGTGGTATCTTTTTCCTCTGCACAAGATGCCTTTGACTTGGGATCCTGCACTCTCAGCTCTGGCCCTGAGGCAAGATGTTACCCTTTCTGGGCCAGAGTCTCCTCTACCCACCTCTGACAGTGCAGTCCCAGGTCAGAACCAGAGCCAACAAAGCCTTCATGCTCTCCCCAAAACATTTATCAGAATCATGGAGTATGTCCAAGATCTGGTGTTCCAACTATTTCACAGAGGTGGGACAAGGAAGGGAAGGGGCCTTGCCCAAGGTCCCACAACAACCCGGCAGTCATCCCTGACTCCTCTCAGTCCCCTCTTTTCCCATATCCAAAGTCCATTGATTCCATCATCTTAAAAGCTCTCATAGAATAGATAGGTCTTTCGTGTCAAAGAATTTCAATTAATTTATGTAGATATTTCCCCCTTAAGGAGATGGAGCTTAACTTCCCACTCCCTAAGCATAAACTACACTTAGTGGCTTCCTTCCAAAAAGTATGTAGGGTACAGAAAGGGGACTGGGGGGAGGGGACGAGTAGCTTTACAGTGGAAAAACCTGACATACCTCAGCCAGGCGATCAGAATTAACATCAACAATGTAAGACATATTGATAACATATACCCTTGATATGATGAGGCTGTCATTTTCCTTCTGTGGTCTTCCTTCCCCAAACTCATAACCCCAATCTAATCATGAGAAAAAACATCAGACAAATCCCAATTGAGGGACATTCTACAAAATACCTGACCAGTATTCCTCAAATGCTGATGACTTCAGGTCATCAAAAACAAGTAAAGTCTGAGAAACAGTCACAGCCAAGAGGAGTCTAGGGAGACATTACAAATAAATGTAATATGTTATTTTGGATGGCATCCTGTAACAGAAAACTTACATTAAAAACTAAGGAAATCTGGGGCACCTGGGTGGCTCAGTTGGTTAAGTGTCTGACTTCGGCTCAGGTCATGATCTCAATTTGTGGGTTCAAGACCCGCATCAGGCTCCGTGTTAACAGTTCAGAGCCTGGAGCCTGCTTCAGATTCTGTCTCTCCCTCTCTCTCTCTCTCTCTCTCTCTCTCTCTCTGCTCCTCCCCTGCTCATGCTCTGTCTCTCAAAAATAAATATTTAAAAAAACTAAGGAAATCTGAATAAAGTGTGGACTCTAATGTATTGGTATTGGTTCATTAATTATGACAGACGTACCAGACTAATGTAAGATGTTAACAATGGGAGAAACTGGATGCGGGGTATATGGGTAGTCTCTGTATTATCTTTGCAATAATTCTATAAATCTAAAACTGTTTTAAGATTCTATTTTTCTAAGTAATCTCTACACTAAACGTGGGGCTCGAACTCACAACCCTGAGATCAAGAGTTGCATGCTCTACTGACTGAACCAGCCAGGTGCCCCGAAATCTAAAACTTCTAAAATAAAAAATTTATTTAAAAATCCTCCCATGTCTGCCCATTACGTCACTCTCACCTGAAGAATAGCATTAACTTCCTCACTGCTCTCCCTCCTTCCAATCCATTCTCCTGGCAGCCAGCAGAGGGCATCCGCTAAAACTCAAATCTGTATCTGAAGCCTTCCATTCATTAAAACATGGGCATTGCATGGAAAATTCGGGAGGTATATTGCCGAAGACCAACCTGGATATTTGTATAAGTTATTATTATGAGGCACAAAGAATCTGGAGGTATTTACGATGTCCGCTTTAATAAAGTTACCGTTATCCAAAATCTGAAACTCAGCCTTTCCAAAGTCTCCCAGATAGTCTTTCAGACGCCCAACTCCCGACACTTCCCCCCTCAATCACACAGCTACATAGTAATCTCCCTTTGCTTTCTCCTTATCCCTATGCACTCTTGGGCTCGAGCCATCTTTTCTTGCCTTCTCTTCCAGGCCTAGTTCCAGGGACCCTGCTCCCTCTCCCTAAAATGAGAGAGCATCCCTGCATTATTAGGATGTAATGTCTCGACAGATTATCATTTTTTTAAAACTACATGCAAATGAGAAAAAAATGGATTCCAGTGGCTCCCCACGCCCAGCTCACACTAGGCCTGAGGAAAGGTTTGACGCATGATAAATAAAAAGATGAATCACTAACAAACGGATATTCCAGGGCGCAAGGCGTTTCTGTGCGCCTGCATGACACCGGACGGCGTGGGAAGTTATTTGCTACCTGGCTGGTCCACTGCAGCCTCCGGTGGGGGGGGGGGGGGTGGGGCTTTTTCAGCCTCGCCCTGCCATTGGCCAAGATGGTCCGCATTGGCTGACGCAACACCTCTGCGGTCCTGCAGAGCTCGCCCCCAGAAAACCAAACACCCCCCCTCCCACCGCCACCACCATCTTGCAGGCCAGTGCGGAGAAACGGATGGCGTTTTGAGGGCCTGTGGGAATGGAGACTGGCTCCTGGGGATGGCTTGCCAAGCAGAACAAAAGACTGGAAGCTGCACTTTGAATTTGCTCAGAGTTTTATTAGGATGACCAAGGTTCACAAGGAACAACGAGGGGCTTCTGGGGGGGAGGGGAACAGGAATACCGCAATGACAAGCGGCCTTGCATAGACACCAAGGCGAGCTAGCGGGCACAGCGTGGGGAGGGGGCGAGGGACGGAGGCAAAGAGAGGCTTGGGAGAACAGGGTGGCAGTAGAGCCCCCCAAGGCCACAGCGGCCCTCCCCGCTTCGGGATCAAGGGTGTCCACTCCACACAGCACGAGGAGGAGGATAGAGGGGCCCTGACCAAGGCATCACAATAAATACGTTTAGCAGCACACAGAAGCTTGCAGGGGAGGAGGGCCAAAAGGAAGGGGGAAATCCCCCCTTCCCTCCCCCCCCCAAAATAAGAACTCTGCAATTACTAAACCATAAAAATAAACTTTAAACCCGTGTACGAAGTCGGTCACCCCCCAGAAGTGCAATATGGGGCCGCGCGGCCCTAGCTGAGGGGGAGGGCAAATGGGGCAGGGGGAGAGGGATACAGAGAGGCAACCCCTGCAAGGGTAAAATGTTTATCCGGTTTTGCCCCTCTTCCCCGGGTTGGCCCAAACATTTTGGACCTGAAGCACCTCCTCCATGTCAGAGTCTTCAGAGTCTTCCCCTCCTTCGAAGTCGTCTTCGATCCCTTCTTCCTCCTCCTCCTCGCTTACTTCCTCATCGTCACTCTCCTCACCTTCTTGCTCGCTGTCTGTACAGGGGAAGAGAGACAAGGGGCAAGGAGGGGAAAAAAGAGGGTGGTTAGATGAGCAGGTAGATGTCACTCTTTTGTTTGTTTAAACAATAGAAATTTATCTTCTCAGTTCTGGAAGCGGGAGGATAGCACTTAACAGTGAACAGAGCCTATAGCCAGGGCTTTGGGGGCCTGGAACCACTCCCCAAGCGCCTCTGCTTGGAAAAAGCAAGTGTGTGTGTGTGTGTGTGTGTGTGTGTGTGTGTGTGTGTGTGTGTGTTATCTCAAGCAAGCCCAGAGGGAAGGAGGGGTGGGAGCCCTGCCTCTGGCTTATCAAAATTGATACCATGTCTGAAAGTAGCTTTTTCTCCCCATGTAATGTGTCAGTGTATGTGTCTTCTGAGCTCTAACCTTGGCTGAATAAACCTTCTGTTCTTCCCAGGCAGCTCCCCCTCTTCTTTTCCCCAGTCTGATCCAAACAGGCCACACTCTGTCTTCTTTAGTCCAATTCCCTACCCCCACTCCCACCCTAGGGCTGGGCAGATAGCTCTTCGTCCCCTTCTCTGAAAGAAGATGCCATCCAGTGGCAACTCCTTCAGTTTCCCTATTCTAACTGAATATATGTCTAGATTGAATTTACATTCAATGCCTCCTTCCTTGCCCCTGCCCTCAATGGAAATTTGCCAGACACCCCATGGCCAAAACCCCCAGGAGTGGTTGGTCTTCCAGCTCCTTCTACCTCCCCCAGGGGCCTGCCTCTCCAAGGTCTGCCTGCCCACAGCCAGGCTCAAACATCTCCCTTGCCTGTCCTCTGCCATCCCCTTCTTAGCCAAGGTTTGATTCTATTGCCTTGCCCCTTGCTCATTCCCTCCTCCTACCCCACTGATGTGGCTCTGCTCACACCAATCCATTGAAACTACTCTTGGCAAGGTCACAGATGACCTATTCAGTGCCAAATCCAGTCCTCATTATACCTGACCTGGACACTGCCCACAATCCCCTCCATGCCCAGTTCTCTTCCTAATTCTACCCTCTCAGAGCCTCAGTTTCCTAATCTATAAAACGGTGATAACAGTACCTAGCTCATAAGAGCTGCTGTGAGGATTAAATGAGTTAGTAAGTAAATCACTTACGATAGTGCCTGGCACATACTAAACACTTCATTAATGTTAACTGGCCAGAATCAGGGCTAGGATTCTGTTCTGGCTTGTTACCCCCTTTTATTTATAACTTCTTACTTCCCAGACACATAAGCAACCACCTGCCTGGGCTACCTGTACCTTATGTCCAACAGGCCTTTCCAACTCCATGTTCCCCTCTGCATTTCATCAATCCTGCCACCATGTCGTTCCCAATCCTAAGAAATGGTACCTCCGTTTGCCAGTCATCCAGGCCAGACCAAACCTGGGAGTCACCGTAAATACTGCCTTCTCCCTCAACCTCCCATGTGCAAACCTTTCTCAGCATTTCCTAAAATACATGTTTTGGTGAGCAGTAAACAGTGGCTTCTGCGGTTAAGAAGTTTGGGAAATGTTGGGTTCCACAATGTTTAAATAGGTTTCTTACAGCTAGACTTTTCAGAGCCTTTAAGGGGCTAATGTACCTGTCACTCTACCTGCAAATATTAATGTATGCAGTATTGTCCCCAACATACCTGACTACTGGACCTTTTTGTGAGAAACAGCTTTCAGAGCTGGTGAAGGATCCTCAGAAGACAAACAAGCCTGGGAGTTCCCTGAAGGCCAGGGCTGGGTACAGAGCGTGCTGAATTGTAATATGTTTGCCAGTTTCCCCCTTTCTGTGTGTGAACTTGTCCTTCTCAATTTTCTACCCACCTTCTATCTCTTCATTCCTTATTTGTCTATTGCTCTGTTACAACTTATCTACCCACCAGCTAGAACTGAAATTTGTTTCTTTGGTTCTCTTACAATTGTTAAGTTAAAGGTTCCCTGGCCTTGCTTTGTTTAAAAAGTTGCATAAAATGCTTTTTCTTTTCTCCACAAGAACAGACTGTACTCATGCCTTGATATCCTGACCCTGGCCAGCTTTTTTCTGGGAAGAGAAAGAGAAAAGAGGGGGGGCTCTAGGCTCACCTTCCTCACTGCCCTCATCTTCTTCTTCCTCCACTGAGGATCCTTCTTCAGAGATGTTCTCCACTTCGGCCTCAGAGTCATCCTGGTTGTTGCTGTTATCCTGACAAGGGTCAGGGTCATCACTATCATTCCTGTAATCTTCGATGTCTCTGTCGTCATCATCACTGCCTTCATTGTCACCTTCATTGCCATCATCATCGCTGCCTTCATTGTCACCTTCATTGCCATCATTATCTTCATCATCACTGCCCTCGTTGTCTCCTTCGTTGTCACTGTCACTGCTGTCCTGGTTGTCACCGCTGCTGCCATGGTTGCTACCTTTGGGATTCTCGGCACTATTAGGGTTCTCATCACCATCAGGATTCTCATCGTTGTCATCAGTATTTTCTTCATTGTCATCAGGGTTCTCTTCGTTGTCATCAGTGTTGTCTTCAGGGTTCTCACTGTTGTCATCAGGGTTCTCGTCGTCAGGGTTCTCACTGTTGTCATCGGCACTCTCGTTGTTGTCAGTGGTCTCGTTGTCATCAGAGCTCTCATTATTATCAGTGGTCTCGTGGTCATCAGGGCTCTCATTGTTGTCAGTGGTCTCATTGTCAGGGCTCTCATTGTGGTCAGGGCTCTCACTGTCACAGAGGCTCTCACTAATGTCGGTTATCTCATTGTCAGTGGTCTCAAAGCAGTCGGTGGTCTCCATGAAGTCAGAGATCTTGATGTCATGAATGGTCTCATTGTCGGTGATGTCATCACTGTCTGAAGTCTCGCTGATAATGTCTTCCATTATGTGATACTCGTCAGAGTCTTCCATAATCACCACCTCACACTTGTCCCTGTTTTTACTGTGGGGAAGCCTGGAGTTGAGTATATGATTGGTGGGAGGCAGGGCAGACACTAAAAGGTGCTAAGTAACTGAGGAGGCAGTAGGTTACAAGGAATTCAAGGGATGAGGTTAGGGTGGGGAGAGTCCCATTTCTGCTCCTGCCTGCACGACCTCAGGCCAATCACACCCCACTTATGCGTATCATTCTCCACTTGTAAAACATACTGAATTCTCTCAAAGGTCCCTTTGGCCCTATAAATTCTGGGTAACACTTGCCTAATCTTTGTCCCTAACAAACCACCTCTCAGCCACCAATTCCCCCCCACCCCATCACCTTTCTTCCTTTTCTTGCTTCTTTCTGTTTGCCCTGTAGCCTCCTTCTCCCATCATGTAGTAGCGCAGAGGGTTGACCCACAGGTCATTTTTGATAATCTGTTGAAAGAAATGAGGGGGGAAGGGGAACAGAGTTATGAGTAAAAGCCCCAGAGCCTACTCCCAATTCCCCAAGCATCCAGAAGCAAGCCTAGCAAGGCTTTCTCTGGCAATGCCAGGAGGGGCCCCACCTCAGCAATCCTGTCAGCCTCTGGGAGGCTGTGGTTTGAGAACCAGCTGAAGAAGCTGTGGCTGGTGTCCTGGTTCCTGTGCCTGCGGGCCTGGGGCTCCTGGCCCCGGTGCCAGCGGATTGGAGTTGAGTGGGACACCAGCCGGCCTGAGAGGAAAGGAGGCTGTAGAGAGGGCACTGGACAAAGACAGATGGGAGTGGGGAGTGACGGTTTTCCCTAGGACCACCTCTTACCAGAGCGGCTGCGCTGGAACTCCTTGACAATCACCATGTTTGTGAAATAGGGGTTTGTCTGGAAATACAGCTTCATCTTGTAGCCCATGGAGATATGTCTGAGATCCTGTACCTGCTCAGGTTAGAGGTAATGTTGAAATCCCCACCACACCAAGGCCCTTCCCACCCAAACCCCCTCACCTCCAAGGACCAGATTCCTTGCCCGATCCTAGTAAAAAACATGTCTTTGGTCTGACCTGCAGATTGGTCAAGTAGCGGAAAATGTCTTCATCACGTCGGTTGATCAAGATTGAAATTTTGGGGTGGTTGAGGAACTGACGGAGGGAGCAGTTTAGGTCAAGGAGTGACTGTTCAATGAGAGAAGGAGGGAGGGAAGGCCAGGCAGGGCAGAGCAAAAGAGAAGCTGGAGCAGAATTCCTTCTGTGTTCATGTGATGTGTGGGGAGCAAGTGGGTCATGGGACATGACCCATACTTTCTTCCTATGATACTATGTGGTGAGAACCTATGTTTATGCAATGTCAAACATCTGTTATTAGGTTGCCTTGCCATGGTCCATATTTGCTGTGTGTCTGGGTGCTAAGGGTCCTATGTCCGTGTGATGTTGTATCCTTGGGTGCTGTGAATTTGTATTCACAAGACATTGTGTGTCTGGGGGCTGAAGCCCCAGGCCCAAGTGATGTTATATCTGGTTGTTGAGGGCCTGTAGTCATGATGTTGCTTATTTGAGTGTTACAGGTCTGTGTCCACATGATATTGGGTATCTGAGTCTGAAGGTTTGTATCCATGTGATAATGTGTCTGGATGCTGAAAACCAGTAAGTCAAATGATGCTACATGTCTGCATGCTGAGGACCTGCGGCCACATAATACTGTGTGCCTGAGTGCTGACAGCCTGGGATCATGTGATACTTTGTATGAGAGTGTCAAGGGTCTCTATCCATGTAATTCCATTATGAAGTTAAACCCATGTGTTCCTAACATGTTGTATATATGTACCCCAGAGATAAGATTTTCACCAATAGTGAAGAAGATTCTTCTTACTCTTCTTTCCTTCACTTAACTCCTTGATCTCCACTTCTAGGTACTCCTTCTTCTGACCTTTTAGGGGTTCCAGCTCCTTTCTAGCCCCCTTCTCTCTAGCAAGGATTGGGGTCTCCCTAGTATCTCAGCAGAGACCTAGACTTGAAGAGCCACCTGTGACTTAGGCATCCTTTCTGGGCAATTTCTCTGCTGTGTGCCTTTCCTCTCCCTCTTCACCATCTCTGAGCCACTTTATCTTCTGTGTGTCCCTCCCCTCCTCCTTTCACCATCTCTGGTCCAATTTTTCTGTGTGCCCCTCTACCATCCTCCCCATTTCACTATTGATTTTTATTATGCTCCTCCCCTTTTCTCTTTCCCATCTGTGGTCCAGTTTTTATGCTGTGTGCCTCTCTCCCCCCTTCATCATCTGTAGTCCAGCTTCTCTGATGTTTTGCCCCTCTCCTTCCATTCCTCCTCCACCAAACCTAGGCATTTTTCCAATAGGGATCCACCCACACACAAATTCACCCTTTCTGTTCCTCCCCCTCCCCCCCCCCTTTTTTATCATGAGCTCCTGGCCCATGAATTTAGATGACAAGGATACTGCTTTGACCCAGAAGCCTGGGATATGCTGGATGATGAGGTCCCTGCGCTCCAGGAAGGGTCTTCGCATCTGGATGAATTTGCGCTTCAGACGGAGGAACGCCTTGCCTGCCTTGATGTTCACCGCCTCCAGGTCCAGTTGAATGTTTTCCAGTGCCTGCAGGATGCACTCTATCTTCTCGGCATTCTTCTTGCTTTCCTTCTTCACCTTCCTCTGCTTCCTCTTCCTCCTCCTCCTCCGCTTCCTCACGCTTTCCTTTTCATCCTCATCGTCATCTTCCACTAGGATGATAGCCTCTTCCTTCCCCCCTGGACCGGTTAACCTCTGGTACGCCCAGTGCCCTGCGCTACAGGTTTCTAGGACATTCTCTCCAGCAAAACTGCCGGGCTCCACAACCTGAAAGTCAATCTCCACACTTCCCCCAGAAGCCTCCGAAGGAGAGTATGTTTCTAGGCTCTCCGTGGGAGGGGGCGCCTCCCCATACCCTGACTCCATCTCAGGCTCCCAGCCGGGACCCCCAGAACCCAGGGTGAAGTACGCGCGGATCCCCCCCTCCTCCAGAATGACATAGGGCGGCGGCGGAGGCAGAGCAGGGCCCAGCCCCACCCCCCTCATGTCAGCCAGCACCTGTGCCGCCTCGGTTTCCTCCTGGAGCCTCGGGCGCTGCTCGGGTGGAGGCAGGGGCAGTCGCAGGAGCGGCGGGGGAGGCAGGAGTGGCGGGGGAGGCGGAGGCGGCGGAGGCGGTGGCAGCTGGTCGTGCTGAGCGTGCTCGGAGCTGCTCAGGCGGCGGGCCTTGGCCGGAGGCCCCTCATCCTGGCGGTCCATGGCGACCGCGCTCACAGCTCAGGGGATCGCACTCGCCCCTTCGCTCTCGGCCAAACCGCTGCTGCCTGTCACACCTGAAGCAGAGCCACTGCACCTCACGCGACCAGCTCTCCCCACAGCCTCGCTCTGGCGTTCCCTCCCACAGCGCCAACCCTACTCCCTCCGCGCCAAGCGTCAAGGCCCCACCCTCTCCGTGACGTCAGAGGCCCATTCGTCCTCTCCAGTGGCTGCCAGCCGCGGCCGCGGTGCTCGCTCTCCCTCGACCTCTGCCCACTCTCACGCAATCCGCTTGCCAACACCACACCTCATCTCTTTTCGATTGGCTCCCCTCCGGGCCCGCCAATCACCGGGCTGACTCCGCCAGCGACGAGAGGGAAACTGCAGGGCGATTGGCTGCAAGGGAAGCTAAGGGGGAAGAAACCCCTCTCCCTCACCCCTCCAGCATTTTATCCAATGGGAAAAGTACCAGTGGTTCTGAAGACCAAAAAACAAAACAAAAAACAAACGCAGGCACCGAGCAGGATGTGCTCAGATAAAATTGGAAGAGCCTCACTATCGTTTTCCCTCTTAGCGGCCCTCCCCTAAGCAACTACGCACTTCTTAAATCTGCTCCTTCCCCCGTGCCCAGCGTTTGCCCCCGTGGCGAACTCTGATGTGGCCCCTCCGGGGGGCTAGGGTTGCCCTAAAGGGGTCTGGAATTTCGAAACCTAGGACCTTTGGTTTCGAGCTAGATTTTGACGTGGCGTTTTCCATCTCTGCAAAATGACTCTAGAAATAATAATCACGCACAAGAAGTAACTTTCTCTGCGTCATTAACATGATTGTGATTCCGTTCATCTGCTAGATTTTTCTAGGATTTTCTATCTTTTCGTCTGCTCAATACTTGCCCTCCTCCCAATCCTTTCCTCTCCCTTTACCCAGTGTATGCTTTTTTAAAATTGTATTTTAGATCTTTGGGGATCAGATGGATGGTCTTTAGTGAGGCAGGGTGGTGGGTTCTGGCTTTGGTCTGGGATTGGCATCAGGGGCCTGCTCTTCATTTTGTAGCACTAACCAAATCACTGCCTTTCTCTGAGCTTCAGTTTCCTCTCCTCTAAATTTGAGATCCTTAAGAATTGTAGGAAACTGCCCATTGCAGCCTTTCTGTGGTAGCGGAAAATTGGAGGCAACCTGGAGACCCATCACCAGGGGAATGGATAAGAAAAATGTGATACATGTAGAAGATGGACCACTAGAATGAATTAGATCTACATACAGCAACAAGGCTGGATCTTTATAAAACAGAATGCTGAGTGAAAAGAGAAACAGAACAAGATTTAAAGTACAATACTGTTTATGTAAATTAAAACACAACAATACCATATATTTTTCACAGATACACATATATGTAAACAAATACATGAACCGTGAATTGGAAGGACATACATTAAATACACAAGAGTGGGTGTCTATGTGGGAGGGGGGATTGGATCAGGGATGAGTGATGAAAGGGATGAAACAAAACAAAAAAATAAAAGGGACTCACATGGACCAACGATGATATAGTGTGCCAAGAACTGAGGAGTATGGTCAACTCAATTCTGTGCACCTGAGAGAATAAGTAAATAAAGTATTTGAGTGCCCAGGTAGCAGGCTAGCTGGGTAGACTCCCAGGCTTGGCTTTCTTTATTCACCCCTAACATCCCTCCTCTGAATTTAGTCAAAGGTTACCAAAGTCCCAGCTGTATACAGTGGACTCTTCAGAAGGGCTCCCATCCCAGACTGAGCAGTCCCTCCAGAAGCCATTACTTTGTAGGGAGCATTTTCTAACCCCATTAGTTCACCCTCAAGTTTAATCCCCAATTCCCAGTCCCTATTTTCCATTGCAGTCCACTTTCAGGAACACTTCATTTGTGTTTTTGAGAGGAGACTGACCATGGAGTTGGAATGGTACCTGGGGGTTCCAGGCTTTGGGAAGAGATGGAGTTCTCAAGTATCCTGCCCCTGCTCCATGTTCACAGCCTGGGCCAAAGAAGGAAGATTTATGAAATGGGAGTCTACCCTCTTGCTGCATACATATGTACAGTTTTAAAATTCTATTCTCTGACCACTCAACCTCCTGCTGCAGGGACATACTCTAGTTTGTCTCCTTTCAGTTAGGTGCATATGTGTACGTGTGTGTGTTTGTGCTATATGTCTCCACATACAGGCATTTGCTCACATGTGTGCACCAGGCAGTGCTGCCTCCCCACACAGAGTCACACACAGTCTCACTTGACCATACCTCCCCACATGTGGTCATGCAGACAGGACACACACACACACACACACACACACACACACACGCACACACGAGTCAGAAAGAGAAAACATCCAATATAGCATTGTTCTTTTCAGTTTTCCATTTACAAAATCCAATGGTGAATCCAGGCAGTTAGAAAAAAGAAATGGAGGAAAACCTTCCAGAATATACCCTATCTACTCCCACCCCTGTGGTCCCCCCACCCCACTCCCTGGGAAAGGCACCCCCATCACTATCACTGAGAGAACAGGTACCCACCCCCACACCCACTCAGCCACTCTGGCCTGCCTTTCCAGGGCTGCTCCACAGCCAGGCTCATTAATGTCTCTCCTGCCTAGAGTGCCCTCCCCATTCCTCTTGGATCAAGGCTTCCCCAGTGCTGGGACTGTCTTGGGGGTAGGGAGGGAGCTTAGGACAAGGGCTTCTATCAGAAAGGGAAAAGGGTGTGGATAAATACAGATCTCTCCCTCCCCCAGGAAATAAGAGGGGGACAAAGAATCTGGGCAAGACCAGGCAAAGGAATGCCAGCTTGGCTCACCAGTTCCATAAGAACTGGCCATGATGTGAGTCCAGGGTGGACTCTGCCCTGGGAGGGAGGCTTGGGCTCTCCCACCTGAAGAATCTGGCTGTAGTCTGCTCCACTTTGGGTGGAAGGAAAAAAGGGGAGAAGGGCTGTTCAGGGAAAGGAATCTGGGGGCTGAGGGCCCAGAAGGCCAAGGGCTACCAAGAGGGGCAAGGCCCCTGAGGCTTCAAGGGGACAAAAAGAGGTCAGATAGGAATGGACTCAAGTCCACAATGCCTTGGAGCTTATACCATCATGCATTATACCAAGGCCACCCCCAACTTTTCATCTTCAGGATAATAGTATGAACCCAGGAGACAATTCTGGGGTTGAGTTCGGCTCTGACCCCAGGTGCTCGTTTCCAGTTACTCTGGGGAGTTTGGCTTTCTCCCTACACTTCCCTGGGGGAATGCTCCTGCCCAGGGCACCCACATCAGCCCTAGTGGAGCTGGAGTGGATTTCCATCCTCAGGAAGAAGAGTTGGGGGCTGGGGATCCAGGAGGCAGCTCGAAAGAATGCAGCCAAGCTCAGGTCTCTTCAACTCGAGGCGTGCAGCTCACATCCCATTCTTCACCTAGCCTGAGCCCATTCCAAGGGTCCTTCTCCCTCCCCTCCTGGCTTCTTGAACAGATGCTCAAGAAACACTCAGGAGGTCTGGACATGGTGGGGAGGGAGAGGAAACCAGGCTTGGGACCAGGGTTAGCTTAAAACAACAATTGCACACAACGCAGCCATTAAACATCCCCGCTCCCTGGGGACCCAGAACCCCCTTTGATCCCTGTTGTCAGCAGATGAATTTCTCCCTAAAATCCAGGTCTTGCTAAAGGACTTGGAAGGAGAAGGTGCATGGGAGCAGAGGGGGCAATAAGAGCTCTGGAAGTCTATTTTACAGGACAAATTTCCCCCTTCTGGACAATGTCAGAAGGAGAGACATTAAAGCAAGAAAGCCTATCTCCTCAGCTGTTAGTAGAAAAACCTGCATTTTCAGTCTTACTTTCTTTTTCTGAATTGTCACTTCTGAGAGAGAGAGGAAAAGAGAGAGGAGAGAGAGAGAGAGAGAGAGGAAATGACAGAGATTGTAGAAGTGGAGAATGAGGCAGCAGAGACAGGCCCCATAGAATTAGAAACACCTCTTTCCCAGTCCCCCACCCCGGTCTCCAACCCTGGGGAGGTGTTGGCAAAGGTGCCTAGATTCCCGGTGGTTCCAGGGGCTGGGGCTGGAGCTCAGAAAGAAAGGCTCCTGTAGGAGGCCCACCCTTCCCTTATTGTTGGCCCCAGCAAGGTAGCCATGACCTCCCTGCCTGTCTGCCTACCCGCCTGCTTCACATGACACAGTAGGGTTCTCTGGGAGCCGGGGCACCTCCTGTGCCCCAGCAGGGGGCATGAGTCCTCAGGCACTTCTTGAGGTCCTTGTTGAGCAAGAAGCAGACTATCGGGTTGACGGCAGCCTGGGCGAAGCTCATCCAAACAGCGGTGGCCAGGTAACGGTGGGGCACGGCACAGGCTTTCACAAACACTCGCCAGTAGCAGGCCACAATGTAGGGTGACCAGAGGAGCAAGAAGAGCAGTGTGATCGCGTAGAACATACGGCCCAGCTGCTTTTCACCCTTGACCTCGTCCATGCCCAGCAGCCGCCGGCTGGCTGCGTGCCCATTCTGCCTGATACCCAGCAGGGTTGGTGGCATGGGCCCACGGCCAAACCCAGCGATCCAGTTGGCAGCAGCCTGGCCGGTGGCCCCAGGACCGTGGAATGTCCAGTTCTGGCTAATGGCTGGCACCATCTGCACTGGCTTCATCTTGCGGTGACGATACTCGAAGAGGAGCAGCTTGCCATAGACAGCATGTGTGGCTGCCATGAGCACAGCCAACATAAGCATGAAGCCCAGCGTGTCATTGGCCTTGAAGTAGCGATGCTCAAAGATGCACTGGTCCTCCTCACGGATAAACTTGTAGGTGCCCACATCAAAGACAGGTGGGAAGGCCATGGCCACAGACAGGGTCCAGGCCATGCAGATGACAGCTGCGCATGTCCAGAGTGTCATGCGCTTGGCGTAGAAGCGGTGGTGGGCGATGGCCATGTAGCGGGTGACGCTGATGCAGAACAGCATGAAGGCCGCATGGAAGCAAAAGAGCACAGCCATAAAGGCCACAATCTTGCAGCTGAGAGCACTGAAGGTCCATGAGGAGCCGTGGCGCACAGAAGCCAGCACAAAGGGGAAGCAGACGGCAGAGCGTATGCCGTCGGCCAGGCACAGGTCCAGCAGAAAGTAATAAGGAGCCTTGTGCAGGGCACGCTCCTTGAGCACCAGCAGGGACAAGATGGCATTGCCCGCCAGGCTTACGCACATGATTAGTCCCAACAGCACCAGCTTCACATAAGCTGATGCTGATGGTGGGGATAGTGCGCCGCTCACCTCTTGGGGCTCTCCAGTAGTGTTGGCCATACTGAGGGGGCAGGGGCTGCTCCCAGCCTTACAGGATCAGCCAGTCCGGTATTTGATGGGCCCTGGGGGACTCCATCAGTTGTCCTGCTGGGCTGCACCTGCAAATAGGGATAATGGGGAAGAGACAGACAGACAGAGATAGAGAGATGAGGGCAGGAGAGAGACAGAGAAAAACACAGAGGCACAGAGACAGAGCGAGAAAGGATAGAACAAAGAGAAAATGGTGACAAAGACAAAAATAGATGCAAATTGAGACAGCAATGGGAGGGTGAGAGTGAGAAGACATAAGAAGAAACAGAACCAGAGAGACAGGGAAAGAGGGAAAGGAGAGATAGAGATAGAAATGGAGAGAGAGAGAGAGAGGGAGGGAGAGAAAAACATAAGAAAAAGAGACAGTGAGAAACAGGTAGAAAGGAGAGGTGAGGAAGAAACAGAAAGGGCAGTGTTAGTGGGTCTACATGGCCTCCACACTTACTCCCTGGCTGGTGTCAGGTCCTGCCCCTGGCCCACTGCTGCTCCTACCCCCTCCTTGCTGGGCGGGGGGTGCTTCACCTCTCTGGCTTGTCCTGGGTTACCTGTTTCCTCCATTGGTGGTTCTGTGGGGCGGGGGTATTGGTGCAGCTCTCCTCCCCCTTTGCAAGGCCCTAAGGTTATGTTCCTCAAACTATTTTTGACCTCTACCCATAGTAAGACATACATTTTACATCACAACCCGGTACACACACGTGTGCACACAGAGCTGAACCAAAAGTTTCAGAAAACGGTACTGATCCTATGTGTCACATACCCCATTAGTTCTACTCTATTTCATGACTTTTTGTGGATGTTGGTAGCCACTCATTAAATAGGCTTTTTTTTCATATATTCATGATCAGGAATGTGGTTAGCATGATTGAGGAAGAGTGGGAAGACCAGTGTGGTTGGAACAGGGCAGGCAAGGGAGACAGTGGTAGAAAGTGAGATCACAGAGGTGTCTGAGGTGTTTGGGGCCAGATTATATAGGGCTGTGGGCCATGACAAGGACTTAGGTTTTTATTTTAAGTCAGGTGGGGAGTATTGTGAATCTAAAGATGTGGGTATGCTTGTGTGCTTTCATTCATTGAAAAACGATTTATTGAGCATCTATTGTATGACAGGCACTGGGAGTACAGCTGTGAGTCAGATGGACAAGCGTCCCTGCCCTTATGAAGCTGATATTCTAGATAATAAAGAAGATACATAAGTGAAGTATAGTAGGTCAGATGATGGTAAGTTCCTTAAAAGAAAAGTAAAGGAGGGAAAGGGGATAGGAAGTGCTGGGGTGGGGGAGGTATGCTTTTGGATGAAATGGAGAGCAAAGGCTTCACGGAGGTGTCATCTAAGCAAAGACTTAAAAGAGGCAAGAGAGTGAGCCATGTGGGTATTGGATGGAAGAGAAGTCCAGGCAGAGGGAACAGCCAGTGCAAAGGCCCTGAGGTGGGATTACATGTGGTATATTTGGGGAAGAGTAAGGAGGCCACTGTGCTTGGAACAGAGTGAGCGATCAGAAAGTAGTAGGAGGTGAAGTCAGAAAAGTGGTGAGGCCAGATCACATAGGCCATCGTGAGGACCTTGACTTTTACTCTGAGTGATATGGGAGCCATGGGAACAAAAGCAAGATGTGATGACTCAGGATTGCACAGCATCCCCCGTGCTGCTGGGAGGAGCACACACCATGTGGGGCAAAGGTGGAACTGGGGAGAGTACACAGGAGGCTCCTGCAGTAATTCAGGTGAGAAATGATAGCACTCCATGCCCCTTGCCCTGCTTTATTTTTCTTTCTAGAATTTATCTCTTCTAGAGCACTATATAACTTACTTTCAAAATTCAGTTTATTATCCACCTCTCCCTGTTAGAAGAAAAGCTCCACAAGGGCAGGGATTAGAGATTCACATGCTCTTCTCCAGAAGAGCAGTACATAGCACATGGTAGACCCTCAGTTAAAGGCTTTCAAATCAGTTAATTGGCTGAGGGACTAAATGGGCTGGTGGCTCAAGGACGGCTGCCTGAAGGCACCCAGGTAGGATAAGCTGAAAGAGCACTTTGGCCAATACAGGGGTGGGAGGGCACAGGCAAAGCTTGCACGGGGGTGGGGGGCAGGGGGGAACAGGGGGACTCCTCGTGTGTGCGAGCTGGGGGCAGGGGGAGAGGGAGTGTTATAAGGTAATATGGTAGGTGCCAGAGGGAAGATAGCAAGACAACCTGGGAAGAAGCTGAGGAAGCTCAGAACTACTGTTGGGGCTGGGATGGGCTGGAGGTTGGGGGCTACGGGGCTGAATGGAGCCTCTCTACCCTCCCCTCCCGGGAAAAAAGTCACCCCTCTGTACTGTCTCCCAGCTCGCTCCAACCTGGCCTGCCACAGCCACCTTGGGCCAAGCTTTTTTGATGACACCCCAAAGTCTCAGACATGGTGCCAATAGGCCATGAGAAGGTGCCAGGGCAGGGGCTTGGGAGAAATGGATTTGGTGGACCCCCTCTCAGCCCCTCAAGGCCTGATAGCTCCCACAGAACTGTGGACTAGCTGACAACTGAGTGTGTGTAAATGTGCACAAACATACACACACACACACTCCTTAGCCTTGAGGGGAAGCAGGGGGAAAGCATTAAAGACAGAAAGAGATTGAATGTAGGAGAGAGACACACGGAAAGTGACAGAGGAGAGAGGTTTGTGTGTGTGAGACAGGGACAGAGACATATGAGGGAGAAGGGGAGAAATAAACAGAGAAAGGGGAGCGAGCCTTACACACAAACAGGAAGAGATAGAAATAGAGACAGAAAGGGGAAGAAGAGTGAGAAAAAAGACACAAAGACACACACAGAAACAGACAGTACAAGAGACAGAAAAGGAAGAGAAAAAGAGGCAGGAAAATAGAGAATGAAAGAGAGAGTGAGAAGGAGGGAGAGAAAGAAAAATGACAGACAAAAGGAGATAGGGAAGGAGGGAGGGAGAAAGAGAGAGAGAAAGAGAGACAGAGAGATAAGAGAGAGATGCCAGGAAAGAGAGAGAACAATATAGAGACATAGAGACAGGGGTTGAGACAGAGGCAGAGATAGAGATAGAAGCAGAAACAAAGATGGAGATAGAGAGAGGGAGACATAGAGAAACACACTAAGATCGAGAAGGTGGATACTTTGTAGTCCAGAGTCTCAGTGAAAACAAAAACAAACGCTAAAATGAAACAACACAAAACAATAGCAGCAAACAAACAAAACCCTAGTGTTGCCTAGAAAGCTGGGGCGATTCTACAGGTGAGGAGAGGTTTCTTCTGAGCAGACTGGCAGCCACAGCCTGGACCCATCCTGGGCTAAAAACAGTGCATGCACACAAACACACTCGCACCTGCTCGTGCCCAGACACCCTCAGAAAGTTACGCAGACACCTACACACACGCTCACACGGACACATAGCCTACTGCTATGGAGACCTACAGACAGCAACCAGCTCACACATACGGACCTTGCCCCTCCCATACTCGCACACAGTACATCTGTATGCTGCCTCCTTCCCACAGGCACTGAATACCCCTGTCTAAACACCAGTGCTCCGTCTTCAACAAAGGCATTACTGCCCCCTAGGGGACATTTTGGAAATTTGTAAGAGCATTTTTGGTGGCCACAATGCTGACGTGTAGGATGTCCTTCCAACATTTAGGGGTCCAGACAAGGATGCTGGCCATCCAGTGATCTATGGGGCAGTCCCACACAGCCAGCATACATCCTGAATCCCCTAGACTTTATACTTGTAATGAGCTGAACCTTGAATCTAACTGTATTTCACATATAAATACAAAATACCCCTAATTTAATATACCCTAAATTCTCCAGGAATATAGCTGTCAAGTAAATCCAGAGGTGACTGCACTTTGTTTTGGGGAGCACTTTCTTTGAGTTGTTCACTATTTCAGAAAATCTCACCCCTAGGCCTTTGCCTGTCATTTTCCTGCACTTTGGTCATGGGGCAGCCTCTGAGTTTTCCCCTCCCAAACCCATGTTTACTCACAAGACGTTACAAGCCTCTAACTACCTTATTGAATTTCCTGGGGAGTGCCATGCCCAAACATTTACATATTGAAATACAAATTATTTTCTTGTAAATTACTTCCCTTTTACTTATTTGTATTAGTTAATACAATATGCATATTGCATAAAATACTATATGGATTTTCTTTTGAAATTATATGTGCAGAGACTATATTATCTAAGAACTTCATGTCCATATAGGAAAGGGGTGTTACAAAATACGTGTTACATACAAGAGAGTGTTAGGTATGAGAGGGCTAAGAATTGCTCATATACACAGATACACACACACCCCCCCCCCACACACACACATGTGCAATGGCCCATAAACCCACAATTATAACTCCCCTAACACACACACACACACACACACACACACACACACACACGTGCAATGGCCCATAAACCCACAATTATAACTCCCCTAACACACACACACACACACACACACACACACACACACACATGAACATTCAAATCCCGACAGATAGATACACATATGCAAACCCATTCACACATTGTTCAAATCCTCTCACACACTCAAACTTTTGTGACACAGGCATGTATACAGTGGCATTCCTATATCATCACATACAAACACTGTTACACATGTTAATATTCAAAGTCATTTACATATGCCACCATACTCACATGCACTTGAGCCCTCCCACATGCATACACACATATAAACACACACAGGCATGTACACACAGACAGAATCCCCCTTAAATATCCACAGAAATATTTGCATAGAGAAAAAAATAGACAAGCAAAAAACTGCTCATATATACACACATGTACATACTCTAACACACTCTAACACACAGAGGCCGATTGATCCAAACCCTTTCACACAGATTAGGCATACTCACCAAAACAGACATGTACATCTTGGCACATGTACACACAGCTACCCATTCATGTACACACTCACTAATGCAGAGAAGTATACCAGCTCCAACACACACACACACACACAAACACACACACACACACACACACCCCTCTTTGCAATATGCAACCACAACCAACCTCAAAGAGAAAAACCACCTGTGTATACAAACACACTCTTGCACACACAGGGATGTGTACACACACAAGCATGCTCACATTACTTGATATATATACCCTGGAACAGATGTACATCCAGAGGAAACCCACACATGTTTCCTTCAGACACAGGTGGAAACATTAGCAGAGCTACTTGGCTGGTGGGTACCTGCCACAGCAGGGAGCCAGAGCAAGAAGCCCTCTAGAGGTTCAAAGGGAAATTGTAAATGTTTGGATCGCTTCCTATTGAAACATCCCAGATAATCTGATTATTACTTTGATTGCCACCCTGGTTCACCGGTGAGGTTTTTTGGTTTGGCCTATACATGTACAGCGGTTTTTTTTTTCTTTTTAATTTGGCCTCATTTATTTTTCCACAACTTTTTTTCTACAAAAATAGTTGTATGATTGTTGCTGTTATTATTATTATATAGTATAAGGTATTCCTAAGGGAATATAATTGTTTTTGTTAATTGCCTTGATTGCTGCTTCTTCATAAACTTTTTTTCCCTTCTAGAACATTTCAGATATAAAAACGTAGAAAGAATCCTGTAATGAACTTCAGTGCACCCATCACCCAGATTCACCAATGATCAACTCTCAGGGTCTTGTTTTGCCTATAAACTCATCCATTTCCAGAGTACTCTGAAGCATATCTATCATACCATTCATCCATAAGTATTTCTAAAAGGACTCTTTTAAAGACATTACAACAATATAATTTTTATTATCTCTTGGTTCATTTACTGACTTACTTGTGACTGGTTTTTAATATTAAAAGTTAGCCAAATCTGATTCTTGGTGGGATTTCATAATTAATTATTACCTTTTGCTTTTAGGTAAAAATATTTGCCAATAAATAAATAAAGACCAACTGTAGTTGAGTTGAATTGATTCATTAAAGGGAAAGCAAGGCCTTTATTCAAGGCTTTGTTTCCAGAGTGCTGCTCTTTTAACAGCGCAAAAGACTTCAAGTTTCTCTTTTAAAAAAATAGGTTTTCAGGGGCGCCTGAGTGGTTCAGGCTGAGCGTCTGACTTCGGCTGAGGTCATCATCTCATGGATTGTGGGTTTGAGCCCTGTGTTGGGTTCTGAGCTGTCTGCACAGAGCCCAGAACCTGCTTCAGATTTGTCTCCCTCTCTCTCTCTCTGCCCTTCCCCCGCTCATACTCTGCGTATGTCTCTCTCTCTCTCAAAAAATAAACATTAAAAATTTAAAAAAGATTTAAAAAATAGGTTTTCAGAAGTCACAAAGATCTGATGGCCCCTTCAATACTTTATATTCAAGTAGATTTAATTTTTAAGATACTTCTTTTCCCATCAAAATGGACTTTTTGATTAAAGCTGGAAAATCAGGAGACTCACAAGACAAACACAGTCTTCCCTCAAAAAAATCTAGGCTGTCCCTAATTTGAGCAGTTTAATGAGGATTGTTTAAAATTTGGATTCAGCTGCCAAATAAGCCCTCTCTAGGGAGGCAAACCATAAGAGACTCTTAAAAAACTGAGAATAAACTGAGAGTTTATGGGGAGTGGGAGGGAGGGGAAAGTGGGTGATGGGCATTGAGAAGGGCACCTGTTGGGATGAGCACTGGGTGTTGTATGGAAACCAATTTGACAATAAATTTCATATTAAAAAACAAAACAAAACAAATAAGCCCTCTCTTCCTCAACCTAAATGTCCGATTTGTGTGGGAAAGTTATCAAAAGAAACTTCATTTCCCAGTAGGGTATGGCAGTCAACTGGCCACAAAACACTATCACACAGAGAAATATTTGGAGTTTTTAAAGCATCTCAAAGTGCAAATTAAGAAACCTGGCTCTTTTATGGGATGGGTTATAACATCCTTAGATAGAGCTCAACCAGCTAGTGACAGGGTTGCAGGATTAACAAGTAAAGCTAAGGTGCTCCTCTCAGTAGAATCTCACATGTTAGCAATCTGCCAGAAAATTGTCCACACCACATTTGGGACCAATGAGGTAAAAAGAATAAGAAAGGGTCATTTTCAATTATTACTATTAGGAGATATAGTGATGGTGGGTCAAAGGACATTGAAATGACACTAACCCAGAAGATTGTTGAATCAAAATGTTTTTCATTTTACATTGAGGAGTCTCTAGATGTTGATTAATTGTGCTCAGTTCATAGTACTAGTCAGAAAACCTGAAGAGAAATGCAAGAAGCACCAAAATAAACTAAGGTTGAAATATTCAAAGTGATACATGAGTATTTTGAAATACTGTGGAAACTCTACATTAGTCCATAAACTGATGCTGCTGAGATGGCATGAAATTTGCATTGGGAATTTGTTCTGAAAATGCCGAGATTCATGCACCAAGGAGCACCCCCCTATCAAAGTTTGCCTGTAGGTCTGATCTCCACAGTAAATGATGGTAGGTGGGTTTGATTAAATCCAAAGCACTACCCACCTGTGTGTTGGGTTTCTGTGAAGTTTTGATATCAATACATTTATCTCTATTGTTCTAAACCTAAGTGTATAAGGATTTTGTAAAAAATTTATGAGCTAAAAGAAAATTTTCAGCATTTTTTTGTGAATGATTCTCATTTGCCGATTTGATGCTTACTTGTTCCAAGACAGCATGGTATTGGCACAAAAACAGACACATAGACCAATGGAATAGAATAGGGACTCCATAATTGGACCCACAAAAGTATGGCCAACTAATCTTTGACAAAGCAGGAAAGAATATCCAATGGAAAAAAGACAGGCTCTTTAACAAATGGTGTGGGGAGAGCTGGAGAGCAACATGCAGAAGGTTGAAACTAGACCACTTTCTCACACCATTCACAAAAATAAACTGAAAATGGATAAGGGACCTGAATGTGAGACAGGAAACCATCAAAACCCTAGAGGAGAAAGCAGGAAAAAAAACCCTCCGACCTCAGCCGCAGCAATTTCTTACTTGACACATCCCCAAAGGCAAGGGAATTAAAAGCAAAAATGAACTATTGGGACCTCATCAAGATAAAAAGCTTCTGCAGTGCAAAGGAAACAATCAACAAAACTAAAAGGCAACCAACGGAATGGGCAAAGATATTTGCAAATGACATATCGGACAAAGGGCTAGTATCCAAAATCTATAAAGAGCTCACCAAACTCCACACCCAAAAAACAAATAATCCAGTGAAGAAATGGGCAGAAAACATGAATAGACACTTCTCTGAAGGAGACATCCAGATGGCCAACAGGCACATGAAAAGATGCTCAACGTCGCTCCTCATCACGGAAATACAAATCAAAACCACACTCAGATATCACCTCACGCCCGTCAGAGTGGCTAAAATGAACAAATCAGGAGACTATAGATGCTGGCGAGGATGTGGAGAAATGGGAACCCTCTTGCACTGTTTGTGGGAATGCAAACTGGTACAGCCGCTCTGGAAAACAGTGTGGAGGTTCCTCAAAAAAAATTAAAAAGAGACCTACCCTATGACCCAGCAATAGCACTGCTAGGAATTTACCCAAGGGCTACAGGAGTGCTGATGCACAGGGGCACTTGTACCCCAATGTTTATAGCAGCACTCTCAACAATAGCCAAATTATGGAAAGAGCCTAAATGTCCATCAATTGATAAATGGATAAAGAAATTGTGGTTTATATACACAATGGAATACTACTTGGCAATGAGAAAGAATGAAATCTGGCCTTTTGTAGCAATGTGGATGTAACTGGAGAGTGTTATGCTAAGTGAAATAAGTCATACAGAGAAAGACAGATACCATATGTTTTCACTCCTATGTGGATCCTGAGAAAGTTAACAGAAGACCATGGGGGAGGGGAAGGAAAAAAGAGTTAGGGAGAGAGCCAAACCATAAGAGACTTAAAAACAGAATAAACTGAGGGTTGATGGGGAGTGGTATGGAGGGGAGGGTGGGTGATGGGCACTGAGGAGGGCACCTGTTGGGAGGAACACTGGGAAACCAATTTGAAACCAATTTGAAAATAAATTTCATAATATATATATATATATATATATATATATATATATATATGAAAGTATACTGTTAAGGTTTATGGATTCAAAGCCAAACTTCAACTTAGAAGAAGTGGGGTCATGTGTGGTTCCCTGGGTGATATTTAGTTGGTGTTATTAAGTTGAATATTAAAGACTTATTAAGATGAGTAGAGCAATGTCTGTGTCTCCTTAGGGTAAAAGCTTCTTCAATTATTTTGAAATACTCAAAATGAAAATTTTTTGTTGGATTCAAAATCCATGTGCATTTTTTTTATTTTAGAGAGAGAGCACACACAAGTAGGGGAGAGGGGCAGAGGGAGAGAGATAGAATCTTAAGCAGGCTCCATGCTCAACATGGAGCCCCATACAGGGCTGCATCCCACGACCCTGGGATCATGACCTAAGCTGAAATCAAGAATTGGATGCTCAGGGGCCCCTGGGTAGCTCAGTCGGTTGAGCGACCCACTCTTGATTTCGGCTCAGGTGGTGATTTCACGGTTCCTGGGATTGAGCCCCACATCAGGGCAGAGCCTGCTTGGGATTCTCTCTCTCCCTCTCTCTCTGCCCCTCCCCCACAATGCACATTTGCACTTGTGCGTGCTCTCTCTCAAAATAAATAAACTTAAAAAAAAGAATCAGACGCTCAACCAACTGAGCCACTCAGGCGCCCCTAATGTGCATTCATTACAAGAGTTTCAACATCACATTTGATTGAAAGAAAAGAAAGAGGTGTTAGATTTAAAGAAGGTTCCTACCTTTGAAGTACAAAATTCAAAGACTATAATTATCCAAGTTCTGATTATTGAGGAGAAAGAGGCTTTAACCAGTAAAAAACAAAAAACAATGATCATTTGCTGCCACCTACACATGCAAGCAATTTCCTGTTGATGGTGACTACCAAGAGACAGAAGAGATTATTAGCTATTTCAGCAGAGAACCTGGGTAACCTGGGTCTCTCTGCCTGGCCATGGCAAAAACAAGTGAGTTAGAAAGGGAGGTGAAACAGGCACAAAAAAGCAGTTAGTTGTTGCATTTCTTAAGAAAGGTTGGTAAGGTGTGAAAGCTTCAGAGAAACCAAAATGGTACCTGATGACCCCAAAGCTGATGCTTTTAAGGTGAGCTTTGATGACCCACAGAATCATGCAGCTATGTTTCACACATTCAAGCTAATTACTGAAAACATCAGGGCAAACTGTGCCTGCACAACCTCCATGGAATAGATCTTACCTTCAACAATAGGCTTTCCAAGACCACGAAGTGGCAGGTCATGATATAAGTTTATATCCATGTCAGAACTACTAATGGTTACTTGTTTCGTTTGTTTTGTTTGCGTTTTTATCAAGAAACATGATTACTTGATGTAGAAGATCTATGCTCAGCACAAACTGATTTACCAAATCATGATGAAAATGTCCATAAATGAGTCAGATTACCATAAAATAAATAAAAGCAGTCATGATCAAAGGCTCAGAGGTGGGCATGAATGTTGACCACCGCAAATATGCATGAGTGAATAAAAGTTATATTTCTAGAAGTGAGCTCGTGTGCTGTGAAAAATTCCTGAAAAGATGTCATTTGAATTCAATATTTAATAACTCCCTCAAAACTTTGCATTTTTGTTATCCTTATCACAATTTGTATAACATAAATAAAATCTATGGAATTTCTTTTCACCAAGCCCCAGTACCCCTAAATCCTCTTCAGTTTACTCCAATGTGTCATATGGATAGTCCCCTTCTCCACGTGCCAGGTTGGGCATGCCCTAAGACATTCACATCTAGTCACAATGCATAGACCCACTAGCACACGTGGACAGATATGTGCACACAGGCACATGTGTACATGGAGATTCAAATTTGCACTCACATCCAGACTTACATCAGCTGTTAAGCACAGTCAGGTGCATTTGTATATGTACACACACACACACACACATACACACACACACCTCCTCTTCTACACAGAAAGTTAGGCATGTGTGTAGGTACCCATCTAACAGCAAATCATGCAAAGATATAAAAAAACACACAAACATACACGTACACACATACACACAGATAACTACCCTTCAACAGAAATGGAGGCCTAGGCAGAGAAAAATTCACCATACACATGGGCACATGCAGACACATACACATACAAACCAAATCATACGGGCCTACATGCTTTCAGATACAATCATGCATATGCATAGACATAAGAACTGGCATTCAGACACAGGTTAAGTCCTATTCACATTCTATAGATCCAGGCCCTCCCCTACCCCCAGGATCTTACATTAAGAGATTAAAATCCACTGTTTTATACAAACCTTGTCCTGGGACACATACATTATACACACAGTACCAACACTCTCACACATACAGGCACATTGCTCAGATTCACTGCTACACACACAGAGGCAGGCATATACAGAGCAATGCAGACTCACACACACACAGCCATGTAGCCACCGATGCTTATAAACACAGCCAGACACAAACCCTCAGATGCACACACCCATTCACACCTATGCATTCACTTATACAACACAAATACATACATCCTATTACATGGCCATATGGACACAAATCCTTTATACACACATATCATCATATATAAACCTGGATACTAACCTTCCTACATGTATAGGCACAACAGAGATTCACACACACACATTTACATCCTGACTAGTACAAACCTGTTTACATATTCAGATAAAAACACACACAGGGCACCTGGGTGGTTCAGTCAGTTAAGCATCCCACTTCGGCTCAGCTCATGATCTCACAGTTTGTGAGTTCAAGCCCCACATCAGGCTCTGCGCTGACAGTGTGGAGACTACTTGGAATTCTCTCTCTCTCCCTCTCTCTCTCTGCCCCTCCTCCACTTGTGCTCTCTCTCTCTCTCTCTCTCTCTCTTAAAATAAATAAACTTTAAAATACACATACACATGCTCATATATGCAGCATACCAGCATTGCAGGTAACACCTGAACTCACATGGACACACATCATCACAGATACAGATATATGCATTCATTCACCCAGATGTACACTGGGAAATACACATGCATGGCCAAACCCCTTCCATTGACCTCCTAGACACACACTTCCTTTCTCATATGCTTATGGTTTTATATACACGATGGGACACATATAAATATAAAGCCAGTTTTATGTACAAACACATTCTCACATACACACAGGATCCACTCACTCTCTTACACATACACATGAACACAAATAATGTAGGAAATATGCACATAGAAACTACTCCATTGCACTTGCTGATGGGCACATACTGTTACTTACACACCAGGCACATACAATAATTATAGTACTATGTAACACCTGATACAGCACAGAGGACTCATTATGTGCCAGGCACTGTCCTAAGCACTTTTCAAATATTAATTCATCTGATCCTCACCCTATGAGATAGATACTATTATTACCCCTACTTTACAAATACAAAACTGGGGCTTAGTTGAGATTAGGTGACTTGCCCAAAGCCCCACAGCTAATAAATGACAGAACCAGGATGCAAATCTAGAGCCTACCTCCAGAGACCTTGCGGATCTAACTTACTCACAGGGAGAAACACACTCACCTCACACACACATACAGATACACACCACTCTAGCACAAACATATGGACACACAAGCCACGTACCAACATACGTGGGTACCAATAGCCACACACATGTAAGCACATACATACTCACATTTACACTCTACCAGAGGCATATATGCCCTAGGAAATATATACACATTCCCACACATACCCACAATCACACACCCCACCCAGACACACCCACACTATCAAATACACAAAACACCCTGTTATACCACCTACACACCATCTAGACAAATCCACACTCACATGCAGATACACCAACATTCTCAGATATGTTCCCCGCCCAAATACACACAAACACTCTCACACACACTATCCAGATATACCCACATGCCCACACCCCCACCCAGATACACTCACACACCCCACCCAGATTCACCTATATCCTCTCGTTCACATACCACCCAGATATACCCTATCCATCTCTCATATACCAGCCAGAGAGTAGCCCACACTCCTTTACTTAGATACACACACAACCACACCCCAACACAGATACGTGCACACTCTCTTTCTTATACACACCATTCAGACACACCCACTTTCACACACATACCCAATACTGATACAGCCACATTCTCTCACACACATCCCATCTAAACACACCCATCCTCATACACACCCACCTCAAACACACCTACATTCCACAGGCACTCCACCCAACAACAGCCACACTTCTGCAAACTCCCAACTCAGTACACCCACACTCTCATGTGCAACATTCAAATATACTCAAATCCATAGACACTCCCAACCTAGAGCCCTCATATTTGACCCAGGCACACCTACTATCTTCTTCACGCATGGTATCAAGGCACACACCCACAATGACACACACACCATTCACAGACACTACACTTACACACAGCCAACCCAGATACTCACACTCACAAATTCCCAGCCTAAGTACGTTCACACACACAGCACCTACACATTATCCAGAGACACCTGCTCACACACAAATCTTATACGTATACACCCATTATTTTCTCATGTTCTCTCCCTCTTTCTCTCTCTCTCACACACACCAAATAGATCCACTCACAAAGCCCCACCCAGATACATCCACCCCCTGATACATATGTATACACCATCCAGATTCATCACAAGTGGACCATCGAGATTGTCTCTCTCTCTCTCTCTCTCTCTCTCTCTCTCACACACACACACACAACTAGATACATTCCACTACAATCTAGACACGTCTGCATTCACACATGCACACACACACACACACACACACACACACACACATCCCACCCAGATATATTCAACTCTTACACATGCCATCCAGGTATACCATCTCAGACACTCCACTACCCAGATACATCCATACTTTCATCCCCTCCACACCAGTCAGATGCACTAACACTCCAAATGCACTTTCCACCCAGATATGCCCCCCCCAAACTCTCTTACACACCCCATCCAGTTATACCCACACTCACACACGTCCAAGTACATCCATACCCAGATACACAACCAAAGCTCTTACAACACACCACCTAGAGATACTATGCACTCCACCACCCAAACACACCCGTGCTTTCACCCACCCACCATTTAGGTACACTCATATTCAAACACACTCCACCCAAACTATACCCACACACTATCTAACACAGAGCCCAAATGTACCACTATGCTCTCTCTCACACACCATCCAGATATACCCACATCTCACACACACAACATCCAGACACACCCACTCACACTCCCCAACCCAGGTAAACCCAAACACTTACAACCCATCCAGATACGCCTACACATTTCTCCCACCAGATACTTGCATACTGTCATATCCCTACCATACTCAGAAACACCTGCATACTCTTTTACACATACACACAATCCAGATTCCGCTCTATTCATCACCATCATCCAGAATACCCACACTCCACACATACAATGCAGATATACCCATACTCTCTCTCACACACTATACACACATCTCATCCACATACACTCCCACACACCAACCATAGACACTTCCCAATTATATGTATACTCACATACACCCCCATCATCACCCAGATGTGCCCAAATTCTCCCCCCACACACATACACATCATCTAGATATATTCCATCGCACACTTCCATTGCCTAATAGACTTGTATGCTCACCCACCTACACACTATCCAGATATACCCATATTTAAATGCTCCTACCCCAATACACCCATACTCCTTCATGCACAGTCTACCCAGAAACACCCACACTTTCACAGATACATCTACACTATAAAACACATACATCATCCAAACACCCCCTCACTCTCTTGCACCAGCCAAATACACCCGTACACACATACTCCTCAAAAACACACATCCTCACACATATTCCCACTCCCACTCATACCATACCCAATACATATCATACCACCCCCATACCCAAACTCTCACCCATACCATCCTCCACCCAAACAGGCTGATGTTCTCATAACACCTCACAAACACACCATCTACATAAACCCACACTCACACTCACCCCTCCCAAATACAGCCAAATTTCTCACATACGTATTTTTCCCAGAAACACCCAGAATCTCTTACATACACAGAACCCAGATCCCTTCTCTCTCTCTCTTTCTTTTTCATTCTCTTACCAAATATACTACCTTCTACACACACACACACACACACACACACACACACACACACCACTCTACCTAGATATACCTTTACTTATACATACACATTGACATCTAGATTTCTGCCTTGACGGCATAATTTGGGTGCTCTCTGTGAAAACCATTTACCAACCTTAGACACTACACAATGCCATTTTGTTCTGGGCCTTCAATGGTGGGGGGATGGGAAGGGAGGTCTTTGTGTTTCAAGAAATCCTTTTCTAAAAGGTCACAAGGTCCCCTTTCCTAAGAGGACTTCAGTCCTTAGGAGGACATCAGCCATGATTGGTTCCCACATCTTGAGTGTGAATGATGACAGGAATTATCCTGAGACACCTCCCCCCAACAAAAACCCAGCATATGGTCAAGGCCAAAGAGGCCCCAGAAGAGGGTCATGGATTGCTTAGGTGTTATAGCTTGCCATCCTGTAGGATGTCTACACAGAGCCAGCTATGGTCTAGCAGGGTGCCACTGACTCTTAGACATGCGCATAAACACATGCTGGGGTGTACACACAGCATCACACAGACTCTTAAGTACCCTCCTTTATCACTCTTTCAGTGATTAGGCCTATCTGGGTAAGCCCAAGGCCAAATCTCTCTCACACACACATACCATCAGACAGGCACATGCACAAATACCTACACTTATCCCTACACATAGGCACACTCGCATTGCTCTTGGTCCCACATGTGCATTTCCATTTACTCTCAAACACAGGCATACATGCATGGCATATATTTCCATGACACAACACCCATGAAGGACATACATTCACTCACAAACACAGATATACACACAGGCATACTTTCACATGTCCACAGATGGACACACTCTACATCATACCCAGCGAGACAATGAAGAAACATGACACACAGAAGTGAGCTCCCAAATATATATACACACACACACCCAGACATGACCACATAAGCATTTTCACACGCATTCACATGAGGGTGTACTCACACATAAACACCCAGATGTGCACATGCTTGTCAGTGAGATGATGTATTCACATACAGACATTCTAACACACAGACATATACACACAACAGGGCATGTATGCCTGTGAGCATATTCACATATACATAGACATGTACATCATTCATTCCTATATGCACACAACCAGACACAGAGACACAAATGTACTTACAAAATACACTCACACAATCACAATAAGATATGCACACCATGTACATTCCCACATGTTTATACACCCATATGAGAAGCTATGCAAACAAAAGAAGATCCATTTATACTTATATTCTTAGACAGACTTGGACACAAAGGTCTGTTCACACACATGTGCACATGGAAGAACAGTCAGATATTCTTACATGCTTGTATATCTGCACAAGAAGAACTGATAACACTTTTCACACACAAGCTCAAACATATTTATAGACCAAGAGGGCGTGTACATACATTCACTTACACTGTTCTAGAACATATGTTCCAGAATAAACACAAATACACATAAACAATTAGAACTACACAAAGTGGTACATCCATATACCTGTACAGACTGGCACACACAGGCATATTCACACAAACACACTTAGAGGTGGCAAATATACAGACATGTTCACTCAAATGCACACACAGCCATATGTTCACAGGTAGTAGCATATACTCACACATATACACTCCCAGTCACTCACAGGCACATCCATACTCACGCATTCACACTTGCACTCAGAAATTCAAACAAAACACATATTGAGATATGTGCACCAAGTATTATGAAATGTAGTTACTCATGCATACCACAATCAGATTCGCATTCACACATAACAGTGTACCCACAAACACACATAGACATGTACACAAATACATTCATTCACTTATGCACATAGCCTTTTGTGCATATACACACAGGCACAGACCTCCCCCCACCACAGCCATACCCATATACATGATCAAATGTGTACACATGGGGATACCCACAAAATATATTTTCATGCACAAAACATGTATTCACACACTCCCCTCTACCCACACAATTAGTTCTTTTACTCATGTGATCATCTACACTAACATTCCCCTAATCAGATGTGGACCCACAGGCCTGTCTACAGACAATATGTACTCAAAACACACACACAGACATACACATAATCCAAAATGCTGGAGAATCCACATAGGCATTAACACACAGACCAACTCATATATATACATGACAGATACACCCACACAGAGGCATGTTCACACATAAATACTCTCCCATACATGCATGGACACACACACACACATGCCCGTATACTCATAAACACACTGTTTAGATATACCTACACCCATGCACACATAGGCACACACACCAATATACACAGATACAGCTAGACATTCACCTAATTCGGTATGCATACCCAGGCATTCTGAAACCCTCATACTCATATGCATGTAATTAGACATGTACATTCAAAGACAAATTGATACCACAAACATACACAACTAGACATTCAACAGGCCTATTGGCTCACAGAAACATTCTCACTCAGCCTCATAATCAAACATGCTCACCCAGACCTGCAAAGTCATACCCACTCCCCTGTACACACACAAGCCTACCCAGACATTCACACACTTGCACATACCATCACGTGGCCTGCTCACATACAGGCTCACATATATCCACAATGCCCATGAACAGATACACAGACACACAGACTGCACACAGTTACACATATATACCCACTCTCAGATCCAGATGCCTCTAAACCACAGTCTGGGTACTCTCTCTTCCAAATTCTTCTTCAGAAAAGTCTACTCCATACCCCAAAGCCCCACCCCTCCCTACCCTCACCATGGGGTCTTCTGGGTCTCAGACTTTCCCCCCCTCCTACTCCTCCCCTGGCCTTAAAGACCTTCCTCCAGCCACCCACCCCTCATGCAATGTCCCACCACATCTCTATGCCCAGAAACCAGCCAGGAGACCCCACTGTCCTCCTCCAACCCAGTCTAGGCTTTAGACTAGGGTCCCTGGGACCCGTCCCCCACAGGTCTAGCTGCTGCATGGGCCACACTCCAGTTCTACCTGAAGCCCTGCCATCTCAGAAGCTTCAGCCTCGTCTCCAGGCCCTGCCAACCACTGACCACAGGCCAAACTCTTGCCAAGTCTCCCCTCAACAGGGAGATGCCTACATCACCAGGGCCAGGAATGCTGCAGGCTGCAAGCCAGGCCTCTGCTAGCTCATGGGGGCTCAAGCCTGTGTGTGTGTGTGTGTGTGTGTGTGTGTGTCTGTGTGTCTGTGTGTCTGTGTATGCGCACACACGCACGCGCGTGCAAGGGGGCAAGTGCAGGGAAAGGAGACTGGAGTGGAGTAGGGGTGGAAGGCTCTGCCCATAGCCACCACTCATCACTCCCTACAAAGAAAGAGTGACAACACTGAGCTGCTCCTGCCTCCCCTCCACTTCCCAACCCCCATTTGCCTACCTGCTGTCCTCCCTAGATCTCTGTCAAGACCCTGGAGAAGAGGGGCCAGTCCCTCCTCCAAATAATCATTAACAATATTAATCATGAATAATCAGCGATATTGACCATGAGCTTTGCTGATACTGCTTCAGGGCCACTTCTATGCACATCCTTTATTTGCATGCACCAACTCATCTAGTCACTACACACACCCATGATGGGAGGGTCACCAGTCTCTTTGGCGGATGAGAAAACTGAGGTTCAATAAGCGGCACACTTTCACTACAGTTGCAGAGCTAGTAGTTGGGGGAAGTGTCCCTGGAGAATCCATGTTCTTCATGCACTAGGCTTCCCTGCCCCTTCAGACATAGGGACCACCAGCCACACTGTGCACAAGACCATAAGATCTGGGGGTCCCAGATACAACACGGGCATCTGAAGCAGAGATAACCTTGGGTGAAGGCTGGGGCCCACACTGTGGCCCCTGCAGGTTGTGTGGCATGGTCCTTGCCCCCACAGAGCCACCAGGCAGCCTAGGGCCTGGACGTGCTTCCCACCCCCACCTCACTTTCCCTACCAGCTAGGAATCACAGCAATATCTTCAGTGGTGAGTGAGCAAAAGTCTATGCTACCTGTGGGGAGAGACTGGGGAAAGTAGAAAGGAAGGAAAGCTGGGAGAGAGGAAAGAAGGAAAGGAGGAGTGGGGGGGGGTGGTCTGGGCTGGGATCAGCTTCTCTGTCATGTCTACCCACCTGCCTGTTCACACACACAGACAGAAATGCACACACCCTGCATGCAGGCTAAGGAAACTGGAGGAGAGTGGAGGAGGAGGGAGAGGGAGATGGAGAGGGAGAGGAGGCAGCCGCAGGAGGCTGAGCCTGCCCAGGGTGCAGGCATTGAGGAGAGCACTGCCAGGCTCCCAGGCATGCCTTCCACAGCTAGCACACAAGGGGACATTAACACAGCCTCATGCCCCAAAGCGACCATCATGATAAAAACAGACCCCATGTGGGGAGTGGGGAAACAGGTGGTAGTTCCCTTTCTCATGGGACATTTGGGATTGGGGAAGATGGAGATGGCTAGAGGACTCTCCAGGCTTGGGTGTCCAAGTAGTCCTTGTGATGGAACGGGAATGGGGGCGGGGGAGACACACTAACAGAGTCAGAGAGAGAGACAGAGAGCATGGCAGTGATGGAGACTCTGAAATATGTGTGGGGAGACAGAAGAGAAGTCTCAGCCCCTCATCCTTGCTGGAGGGATGCTGACTACTTACCTGGGCTTTCTCAGCAGGGCTGTCTTGGAATCCAGGGAGGGGGCTCAAGCTGTCTCACCCAGGATAAATCACAGCCCAGGCCACATTGTGGGACCCTCAGATGTGTCCTCAGTGATGTGGCAGCCAGTGACACTCCTGCTTCTGTTGCCGTGGATACAGAGGCCGGGCTGGTCTAAAACGCAGACATCAGGGGAAGCAGGCACCAAAGGGGTGCACTGGGCAGGGCTGGGGGCATTAGGGAACACCAAGTGGGCAGCACACAGCCTTGGGGTGCCCAGCCAGCTGGCAGGTGAAGGTCCAGGCAGGTGCTTCCCCCCACTACATATTCCCACCCCCATCTTCATGCCACCTCCAAGCTGGGAGGGGGACCAGCGCTGGCCCCTGCTACCCGTCTGCCCGCCTGGCTGCCGGTCCCCCCCTCCCCCCACCCTGTCTGCCTGCTGGCCGCCGCCTTTTGTCCTCAGAAGACACGGTCCCCGCGGGGCCTCTGCCAAGCTTCTAGCAGATGCTCAGGGGCCGGGGCTCCTCTCTGGGAGTACTCTGGCCATGGCCTGGGAGAGCCCCAGGTTGGGGGGCTCTCGTCCAGGCTCACCCCGCTCCACAGGCCTGGCGGGGATGGGGAAGAGGTGCAGGTCCACAGCCAGAGGCAGCAGCAGAGGTGGTGTTGGGGAGGGGATGGACGCCAGAAAGAGGGGGTGGGGTGGAGAGAGAGGCTGGCCAGATAGCTGTGTCCCGGGTTTTAGATCCGGGTTGAGGAGGGTGGCTCAGAGCATCCAAGGGGGGGGGGGGGGTCTTGATGCAAAACGTGGGCACCACGGGCCTGCCGGAGGGATGCTCCTGACCTGGCAACCACCCCAGCTCACACAGATCCGGGTCCCAAGATGTTGGGGACACCCGGCCTGGATGGGACATCAGTGGGGAGCCCAGGGCTTTAAGCTGGACCCCATCCGGCCTGTCTGTCCCCCCTCTCCTCGATTTGCACGGTCCCTGCCTCAGGGGCGGGCGGGGGAGGCAGGCAGGCAGGGAGGGAGCGGGAGGGAAGGAGGGAGGCTGAGCAGGCAGGGAGACTCCCAGCCGCCAGCCTGGTCCTCCCTGGGGCGGGGCGGGGCGCGGTGGGGGCTAGAGAGGCTGGGGAGCTGCAGGCTGCTGGCTGGCGGACTAGGTGGGGACGCTGGCATGGCAGCTGTGCTGCCCGGACAATAGCTGGCTGGGGAAGTCAGACTCCGGCTTTTCTGAGATGCTTGAGGGAGGCAGGCGTGGACGTGGGGAGAGGCGGCCAAGGGGCTGCTGAGAGAGCAGCTCACCTGGGCTACAAGTGCAGAGGAGGCAAGGGTAGGGGTCTGGGGTCGGATCTGAGCTAAGAGGTCATATGGAAGTTTCTCAAAAGCTTTCGGATGGAGGGGAGGAGGCGGGGAATGCTTAGAGCTCTGCGAGGTAGAGCTCATAACCTCATTCGGAATGGGTTGTGTGAGGATTTTCCCAGCAAGGCCTGTGGGCTGGTGGTGGGAGAGGGGCAGGGAGCCCTGCTCAGCTCTGAACAGCCCCTCTCAGGACACCTCCCTTGTCACTCCTACTTTCTCTGTGCCAGTAGACAGGCACACACTCATAATTAAGGCCGTGTTCCAGGACAGCAGAAGGGGACAGGTGAGGAACCCTAGTAGGCAGAGATATTAAGACAAGGAAAAAATATTTCTGTCCTGAATGGATTCAATTGGGGCCAAATGATGCCATAGTGGTTCGCTAATTCATAGCATTCCAAAACTCCGACTCTCTTGATATAAGCAATTTTCTTTTATTTGTTTCCTTCTCTCATCCATTGGCTCACTCATTCCTTAAACATGGCTTTGTGCTAAGCCCCTGGTGGGCACTGGAGATACAGGTGGATCAGACTTGCTCCCTGTCCTTAGGAAACCCTTGCTGTGCTACCAGACTGTGGTCCTGCAACCCACTTGCATCTGAATCCCCAGGAAACCTTGTGAAATGTGGATCTCCAGATTTACTTCCCAGAAATACTAATCCAGGAGGTTTGAGATGAGGCTCCAAAATCTGTATTTTATCAAAGTTGGTTCTTTGAAAAAACTAGAAAAAATGATAAAGCGCTAACACTGATTTGGAAAAAATATATAGAAGGCACATAACTAGTATCAGGAGTAAAAGGAGGAAGCACAATTTGGGTCACAGATACATTAAAATATAAGATAGTATTATGAAGAACTTTATACCAAAAAATTTGAAAATTTTGATAAATGGGAAAATTCCTGGAAAAATACAATTCACTAAAACTCACACAAGAAAACAGCTTAAATGTAAAATATCCTGTAACTATTAAATAATTGAATTTATAATTAAAAAGCTTTTCACAATCTTCCAGACCCAGAAACTGTCAATGGTGAATTCTACAAAATATTTAAAGACAAAATGCACCAATTTTCTAATTTTACACAAATTCCTTCAGGAAATTGGAGACAAATTGTATGATCATTTCAATATATACAAAAAAAGCATCATGACAAAGTTTACCAAGAATATAAGGGAAATTCTCTAATTTAATATATGTCATCTACAAAAAACCTATAGCAAATATCATACCTAATGGGAGATGTTGAATGCTTTCCATCTAAGATTGGGAATGAGATAAGGATGCCCATCATAACTACTTTTATTCAAATTGTACTGAAGTCCTGGCTAGTGCACTAAAGTAAAATAAATAAATAAATAAATAAATAAATAAATAAATAAATAAAATACATAAGGGTTAGAAAGGAAAATATGAACATACAGCTTCATTAGTCAAGAAAGTATGAAATAAATCAGCTCACTAAAATGACTAAAAAAGACAATACTGAATGTTGCTAAGAATGTGGAGTGACCGGAATTCTCATTCAATGTTGATGAGAGTATAAATTAATATAGTCACTTTGGAAACTGCTTAGCAATATCCACTGAAGGTGACCATATCCACACCCCATAACTCAGCAATCCTTCTAGGTATATGCCCAACAGAAATGTTTCTATATGTTTACCAAAAGACACATAAAATAATGTTCCTAAAAGCACTATTTGTCATAGTCCAAACTGGAAACAATTCAAATGCTAACAACAGAAAAATGAGAAATGAATTGTGGCATATTCACACAATGGAATACTACACATCAATAAGAAATACCCCACATCTACATACAATATGGATGGATTCTACAAACATTATGCTGAGCAGAATAAACCACACACAAACGAGCATCTGCTGTATGATTCCATGTAGATAAAGTTCTAAAACAGGTGAAACTAATCTATGGTGATACACGTCAGACTCGAGATTGCCTTTCAGGTCTGAGTAGGAGGCCTAAGGAGACTTCTAGAGTGCTAGGAACCTTGTGTTTCTTGATTTCCGTGCTGATTACATGGGTGATTACTCAGGAACAATTCACTGAGAGCTGTGCATTTATGCCTCTACTTTTCTTTATGTGTGTTATACTTCAAGACAAAAAAGTTTTTAAAAATGAAAAAGTAAAATAAGCAGTGAGATTGTTTCAGCCTAATGGGGGGCAAAGGTGGGAATTGGGAGCAGTAGGAACTCAAGGGAGTCAGGGGCAGTGTGGAGAGAGGTGCTTATACCCGAGTTAAGTGTGGGAGAAGTGAAGGTGAGTTGGAAGAAGTGTAAGAGGCAATACAGTGCAATGGCTAAGAGCACTTACTCTGGCTCCAGGCTGCTTGGATTTGAATCCGTGCCTCTTACCTTTCTTGCACCTCAAGATCCTTATCTGTTAAATGGGGTCATAATGGTGCTTACAGCATAGGGTTGTGAGGATAAATGAAGTAATATTTGTAAAGTGTTTATAATAATGCCAGGACATAATTAGTACCATGCACATCCTGATTAAATAAAAAAGGGGTGTCTCGGCAAGTGAAACAGCCTGTACAAAAGTTTGGGGGGGGGGGTCCCAGAAGGCAAGATGCGCTTGGAGCATAGTGAAAGCAATGCGCTTGGAGCATAGTGAAAGCAATTTGCTGTGGCCCTGGTGAGGGATGTTACTCTGGCACGGGCCAGACCCTGAATGCCAGGCTGGGGATCTCAGACTTTCTCTCTTTCTCTCTCGTTTAAATTTTTTTTTTTACATTTTATTTTATTTTTGAAAGGCAGAGAGAGACAGAGCACAAGTGGGGGAGGGGCAGAGAGAGAGGGAGACACAGAATCTGAAGCAGGCTCCAGGCTCTGAGCTGTCAGCACAGAGCCCGACACAGGGCTCGAACTCACGGACCGTGAGATCATGACCTGAGCCAAAGTCGGACGCTTAATCGACTGAGCCACCCAGGTGCCCCCCCCCCATTTTAAAGAACAAATAACATATTCCTATCATAAGGAATGTTCTACTTGGTGTCTAAACAGCTTGGAATGGTTTGGTATATTTCTCACCCATGTTTAACTGTCCTAGTTACTGAATCTAAACAAGGCTTTTACCCAGGCTTGAATACAAAGGCTTCTTTCCAATTTATTCTACAATTTTTCTTAGTCAGGGTTTTCATTAATTCTCTCAAAAACTTTAATTTTTAATGAACATTTCAAACATATAAAGCAGAGAGTAGCATGAGCACACACATACACTCACCACAAAGATTGGACAATGAATGAGATTCTGCCTTATTTGTTCTATCTTTTCCATTCTTCTTTTTGAAGCATTCCAAAGCAAATCCCAGACATCACATCACATTCCTATATGCTTCAGTACACATTTCCAAAAAGGGACATAATTTAAAAACCACTATGCCATCATTGCATTTAAGCATAGCAACAATTCCTTGTTAATGTCCAGTAATACGCTATTCCACAATTACTTGATTGTCTTCATAATGAAATGTCTTTTTACAGTGATCTTGTTCTAATCAGAATACACTGCACTGTCTGATGTGTCTCTTGAGGGTCCCTTAATCTAGAACAGGTCGTCTCTTCCTGATTTTTTTTGTGTGCATGTCATGCTCTTGACTTGTTGTAGTTGTGCTATAGATGGATTAATCTTCTGATTTTATCTGTTTGCTTCCTGGTGGTGTCATTTAACATGTTCTTTACTCTCCATTGTTCCTAGATATGGAAGTTAGCTCTGAGGACTCTATTGCATTCAGGTTATTTATTATTATTATTATTGCAAGAACACTTCATAGGTGGTGCTGTGAGATTCATATTTCATCACACCAGGAGGCATATAATATCTGGTGGTCCTACTTTTAATGATGTTAAGATTCATCAGTGAGTTAAGGTGGTAACAGTCTGATCTCTCCATGGAAAATTTCTCCATCAACCATTTATCTAATGATCTCATCTGTTGATTGTCGTCGGAATCAGTAATTTTTCTAAAACTTTTCTAAAATTCTATCAATTTTCTACATTCTTACATAAGTAAAAACTTTCTTTCATCAACTTGGGCTATTGTGTTATCTAAAATACAGTTAAGACAAGATAAAGATGTAATTCTGTCATTACCGATGCCAATTTGAGAGTAATTGATGCCCTATGGTTCCAATGGTTCAAATGAGGTTTTTGTTTAGACTGTTTCTTTGTTTTTTTGCTTCTTCTTGTTTTTAGTGCCACTGTGAACTCATGGATTTTTAAAAATAAATATATTAGGCGTGTTTCAATCCATTTTAATCATTATTCTGTTTGATGTTCAAATTACCCCTCATTTGGCCAGTGGGAACCCCTTCAAGTTTGTTCCTGTGCTTTTTTGACATGACACTAGTAGTTTTTTATTGTTTTCCTGGCTTCTAGTATTAAAAGATGTCTCAGGCTTATATTGAATATTTCCTGCTCCAGACCTGGAATATATATATTACATATTATATATTCCCTTATATTCTTGAGATATATATATATTCTTGATATATATATATTCTTGAGATATATATATATATATATATATATATATTAAATACACTTTGCATTTCCCACTTTCTTTACGCAAAGGGCACAGCCTGGATATACTGTTTTACACCTTCTGCAAGCACCTATTGAGTGGTTATTATACTCCCAGCACTGGGCTGAGGAACTCAGGCAAGAGCAATCCCACTTATCACCATGTTTTTGTGCATTTTTTGGTACTACAGTTAATTAGGGCTGCGGCTGTTATCTCTGTCTCTCAGGAGACAGTGCTCCTGGATGCCACCTCAGTGTGACTTTTTATCTTTTACTATCTTGCAGTAAGCACTGACAGTGACAAACACTTGTCCCTCAGCATGTCAAAAGAATAAACAAATTTTTAATTACACAAGTTATGCATGAGAACACGCACATTGTGAGACGCTTGAGCAACACAGAAGTGTATGGAATAACAAGCCATTGTTTGCCTTGACTCTCACCCAGTCCCACTACACTTGACTGAAATAATTATTCCGATGGCAGTTGCCAAATGGTGATTTTCTAATTCCATTATTCCTTCTACCTTTATTAATTCACATCCTACAATAAGGAAGAGCTTCCTCTTCTCCTCCATTTATTTGTTTATTCATTTATTTAGTTTTGTCATATGGATTTGTGGATTCTAATTTTATTGAATAGGTTATACATTGCAGCATTAATTATTTATTTTGATGCTCAAATTAACCCAGAATTTGACAAGGATGGGGGAGTCTTTTCAAGCTTGCTTTTGTGTCCTTTTGATATGCCCATCATTCTTTGAACACTTCCTTATTTTCTGGAACAGCAAGATGTTCCAGGTTCATCTTGTACCTTTCCTGTCCCAGCTCTGGAATCAGCCATTTATCCAAGAATTCAGCCTTGGTTCCTTTTTGTAGAGATACCAAGATACGGGTACTAAGTGTACTCACTGCTTCTAGGCCATTTCAGGGCACAGAGCTAGTATAGAAATACACACACACACACACACACACATATACATGTATATGTATGTGTGTATATATAGAAATATATACATATAAATATAGAAATATATAGATACACATTATCTATCTATGCAATCTCTGTTATCATCTTAAAAATAATGAGTTCATCCTAGTACTCCAATTCCAATCTCAAACCACAAGGTTCATTCTAGCCTCCTCATTTTCTAACTCCCTTCTCTAACAGTGAGAAACCTGGTTCTCATTATCTACATTGTATTTGCTTACTTGTTCAATTCTAGGACACACGTTCAGTAGTTTCAGAACTGCCAGCCCACACCACTGTGAAAAATAAAGCTACTAACTAAGGCTCAATATTTGTTTACAGTTCTTTTCCGTTTTCCCCTTCAGTGTAGTTATGTTATTCATTTGAAATAGGCTCGTTTGTTTCTGTTTGTATTCCATTTTGTTTTCCCATCATTGTTGATTGATTATGTAAAACAATAAAATGATTTTAAAAATCAAAACTATACGAGAAAAATAGCCAAAGAAGTGGGTATAATTCCCATCCCTGTACCCTGTTCCCATCCTCCATCCTTTTCATCCCATTCCCACTCATCTCCTGTGGATAGTAAATCCCACTAGTTTCTGGTTTACCCTGATTGTGTTTCTTTTTGCACAAATAAACAACACTATTTTTCATTCCTACTTCTTTTTTACACAAAGTATAGCATACTATAGATACACTCTTGCACTTTGCTTTTCTTTGCACTATTTGCTTTACAATACATCCTGAAAATGTATATACTTATAAAAGTAAAATGTATATACTTATAAAAACCTTTTAGTGGTAAAATATAATACAGGAAATACATAAAACATACATTCTTTTTTTTTTTAATTTTTTTTTCAACGTTTATTTATTTTTGGGACAGAGAGAGACAGAGCATGAACGGGGGAGGGGCAGAGAGAGAGGGAGACACAGAATCGGAAACAGGCTCCAGGCTCTGAGCCATCAGCCCAGAGCCTGACGCGGGGCTCGAACTCACGGACCGCAAGATCGTGACCTGGCTGAAGTCGGACGCTTAACCGACTGCGCCACCCAGGCGCCCCAACATACATTCATTTTTTAAGAATAATTATATAAGCACCACACAGCTTCAGAAATAGACATTGTCAGGGGCATCTGGGTGGCTCAGTCGGTTAAACATCCCACTCTTGATTTCGGCTCAGGTCATGATCTCACGGCCCGAGTTTGAGCCCTGCATTGGGCTATGCGCTGACAGCTCAGAGCCTGGAGCCTGCTTGAATTCTGTGTCTCCCTCTCTCTCTGCCTGTCCCCTGTTCTCTCTCTCTCTCTCTCTCTCTCTCTCAAGAAAAATAAATAAACATTAAAAAAAAGAAAGAAACAGGCATTGTCAGCATCCTAGAAGTCCTCTGGGTGACTTTTGCCAATCATGGCTCCTTCTCTCTCATCCTGAATGTTATGGTATTTACTTCCTTGCTTTTCTTTTTTCTTTCTTTATTTATTGACACATAATCGGCATACAATTTCTTTGCTTTTCTTTACAGTTAACCACCTTAGTTTCATTTTGCCTTTATTTGAAGATAACACACACACACACACACACACACACACACACACACAAAAGCGCACAAAAATTATGGACAACTTGATGAGTTTTCACGAAGTGAATATACCCAAGTCAAGAAACAGATCATGCCCCCAGAATTCCCAACTGTGTCTCCTCCCAGTCACTTTCTACCTCAAGGTGGGCAACTACTCTGACTTCTAAGAACATGGTTTACTTTTGCTCTTTACATAAGTGGAAAGCTAATAGAGGGTAGCTTTTTTTACTTAATTATGTTTGTGAGATTTATCCAGTCCGTTGTATGAAGATAGTTCATTCTTATTGCTGAATAGCATCTCATTGTATGAATACACCACAATTTAAAAAAAAATCTGTTTCACTGGCATTGTTGGAAACTTGAGTTGTGTATACATAGCTTGTAAAAGAAAGAAAAAACAAACTGAAGATCACGGCCCCATAGGTGAGACAGACAAATGAGGCAGAGTTCCAGAACAAGCTCTTTATGAGAACTATACATGTGGAGTTATGGATAGATGGACTTTGAGATGTTGGAGGTAAGTTTTGAAGGATGAGAAGATAGGATCTCTCTAAGAAGATATAGGGAGAGAGACAGAGACAGAAAGAGACAGGGAGCTTCGGGGCAGAGGGAGAGCATGGTGAGGATCTGGGAACCAGTAACATCTGGGAAAGGCTGAGTCAGAGGGGGCTGCATTAAGAGGTGGAAGGGAGAACCAAGATAGCAGAGTAGATTGGTAAGGCAAAGGATATGTCACAAAAGTCCTAGGGTGCTAGGTTAAGAAGATGAGACTTTATCCCTTAGGGGATTGGAATGCTACTGAAAGATTGTTTTCTTTCCTCCTCATTCATTTTTTCTCTTTATTTTTATAGCAGGGGCATCATATGGCCTATTTTGCAGTTTAGAAGGGTCTCTCTGGCCATGGCAGGAATGATAGATTGGAAGGGGAAGAGCAGGAGGCAAGGAGACATATTGGTGGTTAAGAGTGAAAGTTCTGGAGTCAGGCTTCCAAATTTTGTCCAGCCCAGTTCTCTCTCCTGATCTCCAGACTCTCATGTCCAACTTACCACTCAACATGTCCACTTGAATGTCTGCTAGGTATTCTGAAACTCAACACAAGCAACAATGAACTCTTGACCTTACCCCTAAAACCAGCTCCTCTTGCAGTCTTGTTCTTATCACATTGGCAATTTCATCATTTTGGTTGCTCAGGCCACATTCTTAGAGTTATTCTTTACTCTTTTCTCTTCCACACCCCACATCCAATCCATCCTGAAGTCTACTAACCTATTCATTTGCATTTCCTAGATTTCATGTAAATGGAATCATACAATATGTTTGCTTCTTTTTTTTTTTGTCTGTCTTCTTTCACTCAGCATAATTAGTTTGAGATTCATCCTTGAGGTTGTGTGTGTCAATAGTTCATTCCTTTTAGTGCTGAGTAGTATTGCATTGTATTTATATACAACAATTTCTTTATCCATTCACCCGTTGATAGGCATTTAGGTCATTTCCAGTTTTTGCCTATTACAAACAAAGCTGCTATGAAGATTTGTGCACACATCTTTGTATGGACATATGCTTTCATTTCTCCTGGGTAAATACATAGGAATGAGTGTATAGTAGATGTATGTTTAATTTTGTGAGAAACAGTTAAACTGTTTTCCGAAGGTTGTATCATTTCATTCCCATCAGCTGCGTATGAGACTTCCAGTTCCTTCATATCCTTGCCAAAACTTGCTATGGTCAGTCTTAAAATTTTAACCATTTCAATAAGTGCATAGTAGCACGTTATCATGGTTTTGATTTGCATTTCCCTAATGACCAATGATGTTTAGCATTTTTTCATGTGTGTATTTGTCATCTGTACATTTCTTTAATGAAGTGTCTATTCAGATCTTTTGCCCATTTAAAAAAATGTGCTGTTTGATTTCTGATTATTGAGTTTTTCAGAGTTTTTGTATATACTCTGGGTACAAGTTCTTTATTACATATATATTTTGCAAAACTTTTTCTCCCAGTCTGTGGCTTGCCTTTGAATTTCATAACAGTCTCTTTTTGAAGAAAAATTTCTAGTTTTGATGAAGTCCAACTTATCAATACTTATTTTATAACCATACATTTTGAGTCCTAGTTGGGAAATATTTACTAAACCAAAGGTGACTAAGATTTCCTTCTATGTTTTCTTTAATAAATTCTTAGTTTTTTGTTTTACATTTATATGATCCATTTATGTATACGTTGTGAGGTAACTCTCAAAGTTCTTTTTTTTTTTTTTTTGCATATGGCTGTCCAATGGTTCCAGCACCATTTGTTGAAAATGTTATTCTTCCCCTCATTGAATTGCATTTATACTTTTGTGGAAAATTAATTAAACATATATATGGGCCTGTTTCTTGACTCTCTTTTTCACTGATCTTTACACCAATACCACATTGTCTTGATTACTGTAGTTTGAAATCAGGTAGTGTAAGTCCTCTAACTTTGTTCTTTAAAAACATTTTTTTGGCTATCCTAGATCCTTTGCATTTTCATATGAATTTTAGAATTGGTTTGTCAATTTATGTATCTTAGCAATATTGAGTCTTCCAGTCTGTGAACATAGGATATCTTTCCATTTATTTAGATCTTCTTTAATTACTCTTAGTAATGTTTTGTAATTTTTGGTGTATAAGCCTTGCACATTTTTGGTCAAATTTATCTCTAAGTACTGTATATATTGTAATGCTATTTTAAATGGTATTTTTATTTCAAATTCCAATTGTTAATTGCTAGTATATAGACATGTAGTTGATTTTCAATATTGAGGTTTTATCCTGCAAAGTTGCTAAATTCATTTGGAAGAGATTTTGTGTGTGTGTGTGTGTGTGTGTGTGTGTGTGTAGATTTCTCAGGATTTTCTATAGACAGAACTGTTATATGACAAAAGGACAGCTTTACTTTTTTCTTTACAATCTGGATGCATTTCTTTTTCTTCCCATACTTCAAGGGCTAGAGCCTCCAGTACAATGTTGAACAGAAGTGGAGTCAGACATTTTTGCCTTGTTGTTGATCTCAAAGAGAAAGCATTCAGTCTTTCCACCATAGAGTATGATATTAGCTGTAGATTTTTTGAAGATGCTCGCATCACTAATTATCAGGGAGATGCAAATCAACATCACAATATCATCCCACATCTGTTAGGATTTCTGTTATTAGAAAAGACAAGGGATAACACATGCTGGTGAGGATGGGGAGAAAAAGGAACCCTTGTGCACTGTTGGTGGGAATGTAAACTGGTGGAATGCAACCACTATGGAGGTCTCTCAAGAAATGAAAAATAGAAATACCATATGATTCAACAACCACACTTCTGGGTATATAGCCAAAGGAAATGAAACCACTATCTCAAAAAGATATCTGTCCTCCCATGTTCATTGCAGTATTATTCACAATAGCCAAAGCATGGAAACAACCTGTCTCCAGCAGATGAATGGGTAAAGAAAATGTGGTGTGTGTGTGTGTGTGTGTGTGTGTTATATGTATATATGTTATGCATAAACATATATACACATATACGTATGTATGTATACAAGTATACACAAATGTTATATATTTACATATGTGTATATATATGCATATATCACATACATACACACACAAAGGAATATTATTCAGCCTTTAAAAAGAAGGAAATGTTGCCATTTGTAACAGCATGGGTGAACTTGAAGGGCATTATGCATGATATCACTTATATGTGGAATCTAAAAAAAAATTGACCTTACAGAAACAGTAGAATGGTGGTTTCCAGGGACTAAGGAATGGGGAAAAAAGGAAGAGGCTGGTAAAAGGGTACAAACTTTCAGTTATAAGATGAATAAGGTCTGAGGATGTAATGTGTTACATGGTGACTACTATATTTGATAATACAGCATTATATAATTGAAATGTGCTAAGAGAGTGAAACTTAAATGTTCTCACCAAAAAACCCAAAAAAACAAAAACAAAAACACCAAACAGGTTAGTAAGTGAGGCAATGAAAATGGTGGTGGGAATACTTTCACAATGCAAACATATCAAATCATGATGTTGTACATTTTATTTTTTCCTGCTATTTTTATTTTTTAAATTATTACTTATTTTTAATTCAAGTATAATGAACATACAGTGTTATATTAGTTTCAAGTGTACAATGTAATGATTCAACAATTCTATACATTACTCAGTGCTCATCACAATAAGTGCGCTCTTAATCCCTTTCGCCTATTTCACCCATCCCCCCACCCATCTCCCCACAATTTCATTTGTCAATAATACCTCAATAAAGTGGAAGAATTTTTTCTGTTGCCCCTTTTTATTTCTTCCTCGACACAATATTGAGAAGTGTTATTTTGCTTCAAAATATTTGTGTATTTCCCAAATACCTTTTAAAAATTTATCTCCAATTTAATTCCATTGCATTGAGAGAGAATACTTTGTATGATTTCAATATTTTAAGTTTACAGAGATTTGTTTTATGGTCCACCATATGGTTGTATTAGTTTCTTAAGGCTGCCATAACAAATTACCACAAACTTGATAACTTTAAACAATAGAAATTTATTCTCTCACATTCTGGAGAGCAGAAGTCTGAAATCAAGATGTAGGCAGGGTTGGTTCCTTGTAGAGACTCTGAGGGATAATCTGTTCCATGCCTCTTTTCACCAGCTTCTGGTGGCTTCCAGCAATCCTTGACATTCCTTGGCTTATAGATGCATCACTCCAATCTCTGCCTCTGTCTTCACATTGCCTTCCTCTCTGAGTCTCAAATCTCCCTTTGCTTTTCTTTTATAAGGACACCTGTCATTGGATTTAGGGCCCAACCTAACTGCCCTGGCTAGAGCCTCTAGTCAGTTTAGCTTGTTGCTCTCATGGAGCTACCAGCCTCCTCTTAATCGCTTACCAGCAGGATCTCCATAGTCTCAGAGTATACTTGAGTTTGAACTTCTCCAAATTCTGTTTCAAATAAAGTTACTTCCTTTGAGGATAACTTGGAGTTCTCCCATAGGAACTGCCTCTCTCCCTGGACAAAATCTCTGAGCCACTGCTCCAGGCACTGGGTAAGGGTTGTAACTTCTGCCTTTCCCAACTGAAACTTCTTCTCATGTGTGGGCTGGGGCAAAGGCTATAGAGGCTTTAGTATTTGGTACCTGTTGTGCCTGAGATAAGTTTTCCACTCTATGAGTGGGGGCTAGATGGAGGACGGGAACATCAGAACTTTCAGATGCTTTCACCAGGAATTTGGCCTCTGCAACTTGGAGAGGGAGTGGATGAGAAATCCTGGCGTCCTGACCCTTCCAGTGAGATCCTGTATCCCTTGATTGGGAGCTGAATGGAGAGAGATCTCCAATTTTTTTGGCCACATCCTCCCAAAGTGGACCCTCCCTATAGCTGAGTTGGGGTGGAGGATGGAGTGGGTCATGGCTCAAGTGCCACAGACTCTCACTGTGAGGTTTAATAGATTTTCTTGAATAAACGTTTCCTTATTTGTTGTATTCTTTTAGGACAATTTCTGGAGACTTTAAATGTTTTGGTTATAAAACAATAATTTTTACTAGTTTCTTTGCTGGTGAACAGGTCCACAGAGTTCTTTGTGTTGCCATTCCGGAAGTGGAATCCCCTGAGTGGCCCACCCTTTTTCCTTTAACCTATTTGTATCATTACGTTCAAACTCAAATTGGGTTTCTTTCAGGCAGTATATAATTAGGTCTTGCGCTTTTATTTAACCCTACAATCATTGTCTTTTAATGGAGTCATTTAGACCCTTTATATTTAATATGATTATTGGTATGTCTATGTTTACATATTCCATATTGTTATTTGTTTTCTATTTGGCCCATTTGTTCTCCATCCCCAGTATCCTCTTTTTATGCTTTGTTTTATATTAGTGTAGTAGGTTTTTTAAAATGTAAATGTTAATTGTTAACATACAGTACAATATTGGTTTCAGGATTAATTGGTTTCAGGAAGTAATTCAGTAATTCATCACTTATATACAACAGCCAGCACTCATCACAAGTGCCCTCCTTAATACCCATCACCCAACTAGCCCATATCCCACCAACCTCCCCCAATCAACCATCAGTTTGTTCTCTTGTTAAGGGTCTCTTGTGGTTTGTTTCCCTCTCTTTTTTCTCCTTCTCCCATATGTTCATCTGTTTGTCCCTAAAATTCCACGTGAGTGAAATCATATTGTATTTGTCTTTCTTGACTTATTTCACTTATCAAAATACACTCTAGCTCCATCCATGTTATTGCAAATGGCAAGATTTCATTCTTGTTCGTGGCTGAGTAATATTTCATTGTCTATATATGCCATTTTTTATTTATCCATTCATCAGTCGATGGCCATTTGGGCTCTCTCCATAGTTTGGCTATTGTTGATTCCACTTCATTTTTAACAAAGCTTTTTTCCCCCCTAATGTGTGCATTTTGAAAGTTTTTAAAAATTATTTTAAAATATTTATTTATTTATTTATTTTGAGAGAGAGAGAATGGGGGAGGGACAGAGGGAGGGGGAGAGACAGAATCCAAATCAGGCTTTACACTGTCAGCACAGAGCCTGATGGGGGGCTCTACCTCATGAACCATGAGGTCATGACCTGAGCCGAAGTCAAGAATCAGATACTTAACCGACTGAGCCACCCAGGTGCCCCTGAAGGTTAAAAAAAAAACTCATTATGTCTTCAAGTTTACTAATCTTTTCTTATGAAATCTGCTTTTAATCTTATGAGATGTAATTTTCATCTCAGACCATGTACTTTTGATCTCTAGCAGTTCCATTTGAGTCTTTTAAAAATAACTCTATGTCTCCTATTAACATGCTCACTCTTTCTTCTATCTTCTTCAACCCATGGAATACATTTATAATAGCTGTTTTAATGTCTACATCTGTTAACTTTATCACCTGTGTTATTTCTGGATCTCTTTCTATTGATTGATTTTTATCCTCATTATTGGTTGCATTTTCTACTTATGTGCATGCCTAATAGTTTTTTTAAAAAAATTTAATGTTTATTTTTTGAGAGATTGAGAGAGAGAGACAGAGACAGAGACAGAGACAGAGACAGAGACAGAGTTTGAGCTGGGGACGGGCAGAGAGAGAGGGAGACACAGAATCTCAAGCAGGCTCCAGGCTCTGAGCTGTCAGCACAGAGCCCAACACGAGGCTCAAACTCACGGACAGTGATACCATGACCTGAGCTGAAGTAGAAGGCTTAACCGACTGAGCTGCCCAGGCGCCCCCCCCCCCCAATAGTTTTTTATTGGATGCCAGACATTGTGAATTTTACCTGTGGGGTTCTGGTTTTTATAACAACAGTAATAATTCCTTTAAGTGATTTTGAGCTTTGTGCTGGGATGCAGATAAGTTACCTGGAAACCGTTTTATCCTTTTAAGGCTTGCTTTTAAGCATTATTATACGTGACCAGAACAGCCTTTAGTCCATGGTAAATTTTCCCAACTACTGAGGTAATAACTAGCTGTGAGATCTACCCAACCCCCTGCATATTTTGAGGTTTTCTCACCTCTGGCAGGTGAGAAGATGAACTATTTCCGTCCCTCTGTGAACTCTGGGGTTGCTCCACACATTCTTTTTTGGTGGTACTTTTCCCTTGCTTGGGCAATTTCCTCACACATATGCACTGATCAGAATTCAGCTGGAGACTCTAGGGGAGCCCTATGCAGATCTCCAGAGCGTGCTCGCTCTCTCTCTCTCTCCTCTCTGCAGTTCTCTCACCCTCCATGCAGCTCTCTTTTCTCTGGTCCTCTAATCTCAGAATTTTCCTTGTCTTGGCCTCCCTGAATTCTCAACTGCTTCCTCAACTCTGGGGAGACCATGGGCCTCTGTTTTGGGTTTCCTCTCCCTGCACTGATGCCTGAAAACCCTCTCCAGGCAGTAAGATGGGGGAAATTATACTACTCACCTCATTTCCCCCCTTCTGTCAGGTATCAGTGACCTGAACTGCCTGTTGTACCAGATCCAAGAATTGTCTGTTCCAGTTTTTTTAGTTATTTTAAGTGGGAGGATAAACCCAGGCCTGTTTCTCCATCATGGCCAGATCCAAATCCTAAGTCAGTCTTTTTAAAAACAAAAATTACTTATTTATTCTTGAGACAGAGGTGGGGCGGGCAGAGAGAGAGGGAGACAGAGAATGTCAAGCAGGCTTTGTGCTATAAGCGCAGAGCCCAACGTGGGGCTCAAATGCACAAACGCTGAGATCATGACCTGAGCCAAAATTAAGAGTCAGACGCCTAACTGACTGAGCCACCCAGGTGCCCCCAAATCCTAAGTCAGTCTTGAACTAATCCTTGAATGCTGTGTTAATAGGATCGGCTGTCTTTCTCATATGACATGTGTGTGTCCTGTGATGAAGAGGTTCAAGGAAACTCCCAGAGTTCTGTCAGTGTAAGGGTGTAACAGTTGTTGCTATCCTAACAATTACCACTATTTATGATAATGAGGATGTTACAGAATTGTGTGTAAAGCATGAGGCATGTGGGCACCATTAAAGAACATCTGCTACTAGAGGCAGAAAGGAATACTGTTTGAGGTCAATACACCTAGAGTCACAAGGTGCAGGCTTTGCTGTGGACTAGCAAGGGGATCTAACCCGTTGGTATAGCAAGGGGATCTAACCCCTTGGTACTTAAGTTTCCTCATCAACTGGTCTACTAACAGAATCGGGGTGAATGTGGGCTACTGCACCCACTCAAAGGGGAGAGTGCCAGGAAGGAGGCTGTGAATGTTCAGCTGGGTCCAGAGGCAGAGAGTCCATAGAACACGGGGCCTCAGCATGTCCCACTCAGCAGTGCAGGGAGAGGTGCATGTTGCTTGCATCATCCCTGGACATATCCTGCAAGTGGCTAAGAAGTCCCTGGAAAACAAGCCCACGGGACATGTATAGGGAGGAGTGACTCACTGAGATTGAGAGTACTCTGGGTATCTAGTCTTTCCACTTCATGTTGTGGGGACCATATTTGTTTCAGGGTCTTTGCTCAGCTTTGGCTACTTTTATAATGCCAGCAGCTACTGCTGTCACTGACACTGCTGTGGAATAAGGCACAGCCAGGGGTTATGGGCAGGAGCTCTGGGGCCAGACATACCTGGGAGTGGGTGCTGGTATCTCCCCTCCTGGCTCTGGTGAGCTTCAGTAAGATAGTTAGCTGATACATAGTATAAGTTACTCATCTGTAAAACAGTGATTAATAATAATAACCACCTCCCAAAGATGTTATGGCTATTAACGGAGTTAACTGATGGTTAAAACAGGGCATCTGTGGAAACAATACTGACAAAAACAATAATGATCCTGGTTAATGTTTATCACAAATTTATTCTGCATCAGGCGCTATGAAAACTCCTGCTAGGGTCATCTCATTTGCTTTTCACTACAACCTATGAGGATTGACACTATTTCACGGTGGAGAAGACTGAGGCACAGAGACAGTAAGGGAAAATCCCCAGTCACACAGCTGATATGAAGAGAACAAGCTGAGATTGGCACTCAGGAAAACACCAGAACCCAAATTCCTGACCATTGCTGGGGATGGGGTATGGCATGGAGTGGTCCATTCCAGAGGGGCCTCGGCTGGGGCTGAAAACTCAGAGAAGGAATCAGAGAGGGTTGCTGTGGGCAGTGAATACTGGGAACACACACGAAGAGGGCAAAGGGGCCAGAAGGAAGGCAAGTGATGATGCCCTCCAGATGGTGGGAATCAAAAACTCCTAAGAAGTGCCCCAGTGGCTGTCCTTATGGGCTTTGGCCTCTGCTTGGGCTGTCCAGCAGCCTTGGGGCACAGCTGGCCAGAGGCCAAATCCCACGAGGACAGCCACTGGAGCACTCCTGCGATCATGCTCCCCCATTCCCCCCGAGGGTCCCTTCTCTGTGCTCACAGACCCAGACCTGCACAGTGTCATCCCACCTCCTGATGGGACACTCATCCCAGCTCCTCTTCTCAGAAAACCTTCCCTTTACCTCCAGCCCTGGGGGACTGCCCTGGATCCCCAGTCCAGGGCTGGGGTTTCACCTGAATCCTGGAGAATTTTCTGTTCCTCCCTAACAGGGACATTATTACAGACCCCTACATGGTGGCTGGAAGACCTCTGTCCTGCACAATGTTGTGCGTTTGCAGGGAGCAGGAAAGGCTCTGGGTGGGTCCTCTGAGGTAGAACTGGGGTGCTGGTTGACAGGACAAAAACAGGAGGGACAGGGTGTAACTGAGGCCCAAGACTAGGGCTGGAGGAGGGGGCTAAAGAGGCTCCTGGGGGAGAAGGGGACACCTGGTGGCTGGCAAGGGGAGCAGAGAGATTTCAGCAGAGGGAAGGGGTGAAGCAGCTGCCACCAGGAGAGGGGGTTTAGAGAAAGGACAGGGATGATCAGAGGGATTTAAGGGGGTTGCCAGAGGCAGTGATACAGTATCCCTCTCTCCGGGATACAGTATCCCACAGCGGGCGCGGAGAGATGGCAGAGATGACAGGATCCACGACCTCCATTTGTGGATCTGGGATTCACCTTAACACCCCGTGGGGCAGGATGCAGAAGTCCCTATGATCAGAGGTGACCAGGGTGGGTCAGACGATGGTCATTCCCAGGATCCAGACGTGAGAGGTCTCTCAGAATCCTTCAGTCTAAGAGACCTCCGCATCCCTGGGGTGAACCTGCCTTCCTGATGACGTGGTGGTGACTGCAGACAGCGAGGGCTGCAAGAGCCCAGGCCTCTCCCCCATAGGGTGGACTGAACAGAGACTCACTGTCACGGCCCACACAGCAGCCCTGAGCTGAAGATTTGTGGCTCTGTGTCACAGGGTGCAGCCTGTAGTCTCTGCGAGTGGGTGTGTGAGGCCTCTGAGCTGAAAGGGAGCTTATTACCTCAACTAGGAATCCTCTCAGCTGGCTGGAGTCTAGTTGTCACATGTGACATCTTTGAGCTGTTTGTGGTTGGGGTCTAGGATGAGAGGCCTCTGAATGATTTGTGAGCCTCTATCCCAGGGTATGAGGTCTCTGAACTATTTGGGGGAGTCTTTGTCCAGAGGGGTGGGTCTCTGAAATGTTCATGTATCTGCATCTGAGAATGATTTTGAGAGGAAGGCAGGATGCACCTTACTCTCACAGGGCTTAGCACTAGGCCTGAGATTTCACATTTGCTGTGCTTTCCCCCATGCCTGCCCTGCTAGGGATGAGGGCTTAGGGCCCCCATCCTCAGGGAGGGCCTTTCCTCAGCCATACACAGCCCCTAGGAGCCCATGGTAACAATACAGATCAAAGGAATATCTGTTTAGCATTACTCCCATCCTTGCTAGGGGCCAACCACTGTGACAAACCTATGGACATGTACTAACTCAGCTGATCTGCCCAATCCTCAAGGAGAAGGTCGCTATTTGCAGGTGAGGAGCCTGAGGCCCAGCAAGGGAGGCCAATCTAAGCTCCTGAGGAGGGAGGAACTGGATGTAACTTAAGCTTTTTGAAGGAGGCAGGGAGACGTCAGCACAGCAAGGCCAGGTAGGAGGTGACCAGGAAGGGGGAAAGCTGAGGTTAGTGCATGGCCACAAGGATCCTGTAACTGACTCACTTTCAGGATGTCTGTCCCTCTCTGGCGCTCGCTCACATGCCCCGTTCCCGGGCACAATACTTGATGCACAAACGTAGAGGTGGTGGTAGAAGGTAGACAGGTGAGGGAAGCACCTCAAATGCACCAATTTTCACAAAGCCTCAAGCAAACCTAGAGATTCCTGCCTCCACTTCCCTCCTTGCAGCATTTTTGGGCACTGAGATCGGAAGGAGGGCAGTCAAGGTCATGAGGGGGTGTGGGCAACCCTGTGTATAGCATAAGCCTCCCCATACCTGAAATGTGTCCTTGTCCTTATAGGCAGAGGGTCCTGATGTATGTCAAAGCAGTGGGACTGAGACCAAGACCACAGGCTGCTGAGGTATTTCCTAGATACCCCTGGGGAGGGGCGTCTTTTCCTCTGGAGAGACAGGCACATCATCCAGTAGCAGAGCTGGGAGCCCATAGGTGGGTACTAATTCAGTGGGGACAGTGGTGCTGCCAGATGGTCTCTCTGTCTCAGTCTCTCTAATGCTATCTTCCTTTCTGTCTTCTCTGTGCCTGAAACTTTGTCTCTGTTGCCCACCCACGTGGGTGGGACCTCACTCACCCAAGAGGACCCTTGCTTGGCCTCTCCTGAGGCTATCATCCTTTGACATGGATACTCATGGGGAACTGTTAGGGGGTTGCTCACGAGTCTATGGAACTGTCCAAGAAGGCATGTTCAGCTGCAGATGGGTAGAAAAAAGGTTCTCCCTTAGGGCAAGCAAGGAGCTGATCCCCATGTATTGGGTGGCCTGGATCTCTGGCCTCTGAAAGGGGGCTTCTGAAATAGGGGCTTCTCTGCTAAAAAACCAACCGACCGACCGACCAACCAACCAATCAACCAACCAACCAACCAACCAACCAACCAACAAAAAGCCTCCATGGCTCAAACACGATAGTCAAACTCCTCACCATGGCCCTGAAGGTGCTTCACTATCTGGCCCCCATTACCTCTCTCACCTTGTCTCCTACCTCTCTCCCTCAACCATACTTAGCCAGCCACAGTGGCCTCCTCACTGCACCTCATACACCCTGCACTGAGTTCCACTCCTGCGTTTTTCTACTGGCTCCTACCTCTGTCTGGGATTGTTTTCTAGCAGATATTCATCTCCAGGTGTCTGCTCAAGGATCACATTCTTTGAAAGACCTTCCTTGACCTGATTCTAAAAATTGTCGCCCTCTATTTCATTATTCCGATTTAATTTTAATCGCAATTGCCAAATTACTTGACAAATTACTTACATTTTTGTGCTGTATGATCCCAATAGAATGTAAGCTCCATGAGAGCAAGGGTTTTTTTTGTTGTTGTTGTTTTTGTTTTTTTGCTGTTGTTTCCACGCGGTCGTATTCCTAACACCCATAATAGTGCCTGACACATAATTTGGAGGGAATTAATGAATGAATGAGAGAATGAATAAGTAAGTACAAGGCTGTGGTGAGACGCATAGCTACCCAGGCCAAAGGATTCTCCTAGGGAACATGTTCACGGGTGACAGGATGCTGACAAAGTCCGCAGTCTTTATATCACTTTCTCAGTGTCCTTGGGGCCCCTGGAAGATGGCCCTTTCCCTAACAGAAACAAATGACTTATTACTGACAGTCAATCACAAAGGCCTGACACACAGCAGACCTCTAACACCATCCCCGTGCTCTACCCCTCCTGCCCCTGTTCCCCCACTAGACCTAGTTTGCATTGCCCACGGAGGCACAAGCCAGCACAACGCCTACCACATAAAAAAAAAAAAAAATCACTTTTAACGCTCCCTATTACACTGGCGGCCACCGGAGAGAGGTAAATTTCAGCTCAGGAAGACTTTCTCCCGAGTCCACCACTGCAGCGAGCTGGGGTTTACACCCTGGCTTTGCCCTCCCTCCCTCCCTTTGGGGCCAGCCTGGAATGGTCCGTGGGCATCTGCATCGACCAGCCATTCCAGGTACGCGCCACTAAGGGGCGCGCGAGCTGGAACGGTAAGCGTCACTGGACACACCTCTCAGAGCCACAGAGGCAGGACCGTCCACTCCGGGAGGTACCACTAGAGAGGGGACTCCGATTTTGGAATAATCCATTGTGTATGTGACAGTACTGAGGGTCTGCTTATACAGCGTGTGGCATCAGCCACAGGTCGCAGCGGAGGCGCTAATGGCGCCGCCAGGTCCTTCCCCACTCGCTCCACTCCATTCTTCCTGCCCACGTGAGCCTATGTGAACACCGGGTCTCAGGCCGCTTTATTCAGTTGCACTTCGCCGACTCCACCCCTCCGTTTCTACATGGTTACGTCCAGCTAGGCAGCAACGAGGTGAGAGATTGGCTCTCCGATATATAGGGGGCGAGGTCAGAGACTTTCTGGGTGATGATTGGTCCGGGAGAGAGTGTGCCAGAGTAAGCCCTTCCGGGGCGCAAAATGGCTCCGGAAAAACTCCCTACTCCCCGCCCCTGTCTTCGTCTACCCCGTTCCCATTGGCTATCTAGCGGGGTCAGGCACAACGAGGGCAGGAGCTCTGGGCGAGGGTTGTGTGTGTGTGGGTGTGGGTGTGGGTGTGGGTGTGGGTGTGTCTGTGTCTGTTTGTGTGTGTGGCTTTTCAGAGGGCACAGTTTTTCTCCGAGTTGAACTACTCACCGACTGACTGCCCCGAGGGGCTGAAGATGCTGCCCCAGTCGGTGGCGAGGTTCGGCACAACAGCTCGCTTGTAGCCAGAGTCTGGCACTGGACGCGCGCCGTGACTGTGCAACTGTCTTCACGTGAGCTCTTTCAGTCTTGTTCAGCCCTAACTCGGTCACAAGCCTAGTCGGGCGCATTTGGCACGGCGCCATCCATCCTACAGATGCAATCAATTAAGTCCAGGGCGAGGTCTGTGCGCTTGTTTGGCGTCCCTGCCTGGGAAGTAGAGTGTGTCAAGCAGTTTGGGGATGTGTGTGGCTAGAGAGGACATCACAGGCACAGTTTGAGTATATTTGATCTTTCTGAGCCTTTTAGGAGATTGTGAGTGAATGGGATATTTTATCTGAGTGGATTTTGTACGGCACGGGATAAGGACTTTAGGCTGTGCGTGTCTGTATATCTGAGGGTGCATTTTCTGAGCTTTTTGCGCATTTATGTCCGTGTGGTTGAGATCTGTGTGGGCGTCTGCACCCCAGGTGTGAGGTCTCTGAGCTGTTTGTGATTCTGTTTCAAGTTGTGATATCTCTGAGCTGCGTGGGGTGGGGGGTATTATCTTAAGGTGTAAAGGATCTGTGCTGTTTGGGAGTCCAAGGTGTGGGTTCTCTGAAATGTCTGGGGACTTGAAAGATAAAGGTTATGTGATGTTTCTGAGTTATTTGAGCTTCTGTCTTTCCCTTTTTATTTTGAGGTCCTTGTAATAGCTTGGGAGGTGTCTGCAGGGTTTGGGAGTCTTCTCTAGGATGTGAGGTCTCTGAGCAGATTTAATTTGTTTCCTGGAGTGAACACGTTGATCTGTTGCGGGGGGGGGGGGAGCAGGAGTTGTTTCAGTGTGTATGGTCTCTGTTGTTTTTTTTTTTTTGTATTCTGTGACTCAAGTTGCAAGCTCTTTGTGCAGAGATTTTTGGAATCTTTTTTAGGGTGTGTTCAGGGATCTGTTTTTGGTGTCCCTGGGTATCTGAGCTGTTTGGAGTCTGTGTCTGAGAAGTAAAATCTTTTATCTTTGTGGTTGTGAGGTCTCTTTCCAGGAACTGAGGGGTTTGGAAGCTGGCAGATATGATTCCAAAGCCCGGACCCCCAAATCCTGGTTGTGTGTCATCGGGAAAATCACTTGTTTCCTGAGGATTAAATATGTGTCAGCATCAATAAAATGGGGCCAGTGCGTGTCTTGGAGGGTACCTGTGCAACTTAGAAGTGTGTGTAAAGGTCCTGACTCCCAGCCATCCTTCCACAAGAATTTTCTGATCACCGGCTGTGTGCCTGAGTACTTTCCTTGGAAGTCGGAAGTACAACACAGGATAAAACTGACAAAGTGTCTTATTCCCTAGAGTTAGCCAGTAAATGTATTGACTGTCAGAGGATGTCAAGTGCTACATAGAAAGAGAAGGAGGGTTGGAGGAAGGAGTATGTGGGGATCATGTTGGTATTTATGCAGGGTGATGAGGGAATGACTCCCTCAGAAGGTAATGACTGAGCAGATTCCTGAGGAAGTGAAGGAGCAGGCCGTGGAACTACCTGCAATTGTTAGAACATTACAGGCAGAAGGTACAGCAGGTGCAACAGTACTGAGGGGAAATCCACTGAGTGTGTTCCTGGATATCAAGGAGTCCTGTAATGCTGGCAAAAGCCCTCAAAACTGGTTTGACTCATAGAGCGCAGTGAAAGGTGTCTGGTGTTGCTGTCTCTATTTTTCCCACAACCTGTGAGGGAGGTGGTCTTCATCCCCATTTTATAAAGGACCCGAGGCTCCAAGAAGTGCCCAGAATCTTCTCTCCTGTTTACACCTGAAATTGCTAAGAGGAGTGAAACCTTGTGCTCCATCATGAAAGACTTGAGACATGAGAGGCTTGAGTGTCAGAGCTGCAGGGCCCACACCATCCAGTTTGGATGTCAGCCAGCCAGCAGATATAAGCGATAATATGGGAATCATGCCCCTCATTACATTTCTACACTTGATGGAGGTCCGGACTGAGAAAGAAATGGGGCAGAGAAGAGAGGCAGGAAGGGGAAGCTGGAGAGCAATGAGAAAAAAAAAGAAACCCAACACACTGGCTTCATGATATTGCCTGGATTTGCCCCAATTCCCTTTAATTAATTGATTGTATTGAGATATATTTACCTCTCCCCCTCCCTTTTCTTTCCCTTCCCTTCCCTCCTGTTGTGCCTGAGCAGTTCAGCCCTAAAGCCATTAGGTGCTACAGAGCAAGGCAAGTGTGTGCATGTAGGGGCATCCCACACTTGGAGTCAGAGCCCAGGCACAGTGAGAAGGGCATCCATACATAGGGGCAGACTGCACTGGGGACAGAGCCCAAGGTAGTAAGGAGGATGTCCCTGGGGGTTGGATGGAGAGAAGGCTAACTGGCTCAAGGGTTCAAACTTCAGTGGAGTGTGGAGGTCAAGGTCAGGGATTGGTTCAGCAGAGCATGTGAGGGTGGGCCTCTGTGTGCAACTGGGATGCCTTATATACTTTAGGATTCGTCAACTCACTCAATGTGGAAGACCCGACTCTCACTTTTGGAAGAGGAAATTTCAAATACAGAAAGGAAGAAAACAAATTCTGAGGTGTTCTATTGGGATTGGAGGTCTCCATGTGAACTCATGCTTTATGATATGTATGTGTGCGTATGTGCATATGTTGATAGATACAGATGTACATATGTATGCGTGTGTGTTTGAATGTGTACATACGTGTATTCCAAACTTTCTGGAAACAGCAACATCCCAATAGTAATAAGTACACCTAGCCCCGACGTCCTGGCTTCTAAATATTATTCTGCATTCAGTGATGGGTTCCCAGGCTGGGAGAGCGAAAGGACAAATGAGCCTGGCTCAACTTGTGGTACCAATCATAAGGGACAGTTCAAGGAAACTTGTGGTACCAACAATAAGGGACAGTTCAAAGACTGATTTGGTGATGTCAGAAGGACACAGAAAATAGCCTGAAGGGGCTCCCACTGGACATTCTGGGGATGATTTTATTTTTTCAGCTTTAATGAGATACTATTGATATATAACATAAGTAAGCTTAAGGTATACACGGTGATGATATTTCTATATATACATATATATATATATATATATATATATATATATATATATATATAGAAATGTGTGTGTGTGTGAGATCCCCATAACTTACTCTTCTTATGGCTGGAAATTTGTACCCAAGACCACCGTTTTCCCCAACCCCTGGCAAACACCATTCTAATCTCTATTTCTATGAGTTTGGCTTTTTAAATTTCCACATATGTGAGAACATACAGTATTTGTCTTTCTCTGTCTTCTTTCAGTGTAAAGCATTCAGGGTCCATCCATTTAGTTGCAAAAGTCAGGATTTTCTTTTTATGGCCAATTAATATTCCATTGTGTATTTATAGCACATTTTCTTGATCCATTCATCCCTCCATGGACACTTACATTGTTTCCATATCTTGGCTGTTGCTGCACAGTAAATCATAAAATCGGTGTTACTCCTCCAAGTTTGTTTTTCATTTTCAAAATTATTTGACTATTCTAGTTCCTTTACCTTTCCACATAAACTTCATAATCAGTCTATATGTCCAAAAAGTCCTACTGGGATTTTTTATTGGAATTGTATTAAAATGTTGCATTCCTTTGAGGCCTATTGACGCCTACATTATTTTGATTTGATCAACCCCAGAACACAGTATGTGTCTCCATTCATTTAGGTCTTATATTTCTTTCCTCAGCTTTTTGTGGTTTTGAGCATATACATCCTGTGTATGTTTCGATAGACTGGAACGGGGGAAGCGATTGTAAATGGTACCTGCGGGTGGTTTCTGTATTTTGTCTTGTTATGTAATTGTTCATTGCTAGCATGCAGAAAGTTGCTTGATTTTTTTGTGTTCAGCCTCTATGCTGTGACAACATTGAATTCACGTATTGGTTCTAGGAGGGTTTTTTCTGTAATTTCATGGGATTTTCTACATACATAATCATGTCATTGTGAATTGGAAGTTTTATTTCCTCCTTCCTGACCTTTCTTTTTTCTTTCCTTACTGGAGTGACTAGGACTTCTAGCAAAATACTGAATAACAGAGGGGAGAGTGGATATCGTAGCCTCATTCCTGGTCTTAGGGAGAAAGCATGTAGTCTCTCCTCATTAAGCAGGATGGAGGGTGTAGGTATTTTTGTAAGATGCTCTGTATTGTGGAGTTGTTTCTAGAGAAAGTATTGTAAGTCCTGGAGGGGGAACGGGGCAATAGCTGAAACGTCAGCAATGTTCTGGTCTCAAGGCTGTCGAACGTGGTAGCATTATGAGCTACAGAGCCCCACGATCCCCCAGAGGACAGTTAAGATACAAAACCCGCTGTAATTCCCTGACACTCCTTAAAACTTCACGTACTCCTGCATGCCTTCACGTAGCCACCAAATGTATGTCTGGTTAATGTCTAAAGGTCCATTGTGCTCTCTATCCATGCTTTGATATTCTTTGATCCTCTATCTAATGAAATATGAAATAAGGGCTATATGCAGTCTGCTGCTCTCTCACAGAGGCAGCCCTGCACACCTGCTCGGTCTGGTGTCTGAGAACTTCTTCAGTGCGTGGCCACACTATATCCAGGTTAGGAAAGTTCCCTTCTGGTTATAGTTTGCTGAATGTTTTTATCATGAATGACTGTTGAATTTGGTCAGATGCTTTCTCTGCATCAATTGATATGATCATGTGGGTCTTTTTTTTTGATACACTAATATGATTTCTTAACTGATTTTTGAATTCTACACCAGCTTTGTATTTCCAGGGTAAACCCAACTTGCTCATGTTGTATTATTCTTTTTATATATTATTGAATGATTTGCTAGTAGTGTCTTTGTCTGATTTTGATATCAGGGTAATGCCAGTCTGATGAAATGATTCAAGAAGTGGTCCCTCTCTTCTATTTCTTTGAAGAGGTTGTAGAATTGCTGTTATTTCTTATTATATTTCTACTACTTTTGTAGAATTTTTTAAAATTTAAATTCAAGTTAGTGTATAGTGTAGTAATGGTTTCAGGAGTAGAATTTAGTGATTCATCACTTACATATAACACCCAGTGCTCATCCCAACAAGTGTCCTCCTTAATGCCCATGATGCATTTAAGCTCACTCCCCCCCCCACACACACACAAAACACCTCTCCAGCAACCTTCCGTTTGTTCTCTGTATTTAAGAGTCTCTTATGGTTTGCCTCCCTCTCTGTTTTTATCTTATTTTTGCTTCCCTTCCTCTGTGTTCATCTGTTATGTTTTTTAAATTTGACATAGGGGTGAAATCGTATGGTATTTGTCTTTCTCTGACTGACTTATTTTGCTTAGCATAATACGATCTACTTCCATCCACATTGTTGCAAATGGCAAGATTTCATTCTTTTTAATCCCCGAGTAGTATTCCATTGTATATATATGTACCACTTCTTCTTTATCTATTCATCAGTCAATGGACATATGGGCTTTTCCCATAATTTGGCTGTTGTTGATAGCACACTGTTACTTGTTCTTAAGTGTGTGGTACAGTTTTCCAGAGAAACCGTCTGGGCCTGGAGATTTCTTTCCTGAAAGTTTTTAACAATGATATTTTAGAAATATATGTATGTTTTTCAGATTACCTGGGTGGTGGTTTTTTGTTGTTTTGGTTTTGTTTGGTTTTGTTTTGTTTGGGTTGAGCTTTAATAGTTTGTGTCTTTCAAGCAATTGTTCTGTTCCATCTCAATTACCAAATGTAAGTGCATAGATTATTTGTTAGAATCCATTCAAATTCTCTGGATTCTGTAACCTATTTCATTCTGGATATTGGTAAGTTGTGTCTTTATTTTACTTATCTTTCTTTTTGTGTCAGTCTGGATAGAAATTTATGAATTTTATTGACCTTTTCGAAGAACCAGCTTTTGGTTTCATTGACTATCTCTATTCTTTTCCTGATATTTGCTCTAAATCCTGTTTTTCTTATTTGCTTGCTTTATTTTTATGTCCTGTTTCTAGTTTCTTAAGGTGGAAGCTTTCATCATTAACGTGGGTCCTTTCTTCTTTCTAATACAAACATTTGATGCGGTACATTTAACACTAAGTACTGCTGTAGCTGCATCCTGCAAATTTGGATATGTCGTATTTTCATTTGCATTCAGTTCATCTGATAAAGGGTTAGTATCCAAAATATTTTCTAATTTCCCTTGAGCCTTGCCATTTGCACCATGGGATTATTTAGACATGTATTGTGTAATTTCCTTGTGTTTGGAGATTTTCCTCTTCACATTTTCTTACATATTGGGTTTTTTTTTTCTTTTGCTCAGGCAACATTCTCTGTATGATTTCAACTATTTTATAACTTCTAATATGTGTTTCGTGACCCAGGATGCATTCCACCTTGGTGAAACTTCCATATGTGAAGGGTTCTATACTTGTCAGTTACATCCAGGTAGTTCACAGTGTTGTTCAGTTCATCCGCATATTGCTAATTTTCCTTCTATTCCTTCTGCATATGACTGAGAGAGTGTTGACTTCTATAACTGTTAGTTGTAGATTTGTTCATTTATCCTTCAGTTCTGTCTGACTTGGTTATATATTTCGAAGCTTTGTTACTGGGTGTTGTGCAGAGAAGAGTTAACATAGTAGGCCTGAAACTACTGTGCTTACAAACATCAGCATGTTGGGCCTTATCTTGCATCCGGGAACTTGAATTTCAGAAGGTTTCCCACCATTCCCTACCTGAGCAGGGTGCTTTATTCTTCCTAAACTGTCCAAACAATATGTTTCATGTTAAACATCTATGAAACATCTCAACACGTAGACATCTATGAAAATACTTTTCTTTCTGGGAATCTGAAATCTTGGTCTGTGCTGGGCAGACAGTGCCTACGTGACCAGCCTCCATCCCAAACCTCTGACGCTGTGTTACTCACGAGGTGCCCTTGGTAGACAGCATTTCACATGAGTTATCATGATTTGTTGCTGAAGGCACAAATTGTGTGACTCTCCTGGGAAAGGACTCTTGGAAGCTTGCACTGGTTTCCTCCAGATGTTACCCAGGGCACCATTTCCCCTGGGCAATTTTGCTTTCTATCCTTTTGCTGTAATAAATCTTAGCCCTGAGGATGACCTTCACGTCCTCCTGGGGATGCAGCAGAAGCAAGGGTGGTCTTGAGACCTCCGAAACCATGGTGGCAGCCATGGGACTCACTAGCAGGAAAACCCTGACTCACTAAAATATGGTGGAAGACTTTGCGTAAAGAAAGGATGGCACGGTAGAGATGATAAGCTGCTTGTGCCTCAGTGACTATGGATGTGCCCACGATATGAAAGAGCAGCTGAGCTGTTCTGAAAGGTAAATGTTACACACGGAATGCAAAAATAAAAGGTCCAAGTCCAAGAGCGTTGGCTCACTGCATGCCTTGGCTGCTTTAGCCATGCTGGATGATATGAGGTGAACAAGTGTAGCCAACTTATGACTTGGGTCTTCATTCGCTGGAGGCCAGGGAAAAGGATCCAGACCTTCCCAAAGGTGAACAAAAATGTTGAAAGTTTAACTTGCTGTCTCCTGCACGTGGGAGAAGACAAATTTAATTGGTTGCCTGGGCTAGAAAAAGCTTTACATAAACTAGAGGCAAAGACGGAGGGGAAGGCATTCCAGCCTTTTCTTCAGCTGGCTTACTGCTGCTGTGGCTGCGCCTCCCAGCATTCCAACCAGGATGTCCCCTGTATGGTCACCCGGTAAGTGTCCACTTACTGCTAGGAGTTTCAGTAAACTTGCAGTGAGGGCGAAAAGGGAGGATTTAAAAGTGGCTTTGTACGTTGTGGCTGTTGGTGCCTGGATGTCTGAGAAAACTGATGTAAGATGTTAGGCAGGGCCACTGTTCAAAGCAGCTGCCCCCAGCAAGGGTATGACCTGTTCTAGCCTGGCTGCTGGATAAAGGAGAGAGACAAAAGGGACAGGAGGTGATGTAAACCTGTTTTGAAAATTTTGAAAATTCAGAATTTCATCCTGAACAATTCCTAATGATCGTGAGTCTTTCTCGTTATGTCATAGAGTTTTCTATGAAAATATTTTGGTCCCTTTTGCTAACAGGCCCTCCTTACAAAAGGTTTGGAGGAGAGCAGGGGATAAATAAAGACACAGAAAGGTTCAGTTTCAGAATTGTACGCACTGATTTTGTAACAGTGGAGAAAACAAACCTGGCACCTGGGGAGAAGCAGAGGGAAGAGGCGAGGACATTAATGGCCTGTGTCTGTCCAGACTATTCTTGGAAATTTTCTATTTTTTGTTAAGGAAACACTCTCAGTGCAGCCTTTGCAAGCCTTTGTGAGCACTGCGAATGCAAATTGACTCCTGAGCCTCGAGCCATACCTGCCAGAGCTCTGACTGTGGGACAGCAGGGGTGGCCCCAGCTCCTGGGCGTTGCACGCATGGCACCTCCACGTGACCTCCACCCTCAGAGAGAGGATGAACTGGCGTCGTGGACAGACACAACTTTGGGAAATAACTGCCTCCAGGCATCCCTCTAAAACCAAGGGCTCAAATGAATATTCCAAGTGGACAGGGAGTCCTAGAGGGGAAGGCCCGTGGCGGGAGGCCACATTGAGGCCCCGGTGAGCCGTGTTGCCGGATTCGGTGTATGTCCAGCTCTGGGCTCCCTAACGATTGTAAACTCTGTTTCAGGAGAATCACGTGTGCCCGCTAGGATTACCCTTCCTGTGTGTGTGCCCTGACCAGCCCGACACTGCCTCAGCCTGGAAGACTTTCAGGTCAGGTTCTGCTTCTCGACCGGTGTGTGCTGTGCCTGAATTTGTGCGTCAGGCCAGCTAAAAAGAAGGTTCGTACAAAAAACTAAGCAGTAAGTTACCTGTTTTTCTACATTAGACCTTTGTGGTTAGTGCAAATTGTTTTAACTGGTTAAATCTAGGACCCCTGAGGGATGTGATGGAGATCAGTCCTGCAGGCTGGTCTTACCCTACCGCATTGGTCCTAAGACTGAGACCTGTGGCACGTCCCTCCTGCCCTCTGCAGACCGGCATCTGTGTGGTTCATCATCATGACACTAGGTCCATTCATTCCCATTTGACTTCAATTCCACAAGTGTGGACTGGCCTTCTGCCGAGTGTCAGGTCCTCTGGCCTGAAGACACCAAGAGGTGTGTTTCCAACCTTCCACGAGGCAGACACGAGGGAGACAGATATGGAAACAAAGTGGCAATGTTCAGTGACCGCTGGCAGATCACATTGTGAACATCTCCCACTTAATTCCTCCGGTCCTTTCACAGCATAACCTGGAGAAGACCCATCCGGTCAGTACACTTGGGTTCCCCTCATTCTATTTCCTGCACGCACAGCCACAGATATCAAGTGATACTGGCATGTTGTATGAGACGCAAAGCCATGAACAGAATTGCTTTCATTGATGTATTTTCCAAAACAGTCAAGGATTATTGGTACCTTCCCAGGTAAAACAACATGCAAGTATCCCTCAGTTTACAGGGAAGTTAACATTTATGGAAAATCCACCTTATGTAAGTCTCTGTCAAAAAGATTTGCCTCCCTGAAACTTTCCCTTTTTAAATACTGATACTTCCCTTTAATCATTTCAACAATCACAGTCTCCCTCTGAAATTTTCAAAATGTGCCATTGTGGTTATAACCCACATAATATGCTGGTCCTTGCCTGGATTTGGTGAGAGGAAATACCATGGCAGCATGGTACTCCCAGGAAGTACTCCCTGGGAAGGATTCCGGGCACCCTCATCCTCTGCCTGCTTTCTGTGATAAGAACGTGTTTCAGGGACAGCTGAGATGTGAGGTAAAGCTTCATTTCAGAGGTCACCACTGCCGTGGAATGTCCACGCCCGGATGGTTTTGTGCTCGTCCTTGGCTCTTAGCTCCTGGGACTGGGGTTCTCCTCCTCATTGATGACAAGCCTTTCTAGGTATGGACACCAGAGTAAGGGGCTGGGCAAGGGCTTTAAGCTTCTGTCCTGTTCGGGACAGCAGATGATATCACAGGACAGCTGAAAGGACAAGAGGGAGATGATCTCCTAAGGTCAAAGGCAGGTTTTTGATAGGTGAAGGGAAGACATGCGCCCAAGTTCTGGTTGCGCCAGGCTGACGTGGAGTGGAGTGTGGGTGTAAGAATGAACCAAAGGCTGAGAGGACATGGGGAGAATAGATTGCATAACCTCACATCATATGGTTTACGTGGCCCTCAAAAAAAGCCCGTGCCATCATGAGAACTTAATGTCATCTTCTGTCACCAACCCTACCCACTGGCCACGAAGAGAATGGATTTGAGATAGACCGAAGCTTTCATGGAGAACGTCCAGTGGGGTCGTGATGTCCTCTCAGAAAATCTGCCCTGCCCTTGGTTTGAGTCTCAGGCTGTGCTCATTATGTTCTGCTTTCTGTGTGCTTTCAGATTGGTCTCTCATGTGTGTGTTTGTCTGGAAAGAGTCAGTACATTGAAGTCAGGCTTGCTACCACAGGGATTTAATAAAGTTCTTGAGAGTTTCCTAGGCAGAGTTAAAAATCACAGATTCTAGGGTGCGTGGGCGGCTCAGTTGGTTAAGTATCCGACTCTTGATTTCGGCTCAGGACATGATCTCACAGTTGGTGAGAATGAGCTCCGCATTGGGCTCCATGCTAACAGTGCAGAGCCTACTTGGGATTCTCTCTCTTCCTCTGTCTCTGCTGCTACCCGATTCACGTGCATGTTCGCTCTTGCGTGCGCGCTCTCTCTCTCTCTCTCGATAAATAAACATTTTTTTAAAAATCACAGATTCTTAACATTGTGACCACGCTAAATGAGAGTCCCTGGGTATGGATCATAGCATGTGCATTTTTAAAAAGTTCTTGGGTTCTGACTTAGGAGGACTCCTTGTCTGGGAACTACTGGAGCAGGGCAGTCAGTGGTCCCGTTTTTCTGCTGCCTGGCTTCTCTCTCCATTGTTGTGAGGGTGCAGAAGTGACAACAGTTTGGTGCCTTCTCTGATGCACAAACCCAAGAACTTCAGCTAGGAGACTGATGTGCTGTCTGCTGTACTAACAAGGCTCGGAGAGTATTGTTTCCACAGAGTATCCTGAATCCAGTCCCTGTCAAGCTTCCATCTAAGTGATTGCTGTTGAAATCAAATTTCTGTGTACCATGCAGTTCCGTGCTATAAAATCAGTTTGTGTTATATGTTAGGTGTAACTCTAAATATTTTGCAGTGGCCCTTGGATCCTAATATTGACTGAACAAGTACACAGTACAGTGAATTTTCTGCAACGTGGGCCTGCACCGCTTACGGCCCGATGCCACTGAGCAAGTTACTTAACATCTGTGTGCCTTGTTTCCATTAGCAACGTGGAAACACTAGTTAGTAGTAAGTGTAGCTACTTCTTGGGGGCAGTTTAGAGTACTGACTGTGTTAAGACAAAAAAAGTCATCAGGACAGTGCCCGGCATGTGGCAAATTGCCGATCAATTCTAGCCGTTGTTGTTACTGTTGTTGTTCCCACATTTCCGGGAAGCATGTTCTGGACAGATGGTGTCAAGACTACCTTTGACTCACTGGAAGGACTTAGCACTATCACTTTGGCTCCTTGGGGACTCAGGAATTGAGTCTGTGGGGCACGGTGGAGGGCGTGTTTTTATTAGCATAATGAGTATTCAGCTCTCCTTATGGGCCATTGGGAAGCCTAAATGCAATGCTTGGTTCCATCATCGTGGGCTCCTATGGAAAACTTGAATGGAAACTTCTCTAGGAAATTAGAACGAATGACCTGTTTGCACATTTTGTACAGTGTTTGGAAAATGAAGTGGTCACTGGATGATGATAGAACACGAGTGTATAAATTTGCGTAAACATTTCAAAGAGTGAAATGTAAAGGCCAAGGACCTCATCATGTGGTGGCTTCTACAGCCATTAGTTGTATTGAACTCCTATTGGGAGTTCAGTCTGTTGGGAAGATGTGAGTCTGGTAAAGATACGAAGCTGTTAACAGTCCAGTTTTCATCAGTAACATTTGTGTTTCTTCCACTCATATTCATTATTCATTTAACAAAAGGCTGGTGTATTAGTATTTTCTGAACTGAGTCATGAGGAGGTGGTAAACAGTGTGTTTGGAGAGTCTTAGGAAAGGTGCAGTGAGGAGAGAATGGGAGTGGAGGATGAGGTGAAAGTGTGCAGGGGGCAGGCAGAGAGAAGGAGTAGCAAACAGGAGGGAAGGATAATGGATACAAGCAGAAGGAAAGAGACAGGAATACAAGCTCACACTTCAGGAGGCTTACTACAGGCCTGGATTTGTTTTTAGCTCTTTCCCTACAGCAATGATTTTAAAATTCATGGAGTATCCACTGCAGCACTGCAGCACTGTGTTTTTAAGGGTATCGTCCCTTGTTCCATCCAGATGAGGAAACTGAGACCCGTAGAGGTTAAGGGGTGAAGTAACTTACCCAGAGCCACCTACTCAGCAAGGGCAAGGTCAGGGTTAAATCCAGGTCAGAGAAAAACATACAGAGACATGGGATTTGGCCATAAACTGCAGTGCACCTCAGTGTCCAGTGTCCTTTGGTTCAAAAGACAGGTGAACGTGTAAGACAGCTTATCCTGATTACACTGGATCAGTGCTTGGATAGAAATTGATGTCTCAGGTGCACGAGAGACTGTGAGGTGACGAGTCAATACAGGCACATCACTAAGTCGGGATCTGGTTCATATCAAGGTCTATACACGCGTTTGCTGCGGCAGATTTCAGCGTTGGTATCTTCAGCATGATCATTATGGACAGTAGTTTATGGTATATATAATGTTTGGAAACAAAACAACAGGTAAAATCCTATAGATTTTAAAGTTGTTTTTCTAAAGACTCGATCTCTTTGGTATCTTGACATTTCAAGATAATGAATTGCTTTGATATCCTTGCCAGCTGAAAACCCAATCAGTGCATTTAAAGTGGAGGAGAGCTATGTGGGACAGTAGAGCAGAGCAGTGAGGGAAGCAGAGAGGTTTGGATGGAAGGTTAGCTAAGTCTGCAAGGGCTATGAAAATGCCACAGACGATGCAGGCCAAAACCAAACCAAATCAGACAGCAACTTGCTTGTCCCTAAGAAGAGACAGTTGTGCTATTAAGTATCTCTATTAAAATTTCTTAGACTTTTGCTCTCTTTTGGCCCCCAGGGTGCAGTGTGTGGTTCTTACAAGGTAGCACTGCTTTGGTCACGCTGTGGGTGAGAGTGGCAGCCTCACCTGAAGCATTCTCCGTTTGTGGGCCACCTGGAGCACGTTACTTGAAGTTTGGAGGCCTACGGATTCATAAGAGAAAACAGAAAGCAAATGCATAGTACAATAGTTAGATCCAGCCACCTCCAGTAGAGCCCTACATAGCAAGTGAGATGCAGGCACAGGTGTTGTAGTCATTGGTTGGGAAGTAGCAGGGTTGGGTTGGGTGACTCAAAGAAGAAGCATGGAAGTGAGTACAAGGTGAGAAAACACATTAAGAGGGGACAAACAGCGAAAATCCCGTTTTCTGGCCTTGCTTTTCTGCTATGAAAATAGAGTGCTCTAGTATTGTGGGGAGAGGTTACCCTGGTCCGAGGTCCGGGAGGGAATCGCTGCACTTAGTGATGAGCGTTCTGATGACCCACCATGAACAGTAACGAGGGAACACTGAGTGTGTGAAGGCACAAAGGTCTCAGCCTTTACCATAGACAGACTCATAAAGTTTCTTAGCCTTGCTGAGAGTAACGCTGCCTCACCTTACAGAAGCTCGAAGCCGCCATCTGGCAACACCACTGGTGCTCCTCCATCTCCTGATCCAGCTGGGGGGTGGCTGCCCAGGCACTGTTCCCTGAGCTGCATAAGTATGATGGTAACCGTGTGTGTGTGTGTGTGTGTGTGTGTGTGTGTGTGTGTGTGTGGCAAATATAGGGTGAGAGACTCTATTCATTTAACTATGATTCACTAAATAAGCTTCAGCTCTTACCTAGACACTGTAGACACTGTGTTGGGTGCCTGGGCGATACAGTAAACAAAGACACATCACTGCCTTCATGGAGTGAGTTTAAGCCAAATCATTCGAGAATAGTTAATCTAACAATCATATAAGTCAATGTAAAAATTACTACCGTGACTAGTGGTACCAAAGAGGTGTGTTTTGTTGAGGTCTGATTGATAGGTAAAGCTATAGGTAAAGGTATTCACATGTACAACCCTTTCTTCTTGTTGGTGTGGTTGTTATTATATGATTATCATTAGCGGTAAGAACACTTTTAACATAAGATAATCTCTTAGCAATTTTAAGTATATAACACAGTATTGTTAGGTAAAGGCACTACGCTCTGTAGGTCTCCAGAACATACTTCTCTTTCATAGTTGTAACTTTGTACCTTTGACCATCACCTCACCATTTACCCCTCCCCTTACCCCTGGCAGCCATTGTTCTACCCTCAGCTTCTAGGAGTCTGACTATTTTAGATTGCACGTAGAAGGGAGATGGCCCAGTATTTGTCTTTCTGTGTCTGGTTTATTTTAGTAGCCATCAAGTCCTCCACGTCCAGATGACATGCTCTTATCTGTGTAAAACCCTGAAGATTCTGACAAAAAGAAATTGTTATACCTAAGGAACCAATTCAGTAACATTACTTTCATTTTTAAAAACAGCTTACTGGATATGAGATTCTTGGTTGTTGAGCATTTTTAAATTTTTTAATTACCCAGTTAGTTCCTTCTGGCCTCCATATTTTCTGCTGAGTAAACTGCTATTAATTGTATTTCCCTCATAAGTGACTGGTCATTTTCTCTTGTTGTTTTCACGATTTTCTCCTTGCCTTTGGCTTTCGGCATGTTTACTGTGATGTGTCTATGAATCTCTCATTTATCCTACTTGGAGTTCATTGAGTTGCTTTCAGGCACTGTTTCTTTGAATATTTTTTTCTGCTCCTTTCTGTCTCTGTTCTGGTACTCTCCTGCATCTGTGTTGGTGTTAAGAGTGTTCCATATGTTTGTGCAGCTCAGTTTATTGCCCTCATTTGTTTCCCTCACTTTCTTCAGACTGTATAATCACTGTCCATCTGTCTTCAAGATTGCTAAATCTTTCTCTGGTAGTTCAACTAGTGTCGATCTCCTCGAGTGAATTTTTCACTTTAGTTACCGCACTTTTCAGCTGCGGAACTTGTATTTGGTTCTTTTTTAAATAATTTTTCTCACTTTATTGTTATTCTGTCTTTGATGTGACATTTTCATCATACCTTCCTTTACTTTTTTGATTGTGGTTTTCTTTGTTCTTTGGACCTGATTATAACAGCTACTTTGAATTCTTTATCAAATCTGACATCTGGTTGCAAGCACCGGCAGTTTCTGTTGCTTATTCATGCTTTCCTGTTTTTTGAATTATCATAATTTTTTTCTTGTCTGACTATCTAAAATATTGGAGCAGTACTGGGTACTGATCCATCCCACCCCTTCCTGGGTTTGTTACCTCTGTTTCCTTGTCTAGTTGTTTAGTGTCTAGCTGGTTTATTTTAGTGGAGTCTGTTTTCTCTCCTTACTCTCGCCCACCCCCACCCTTGTGTTAGGCTTCAGATTTTAGTCCTCAAGGAGAGACGACTTGGAGATGCCTACTGTCCCCTTGGGATGACCGGTTTCGGCAGGCTTCTCTCTGATTGTCTCTTTGCCTGACCACACCCAGCTGTTCCGGTTCACTGACTGTGGGCTACTTGTTCAACTGTTTTCAGCGATACCCTGGATATATTGCTTCATAATGTAAACCAGTGAAATCCATGCTCCTTTGAAGGGCTAGCTGCTGAAGTTACTGTTTCAGAGTTTTTCTGACCCTAGGCAGGCTCCTTGCAGCTGTCTCTTCTCCCTGATTGTCTCAGGTAATCCGGCCAGCCTACAGCTGATCCTCTATGTCCAAGACTTCTACCAGTCTCCTACCGTTTGCCTTGTACCACAACCTCCACTGTTTTGCAAGTGCCCTTAGGCTTGCTTGACCTTCTCCTCAACACCCCCTTTGCAAATGAACTTTGTTCCTCTGAGAGGAGCTATCTGCTTCAAAACCTCTGAGCCACAACTCTGTAGTTGGGGAGTGGGGGACAATGGCAGCACATTCTTTCTCCTGTTTTTCAGCATTACACTATGTAGCGTTGCTTTTGAAAATTTCCATTTTTAATTGTTTATGGCTGGTATATGGAAGCAGAATTTACTTTTACATACTGACCATGTGTCTCTTCACGTTGCTAAACTCGCTTCTTAATTCAAGTAATGTTTTATGGGTTTTTCTTACAGATTCAGGTGTTGCCAGTGAATAATGACTGTTTTACTTCTTTATTTCTTTACTTCTTTATTTCTGCTTGACTTTTTTATTGGCTAGAACAGCCAGGAAAATATTGACTAGAAGTGGTGAAAGTATGCATACTTACCTTGTTCCCTGTCTCAGGAGGGAAACATTCAGACCTTCAGGATTAACGGTTACAGTAGCTTTAGATATTTTTGTAGATGCCAGTTATCGGTTTAAGGATGTTGCCAATAAACTGAATGAATCTTGCCATCTCCCCAACATTCATGTTGAAACCTTTCTCCAGTATGATGGTGATTGGAGGTAGGGCCTTTGGGAGGTGATCAGGTCATTCAGGTGAAGCCCACATGAATGCCATTAGTGCCCTTATAAAAGAGACCCACCCCTGAGAGCTCCCTCGGCCCTCCCGCCATGTGAGGACAAGAAGTCAGCAGTCTGTGAAGCAGGAAGCAGGGCCTCACATCCCAAATCTGCTGGCACCTTGATCTTGGGCTTCCTGGCATCTGGAAATATGAGAAATAGATTTCTCTTGTTTTTAGAAGTCATCCAGTCTGTGGTAGTTTTGTTGCAGCAGCCCTAGGAGACTAAGCTAGAAATCCTTCTTTATTCCTAGTTTGCTAGGAGTTTTTATCAAGTAAATTTATCAAATAAATACTCTTTATGCATCTCTTGAGATGCTTATATATTTTTAGTCTGTTATTATGGTCAGTTAGCGTGAGTGATTCTGAAACATTGAACCACTCTCAAAGCTGTGGAACCATTTCACTATGGTATTTTGTCTTTTTTCTATATTGCTGGTTTCAAACAGCCGATATTTTATTTTGGATTATTGCATCTGTGTTCATGAGTGCTATTGCTCTTGTTAGCCTCAAAAGTAGAACAGCCAGTTATTTTATCAGCAAAAATGAGTTTATTCAGGAATAGCAGAGAATTACAGTTTGGAACAAGCAACCTAAAGCAAAATCCTAGGCAAGTCCAATAAGCAAAGTAGAGGAACGTTATTTTATGGAGAAGAAGGAGGAAGTTGGAAGGGTTGTTTTGAATGAAAGTCCATCGAAGAAAAGCAAGCGTTCAGGGTAATGACAGTTTCTCATTGGCTGAGTTGGAGGCGTAGTCAGTATCTTACAGGACATGCAATGTACATCTTTTCCTGTTGGGGCCTACATGATTCTTTCATGTTGATTATTCTTCTGTTGGGTCTATAACTGACAGTTCTTCCTGTAATTGACGTTGAAGTGGTATGGTTCTCCCTTCTAGGCTCTGGACTCTAGTGAGGTTTCTCTTTTTTTTTTTTTTTCCAGAGTCTGTTATTTATTTTCTTAATTTTTTGTCTTGCTTTCATATCAGGATATTGCTGGCTCTATAACATGTGTTAGGAAGTGTGACCTCATCTTCAGTTGCCTGGAAGACTTTGTTCAAACCTGCATTATTTCTTTCATATGTGTTTGATAGAATTTAAACAGTGAAACCATTCAAGCCTTGAGTTTTATGTGAGGGAAGGGTTTTTGTTTTCTGTTTGATTTAGTGAATTCAATCTCTGACAGATATAAGGCTAGTGGTGTTATTTTCTTGACTGGGGCCTGCGAGCCAGGGCCTTTCAAGGGGTTTTCCCATTTCATCTTTTTTTTGGATAATATTTTCAATAATATTTTCTCATCCACTTCATGTCTGAAAGATCTGTATTGATGTCTCCTCTGGCAGTAGTGATATTAGTAATCCATGTCACTCTGCCCTCATTCCTTATTATCAGTCTGGCTAAACCTATTAGATTTACTGGTCCTGTCACAGAACCAGCTCTTAGTTTCACTGATTCCTTTGTATCGATTTTATGATTTCTAGTAGGTCAATTTCTGTTCAAACCTTCATTATACTTTTTCTGCTTCCCTTAGGTTTAAATTGATTTTGCTTTTCTAATTTCTTAAGGTGACAGTTTAGACAGTTGATTTCAGACAGTTCTTCTTTTCTAATGTAAATGTTTAATGATAAAAATTCCCCTCAATGCATTGTTGTAGATTCACCTTACAGATTTTGATATACTGTGTTTTGGTTTTCTACTTCTTGCAGGTTCTTCTTTGATCCCTGCATTATTGAGAAATGCCATTTAATTTCAAAATATTCTGTGGTTTTCCAGACACCTTGCTGCAATTAATTTCTGTTTAATTCTTTGCGGTCAGAGAACCCAGTTTGTATGATTTCAGCCCTTTAGAAGTTGTTGAGATTTACTTTATGGCACAGAATATGGCCTGTCTTGTGAACCTTGTGTGTGCACTTCAGAAGATGGGGTCTTGTGCTGTCCTTCTGTAAGCATCCGTTAGGTCATGGCTGTTGATAGTGTTGCTCCACTGCTCCATATAGTTTCTGATTGTGTTGTCCACTTGTACTGTCAGTTGTGGATGGGGGAATGTTGAAGGCTTCAGCTAACTGATTTCTCTGTTTTTCCTTTTAGTTTTATCAGTTTTTACTAATGCATGCACATTCATGATTTTTGGATCTTCTCGATGACTGGACCTCTTTTATTAAGTAACATCTGTCTTTTCCCCTTGTGATAATCCTCATTCTGAAGTATATTCTCTGTAATATTAATTTAGCCCTTCCAGCTTTTCCTGTGATTCACGTTTGCTGGGTGTATGTGTCTTAGTGTGTTCGGGGTGCAGGAACAAAATACCACAGACTGGGCGGCTTATAAACAAACTTGGTATCTCACAGTTTTGGAGGCTGGAAGTCCAAGATCAGGGTGCCGGCATAGTTGGGTTCTAGTGAGGACCCTCTTCAAAGTCACAGATTTGTGGTTGTGTCCTCACATAGTGGAAGGACAAAGGATCTCTGGAACCTCTTTCATAAGGGCCCTAATCCTATTCATGAGGGCTCTGCCCCAGGGCCTCATCACCTTCCAAAGGCCACACCTCCTAGGTTAGGAGGTATGGGGGTTAGGATTTAACATAGGAATTTTGGAGGAGACATCTTCAAACCATAGCATTATCGATAAATTTTCCTTTCAGTTACTTTTGACTTAATTTATGTATTCATATTTAAAGTGAGATTCCTTTTGACAGTACATAGTTGGGTCTTTCTATTTCTATCTAAAGTGACAAATTAGGTCTTTTAATTGATGTGTAGGCAGTGTACAATTAGTGTGTTAACAGTTTACATTTAAGTCTTCCATCTGGCTGTATATTTTATCCTATGGATATTTTATTCACATTTTCCTTTCCTATTCCCTCTATAATTTTGGATCAGTTGAACATTTGGTGTTATTCCATTTTATCTCCACAATTGGCTTACTAGTTGTATATCTTTAAACATTTTTTCGAAACGGTTGCTCTAGGGTTCTAATATATATTGTTGCTTTTCACACTGTGCCTTCAAACGATATTATACCACTTCCTGTACACTGTCAGAATCGTAGGACTATGTACCTCCATGTCCTTTCTCCCAGCCTTAGTGCTATTGTTTTCTTGCATTTTATTTCTACCAAGGTCGTAAACCCCACAATACATTGTTACTATTATTTAGATGGTTCTCTTTTACTGAGATTAAATATAAGGAAAAAATTCATATACGCCCGCAACTTTACCACATCTAGCACTATTCAGTTCTTTGTATAGATCCAGATTTTCTTTGGATTTCATTTGCCTTCTTCCTGAGGAACTCCCTTTAACGTGTTGTGTAGGGCAGATCTTCTGGCAATGAATTTTCTCAGTTTTTTTATTTCTTTGAAAGTTTTTGTTTCACCTTCATTTTCAAGAAACATTTGCATTAATCAGAAAATTCTGGCTTGCATGGATTCTGATCAGTCGTCTGCCCATTCTGTCCTGTTTGTTCCCTTGTATGTAATGTGTCTCTTCTTTTCCTTTTCTGTCACAGGATGTCAGTGTTGGTGTTTGAATCAGTCTTTCCATTAGTTGATTGGGCTTGAGTCCTGTGTTGCTATAATCGCTTTAAATATAAAATAGACTTGGGAACCTGGGTGGCTCAGTCAGTTGAGCGTCTGACTTCTGCTCAGGTCATGATCTCCTGGTTCGTGAGTTTGAGTCCTGCATTGGGCTCCCTGCTGTCAGCACAGAACCCACTTCAGATCCTTTGTACCCTTCTCTCTCTGCCGCTCCCCTGCTTGTGCTCGCTCTTGCGCGCGCGTGCTCGCGCTCTCTCTCTCTCTCTCTCTCAAAAATTAAATAAACATTTAAAAATAAATATAAAATAGACTTCAGATTCGGGGTGCAAGATAGATCAGTATACAAAAATCAATTGTATTTCTGTACATTAGCAGTGAATAATCCAAATAAGTAAGTAAGAAAACAACTTCAGTTACGATAGAGTAAGAAGAATATTTAGGAATTAATTTAACCAAGCAGGTGTGAGAGTTACACACTGAAAATTACAAAACACAGTTGAAAGAGATTAAAGCAAATTTTAAAAAATGGGAAGACTGTGTGTGTTCATCGATTGGGAGACTTGATATTGTTAAGATGGCAACATTCCCCAAATTGATCCAAGCATTCAGTGTAATTCCTATTGATATTCTAACTGCAGCTTTTTAGAAATTGAGAGACTGCTCCTGAAATTTATGTGGAAATTTCATGGACCCAGAATTAATTTAAACAATCTTGCAGAAGACAGCCAAAAGTGGAAGACTCGTGCATTCCCATTTCAAACATTATTTCAAAACTCCAGTAATGAATACAATGTAGTACTGATTTAAGGATACACTCAGAGATAAACAGAATGGAATTGAGAGTCTGGAAATAACCCGTCTATCTATGGTGAGTTAATTGTTGACAACAGTGCCAAGACAATTAAATGGGGAAGGAGCAGTCATTTTAGTAAATGGTGCTGGGACAACTGGATAGTCAACATTTAAAAGAATCAATTTGAATCCAAACCTCATACCACAGATAAAAATTAAGTCAAAATGGATCCAAGTCCATATGTAAGAACTAACACTATAAAACTTCTTCTGTAAGAGCGTGTAGGAGTAAATCTTTGTGACATTGGGTTAGGTGATGGATTCTTAGCTAGGACATCAAAAGCACAGATAATAAATGAAAAGTTAGGTAAAAATGGCTTCATCAAAATGAGAAAAAGTTTTTGCTTTAAAGGACACCATAAGAAAGTGAAAAAACCAAAAGAATGGGAAGAAGTATTTGTATATCTGATAAGGGCCCAGTAGTCAGAATGTAAAAAGAACTCTTGCAAGATAAGAGTAAAAAGACAACCCAATTAATAATGGGATAAGGGAGGCACCTGGGGTCTCAGTCAGTGAAGTGACCAACTCTTGATTCTGGCTTAGGTCATGATCTCACGGTTCATGAGAGTAAGCCCCAAATCAGTCTCTGGGCCAACAGCATGGAGCCTGCTTGGGATTCTCTTTCTCGACCCCTCCCCCTGTTTGAGCGTGTGCGCACGCTCGCTCGCTCTCTCTCTCTCTCTCTCTCTCTCTGTCTCTCTCAATTAAAAAAATGGGCTAAGCATTTGAATAGACATTTCTATTAAAAAAGATCCGCAGATGCCAAATAAGCACATGAAAAGATGCTCAAAAATATTAGTCGTTAGGAAAACAAAAATTGAAAGCACTATGAATTATAACTTTCCACCCTCTAATATGGATATAATTTAAAAAGCGAAAATAACAAGTGTTGGGGAAGGTGTGGAATAATTGAAATCCTCATACATTGCTGGTGAGAATTCAAAATGGCACAGCTGCTGTGGAAAACAGTTTGGCAGCTCCTCAAAAAGTTAAACAGAGCTGCTGTATGACACAGTTATGCCATCGTAGGTATATATATCCAAGACAAATAAAGAATAAGACCCCCAAAAAACTTGTATACGAGTGTTCCTAGCAGCATTAATCACAACAAAGTGCCAACAACCCAGTGCCAACCAAGTAATGAATATATCACCTGTGGTGATGTATCCATATAGTAGAATATTATCCAGCCATAAAAAGAATGGAGTAGTGATACTTGCTGCAACATGGACGAAAACTGAACACATTATGCTAAGTGAAAGAAGCCAGACTCAAAGGCCACATAATGTAGGATCCTATTTAGTGGATATGTCCAGAATGGACAAATCTGTAGAGACATAAAGCTGCTAGTAAATGTCCAGGGCTCCTGGGAGGGGGGATTGGGCAGGGACTGCTAATGGCGTAGGGTTTCTTCTGGAATTAGATGTTGGTGATGGTTGGCACAACCGTATGTACATAGTAAAAGCCAACAAAAAAGGGTGAATTTTATGGAATGTGACTTACAGCTTAACAAAATGAAAAAAAAAATTGTAAAGGAAAGCATTTGCTTTTGAATATGATTTTGGCCATTTTAGAAGTACAGTTGCCTACCCCAGAAGATGTAATACGCTGTCCAGGTCTTGCCTTCACCAGTTTGATCATCAGAGGTGACCACTGTAGTCTGATAGGTGTTTCCGTCTTGTCCCTGTTATCAGTATTTACAAATTGCACCTGCACATACATATACACTTACAGACACTGGTTGAGTTAGGATTACCACTGATCTGCTACTCCCCATTTGGAAAAAAAATAATAATAATAAAATAAAAATCTCTGGTCAGTACAAATTTGCTCCTCTTATTCTGTTTCAAGGCCAGTGGGTGCTCCATTGTAGGATAGGAACACTTCATCTTTCATTTACCCTCCCAAAGGTCATTGACTACCAATGGCCATTTAGAGCCCACCCCCACTCCCTGAAATTTGCTATTCTCATTGTACACATACTTCTGTGGCTGTGTAAATATTTCTTTAAGACAAGTTCGTAGCAATGGAAATTGCTGGATCAAGGAAACCTTTTGCTAAGGAAACATCTCTGAAGTACCTTCTTGTGTGCCTGATACCACTGTAAGTGCTGGGGAGACATTAGAGAAGACCCACATATGTTCCTCTTTTCATGAAGCTGAAATTCTACTGAGGGTAGGGACACAGTAGAATCAAATTTTGATAGATGCCGTCAGAGAGCCCTGCAAAGTTCTTTTACCAAGTCACACTACCCTCGGTGTGACTGGAGTAACAAATGCCCCTTTGCTGGCACCCTAAGCACCCCGTTCATGACGTAGGAGATGTAGACAGGAGGCTGGACACTTTATCTCAGGCTCTCTACAAGATCTTGGCGTATGCAAGTGGAATGATCCCTGTGGGGAGTTTAAGAGTAGTGAGACTATGATGGAAGGATGCAGCGCCCATTAGTTTTATTCCTGGGGAGGAGTGGAGCTGGAGGTGATGTGACCCCATCTGGGCAAATTACCAGGGTGTGGGGTGGCAGGAAAGGGTGAAAGGTTGCTAGAGAGAGCAGCAGGTTGTACTTTCCTGTAATAGGATGTACCACTGAAGTCCCAGATGAAGCAGTCTCCTCTGGGAGGTACAGCTGGAGTGAGGGAGTCTTGTGTTCCCAAAGAAACCATTGCAGGCAGGGTGCAGGGGAGCTCACCACCATGCAAGGACCTCCACCTCTCCGGAGGTCACCATCGTCCCACTTCTGGCCCCAGCCCGTCAGCTGTACAGATTCTAACCAAGTGGGGACCAGGGAACATGGAAGAGGAGCACGTGAATGGTTTCCTCATGGGTGAGCAGAGCAGAGATTAAGGACCACACTAGACTGGTTAGTCTAGATGGGATTGCCTGCCAGGATCTTCCAAGGAAAAGAATCCCATTGGCTGGAGGTGGGGTGTCCTTCTCAGGGAGTTTATGGGTGCACAGGTGGGGCTTTGAAGAGTGGAGGTGGAAGTGGAGGGTTTGGAATCATGCCGTGGAACCTCAGGCTGCTCACCAGCAAAAGAGGCTGAAGATGCTACCCAGGTCAGTGGGATCACTGGCTTCTCTTAGTCTGTCCTTTAGTCAGTCTTCCTGCAACTTCTTTTTTTAACAGTGCTTCCAGGATCCCACTATAGTGAAATGAGCCCAATAACAAATCACTAAATCTTTTTCCAGTGTCCTGTTATGTGTCCACCAGACTATAAGTCTTGGATGGGCAGAGATATTTCAAAGAGGGGCTCATGACCTACTCCAAGCCAGTTTCTCGAGGGAAACAAGGTGCCCTACTCAACCCAGAGAAGTGAACACTTAGAGGATAGGATTTTAAGCATGAGACAGGAGAGATGTTTGAGTGAGGGCAGGCAAGTAAGAGATAGGTGGGTTCTCATGTCCGTGAACTTCTCCCCAGTCGTTCCTTAAGCCCTGACTGTATTCACACCTGTGCCTGAAAGGCTGCAGATGCAAGACTGTGTTCCTGGGGGAGGGAAATTCACAATGGCATGAGAGATGGGCCAGTGTGTGTGTCCCCTGAGGAGGACAAGGTGCATGCACCAGGCAGGCCCACGTCAGCCTCGCCGTGGATTCTGCCCGTGAGCAAATAGGACTGCTCTGGTGTTGGCTTCATGGTGGGAGATCAGGGGGGGAAATGTATGCGCCTTACAGTTTGCACAAAGCCCCACAGGAACTGTGGACACCCTCATACCACCTTCCCCTTTAAAGCAGAATTAGGCATTGAGAGAAGGGGACAGGTTTCCTTTGGGTGGATGGGGAGATGATAAGGTAGAGAAGCGGGTGGAACAGGGGCACCCTCAGTGGTCAGGTAAGTGGTCTGTGGCAGGTCATCCTGGCACGGCAATGTGAACCCCTTCACCATCTCCTTCCCCCACTCGTGTTCACTGGCTTGCAACAGACCTGCTGACTGAAGGTGTCCTTGTGTTTGGGGCTCACATGGACACTGGGAAAATTGGGTGGCTGCAGTGCCTCCAAGGGTTAGGAGCTGAGAAGGCTGAAGCGAGCAGTGTGTTCAGGGTGAATGGGATGAGGGACAGGCCTTCCACAAGACTGAGAGGGCGTGGATCTACCCTGGGCAGCGTGGGACTGTCCTGTTCTGCCTTCCCCACAGGTTCCGATCCCCACAATGAGGCAACGGCTCCTCAGCAGGAGGGCTCTGGGGCCTTAAGGACAGTGGGAGTCTCCTGAAGATGGCATGAACCCTTCCAACCTAGAAGGTCTCCCCATTTTGATGGGTGGAGGGCTCTACTGTCTGTCAGACGTGTGAGCGGGGGCTTCCCTCCTAGTTGTGGCCTGGGACCAGTGCAGCTGAGTTATTGTCCAGAAACAGCCAATGATGGCCAAACCTGGGGTCATTTATCCCTGGGAAAAGAGGTTCCTCACGTGCCTGGACGGGTGCACTGGGATGGGGGCTAATACTGTGGAGACAGCGGTTTCCCAGAAAGGCTGTCTGTAATTCTGTATTTCAGTCTCTCTGTGCTATTCACTCATGGGGCTGGGTGAGACCTCATTGTGTCTCTAATTGACATGTGTCCTGTATGGAGTGACTTTTTGTGTTCAAAAACAAGATGTCGTTTTACGAGCCATTTTGGGGTCCAGGATTTGAGATGTATGAGCTGTGAGAGGGTCTGTGTCCAGTATGGGAGATCACTGAGCTGTGGAGGGTTGTGTGTCCAAGTGAGAGTTGTCTGGGCTATTAGGGGTCTCTCCTGGTGAGTGAGGTATGTGATCTGTTTTAGGTGCAGCGTGCAGAATGTAAGTTGTCTGGGGCTGTTCCCATTATGTATTTCAGGAATTAGGGTTTGAGCTCTCCTGAGGGTCTCTGTTGAGGTTGGCATATTTGAGCTCCTGGGGGCCCATATTCTAGGTTGTGAGATTGCAAAGGTTATTTGTCATGGGACAGGAGGTATCTGAGCAAGCTTGTGTTCACGGTACAGGTGTTTTGTGCTGTTTGTGTGCCTGCATGCAAGGTTGTCAGCTCTGTGATTGTATGGCATCTGTGTGCAAGGTGTAAGGTCTATGAGCTATTAAGTTTCTATGTTGCAGGTTGCCAGGTTGCTAAAATGCATGTGGATCTGTATTATAGTATTTATCGCCTCTGAGCTGTTTCGTGTCTCTCCTCATATCTCGAGTTCCATAGGAGTTTGAATTCTGTGGGTGGTTTGATATTGTATGTCCAATGCATTGAGGTCTCCTAGCTGCCTTCTCTTGGGTCTGTATCTCATCCACTCCAGCTTCGAACAACCTGGTTTCCTAGTCTAGGCCATTGAGTCAATGTGGTTGGCTTCCCTCAGTGTGTCAGTGGGATATTTTGGGTTTTGAGAGCCATAGTGGGAGGCCCATGAAGTATCTGGGAGTCTGTGTCTAGGGTATGATGCTTCAGAGATCCGGGTCCCAGGGTGAGGAAACTCGCCTCTGTCTTCAGTGCTTTCTTCCAGGGATTGACACTTCTGAGCCACATGAGTGTTTATACCCTGATTAGAGAGCCTTTGTCACATACTGAAGTTCATACTTGAGGTATTTGTGGCCTCTTCCTGATGTTTCAGTCTGACAACTGTCCAGAAAGACAGAGCTTGATCTGAGTTGACTGACTGAACTCGTCTGTTCCAGCTCGTAACAGCCTGTCTTCCTTGTCTAGACCATTGACTCTGTGTGGTTAGCTTCCCTGAGACCCTTCCCTAGGGTTGGGTTCTCCCAAACTCGAGCTTTAGCTTACCTATTTCATACAATCTCAAGTACAGTTTTAAATGTAGTCCATATTCAACTAAAAACAGTATAACCAGTGCTTCCCTAAAAAAAACTATTCACAAAACATTTTGCTGAATCCCAGGAGGTTCCAGGTAAGACACTCCAGTAGGAACTTGTTCACAATCTGCTCCTTACAATATGGAATTTTAAAAAATCTTTTCTCTCTGTTACTGGTACCTTGAGAGGCTCGGGCAAGACAGGCCATTCACTTTTAGGTTTTTGACAAAACACCCTAACACTCACACACGTGTGCACATAGACACACACACACACACACACACACACACACACACACACGACCCACCCAATACACACATTAGTAGTCAATATAAGGAAATTTTATTGGAAATGTAAATGGAATTCTGTAATTAATTATAAAGCCAAGTTTCTCATCACACTTATATGTCTGCTGCCCAGGATTGGCTGTTTTTCAGCAAACTGGACAACCAAACATGCCTTCTTTTTGTAAATATTATATATTGTAGCTTGTAATCTGATTACAACAGTCTAAATAATTGTATACCAGTGTAGGAATGACAGAGCCTATTTTTTGTATGTCACCTCCTAGACAAAATTCCTCAGATGGTTTAATACAGGAGGTGATGCCAAGGAAACAGACTGTTTCTGAACCCGTGGAACACGGACTGGAGCCCAGTTATGGCCTGGGGGCCGCGGGGGGGGGGGGGGTGTGTGTGTGTCTAGCAATGCCCATGGGAAGTGTCAATCTCATCTCCACTAAATATGGCATCCCCAATGAGAGAAAGAGAAATATGCCACACACAGGTTGTCAAACCTCAGTTCTCACACTGCAGAGGCAGGCTTCTGAGAAAAACAGCTGTTCTTTCAGAGAGCACTGCTCTTGTGTGGCGCAGAAAGAACGGTGGTCCTGTGACACGAATGCACACCCGGCTTGTTCTAGGGAGATTCTCCCTCTTTTATTCTTAGGTTCCCGCTTTTGCTCTCATGCATGTTCTTTCCCGGGATCCTGTTCTTTCCATCCCTGCGCCAGCGCACCCCCTCCTATCCTCAGCCCCAGGTCTGAACCCCCACCTCTCCAGAAGAGAAGGGCTAAGACCACCGAGAGGGGAAGTCCTCCCGACTTCCTAGAGAGACCAGCCACAGGAGGAGGGGCTGCGGGACTGCGTGTGACATCACAGACATGGGACACTATGGAGAAGCCGGGTGCTCCTTAACCTTCCTCCGGCTGCACGGGGCAGGGAGGGACAACGGGGTGCCCCGGGGCGAAGTGGCTTCCTCTCCGTGGGCCGTGGCGTGGGTACTTGGGATCCGGGACTTGTAACCACGCAGGGAGTAGAGAAGGTTGAACCCACCCCAGAGTGACTGTGGCGCACCTGAGTGACTGCACAGGATACATATTTCCCGAGGTGGCAGGGAGAGTTTCCAGGCGCCGCGAGTGACGAGTGACGTTGGGTTACTTCCTTTGTAGGGCGCACGCGTGGCAGGAAGTACCACTTTCAGATCTTTGTGTTCTTACCGGTCGTTTTTGCATGCGTGCATACTAGGAAAGACAAAAACCAAACTAGTACAGCACCTCACTATTCAGGTTGTTGCAATGCTGAGAGCAGCCCAGATCTGAACATCACACGGCCTCCGCAGGGTGGTTTTGCCTTTTTTCCCCTAAGGATTGAGTAGACCCATTATAGTGGGGGAGACTTAAGGTAGGATGTTTCTGCATTCAGGATTAGTCTCCACGAACAAGAAATGTTTCTCTCTGTGTCTAGCTAGTTTCCGGAGGGCTGACTTCTGATCTCAGTTACATCAGGGAGCTGGAGGGACTGTGTGTCTGGCCCAATCAGCAAAAGGAGAAAGGTCTGTGTTTGGCCTTGTCGCATGTAAACCCAGGAGCCACCCGACAAGACATATGGTAGGGCGTGACAAAGCGTGAGGAGCAAGCCTTTTCTAGGTTAAAGGGGGAAGAGTGGTCTTTTGCGATAAGCCATTTCTGAAACACAAAAGCCTGTCGAGATTTCTTGACTGTGGCTCTCTTCAGGGCTCGAGTGAAGTTCAACATTGTCTGCAGGGTAAAAATGAGCATGGCATGTTTCGTGCCTGTCCAAGCAGATAGCTAGATAAGCAGAGATTCTCTTTTTAACCCTGGAAGTAATCTACACTTGAAGAGCACTTTATAGTTTTAAAAGGTAGTATTTTCTTGATCTAAAAGAAGGAGGCAACCATGAGTCATTATCCTAGAATAGGATCATCATCCTCATCTTACAAATGAGGAAACTGACCACAGGGAGGTGAAGTAACCCGCCCAGAGTCACACAAGGAGTAAGTGATGGGGCCCTGATTCAAATCTTGGTATATATGGCTTCACCACCTGCCTGCAATACAGGCACACACTGTTGGTTTCCAGATCCACACATCCGGCTCTCTCCTGTCCCCTAACTTCACACCTGAGACAACTGACAGGCTCACAGACAGATTGCACTCAACAGGTGCTAGGCACTCTCTGGGACTCTGTAAAGATGACTTTACAGAGAAGAGAACTGTTGGAGAAAGTAGGTCCCAAAGGCTCACCCGCCGCCCTCTGAGGGAGTGAGGCTACAAGAAGAAGAGTGGAGGGCCTGAAGGGGGGCTGTTTCTTTGAGGGACAAACTGACGGGCTAACATATCACACGTGACAAACACATTTCTTTTGATTGTTTGTTTTAATGTTTATTTATTTTTGAGAGACAGAGCACTAGCAGGGGAAGGGCAGAGAGTCAGGGAGACACAGAATCCCAAGCAGGCTCCAGGCTCTGAGCTGTCAGCACAGAGTCCAGCGTGGGCCCTGAACCCACAAGCCACAAGATCATCACCTGAGCCGAAGTCAGACGCTTAACCTTAACTGAGCCACCCAGGTGCCCCTAAACACATTTCTTTGAATTAATTGTTTTTCTTTTAGCACTGCCAAAACACACTGCATGTTGAAAATACACACGGCAGGTAAGTAAAGCCAACCAATACATGGATAAGCAGAGAGACTCCCGTTTTGCCTAGGGACTGCCTAACTTGAAAACAGCATTCTGCTGTACAAGTAGAGAACGTTATCCTGGACTAAATGAATCAGAAATTAGCTGTGTTTTCTAATTATTAGCATCATTCTCCTATTACAGAGGATGCATCTTAGGCACAGAGAGGCTAGGTCAGCTCCCCCAAGTCACTGAGGTACTAAGTGGTTGAGCCCCACAGGCAAGGATACACAACATGTCCAAAAGTGAACACACCTGCACCCACCCCCACTCCCCATGCATCGGCATCTCCTCCAGTGTTGCCTAACCCAGTGAAAAGCAGCCTTCTACCCAGCTGCTTCGGCCAGCGACTCTTAGAGCCGTCCTTCCTTGCTGCCTCTCTCTCACCACCCCCTCAAACACCAAGTCCGTCCAGTCCAACCTCCTACGTCCTTCAAAATAAGATCTTGACACTTACTTCCATCACTACAGTTAGTTCCGTAGGCCACATGACCCTCCTCTCTGCTTGATAACTACCACCAATATTAACCCTTGGCCACAAATTTCTTCATCCCGCTACCTGAGGGACCATTCTTAAATCCTAATCTGATCTTGTGTACCCTGCTCAAAACTCTGCAGGGTCTTCCTGCTGTTCTTGGGATAACGTCCAGCCTCCTGGACCAGGCACAGCAGGCCTTGCCTACCCTCAGATGCCTCATCTTCAGCAGATGGCCTCCTCCACCCCCACTTCATATTCCAGCCAACTTAAACCTCTTTCTGTTCAGTAGATGGCCACTGGGCTTGGGCACTCTCTCTCCTCCCCGCGTCTCCTGTCCCCAGCCTTCATTTGCCTGATTCCTACTGATGTTCAAGCTATCAGGTTAAGTAGAGAGCGATTTCCATTTAACCCTAGGAATCCCTGGATGAAACGGCACTGTTAATAAAACTTTTTACTGAAAAGTGATGGAGATTTCATTATGAATTCTCCCAAATAGATGTTTTACCCTGGTTCACAGTGAGTTAATTGGAGATGCAATCTGACAGCACAGTTGTTCTGGAAAAGGCTTCCTTGCTAGGAATAGGATGACACGCAGCAAAGATCTCATCTCCTTTCATATGGATCCTTTGATGCACTTGGACACGGAGTTTGGGATGTGTCACAAACTTTCCCAACGTGAAGGGGCCCTGCCTTCCAGTGAGGAGGGATAAGCAGAAACGTGGAAAGAATATGTCACTTTATGGCACCTTTGACCCAAGAAATTAAATGCCTTCCACTACCTCCCTTGGACTTTGTTTTGATAATGTTTCACTCTGAGTTGCAGTCTGAGTTTCTGTTGGGACAAGAGAAAGTGTACTAACTAATCTTCCCTTTACAAGGGGTTTGGTCTGTTAGTCCCTGTGGCCATCAAGGAGGCAAAGATCAGCTGCTGCTCACTATTGGAGCCCTCTAAGGGATCCTGACAGTGCCTTCATAGAACTCCTTAGGGGTCCCTACCAGGTGCCAGAAACCCCTGGAGGAAAGTTTGTCAGTTCCTGTGGGGTCCAGTGGGCAGCAGCACCCCCTGCTGGTTCTTGTCTTGTCATAGACTCAACTGTGAGCATTAACCTCATTCACTATAACTCCTCTGCCTAGGCATGAAATGAAGTGTGTCCCTTGGACAAGAGAAAAGATGGAACCACCAGTCCAGCCACCACCACAACCCCCAAACCCGAACCTCAGCCAGAGGCGTGGACTAGAGTCCCAGGGTCCTGGCATACTTGCTCCATGCTGACATGTCCCTAACACAGGGCACGGTGTGACTGTCTCTTCTGCAGCCTGGCTGTTGAGGAGCTCAGCTGTGCTGGTATATACAGTTTTATTACCCAAACACTCAGGTAAGTGTCAAAGCCCACTGTCTGTAGACAAGGAAACAAATGGAAAGGTTTAGGTCGCTGGTGCAGGAAAGGGTGGATCTGGGCATCACACCTCCGTTTCGCCTGACTCCAAAGCCCGACTTTGCACTCACAGTGATATTCCTGGATTGTGTTTCAGCTGCTGAAATGCATATATTGCTCCAGTATTGTATAGTCATCGTGGTCCCAACACCTGTCCACCTTGAAATGGAGGTACTCAGCAACCTTGAAAGGTTCTAAGATTTTGTGTCTGTCTTCTGATAAGCTGCCCTGAAGCCAACAGACCTGGAGTCCCTTGGCATGGAAGGCTTGCCTCAGAACCAACAGCCAAGCAGGACTTCAATGTCCAGGGCTCCCCCCGTGGAGTGGTACTTTGCCATGTTAGAGAGCCTTTGCAAGCAACCCCACCACCCAAATTAGGTCTCTACCTGTCTCACTGGTGACCAGGTATTACGAATTGAGAGGCAAGCAGAGGAAGTGCTTTTAGTAGCTGCATCACAGCCGTAGCACTGACCAGACCCCACTGGTGATTTGAAGCCCAGTAGCCCAAGGACTGCAGTCTGACTCTAACTAGGTGTCTCTCTGTTCTTCGGCGTGCACGTCTGTACACTGTGGGTGAGCAAAGTGCCTGTGTCATCAGCCTCCCCAGCCTTGAGAGGTGTGTCCTGACCAAACACACACACATACACTTAAGTAGGGGTAAGAGGCCCTGCTCTGTGTCCCTAAGGTCCTGTGATTTCAATTCTGCCACCGCTCTTCTCACACAATGTGCGGTGGTCATCTGCTTGCAGACTACACCCTGTGTGATCCCTGTGTCCCCACTGAGTCCAGTGAACTGACACATGAATTCGGGTGGTGCTTAGAACATGTTTCTTCAGCGAAGGAGGGACCTTCACCCAGGGTCCTTCATCCCAAAGGGCAGCTCGTGTACCGGTTATGACACAGGATGGAGTAAACAGGACATCTCTGTACTCAGATTCTCTGTGAGGAGGAGGAAGATTGGATTTTTTGTACCACCTCTAATTCCAGAAACTTAAAGAGGCTATAAAGGGATTTTCTTTTTAATTTTTTTTTAATTTTTTTTTCAACGTTTATTTATTTTTGGGACAGAGAGAGACAGAGCATGAACGGGGGAGGGGCAGAGAGAGAGGGAGACACAGAATCGGAAACAGGCTCCAGGCTCTGAGCCGTCAGCCCAGAGCCTGACGCGGGGCTCGAACTCACGGACCGCGAGATCGTGACCTGGCTGAAGTCGGACGCTTAACCGACTGCGCCACCCAGGCGCCCCTATAAAGGGATTTTCAATGTGTGGGTCACTGTTGCCCCGTCGGCCACAGTTCTGGTCTCACAGTGGAACTTGGGTCAAGATCCTTGGAGCTCCAGGCAACTCAGAGAATGTTTTCCAAGTCCCGAGCGACTGGTGCACAGAGTAGGTGCCCACAGTGATCTGTCCAGTAGGTGGATTGTTGAGTGAATTAAGGCTGCTAGTTAAATATGGGATGCTCTGGCAAGAGCACAAATCCCCTTGGGGGACGGGACATGAGCACACGGGTGAAGGCTGTGTCAATCCAGGTGACTGCTGTCAGCCTCACAAGAAGGCACTCCTCCTCACTGTCCTTCCAGCTCTTTGTCCAAACCTGCCTCTTCTCTAAGTGGTCCTCTCCATGTCCCTTCTCTGCCTAACTTACAGCCCGATACAGGCTGTCATTCGGCATCTGTGATCCTTGGGTGTCCTTTGCAGTCCAGCTGACTGAACAGAAGCTGACTCAGCACAGCAGGATCTAGTGCCTGTCACCCGTTGTTCTCCCCTGCTTTCTGTTAGGCTCTCACTCCCTTCCCCTACCCCCCAGCTGCTCCAGCCTTCTGGCAGTATCTGCACTGTTTCTGGAAGCCTCTGCCTCAGACACTTCTTCCCATCTGTTCCCTCTTGACAGGAAAGTCCTGACCCCAGAAATGTGCTTGTCAGATTCCTCTCACTGTTCACAGTGTTTGTTGAAAGGTCACCTCTTCATGAACCCTGAATTCACACCCTTGGGGATACTTTCTAGGTTCTGCTTTTGGGGCTGACAGATCATCTGGAGAGGCATTGCCAGCAAACGTGCGGGCACCTGGGTCTAAGAGCCAAAGAGTTTGTCTAGAACCAAAGAGAAGAACCTGGAGAATGTCCTAATATTCTGACTAAAAGGCAGAGGGGCACCCAAGAAAACGGGAGGTCAAATTATCACCGAAGGCAGGCCAGCCCCTGAGCAGCTCCTCAAATGAGTGGAATTGTGTTCATGCATCACTTGTAGCCTGAACCATGGGCCCTGAATGCTGAGGAAAGATCCCTGCTCTCCAGTAGCCATAGTCTGACCAGAAACTCAGAGGATAAGGCCCTGCCTGCAATAGCTGAGTGCCTGTTGTCTTTGGGGCCACTATGTCCAGACCTGGCCATGCAGCTTCTGTTGTTCTAAGATGGGGATGGCAGTACCTGCCTTCCTTGCTTCCAGGGCTCTTCTGACAAACACAGGACGGAAAGCGCGCGCGCGCACACACACACACACACACACACACACACACACACAAAGATCAGAGAACTGGAAAGAACCTAGGTCCTTGATGGCGTCACCAGACCCCAGAATATGCCCCGCCTGCACCCACTCTTACTTCTGATTTCATTCTGTGTGATTGTGAATTGCCTTTGTGATTAGACCTGTTTGAGGAGGGGTTTCCTCTTTACTCACAGCACAAAGCAGACTTCTGGATATGGGGAGCATCGTGGGGTTTGGTTTTCTTTTCTGTGGGAGCCATGTCGTGTCGTGGGTAAGGGCACAAGCTCTGTTCCTAAACAACCTTCCTTCCAACTCAGTTCTGCCACTTGCAGTCCTGTCATTTTGAGAAATGTACCTGGCCCTGTGCCTTACTATCCTCACCTGTGAAATGGGCTTATTATTCTTAATAGTGACAATACCAAGCAGAGAGGGTTGCATTTGTGAATACATAATGAGGTAATGCAAGTATGGTTCACAGAATTGCATCTGCCACATTCCCTATCTTCACACCTACTGATGCTGCCATGGGAGAGGTGGCAGGTCAGGCTTTACACCACGTGAGCTAGAACAAAGAACATAAAGATCACATTACACGTCTGTGTTCAGCCCTAGAAACTCTCCTCCTCTGCCATACATTCTCATCCTTTGCGTCATGCACGGACGATCCGTCACCAGAGGGCTGACTCTCCCACCTGGGGACCACAAATACACACCGTCTTACACTGTGTGCATCAATTCAGTACACTCCAGTTATGTCCTCAGATAGCCTGCCCTGGTCCTGGTGCCGGGGTGGGGGTGGGGTACCCCAGGGCAGGTAACGGAGCACATGATGTTCCCTTACACCCACACGGCATCGGAAGCTGTCTGCATCCTAGTGCCTGCCTTTCTTTCCAGACTCGCCTCCCTCCGCCCTAAAATTCGGATTACACTCACACTGGATTCCAGGGCAGACCCTGCCACTTCAGTCTCTCTCCTTCAGCCTCAAATTCCTCCTGGTTAAAGGCAATAATCCTGCCTACTCAAGGTTTGTTGGGAGACCTCCAGGAGACAACAAATGTAAAACACCTAGCTGACATTAGCTGGCACATGGAAGGCGCTGGATAAGAAACAGCATTATCTGTTTCGCTTCTTTAATCCACAGCACCTGGAATGCAAAGGGTAAGATTTCCTCCTTTTATACGGCTGAATAATATCCCATTGTATAGATGTGTCACACTTCCTTTATCCATTCCACTGTCGATTGACAGGATTGTTGTTTCCATTATCCTGGCTACTGCGATTAGTGCTGCAGTAAATATGGGAATGCAGACATCTCTGTGAGAGGCTGGCTTGAGTTCTTTTGGATATATGCCCAGGAGTGGGATGCTGGATCAGATGATGGGTTTTTTGGGGGTTGGTTTGTGGTTTGTTTGTTTGTTTGTTTTTAGTTGTTTTGGAGGGGACATCTGGATACGAACAAGATCATATGATAGTTTTAATTTTTTGAGGAACCTCCATACTGTTTTCCATTGTGGCTGCACCAGTTGCGTTCCCACCGACAGCGTACGACGGTTCCAGTTTTCTGCATACTCTCCAACACTTGTGATCTGCTCTTTGTTAGTTTGTTTGACAATAACCATCCTCACGTGTCACATGTGTGACATGACATCTCATTGTGGTTTTGATTTGCCTTTCCCTAATGCTTAGTGAAGGGGAGCATCATTTCATATACCTTTTGGCCATTTGTATGTCTTCTTTGGAGAAATGTCTATTCAGATCCTTTGCATATTTTTAAATTGGTTTGTTTTCTTAACTATTGAGTTAGAAAAGTTTGTTATAAATATTGAAAATTAACCCTTATCAGATACATGGTTTGCACATCTCTGCCCATTTTGTAGATTGCCTTTTCGGTTTGTTGATGTTTTCCTTTGCTGTGCAGGAGCTTTTAAGTTTGATGTAGTCCCACTTGGCCGTTTTTGCTTTTTCATGACTGCTTTTGGTGTCGTTTCCATGAAATCACTTGCCAAGACCCGTGTCACACAGATGTTCCTTTATGTTTTCTTCCAGGAGTTTTACAGTGTCACGTCTTATACTTAATCTTCAGTCCCTTTGGGGTTGATTTTTGTGTGTGGTGTAACGTAGGGTCCAATATCGTCCTTTTTGTACGTGGGTGTCCAGGTTTCCCAGCACCATTTGTCCAAGAGGCTGTCCTTTCCCCATTGCGTATTATTGGCACCCTTGTCAAGATCAGCTGACTGTACATGCGTGGGTCTATTTCTGGGTTCTCTTCTGTCCCATTGGCCAGTGTCTGTCTTTCTGTCACTACCATACTGATTTACTTGCTGTAGCCTTGAAATATGTTTTGAAATGAGGAGGGTGGGTACCTCCAACTTTGTTCTTCCTCCAGGTTGCCTTGGCTATTCTGGGTCTTCTGTTGTTTCATATGCATTTTAGGATTGTTTTTCTAAAATTGTTTTTCTAAAATTGTTTACTGAAAAATGCCATTTGGTTTTGAGAGGAATAGCATTGAGGCTATCATTTTTCTTTTTAATCTTTCATCTTCAACTACAGATTACATTGATTGATTAATCAGTTATATTCTAAATCTGAGGATTGCATTAGTTGGTTTTCAACTATTGAACCAACTTTGCTTTCCTGAGCTAACCCACTTGATCATGCTGTTTTTCCTTTGAATATATTGCTGGATTCCATCTGCTAGTATTTTGTTGAGGAATTTTGTGCTTGTGCTAAGGAAGAATATTGGTCAGTACTTTTCTTGGTATCAGTGAAATGCTAGCCTCATAAAATCGCTTGCAAGTATTTCCCCCACTTCTGTTTCCTGGAGGACATTGTGTAGAATTTGTGTGTGGGTGTTTTTATTCCTGTCGATATTTGGTAGAATTCACTGGTGATACCATGTGGGATTTTCATCATAGGCTTTTAACAACTGATTCAGTTTCTGTAAATGGTACTGAAATATGCATGTTCTTTCACCTTGGGTAAGTTTTGGTGGTTTATGGTTTTTGAGTAATCAATCCATTTGCACATTGTTGCATTTATGTATGGAGATTTTCATGTAATATTAATAATATCGTTTCTCTCATATTTCCTGGGTCTCTAGTGAAGTCTCCTCTTTCATTCCTGTTCTTAGTAACTAATTTCTTCTCTTTCTCTCTCTCTCTCTCTCTCTGTCTCTCTTTCCAGTTTTATTGAGATATAATTGACAGCACTGGATAAGGTATAAAGGATAATAATCAGACTCACATATATCATGAAATGGTTACCATAGTAAGTTTAGTTGACATCCACCATCTCAGAGACACAAAAAGAAGAAAAAGAAACCAATGTTTTCCTTGTGAAGGGAACTCTTAGGATTTACTCTCTTAACAGCTTTCATTTATATCACATAGCAGTGTTAACTATAGTCATCATGTTGTACATTATATTTCGTTATTTATCTTATTTTTCTTATACCTGGAAGTTTGTTTCTTTTGGCCATCATCCTCCAATTTTCTTCTCCCTCCCCAAATCACCACCTCTGACAACCACAAATCTGATAGCTTTTTCTGTATATTTGGAAGTTTCCTTTTCAATTCCATACATAAGTGAGATAATGCCCTCAAGGTCCAACTATGTTGTCACAAATAGCAGGATTTCCTCCTTTTTATGGCCAGATAATAGTGTGTGTGTGTGTGTGTGTGTGTGTATGTGTCTGCGTGTCTGTGTATTTACTTGATCCATTTATCCATCAAAGACGCTTAGGCTGTGTCGATATCTTGGCTATTGTAAATAATACTGCTGTGGACATGGGGGTAAAGATATATCTTTGACATTGTGGTTTCATTTCCTTCAGATATACTATCAGAAGTGGAATGTCTGCATCATATGGTAGTTCTATTTTTAATTTTTTGAGAAACCTCCATACTGTTTTCCATAGTGGCTGCACCAATTTACATTCCCACCAATAGTACACAAGTATTCTTTATTCTGCACGTGGAAGCTGGCATTTTTATCTCTTGTATTTTTGATGCTAGCCATTCTAACAGGTGTGAGGTGATAGCCCATTGTGCTTTTTACTTGCATTTCCCTGATGATTGGTGGTTTGCAGCAGCTTTTCCTGTACCCATTGGCCATTTGTACGTCATCTTTAGAAAAATGTCTGTTCACAGCCTTTACCCATTTTTATTTTATTTTATTTTATTTTATTTTATTTTATTTTATTTTATCTTATTTTTTTAATGTTTATTTATTTTTGACACACAGAGAGAGACAGAGCACAAGCAGGGGCAAGGACAGAGAGGGAGAGGGAGACACAGAATCAGAAGCAGGCCCCAGGCTCTGCGCTGTCAGCACAGAGCCCGACGCGGGGCTCGAACTCACAGACCACGAGATCATGACCTGAGCTGAAGTTGGATGCTCAACCGACTGAGCCACCCAGGCGCCCCACCTTTACCCATTTTTAAATTCGATGATTAGTTGTTGTTTTTTTCAGTTTATTTTGTTTTGTTTTTGCTGTGGAGATGTATGAGGTCTTTATATTTTGGGTATTAAATCCTTGTCAGATATACGGTTTGCAAATATTTTCTCCCATTCCATATGTTGTCTTTTCACCTTGGTGGTTTCCTTAGTGTGTAGCTTTTTAGTTAGATGTAGCCCCACTTGTTTTTGATTTTGTTGTTTGTGCCTTGGGTGGTATATCCAAAAATCCATTGCCAAGACCCGTGTCAGGGAGCTTTGTCGTTATGTATTCTTCTAGCAGTTTTAGTTTCCAGTCTTACATTTAAGCCTTTAATCCATTTCAAGTTAACTTTTGTGAGTGTAAGATAGGAATCCAGCTTTATTCTTTTACATGTGAATAGTCCATTCTCCCAGCAGCGTTTATTGAACAGACTGTCTTTTATCCATTGAGTATTCTTGACTCTGTTGTCAAATATTAGTTGGCCATACATGCATGGGGTTACTTCTAGGCTCTCGATTCTGTTCCGTTAGCCCACGTGTCAGTTCTTATGCCAGTAACACACTGTTCTTATTATTCTAGCTGTGTAGTATGGCTAGAAGTCAGAAGTGTGATGTGTCTTCTTTGCTCTTCTCCTTTTTTTTCTTCTTCAGTCCTGTAGAGGTTTATCAATTTTATTGATTATTTCAAAGAAGCAACTCTTTAAAAAAATGTTTACTTATTTATTTTGGGAGATAAAGAGCGTGTGAGTGGGGAAGGGGCAGAGAGAGAGAGAGAGAGAGAGAGAGAGAGAGAATCCCAAGCAGGCTCTACAATGTCAGCGCAGAGCCTGACATGTGGCTCAATCCCACGAACCTCGAGATCATGACCTGAGCTGAAATCAAGTGTCAGACGCCTGACTGAGCCCGCCAGGTGCCCCATCAAAGAAGTAACTTTTTTTTTTTAACGTTTATTTATTTCTGAGACAGAGAGAGACAGAGCATGAACGGGAGAGGGTCAGAGAGAGAGGGAGACACAGAATCTGAAACAGGCTCCAGGCTCCGAGCTGTGAGCACAGAGCCCGACGCGGGGCTCAAACTCACAGACCACAAGATCATGACCTGAGCCGAGGTCGGACGCCTAACCGACTGAACCACCCAGGCGCCCCAAAGAAGCAACTTTTAATTTGAGTTTCTCTAATCTGTCTTGTTAGAAATTTCATTGATCTCTGTTCTTGTATTTTAGTAAAATTCTTATTGCTGCTTACTGAGGATTATGAAATGACTTCCATAGGATTGAACATCCTTTTTACCTAGATGAAAGCAGTGAAAATTCAAAAGAATGTGTCACCATGGTGGAAATTTTAGCCATTGTCTCCTTTTGGAAAGTACATGGACACTTACGAGTATAGCAGATGCTGGTCACACATGGAGTGTTCTTAAAATTATGCTTGAATGGTTATAAAAGTCGGCAGGGTCGACTGAGCTTGCGCCATGCTTCAGGCTCCCTATTCATTCATTCTCTCTCTGTCGTCTCTCTCTGTCTCTGTCTCTCTCTGTCTCTCTCTCTCTCTCTCTCTCTCTCTCTCTCTCCCCGCCCCCCCCCCCTTTGCTCACTCGCGCCCTCTGTCTCTCTCTTTCAACAACAACAACAACAGAAAAAGTGGGCAGGGGATTCACATGGTTGACTGCAGGGCACCATTTTTCATTACCTATGATGTGGTTTTGATGATTAATCTCACGCCTGAGATCCTGATTATATGCCATCCGAATTCTGAGCTTGGAAATGTATACTCTTATTTAAAGCCCAGAACCATCATAGGAAGTAGGGCTCATTATTATCCCCATTTAACAGATAGGAAGCTGAGGCTCAGAAACGTTAAGTCAGGTGAATAATAACGGAGTTTTCTTTCTTCTTTTATCACCATTTGATGTAGTCTGGGTCCTTCTGGCCACACACCTCCCTTGCTAGCTTCCAGCTCTTTGACAACCTTTGTCTTCAGCTTGCTGTCTAGACCAAGGGCCAGGTGGAGCTGTGAGCATGGACCACACCTCCATGGATCCACTCCGGAAATGCAGCTCAACACTGATTTCTGAGTCTTCCCCGATGATCTCTGAAGAGACCTCCCAGGAAGTCACGGCAGCCTCCTCTCCTTCCTTCTCGGAACTGCTTATGATGGGCCTGGGTGACCTCAAAACCAGTCCTGGCACCAAATACCCTGCCCCTCTTCCAGAGGGGCTGCTCCAGCAGCGCTACAGAGATGAGAAAACCCTACAAGAGAGGCGGTGGGAAAGGTCAGCGTCCCCTCAGAGGAAGAAAACCCTTCTGGGGCACATGAGACGGCAGCACCTCGATCAGGTGGCACCTTATCGGGTGGAGAGGAAAGCCAGGATCTCCTCCTCAGGTGATAGAGATCAGAACAGATTCAGATGCGAATGTCGATACTGCCAGAGCCATAGGCCAAATGTCTCTGGGATGTCTGCAGAGAGGAAAGGGGCCCCCCATGCTTCCTCCTGGGAGACACTGGTACAGGGCCTCAGCGGCTTGACCCTCAGCCTGAGCACCAGCCGACCTGGCCTGCTGCCCGAAGGGGTGCTCCAACAGCAGGAAAGAGACGAGAAGCTCCAACTGGAGATGCAGCAGGAAAGCAAAAGGATGTTTCAGAGGCTCCTAAAGCAGTGGTTGAAAGAAAACTGAGGCTCTCATCCTCACGTGGCGCAGGTCTGAATGGCTCCAGACATGATCCTGAGCGTGGATTTCTTTTGGGGACCAACCAGTAAGCAGTCGTCAGAGAAGTGACAAGAGCAGCGTTGATGACTGAAAATTCGATCGGCGTGAGCCCTCATCCAATCCCAGGAAGGTTCTGTCTTTCCTACCTTGAATTTGTGGATCCCTGTGGGGCTTTCTATGGGACACCACATACCCCAGGGGTCCGTAACTTCCTTATTATGGCTCCCGTGATGCATGTTGTCACTTTCCCACCCCGAACTCTGCCTCTCCTCCCTGCCTTGTTGTCAGTACGGTAGAGAGCTTCTCTGTAGCATGAATGCCCCGTTGATGATGGCCATGTGCTTTTGTGCCATTTCACGGACTGCCTCCCAGCAGCAGCACTGGTCTGCTGGAATGGACGTGTACTGAACGGAGATCCACTTTCAAGAGACTGACGCTAAAGGAGGTGCAGAAAGGGACATGGAACTGGAACTTGGTGGTTCGCTATTGTGTTGTCTGTGTAAGCCGTTATGAGTATGCTGAGCTAAATGTAGAACATTGTTTCCCTGCTTTATAACACAGATGGTATTCCCCTCGAAGGAATTTCTGACCCGTTACCTCATCATCCTTGCCAAATAAATATACATATAAAAAAAACCTAACTTTTGCATTCAGGTTCTTTATCCATATTGGGTTGTTCTTTGTCAGGTGTGAGGTCACCGCATTTAAATTCTAGAGCAGCAGATCACAGTTTATCAGGAGGTTTGGAGCCAGGCCCGGAGGGCACCAGGGAACACCATCGAGTCACCGTTTGCAGCCCTGCAGCACGAGCAGCCTTCGGATCATCCGGGCAGAGCAAGTGGAAGAGAGTCTTCCTGCCCACAGAGAGCTGGAAGCACAGCCCACTGCCCACGGTATGAGGTCCTGGGGGATGGTGCCGGCCCCCCTGGCGTAGCATCTCCAGGGGCTGTACCTTGTTGCCCGGTGTCCCTGGGTTGGGGAATGCGAACAGCAGTTTTATGCCTGCATCACGGAGTCATTTCAGAGTTGTTTTGGGATTTACATGTGTGCCTTTTCATTTCAGGAGGCATTAATGAGGCATCATCCTTCTTCCTCCCCACAGATCCAGTGCTGTGTAACCCAGGAAGTGCCCGTGCAGTCCCTCTGAACTACAGAGAAAGTCTGCTTGCGCTCAGTCTCCGTAATTAGGTAATGTCCAGAGCTGTGTTGCTGCAAACATCTGTGAGTCTTCTGCAGACAGAAGTGGCTTCAGAGCAGGTGTGTTTATTATGTTCTGAACGTGTGATCTCTCCAGAGAGCTTGGTGCTCAGGTGACCCTGCCAGGCTCGTGTCCCACTTGACAGGAGAAGGTAAACAAAGCAGGGATTTTCTTCCTTGAAACTCTGAGGCCTAAATTTACACTGGTCATTTGGGGTGTGGTTAGCAGGATAACATACGCATTTCACTTTATTGATCTTGTCCTAGGTATCAGACAGTATTCTACATATCTCCATATATCAGCTTATGGAATCCACTCCCAGAACCCATCATTGAGCAAGACTTCGATCTCACTTTGTGTGTGAAAAGCAGAGTACAGAGAGGTCAGGTGAGTTGCTCAGTGTCGCAGAGGCACTGAAGGAGAGGGTGACAGGCAAACCTAGGCGGACTGAATTCAGAACATGACTCCTAACCAGCTCACCAACGTTAACCTCTATAGAGGCCAGGGGTGAAGTGCGGAGAACCAGTGACTTTGGTGGACATTTCCCAGCTGGAAGCCTCGGGTCTGATAAGATACCTCCTTGAATCCTCCCCATAATGCACTAGGGCAGGGGCACTCCTACCCACCTGGCAGAGTTCAAGGAAGTCATAAAGAGATGTCTTTACCGCAGCAGCCACACCAACCACAGACAGATGTTTAGCCACTCGTTAAGGTTTCATCGTCTCACCCTTGCCTCCCCCACTCCACACAAGGCTGGCTGCTGGGGTGGGGAAGTTTGGAGTAATCACAAGACAATCCTGGCCCTCGGGATTGAGCCTTTAATCAGGGAGACCTGTAACGCCCATACATGTGGCAAAGAGCCGTCATGGAGCCCCTCTGTGGCTCTGTGGCCAGGAGACGAGAGGGGTGAGAAGGAACGGGGTAGGGCAGTGTGGATGTGGGGCTTGCTGAAGGTGCTCCTGACCACACTTACTCATGGCCTGCACTGGGGCACATGGGGAATGGGTGGGCAGGTGTGACTGACAGACCCAGTGGTACCATCCCACCCCTGCCTCAAAGTCATTGTCCCCTTGCCCACATATCAAGTGTATGTGAGTATCTGGGGGTCCCATCTGAGTCAGCACACGGTCCCAAGTTATAGACTAGGAGATGGAATCCACTAATGTCCAGAGATGTTCAGCATGTCAAATTCTGCATTTTTTTAAATGTTTATTTTTGAGAGAGAGAGAGAGAGAGAGGATACAAAGTGGGAGTGGGGGGGGAGGGGCAGAGAGAGAGGGAGACACAGAATCTGAAGCATCAGCATGTCAAATTCTAGGCAAGAGGCAGAGGGAGAACCACCAGGAGGCAAGAAATACAGGGAGAGCATGGGGGTAGAGTGGAATGCTCAAATCAGAAATCTCAATGTACCTATCACAAGTAAAGAAATTGAATTTGTTATTTAACAACCTTCCCACTGGGGCACCTGGGTGGCTCAGTCAGTTGAGTGTCTGACTCATGGGATCGAGCCCTACTGTCAGTGCAGAGCCTGCTTGGGATTCTCTCTTTCCCTCTCTCTGACCCTGCTCCACATTCTGTCTCTGTCTCTGTCTCTCTCAAAATGAATAAATTTTAAAAATTGATTTAAGGGGCGCCTGGGTGGCGCAGTCGGTTAAGCGTCCGACTTCAGCCAGGTCACGATCTCGCGGTCCGTGAGTTCGAGCCCCGCGCCGGGCTCTGGGCTGATGGCTCAGAGCCTGGAGCCTGTTTCCAATTCTGTGTCTCCCTCTCTCTCTGCCCCTCCCCCGTTCATGCTCTGTCTCTCTCTGTCCCAAAAATAAATAAACGTTGAAAAAAAAAATTTAAAAATTGATTTAAAAACCTTCCCACAGAGAAAAGCCCTGGGCCTGCTGGCCTCATTGCTAAGTTCTGTTAAACTATAGGAAGAGATAATATCCATCCCTCATAGGCTGTTCCAGATAGAGAGGAGGAAGGAACATTTCCTAACTCATCCATTAGGACAATATTACCCTGCACCAAAGCCACACATGACAACACAAGAAACTATACACCAATATCTATCATTAACATCCATACATAAATCCTCAACAGAATAGCATATCAAATCCAACAACATTTGCAAGGGGAAAACCAACTAACCAAGTGAGATTTATCCCAGGGTTGCAATATCGCTTTAACATTCAAAATACAGTTCGGGTCAACCAGCATAGTAATATAATGAGGACAGAAACCATGTGATCATCTTGATAGACAAAGACATTTGACAAAATTCGAGGCCCATTCGTGATAAAAATGCTCGTCCAACTAGGGACAGAAGGGGACGTCCTCATTCTGATAGGGCTATCTACAAGAAAAATATGTCTCCTGTCACATATTTATGAGTGAATGAATGCTTTCCCGCTGAGATCCAGACCAAGGCAAGGATGGCGGTTCCCACCATTTCTGCCCAACATGGACTGAAAGTTTCAGCCAGCGCAATCATGCAAGGCAAAGAAACGAAAACATGGAGAAACTGGACACGAAAACTATGTCCAAGCAAAGACTTGTACTCAGATGTTCACAGCAGCATTATTCATAATCGCCAGAGAGCAAAACAGTGTAAAAAAGTCTGTCAGCTGGTCAATAGATAATCGAAATGTGGCAACCCGTGCAGTAAGATGCCACTGATCTATGAAAAGGGATGAACTTCTGATTTCTGCTACAACATGGATGAGCCCCCAGAGTGTTCAGCTACATGAAAGACACAGACACAAGAGTCCACTTAAAGCAGGAGTCCGTTTCTAGGAAATGCCCAGAAAGTGCAAACCTACAGAGATAGAAATACATTAGACTCTGCCTCAGCCTGGAGGTAGTAGTGGGAAGTGAGCGCTGATGGGTACACAGGGTCTTTCTGGAGAGAAGGAAATGTTCTAAAACTGAACTGTGGCAATGGCTGCACGACTCTGTACATTTACTACAAGTCACTGCATTGGACTGTCTAACTGGGTGACACTGGTGTGTAATTAGAGCCCAATAAAGCCCTTTGGAAAATGTAATGCAAGTGTCTAAGTAAGTCATGGTGGAAAAGGTATGCCATTGATTTTATAACACTAAGGAACTGTCCCGTCTCCCTTTCCATGTTCTGGGTCCTGCCTGCACGACCCATCATCACCTGCCTCCTCCCTGTGGGTGAGGTGCTCCCACCAGAATGAGTCACTGTGCACATCACAAAGGAATGCTGCTGAGTGCACACGTCTGTGCGTGTGTGTGTGTCTGTGTCTGTGTGTGTGTGCGCTCATGCGCAGGCACCCACTGGGTGAACTTAATGGTTGGCTCAGAAATCCGTGGCTGGGGTCAGGCTCCTAGGGTCCATCCTGCATCTGAAAACCCACTTAGGAGTTTTCCTTTCTTCAGGAATCCCATGGACCTGGCTGCAGTTTCCCTGGCAACCAGCCTCATCCTTAGCTTTAACTTCTGGCCACAGGAAGACGTGTAGAGTGGGGAGGGGTGTTGTCCGCCCCCCACTGGACCCCCTGCCGCACTCAGCAGCCCAGTGTGGAGACACAGCAGAGAGGTAACCAAGACAATGGAAATCCCACTGCCTCGAGGCCCTTCCCTCTCCCCTCTGCCTGCCTGAGTGTCATGTAAAGAAGGGGACGCAGATGCATAAACACACTCCTCTGTCCTGTAATTGTTCTAAGTGTGGCTGTAAAATAAATATGTCACAAACAGCTCCTGACTAGTAAATACAGAAGCAAACTGATGGCTGCTGCGGGGAAGGGGGTGGGTGGATGGGACAAATGGGTGAAGGGGAGTGGGAGATACAGGCCTTCAGAGAAGGAGGAATGAATAAGTCATTGCATCAGAGGCATAACACAGGGAATGTCGTCAGTTGCTGTCATAGCATTGTATGGTGACAGATAGTGGCTACACTTGTGGTGAGCAGAGCATAACACTAGACATGTTAAGTCCCTGTGATATACACCTGTGACTAATGTAACATTGTGTGTCAACTTTACTCGTGTAAAAAAAAAATAGCTCTTGAAAGAAGACACATAAGGAATTTTTTTTTTTTTAATTTCAGTGGTAACACACATGGCTCAAAGTTCAAGATTCTATTTAAACCAGGACAGGTGAAGCTCAGAGATGCTTCTCAACATCATCTGTGCACCAGATCTTTCCTGGAGCAGTTTAGAATGACTCAACACCTAAAAAACAGACAATCCAGTTAAATATGGGCAGAAGTCATGAACACACATTTCTGCAAAGAAGACATACTGACGGTTAATGGACATATGAATAGATAATAGGTACCGATCATCATAGGGAAATGCAAATCAAAACCACAATGACCTATCACCTCACACCTGTCAGAATGGCTAAATTCAAACACACAAGAGACAACAGGTGTCAGCGAGTGTCTGGAGAAAGGACCCCTCCTGCACTGTTGCTGGGAATGCAAACTGGTGCGTCTACTGTGGAAAAGTATGGAGGTTCCTGAAAAAGTTAAAAATAGAACTACCCTAAGATCCAGCTATCGCCTACTGGGCATTTACCCCCCGAAATACAAAAGCATTGAGGCGCCTGGGTGGCTCAGTCGGTTAGGTGTCCAACTTCGGTTCAGGTCATGATCTCGCAGTTTGTGAGTTCGAGCCCAGTGTGGGGCTCTGTGCTGACAGCTCAGAACCTGGAGCCTGCTTCGGATTCTGTCTCCCTCTCTGCCCCTCCCCTGTTCGTGCTCTCTCTCTTTCCCTCCCACTTCCCTCCCTCTCTCTCAAAAATAAACATTTAAAAAATTGTTAGCAGCACCTGGGTGGCTCAGTCGGTTAACTGTCCAACTCTTGGTTTTGGCTCAGGTCATGAACTTGCAGTTTGTTAGTTCAAGCCCCACATCAGGCTTTGTGCTGACAGTGTGGAGCCTGCTTGGGATTCTCTCTCTGCCCCTAAACCGCTCGCTGTCTCTCTCTCAAAATAAATAAATAACCTTAAAAATAAAAAAAATTTTAATGCAAAACACTACTTCAAATGGGATGCATTAACTCCTATGTTTTAGCAGCATCATTTGTTATAACCAAATTACAGAGGCAACCCAAATGTCCATCGAAGGATGAATGGATAAACAAGATGTATATATATACAATGGAATATTATTCAGCTATAAAGAGAATGAACTCTTTCCATTTGCAACGACATGCAAGGAGCTGGAGAGTATTAGAAATAAGTCAGTCAGAAAAAGACAAATAGCATATGATTTCACTCATAAGCAGAATTTAACAAACAACCACAAAGAATGAGCAAAGGAAAAAAGAGACAAACCAGGAAACATACTCTTAACTATAGAAAACAAAGGGATGAAGGGGATCCTGAGTGGCTCAGTCGGTTAAGCATCGGACTTCGTCTCAGGTCATGATCTCAAGGTTCAGGAGTTCAAGCCCCACGTGGTGCTGTGTGCTGACAGCATGGAGCCTGCTTCAAGATCCTCTGTCCCTCTCTGTCTCTCAAAAATAAAAATTAAAAAAAATTTTAAACAAGAAAACAAAGGGATGGTTACCAGAGGGGGCATGAAGTGGTGGTGGGGGGGGGGTGGGGTGCGGGATGGGTAAAATAGGGGATGGGGATTAAGGAGTGCACTTGTCCTGATGAGCACTGGGTGTTGTATGGAAGTGTTGAATCACTGTATTGTACACCTGAAATTAATATTGTATGTTAACTATACTGGATTTAAAATAAACTTTGTAATAAAAAAAAAAAAAAAAAACAGGGACAGATGCTAGTGCTCCATCCCTGGAGAGCCTGATTTAGCGAGTCTGGAATGTGGCCCCCACATAAGCAGTATTTGGAAATGTCTCCTATGAAAACTTAGATTGCAGCTGTGCAAATAGAACCATCCTTAAGGAGAAAACCTAAAATCAGAAATGTGAGACTCCTTTGCAAGGAAAGCAGGTTTCCATCATTACCTGCTGTGGTTGGCAGATCTCACAGGCTTGAGGAGAGGAAAAACATGCCATGTAAATGCGGGTTTTAAAACTGACATTGTATCTGCTGTTCTCAATGTTGGCGAAAACCAAAGTTTGAAGTTAAAACCCTGGATTTGCTGTTGAAGCGTGTGACTTGTTATTGCTCGTCAAGATCCCTTGTGCTTACTTACTTTAAACTTTGCATTGCATAGATAACTTCTCCAGACAGATCACAATCATTCTTTGAAGATGGATTGGCTGAGATTTGTATCAGTTGATGTAGATGGATCAGCGGTCAGGCTTATCTGCCAAGTTATGGAGTTTCCTTTTTTAACTTTTTATTATAATTTAATAATTTTTATATTATTTTTTATACAATAATTTTATTATATAATTTTATATAATAATTTTATTATAATTTAATAATAATTTTATTATAATTTAATAACTTTTTATTATAATTTAAATGTTTAAATGAATTCACATGCTCAGATAAGAGACCAACTAGGTCCAGGTATTTACGATGAAAAATAAAATTGAGCAGTCCCTTGTTTCATGCTCATGCATGGACACGTGCCTCCCCAAACTTTCTCTTTTAGCGATTCCTTCTGGATATTCAAGTCCATATTCCAAATCATGGGCTCACTGCTATGCCTAATCCATTGAGGTTAGACATCGTGAGTTCTTACAGAAGATGAGGAGTGCAGTCTCCCAGATATATTACAGGGCCCAGGTCTTCTGCTCGGAATTCCTGTGTGGAAGCACCCAAACCAGGGGAAATCTCTGCTCAGGATGCGATCAGAGTGCATCTGCCGAGGAGGATCCCTCCTGGGGGACTTTACACACATCTGTGGCAAGGTGAGGATCATGGCTTAGCCTTTTCCAGAGCAGGTCCCAGAGAGTCATTGGACAATGGAGAACACACCTAGCAGTATCTCTAGGATTTTGCCTTCGGGAATTGGGTGGATGGCAGTGTCCAGCCATGAGACAGGGAATAGAGGTCTGGGGTCCTGTGCAGATTTGTAGGGCTTGTGGGATTTGCACCTGAGTAGAGGTGTCCTATAGGTTCAGCCCATGGGGTCCTGGGGCCCAGCAGACATTTCTTAGGTAGACTTGTTGATGGGAAAAGCCATCAGCATACAAGGGGAAATAGATGAAATCAAGTTAGATGCGTGGAGCTCTGGATGGCCATGTGGTCACCCACGAATCATGTATTAGGATGAGGAGAGCACAGGGAAGAAGTTGGAGCCCTGGGAGAAAAAAGAAAAAGATTTAGGAGGGGATCAAATGAAATGGGCCAACAAGGAGACTTAGAATTAACGACTGAGAAGTAGGAAGAAAGCTTGGGTGGGCTGCTGTCACAGATGCTGAGGAAAGAAAGCATTTTGAAAAAAGAATGTTCAGGCTGCCAAGACAGCATCGGATACTTTGGTTTTGCAACATGGAGCTCTTTGGAGAATTTAGCAAAGGAATGTTCCACGGGTGGGGGACACGGTAGAGGGAAATCCAGAGGTAAAAAGTACTCTCCTCAGTCTACACTTTGAAGAAGCCTGGCTTGAAGAGAATCAAGGCCAGGGTGGTAGAGACAATTGGCTGTGTGCTTTCAGGGGATGTTCTTTTCTGTCGCCAAAAGCAAGACAGAAAACAAGATGCAGGTTCTGGAACCTCCTCTGGATGGTGAGCACTGTTGAACAGATGACCGAGTTGAGAGTTGGATGAGTCTCACAGGTGTTTCTTTCAGGGCAGAGCAGTGGGATTGGGCAGCAGTGGGGTTACAGGAAGTCTTCCATCATCTCCCACGCCATCCTTACCCCTGTGACCCATGCAGATGTGGCTACAGAGACTCAACATCTTCCAGGTAAAAGCCTCAGTGGATGGTGTCCGGGGAGAGTCCAACATTGAGTTGTCAGACTAAAGAGGAACGGAGGGGGAGAGATTGGGAAGTTCTGGCAGAGGTGACATCAGAGGACAGGAGTCCTGTTGGGGGTGCTCAGAGCAGTGATGCCATTGAGAGCAGTGGATGTAAGGGGCTTGGGTTTGGGGTGATGGCAGGGCTGGGGATGTGGGCATTAGGCCACCACATTCAGACCCAGTATCTGCAAAAAAGAGGTTTCTTGGTTTGGTGCAACCTTGTCTGTGGCCTGTGCCTGGATAGACTTGAGTCTTCTGTAAAACTAAGGCCTCTTCAAGAGATTGGCCTCAACATGTCCTATCTGGTGCTGAGGGTGCTTTGGGGGTCCTTCCAATGAGGAACAGAGAGGCTGGGCCGTAGAGCAGCAGAACAGAACTCCCATGTGATTCCCGCCACCACAAAGTGTATCCTCAGATCCCCATGAAGGGGGTGCAGGGTGCAGGTTGCAGTGGATCTTTGGAAGTACAGCGAGTGGCCCAGCTCTAAGATCACACACCAGGGCCACCTGGCAAGCCACCATGAAATAACTCAGGCGAATGCTCTCAGGCGAAGGACCAAGGTCCAATCCCAAAGCAAATTCTGCCATTGCTACATGGCCACAGCCCAGGCACTGTCAGAGCTCAAGGTCTTTGGGATGGAAACCCCATCTTTCCAAAGCTCCTTCTCACTGCTTGATGGGGAGGGAGGGACAGGCCATTATCTGAGAGGAACCCCGATGAGGAATGGAGGCCAGGTGGACCATGGCTGGAAGAAGAGACCAAGGCCTTGCTCCAGGTCTTTCCATCCCCAGAGTGACACAAGGGGGTGTAGGCTTCTTCAGGACTAGTCCTTGGCTTCCATTTGAGAGACTCTAGGGCCTCAGGGCACCACTGTCCCATGAAGATGAAGGGTGGGAGAAAGCATGACTTTTTGAATTCCAAGAACCAAGTGGGACAATGGATATATCAATGTGTTCCAAGTCCTACAGCCTCCTGTAAAGAAAGCCTGTTGAATGGAGTACTGTTCCTGCTGCATAACTGTGTTATTCTTACCTAATGGGCTCTCCTTCATGGAAAGCACACTCAGGGGGCCAATGACAGCAACTGTAGATCTGAGACATGTCCTTTAGGGGAAGTTTGATTGCTGGTCTCTCAGAACAAAAGCCAGTGTCCTACCTGAGGCCATGTCAGGTATAGTGGACATGGGGAGGATCTACCTTGGAGATTAGATAGGCTGAGGACCCAACAGAGGGGGAAAAGAACTTGGGAGATATTGCCAGGTCTGACAGCAACCACTGGGATTGTCACCCCTGCCTCTCAACTCTCAGGAGGAAACTCACATGATTTACCATCCAAGGACACAAGAAAAGAAAACCTCTACCTCTTCTAATAAAAACTGGTGGCCTTGTACACGGTCCTCCAGGCTTTCTCCTCTGGTTCTGGGAACATTTATGAAACCCAACAACACAACACAGGCACTGAAGTGAGTGTCTGTGTAGCAAAGGAGAAATTGCCCATGGAGGGCAAGGAGGCCATCAGGAGGCCCTGCTCACCTCGGTGACAGCCCTTGTCACTGAGTCCACTCTGCGTGTCTTGGGGGGGGGGGCTCCCTTCCTTCATCTGTTCTGGGGGTCTGTTTGTGGATGTTTGAAGCTTCCTGAGTTAAAGGACAGGACAAGACAAGGACCGCTGATCTCTCACATGGACGGCTTGGCCAGTGGGCAGAGGAAGAGCAGGTGGGGATGGTGAGCTGAGATCACAGAGCCACTCATGCTCCTCAGACCCCATGGGCACGTTGGCTTATTTAGTCCCTGACTGATCTGATCTACACCATGAGAGCTGACCCTCTGGACTATGGAATGCAAGGGGAGGGGGGAGGAAGAGCCATTAATTTACATCCACTATGATAGCTACGTGTGGTCAGATGTAATCAGTGAATTATCCAAATATACAAATGCTCAGTCTCTTTAAGTGAAAGTGTTCTCACATTTCCACCCCCTGCATCCTCCTCCCAAGATGAGGAAGGGGTATGTGTGGCTACAAATCTGTGCGATGATGTGAGTAGCGGGTCTATGACACACTTATGTGGCTCACAGTGCCCTCGTGGTCTCTGAGGGAAGGACAACACTTGTCTCCCAGGTCCAGCTGGTGATGCCGTGCATGGGGCTGGTGTAACTTGCACTTTTGTCCCTCTCTTCTTGGTCGGGTCCTGGTAGTCCCTGACTGACTCAGATTTACCTCACTTTGCTGGCATCTGCCAGTGCCTCTGAATCTGGGTTGCATCCTCCACCCCACCCCTGGGCAAGAGCGTCCAGTCCACAGGCTCAGCTGCAGAGGCATCTAAGTCTCCAGCCAGGTTAAAGCCTCCTTCATGAACCTCTGACTAGGAGCTCAGCCACATTCTACATCCCCCAGGGTGGAGTACAGCTTCCCTCACCCACCCACCCCACCCCCAGGTCACACCTACACCACAGCAAGAACTAATTTCAGCTCCAGAAAGCTACATATCCACACTCCAGCTGCCCTTCTACCCAAAGAGAGAGGACGGCCATTGGGCAGAGGGTACCTGTGCATCCCAAGTGTGAATGAGGTGAAACCCTCCTTTCCTTGGTGCTCCTCCTCGCTTCTTGACACCCATCCCTTGTCTGAGCTGTGTTGCCTCTGCCACCACTTGCTCTGTGGGCCTTGCTGCCCTGGACTGAAACGGACACTCTTTCTTTGGCTCTTCTTTCTTATTGGCCCAACCTCCCATGCTATATCCAGGTGAAAAGGAGCATAATGAGAAATTGGCACATTGTCAAAAACAATGGAAATTGTGGTGACCTATCCCTCCCACTCAAAAAATATGTATAAAGAAAGAGATGGAGAAATGAATGGGCACAATGCCAAAGGCTCCTCCGAGGTGGCCTACGATGTGCTTAGGGTGTGAGTGGGGTCAGGCAACATGGATATTAATGGTGGCCTTGACAAGAACACTTGCAGTGGAGTGACAGGGACAGAATCTCTGTTGAAGGGGGTCGAGGAGCTAATGGTCTCAGGAGAAGTTGAAGCAGTTTTGCTTTGAAAGGCACAGATGATGTGCCAGTAGCTGCAAGATGACATGTGGGAAGAAGATGGGTTTTCCCCCCCTTGGGTGTGGAATGCTCCAATGTAGAGAGAGCAGGTGATGGTTCAGGATAGAGGAGAGACAATTGCAGGAGCAGAGTCTCTGAGAAGGTGGGAGGCCTGGGATCCCGAGCAGCAGTGAGGGGCTGGTATGCAGAGGGGCAGCAGAGAATGCCAGGACAGAATCAGGTAGGTTGGGTTTGGGAAGCTCTGAGAAGCCCCACCTGATTGCTACTGTCTTCTCCGTGAATTATTAGGGAGGTGCACTGGAATGGAAGAGGATTGCAAGTGAGTGATGTAGTTAGTAGTGTGGGCAGGATGAGTGGGAGTGAGAAGCCATTCTCTCCTGACCATGGGATTAAGATGAAAGAATTCAGTAGGATTTTAAATTTTGTCATGAATGCTCTGGTGCTCAGATACAAACAGGGAGTGTTGGTATTGGGCGTGAACCAGTGAACCACGAGGTGGCCCAGGGGTCCATGGACTGGAAGCCCCCAAGAGGCTGAATACTGTGGATGTAGAGTCATTAGAGGGAGGGAGCTGGAGAAGGAGGGCATCCTGTTGGGGGTGAGGAGAAAGGGGAATGCTTGGCCGCGACAGCAAGGAGGGGAGCGGGGTTCCTGATGCCCACACCCCAAGGCAGGTCCCCGGGCAGCGGGATGTTCGGTTGGGGAGAACAACCCTGAGGGTAGAGAGGACCGGGGGTGGCCAGGTGCTCTACTCGAATCCTGAGGAGGCCAGGAGGTAGTAGAGGAAGGAGGGTTGAGACGACGGCCAGTGTGCCAAGGGAGGAGCGTTTTCACAAGCTGGGGTGAACAGGAGGACAGTGACCAGGGGATCCATACACGCATCGCCAGAGGGATGGTCGGGGCGCCCGGGAATAGCACAGGACTGGGATATCAGCGATTCGAGCCTTTGGACGCGTCGGGAAACCTCATCAGACTCAGGCAAGCACACAGTCCAGGACCTCACTCAGCCACCGTAGGCACTCACAGAACCCACCAATCGGAGCGCAGCCCCAAGTCCTGGCATTCTACCACCTGGGTGAAGGGACTTCCTGCCTCTGCAGGCATAGTTCCGGGGAGGGTTGACGGAAGGCTTTTGTGCCAAAGGAGGTGTGGCCGAGCCAGTTATGCCTGGCTCCAGCTTTCTCTCCCCCTCAGTGGCCTTCCTCTTTTTTCCCTCAGCTATGGTCTCCAGGGCTCTTCCTATGACACTAACGAAAAAGATTTTACTTCGCGATGTGCGGTATTCAGTTTGTCTAGCCAGTAGGTGACAGTGTTGCCCCGTTCGGTGGGCTTCCACCCCGCCCTTTGTGCTTGAAAAAAGAGTAGCTGCCTTCTATTCAAAAACCAGGGCTTGTTTTTTTTGTTTGTTTTGTTTTGCACCTGGGCGGTTAGGCAGTCTAGCCCGGTTCTGTCACCTCTCTCAGTAGGTGAGCACACCAATGAAGATGCACAGCTGTAGAACATCTTTTTTAAAATGTTTATATTTGAGAGAGAGAGAGAAAGAGTGCGAGCGGGGCAGAAGCAGAGAAACGGAGGCAATCTGAAGCAGGCTCCAAGCCTGGAGCTGTCAGCACGGAGCCAGACAGGGGGCTCGAACTAACTCATGACCTGAGCCAAAGTGGAGGCTTAACCAACTGGGCCACCCAGACGCCCTGGGACAAAACTCTAATGCTTTGTAAAATAGTTGCCAGGTTCCTCTGCAAATAGTATTTGCGCGTCTCTGAGTGTTCTAATTGACTTTCTGCCACACCTAGTGGTTACCAGGCATTGAGGGGAAGAGGTACTGGGGGGTTCTTAATTAAAGCGTACAAAGAAACAGGGGTGATGAAACTTTTGGAGTTGGATGATTGTGGTGCTGATTGCACAACAGTGTGAACTTCATGGTTCTGATGAGGGGGTATGGGGTGGTCTGAGGCTGAAGTGCAAGCTAGTGCACCCCTGCCCTCCCCCGCCCCCCAGGTGGGATGTGTGTGATATTCCTCAGGCACTCGTGGCTGCCCAAGGACATAGGAAAGGAAAGAAAACAAATGGCCAACTGATAAGAGATCATAGTCCTACTGGACTTGGATCTCCATCAGTTTACAAATATTTAGTAAATTACAAGAAAAAGGCAATCTTATCAACAGCCTAATCTCTAGAAGCCTGTAGACTGTTTCCTGGAGCCCCTACATCACCCCTCCATAGTGATATGGGAAACAAAGGCAAGAAGGAAATGACAGGTAAAATTAAATTTCCTTATAACCTGCAGCCCATTGACAAATACTTAAGGCAAATACAGAGTATAACATTTCTCCCGTCATAATGTTAGTGACTTACTAGAGGGAAAACAACCATAGCTTGATAATACCAAGGCCTCAGGTAAGGTAGGAGTCCTCTTTAGTATATCAAATTCCCTGTGGAGGCCTCCAATTTGACTTCACCTCCCCAACACCAAAGTATAAAACCAGTCATTCTTCACAACCCCAGAGCAGCTCTTAGGGCCCACAGGTCCTGTCCCCATGCATTAATATAATCACCTTTTTGCACCAAATACGTCTTCAAGAATTCTTTGTTGGTCGTCAGCTCTGGACCCGCTACCATCACCCCAAAAATCTCATCAGTGCTACAGAGTGTTCATTTTAAACATGCTTAACATGGTAAATGTTATGTGATGGATATTTTAGCACCACCAAAACGAGAAAAAACATGTTTCAGATGAAGGTGACTTGGCATAGAGTTTTTTCTAAATAAGTAGTTGTACAAATGGATCCAAATAAATTACAGATGTCAAATAATGGTTTCTGAGGGAAGGAGGACTCTTGTGTCCCTGGTCCACGTGGTGAAGTGACCTGCACCACCTTGCATGTGGCTGGTGAAACCTGCTTTTTCCTCTCTCCTCTTGGCCAGTACCTGCTGCTTCCTGGCTGACCCAGCCTCAGCTCACCTGTGTTGGCATGTGGAGACCTCTTGGATTCTTGGTCTCAACGTCCATCACTTCTGTGGGAAGGGCTGTTGCTCCACAGCCTCAGCTGCAGGGTCACCTAGTCTGCTGCGTGCTTAGTCCTCCTTCATTAACCCCTGATGGGGAGTCACTCACTTTCCACATTTCCTTACCTGGGGATGCAGCCTCTGGGAGGTCACAGCACACAGCAGGAGCCAAGATCAGCTCCAGTAAGCTAAGTTCCTAAACTTCGGCCATCCCTCTGCCCAAAGAGACTGCTGGGTCAGCCTGCAAAGTGAACTCCTCTGAGTCCCAAACGCAAATACGTGCAAAATCCTTTCCTCCACTTGTCTGATACATCTCACTTGTCCCCTCCCATTCAGGGGAGTCTGACCTGAGAGCCTTACCTCCATCGGCCACCTCTTTGTGTCATGTACTCCTCCAATACTGGGGGACAACATTCATCTTTGCTTGACCTTCATGCTGACAAGACTCCTATATAGTATATCCAGATCCCAAAGGGAAAGCTTTAGGATTTGTTTGTTTTTGTTTTTGTTTTTGTTTTTAAGAGACTGGCTTACCAATCATGAACCCTTGTGCCATCATCAGCACAGAAAATCTATAAAAGTAAACTCGGAGTTCAAAGACAGACACCACGTTTTATTTATTTATTTATTTATTTATTTATTTTAGCATAATATAATTTATTGTCAAACTGGTTTCCTAAAACGCCCAGTGTTCTACCCAACAAGTGCCACAGACAACATGTTTTAAGGTTCCTAGGAGATGTTTGTCAGCAATTGTAGTGTCGGAGCCCAGAGAGCTCCTCTCCCAAGTCCTCTGCACCCACCAGCGCCTGGTAACTGTGAAGGATACTCGGGAAGCAGAGATGAACTTACTCAAAGCTTGTGATGTCTTCCAGGAGTTCGGGGGCAAGCTGAGTTGCCTGTTTCTCTCTGACTAGTGCAGGAATGTCTTGGGATAGGCAACCTTTTGTCTAGTCTCATATTTACCACACAGTCAATGAAAAGATCAGCCCTGCGATTGGCTCAATATTTAATCTTTCAAAGGAAATACCTTCTATCATTACGGGGGGGAGCACAGTCTACATGGCTGGAAAACAGAATGAAACCACACCAGTCCTCATCATAAAATCCCTGAAATGAAAATGTTTCCTTGAGAACTTCCCATTCTGGGCACAATGCCTTCAGGAGCCTTCCTGCTGAAGTTACAGTACAGGTTCCTGACTCAGTCCTAACCAGGGCAGTTTCTCCCTAGCTAGTTCATGGCTGTGGGTTCCATCAAGACAAGACAGGTGGGAGCATTCCGGCCTCCAGCAGCTCTTCTCAGGCTCCTGATTCTCCCACAGGCAGTCGCGCTCACACACGCACAGCAATGATGCATCAAACTCCTTTTGAGAGCTCCCGGTGCCAGCCCTGTTCTGAGAATAGACAGTCTCAGTCACAGTATGGGCACATGCCTTCACTGCCCTTAGTGCAGATGGAGAAACCAAGTCACACAGAGACTAAGGAACATTTCTGTTGCCATGCAGCCAGAGAACTTACTAGATGAAGTCCAGACAGCACTGCTGCCCACCCTACGTGACCTTACCATGAGCTAACATCTTCTCGTTCTCCCTCTCATTTATCATGCACATGTCATTTTACCTAGCAGTGAACTAATTTAGCCACTTTAAAGGAAGGTATACCTTGTCTTTAACACAAACACCTCAAAACCTGCAGGAGCTACCATGGGGGCACACACGTGTTCCTGTGGGTTTAAAGGGAGATTATCCAGGAACCCTCCCCCACCCCAGTGATACCCCTCAGTAACCCACAACAAAGCAACAACAGGTGTCACGTGACCTTTTATTCGGCATTCCATAACATTAATGAGAGCCTCTCTTAATAGGTGTGTGGTGCTCTTGTACAAGCTGGTCACGCAGCACTTATCTGGGGAGTAAGAGAATACCAACCAACCAACCAATGAACAAAGAAGTTAGTGAGCTAAGTGTTAGGAAGGAAATAACCCAGGTCCTAGGCCAGGAACAACCTACTTTACACAAGGTGGTCACGGAGAGCCTCTCTGAGGAGGCAATAATGGAGCAGAAACCAGAAGGTTAGAAGGAACCCACCGTGTAAGGATCCAGGGAGAGACTCTTCCAGGCAGAGACAACTGTGATCACCAATGTCCTAAGGAGGGAAGAAGCATGTGCGAGGAACAGGAGTAGGCCAGAGTTACTGCCGTGAAGACAAGAGATGAGCAGATTATTTGGATACGAAAACAGTAGCAGCAGATGAGCACAGAACGGGATGGATACAGGATGTTTTCAGAAGATCGAATCCAGAGGACGTGGTGCTGGGTTGCAGTGGAGACCAAAGGAACATGTCACATGAAGAGGCGTGCTTGGGACATGTTAAGTGTCTGCTCCCTTCTGGTCATCCAGCAAAGACACAGACAAATGTGGATCTCAGGGGACAGGTTGATGCATGAGGTACGAACGTGGGAGGTCCCATTGTGTCCATGCTCTGTGCTGGCACCAAGGATGAAACAACCCACAGAGAGAGTGTAGATGGGAAGGGCCCTGTTAAAAGCCCTGTGGAATAGGGAGTGAGCAATAAACACTGACAAGGAGCACAGTGGCCACTGGGGTTGGGAGAACATCACCCAAAGAGTAAATTTTCAAATAGGCCAAAATACAAATTAGAAGAAAGGGAGGGAGGGACATTTTCAAGAACCAGGCAATTGTTAAGTGTACCAGAGCTATCTGAGAGAGGTACAGTAGGTTGAGGAGAGGACATCATCAAAGGGATTCACTGGTGCCCTTGACAGCTGTTTTCATTTGGGGGGCAGGCTGATAGAAGCTGGACTGGAGAAGTTAGCAAAAAAAAAAAAAAAAAAAAAAATGGTTACAGAACAAGGGAAGACTTGCTGTTTACAGCAAGCGAAATGTGGCAGTGTCTCAGAAAGATATGGGATGAGGGATGGCTTTACGTTTTACTGCCTCTTGTATCATAGATAACAGAATGATGGAGAAATAAATGGGTAGGTGATAATTGGAATCATTGCAAAGTCCTACTCCTCCTCCAGAAGATGGGCATGGGATCCAGGTGAAGGGCCTGGCCTCAGGTAGGATAAGGTCCCTTATTCCACAGGGATAGCAGAGATACAGGTGCAGATCCGGTGTTGCTGTGAAGTGGTGAGAGTTCCTGTCCGATAACTGCTCTTTTTTCTTTTCTTCTTCTTCTTCTTTTTAATGTATTACCATTGAACTTCTTGAGAAGCGTGGGTCATGGAGCACTAGAAGGTTACTGCAGATAGAGAAAAGACACAGGTCAGGAGGTTGCAGGATTTCGTCTTTATTAGGGTGTACCAGGAGAGGAGAGAGGAAGGAGCAAAGACCCGTTTTGCGCGGGACAATTTATAGCCCCTTAAGCTGGCCTAATAGAATGTGACATGACCTAGTGGCCATGGAACCGGGGGTTCCCTAAAGGGCTTAATGCCTAGGCTGTAGACGCAGTAGAGGGAGGGGGCTGGAGAACAGGCCTTTTGGGGGTGATGAGAGAGAGGAGTGCTAGACAGCGACTCCAGGGAGGGGAGCGGGGTTCCTGATGTCCAGGGTCCAAGGCAGGTCCATGGGCAGCTGGATATTCGTGTTGGGGAGAACAACCCTGAGGACGGAGAGGACCGGGGGTGGCCGGTTTGTCTTCTAGGGCCTTGATAGGCCTGGAGGCAGCAGGGGAGGGAGGGCTGAGAGGACGATAGCAACTGTGCCTTGGGACCAACGTTCACAGGCTGGAGTGGGCAGAACAATGACCAGGGGATTCGGACACGCCTCGCCCAAAGGACGGTCTGAGAGTCCGGGGACCGAGGAATAGCAGCCGGATAACAGGGGTTTGGGGCCTTGGACGAGTATGGAAACCGTCTTCAGAACTGGGCACACAGACTGGCAAGGACCTCACTCAGTCGCCGGAACCAGGCTCAGAACCTCACAATTGGAACGCATCCCGAAGCCCTGCCTTTTCCTCTACCGGGCGCCGGAACTTCCGGACGCGGGCCTTCCTGCTTCTGTTGGCTTAGTTCCGGGGCGGGACCATAGAAGGCTATTGTGCCGAAGACCGTTCGGCCGGGCCACTTCGATTGTACCGCAGCCTTCGCTCCCCCTCAGCAGCATTCCTCTTTGCCACCTCAGCTATGATCTGCAGGGCTCTTTACAGGCGAACAGAGGAAACGATGGATTTTCCTTTGTGATGTGTGTCGTTCCGTTTCTCTGGCCAGTAGGTGGCAGTGTTGCGCACTGTACCAGTTCGGACCACCTCTTCCCCCGCCTTCCGAGTTTGAAAAAACTCAGAGCTGCCTTCTTTAAAAAAAAAAAACAAAACAAAAAAAAAACAACAACAACAACAACAAGACCTTCCTTTTACGCATGCGCGCTTTTGGCTGCCCTGGCTGGAAATAGGTTTTTTTTCTACGTGTTAGGGACCCAATAAAACATGCAGCCCTGGGATAAAATCTTTCTACCTTTCAGCTTGCCTTTCTTAAACTGCTGCCGAGGTTCTTCACCAACTTGGATGTCTGCGTCTCTAAGTCGTCTGCTTTTTGGCTTTTCTCCACACGTAGTGATTACCAGGCGCGGAGGGGAAGCGGTACTGGGGGGTCCTTAATTAAAGAGTACAAAGATACAGGTCGGATGATGAAAATTTTGGAAATGGATGATACTGGCGATAGTTGCACAACAGTGTGAACTTCCTGTTGGAACCAATCGATGTTCATTTAAACATGCTTAACATGGTACATTTTATGTGATCGGTTTGAGTACCACAAAAGGGAGAGAACACAGGTGACATAGGATAGAGTTTGTCCTAAATAAGTAGTTACACAAATAGGTGGAAATGAAATGCGGATTTCAAATAAGCCGTGAAAGAACCGGTAGATAACTACTGAAAAGGTACATTGCCCCTCTTGCCTTGCTTGATCTGGGTTGGCCTGCATTCCCTCCTCGTTGTCTCATCAGGTCTCCCCCTTGGTACCTATTGCCTCAGTCAGTGTGCTGCTCTGGGCTGGAAGCAGTGCTCCTCTGTATCCACGTGTGCGTGTGTAACAAGCACATTTGTTGACAGTCAGGACCCTTTCTCTATGGGTGGCCTCCCACAATACATCCTGTGGTTTAGTTTCTACTCCCTTTTGTGGCTTGGGCTTTTTTCCTCTTGAGTCAGATGGATGAAGCTTCAGTTACCCTGGTAACCATTTTTCTCTTTCTAAATCATCTCAACGTCTCATCACTAAAAGACAAGGAGAGGGAGACAAGTGCTTTCCCATCTATCCTGGACCTTCAGGCAAGCTGACGCCTGAGACTGAGTGACCCAGTGAGGAGCTGCAGAAGAATGTTGCCATGACAACAGAATGGCTCACCCCCTTCCAGCACACAGCCCCTTCTCCCTCCCTCTCACTGCCTGATAGATCTCACTTCAGAATGGGAATGTGCTTTGGCTAGGACTGAAGGGATAGGTGTATCGTAGAGGATGGAAGGAGAGAGGTATAAGCCTGAGATGCCTTCAGAAGGAACTGGGGGAGGAACCACAGCCCCCCAAAAAAGCATCCTGCACAACAGGGAGGTCCCAGAAGGCTACGGAGGCAATGAAAGCAGAGTAGCTCTAATGTGTTTGTGATTTTCTCCAGCCCTAAAGGATGCTACAGCATTTTATGCATGGCTCAGGCCCTGGAAAAAGGGGCCTGTGTTGTTAAAGGAGAATGGAGCCTGGCATCACTCGTGGAGGGCACGACAGACTTGAGAAGGACCTGCTCACCTCAGTGACAGCTCTTATGAGTTACTCCGCTGTGTCTGTCTGGTCTGCTCTTCCTTCTGTGCTCTGCTTTGGGGGTCCATTTATGGGACATGAAACGTTGTCCTAGTTAAAGGAGAGGACAAGGCAAGGATGCCCCATCCTCCTCTAACATGGACTGATTGGAGGGTGGACAGAGCAGGGGCCTGTGGGGATGGTGAGCTGGGATCACAGACTCACCAGTGCTCCTCAGACCACAAGGGCACGGTGGGTAACTGATTCTCTCTGGCTGATGTGGTCTTCATGATTATTCACTCTCAGGACTACACAGAAAAGGAGCAAAAACCCCACTGAATCCATTGATGATCTGCTAAGCATCTTTGATATCAATCATGTGACTGGTCTAGCTGAGGAAGTGCTCAGTCGTTCAGATTTCCACCACACCTTCCTTCTTGCCTCCAAGTGGGGAAGGTGTATGTGTGGTTTACAAGTCTCCCCGGGTGGTGCTGGAATGGGGTGCATGAAATCCTTATGTTGCTCACAGTGTCCTGGGTGGTTTCTGAGGGAAGGAGGACTCTTGTGTCCCTGGTCCACGTGGTGAAGTGACCTGCACCACCTTGCATGTGGCTGGTGAAACCTGCTTTTTCCTCTCTCCTCTTGGCCAGTACCTGCTGCTTCCTGGCTGACCCAGCCTCAGCTCACCTGTGTTGGCATGTGGAGACCTCTTGGATTCTTGGTCTCAACGTCCATCACTTCTGTGGGAAGGGCTGTTGCTCCACAGCCTCAGCTGCAGGGTCACCTAGTCTGCTGCGTGCTTAGTCCTCCTTCATTAACCCCTGATGGGGAGTCACTCACTTTCCACATTTCCTTACCTGGGGATGCAGCCTCTGGGAGGTCACAGCACACAGCAGGAGCCAAGATCAGCTCCAGTAAGCTAAGTTCCTAAACTTCGGCCATCCCTCTGCCCAAAGAGACTGCTGGGTCAGCCTGCAAAGTGAACTCCTCTGAGTCCCAAACGCAAATACGTGCAAAATCCTTTCCTCCACTTGTCTGATACATCTCACTTGTCCCCTCCCATTCAGGGGAGTCTGACCTGAGAGCCTTACCTCCATCGGCCACCTCTTTGTGTCATGTACTCCTCCAATACTGGGGGACAACATTCATCTTTGCTTGACCTTCATGCTGACAAGACTCCTATATAGTATATCCAGATCCCAAAGGGAAAGCTTTAGGATTTGTTTGTTTTTGTTTTTGTTTTTGTTTTTAAGAGACTGGCTTACCAATCATGAACCCTTGTGCCATCATCAGCACAGAAAATCTATAAAAGTAAACTCGGAGTTCAAAGACAGACACCACGTTTTATTTATTTATTTATTTATTTATTTATTTATTTTTTTTAGCATAATATAATTTATTGTCAAACTGGTTTCCTAAAACGCCCAGTGTTCTACCCAACAAGTGCCACAGACAACATGTTTTAAGGTTCCTAGGAGATGTTTGTCAGCAATTGTAGTGTCGGAGCCCAGAGAGCTCCTCTCCCAAGTCCTCTGCACCCACCAGCGCCTGGTAACTGTGAAGGATACTCGGGAAGCAGAGATGAACTTACTCAAAGCTTGTGATGTCTTCCAGGAGTTCGGGGGCAAGCTGAGTTGCCTGTTTCTCTCTGACTAGTGCAGGAATGTCTTGGGATAGGCAACCTTTTGTCTAGTCTCATATTTACCACACAGTCAATGAAAAGATCAGCCCTGCGATTGGCTCAATATTTAATCTTTCAAAGGAAATACCTTCTATCATTACGGGGGGGAGCACAGTCTACATGGCTGGAAAACAGAATGAAACCACACCAGTCCTCATCATAAAATCCCTGAAATGAAAATGTTTCCTTGAGAACTTCCCATTCTGGGCACAATGCCTTCAGGAGCCTTCCTGCTGAAGTTACAGTACAGGTTCCTGACTCAGTCCTAACCAGGGCAGTTTCTCCCTAGCTAGTTCATGGCTGTGGGTTCCATCAAGACAAGACAGGTGGGAGCATTCCGGCCTCCAGCAGCTCTTCTCAGGCTCCTGATTCTCCCACAGGCAGTCGCGCTCACACACGCACAGCAATGATGCATCAAACTCCTTTTGAGAGCTCCCGGTGCCAGCCCTGTTCTGAGAATAGACAGTCTCAGTCACAGTATGGGCACATGCCTTCACTGCCCTTAGTGCAGATGGAGAAACCAAGTCACACAGAGACTAAGGAACATTTCTGTTGCCATGCAGCCAGAGAACTTACTAGATGAAGTCCAGACAGCACTGCTGCCCACCCTACGTGACCTTACCATGAGCTAACATCTTCTCGTTCTCCCTCTCATTTATCATGCACATGTCATTTTACCTAGCAGTGAACTAATTTAGCCACTTTAAAGGAAGGTATACCTTGTCTTTAACACAAACACCTCAAAACCTGCAGGAGCTACCATGGGGGCACACACGTGTTCCTGTGGGTTTAAAGGGAGATTATCCAGGAACCCTCCCCCACCCCAGTGATACCCCTCAGTAACCCACAACAAAGCAACAACAGGTGTCACGTGACCTTTTATTCGGCATTCCATAACATTAATGAGAGCCTCTCTTAATAGGTGTGTGGTGCTCTTGTACAAGCTGGTCACGCAGCACTTATCTGGGGAGTAAGAGAATACCAACCAACCAACCAATGAACAAAGAAGTTAGTGAGCTAAGTGTTAGGAAGGAAATAACCCAGGTCCTAGGCCAGGAACAACCTACTTTACACAAGGTGGTCACGGAGAGCCTCTCTGAGGAGGCAATAATGGAGCAGAAACCAGAAGGTTAGAAGGAACCCACCGTGTAAGGATCCAGGGAGAGACTCTTCCAGGCAGAGACAACTGTGATCACCAATGTCCTAAGGAGGGAAGAAGCATGTGCGAGGAACAGGAGTAGGCCAGAGTTACTGCCGTGAAGACAAGAGATGAGCAGATTATTTGGATACGAAAACAGTAGCAGCAGATGAGCACAGAACGGGATGGATACAGGATGTTTTCAGAAGATCGAATCCAGAGGACGTGGTGCTGGGTTGCAGTGGAGACCAAAGGAACATGTCACATGAAGAGGCGTGCTTGGGACATGTTAAGTGTCTGCTCCCTTCTGGTCATCCAGCAAAGACACAGACAAATGTGGATCTCAGGGGACAGGTTGATGCATGAGGTACGAACGTGGGAGGTCCCATTGTGTCCATGCTCTGTGCTGGCACCAAGGATGAAACAACCCACAGAGAGAGTGTAGATGGGAAGGGCCCTGTTAAAAGCCCTGTGGAATAGGGAGTGAGCAATAAACACTGACAAGGAGCACAGTGGCCACTGGGGTTGGGAGAACATCACCCAAAGAGTAAATTTTCAAATAGGCCAAAATACAAATTAGAAGAAAGGGAGGGAGGGACATTTTCAAGAACCAGGCAATTGTTAAGTGTACCAGAGCTATCTGAGAGAGGTACAGTAGGTTGAGGAGAGGACATCATCAAAGGGATTCACTGGTGCCCTTGACAGCTGTTTTCATTTGGGGGGCAGGCTGATAGAAGCTGGACTGGAGAAGTTAGCAAAAAAAAAAAAAAAAAAATGGTTACAGAACAAGGGAAGACTTGCTGTTTACAGCAAGCGAAATGTGGCAGTGTCTCAGAAAGATATGGGATGAGGGATGGCTTTACGTTTTACTGCCTCTTGTATCATAGATAACAGAATGATGGAGAAATAAATGGGTAGGTGATAATTGGAATCATTGCAAAGTCCTACTCCTCCTCCAGAAGATGGGCATGGGATCCAGGTGAAGGGCCTGGCCTCAGGTAGGATAAGGTCCCTTATTCCACAGGGATAGCAGAGATACAGGTGCAGATCCGGTGTTGCTGTGAAGTGGTGAGAGTTCCTGTCCGATAACTGCTCTTTTTTCTTTTCTTCTTCTTCTTCTTTTTAATGTATTACCATTGAACTTCTTGAGAAGCGTGGGTCATGGAGCACTAGAAGGTTACTGCAGATAGAGAAAAGACACAGGTCAGGAGGTTGCAGGATTTCGTCTTTATTAGGGTGTACCAGGAGAGGAGAGAGGAAGGAGCAAAGACCCGTTTTGCGCGGGACAATTTATAGCCCCTTAAGCTGGCCTAATAGAATGTGACATGACCTAGTGGCCATGGAACCGGGGGTTCCCTAAAGGGCTTAATGCCTAGGCTGTAGACGCAGTAGAGGGAGGGGGCTGGAGAACAGGCCTTTTGGGGGTGATGAGAGAGAGGAGTGCTAGACAGCGACTCCAGGGAGGGGAGCGGGGTTCCTGATGTCCAGGGTCCAAGGCAGGTCCATGGGCAGCTGGATATTCGTGTTGGGGAGAACAACCCTGAGGACGGAGAGGACCGGGGGTGGCCGGTTTGTCTTCTAGGGCCTTGATAGGCCTGGAGGCAGCAGGGGAGGGAGGGCTGAGAGGACGATAGCAACTGTGCCTTGGGACCAACGTTCACAGGCTGGAGTGGGCAGAACAATGACCAGGGGATTCGGACACGCCTCGCCCAAAGGACGGTCTGAGAGTCCGGGGACCGAGGAATAGCAGCCGGATAACAGGGGTTTGGGGCCTTGGACGAGTATGGAAACCGTCTTCAGAACTGGGCACACAGACTGGCAAGGACCTCACTCAGTCGCCGGAACCAGGCTCAGAACCTCACAATTGGAACGCATCCCGAAGCCCTGCCTTTTCCTCTACCGGGCGCCGGAACTTCCGGACGCGGGCCTTCCTGCTTCTGTTGGCTTTAGTTCCGGGGCGGGACCATAGAAGGCTATTGTGCCGAAGACCGTTCGGCCGGGCCACTTCGATTGTACCGCAGCCTTCGCTCCCCCTCAGCAGCATTCCTCTTTGCCACCTCAGCTATGATCTGCAGGGCTCTTTACAGGCGAACAGAGGAAACGATGGATTTTCCTTTGTGATGTGTGTCGTTCCGTTTCTCTGGCCAGTAGGTGGCAGTGTTGCGCACTGTACCAGTTCGGACCACCTCTTCCCCCGCCTTCCGAGTTTGAAAAAACTCAGAGCTGCCTTCTTTAAAAAAAAAAAAAAAAAACAAAAAAAAAACAACAACAACAACAACAAGACCTTCCTTTTACGCATGCGCGCTTTTGGCTGCCCTGGCTGGAAATAGGTTTTTTTTCTACGTGTTAGGGACCCAATAAAACATGCAGCCCTGGGATAAAATCTTTCTACCTTTCAGCTTGCCTTTCTTAAACTGCTGCCGAGGTTCTTCACCAACTTGGATGTCTGCGTCTCTAAGTCGTCTGCTTTTTGGCTTTTCTCCACACGTAGTGATTACCAGGCGCGGAGGGGAAGCGGTACTGGGGGGTCCTTAATTAAAGAGTACAAAGATACAGGTCGGATGATGAAAATTTTGGAAATGGATGATACTGGCGATAGTTGCACAACAGTGTGAACTTCCTGTTGGAACCAATCGATGTTCATTTAAACATGCTTAACATGGTACATTTTATGTGATCGGTTTGAGTACCACAAAAGGGAGAGAACACAGGTGACATAGGATAGAGTTTGTCCTAAATAAGTAGTTACACAAATAGGTGGAAATGAAATGCGGATTTCAAATAAGCCGTGAAAGAACCGGTAGATAACTACTGAAAAGGTACATTGCCCCTCTTGCCTTGCTTGATCTGGGTTGGCCTGCATTCCCTCCTCGTTGTCTCATCAGGTCTCCCCCTTGGTACCTATTGCCTCAGTCAGTGTGCTGCTCTGGGCTGGAAGCAGTGCTCCTCTGTATCCACGTGTGCGTGTGTAACAAGCACATTTGTTGACAGTCAGGACCCTTTCTCTATGGGTGGCCTCCCACAATACATCCTGTGGTTTAGTTTCTACTCCCTTTTGTGGCTTGGGCTTTTTTCCTCTTGAGTCAGATGGATGAAGCTTCAGTTACCCTGGTAACCATTTTTCTCTTTCTAAATCATCTCAACGTCTCATCACTAAAAGACAAGGAGAGGGAGACAAGTGCTTTCCCATCTATCCTGGACCTTCAGGCAAGCTGACGCCTGAGACTGAGTGACCCAGTGAGGAGCTGCAGAAGAATGTTGCCATGACAACAGAATGGCTCACCCCCTTCCAGCACACAGCCCCTTCTCCCTCCCTCTCACTGCCTAATAGATCTCACTTCAGAATGGGAATGTGCTTTGGCTAGGACTGAAGGGATAGGTGTATCGTAGAGGATGGAAGGAGAGAGGTATAAGCCTGAGATGCCTTCAGAAGGAACTGGGGGAGGAACCACAGCCCCCCAAAAAAGCATCCTGCACAACAGGGAGGTCCCAGAAGGCTACGGAGGCAATGAAAGCAGAGTAGCTCTAATGTGTTTGTGATTTTCTCCAGCCCTAAAGGATGCTACAGCATTTTATGCATGGCTCAGGCCCTGGAAAAAGGGGCCTGTGTTGTTAAAGGAGAATGGAGCCTGGCATCACTCGTGGAGGGCACGACAGACTTGAGAAGGACCTGCTCACCTCAGTGACAGCTCTTATGAGTTACTCCGCTGTGTCTGTCTGGTCTGCTCTTCCTTCTGTGCTCTGCTTTGGGGGTCCATTTATGGGACATGAAACGTTGTCCTAGTTAAAGGAGAGGACAAGGCAAGGATGCCCCATCCTCCTCTAACATGGACTGATTGGAGGGTGGACAGAGCAGGGGCCTGTGGGGATGGTGAGCTGGGATCACAGACTCACCAGTGCTCCTCAGACCACAAGGGCACGGTGGGTAACTGATTCTCTCTGGCTGATGTGGTCTTCATGATTATTCACTCTCAGGACTACACAGAAAAGGAGCAAAAACCCCACTGAATCCATTGATGATCTGCTAAGCATCTTTGATATCAATCATGTGACTGGTCTAGCTGAGGAAGTGCTCAGTCGTTCAGATTTCCACCACACCTTCCTTCTTGCCTCCAAGTGGGGAAGGTGTATGTGTGGTTTACAAGTCTCCCCGGGTGGTGCTGGAATGGGGTGCATGAAATCCTTATGTTGCTCACAGTGTCCTGGGTGGTTTCTGAGGGAAGGAGGACTCTTGTGTCCCTGGTCCACGTGGTGAAGTGACCTGCACCACCTTGCATGTGGCTGGTGAAACCTGCTTTTTCCTCTCTCCTCTTGGCCAGTACCTGCTGCTTCCTGGCTGACCCAGCCTCAGCTCACCTGTGTTGGCATGTGGAGACCTCTTGGATTCTTGGTCTCAACGTCCATCACTTCTGTGGGAAGGGCTGTTGCTCCACAGCCTCAGCTGCAGGGTCACCTAGTCTGCTGCGTGCTTAGTCCTCCTTCATTAACCCCTGATGGGGAGTCACTCACTTTCCACATTTCCTTACCTGGGGATGCAGCCTCTGGGAGGTCACAGCACACAGCAGGAGCCAAGATCAGCTCCAGTAAGCTAAGTTCCTAAACTTCGGCCATCCCTCTGCCCAAAGAGACTGCTGGGTCAGCCTGCAAAGTGAACTCCTCTGAGTCCCAAACGCAAATACGTGCAAAATCCTTTCCTCCACTTGTCTGATACATCTCACTTGTCCCCTCCCATTCAGGGGAGTCTGACCTGAGAGCCTTACCTCCATCGGCCACCTCTTTGTGTCATGTACTCCTCCAATACTGGGGGACAACATTCATCTTTGCTTGACCTTCATGCTGACAAGACTCCTATATAGTATATCCAGATCCCAAAGGGAAAGCTTTAGGATTTGTTTGTTTTTGTTTTTGTTTTTGTTTTTAAGAGACTGGCTTACCAATCATGAACCCTTGTGCCATCATCAGCACAGAAAATCTATAAAAGTAAACTCGGAGTTCAAAGACAGACACCACGTTTTATTTATTTATTTATTTATTTTTTTTTTTTTTAGCATAATATAATTTATTGTCAAACTGGTTTCCTAAAACGCCCAGTGTTCTACCCAACAAGTGCCACAGACAACATGTTTTAAGGTTCCTAGGAGATGTTTGTCAGCAATTGTAGTGTCGGAGCCCAGAGAGCTCCTCTCCCAAGTCCTCTGCACCCACCAGCGCCTGGTAACTGTGAAGGATACTCGGGAAGCAGAGATGAACTTACTCAAAGCTTGTGATGTCTTCCAGGAGTTCGGGGGCAAGCTGAGTTGCCTGTTTCTCTCTGACTAGTGCAGGAATGTCTTGGGATAGGCAACCTTTTGTCTAGTCTCATATTTACCACACAGTCAATGAAAAGATCAGCCCTGCGATTGGCTCAATATTTAATCTTTCAAAGGAAATACCTTCTATCATTACGGGGGGGAGCACAGTCTACATGGCTGGAAAACAGAATGAAACCACACCAGTCCTCATCATAAAATCCCTGAAATGAAAATGTTTCCTTGAGAACTTCCCATTCTGGGCACAATGCCTTCAGGAGCCTTCCTGCTGAAGTTACAGTACAGGTTCCTGACTCAGTCCTAACCAGGGCAGTTTCTCCCTAGCTAGTTCATGGCTGTGGGTTCCATCAAGACAAGACAGGTGGGAGCATTCCGGCCTCCAGCAGCTCTTCTCAGGCTCCTGATTCTCCCACAGGCAGTCGCGCTCACACACGCACAGCAATGATGCATCAAACTCCTTTTGAGAGCTCCCGGTGCCAGCCCTGTTCTGAGAATAGACAGTCTCAGTCACAGTATGGGCACATGCCTTCACTGCCCTTAGTGCAGATGGAGAAACCAAGTCACACAGAGACTAAGGAACATTTCTGTTGCCATGCAGCCAGAGAACTTACTAGATGAAGTCCAGACAGCACTGCTGCCCACCCTACGTGACCTTACCATGAGCTAACATCTTCTCGTTCTCCCTCTCATTTATCATGCACATGTCATTTTACCTAGCAGTGAACTAATTTAGCCACTTTAAAGGAAGGTATACCTTGTCTTTAACACAAACACCTCAAAACCTGCAGGAGCTACCATGGGGGCACACACGTGTTCCTGTGGGTTTAAAGGGAGATTATCCAGGAACCCTCCCCCACCCCAGTGATACCCCTCAGTAACCCACAACAAAGCAACAACAGGTGTCACGTGACCTTTTATTCGGCATTCCATAACATTAATGAGAGCCTCTCTTAATAGGTGTGTGGTGCTCTTGTACAAGCTGGTCACGCAGCACTTATCTGGGGAGTAAGAGAATACCAACCAACCAACCAATGAACAAAGAAGTTAGTGAGCTAAGTGTTAGGAAGGAAATAACCCAGGTCCTAGGCCAGGAACAACCTACTTTACACAAGGTGGTCACGGAGAGCCTCTCTGAGGAGGCAATAATGGAGCAGAAACCAGAAGGTTAGAAGGAACCCACCGTGTAAGGATCCAGGGAGAGACTCTTCCAGGCAGAGACAACTGTGATCACCAATGTCCTAAGGAGGGAAGAAGCATGTGCGAGGAACAGGAGTAGGCCAGAGTTACTGCCGTGAAGACAAGAGATGAGCAGATTATTTGGATACGAAAACAGTAGCAGCAGATGAGCACAGAACGGGATGGATACAGGATGTTTTCAGAAGATCGAATCCAGAGGACGTGGTGCTGGGTTGCAGTGGAGACCAAAGGAACATGTCACATGAAGAGGCGTGCTTGGGACATGTTAAGTGTCTGCTCCCTTCTGGTCATCCAGCAAAGACACAGACAAATGTGGATCTCAGGGGACAGGTTGATGCATGAGGTACGAACGTGGGAGGTCCCATTGTGTCCATGCTCTGTGCTGGCACCAAGGATGAAACAACCCACAGAGAGAGTGTAGATGGGAAGGGCCCTGTTAAAAGCCCTGTGGAATAGGGAGTGAGCAATAAACACTGACAAGGAGCACAGTGGCCACTGGGGTTGGGAGAACATCACCCAAAGAGTAAATTTTCAAATAGGCCAAAATACAAATTAGAAGAAAGGGAGGGAGGGACATTTTCAAGAACCAGGCAATTGTTAAGTGTACCAGAGCTATCTGAGAGAGGTACAGTAGGTTGAGGAGAGGACATCATCAAAGGGATTCACTGGTGCCCTTGACAGCTGTTTTCATTTGGGGGGCAGGCTGATAGAAGCTGGACTGGAGAAGTTAGCAAAAAAAAAAAAAAAAAAATGGTTACAGAACAAGGGAAGACTTGCTGTTTACAGCAAGCGAAATGTGGCAGTGTCTCAGAAAGATATGGGATGAGGGATGGCTTTACGTTTTACTGCCTCTTGTATCATAGATAACAGAATGATGGAGAAATAAATGGGTAGGTGATAATTGGAATCATTGCAAAGTCCTACTCCTCCTCCAGAAGATGGGCATGGGATCCAGGTGAAGGGCCTGGCCTCAGGTAGGATAAGGTCCCTTATTCCACAGGGATAGCAGAGATACAGGTGCAGATCCGGTGTTGCTGTGAAGTGGTGAGAGTTCCTGTCCGATAACTGCTCTTTTTTCTTTTCTTCTTCTTCTTCTTTTTAATGTATTACCATTGAACTTCTTGAGAAGCGTGGGTCATGGAGCACTAGAAGGTTACTGCAGATAGAGAAAAGACACAGGTCAGGAGGTTGCAGGATTTCGTCTTTATTAGGGTGTACCAGGAGAGGAGAGAGGAAGGAGCAAAGACCCGTTTTGCGCGGGACAATTTATAGCCCCTTAAGCTGGCCTAATAGAATGTGACATGACCTAGTGGCCATGGAACCGGGGGTTCCCTAAAGGGCTTAATGCCTAGGCTGTAGACGCAGTAGAGGGAGGGGGCTGGAGAACAGGCCTTTTGGGGGTGATGAGAGAGAGGAGTGCTAGACAGCGACTCCAGGGAGGGGAGCGGGGTTCCTGATGTCCAGGGTCCAAGGCAGGTCCATGGGCAGCTGGATATTCGTGTTGGGGAGAACAACCCTGAGGACGGAGAGGACCGGGGGTGGCCGGTTTGTCTTCTAGGGCCTTGATAGGCCTGGAGGCAGCAGGGGAGGGAGGGCTGAGAGGACGATAGCAACTGTGCCTTGGGACCAACGTTCACAGGCTGGAGTGGGCAGAACAATGACCAGGGGATTCGGACACGCCTCGCCCAAAGGACGGTCTGAGAGTCCGGGGACCGAGGAATAGCAGCCGGATAACAGGGGTTTGGGGCCTTGGACGAGTATGGAAACCGTCTTCAGAACTGGGCACACAGACTGGCAAGGACCTCACTCAGTCGCCGGAACCAGGCTCAGAACCTCACAATTGGAACGCATCCCGAAGCCCTGCCTTTTCCTCTACCGGGCGCCGGAACTTCCGGACGCGGGCCTTCCTGCTTCTGTTGGCTTTAGTTCCGGGGCGGGACCATAGAAGGCTATTGTGCCGAAGACCGTTCGGCCGGGCCACTTCGATTGTACCGCAGCCTTCGCTCCCCCTCAGCAGCATTCCTCTTTGCCACCTCAGCTATGATCTGCAGGGCTCTTTACAGGCGAACAGAGGAAACGATGGATTTTCCTTTGTGATGTGTGTCGTTCCGTTTCTCTGGCCAGTAGGTGGCAGTGTTGCGCACTGTACCAGTTCGGACCACCTCTTCCCCCGCCTTCCGAGTTTGAAAAAACTCAGAGCTGCCTTCTTTAAAAAAAAAAAAAAAAAACAAAAAAAAAACAACAACAACAACAACAAGACCTTCCTTTTACGCATGCGCGCTTTTGGCTGCCCTGGCTGGAAATAGGTTTTTTTTCTACGTGTTAGGGACCCAATAAAACATGCAGCCCTGGGATAAAATCTTTCTACCTTTCAGCTTGCCTTTCTTAAACTGCTGCCGAGGTTCTTCACCAACTTGGATGTCTGCGTCTCTAAGTCGTCTGCTTTTTGGCTTTTCTCCACACGTAGTGATTACCAGGCGCGGAGGGGAAGCGGTACTGGGGGGTCCTTAATTAAAGAGTACAAAGATACAGGTCGGATGATGAAAATTTTGGAAATGGATGATACTGGCGATAGTTGCACAACAGTGTGAACTTCCTGTTGGAACCAATCGATGTTCATTTAAACATGCTTAACATGGTACATTTTATGTGATCGGTTTGAGTACCACAAAAGGGAGAGAACACAGGTGACATAGGATAGAGTTTGTCCTAAATAAGTAGTTACACAAATAGGTGGAAATGAAATGCGGATTTCAAATAAGCCGTGAAAGAACCGGTAGATAACTACTGAAAAGGTACATTGCCCCTCTTGCCTTGCTTGATCTGGGTTGGCCTGCATTCCCTCCTCGTTGTCTCATCAGGTCTCCCCCTTGGTACCTATTGCCTCAGTCAGTGTGCTGCTCTGGGCTGGAAGCAGTGCTCCTCTGTATCCACGTGTGCGTGTGTAACAAGCACATTTGTTGACAGTCAGGACCCTTTCTCTATGGGTGGCCTCCCACAATACATCCTGTGGTTTAGTTTCTACTCCCTTTTGTGGCTTGGGCTTTTTTCCTCTTGAGTCAGATGGATGAAGCTTCAGTTACCCTGGTAACCATTTTTCTCTTTCTAAATCATCTCAACGTCTCATCACTAAAAGACAAGGAGAGGGAGACAAGTGCTTTCCCATCTATCCTGGACCTTCAGGCAAGCTGACGCCTGAGACTGAGTGACCCAGTGAGGAGCTGCAGAAGAATGTTGCCATGACAACAGAATGGCTCACCCCCTTCCAGCACACAGCCCCTTCTCCCTCCCTCTCACTGCCTAATAGATCTCACTTCAGAATGGGAATGTGCTTTGGCTAGGACTGAAGGGATAGGTGTATCGTAGAGGATGGAAGGAGAGAGGTATAAGCCTGAGATGCCTTCAGAAGGAACTGGGGGAGGAACCACAGCCCCCCAAAAAAGCATCCTGCACAACAGGGAGGTCCCAGAAGGCTACGGAGGCAATGAAAGCAGAGTAGCTCTAATGTGTTTGTGATTTTCTCCAGCCCTAAAGGATGCTACAGCATTTTATGCATGGCTCAGGCCCTGGAAAAAGGGGCCTGTGTTGTTAAAGGAGAATGGAGCCTGGCATCACTCGTGGAGGGCACGACAGACTTGAGAAGGACCTGCTCACCTCAGTGACAGCTCTTATGAGTTACTCCGCTGTGTCTGTCTGGTCTGCTCTTCCTTCTGTGCTCTGCTTTGGGGGTCCATTTATGGGACATGAAACGTTGTCCTAGTTAAAGGAGAGGACAAGGCAAGGATGCCCCATCCTCCTCTAACATGGACTGATTGGAGGGTGGACAGAGCAGGGGCCTGTGGGGATGGTGAGCTGGGATCACAGACTCACCAGTGCTCCTCAGACCACAAGGGCACGGTGGGTAACTGATTCTCTCTGGCTGATGTGGTCTTCATGATTATTCACTCTCAGGACTACACAGAAAAGGAGCAAAAACCCCACTGAATCCATTGATGATCTGCTAAGCATCTTTGATATCAATCATGTGACTGGTCTAGCTGAGGAAGTGCTCAGTCGTTCAGATTTCCACCACACCTTCCTTCTTGCCTCCAAGTGGGGAAGGTGTATGTGTGGTTTACAAGTCTCCCCGGGTGGTGCTGGAATGGGGTGCATGAAATCCTTATGTTGCTCACAGTGTCCTGGGTGGTTTCTGAGGGAAGGAGGACTCTTGTGTCCCTGGTCCACGTGGTGAAGTGACCTGCACCACCTTGCATGTGGCTGGTGAAACCTGCTTTTTCCTCTCTCCTCTTGGCCAGTACCTGCTGCTTCCTGGCTGACCCAGCCTCAGCTCACCTGTGTTGGCATGTGGAGACCTCTTGGATTCTTGGTCTCAACGTCCATCACTTCTGTGGGAAGGGCTGTTGCTCCACAGCCTCAGCTGCAGGGTCACCTAGTCTGCTGCGTGCTTAGTCCTCCTTCATTAACCCCTGATGGGGAGTCACTCACTTTCCACATTTCCTTACCTGGGGATGCAGCCTCTGGGAGGTCACAGCACACAGCAGGAGCCAAGATCAGCTCCAGTAAGCTAAGTTCCTAAACTTCGGCCATCCCTCTGCCCAAAGAGACTGCTGGGTCAGCCTGCAAAGTGAACTCCTCTGAGTCCCAAACGCAAATACGTGCAAAATCCTTTCCTCCACTTGTCTGATACATCTCACTTGTCCCCTCCCATTCAGGGGAGTCTGACCTGAGAGCCTTACCTCCATCGGCCACCTCTTTGTGTCATGTACTCCTCCAATACTGGGGGACAACATTCATCTTTGCTTGACCTTCATGCTGACAAGACTCCTATATAGTATATCCAGATCCCAAAGGGAAAGCTTTAGGATTTGTTTGTTTTTGTTTTTGTTTTTGTTTTTAAGAGACTGGCTTACCAATCATGAACCCTTGTGCCATCATCAGCACAGAAAATCTATAAAAGTAAACTCGGAGTTCAAAGACAGACACCACGTTTTATTTATTTATTTATTTATTTATTTTTTTTTTTAGCATAATATAATTTATTGTCAAACTGGTTTCCTAAAACGCCCAGTGTTCTACCCAACAAGTGCCACAGACAACATGTTTTAAGGTTCCTAGGAGATGTTTGTCAGCAATTGTAGTGTCGGAGCCCAGAGAGCTCCTCTCCCAAGTCCTCTGCACCCACCAGCGCCTGGTAACTGTGAAGGATACTCGGGAAGCAGAGATGAACTTACTCAAAGCTTGTGATGTCTTCCAGGAGTTCGGGGGCAAGCTGAGTTGCCTGTTTCTCTCTGACTAGTGCAGGAATGTCTTGGGATAGGCAACCTTTTGTCTAGTCTCATATTTACCACACAGTCAATGAAAAGATCAGCCCTGCGATTGGCTCAATATTTAATCTTTCAAAGGAAATACCTTCTATCATTACGGGGGGGAGCACAGTCTACATGGCTGGAAAACAGAATGAAACCACACCAGTCCTCATCATAAAATCCCTGAAATGAAAATGTTTCCTTGAGAACTTCCCATTCTGGGCACAATGCCTTCAGGAGCCTTCCTGCTGAAGTTACAGTACAGGTTCCTGACTCAGTCCTAACCAGGGCAGTTTCTCCCTAGCTAGTTCATGGCTGTGGGTTCCATCAAGACAAGACAGGTGGGAGCATTCCGGCCTCCAGCAGCTCTTCTCAGGCTCCTGATTCTCCCACAGGCAGTCGCGCTCACACACGCACAGCAATGATGCATCAAACTCCTTTTGAGAGCTCCCGGTGCCAGCCCTGTTCTGAGAATAGACAGTCTCAGTCACAGTATGGGCACATGCCTTCACTGCCCTTAGTGCAGATGGAGAAACCAAGTCACACAGAGACTAAGGAACATTTCTGTTGCCATGCAGCCAGAGAACTTACTAGATGAAGTCCAGACAGCACTGCTGCCCACCCTACGTGACCTTACCATGAGCTAACATCTTCTCGTTCTCCCTCTCATTTATCATGCACATGTCATTTTACCTAGCAGTGAACTAATTTAGCCACTTTAAAGGAAGGTATACCTTGTCTTTAACACAAACACCTCAAAACCTGCAGGAGCTACCATGGGGGCACACACGTGTTCCTGTGGGTTTAAAGGGAGATTATCCAGGAACCCTCCCCCACCCCAGTGATACCCCTCAGTAACCCACAACAAAGCAACAACAGGTGTCACGTGACCTTTTATTCGGCATTCCATAACATTAATGAGAGCCTCTCTTAATAGGTGTGTGGTGCTCTTGTACAAGCTGGTCACGCAGCACTTATCTGGGGAGTAAGAGAATACCAACCAACCAACCAATGAACAAAGAAGTTAGTGAGCTAAGTGTTAGGAAGGAAATAACCCAGGTCCTAGGCCAGGAACAACCTACTTTACACAAGGTGGTCACGGAGAGCCTCTCTGAGGAGGCAATAATGGAGCAGAAACCAGAAGGTTAGAAGGAACCCACCGTGTAAGGATCCAGGGAGAGACTCTTCCAGGCAGAGACAACTGTGATCACCAATGTCCTAAGGAGGGAAGAAGCATGTGCGAGGAACAGGAGTAGGCCAGAGTTACTGCCGTGAAGACAAGAGATGAGCAGATTATTTGGATACGAAAACAGTAGCAGCAGATGAGCACAGAACGGGATGGATACAGGATGTTTTCAGAAGATCGAATCCAGAGGACGTGGTGCTGGGTTGCAGTGGAGACCAAAGGAACATGTCACATGAAGAGGCGTGCTTGGGACATGTTAAGTGTCTGCTCCCTTCTGGTCATCCAGCAAAGACACAGACAAATGTGGATCTCAGGGGACAGGTTGATGCATGAGGTACGAACGTGGGAGGTCCCATTGTGTCCATGCTCTGTGCTGGCACCAAGGATGAAACAACCCACAGAGAGAGTGTAGATGGGAAGGGCCCTGTTAAAAGCCCTGTGGAATAGGGAGTGAGCAATAAACACTGACAAGGAGCACAGTGGCCACTGGGGTTGGGAGAACATCACCCAAAGAGTAAATTTTCAAATAGGCCAAAATACAAATTAGAAGAAAGGGAGGGAGGGACATTTTCAAGAACCAGGCAATTGTTAAGTGTACCAGAGCTATCTGAGAGAGGTACAGTAGGTTGAGGAGAGGACATCATCAAAGGGATTCACTGGTGCCCTTGACAGCTGTTTTCATTTGGGGGGCAGGCTGATAGAAGCTGGACTGGAGAAGTTAGCAAAAAAAAAAAAAAAAAAAAAAATGGTTACAGAACAAGGGAAGACTTGCTGTTTACAGCAAGCGAAATGTGGCAGTGTCTCAGAAAGATATGGGATGAGGGATGGCTTTACGTTTTACTGCCTCTTGTATCATAGATAACAGAATGATGGAGAAATAAATGGGTAGGTGATAATTGGAATCATTGCAAAGTCCTACTCCTCCTCCAGAAGATGGGCATGGGATCCAGGTGAAGGGCCTGGCCTCAGGTAGGATAAGGTCCCTTATTCCACAGGGATAGCAGAGATACAGGTGCAGATCCGGTGTTGCTGTGAAGTGGTGAGAGTTCCTGTCCGATAACTGCTCTTTTTTCTTTTCTTCTTCTTCTTCTTTTTAATGTATTACCATTGAACTTCTTGAGAAGCGTGGGTCATGGAGCACTAGAAGGTTACTGCAGATAGAGAAAAGACACAGGTCAGGAGGTTGCAGGATTTCGTCTTTATTAGGGTGTACCAGGAGAGGAGAGAGGAAGGAGCAAAGACCCGTTTTGCGCGGGACAATTTATAGCCCCTTAAGCTGGCCTAATAGAATGTGACATGACCTAGTGGCCATGGAACCGGGGGTTCCCTAAAGGGCTTAATGCCTAGGCTGTAGACGCAGTAGAGGGAGGGGGCTGGAGAACAGGCCTTTTGGGGGTGATGAGAGAGAGGAGTGCTAGACAGCGACTCCAGGGAGGGGAGCGGGGTTCCTGATGTCCAGGGTCCAAGGCAGGTCCATGGGCAGCTGGATATTCGTGTTGGGGAGAACAACCCTGAGGACGGAGAGGACCGGGGGTGGCCGGTTTGTCTTCTAGGGCCTTGATAGGCCTGGAGGCAGCAGGGGAGGGAGGGCTGAGAGGACGATAGCAACTGTGCCTTGGGACCAACGTTCACAGGCTGGAGTGGGCAGAACAATGACCAGGGGATTCGGACACGCCTCGCCCAAAGGACGGTCTGAGAGTCCGGGGACCGAGGAATAGCAGCCGGATAACAGGGGTTTGGGGCCTTGGACGAGTATGGAAACCGTCTTCAGAACTGGGCACACAGACTGGCAAGGACCTCACTCAGTCGCCGGAACCAGGCTCAGAACCTCACAATTGGAACGCATCCCGAAGCCCTGCCTTTTCCTCTACCGGGCGCCGGAACTTCCGGACGCGGGCCTTCCTGCTTCTGTTGGCTTAGTTCCGGGGCGGGACCATAGAAGGCTATTGTGCCGAAGACCGTTCGGCCGGGCCACTTCGATTGTACCGCAGCCTTCGCTCCCCCTCAGCAGCATTCCTCTTTGCCACCTCAGCTATGATCTGCAGGGCTCTTTACAGGCGAACAGAGGAAACGATGGATTTTCCTTTGTGATGTGTGTCGTTCCGTTTCTCTGGCCAGTAGGTGGCAGTGTTGCGCACTGTACCAGTTCGGACCACCTCTTCCCCCGCCTTCCGAGTTTGAAAAAACTCAGAGCTGCCTTCTTTAAAAAAAAAAAAAAAAAAAAAAAACAACAACAACAACAACAACAACAAGACCTTCCTTTTACGCATGCGCGCTTTTGGCTGCCCTGGCTGGAAATAGGTTTTTTTTCTACGTGTTAGGGACCCAATAAAACATGCAGCCCTGGGATAAAATCTTTCTACCTTTCAGCTTGCCTTTCTTAAACTGCTGCCGAGGTTCTTCACCAACTTGGATGTCTGCGTCTCTAAGTCGTCTGCTTTTTGGCTTTTCTCCACACGTAGTGATTACCAGGCGCGGAGGGGAAGCGGTACTGGGGGGTCCTTAATTAAAGAGTACAAAGATACAGGTCGGATGATGAAAATTTTGGAAATGGATGATACTGGCGATAGTTGCACAACAGTGTGAACTTCCTGTTGGAACCAATCGATGTTCATTTAAACATGCTTAACATGGTACATTTTATGTGATCGGTTTGAGTACCACAAAAGGGAGAGAACACAGGTGACATAGGATAGAGTTTGTCCTAAATAAGTAGTTACACAAATAGGTGGAAATGAAATGCGGATTTCAAATAAGCCGTGAAAGAACCGGTAGATAACTACTGAAAAGGTACATTGCCCCTCTTGCCTTGCTTGATCTGGGTTGGCCTGCATTCCCTCCTCGTTGTCTCATCAGGTCTCCCCCTTGGTACCTATTGCCTCAGTCAGTGTGCTGCTCTGGGCTGGAAGCAGTGCTCCTCTGTATCCACGTGTGCGTGTGTAACAAGCACATTTGTTGACAGTCAGGACCCTTTCTCTATGGGTGGCCTCCCACAATACATCCTGTGGTTTAGTTTCTACTCCCTTTTGTGGCTTGGGCTTTTTTCCTCTTGAGTCAGATGGATGAAGCTTCAGTTACCCTGGTAACCATTTTTCTCTTTCTAAATCATCTCAACGTCTCATCACTAAAAGACAAGGAGAGGGAGACAAGTGCTTTCCCATCTATCCTGGACCTTCAGGCAAGCTGACGCCTGAGACTGAGTGACCCAGTGAGGAGCTGCAGAAGAATGTTGCCATGACAACAGAATGGCTCACCCCCTTCCAGCACACAGCCCCTTCTCCCTCCCTCTCACTGCCTGATAGATCTCACTTCAGAATGGGAATGTGCTTTGGCTAGGACTGAAGGGATAGGTGTATCGTAGAGGATGGAAGGAGAGAGGTATAAGCCTGAGATGCCTTCAGAAGGAACTGGGGGAGGAACCACAGCCCCCCAAAAAAGCATCCTGCACAACAGGGAGGTCCCAGAAGGCTACGGAGGCAATGAAAGCAGAGTAGCTCTAATGTGTTTGTGATTTTCTCCAGCCCTAAAGGATGCTACAGCATTTTATGCATGGCTCAGGCCCTGGAAAAAGGGGCCTGTGTTGTTAAAGGAGAATGGAGCCTGGCATCACTCGTGGAGGGCACGACAGACTTGAGAAGGACCTGCTCACCTCAGTGACAGCTCTTATGAGTTACTCCGCTGTGTCTGTCTGGTCTGCTCTTCCTTCTGTGCTCTGCTTTGGGGGTCCATTTATGGGACATGAAACGTTGTCCTAGTTAAAGGAGAGGACAAGGCAAGGATGCCCCATCCTCCTCTAACATGGACTGATTGGAGGGTGGACAGAGCAGGGGCCTGTGGGGATGGTGAGCTGGGATCACAGACTCACCAGTGCTCCTCAGACCACAAGGGCACGGTGGGTAACTGATTCTCTCTGGCTGATGTGGTCTTCATGATTATTCACTCTCAGGACTACACAGAAAAGGAGCAAAAACCCCACTGAATCCATTGATGATCTGCTAAGCATCTTTGATATCAATCATGTGACTGGTCTAGCTGAGGAAGTGCTCAGTCGTTCAGATTTCCACCACACCTTCCTTCTTGCCTCCAAGTGGGGAAGGTGTATGTGTGGTTTACAAGTCTCCCCGGGTGGTGCTGGAATGGGGTGCATGAAATCCTTATGTTGCTCACAGTGTCCTGGGTGGTTTCTGAGGGAAGGAGGACTCTTGTGTCCCTGGTCCACGTGGTGAAGTGACCTGCACCACCTTGCATGTGGCTGGTGAAACCTGCTTTTTCCTCTCTCCTCTTGGCCAGTACCTGCTGCTTCCTGGCTGACCCAGCCTCAGCTCACCTGTGTTGGCATGTGGAGACCTCTTGGATTCTTGGTCTCAACGTCCATCACTTCTGTGGGAAGGGCTGTTGCTCCACAGCCTCAGCTGCAGGGTCACCTAGTCTGCTGCGTGCTTAGTCCTCCTTCATTAACCCCTGATGGGGAGTCACTCACTTTCCACATTTCCTTACCTGGGGATGCAGCCTCTGGGAGGTCACAGCACACAGCAGGAGCCAAGATCAGCTCCAGTAAGCTAAGTTCCTAAACTTCGGCCATCCCTCTGCCCAAAGAGACTGCTGGGTCAGCCTGCAAAGTGAACTCCTCTGAGTCCCAAACGCAAATACGTGCAAAATCCTTTCCTCCACTTGTCTGATACATCTCACTTGTCCCCTCCCATTCAGGGGAGTCTGACCTGAGAGCCTTACCTCCATCGGCCACCTCTTTGTGTCATGTACTCCTCCAATACTGGGGGACAACATTCATCTTTGCTTGACCTTCATGCTGACAAGACTCCTATATAGTATATCCAGATCCCAAAGGGAAAGCTTTAGGATTTGTTTGTTTTTGTTTTTGTTTTTGTTTTTAAGAGACTGGCTTACCAATCATGAACCCTTGTGCCATCATCAGCACAGAAAATCTATAAAAGTAAACTCGGAGTTCAAAGACAGACACCACGTTTTATTTATTTATTTATTTATTTATTTATTTTTTTTTTTAGCATAATATAATTTATTGTCAAACTGGTTTCCTAAAACGCCCAGTGTTCTACCCAACAAGTGCCACAGACAACATGTTTTAAGGTTCCTAGGAGATGTTTGTCAGCAATTGTAGTGTCGGAGCCCAGAGAGCTCCTCTCCCAAGTCCTCTGCACCCACCAGCGCCTGGTAACTGTGAAGGATACTCGGGAAGCAGAGATGAACTTACTCAAAGCTTGTGATGTCTTCCAGGAGTTCGGGGGCAAGCTGAGTTGCCTGTTTCTCTCTGACTAGTGCAGGAATGTCTTGGGATAGGCAACCTTTTGTCTAGTCTCATATTTACCACACAGTCAATGAAAAGATCAGCCCTGCGATTGGCTCAATATTTAATCTTTCAAAGGAAATACCTTCTATCATTACGGGGGGGAGCACAGTCTACATGGCTGGAAAACAGAATGAAACCACACCAGTCCTCATCATAAAATCCCTGAAATGAAAATGTTTCCTTGAGAACTTCCCATTCTGGGCACAATGCCTTCAGGAGCCTTCCTGCTGAAGTTACAGTACAGGTTCCTGACTCAGTCCTAACCAGGGCAGTTTCTCCCTAGCTAGTTCATGGCTGTGGGTTCCATCAAGACAAGACAGGTGGGAGCATTCCGGCCTCCAGCAGCTCTTCTCAGGCTCCTGATTCTCCCACAGGCAGTCGCGCTCACACACGCACAGCAATGATGCATCAAACTCCTTTTGAGAGCTCCCGGTGCCAGCCCTGTTCTGAGAATAGACAGTCTCAGTCACAGTATGGGCACATGCCTTCACTGCCCTTAGTGCAGATGGAGAAACCAAGTCACACAGAGACTAAGGAACATTTCTGTTGCCATGCAGCCAGAGAACTTACTAGATGAAGTCCAGACAGCACTGCTGCCCACCCTACGTGACCTTACCATGAGCTAACATCTTCTCGTTCTCCCTCTCATTTATCATGCACATGTCATTTTACCTAGCAGTGAACTAATTTAGCCACTTTAAAGGAAGGTATACCTTGTCTTTAACACAAACACCTCAAAACCTGCAGGAGCTACCATGGGGGCACACACGTGTTCCTGTGGGTTTAAAGGGAGATTATCCAGGAACCCTCCCCCACCCCAGTGATACCCCTCAGTAACCCACAACAAAGCAACAACAGGTGTCACGTGACCTTTTATTCGGCATTCCATAACATTAATGAGAGCCTCTCTTAATAGGTGTGTGGTGCTCTTGTACAAGCTGGTCACGCAGCACTTATCTGGGGAGTAAGAGAATACCAACCAACCAACCAATGAACAAAGAAGTTAGTGAGCTAAGTGTTAGGAAGGAAATAACCCAGGTCCTAGGCCAGGAACAACCTACTTTACACAAGGTGGTCACGGAGAGCCTCTCTGAGGAGGCAATAATGGAGCAGAAACCAGAAGGTTAGAAGGAACCCACCGTGTAAGGATCCAGGGAGAGACTCTTCCAGGCAGAGACAACTGTGATCACCAATGTCCTAAGGAGGGAAGAAGCATGTGCGAGGAACAGGAGTAGGCCAGAGTTACTGCCGTGAAGACAAGAGATGAGCAGATTATTTGGATACGAAAACAGTAGCAGCAGATGAGCACAGAACGGGATGGATACAGGATGTTTTCAGAAGATCGAATCCAGAGGACGTGGTGCTGGGTTGCAGTGGAGACCAAAGGAACATGTCACATGAAGAGGCGTGCTTGGGACATGTTAAGTGTCTGCTCCCTTCTGGTCATCCAGCAAAGACACAGACAAATGTGGATCTCAGGGGACAGGTTGATGCATGAGGTACGAACGTGGGAGGTCCCATTGTGTCCATGCTCTGTGCTGGCACCAAGGATGAAACAACCCACAGAGAGAGTGTAGATGGGAAGGGCCCTGTTAAAAGCCCTGTGGAATAGGGAGTGAGCAATAAACACTGACAAGGAGCACAGTGGCCACTGGGGTTGGGAGAACATCACCCAAAGAGTAAATTTTCAAATAGGCCAAAATACAAATTAGAAGAAAGGGAGGGAGGGACATTTTCAAGAACCAGGCAATTGTTAAGTGTACCAGAGCTATCTGAGAGAGGTACAGTAGGTTGAGGAGAGGACATCATCAAAGGGATTCACTGGTGCCCTTGACAGCTGTTTTCATTTGGGGGGCAGGCTGATAGAAGCTGGACTGGAGAAGTTAGCAAAAAAAAAAAAAAAAAAAAAATGGTTACAGAACAAGGGAAGACTTGCTGTTTACAGCAAGCGAAATGTGGCAGTGTCTCAGAAAGATATGGGATGAGGGATGGCTTTACGTTTTACTGCCTCTTGTATCATAGATAACAGAATGATGGAGAAATAAATGGGTAGGTGATAATTGGAATCATTGCAAAGTCCTACTCCTCCTCCAGAAGATGGGCATGGGATCCAGGTGAAGGGCCTGGCCTCAGGTAGGATAAGGTCCCTTATTCCACAGGGATAGCAGAGATACAGGTGCAGATCCGGTGTTGCTGTGAAGTGGTGAGAGTTCCTGTCCGATAACTGCTCTTTTTTCTTTTCTTCTTCTTCTTCTTTTTAATGTATTACCATTGAACTTCTTGAGAAGCGTGGGTCATGGAGCACTAGAAGGTTACTGCAGATAGAGAAAAGACACAGGTCAGGAGGTTGCAGGATTTCGTCTTTATTAGGGTGTACCAGGAGAGGAGAGAGGAAGGAGCAAAGACCCGTTTTGCGCGGGACAATTTATAGCCCCTTAAGCTGGCCTAATAGAATGTGACATGACCTAGTGGCCATGGAACCGGGGGTTCCCTAAAGGGCTTAATGCCTAGGCTGTAGACGCAGTAGAGGGAGGGGGCTGGAGAACAGGCCTTTTGGGGGTGATGAGAGAGAGGAGTGCTAGACAGCGACTCCAGGGAGGGGAGCGGGGTTCCTGATGTCCAGGGTCCAAGGCAGGTCCATGGGCAGCTGGATATTCGTGTTGGGGAGAACAACCCTGAGGACGGAGAGGACCGGGGGTGGCCGGTTTGTCTTCTAGGGCCTTGATAGGCCTGGAGGCAGCAGGGGAGGGAGGGCTGAGAGGACGATAGCAACTGTGCCTTGGGACCAACGTTCACAGGCTGGAGTGGGCAGAACAATGACCAGGGGATTCGGACACGCCTCGCCCAAAGGACGGTCTGAGAGTCCGGGGACCGAGGAATAGCAGCCGGATAACAGGGGTTTGGGGCCTTGGACGAGTATGGAAACCGTCTTCAGAACTGGGCACACAGACTGGCAAGGACCTCACTCAGTCGCCGGAACCAGGCTCAGAACCTCACAATTGGAACGCATCCCGAAGCCCTGCCTTTTCCTCTACCGGGCGCCGGAACTTCCGGACGCGGGCCTTCCTGCTTCTGTTGGCTTAGTTCCGGGGCGGGACCATAGAAGGCTATTGTGCCGAAGACCGTTCGGCCGGGCCACTTCGATTGTACCGCAGCCTTCGCTCCCCCTCAGCAGCATTCCTCTTTGCCACCTCAGCTATGATCTGCAGGGCTCTTTACAGGCGAACAGAGGAAACGATGGATTTTCCTTTGTGATGTGTGTCGTTCCGTTTCTCTGGCCAGTAGGTGGCAGTGTTGCGCACTGTACCAGTTCGGACCACCTCTTCCCCCGCCTTCCGAGTTTGAAAAAACTCAGAGCTGCCTTCTTTAAAAAAAAAAAAAACAAAACAAAAAAACAACAACAACAACAACAACAAGACCTTCCTTTTACGCATGCGCGCTTTTGGCTGCCCTGGCTGGAAATAGGTTTTTTTTCTACGTGTTAGGGACCCAATAAAACATGCAGCCCTGGGATAAAATCTTTCTACCTTTCAGCTTGCCTTTCTTAAACTGCTGCCGAGGTTCTTCACCAACTTGGATGTCTGCGTCTCTAAGTCGTCTGCTTTTTGGCTTTTCTCCACACGTAGTGATTACCAGGCGCGGAGGGGAAGCGGTACTGGGGGGTCCTTAATTAAAGAGTACAAAGATACAGGTCGGATGATGAAAATTTTGGAAATGGATGATACTGGCGATAGTTGCACAACAGTGTGAACTTCCTGTTGGAACCAATCGATGTTCATTTAAACATGCTTAACATGGTACATTTTATGTGATCGGTTTGAGTACCACAAAAGGGAGAGAACACAGGTGACATAGGATAGAGTTTGTCCTAAATAAGTAGTTACACAAATAGGTGGAAATGAAATGCGGATTTCAAATAAGCCGTGAAAGAACCGGTAGATAACTACTGAAAAGGTACATTGCCCCTCTTGCCTTGCTTGATCTGGGTTGGCCTGCATTCCCTCCTCGTTGTCTCATCAGGTCTCCCCCTTGGTACCTATTGCCTCAGTCAGTGTGCTGCTCTGGGCTGGAAGCAGTGCTCCTCTGTATCCACGTGTGCGTGTGTAACAAGCACATTTGTTGACAGTCAGGACCCTTTCTCTATGGGTGGCCTCCCACAATACATCCTGTGGTTTAGTTTCTACTCCCTTTTGTGGCTTGGGCTTTTTTCCTCTTGAGTCAGATGGATGAAGCTTCAGTTACCCTGGTAACCATTTTTCTCTTTCTAAATCATCTCAACGTCTCATCACTAAAAGACAAGGAGAGGGAGACAAGTGCTTTCCCATCTATCCTGGACCTTCAGGCAAGCTGACGCCTGAGACTGAGTGACCCAGTGAGGAGCTGCAGAAGAATGTTGCCATGACAACAGAATGGCTCACCCCCTTCCAGCACACAGCCCCTTCTCCCTCCCTCTCACTGCCTGATAGATCTCACTTCAGAATGGGAATGTGCTTTGGCTAGGACTGAAGGGATAGGTGTATCGTAGAGGATGGAAGGAGAGAGGTATAAGCCTGAGATGCCTTCAGAAGGAACTGGGGGAGGAACCACAGCCCCCCAAAAAAGCATCCTGCACAACAGGGAGGTCCCAGAAGGCTACGGAGGCAATGAAAGCAGAGTAGCTCTAATGTGTTTGTGATTTTCTCCAGCCCTAAAGGATGCTACAGCATTTTATGCATGGCTCAGGCCCTGGAAAAAGGGGCCTGTGTTGTTAAAGGAGAATGGAGCCTGGCATCACTCGTGGAGGGCACGACAGACTTGAGAAGGACCTGCTCACCTCAGTGACAGCTCTTATGAGTTACTCCGCTGTGTCTGTCTGGTCTGCTCTTCCTTCTGTGCTCTGCTTTGGGGGTCCATTTATGGGACATGAAACGTTGTCCTAGTTAAAGGAGAGGACAAGGCAAGGATGCCCCATCCTCCTCTAACATGGACTGATTGGAGGGTGGACAGAGCAGGGGCCTGTGGGGATGGTGAGCTGGGATCACAGACTCACCAGTGCTCCTCAGACCACAAGGGCACGGTGGGTAACTGATTCTCTCTGGCTGATGTGGTCTTCATGATTATTCACTCTCAGGACTACACAGAAAAGGAGCAAAAACCCCACTGAATCCATTGATGATCTGCTAAGCATCTTTGATATCAATCATGTGACTGGTCTAGCTGAGGAAGTGCTCAGTCGTTCAGATTTCCACCACACCTTCCTTCTTGCCTCCAAGTGGGGAAGGTGTATGTGTGGTTTACAAGTCTCCCCGGGTGGTGCTGGAATGGGGTGCATGAAATCCTTATGTTGCTCACAGTGTCCTGGGTGGTTTCTGAGGGAAGGAGGACTCTTGTGTCCCTGGTCCACGTGGTGAAGTGACCTGCACCACCTTGCATGTGGCTGGTGAAACCTGCTTTTTCCTCTCTCCTCTTGGCCAGTACCTGCTGCTTCCTGGCTGACCCAGCCTCAGCTCACCTGTGTTGGCATGTGGAGACCTCTTGGATTCTTGGTCTCAACGTCCATCACTTCTGTGGGAAGGGCTGTTGCTCCACAGCCTCAGCTGCAGGGTCACCTAGTCTGCTGCGTGCTTAGTCCTCCTTCATTAACCCCTGATGGGGAGTCACTCACTTTCCACATTTCCTTACCTGGGGATGCAGCCTCTGGGAGGTCACAGCACACAGCAGGAGCCAAGATCAGCTCCAGTAAGCTAAGTTCCTAAACTTCGGCCATCCCTCTGCCCAAAGAGACTGCTGGGTCAGCCTGCAAAGTGAACTCCTCTGAGTCCCAAACGCAAATACGTGCAAAATCCTTTCCTCCACTTGTCTGATACATCTCACTTGTCCCCTCCCATTCAGGGGAGTCTGACCTGAGAGCCTTACCTCCATCGGCCACCTCTTTGTGTCATGTACTCCTCCAATACTGGGGGACAACATTCATCTTTGCTTGACCTTCATGCTGACAAGACTCCTATATAGTATATCCAGATCCCAAAGGGAAAGCTTTAGGATTTGTTTGTTTTTGTTTTTGTTTTTGTTTTTAAGAGACTGGCTTACCAATCATGAACCCTTGTGCCATCATCAGCACAGAAAATCTATAAAAGTAAACTCGGAGTTCAAAGACAGACACCACGTTTTATTTATTTATTTATTTATTTATTTTTTTTTTTTTTAGCATAATATAATTTATTGTCAAACTGGTTTCCTAAAACGCCCAGTGTTCTACCCAACAAGTGCCACAGACAACATGTTTTAAGGTTCCTAGGAGATGTTTGTCAGCAATTGTAGTGTCGGAGCCCAGAGAGCTCCTCTCCCAAGTCCTCTGCACCCACCAGCGCCTGGTAACTGTGAAGGATACTCGGGAAGCAGAGATGAACTTACTCAAAGCTTGTGATGTCTTCCAGGAGTTCGGGGGCAAGCTGAGTTGCCTGTTTCTCTCTGACTAGTGCAGGAATGTCTTGGGATAGGCAACCTTTTGTCTAGTCTCATATTTACCACACAGTCAATGAAAAGATCAGCCCTGCGATTGGCTCAATATTTAATCTTTCAAAGGAAATACCTTCTATCATTACGGGGGGGAGCACAGTCTACATGGCTGGAAAACAGAATGAAACCACACCAGTCCTCATCATAAAATCCCTGAAATGAAAATGTTTCCTTGAGAACTTCCCATTCTGGGCACAATGCCTTCAGGAGCCTTCCTGCTGAAGTTACAGTACAGGTTCCTGACTCAGTCCTAACCAGGGCAGTTTCTCCCTAGCTAGTTCATGGCTGTGGGTTCCATCAAGACAAGACAGGTGGGAGCATTCCGGCCTCCAGCAGCTCTTCTCAGGCTCCTGATTCTCCCACAGGCAGTCGCGCTCACACACGCACAGCAATGATGCATCAAACTCCTTTTGAGAGCTCCCGGTGCCAGCCCTGTTCTGAGAATAGACAGTCTCAGTCACAGTATGGGCACATGCCTTCACTGCCCTTAGTGCAGATGGAGAAACCAAGTCACACAGAGACTAAGGAACATTTCTGTTGCCATGCAGCCAGAGAACTTACTAGATGAAGTCCAGACAGCACTGCTGCCCACCCTACGTGACCTTACCATGAGCTAACATCTTCTCGTTCTCCCTCTCATTTATCATGCACATGTCATTTTACCTAGCAGTGAACTAATTTAGCCACTTTAAAGGAAGGTATACCTTGTCTTTAACACAAACACCTCAAAACCTGCAGGAGCTACCATGGGGGCACACACGTGTTCCTGTGGGTTTAAAGGGAGATTATCCAGGAACCCTCCCCCACCCCAGTGATACCCCTCAGTAACCCACAACAAAGCAACAACAGGTGTCACGTGACCTTTTATTCGGCATTCCATAACATTAATGAGAGCCTCTCTTAATAGGTGTGTGGTGCTCTTGTACAAGCTGGTCACGCAGCACTTATCTGGGGAGTAAGAGAATACCAACCAACCAACCAATGAACAAAGAAGTTAGTGAGCTAAGTGTTAGGAAGGAAATAACCCAGGTCCTAGGCCAGGAACAACCTACTTTACACAAGGTGGTCACGGAGAGCCTCTCTGAGGAGGCAATAATGGAGCAGAAACCAGAAGGTTAGAAGGAACCCACCGTGTAAGGATCCAGGGAGAGACTCTTCCAGGCAGAGACAACTGTGATCACCAATGTCCTAAGGAGGGAAGAAGCATGTGCGAGGAACAGGAGTAGGCCAGAGTTACTGCCGTGAAGACAAGAGATGAGCAGATTATTTGGATACGAAAACAGTAGCAGCAGATGAGCACAGAACGGGATGGATACAGGATGTTTTCAGAAGATCGAATCCAGAGGACGTGGTGCTGGGTTGCAGTGGAGACCAAAGGAACATGTCACATGAAGAGGCGTGCTTGGGACATGTTAAGTGTCTGCTCCCTTCTGGTCATCCAGCAAAGACACAGACAAATGTGGATCTCAGGGGACAGGTTGATGCATGAGGTACGAACGTGGGAGGTCCCATTGTGTCCATGCTCTGTGCTGGCACCAAGGATGAAACAACCCACAGAGAGAGTGTAGATGGGAAGGGCCCTGTTAAAAGCCCTGTGGAATAGGGAGTGAGCAATAAACACTGACAAGGAGCACAGTGGCCACTGGGGTTGGGAGAACATCACCCAAAGAGTAAATTTTCAAATAGGCCAAAATACAAATTAGAAGAAAGGGAGGGAGGGACATTTTCAAGAACCAGGCAATTGTTAAGTGTACCAGAGCTATCTGAGAGAGGTACAGTAGGTTGAGGAGAGGACATCATCAAAGGGATTCACTGGTGCCCTTGACAGCTGTTTTCATTTGGGGGGCAGGCTGATAGAAGCTGGACTGGAGAAGTTAGCAAAAAAAAAAAAAAAAAAAAAAAAAAAATGGTTACAGAACAAGGGAAGACTTGCTGTTTACAGCAAGCGAAATGTGGCAGTGTCTCAGAAAGATATGGGATGAGGGATGGCTTTACGTTTTACTGCCTCTTGTATCATAGATAACAGAATGATGGAGAAATAAATGGGTAGGTGATAATTGGAATCATTGCAAAGTCCTACTCCTCCTCCAGAAGATGGGCATGGGATCCAGGTGAAGGGCCTGGCCTCAGGTAGGATAAGGTCCCTTATTCCACAGGGATAGCAGAGATACAGGTGCAGATCCGGTGTTGCTGTGAAGTGGTGAGAGTTCCTGTCCGATAACTGCTCTTTTTTCTTTTCTTCTTCTTCTTCTTTTTAATGTATTACCATTGAACTTCTTGAGAAGCGTGGGTCATGGAGCACTAGAAGGTTACTGCAGATAGAGAAAAGACACAGGTCAGGAGGTTGCAGGATTTCGTCTTTATTAGGGTGTACCAGGAGAGGAGAGAGGAAGGAGCAAAGACCCGTTTTGCGCGGGACAATTTATAGCCCCTTAAGCTGGCCTAATAGAATGTGACATGACCTAGTGGCCATGGAACCGGGGGTTCCCTAAAGGGCTTAATGCCTAGGCTGTAGACGCAGTAGAGGGAGGGGGCTGGAGAACAGGCCTTTTGGGGGTGATGAGAGAGAGGAGTGCTAGACAGCGACTCCAGGGAGGGGAGCGGGGTTCCTGATGTCCAGGGTCCAAGGCAGGTCCATGGGCAGCTGGATATTCGTGTTGGGGAGAACAACCCTGAGGACGGAGAGGACCGGGGGTGGCCGGTTTGTCTTCTAGGGCCTTGATAGGCCTGGAGGCAGCAGGGGAGGGAGGGCTGAGAGGACGATAGCAACTGTGCCTTGGGACCAACGTTCACAGGCTGGAGTGGGCAGAACAATGACCAGGGGATTCGGACACGCCTCGCCCAAAGGACGGTCTGAGAGTCCGGGGACCGAGGAATAGCAGCCGGATAACAGGGGTTTGGGGCCTTGGACGAGTATGGAAACCGTCTTCAGAACTGGGCACACAGACTGGCAAGGACCTCACTCAGTCGCCGGAACCAGGCTCAGAACCTCACAATTGGAACGCATCCCGAAGCCCTGCCTTTTCCTCTACCGGGCGCCGGAACTTCCGGACGCGGGCCTTCCTGCTTCTGTTGGCTTAGTTCCGGGGCGGGACCATAGAAGGCTATTGTGCCGAAGACCGTTCGGCCGGGCCACTTCGATTGTACCGCAGCCTTCGCTCCCCCTCAGCAGCATTCCTCTTTGCCACCTCAGCTATGATCTGCAGGGCTCTTTACAGGCGAACAGAGGAAACGATGGATTTTCCTTTGTGATGTGTGTCGTTCCGTTTCTCTGGCCAGTAGGTGGCAGTGTTGCGCACTGTACCAGTTCGGACCACCTCTTCCCCCGCCTTCCGAGTTTGAAAAAACTCAGAGCTGCCTTCTTTAAAAAAAAAAAAAAAAAAACAAAAAAACAACAACAACAACAACAACAAGACCTTCCTTTTACGCATGCGCGCTTTTGGCTGCCCTGGCTGGAAATAGGTTTTTTTTCTACGTGTTAGGGACCCAATAAAACATGCAGCCCTGGGATAAAATCTTTCTACCTTTCAGCTTGCCTTTCTTAAACTGCTGCCGAGGTTCTTCACCAACTTGGATGTCTGCGTCTCTAAGTCGTCTGCTTTTTGGCTTTTCTCCACACGTAGTGATTACCAGGCGCGGAGGGGAAGCGGTACTGGGGGGTCCTTAATTAAAGAGTACAAAGATACAGGTCGGATGATGAAAATTTTGGAAATGGATGATACTGGCGATAGTTGCACAACAGTGTGAACTTCCTGTTGGAACCAATCGATGTTCATTTAAACATGCTTAACATGGTACATTTTATGTGATCGGTTTGAGTACCACAAAAGGGAGAGAACACAGGTGACATAGGATAGAGTTTGTCCTAAATAAGTAGTTACACAAATAGGTGGAAATGAAATGCGGATTTCAAATAAGCCGTGAAAGAACCGGTAGATAACTACTGAAAAGGTACATTGCCCCTCTTGCCTTGCTTGATCTGGGTTGGCCTGCATTCCCTCCTCGTTGTCTCATCAGGTCTCCCCCTTGGTACCTATTGCCTCAGTCAGTGTGCTGCTCTGGGCTGGAAGCAGTGCTCCTCTGTATCCACGTGTGCGTGTGTAACAAGCACATTTGTTGACAGTCAGGACCCTTTCTCTATGGGTGGCCTCCCACAATACATCCTGTGGTTTAGTTTCTACTCCCTTTTGTGGCTTGGGCTTTTTTCCTCTTGAGTCAGATGGATGAAGCTTCAGTTACCCTGGTAACCATTTTTCTCTTTCTAAATCATCTCAACGTCTCATCACTAAAAGACAAGGAGAGGGAGACAAGTGCTTTCCCATCTATCCTGGACCTTCAGGCAAGCTGACGCCTGAGACTGAGTGACCCAGTGAGGAGCTGCAGAAGAATGTTGCCATGACAACAGAATGGCTCACCCCCTTCCAGCACACAGCCCCTTCTCCCTCCCTCTCACTGCCTGATAGATCTCACTTCAGAATGGGAATGTGCTTTGGCTAGGACTGAAGGGATAGGTGTATCGTAGAGGATGGAAGGAGAGAGGTATAAGCCTGAGATGCCTTCAGAAGGAACTGGGGGAGGAACCACAGCCCCCCAAAAAAGCATCCTGCACAACAGGGAGGTCCCAGAAGGCTACGGAGGCAATGAAAGCAGAGTAGCTCTAATGTGTTTGTGATTTTCTCCAGCCCTAAAGGATGCTACAGCATTTTATGCATGGCTCAGGCCCTGGAAAAAGGGGCCTGTGTTGTTAAAGGAGAATGGAGCCTGGCATCACTCGTGGAGGGCACGACAGACTTGAGAAGGACCTGCTCACCTCAGTGACAGCTCTTATGAGTTACTCCGCTGTGTCTGTCTGGTCTGCTCTTCCTTCTGTGCTCTGCTTTGGGGGTCCATTTATGGGACATGAAACGTTGTCCTAGTTAAAGGAGAGGACAAGGCAAGGATGCCCCATCCTCCTCTAACATGGACTGATTGGAGGGTGGACAGAGCAGGGGCCTGTGGGGATGGTGAGCTGGGATCACAGACTCACCAGTGCTCCTCAGACCACAAGGGCACGGTGGGTAACTGATTCTCTCTGGCTGATGTGGTCTTCATGATTATTCACTCTCAGGACTACACAGAAAAGGAGCAAAAACCCCACTGAATCCATTGATGATCTGCTAAGCATCTTTGATATCAATCATGTGACTGGTCTAGCTGAGGAAGTGCTCAGTCGTTCAGATTTCCACCACACCTTCCTTCTTGCCTCCAAGTGGGGAAGGTGTATGTGTGGTTTACAAGTCTCCCCGGGTGGTGCTGGAATGGGGTGCATGAAATCCTTATGTTGCTCACAGTGTCCTGGGTGGTTTCTGAGGGAAGGAGGACTCTTGTGTCCCTGGTCCACGTGGTGAAGTGACCTGCACCACCTTGCATGTGGCTGGTGAAACCTGCTTTTTCCTCTCTCCTCTTGGCCAGTACCTGCTGCTTCCTGGCTGACCCAGCCTCAGCTCACCTGTGTTGGCATGTGGAGACCTCTTGGATTCTTGGTCTCAACGTCCATCACTTCTGTGGGAAGGGCTGTTGCTCCACAGCCTCAGCTGCAGGGTCACCTAGTCTGCTGCGTGCTTAGTCCTCCTTCATTAACCCCTGATGGGGAGTCACTCACTTTCCACATTTCCTTACCTGGGGATGCAGCCTCTGGGAGGTCACAGCACACAGCAGGAGCCAAGATCAGCTCCAGTAAGCTAAGTTCCTAAACTTCGGCCATCCCTCTGCCCAAAGAGACTGCTGGGTCAGCCTGCAAAGTGAACTCCTCTGAGTCCCAAACGCAAATACGTGCAAAATCCTTTCCTCCACTTGTCTGATACATCTCACTTGTCCCCTCCCATTCAGGGGAGTCTGACCTGAGAGCCTTACCTCCATCGGCCACCTCTTTGTGTCATGTACTCCTCCAATACTGGGGGACAACATTCATCTTTGCTTGACCTTCATGCTGACAAGACTCCTATATAGTATATCCAGATCCCAAAGGGAAAGCTTTAGGATTTGTTTGTTTTTGTTTTTGTTTTTGTTTTTAAGAGACTGGCTTACCAATCATGAACCCTTGTGCCATCATCAGCACAGAAAATCTATAAAAGTAAACTCGGAGTTCAAAGACAGACACCACGTTTTATTTATTTATTTATTTATTTATTTATTTATTTTTTTTAGCATAATATAATTTATTGTCAAACTGGTTTCCTAAAACGCCCAGTGTTCTACCCAACAAGTGCCACAGACAACATGTTTTAAGGTTCCTAGGAGATGTTTGTCAGCAATTGTAGTGTCGGAGCCCAGAGAGCTCCTCTCCCAAGTCCTCTGCACCCACCAGCGCCTGGTAACTGTGAAGGATACTCGGGAAGCAGAGATGAACTTACTCAAAGCTTGTGATGTCTTCCAGGAGTTCGGGGGCAAGCTGAGTTGCCTGTTTCTCTCTGACTAGTGCAGGAATGTCTTGGGATAGGCAACCTTTTGTCTAGTCTCATATTTACCACACAGTCAATGAAAAGATCAGCCCTGCGATTGGCTCAATATTTAATCTTTCAAAGGAAATACCTTCTATCATTACGGGGGGGAGCACAGTCTACATGGCTGGAAAACAGAATGAAACCACACCAGTCCTCATCATAAAATCCCTGAAATGAAAATGTTTCCTTGAGAACTTCCCATTCTGGGCACAATGCCTTCAGGAGCCTTCCTGCTGAAGTTACAGTACAGGTTCCTGACTCAGTCCTAACCAGGGCAGTTTCTCCCTAGCTAGTTCATGGCTGTGGGTTCCATCAAGACAAGACAGGTGGGAGCATTCCGGCCTCCAGCAGCTCTTCTCAGGCTCCTGATTCTCCCACAGGCAGTCGCGCTCACACACGCACAGCAATGATGCATCAAACTCCTTTTGAGAGCTCCCGGTGCCAGCCCTGTTCTGAGAATAGACAGTCTCAGTCACAGTATGGGCACATGCCTTCACTGCCCTTAGTGCAGATGGAGAAACCAAGTCACACAGAGACTAAGGAACATTTCTGTTGCCATGCAGCCAGAGAACTTACTAGATGAAGTCCAGACAGCACTGCTGCCCACCCTACGTGACCTTACCATGAGCTAACATCTTCTCGTTCTCCCTCTCATTTATCATGCACATGTCATTTTACCTAGCAGTGAACTAATTTAGCCACTTTAAAGGAAGGTATACCTTGTCTTTAACACAAACACCTCAAAACCTGCAGGAGCTACCATGGGGGCACACACGTGTTCCTGTGGGTTTAAAGGGAGATTATCCAGGAACCCTCCCCCACCCCAGTGATACCCCTCAGTAACCCACAACAAAGCAACAACAGGTGTCACGTGACCTTTTATTCGGCATTCCATAACATTAATGAGAGCCTCTCTTAATAGGTGTGTGGTGCTCTTGTACAAGCTGGTCACGCAGCACTTATCTGGGGAGTAAGAGAATACCAACCAACCAACCAATGAACAAAGAAGTTAGTGAGCTAAGTGTTAGGAAGGAAATAACCCAGGTCCTAGGCCAGGAACAACCTACTTTACACAAGGTGGTCACGGAGAGCCTCTCTGAGGAGGCAATAATGGAGCAGAAACCAGAAGGTTAGAAGGAACCCACCGTGTAAGGATCCAGGGAGAGACTCTTCCAGGCAGAGACAACTGTGATCACCAATGTCCTAAGGAGGGAAGAAGCATGTGCGAGGAACAGGAGTAGGCCAGAGTTACTGCCGTGAAGACAAGAGATGAGCAGATTATTTGGATACGAAAACAGTAGCAGCAGATGAGCACAGAACGGGATGGATACAGGATGTTTTCAGAAGATCGAATCCAGAGGACGTGGTGCTGGGTTGCAGTGGAGACCAAAGGAACATGTCACATGAAGAGGCGTGCTTGGGACATGTTAAGTGTCTGCTCCCTTCTGGTCATCCAGCAAAGACACAGACAAATGTGGATCTCAGGGGACAGGTTGATGCATGAGGTACGAACGTGGGAGGTCCCATTGTGTCCATGCTCTGTGCTGGCACCAAGGATGAAACAACCCACAGAGAGAGTGTAGATGGGAAGGGCCCTGTTAAAAGCCCTGTGGAATAGGGAGTGAGCAATAAACACTGACAAGGAGCACAGTGGCCACTGGGGTTGGGAGAACATCACCCAAAGAGTAAATTTTCAAATAGGCCAAAATACAAATTAGAAGAAAGGGAGGGAGGGACATTTTCAAGAACCAGGCAATTGTTAAGTGTACCAGAGCTATCTGAGAGAGGTACAGTAGGTTGAGGAGAGGACATCATCAAAGGGATTCACTGGTGCCCTTGACAGCTGTTTTCATTTGGGGGGCAGGCTGATAGAAGCTGGACTGGAGAAGTTAGCAAAAAAAAAAAAAAAAAAAAAAATGGTTACAGAACAAGGGAAGACTTGCTGTTTACAGCAAGCGAAATGTGGCAGTGTCTCAGAAAGATATGGGATGAGGGATGGCTTTACGTTTTACTGCCTCTTGTATCATAGATAACAGAATGATGGAGAAATAAATGGGTAGGTGATAATTGGAATCATTGCAAAGTCCTACTCCTCCTCCAGAAGATGGGCATGGGATCCAGGTGAAGGGCCTGGCCTCAGGTAGGATAAGGTCCCTTATTCCACAGGGATAGCAGAGATACAGGTGCAGATCCGGTGTTGCTGTGAAGTGGTGAGAGTTCCTGTCCGATAACTGCTCTTTTTTCTTTTCTTCTTCTTCTTCTTTTTAATGTATTACCATTGAACTTCTTGAGAAGCGTGGGTCATGGAGCACTAGAAGGTTACTGCAGATAGAGAAAAGACACAGGTCAGGAGGTTGCAGGATTTCGTCTTTATTAGGGTGTACCAGGAGAGGAGAGAGGAAGGAGCAAAGACCCGTTTTGCGCGGGACAATTTATAGCCCCTTAAGCTGGCCTAATAGAATGTGACATGACCTAGTGGCCATGGAACCGGGGGTTCCCTAAAGGGCTTAATGCCTAGGCTGTAGACGCAGTAGAGGGAGGGGGCTGGAGAACAGGCCTTTTGGGGGTGATGAGAGAGAGGAGTGCTAGACAGCGACTCCAGGGAGGGGAGCGGGGTTCCTGATGTCCAGGGTCCAAGGCAGGTCCATGGGCAGCTGGATATTCGTGTTGGGGAGAACAACCCTGAGGACGGAGAGGACCGGGGGTGGCCGGTTTGTCTTCTAGGGCCTTGATAGGCCTGGAGGCAGCAGGGGAGGGAGGGCTGAGAGGACGATAGCAACTGTGCCTTGGGACCAACGTTCACAGGCTGGAGTGGGCAGAACAATGACCAGGGGATTCGGACACGCCTCGCCCAAAGGACGGTCTGAGAGTCCGGGGACCGAGGAATAGCAGCCGGATAACAGGGGTTTGGGGCCTTGGACGAGTATGGAAACCGTCTTCAGAACTGGGCACACAGACTGGCAAGGACCTCACTCAGTCGCCGGAACCAGGCTCAGAACCTCACAATTGGAACGCATCCCGAAGCCCTGCCTTTTCCTCTACCGGGCGCCGGAACTTCCGGACGCGGGCCTTCCTGCTTCTGTTGGCTTAGTTCCGGGGCGGGACCATAGAAGGCTATTGTGCCGAAGACCGTTCGGCCGGGCCACTTCGATTGTACCGCAGCCTTCGCTCCCCCTCAGCAGCATTCCTCTTTGCCACCTCAGCTATGATCTGCAGGGCTCTTTACAGGCGAACAGAGGAAACGATGGATTTTCCTTTGTGATGTGTGTCGTTCCGTTTCTCT